>NC_046318.1:18956942-20231942 GCF_009819535.1 Lacerta agilis
TTATAATGGCAATGGTGCCCACCTGAGAGTGGCTGAAAATGAATTCCGGCAAGTTCTGGCTGGAAAAAAAGCCCTGATTAGTTGTAAAATGAAACCATATGGAACACATATGAGCCCTGATGCTGGATCTGGCCAAAGGCCCATCTATCCCAGCATTCTGTACTCTCATTGGCCAACCAGATGCCTGCTGGAAGCCGCAGTGCATGTTAATGATTGTTTTTATTTATGCATATCTTTATTTTCTTTTGGCATATGGCAACTTAGTTAAACATTCTGCCAGGTGCATATGTGTTTGTGAATGCTTCATCTGGTATTTACTTCAGGCCTGCTTGTCATATTAGTTCATGGAACTCCAGAAAAATGGAGTGCTTTGTGGTGCCATGAGGCTTCAGTGAGACCCACTGATTATCTCGGCATCACTAGCAAAGGCTGCTGGTTGGAGGAGGGAAATGGAGGCATTTCAAACTAGGACAGTGGTGGAGAACCTTTCTCCAACCCAAGGGCTGCGTTTCCTGTTGGCTAACATTCTGAGGGCCATGTACAATTCAATGTTTATATATGCACACACCGGCATTCGGACAAAAAAGAGGCATTATCACAGCTCAAGAACACATTCCATTCACAGAAGAGCACTCCAGGAGGGTATGGAGTGGGGCTATTGAGAAATGTGGCCTGCGGAGGGGTCATTGTCTGAGGGCAGTTTCTAGGTTTAGATAGAGAGGCCTGTGGGGAGTACATTCCACCCCTGGCCTTGAGGTTCCACATGTCTGACCTAGGACACAAAGCCAGAAGCCTCTTAAACAGCACCCGTCCAAGATCAGTCAGTTTGGTTTATTGGTGTTTAGCAAGCAGCCACTGAACAACAACAACAACAACAACAACAACAACAACAACAACAACAGTACTGCTATGAATAATGGTTTACATTTCTACTCCCCAACCCCTAGTGGAGAAATCATTTCCTGTTCTCCCCTCAAGTTTTGTTACACGAATCTATAAAGCTTTAACAAGAAATTTTGATGTTCTAAAGGATATCTCTGTAACGGACCAACCCTGTGCCTGGGTGTGAGCAGGTGCCCAGCACTCGAAGAGTTAACACCCACTCTAGATGACTGGCAGCACAATCGCAGAGGCGGGTCTTTTCCTCCTTTTAAAAGGGGAGAATGGCAGTTGGGGCGTTTGTTGTGGGTTGTGGGTCAGGGAGTGAGGGTGAGAGGGAGAGCGGGTTGGAGGTTAGGCTTAGGTTAGGAAAGGAAAACGTTTATTCCTGTTTAAAGTTGTATCCAAGCTTATGTACCTAATTGAAGAACATTGTAACCGCATTCTACCTTAACTTCCTTGATTTAAATGTTACCTCAATAAACATATTTTGTTTGTTCAAACGTTCGTGGACTCTGGCAGTGCGTCAGTACCTCTAGAGGTGTGGTTGAGGGGAAAAGCACATAGAGGTTTCCTTGAGGAAAGGGGACGGGTGGCTTATTTCCCTAACACACAGAGGACTGGGCAGGGAAGCCAAAGGTGCCACGCAGTTGCCAGAAGGAAAGGGCAAGCTGCAGCAGTTTGGGAACCCAGGGTGGGAGAATCCCAAGGTGGCAGGAGTTTCACTTTAAGAACGTGGAGAACTGAGGTACCCCGAGGACTTCTCTCATAACATCATTGTGGGGATTCATTTTAGTCGTCGGTGAACCCTAGGGAGAGACACAGTCTGGGGAAACTTTTTTTTTACAATTGTGAGGGCTCTTGGTGGGACGCTGAAAGGGCTCGTCACAATCTCTCTCTCAACATCAGGCAGCAAAAAATAGGTCTTTGCAAGAGATGACCTTCTGCGATCTTAGTAACAGGTGGACATAACTGTTTCTGAGATCATCATAGAAAGGGCACTCAAGGAGCACATGAGTTATGTCTTCTATTGATACAGAGTTGCAGACACAAACTCTATCCTTCTTAGGAACTCCTTTATGTTGGCCAGTCCAGTCTGCTAATGGAAGGACATTTAGGCCCCATCCAATATGTTTTTCTGGCCATGGCTAAGGAGACTACAGAAAGAGACATGATTAGTTGTTGAATCTTGCTCCAACAATGCTGACAAGGCAGTCTTCTCTACTACAACTGAGGGCACCAGGCTAGTTTAGAGGGCACGGGAAAGTTCACGTAGCACATACAACTCTGTCCTTTAAAAAGTGGGAGTGGCAAAAGAGATTGCTAGTGCTTCCCCACACCCTCTAGCATTTGCCACCTGAGACAGCTGCCTCATTTTGCCTAGCCATGCTTCTGCATCTGAGTCCTAGGCATTTCTGGATAGCTGAATCTACTTGTTCTCTATAACTCCAAAGCCATCTGCACTGCCTCGATCTGTTCAATTTGTTTGTTGATGGAAGCCAATGAATCTCCCCTCTTTGCTGCTCTCCCTGCTGTCTGCTTCCCTGTCTACACTAACATTTGACTCACCAGGCCCTAAGGAACACTTGAGGAGATTGATCGTTGTCAATACTGACTGATACAAAAAAATGGCATGATCCACACCGCTCTGACAAATGTACAGATCACAACACAATTATCCACTGGATTTTACACCTCTCAGAATGTTGGAAGAGTGAGAAAAGATAAAAGAAAGTATTTTTCCCACACAATGCGTAGTTCAGCTATGGGATTCAGTCCCACGGGAGGCAATGATGGCCAGCAACTTGGGTGGCTTTAAAAGAGGATTACAAAAAATAATGGAGGACAAAGGAATCAATGGCCACTGACAGCTGTGTTCTACCTCCATTGCCAGATGCATCATACATCTGAATACTGGTTGCTGCGAATCACGGTGGGCAGAGTGTTGTTGCACTCATCTCCAGCTTGCAGTCTTCCTACATGCATCTGGTTGGCCAATGTGAGAACAGGATGGTGGACTAGATGGGCCATTGCCTGATCCAGCAGGCTATTTTGTTCTGGTGCAGTTCTTGACATCAAGATAAGTGCATATTTTGAGAGAAAACCTTTCAAAATGTGTGTGTGAATTTAGATGTAACGCCCCCCCCCCCTGTTGCACACACAGAGACCCATGTGGAAGTAAGGTGAAGAAGACGAAGATGAAGAAGAAGAAGAAGAAGAAGAAGACGAAGAACAACACGAAGAGTTCGGATTTGATATCCCGCTTTATCACTACCTGAAGGAGTCTCAAAGCGGCTAACATTCTCCTTTTGCCTTCCTCCCCCACAACAAACACTCTGTGAGGTCAGTGAGGCTGAGAGACTTCAAAGAAGTGTGACTAGTCCAAGGTCACCCAGCAGCTGCATGTGGAGGAGCGGAGACGCGAACCCGGTTCACCAGATTACGAGTCTACCGCTCTTAACCACTACACCATACTGGCTCTCAGGTGAAATGGATTTAGGAATGAACACATATAAAAGTGACATAGCAACAAGCTGATTCCCTCTTCCATACCTCAAACATTTCACAAAAAAAAAATATTTTCATACATAAACTCCTAACAGAGAAGCATATCAAACCTCAGCAGTTGAGATGTGAGGTAGTTTTGTGGATGAGACAATAATATTATTCTACAGATATGTAAAAAAAATGATTTTTTAAAATATCACCCAGCATTCCTATCCTCTTAAAATCAGAAGTTATCCACAAAAATATCAAAACCTGCATATTGCAGATATGGAAGTTGGTTTTGTTGTTGTTTACTTTCCTGTTTGGATTAGTTATTGATCTGCATAAATTAGATGAGAGTGATGTATTCAGTACATAAATATACTATGGATGATTACTCTGACCTTCCTAAATTGATCTTTTTATTGCTAGCTAGCCAAGTTGAATACAGAAGGAGAACAGATCAGGTTTGGCCACAGGACTCTTAATTTTAAAACAACCCCATAAGCAGCAGCATCTTAAAATGGAAATGTTAACAGCTTCAATTAAAGTTCACTAGCACAGCTGATCAATATTTGACCTTCCACATGTAACCTGTACTCATAGGTGTTGGAGTTTAATATACATTGAAATAAAGGGCCTGTTTTTTTGTTGTGGGCATTAGTTTGAAACAGAAGAGCCCTACTGGGTGGGGCAGAGTCAGTACACAACCTTGTAGGCAGAAGGGCAAGGTGATGGGGAAGTCATCATTGTGTAAATACTGGGCAGATTCCTGGGCAGAATCATGGAAGACAGTTGGGGCATGGGGAGAGATAGGGATGGTGGAGACATTCACTTCACTTCACATTTATAGATGAATCAATCAAATTTGCACTCCAGAACTGTGTAAAACCCAATGCACAGCCACCCTTCAAAATTTGTTGTTCTCCGAATTTTGTAATGGTGTTCTCCAGCGAAATCATATATTTTAAAAATGCAAATACTAGGGCAAAGCGTGCATAAAAATGGGTATATTAGCAAAAATAGCATATGAAGATGTATTATATCACAGAAAATTGCTTTGCCAAAATGTACACTTTGGGACAAATTTTGTACTAAGAGAAATTCAGACTAAAATGGTGCTGAATTTTCACGAGTGCATTTTTTTTTTAAAAAATTGCAAATGGATGTGGAAACGTGGCGAGCTTAAGAGTGCAGAAATAAACTGAGAGCAATAGAAAGTAACGGATCCACCCATCCCTAGGAGCAGAGAAAAGAGGAAGACTAAACTCGCAAACTTTTGAAGCCAAAGTGATGCAGCAACTGGCATGTGAGACTCAAAAACAATTGTCAGACTCACTTGAGAGAGAACTGAACAACACTTGAGAACAGTTCTTAGAAACAACATGGGGAGAGCAATCTCGGTAGAGTGTTGAGTATTGGAATGACTGTAACCCATGCTGTGTAGTAAGGAAGAGTCTTAAACTAGTGAGAAAGTGAGAGAGCGCCAACAAGATAAAGGGGTACTTATTATCCAGAGTGATTATTCCAAGTATTCTTAGCCCAGTGGGGAAACCAATTACCCGTTTTCCCCCTCACATGCTCCAACTGTGGATTCTATAAGCAGCAGAATGGCAGCCCTTGGTAAAAACTTGCTGTAAAAACTGAGTTCATCTGGGCCAAGGTTTTCTTTTTTGAGAAGCCACTAAAGGAATGCCTCCTACCAAATTGCATCTCCGCTAAGAGCTCCCCCATCCTCTGAGGTCAACATGTAAGACCTTGGTTGCACACACCCCACTGTGTGCACAAGAAACTGATGTGCCCCTGACACCCTCTCGTAGATATCAGGAGGATTTAAAATATTTAAATATGTGCCCTTAGAGTGTAGTGTAGTCCATTCAAAATTCAGGAAGTTGGATCCAGAGTTCCAGTGAACGAGACTCTGTTCATGGGGTACATCCATTGGATGAAGTGGGGAGGTAATGTTTGAAGATCCCCCTTCCCTGATATCTGCTCTGGCAGGTGAAAGGAACTGCAGAAGGACAAGTCTGGCTCCATCACTATAATTGGTACATTGTATGCATATATATTTCCCCATACAATCCTATGAGGTAGTTGAATGAGAATATGAAGCTATGGAGCCACCAAATTCGAACTTCTCATAGGCTCATATTAATCCAGAAGAAGGTATCCACTGTCCCCAAGGTCTCCAATCACAAGTAGGAGATACTGCTGCTCAGGTCCTGCTTTCAGGCTTCCCTTGACATCTGATCGGTCATTATGAGAATAGGATGCTGGACTAGATAGGCAACTGGCCTGACCCACCAAGGTTCTTATGTACTTAAGTTGCATGGTGACATTTGCCCTCTTCGTTGTTATTGACCACCCTCCCTATTATGCCAATAAAGGCTGAATGGCATGGACTACCCTCCCCCTAGTTTTTTTTCCCCCATTTGTGTCAGTGGAAGCAAATAGCTGTGCCTGCTTCAGGCCTATCATACTCCTCCACTGCCTCAGTCTGGTGTGTGTGTGTGTGTGTGTGTGTGTGTGTGAAGGTAATGGAATGGCTTTGATTTGACGATTTAATTTTTATACCACTTAATATATTAAAAATATCTCTAAGCAGTGGACACAAAAGAAGCAACTATAGACATCTTAAACAAAATTCTACAAAAAATACAGTTACATATTAAAATGTTACATTAATACAAAGTTACACACACAACAATTCTTTTTTCTTCTGACACACCTTCCCTCTCAGCCTCCAGGTTCTTACCCATTACTTCCTTCAGAGCATTGATGGTGGAGTGGCAAAGGCAGTTTACATTTCTGCACTCACAAAGGGAAGGTTTGCAAGGGCAAACCTTCTTCTCTGCCAACAGGCTTTCTCTCCAAGTTTGGAGAGGGAGATCTGCTCTATCCTATGATCCCAGGCAGCATAGAATTGCTCTTTAATTTATTTCGGTTCATGTGCATAATTTCAAAACCCAAAATAAGATGTGTGTGTGTGTGTGTGTTTTGTGTTTTGTGTTTTCTTTTTTTTTCTTTTTTTGAAAAAGACATATTGATGACATAAGCTAAGGCTCCACTTATTTGCACCTTATTGGAATATGTTGTGGCTCCAAAATTCAAGCAATGACCAAGATGCTGAGTTGGAGGTGATAGTGATCAGGGGACCACTGAAACTGAGGCTGGCAGTGCTTAGCCCGCTGAACCAAATACCACAATAATAGGGCCTGTAGAATGGAGCAAGGATCCTTCCAGGCACCTCCCCCTGGGATTTTAGCGAACCAAGTGCCTCCCACAACACCTTACCAGTCCAATGGTGCCAGTAGCACAATGGGTAGGAGGCCAGGGATTGCAGGAGAATTAGCCATCTGCAGGACAGAAAGTTGGCCCCCAAAGCGATAGAGCCTAGGAGCTGGGGATTGAAGGCAGAGGCTTAAAAGGCCTTTGTTTCATTTCCAACCTTGTTGCTGCAAGATAAACACTGGGAGCTCTCCATGGTGCTGAAACAACTGACCAGCTGTGCCGCTTCATATTTTTTAGCTGAGTTATAGTTATAAAATAGCCCGAAACCCTCCATATTATCAAAGGGGTAGATAATATGAGCTAATTGCTCAACAAATTCAATTTAGATCTGTCTAAAACCAAATGTCTATACAGTGTCCATACTTGCAATCAGCAAATGCTAAACAAACAACTCTTTGAAATGGGAATTTAATTTGTGGAAGCAACTCATTGTAATAATTTAACCCCACGCAATGAAGCATTAATGGTTCTATTGCACAGAATGAAATTAAAAACACTGCATCATCAAAAGGAAGGGGGGGCTTCTAATTGTTATCCACTGAAAGCCAACTGTTCCTAGCAGATGGGGATTACTTTTCTAAACTCCCAAGTTTTGAATGAGGGAAGAACTGTAGGAAGTTTTGGTGCAAAGTATCCTATAGAGCAGTGATTTGGAAATGGTTTCAGGGGACTCCCCCTGAGGTGTTCCTTTGTAGGAAAATCAGTAATGGTAGACAACAATCAAAGAAAGATAACTTGTTCACCATTGAAAGAACCTCTGTGCATATGTAATATACAACAGTACTGTAACTATTTAGCTTCATATATTTAACTTTATGCTTCATACAGTTAGCTTATGTGTAACCATATTAGGTTTTGCTTTTGATTATACACACACACACACACACACACACACAGTGTGAATGTGTATGAGTAACCATTCAGCCAGAGAACATGCTGGTGAAAAATGCCAACAGCTGCCAGTGGCTGAAGATGAACAAATTTGGCACACTGTCCCCTAGACCACAGGATAAGGAAATTCATGAGAAGATGAACAATATTTGAGACAGAGAACAACTCCAAAAGTTGGTGTTTGACTGAAGAGGATAATAGCATCCAACGCTTGAACAAGCAGGAACTGCTTTTCTACAGAAGCTTCCTTGTGCAACAGACAATAACCCACCTGGATTTCCCTGACAAAGTAACCAGTAGTCAGCAGCCAATGGATTGGGAATGAATGACTACATGAATGCATATTTTGAATGAAAGCACTTTTATGAACAGCTACACTGATAAAGGTGGCATGTTGCTTTCCCCCTCATACAATTTCAAAATGGCCATTACACACACACACACACACAGAGAGAGAGAGAGAGAGAGAGAGAGAGAGAGAGAGAGAGAGAAAGGCTAGAAGCATTAAGGCTCTGATTTGGTATAAGTCAGTTTCATATATTCACAACTGCCTGACACATCACATTCTTCATAACATGCTCCTGGATGAAACAATCGACAGAAGTTATGGAACAATAGATGTTACAGGAATAAAAATTATTCAATGCATCAGCAGATGTCAGAAACTAGAAAGGAATCTTTCTTTGAGTGTGTATCCAAGATGACAACAAGAGAGTGGACATGCATAGCTGTTGGTAGTGGTCTTACTATCATTGTCAAAAGAAAAGATTTTGTTTTCTGACATTAACTCTCTTTGATTGTAAGTGCCTAACACCTTTTTATTATTATTTAAGTCTCTTGCTTGCCTTGGTGTCTTGTGAATTGCTAGCACACAACACTGAGAAGCAATGCAATAAAAAGGAAGTCATTGTGATGTATGAACTGTGTGTGACAAATGTTAGTGCGGAAGAGAGTTGATACCTATTGTGATGGGGCAACTTTGCACAGTATGGGTTGCCTCCAACTAAGTTCTGCTCAGAGCAAACCTATTAAAATTAATGGACCTAAGGTAGTCATGTTCATTAATTTCAATCTCTTTCTCTGAGCATGTTTAATATGATATTGAATATCATTGAACATATTTGAAATATGATATTGAATATTATTGAACATATTTGAAAGCATAGGTTTGAGGAATATGTCTGATTCCTAGCAATGTTTGGTGGTCTGGAGTCAAGTAGACAGTGAGGCAGTCAAATGAGTCAAATGGATGTGTGTGCTGGTCGTTAATATGTGTGTCCTGGTCAATGACCATAATAAATTTGATTAATAACAGGAGGAAGTTCCAAAGGATAGACGCCACCACAGTGAAGGCCTAATTCTGACATTGTATGGAGTGGAAATCCTGATAGGACACAGGGGTTAGAATTGATTGATTGAGTGCAAGGGTTAGGATTGCAGCTTTAGCCTTCTCTCTCCCTCCTACCTGAAGCTGATTGGAGCAACTGGAAATGAACATATAAGTGGCTGTGAGCTGTACAAAGAGAATTTAAAAAGTAATTATGAGTTGTGCCCTCTCTCTTTGCTAGAAACAGAAAGGAATTTTCATGTGCTGTTCAGAAAAAAGAATAAGAAAATATTATTCCCCTGCCGTCGCTGTTAGGCATTCATTTTCATATGATAGAAGTATAATTTCCATACTGCCAGGAAGAGAATGAGACAGCTGTGGCTATTGCAAACTCTTCCTCTGATCAGGGGATGCTTAAATCCACCATCCCATTATTCTCTGGATGCCTTGAGACAGCAGGTTGGAGGGTTAAGTGTGTCAATGATAATTTTCCTATCAAAAGAGGGTATGGGAACAGAGAATTGCTTACCTTCCTCTAGTGATCACTAATAACTACTGTCGGCCATTAGCTAGGGATACATACAGTGGCTCTCTACATTTGTCATTTTCAGGAGCATAAATTACATATTCAATGATAATTTTTGTGTTGCGAGGGGTCAGGAGCAATAAAACCCCCGCGTTCAGAAGCCATAAATCACCAAAATGGGTCCGGCAGGCTTCCCGATCACGCAGTTCCAAAATACTTTCACTTTCATAGCAGAGTCTAAATGCACAGCGTTCTTGAAGTGTAACCCCCTGCAATATCGTCTTTGTTAATCAGCAGTCTTTTACAAACGTACACTGACTCCTCCACTGTCAGCAAAGCAGATTTATTACAGCGTAGCATAAATCAAATGCCCGGAGATGAGGCGTTCATGGCTCCTCTCCGGTACAAGCAAAAACGAAACCAACCTTCTCACACAGACTTCACACTCGGTCTGAGAATTATAGAAGTCTCATATTACAAAGCATAACATAACACGTCAGTTCCTGTGTGACGGCGTAGCTAGATCTGTGTGTAACCCTTTCAGATCCTCACACCCCCTCTCGCCGGACACACAGGGCACGGTGCAGGTTGTGGTCTACACCAGATACAAACCATTGCAGAATTCCCAATGCAGTTGGAACCCCAAAGGTTTGGTGAACCCATCCGCTAGGTTCTCTTGGCTTGGACAATACTTCAGTTTCACCAAGCCTGTCTGGACACTCTGACAAACATTCCTAAACCGAATGTCCAAGTGTTTGGTTCTGGACTTGAACTGTCCAGTCTCTGCCAGTTTCATACAGGGCTGGTTGTCCTCCCAAACTGTGATGGGTAAACAACACTCCCCGTTGACTTCCTGGACCAAGCACTTGTAGAACTCCATCTCCCTACAGGCTTCAGATAACGCACTGAATTCAGCCTCTGTAGAGGAGAGAGCTAGAAGACTCTGCTTTCTGGATCTCCACCCGACCAGAGCCTCCCCGTACTTGACAACGAGTCCAGACACTGATTTCCTGTCATCCAGATTGGCCCAGCTGCTGTCAGACCAGCAAGAGAGCTGTGCTCCACCTTCTGCTGACAACTTGAGGTGCCAATCTCTGGAACCTTGTAGGTATCTCAGTACCCTCTTGATGCCATTCCAGGCATGCACACTGGGTTGTGCTGCTTATTGCACTCGAACCCTGGTGGAGGTAGCATGTACAGAACCTCCTCCAAAGACGAGTTCAGATAAGCGACGTCTACATTCACTCCTAGAAGTCGGCGCATACACCTCCGTGTAATGCAAGCCCTTCTTCTGCGTGAAGCCTCTAGCTACTAGCCTAGCTTTATACTGAGGTTTTCCAGTTGCTGTGGGTTTAAGCCTAAACACCCAGCGACTGCTCACAGCACGCTCGCCCTTGGGTAGCGTCACTGTGGAGAACACTTTCAGTGCCTTCATGGAGTCCATCTCCTTCTGCATTGCCTCGTGCCACTTTGTGGCTTCCGGCTCAGGCAATTTCTGCACTTCCTCAAAGCTCTCTGGCTCACACAGAGCCATACAAGCCCACACGCTAGTGGCTGTGTACCGTTCAGGAGGGATTCCTTTCATGGTCCTCTGGGACCTCCTCAGTGTGTCATCGGAGTCCCCCTCTGACCCAGACGAGCTGGACTCTGCCTGTGAGTCCCTGACGTCTGGTGACTGTCCTACTGACCTGCTCCGCTTGGACTGTTCCCCTGGACCAGCCTCTGGAGACGTTCTACTGCGCTTGAACTGTCTTCCAGATCTAGCCTTTGGAGAAACTGGTGCACTCCGCGGCTCTTGCTTCGGAGTAGCTACAGGACGTGGTGCAACCTGGCCTTGGTTGGGTGCTCGGCCCGAACCACCAGAAGTGCCAGGAGTGGCAGCACCACTACCTCTCGGAGCTGAACCAACGGCCGGGGCTGGTCCGCCAGCTGGACCTGGTCCACCAGCCGGACCACCACCTGGACCACCACCACCAGCCGGTGGTGCACCTGCATGTCCCACATCTTCAGGACCTTCCAGAATGTCAGTGAGAACTTCTGGATTGCCGTGAACGCGTTTCCACCCCTCCTGCTCACAGAACTCAGCACTGCGGCTGAGCACTATCCTAGACTGGTCCTTCCCCTCAGGGTTGACGAACCTCCAGGCCTTGGAGGCTGGCTCATACCCGACGAAGATCATCTTTTGGGATCTAGGTCCACCTTTGCGGCGCTTGGCTTTAGGCAGCAGCACATAAGCCTGGCAGCCGAACACTCTCATGAAGTGAACCTTTGGCTTTTTGCCATACAACAGAGCATAGGGCGTGTCACCTACCACCGAATTGTAGGTGTGGTTCAAGCAGAAAGAAGCACACTTCCATGCTTCAGCCCAGAACTTCTGAGGCAACTTAGCATCAAAAAGCATGGCTGACACCGCCTCTTGCAGCGTCCTGTTCCTCCTCTCGGCAACTCCGTTCTGGGGAGGAGCATATGGAGCTGACAACCTGTGCTTGATACCTTTCTTGCGGAAAAACCCCTGCAGTGCGGACCCTAAGAATTCCATTCCTCGGTCCGACTGAAAGCTGCGAACTTTGCAGGAAAACTCAAGTTCAACCGCAACAACCCACTCCTTGATCATGCTGGCCGCCTCCCCCTTGTGTTTGAGCGGAATCGACCAGCCTACTCTCGAGTAGTCGTCCGTGAGAGTTAGAATGAATCTGGCTCCGCCCATGCTGGGCGTCTGGAAAGGTCCACAGAGGTCTGCATGAACGAGAGCAAAACACTCCGTGGTGACTCTATCTGACCTAGGAAAATGGCACGTTTTTACCTTGGCCTGTTTGCATGCAGCACAGTCAAGAAACCATGAGCATGGTGAAAACTCGCACCCTTGCGTGTTACCTGGGGCCTTCTTTACGTACTGCCAATTCCTGTGGGAAAAGCGTCGATGCCATAAGTGTAAACAATCACGATGCATCGGCGTATTGGCGCACAGCGGCTGTGCTGTGTCAGAGGTACTGTTACCTGTTTCCAAAACAAAAACTCCATCATCATTACAAGGAACACTAACCAACAGTTTACCCCCTTTAGAGATGGTACAGACATCATTCTCCAAATGAACCACATACCCATCCCTTAAAAGAGAAGACACAGACAATAAACAGCGCTTCATGCCTGGAAGAACAAAGCATTGAAGATCAGACTGTAAAAAATCAACAAAGACAGTAGCTTCAGTCTGTAGCTTTTTCTTTGAACCATCAGCAAGGGAAACTTGTTTGCCTCCAACAATGTCCTTGCAGTCCCGAGCATGGTCACCAGATGGCACAAAATGATGCGATGCTGCTGTGTCAATCATGAACTGTAGCTTAGCAACAGGAACGTCCTTGACGGTAGCCATAGCAGCAGCAAGATGACGTGGGCCTCTTCCAGTCGAGCCCCCACCACTGTTTCTCCTACGTGCGTTTCCAGGCTTGCCAAAACCTCTTATCTGTGTGTTGACATTAGCAGCGCCTCTAGCCTTGCAGTCTCGTTGCAGGTGGCTACTCGAATTACAGAGATAACAGTGACGTGTAGCAGCAAAGGCCTGCACAGTTGACTCATCATGGCTTTTGTTTCTAGCTGCCCCCCCACTCCTGCTGGGAACAGGGCAGCCTCCAGCATATCGGTTGCCGGAGTCACTGTGCCTCCTACTCTCCTCTTCCTGTAAGCGTCCCGCAATCAACCGGAGATTAAGATCTGCGGCTGGCATGGCTTCCAGAGTGAGACAAAGGCTCTCATACTCATCAAAAACAGAAGTGAGCAAGATATACGCCTTCTGCTCCTCCGTGTACGTGATGCCCAAAAGCCTCAGCTTTTCCAACGTGGCTATCACCTTTTGCACATGGTCTTGGACGCTCTGTCCAGGAGTTAGTTTTAAGCCATACAGCTGCCTGGTCAAATGGATTTTTGCACCAGCTGTAGGTCTCATATAAATTCCTTCCAGCCCGTTCCAGATAGCGTGGGCACTTTCAAGTCCAGCTATCAGGGGCAATTGGGAACCTTCCAGGGCCATTATGAGCATTCCCCTGGCTCTCTCATCCCTGCGTCGCTCAGCTTGCGCAGCTGCGACCGCTGCAGCTCCAACGCCAGCAGCAGCTTGGACAGGGGGGTTCTGCAGGGTCTCACTAAGCCCTCTGGCAAGAATCCAAGCTTGGGCTTTGACTCTCCATTCCAAATAATTTTCTCCATTCAGTGGAGGAAAGGGGCAGGAAAAGGATTCATTTCCTTCAGCAGCGGCAGCCATTCTCTCCCCCCGGGGCTTTCTACTTACTGCTGTAGAACTCAAACTCCCGGCTCCGGATTAATGGCATCATCTCACCAGCGAATGCTTGCCAGCCCTGGCTGCACTCCAGCTGGGTTTCACTGCCTTGGCACGCAGTCCATTCCTCCCTTCGAAGACGATAGCAGGCAGGCAATTAGCAAAGCCATAACCTTTTGTGTTGCGAGGGGCCAGGAGCAATAAAACCCCCGCGTTCAGAAGCCATAAATCACCAAAATGGGTCCGGCAGGCTTCCCGATCACGCAGTTCCAAAATACTTTCACTTTCATAGCAGAGTCTAAATGCACAGCGTTCTTGAAGCGTAACCCCCTGCAATATCGTCTTTGTTAATCAGCAGTCTTTAACAAACGTACACTGACTCCTCCACTGTCAGCAAAGCAGATTTATTACAGCGTAGCATAAATCAAATGCCCGGAGATGAGGCGTTCATGGCTCCTCTCCGGTACAAGCAAAAACGAAACCAACCTTCTCACACAGACTTCACACTCGGTCTGAGAATTATAGAAGTCTCATATTACAAAGCATAACATAACACGTCAGTTCCTGTGTGACGGCGTAGCTAGATCTGTGTGTAACCCTTTCAGATCCTCACAAAGAGAATGAGACAGCTGTGGCTATTGCAAACTCTTCCTCTGATCAGGGGATGCTTAAATCCACCATCCCATTATTCTCTGGATGCCTTGAGACAGCAGGTTGGAGGGTTAAGTGTGTCAATGATAATTTTCCTATCAAAAGAGGGTATGGGAACAGAGAATTGCTTACCTTCCTCTAGTGATCACTAATAACTACTGTCGGCCATTAGCTAGGGATACATACAGTGGCTCTCTACATTTGTCATTTTCAGGAGCATAAATTACATATTTTTTTAGCTGTGGATAAGCATCTCCAAGAGTGCAATAGCTTTCCAAACTAACTTGCAAAACTGACATGTGAAATAGGATTTGGGGAAACACTGAATTGTGAGAGGGAAATAACCACTTTTGAAGATAAGGGTTGCCAACGAGCAAAATTACTTCATGACAAGTTAAAAAAAAAATAATGGTGGGAGGACCCATGTATATTGAAATTGGAACGACTCTTCAGAAAACAAATTAATAAAGACGACTTCTACTCAATGTCTGCAACTGAGCTTTCTAAGGAGACCAACATTGAATGGTGAAGGCCTTTAATGTATGTGGCTATGCATTCCCCTCTGACTATTATACTTATACCAAATGCAGTCCAAACTTTGGCTCTTTTGAATAAATACTAAATGACCAACAGCATATATCTCTTGTCTTCCTCTGTGGAGCTTTCCCCCCATTTCAAACGGCTTCTTCGGAGAAGTGGCAGTATGCATTAAAATTATATTGCTGACACATTATGAGTCCTTAGAACGTTTGTGAACATTTCGTTACCTCACTGCAGCTTAGGTAATGTCATTCTCCTGTAAGAGCTGTAGGTCTTACCTCTGAGCTGACACACATGCAAGGTTATGCTGTTAGGCATTTATGCCAATGAGCAGATTTTATTGGGTACATATTCTGTGGTGGCTGGTGTCCATTGGAACTGATAGGGCAGAAGTCAGCAGGGAGGCCAAAAGCAGGAGGAGTCAGAACCAAGGACATGTACTTTTGTCCCCAATCTCCCCCCCATTGAGTTCTACAAGGGCAAAACTGCAAAGGAGGAGGAAACAGATGACTAGGACTACCATCCAGCCTGGTTGTAGGTAAGAAAGCAGGTAAACTTGAAAAAAATCAACTGTGTTTGGTGGGGCAGTGCCCTATTTGCCATAATAGACCAGCCTTCACTGTGTAAACTAGGCAGGCATTAAAATACATTTACCCTTCATTTAATATACAAAATTAGGTTTCCTACAGGAAATGTTGAAAAATTAAAGGTAATGCACAATAATCTAACATTGGTATCTTATTTTCTGCATCTAATTTGTAGTCTGATCTTTACCATCTTCTACCTAATTAATTGTAATTTAGCCTCTCACCCTTTGATTGGCATTGAAACTTGTCTCCATATCTCTCCTAGAGCATATTTGCTACTGGGTTTCTTTTATGATCACTTTTACATCTCAGAACATTTTTACTTTAATTGCAGAAGTAGCTGTAATAGACATCTCGTTCTAATATTTACAAAAAGAAAGTAAATGTATCTTTCCAGAGGAAGAGATATAATTAGAATACTTAGAGACAGGAAGACTTCCGAAGCAAAACACACCAAAGACTTTGTAGCATATTGCACAGAGAGAAAAATCCTTGATCAAATAATTTTTTTCAAAAAATAATAATACCTTCGAATACTCATTACCCATGATCCTCCTGACTTTCGATATGGCATCTCTGTTTCCTTCAGGAGATTAAACAGTGACTGTAGCTGACATGCAGCTGAGTAAACAAGATCAGCAGGTGTTTGAAGTTTACAAGATCATCTATTTCTGTGTGTAACATTTGCTTAGCAATGCTTTAATAATTATTCCATTATGATACAATGATAGAATGTAGCATCGTGCGTAAATGTTGCTATTGTTAAGTTTGACAGCAACATGAATCTCCGGCGATGTGGCTCTGCAAAGGGCTTTGAGGTCTGAATTGTTGCATTGCATTTGTTGAAATGGCATAAATATATTTGCCTGCCTAGGTTGTGACACTGGGCTTCATAACAGGTCACAACTGTTGATTTTTTTATTGTTTTTTTTTTTAATAATAAATTTTTATTGTTTTCCAAAAAATAACAAATTACAACAAATAATCATATCTAATAAACAATGCAATACTATAGCTCCGCCGAGCTCTGACTCCCCTCCTCCACGTCAACAGGTTTTCTAGTCCAATTTTGTCGCGCAGTTCATATTACAACCTTATTAGTCTTTGTCAAAGGTTTATTCCAGTCCTACAAGTGTTTTTAAACTTCCTCTGTTCAATCTTAGATACTCCACAAATTTACTCCAGTCTCTTTGAAACCTCGAGTCATCCTGGTTTCTGACCCTGCCGGTCAGTTTTGCCAATTCAGCATATTCCACCATCTTCGCCTGCCACTCATCAATTGTAGGCAACTCCTGTAATTTCCACTTTTGGGCTAATAGTATTCTTGCGGCAGTTGTCGCATACATGAACAGTCTTTTGTCCTTCTTAGCTATTTCATCTCCCATCAATCCCAACAGAAAGGCTTCAGGTTTTTTTGGGAAATTATATTTAAACATCTTCTTAAGCTCATTATAGACTGCTTCCCAAAAACCTTTGACCTTATTGCAAGTCCACCACATGTGATAAAAACTACCCTCTTCTTGTCTACACTTCCAACATAGCTTATCATGCATTCTATACATTTTTGACAATTTTACTGGAGTCAAATACCATCTATACATCATCTTATAAACATTCTCTTTCAATGTTTCACATGCAGTGAATTTCAAAGTCTCATTCCATAATTTAGTCCATGCATCATAATCTATATTGTGCCCAAAGTCCATTGCCCATTTTATCATCACCTCTTTCGTCAGCTCATCTTTAGTATACCAATCCAACAACAAATCATACATTTTTGTTAAAAATTTACCTCTACCTTCTAATAGCTCAGTCTGAAATCTAGATTTTTTATCTTCAAAACCAATCTTTCTATCTTCTAAGAGCAAATTATGCACTTGATGATATTGAATCCATCCTGTAAAGAGATCTTCTATCTGGTGGTATGGTTTTAACTTCCAACCTTTTTCTGTTCTCATAAGCAAATCCTCATATGTGGACCTTTTACCTTCCATGTTGACTTTTTTTAAAGTAAGAACTTCAATCGGTGAGATCCACCATGGGGTCTTGCTCTCTAAAAGTCTTTTGTTCCTTTCCCATACTTCGAAGATGGCCCTCCTTATCACATGATTTAAAAAACCTCTATGAGCCTTTATCTTATCGTACCAAAGATAGGAGTGCCATCCGAATCTATTATCATATCCTTCTAGATCTAACAAATCAGTATTTTGCAATGTTATCCATTCTTTTAGCCAACACAAACAGGAAGCTTCATAATACAACTTCAAATCTGGTAGGGCGAAACCGCCCCTTTCCTTTTTATTATTTTTTTTATTGTTGTCGTAGCACACTCCTCAACTCAGCTGAAAGCTGGACCCTAAATAGAAGAGGAGCTGGAAAAATGGTCTGAAGTATAATCCTTAAAATGGGATAAAACATGCATATCCATCATTGGATTTAATCTACATTTGCCTTGCAGGTGAATATGTGAACTGATTCCTTTTGAAAACATAGAGGTAATATTTTGTGATATGGGAACTGTGTCTTGGAATTGAACTCTGTTGAGCTCTCCTGGCACAGGAAGACAGGAGGGCACCCTTTGATTATACATTCTCCCCCTATCACCCCCTGTGCTCCCTGAAAAACCTCTTTAGAGAGTTGGGAGACACTTCCAATAATTTTGAGAGGTAGTGTGAGGGGAATGAGGGGACTTAGGATAGTTACTTTCCCCCTTTCTTTCATTGTGAAACTTTCATGGTTCCTTCCATAAATGAAATGACCTTTTCCATTCACAGAACAACCAATCTGTATCCAACCCACTGTCTGGAGGGAAAGTGTGACTGGTAAACAACATGAAAAGCCTTAATAGGGAAGGAAAATTGTGGAGAGGATACTTTGGGTAATAAAAGCCTATGGGCTTTCACTGTGAAGGTCTCATTTCCTCTTATAATTTTCTCCATAATGGCAGACAATATATATATATATATATATATATATATATATATATATATATATATATATATTAAGAGAACTAGAGCAGACACTGGTATACAGACAATACTCCTTTCTTTTATATCTGGTCAAACAAGTTTTGTAAGGTGTTGAAGCAATGGAAAGCCCTTTAAAACCTCTTTACCATGGACAATAGTAAGATAAGTGTTCACACCACAATATATTCCAGACATTGAAAGAATAATGGGCTTTCTCCTGGGACACCCATATATACTTTTAGTCTTAAATATGGGGGTTCCCATGGATTTTAAATTAAGGTGGTGTGCTTTGACTGTGCTTCTCCACATCTAGCTCTTTTGACAGAACTTCTTGATAAGTCCATGGAAGAAGAAGAAGAAGAAGAGTTTGGATTTGATATCCCGCTTTTCACTAACCGAAGGAGTATCAAAGCGGCTAACATTCTCCTTTCCCTTCCTCCCCACAACAAACACTCTGTGAGGTGAGTGGGGCTGAGAGACTTCAAAGAAGTGTGACTAGCCCAAGGTCACCCAGCAGCTGCATGTGGAGGAGCGGAGACGCGAACCCGGTTCCCCAGATTACGAGTCTACCGCTCTTAACCACTACACCACTGCTGATGGAAGAATGTTTGGCCGTGGTTTTGAGGCTGGGAGTGATCTAAAATATTTCAATGTAGTGGAAACAAATCCCAAGTGTCATCTCTTTCAGAACTGGTAATGATGAAAGACAACTTAAAATCTTAGATAATGGTAAGGCAAATCAATACGTCCTGTTATGAAGAGGGCCATGAGAAAGAGAGAAGGGAAGGAAGATGCAATAGTAAAAAGGGAACAGGGAAGCAAGCATAGTTGGGCTTTATATCAAATTTACAAATTACAAATAAAGCTAATAACAAATTATAAAGTATAAATTATACTGAATATTCAATTGAAAAACATATTATTTTTATTTAAAAGGTGATTATTTTTTTCAAGGCCCATTATCTATAGCTATATCAGCACTGGGGAACCTCTTTCACCCTGAGGACCATATTCCTTGATGGTCAAATTTATGGGAGCTGCATATCAGTGGCAGGCATGGCCGGATGCAAAAACAAATGGATAAAGCAACTTTTGTGACTGGCTACAATCAAGCCATGCAAAATCCAGATGTTTCTCTTCATCTAGGCAAGTCAGAGGCATTATCATATTTCAAGGACAGCAAGGCCAACAAAGACACACCCACACCACAATGAGGGTTGAAGCCAAGCCATTGAGGGGTGGAGTGTGGGAAGGATTGTTGTTTGCTGAAAGGCCTGAGGCCTGAATTTGGCCTGCTGCTGATCTACACCATCTTTGGTAATTCTTCATTGCACTAAAGTTTAAAAAATCCAAGATGCTTCAAAGAAAATGTAGTTTTTTGAGAAGAATGCTGCAGACACTGACTCTAGGATAAGTGGATATAATATGCTTCCCTCTATGCATTTATTCACTGAATACATTTTTGGTGAACAAATACCATCTATTATCCTTGGAGGGGAAGTGGAAGCCTCCTTTCATTGTGCAACACAGAGAGGTAATGATAGTTCACCCTGACACTCGAGCAGGGGACAATGGTGCTTCACTGATAGGTCAGCCACAGAAGCCTGACAGTGCCTCCGAGCCCTGTCACTTCAGATGACAGTCCCTCGCTTGCTCAGCCTTATAGCAAGATGATCACTGAGGATGAATGTACTTAATGGTTTCTCTTCATTCTCTCAGAACAAACACTGACCAAACAGGCTAAGTTGCCAGGCAAGCGGTTTTGAGGTAATGGACAGGATAGGTGCTGCTGACAAGACTTTTTCAGTTTGTTTTGAAACTTGCACATTAAGAGAAAGCACTGTGTGTGTGTGTGTGTGTGTGTGTGTGTGTGTGTGCGCACACACACACACACACACACACACACACATTAAACATCAGTTATTTGAGAAGTCAGATATGAATTATGAGTTTATTCAGGGGTGCCATCTTGAGTAAAATATTGGAGGGAGGCAGGTAAGCACCATCCTGCATAATTCATCACGTGATGCGGTGCACACACACCATTTGAATGGCCCATTAACTTTGGGGGCCTGGGCCCCTAAAATATTTTATTAGGGGGCCAAAGGCTCCTTGTCCCCTAGGAGTTGGCGCCTATGAGCCTACTGAACTCCCAATGGTGTAAATAGGAGAACAGCAGGTTGCAAATACCCTTTCTTTTTAGCAGTGATGTCTACTACAAAAATAAAAATAAAAAAATCAGTGACACGTGGAAGAAAGACATTAACATAAGATCTGCAACACACACTATAAGCTGTGCCTGATTTGGTTGGGGCAGGAGCTGTTCTGCAACCTCCTTAAAGTGTGCATAGGTGATGTTGTGCCTGGCGCTGCTCTGAGCTGGAATCAGTGTACTGCCAGCTTGTGTTTATCAGGCTACATCTTGAGATGCTGAGTGAGGCCTTCCTGATTACCGGTACTCTCCTGAGTCTCAAGGACTCAGTCCTTGCAGTTCCTGTTCTAACCTGCAGGTCTCCAAACACTAAGAGGCCAGCCTGGAGAATCTTATTTCACCATAATGTTGTCTCAGAGTACTCACCAGTGTGCCTTTCCGTAGTCTGGTTGCTCTACCTGAGACAATGTTTTCCTTCGGCAGTGGTCTCGGATAGCCAGCTAGTGAGCACAGCCTGGATGGCGTAATTGCATTGGAGACCTAGAAGGGAAGAAATTATTGCATTTTCCATAATTCCCAAAGTAATGATGTTCAAGTCGCTCCAATCGAACATGCTAAAGCCCTAAACCTCAGTTCACCTTTTCCTTCTCAGACAAAATGGAGATTTAGAGTCAAGTTCTAAGGGAGATATGCATAATGGCTGTGAAAATGAGCTCCTCAGTGACAAGATCACTTGGAAGTTGTTCAATGGATATGCGGGCTGTCTTTCACACATGCATATGTTGAACAGTCTCATTTGTGCTGTACCCACACAGTATTTCCTAGAATGACCGTGCAACCACATGCCAGATCATTCCAGGAAAAGCTGTCCTGATGTGGCTCTTTGTGCAAGAAGATCAATGCTGCAGGAGTTCACGAAGATAGGGTTAAAAAAAAGTGCTGAGGGACACTTGGCTATCTTGCACACTCTTTCATGGAGAGTTAAGATGTTCATAAAAATAGGGAGTGAAAGTTGCTACTGCACTAATATTGTGGTACTGGGTATTCCCAGAGAGCTAGGAACCTATGACCACCCAGATCCTGTTGGGCTCCAATTCTCATCAGACCCAACCAGCATGGACACTGGTCAGTGTCCATACAGCACAGGGATGATAGGAGTTGTAGTCCAAGAACATTCAGAAGGCCACAATGATTTACTGGGTTTATGGTGATTTACTGGAGCCCACATTTCACAAACCATTGAAAAACCTAATTGCTAGGTATATTTTATAATATAAATGTTATATAGCATGGGATGGTGTGACGAGCCCTTTCAGTGTCCCACCAAGAGCCCTCACAATTGTAAAAACGTTTCCCCTGACTGTGTCTCTCCCTAGGGTTCACCGACGACTAAAATGAATCCCCACAATGAATGTTATGAGAGAAGTCCTCGGGGTACCTCAGTGCTCCACGTTCTTAAAGTGGAACTCCTGCCACCTTGGGATTCTCCCACCCTGGGTTCCCAAACTGCTGCAGCTTGCCCTTTCCTTCTGGCAACTGCGTGGCACCTTTGGCTTCCCTGCCCAGTCCTCTGTGTGTTAGGGAAATAAGCCACCCGTCCCTTTTCTCTCAGGAAACCTTTATGTGCTTTCCCCCTCAACCACACCTCTAGAGGTACTGACGCACTGCCAGAGTCCACGAACGTTGAACAAAACAAAATATGTTTATTGAGGTAACATTAATATCAAGGAAGTTAAGGTAGAATGCGGTTACAATGTTCTTCAATTAGGTACATAAGCTTGGATACAACTTTAAACAGGAATAAACGTTTTCCTTTCCTAACCTAAGCCTAACCTCCAAC
Organism: Lacerta agilis; assembly: GCF_009819535.1. Classification (NCBI taxonomy): domain Eukaryota; kingdom Metazoa; phylum Chordata; class Lepidosauria; order Squamata; family Lacertidae; genus Lacerta; species Lacerta agilis. Next base: position 18,979,353 of record NC_046318.1, read on the forward strand.
CCGCTCTCCCTCTCACCCTCACTCCCTGACCCACAACCCACAACCCACCGCCCCAACTGCCATTCTCCCCTTTTAAAAGGTGGAAAAGACCCGCCTCTGCGATTGTGCTGCCAGTCATCTAGAGTGGGTGTTAACTCTTTGAGTGCTGGGCACCTGCTCACACCCAGGCACAGGGTTGGTCCGTTACATTTCTCCCCACCCCTGAGAATTTGCATAGGCATTCACTACCTAAAGGATAGTAATGCCGGTGCAAATAGTCACAATGATAGGGTTACCTAAAAAAACACAATAAACTTTCACCCTTAGGCTTTTGCCATCTTTATACCAGCAACGATTAAAACACTTGTTATACTATTGGATATATGCACAAACAAATAACGCTCTTCTTTAAAAGAAACAAGATAATGCATCTGCGAATACATTACTTATTTAAATACCTCTGTTAAATGCATTCAATAAGCATACTATTAATAAACAATTTATTAATGCACCAACAGTCTTCTTCCTCTGGTCTCCTGGACAAAGTAACAGCCACGATGTTCAAGGTCCCTTTTACTATCTTTAACCGCCACAAGAAGTGTCGTTCTCTGGGCACCAGTCTTTTCTCTGCCACACGTGATGGGACGTAGGTTGTCTTCCTCGGCCGGATGACACAGTCCCACACCGGTCCTTGCAGTCGATGCGTCTGTAACGATTGTAGATTCCTAGCTGTGTAGGGTCTTGGTTTCTCAGGATCAAAAGCTCTCTTGGATCCACCGCTCCCTCTTTCAGGATCTCAGTTATGTGCTCCAGCTCGATGCCTTGCACAAACATCTCCATGTCATCAAAAGCTGCATAAGAACGGGTTGTCTGGCTTTTGAATTCATTGGGAACTGCTTTCAGAAGTTTGTGGATAGCTGCTTTTTTTTGTCAGCTTGTTGAAGCTTTTTGGACAACCGGGTTTACTTAATGAAAGTAGACTAAAAAGCTTTGATTGCCTATTGCTGTTAGCAATCTCCCTTGCTGTCAGTCCATATTTGGTCTGTATTGAATTATCAGTTCCTACTTCAAACAATTTGAAGATGACTTTTTTATGTCTTTGATGTGGTGGCCACGTTAATGCTGTGTAACCACGTTCATCTTGGGCATTTATTTGTGTTGCATGGTACCCATCTTCCCACCACACAACCTCCAGTGTAGGAAAGTCTCTCACTTTCATAGAAAGTTTATGGGACACCAGGGCAACTCTAACTATCAGTATATTTTTCTTTCTATATTTCCAACTGATAAATGGTTTATCATAACTTTGAATAGTTGTTCTAACTGATCTCACAGATAGTTCACTTTCTAAAACAACTCTGACTCCTCTTGGATGGGCGTAACCCATAAGCTCTGGGTCATATTTTCCAAAAATCGCCACTGTGGTGATATGTGACCAGTCGTAAACTATCCCGGCCTGCCCCTCAATGTCAAATATAAAAACCTCGTATTCCAAACATGGGGCTTCCCGTTCCTCATCCCACAGGATCCCGGAATTAAAACTGTTTACTAAATCCATATACTCCCTAGTTATTCGATAGGGGTTTATTATTATTGGCTTGGCCTTTCCAGTGTCTATACCATGAACCACTCCCATGGCTTTTCCTGGGGGGTTACTGAAAGTTCTGGCATACTCTTGCAGGAATGTAAATGCCTCTTCCTGCTGCTGTTGGGTTAGGGTAGGAGCCATTTTTATTTCCTGAATGGTACATTGCTGCTTCCCTGTCACCTCCCAACATTTTATCTCAGACTCTTCCTCATCTTCCTTTAAACCATTTCCCCTCTGTGGTGCTTTAGACAGGGGTCCAAGTATGTCCACTGCCAGACGCGAAAAAGGTTCCTGTATCACAGGTATGGGTTGCAACAAACCCTTTGTTTTATCGCCTCTCTTCCCAGCTAGTTGACAGATCAAACAGGATCTGCAATATTCCTTGATGTTCTTTCCCATCCGAGGCCAATAAAATCTTGCCTGGATTCGATCTCGGGTCTTGTTTATGCCCAAATGAGCCGCGGTAGGTGCATCATGCGCCAACTGAAGTACCTGCATTCTGTACTTCATGGGCAATACTAATTGCTTTTGCTCCTCCCACCTAGCAGCTGATTTCCTTCGTTTGGCTACCCTATAAAGCTTGTCCTCAATAATTTTAAAAACACAGGGGTTTTCAATGGATACTTCTGTGTCTGAGGTTTGGGCTATCTCCCATAATTCTTTAAGGGTAACATCCCCTTTCTGCTCCTCTAAGAACTGGGCACTGTGTTCTTGAGCAATGGGTATCTCAAATAGCATGTCATTCTCCTCAGCATTCAGAGGTGTCTCAGAACAGGCAGGTGGTTGATTAGCCATTTCCTGAGCTTGTGCTCTAGTAACGACCTTAACTTGTGGTGTGGGGTTTGCCAGATCGTTCCCAATCAAAACTGGATTTTCCAAACGATCCCATACACCCACTTTCCACTTGCCCTGATAATTCTTGTACTGAACTAAAACCTCTGCTGTGGGGACTTCGAACTCAGGACCCCATATTCCTCTCAGACTGAAATTTTGTCCTGGTAAGTACTGATGAGGTTCAACAAATTGGGATTTGACAAGAGAAACCTGCGCGCCAGTGTCTCTCAACCCAAACATATCTTTGCCATTTAATCGTATAGGCTCCAAATAATCTGGAGTTGTATTTGGTTCAGCACTCCAGACCTGCATGACTCTGGAGGCGGACTCGGACAAGTTATTTGCCTCCTCTGAAACGGACTGAGGGCCATTTCCAGGCTCTGCCTGCATTAACAATTTTACTGGCTTTGCTGTAGATGGTGTACTTTGCGCTTTGGCCAGTAGAGGGCATTTGGAGCGAATGTGCCCCTCCCTGTTGCACTGATAGCAAACGATTTTTTTGTTCCCTGTCTTGTCAACACCAACTTCTCTGACAGGAAAATTTTCTGGTTTATTTTTGCCTTCACCAGATTTCCACGGTTTGAACTTCTGAGGTGATTTTGTGTAAGGTATTTCATTAAAATCGACCTCTAGTTCATCTAGAACCTCGGCAGCTTGAGAGACTGTTCGTAACTTTTTGTCCCTCAAAAACCAACGTAAATTGGCTGGAACTTGTTTAAAAAATTGTTCCAAGCAAATTAACTGCCTGAGCTCCTCAAATTTCGTTACTCCACTCCCCTGGATCCATCTGTCCAGCAATCTATCCAGTCGGCTGGCTAACTGAGAGAATGTTTCCTTAGGGTTGCGTTTTACCTCACGAAACGCCCTTCGGCTTTGTTCGGCCGTTAACCCACATCTCACTTTTACCAATTGCTTAAACTTATCATAGTCAGATAACTCATCCTCCCTCATGTCGGAGTAGATTTCACTTAGAATACCACATAATTGTGGTCTGAGGTACATCATCCAGTTATTTTCACTAATCTTGAACTCAGCACACACTCTTTCAAAACTAAAAAGAAAGGCTTCGACATCGTCTCCTTTCACAAACTTAGGAAAACGTTTCTGGTTAACCGAAGCAACGTCAGTTGAGGCTTGACTTTGAGGCAATTCTGACCTCACTCTCAATTCCTCAACCTGCAATCTACGTAACTGAATTGCTTTTTCGGCATTATTTTTCTCTGCCTGCATTCGTTCCTCAGCTGCCAATTTCTCTTTTTCTGCTTCTAATTTAAATTTCTCTGACTGCATTCGTTCCTCAGCAGCAGCCCTCTCTTTTTCGGCCTCTACTTTCGCTAATTGTACCCGTTCTTCTGAAGCGATTCGTTCCTTTTCAGCTTCAACTCGGGCCAACTCTAATTTAATTTTCATCATCTCTAACTCTGCGTTAGGATTCTCTCTGGTTTCTGCCTCATCGGGTCTCTCATCACCCTTAGCTTCCCTGGCTTTCCTTAGGTGAGCCATTTTTCTGACAGAAAAAATACAGTCGTCTGATTCTCAACTAAACAGGCGTGTGGGTGTTGAATTCGATATCGCGATGCTGCCACCAATTAATTGTGACGAGCCCTTTCAGTGTCCCACCAAGAGCCCTCACAATTGTAAAAACGTTTCCCCTGACTGTGTCTCTCCCTAGGGTTCACCGACGACTAAAATGAATCCCCACAATGAATGTTATGAGAGAAGTCCTCGGGGTACCTCAGTTCTCCACGTTCTTAAAGTGGAACTCCTGCCACCTTGGGATTCTCCCACCCTGGGTTCCCAAACTGCTGCAGCTTGCCCTTTCCTTCTGGCAACTGCGTGGCACCTTTGGCTTCCCTGCCCAGTCCTCTGTGTGTTAGGGAAATAAACCACCCGTCCCTTTTCTCTCAGGAAACCTTTATGTGCTTTCCCCCTCAACCACACCTCTAGAGGTACTGACGCACTGCCAGAGTCCACGAACGTTGAACAAAACAAAATATGTTTATTGAGGTAACATTAATATCAAGGAAGTTAAGGTAGAATGCGGTTACAATGTTCTTCAATTAGGTACATAAGCTTGGATACAACTTTAAACAGGAATAAACGTTTTCCTTTCCTAACCTAAGCCTAACCTCCAACCCGCTCTCCCTCTCACCCTCACTCCCTGACCCACAACCCACAACCCACCGCCCCAACTGCCATTCTCCCCTTTTAAAAGGTGGAAAAGACCCGCCTCTGCGATTGTGCTGCCAGTCATCTAGAGTGGGTGTTAACTCTTTGAGTGCTGGGCACCTGCTCACACCCAGGCACAGGATTGGTCCGTTACATTGGATACTCTGGGCCTTCTAGAAGACAGCTGTAATGTATTGACACAGCCTAGTTTTAGACTCTTCTCCTCTTGAGTCCATTTGGTTTGGAATAATACTTTATTGCACTTCAAATATAAGCAATGTGCCTTCTCTAAAGGTTTGCTATTTTCAGTGATGTTTGATAAATGTAGCATATTTCACCAATAGCTGTACCACCATGTCTAGCAAGCAAGGAATGTAATCTCACTGAATGCAGAAAAAAAAACGCTTTTATAGTCTTATTAAACCTTCCAGGATCTGCAAAAGGCCATTATATTACTTGGAAAGTTGCAATGCATTGACATGGCCTAATGTTATTTATCTTCACAGTGAAACCTTAAATTGCATAGGGGTAGAAATAAGAGCCCATATCGGCCTGCTGAATACTTCAAATTACTTACATTGCCCAAGTATCAACCAACACTTGCTTCTTCTTTTTCCTTCCGCTAGTCAATTTGCAACCTTCGTCATGAAATATCCACTCCCGTCTGCCATTTCTCTGCTGTGACAGCACTGAAAAGTGTGCATGGGGGGGGGACTAGCTAGGGAAATCCTTGACACGCACGTCAACTGGTGCAATAGAGTCCCACTTGTCAACTCTGTGGGAAAAGATGAATTGATTGCACAGAGTGAATGGACAGAGAAGGTCAGGGGAAAAAAGACCCAGAAAAAACTAGAGCTTTGTCCTCTGAGAGCAAGAGAGGTGACTGCTCTGCAGATCTTTATGGACATAAATCTATGACAGACCAATTGTAACAGCTTTCAGAGGCAGGCCAAGCCTTAAAGCTTAGGGGGTCCCAATATATCATGAACTGGAGGAAGAAAAAGCAAGGGAAACCCTAACATATTAATGTATTTATTTATAATATTTCTAACCTGCCCTTCACCAAATTTTCCCAGGGCAGGAATACATCAATAAAGCAATATCATACCCTCCAACATTTCTCTGATGAAAATAGGGGTGTCCCGTGCTATTTTTTCTAGGAAAAAAAGAGGTGCCAGAACTCCCCATGAGTTGTTCTCTTAGAGTGGCAATGTTGCCTACCTGAGAGGTGTCAAAACTGAGTTTCAGTGAGTTGTGGCTGGAAAAAAGCCCTGGGAAAGTCCTATTCCACACCCTCCAACATTTCTCTGATGAAAATAGGGGTGTCCTAAGGAAAAGCGGGACATTCCGGAATCACATCAGAAACTGGGACGGCTTCTGTAAATCTGGGACTGTCCCTGGAATATAGGGACACTTGGAGGGTCTGCAATATTTAATGCACACACATATACAATATAGTGCATGGGCCCAGAGCTGGATTTAGATTTGATGAGGCCCTAAGCTACTGAAGGCAATGGGGCCCTTTATATGTTCAGCTGTCCTTTGTCAACAATAAATTATCGCTGTTTTTTGTGTGTTGAATATATGCTATATGGTAATTTATGGACCTAATAGGTATCTAAAGCCATTTGCACATAACAAAAATATGTATTGTATCAAATTAATTGTTTTATTTTATTTGGGTTTATTTTTTAAATCTTATATTTTGAAAATGTACATTCAGGGTTTTCCCCCTTTAATTTTTTGGGGGGCCCCCAAGAGGATGGGGCCCTAAGCTATAGCTTGTTTAGCTTATACGTAAATCCAGCACTGCATGGACCCCTCCAATACACCCTACATCCCTGATCTGTGGCTGCCAGTTCAGGCCAATTTGCCATATTTGCTGCCCTTAGGAAGAAGAAGAAGAGTTTGGATTTGATATCCCACTTTATCACAACCCGAAGGAGTCTCAAAGCGGCTAACATTCTCCTTTCCCTTCCTCCCCCACAGCAAACACTCTGTGAGGTGAGTGGGACTGAGAGACTTCAGAGAAGTGTGACCAGCCCAAGGTCACTCAGTGTGCTGGCCCCAAGGGTTTGTCCATGAAGCGAGGTCCAAATCCAGTCCTGGGTCTAGGGGTCCAAAGGAGGTCAATCCGGCAGGGAGCGAGGCAGGGAGCAGATCAAGGTCCAAGGCAGGTTCAGGCACAAGGTTGCAGGTTGAGCACACGCTTGCAACTAAGTTGCTCACGCAACTTGGGCTGGGTCTGGCTGGCTTTTATCTGGCCCTATGCTTAGGGCGGTCCCGATCCTCCGGAGACTCGCCTCTCCTCCGGGCCTGGAGGCGAGCACTCCTCCTGCAGACACTTAACTCCCTTCGCCTCTCTGCCCTGAGCCTCTGTAGCTCAGGAGAGGATGGTGGGTTACTGGACCCAGGGGATGCCTCAGCTTCCTCTGAAGAGGCTGGGAGTGGAGCACCTGCAGGCAATGGGTCCTCCCTCCCATCAGGAGCCAGAGCAGACTCTGCTGATGCCTGCACCTGGGGATCCAGCACAGGTGGGGATCCTTCAGGCTCAAGCCCTGGCCCCGGCTCAGCTGGTTCTGGAGGCGGGGAATCCCGTGCAGGCTGGGATCCCTCAGGTTCAGCATCAGAGTCTGACTCCCAGGCCATCACACCATCCCCCCTCCCAGGCCCCCCCTCAACCGAGGGGCCGGACCAGGCTTGCTGGGGTAAGCTGCATGGAAATCACGGAGGCAGGCAGGTGCGTGGACGTTTTCCGCTGGTTCCCATGAACGATCCTCAGGCCCATACCCCTTCCAGTCGATGAGGTATTGGAGCTTCCCCCTGCGGTATCGTGAGTCGAGAATGCGCTCCACCTCGTACTCAGGCTCCCCCTCAACCAAAACTGGCTGCGGTCGTGGATTGTCTGGGTGGAACTCGTCGGGCGGGGCGACTGGACTAAGTAGGGACCGGTGGAACACTGGGTGAACCTTGAGCGATGGAGGTAACTGGAGGCGAAACGCCACCGGCGACACCTGCGCAGTGATGGTGAATGGGCCGGCAAACCGTGCATCCAGCTTTCGTGAGGGCCGAGAAGGATGCAGGTGACGGGTAGAGAGCCACACCCGATCGCCAACATGGAGTTCTGGCCCCTCCTGACGATGTCGGTCAGCCTGGGCCTTGTATGCGTCCTTGGCCTGGCGCAGTTGCTCCATCAATACTTGTTGCTGGGACTGAAGCTCCTGAAGCCATTCTGTCACTGCGGGGACCGCGGAAGCTGGCAGCACGTCCGGGAACAAACGAGGATGGTAGCCGTAGGAGGCCTGGAACGGGGTCTGCTGGGTGGAGGCGTTCACTGCATTGTTGTAGGCGAACTCCGCCAATGGCAAGTGATCGACCCAGTCATCCTGCTGGAAACTGCAGTAACACCGGAGGTACTGCTCCAGCACCGCATTTGCCCGTTCCGTCTGGCCATCGGTCTGCGGGTGGTGGGCCGAAGATAGACAGACCTCCGTCCCAAGGATCTGGTGCAGGGCTCGCCAGAAGTGGGATGTGAACTGGACGCCGCGGTCAGAAACCACACGCTCGGGCAGGCCATGCAGGCGGAAGATGTGCTGCAAGTACAGTTGAGCCGTTTCCTTAGCTGTGGGTATGGACGGGCAGGGGGCACAGTGCACCATCTTAGTGAAATGGTCCGTGAAAACCAGGAGGCAGGTACAGTGACGAGATGGGGGCAAGTCCACCACAAAGTCCAGCGAGACCGTGTGCCAGGGACGCGGTGGGACTGGTAATGGCTGGAGCAGACCGGGGGGTCGCCCGGTAGGACCCTTGGCCCTCCGGCAGACATCGCAACCAGCAACATAGCGTGCCACATCAGCCTTCAGGCGGGGCCACCAGAACTCCCGGCTTACCAGATGGGTGGTCCGGTACCGCCCAAAGTGCCCTGCTGCTGGGGCATCGTGGGACATCTGGAGAACCTCAGCCCGCAATGGTCCTGGTGGGATGTATAGACGACCCTGGTGCAGCAGTAGGCCCTGGTGCAGGGCCAGCCCCGGATATCGAGGGCATGACCCGTCAGACAGTTCCCGGAGCCGTTCCTGTGCCCAAGCGTCGACCCGTTGCTGTTCTCGCACCCGAGCCTGCAGCGGCTTGGCCTCCTGAGTGGCCAGGAATGCGGCTGGTGGTAAGATAGTCGTCGGTACTGCCTGCTGTACAGTGTCTGCGACGTCCTCAGGTTTCCGGGACAGGGCATCCGCTTTCCGGTTTTGGGAGCTAGGGATGTAGCGGATCCGGAACTGGAACCGGGAGAAAAACAGCGCCCACCGGATCTGCCTTTGGTTCAACTTGCGGGTGGTCTGGAGGTACTCCAGATTCCGGTGGTCCGTTCTCACTTCCACCGGGTGTCGTGCCCCCTCAAGATGATGGCGCCAGACCTCAAAGGCCACCTTGATGGCCAGTAGTTCCCGCTCCCACACGGTATAGTTACGCTCCGCCGGAAGGAGCTGCCGGGAGTAATAAGCGCAGGGTAACAGTGGCGCATCGGGTCCTTGTTGCTGAGACAGGATGGCACCGAGAGCCGTACTGGAGGCATCAGTCTCCACCACGAAGGGATGAGAGGGATCAGGATGCTGTAAAATCGGCGCCCTCTGGAAACAGGCTTTCAACCCCTGAAATGCCACTTCAGCCTCCTCATCCCAGGAGAAGGGCGTCTTGGGGCGCAGCAGTCGGGTTAATGGGGTGGTGTGATGAGCATAATCTGCAATGAAGGTCCGGTAATAGTTGGCGAACCCTAGGAACCGCTGTAAGTCCTTGCGGTTCCGGGGCGCTGCCCACTCTCGAACCGCAGCCACCTTCCCAGGGTCCATCTGCACCCCGTCAGGGGAGAGTCGGTGTCCAAGGAAGTCTACTGACCGCTGGTGGAACTCGCACTTGCTGAGCTTGGCGTACAGTCGGTGCTCCCGCAAGCGCTGCAACACGGACCGAACATGACTCTCGTGACGGGCTGGGTCACGGGAATAAACCAGAATATCATCTAGGTACACCACCACGTATTTGTCTAGCAAGTCCTGGAACACGTGGTTGATGTACCGTTGAAACACGGCGGGCGCGTTGCATAATCCGAACGGCATAACCAGGTATTCAAACTGCCCATACCGGGTCCCGAATGCAGTCTTCCACTCGTCCCCGGCACGGATCCGAATCAGGTTGTAGGCCCCTCGGAGGTCCAGTTTGGTGAACATCTGCGCCCCCTGCACCCGCTCCAGCAATTCTGCAATAAGGGGCAAGGGGTACCGGTCTGGGATGGTGATCTTATTCAGGGCCCGGTAGTCATGGCAGAGGCGAAGCTCCCCACACTTCTTCTTAACGAAGAGTACAGGAGCGGCAGTGGGTGAGGTAGAGGGCCTAATGAACCCGCGTTCCAGGTTCTTGCGAAGGAAGTCCTGCAAGGCTTCACGCTCTGGCTCCGAAAGAGAATATAAGCGGCTCACAGGCAGGGGCGCCCCAGGCTGTAGGTCTATGCCGCAGTCGAAGGACCGATGAGGCGGCAGCTTGTCTGCTCCCTGTTCCTCGAACACGTCTAAATAGTCCTGGTACACAGCAGGGAGCGTTGACAAAGCCTGACCCATGGGGGCAGCTGCTACTAACTCGGACTGAGCATGGGAACCCGGGTCTGGGAAGCGTACCGTCCGATTGACCCAGTCGATCTGAACATTGTGCGACTCCAGCCAGTCCATCCCAAGCACCAGGGGAAACCGGGGCATGGTGGCAATGTCCAGGGTTCGCACCTCCCGGTGCTGCTGGTAGCACAGGACCAAGGGCTGGGTCTCCCGAGTAACAGCGCCCGAGCGTAGGAGCCGTCCGTCAATTGCCTCCACCTGTACTGGTTCCGGCTTGTTCTGAAGCGGCACCTGATGCTGAGTGGCGAAGGCAGAGTCCATATAGGAGCGGGTTGCCCCCGAATCCACCAGAGCGTGGGTGAGAATCCAGGGCCCACCGGGGGGGTATAGACGCACCGGTATCATGAGGTGTTGCAATTCCACTGGTGAGGGCCCATCATGCGATGCTTGGGACCCCAGGTAGCCTGGGCCATCGGCTACTGGGGTTGGCCGTTTTCCCTGCGGCTGGCGTTTCTCAGGGCAGGTTTGGGCGTAGTGTCCACTCCCACCGCAGTAGAGACACAGGTTCCCCTCCCGACGCCGAGTCTTTTCCGAGGGGGAGAGGCGAGGCCGCGCTGCCCCGAGCTGCATCGGCTCCTCCAATGACTCAGCTCTGGCCACGGAACTGCAGGGAAGCACCGGCGCCGGGAGGCCGGAGTGCCGGCGGCCCCGGGCCTGGCGACGGTCCTCCAACCGATCGTCTATCTGCAGACTCCGTTGGATGAGGGCATCCAGTGTGGCAGGGCGATCCAACGTGGCCAGCTGATCCAGTATCTCGTCTGAAAGTCCCTCGAGATACTGGTCCCGCAGGGCAGAGTCGTTCCAGGTCAAGTCCTGCGCCAGCAGCCGAAATTCCGTGGCATAGGTGGCCACTGTGGACTTGCCCTGTTTCAACCGCCGAATTGCCCGATTGGCTTGACTCCCCTTCTGAGGGTTGGCGAACGTGGTTTCCAGATGATTGCAAAACCCCGTATAGTCTGTCAGCAAGGGGGAGTCTTGCCGGAGCAGCGGCAACGCCCACTTGGCCGCCTGGTCCTTCAGCAAGCTGATCAGGAAGTGCACCTTAGTGCGATCGTCAGGGAAATCCCGAGCTCGCCCCTGAATATACAGCTTGGCCTGGGCGAGAAACATGGGAAAGCTGGCTGGGGACCCATCAAATTTCTCTGGCAGGGCCACTGGGTACTTGCCAGGAGCTGGGGCGGCGGCCCCAGGAGCCAGTAAGGCATCCAAACGCTGCTGAAGCGCCGTAACCACATTGCTTAGCTGCTGCACGGTGTGGGTCAAGGCCTGGTTCTCCTGGGCCAATGCCACCAGCGCAGCCGCCTGGTCAGCCATGGCTACTAGTTCCTCCCGAACGCACCCCAGCGAAGGGGGAGTGCGGGTGTGGCGTGAGCAAACTGTGCTGGCCCCAAGGGTTTGTCCATGAAGCGAGGTCCAAATCCAGTCCTGGGTCTAGGGGTCCAAAGGAGGTCAATCCGGCAGGGAGCGAGGCAGGGAGCAGATCAAGGTCCAAGGCAGGTTCAGGCACAAGGTTGCAGGTTGAGCACACGCTTGCAACTAAGTTGCTCACGCAACTTGGGCTGGGTCTGGCTGGCTTTTATCTGGCCCTATGCTTAGGGCGGTCCCGATCCTCCGGAGACTCGCCTCTCCTCCGGGCCTGGAGGCGAGCACTCCTCCTGCAGACACTTAACTCCCTTCGCCTCTCTGCCCTGAGCCTCTGTAGCTCAGGAGAGGATGGTGGGTTACTGGACCCAGGGGATGCCTCAGCTTCCTCTGAAGAGGCTGGGAGTGGAGCACCTGCAGGCAATGGGTCCTCCCTCCCATCAGGAGCCAGAGCAGACTCTGCTGATGCCTGCACCTGGGGATCCAGCACAGGTGGGGATCCTTCAGGCTCAAGCCCTGGCCCCGGCTCAGCTGGTTCTGGAGGCGGGGAATCCCGTGCAGGCTGGGATCCCTCAGGTTCAGCATCAGAGTCTGACTCCCAGGCCATCACACTCAGCAGCTGCAATGTGGAGGAGCATAGACAGGAACCCGGTTCACCAGATTACGAGTCTACCACTCTTAACCACTACACCACACTGGCTCTCTCTTAGGGCCACCCACTGCATCCCAGATCCATCCCTGAAGCAATTTGAGAGATGGAGCGAAGAGATTTAAAGGAGTGTTATAAACCCTAGGCAGGGGGATCACATCTTGTATGGTGTTGCTGTTTCATGAGCAGCTTCCTTGCTTACCAGGGAAACCCTTGAGTTCAGGGAACCACTCATAAAGGAGCAGTGGCCAGAACTGGACAGGATCAAATCCTCCCACTTATTTGTTGTGGGAGGATCCAATCCTGCACAGTACTGCTGCATTAAGAGTGGGTTCCCTGCATGTAGGGGAAGCCACCTGGCTACATGTAGGACCAGATGCTTCCACTATAGAGCTTTGCCATGGGTGTTGACATCTCTCATTCGGCACCGTCTCCGCCAGTTCAGCCACGAAGGTTTCTGGGCATTAGGCTGGGCAGTACACCAGCAGTACGGATATTCCATCTTTGGCCCCAAACCAGAAGCAAACCCTCAAATTCAGCGCAAGAATGGTCTGGTCTTGTGGTGGAACTTGCATGGATGACAACAACACCCCTTCCCTTCTGGTCTGTGATGTTGCTGCAGCCAAAGCAACTGAACTAGGTGAGTGTTGGCCTGCCTAGCTCACCTGCCCAGGTCTTGGCAATACAAACAGTATGTATTATAGGAGGGATGTAGAGGTCAAAGGGGCCAGACGGCCTAAACTGCTGATCTGTTGGGTTGTCATGCCCATAATTATTCACCTCGAAATGCCATTTACAGCTAAATTAGACTCCATACCATTAATTTCACCTCAAATGGACACAAACATTTTAAAAATAAGAATTTTCTCATGCTCCTGTAGAACTTTAGTTGTTTAAAAATGTTTCTGTCTTCAAATTTATGAAGGAGGGGTGCAAGAATTATACACACACACTTTCCGTACTGTATCCTTAAGGATATGCAAGCAGCCTGGAGCTCACCCCGAAAATCAAACCCTTTGAGCATTCCTACTGAACACTCAAAAGCCTTGAAGGTTTATTTGTTTATTTATTGAGCATTTGAAAGGAATACTCAAAGGACCCGATAGATGTTCACCTCCCACAAGCCTATCCCCATTGCCCAAAGGGGGGAAAGAGAAAGAAAGTTAGCATGTAGGGATCATCTTTCAGTTTCAGTTCCCCATTTTTTTTCTAATCTTAAATTCAGTCTGACACATTTCTGCGTCCATTTGTTACTTTTTGAAAAGTCGTAAAGAAAATGTATCATAGTTTCAATAATAAATAAATAAATATTGCTCCAAATTGTGCAGCTTTCCCCTATATGTTTTGCCTAACAGAGTGCATTTTTGCATATTAATTTCAGCAATCTTTGTATCTGTAGGTACACATTCCCTTAATATACACAAAATTGGGAGAAGGGTAGTACCTCTCAAATGATTTCTGAATGGGGCCCTAGAGACTTTGAGTAGTGCAGAGTTTTTCATCACTGTACCCAAAGTGCAACCATGTCCCTGGGAAGCAGGACAGTGACTGTGAAGGTCTGCCCCCATCCTTTCTAACAGCAATGGTTTGTGTTTTCACCCATGGTCTTAAGGACCACAAATTCCCCCATCAGATGTTGCATAAGGAGGATAGAAGCACACTTTCCATAGGAATGCGGAACATCTGACTCTCCAGAGGTTGTTGGACTACATCACCTATCCTTTCCAAGCACCCACAAGAGTGGCTAATACTAATGGGAGATATAATTCAACATCGGGGGGGGGGGGCTGCAAACTTCTACATCCTGGCCTTAATCTCTCCCAGCATCTTACAGTACAGTACAACAGATGTTGTGGCAGCAAAGAGATGATATATCATTGATCCATTCATACTGTCCACTCAGTGACCCTAATTCAGCTCCGTCCCACCAAGCGAAGTCAACCTGGTCCAACCCAGATACCACTAGTCACAAATGAGTTGTGTGGTGGGGCCAATGTTTGTTTAGGGGTTGTTGTTGTTGTTTTTACAAACGCTAATTAAACATATGGACAGGAGGAGGATAGGGAAGGAGCCAGATGGGTGGGGTATAAATAAATTATTATTATTATTATTATTATTATTATTATTATTATTATTAATCTCCCTCTGTACACACACTCCCAACTGAAAGCAAGGGGAGTCAATCCTTCAAGGTGCTCCTTCACAAGCAGCATCTCTGCAGAGAAGTCACTTCTGGAGAAGCATCCTGCACTCCACAGGGTTGATGCCTCCATCAATCCTGTAGGGTGCTGCTTCCTCGTAAGGAAATCCTGTAGGAAAGCTGCTTGAAGAGAAGCACCCTGCAGGATCATTGCCTGCATTGAACGGCTGTTGAAAAGAGGCATCAACACTGTGTGGTGCTCCTTCAGGTAAGAAGGAGAGTCGTTACGCTGTGGGCTCCTACCTTTTCCCAGGAAGATGCATCTGGTGTTCAGGTGGACCTTGTCCTTTTTGATGAGCTTCTCTGCCTGATGCCTGCCTCTCCTTCCTGCTCGATGTCCTGCTCCCTAACAGCCCTGGATCACTCTGGACCGTCAAACGTGACCCACAGTGATCTGGGGCTGGCTGAACCCTACTCGACCAATACCCTCTCAGCAGGCCCATTGTGGCAAGGCCATCAGTCAAATCTGGTGCAGAGCCCTAACACTGATACAAACAGAAATAGATTGCCTGGGGCATATCCCATACAGTTAGATTGCAGATACATGGACAGAACTGATCACAGGGACTTTGTTCACCCAACTGGCATTCAGTTAGGAGGGGTGATGCTGATAAAATGGGAAAGCCCCTTGTGGTTACAATATTAAACAAAGAAAAACATGCTTACATGCATGACATTGCATCAACAGGAAACGTGTGTGTGTGTGTGTGTGTGTGTGTGTGTGTGTGTTGGGAAGTGTGAAGCAGCTAATTCCATCCCATTTCAATCTCACTAGCAATCAGTCATATTTTTGTTCCTGCTTCTCCCCCCCCCTTGTGTACCACTCTGTCCTATTCCCTCCCACACTGAATACGTTTTCTATACAATTGTGAAACATTTTCCCCATAAAGTACCATGAACCCCCTTTGTAAAATGCATGCTTTTAAATTCATGCAGCAGAAAAAATGCACGTTTTGTGTGTACTAGCCTATAAAATGTGATTCTCTAAAATAGACATTTTTGCATAATATTACCGGGGGGGGGGGAGAGAGAGAGAGAGAGAGAGAGAGAGAGAGAGAGAGAAAGATTCGTGCACATTTTTGAACACAATAAATGGTATTGCAATATCCAGAGAAAGGTGTGACCCAGTGAGGGATTTGCAGTCCAGCCTGCAAACAAGCTCAGGAGTGCTAGATTTCCTATTTGTGTGTGATTTTATTTTGATCTCACAATCACACGGTTATATGTCATTCCCCATTATATTTTCCATTAGAATTACTGCTTGATGAAAAATATCCAACGTGGAAGAAATGAACAGAACTTTCAATTAACAGCAATCAGCCTTCTGACCCAAAATGAATTACAAAGATTTGAAATGAGGAACAACATCAAACCCCTCCAAAACATAGAGCGCCACCCCCTCACCCAATACTGAAGCAGCAGCATCTGTGTAAATTGCTTTGGGGGTGGGCAGGATGCAAATGCAAGACATCTTTTTCTGGCCTCTTGGTTTCTTATCTGATTATATTATTCACCAGCTGAAAAGCATGTGTAGCCGAGAATGGCAACAAGGAGATAGAAATCTGAGAGGGAAATGGCTGGTTTCAAGCAAGCTTCATACTGAATTAATGATCAATTGCGATAAAAGGGCTGTATAATGATGACCACTATTGTTACTCCTTCCATGCAAGCCATTATTGAGTGGTGTTATGTGTTCCCTAAGGGGAAGAACCCCCTTGAACAAAAGCTGTGTCCTACAACAAGGAACTAGGAGGACTCAAGCTATTGTTGTTTAGTCGTTTAGTCGTGTCCGACTCTTCGTGACCCCATGGACTAGAGCATGCCAGGCACTCCTGTCTTCCACTGCCTCCCACAGTTTGGTCAGACTCATGTTGGTAGCTTTGAGAACACTGTCCAACCATCTCGTCCTCTGTTGTCCCATTCTCCTTGTGCCCTCCATCTTTCCCAACATCAGGGTCTTTTCCAGGGAGTCCTCTCTTCTCTTGAGGTGGCCAAAGTATTGGAGCCTCAGCTTCAGGATCTGTCCTTCCGGTGAGCACTCAGGACTGATTTCCTTCAGAATGGATAGGTTTGATCCTCTTGCAGTCCATGGGACTCTCAAGAGTCTCCTCCAGTACCATAAGCTATTAGGGGGTTTCTTTTTCAATAAAGGCGTGGAAAGGATATTTATTTTAAGTGCTGTGCCAAAGCCTGACCTCTAATTTATTGAAACCTTTCATCCCCCGCTAAAGAGGAGCCCCCCCATTCTCTCTCTCTCTCTTTTAAAAAAAATATCATTGTATTAATTTTTATATATGACTTCCCTTGCTTCAGACAATTAGGATTTTGATCAGCTTCAAAATTCCGTTGCTTTCCGTAATCCGATGTCATCCATCTCCTTTCTGATGTTATCCATCGTTCTTTCTGCTTTTCTTTCATGCCACTGAGTGCTTTCACAAGTGAGATAAAACAACGAAGAAGTCCCCCCCCCCTCATTCTCATGACACTTTAGAATTAATTTATAATGTCAGTGGATGAGGGCCAGAGTTTACAGCATTGCTGAGAGCCGGTCATGAGTTGTGCATGTGTGCATATATACTTCTTTTCACTGAACATCTCTTCAGCATTCTGCAAACTCCCACATGGTGGTGGTTGTTTTTTTAACGGCTCCATGGCGAAGTTATGGTGGTTAGCTACTGAGGACCTAATATCAGATCTGGGTCTGGTCAGTACCTGGATGGAAGATCACCTGAGAACCACAGGCCATTTTGGGTTCCATAAATGGAAGGGGGAAAATGGATTTAAGTGTAAGAAACATAATATAGTTCCAATCCACACATTAGCTTAAGAGGTACGGATCAGGTTAGTTTGTATTGGATTTTGCAAACGATGAAATTCCTCAAACATCTTTACAACTCCTGCCTATCCCTCTTCCACCGCCTTTTCCTTTCTTACCCCCTCCTCCCATCCATCCTCAATCCCGTCACCTCCCTCCCAACTCTCACCTACAACTCTAGCCCTTTTGTCTTTATCTTACCTCCATCCTCTCCTTACCTCCTTTTTGTTCCTCAGAAGATGCAGCTGCTGTCTGGCAGAGACTCATGCCCAGCGACCCCATGGAGCTGGTAGAGAAAGGGGCCGACCAAGACTATACTTGTTGAGATCTCATACGTCGTGTTCACAGTACAAGCAGAGGCGTAGGAAGGTCAGGTGGTACCCAGTGCGAAAAATTTCTTGTCACCCCCCCCATTGATCCCCCCCAAAATGGTTTTACGTTATTTCATATTTTCTTACAAAGGAATAATAACAAGTAGTAATAATAATAAAAACTTTTATTTATATCCCACCCTCCCCAGCCAAAGTCGGGCACAGGGTGGCTAACATCAGATACATAGCATTGGTATAAAATCAAACAATAATTAAATTACCTCCTAAAAACATCTCAAAATCAATTAAAGTCTAATTAGATGGCTTTCCACAGGGTTAGGGTTGGGAACAGTAAGTGCTCCACTGACATGAAATTTCAGCCTTCACGACATAGGAAAACAGCCAGGTAAACAGCTGTTTTGGTGGAGGAGGGTCAAGATATTAACCGATATGCATGAAATTTCATATATAGCTATATAATCCCTAGTATAGTAAGATAAGATCTTTGAAGCAGGCATTAAAAAAAAGTTTTGTATGAACCACCCTAGTAGGGCAGTAATTGTTCCTTGATAATTTGTCACCCCCTCCATTATGGAACGTGGTGCGGTACGCCCCCTACTCCCCCCCTTGCTACGCCCCTGAGTACAAGTCTCCAATGAACGCAGAACTAGCTCTGTGCTATGCCAGGTATGTTTCTAATTTTCAGGCGGGAAGGACCATATCCAGCACTCTCATCTGTGGCAGTTTGGGGTGGGGTCTTGTTGGACACTATAGGATCGTGCTATTTTTCTGCAAAGGTAGGGAATTTCCACCATTAGTAAAAAAACACTCACCTGTCATGCCTGGTGCTGCTCACATACACATGGAAAGTTAGAGATATATATAGTTATAGATGATATAGATGATACAGATATAGATGAAACTGAACTGAGGGGAAGAGTTTTTTGTACATATGAGCTGAGATAACTTAGCATCCCTGAATGACTGTGGCCAAATTCTTGCTACATTTCCATCAAATTGTGGGAGCTGCTTCCACGTAGTCTGGTCACACACCGTGCCAGCAATATGAGTAAGCAGGAACCATGTGGCTTGAGCAATTGGCATAGCTATTTCATTTCCGTGTTGGGGGTCCCCAGGGAGGGGCAAAATGGGCTTGCAAAGAAACCAGGTAATTCTCCCCCTGGCCCACAGATTTTCTGTTGATAGACCTTACCGGGCCACTGCTGAATTGAATAATATTTTACTATGGCAACTTCTGAATTGGCCATTCACTCTTCACAGAAGATCACAATCACAACAGTCCTTAGAGGCACAGCACAACCAAGTGATTTTAAAATCTAATAAGAAGGCTGGGGAGGGGGGGGGGAATGACTTAAACTTTCACGTATACAAGGAGGGATTGTGGCTATTTTAGGAATAAACTCCAGCGCTGACAAGCCAATCAGTATTCCAGATCCACACCAATCTAATACGATGCATACAGAAAGTGGTTTATAGATCATTGTTGGTTCATATAGCACAATAATGTCTATTCTGGTGGGCAGCAGCTCTGTAAGGTAGGGATGGGAGGGAAAACTGGTCCAAAATGACACGATTCACAATTTTACAACAATATGCATATTTCGGGTTCATATGCATGCTGGAAATGCATGTGAGTTCAGACGTACACTGCATAACAACGGTTGATACCTGCTGAAATCAAAAGGTGTCAAGGCTGTCTAAAGTATTTGAATATGAGAAGGTAAAATTTCACATTCAATCTTTAAATTTAAAATTCCACCTAACAATACGGAGGCATGTTGCTGTGCTTTAACAACAACAACAAAGCTCAGAGCTCTGCAGGCAACATTTAGACAGCCCCACTCCTTGCAGCAGCAGCAACAACAACAACAACAGGCAGCATTTGAACATCCACAGATTTGGTTATTGCAAAGTCCATGGACCCAGAGTACAGAAACATAGCAAAACATAGAGATATAGGGTACAGAAAAAGTAGATAATACAAAGCAAAAACAAAACAAGATGACATGAGGCTTTCTGGGGACCCTGATCCAACTCGGGGTGCTTTGTTCAACTCATGGTTCGACTCACAGTGCAACAGAATCACCACAGTTCACCTCATTTTTCAGCTCCTGCACAGTGCAGTTCCACAACTTTGACAAAATATCTCTAATACCTGTGCGAGGAGTGGTACAGTATGGTTGCTATTGTGGCGAGGATGATATGGATGTGAATGGCTGAAGGATTCGGAATTCACTGACAGTGTGATGTGAAAAGGAGGTATTAAAGAGTTCAAAGCAAATGTTAGCCAGTTTCCACTTTGCATTTTAAAAATCACCCCTGTGAAGCTGATGGAATACACAAGCATTTTCAGGATAACTGCTGCTAATTTCTGATCGATTGAAAAAGGATTTGCTACTCTTGCATATTCTACAAGTGTAAGGCTAGGGAAAATAATGATGAAAAGTACGCTGCCCAGGTTGGAAGGAAACTCATAGTAAAGAATGATATGTTGAAAGGTGACTTCAGAATTGCATACACAAAGTTTTTATTTCAGCACCAGTGGTTCATATCTTTGTAAGTGAGCTTCCTAACTAAATGGTGTTTCCCCCTCGTGTCCTATATGGCAGCCTTCCCCAACCTGGTGCCCTCCAGATATTTGAGATTCCCATCAGCTCCATCCAGACAGCATGGTCAGAGGTCAGGGACTATTGGGATTTTACTCCAACAGTGAGGGAGTTCACTGAAGCTCTCCTTGCTTTGTCTTGAGATTTTCATTCTGAGCCTCCACTCCACAACCCCAAATCAATGAAAATGTGAAAGCATTCCTGAACCAAACTGATTGCTCAGAAGGTGTTGCCCCACTGAGTCAGTTTTCCATTGCTACATGGAAGAAACATTGACACCACAGCTGTCATGACATTGTACGTTACAAGTTTAAAGCAACATATCCTTTCTCCCACAGAAGTGAGTAGTTTGGAAATACCAGGAATCCTGATATCTTTAGTCAGGATTATATTACCCCCTTCACATTTGTTGGGATGGAGATTGTTGGGGTGGACCTTGTTTCCCCCCTGGAGTGTGTGAGAGAGAAATCAGTGGTGGAGGAAGAGAAATGCTCTCCTGAGACTGATTTTGCAGCAAGTATAATCTCATCATGGAAGATGGAGAAATTGTGTTTTCTACTGCTCCATAGGGTAGGACCTGAGGCAATGGATTCAAACTGCAAAAAAAGAGATGACAACAAAACATTAGAAAGAACTTTCTGCCCGTAAGAGCTGTTCAGCAGTGGAACAGACTACCTCAGAAGGTGGTGGACTCTCCTTCACTGGGGGTTTTAAGCAGAGGTTAGATGGCCCTCTCCCAGGGATTCTTTAGCTGTGATTCCCACATTGCAGGAGATTGAACTAGATGACCCTTGGGCTCCTTTCCAACCCTACAATTCTATGACCACCCACTGGCTACCATCTTGCTCTCTGCCTTGTTTGTCTTCTTTGCCCAAAGGGACCTAAAGACCTTGCATTGAGCTGATCCTTGACATATGAAACACACATTACTTCTCTAGTTGAGCAACTGGCCCACTAAGATACAGCCAAGACTTCTCAACTAGCCACACATCAAAGTCATAATCTTCAGGTTTTCCTTTAATAACAGAACATGGTTTTGTTCCCATACATTTGTAAGAAGCAAGCAGTTCTAAGTTTAGATGGCCATTCACTTTCTGAGTGTAATTAACATTCATTCCATTTCATAGACACTTAAAAAAACTCATTTCCTAAGGAGGCTGCATGTGTTTTGTGTGTGTGTGTTTTTTCCAAAGAAAGAGAAAGGTAAATACTTACCTTATGAATTAGTGCCTTAATGTTTCTTGGGACATTAACGACACCACTGAGCGGAAATGAAACCAGTCGTAAGAGCACAGATTGATTGGTATCATTAACCGCAACCGCATCTTCTGAGAGCAAAATGTTCAGATTGAAGATGATAGGGAAGCATTTTAGTGTGTATGGAGTGCTAGACCCCTTTGTTTTTGCTTTGTCTGTTTTTTTTTTCTGGGCAGGGAGGGGGAATTATTGCTTCTCACACATCCCCTAACAGAAATAGACTACCAATGGGATCAAAATGGAGCTCCGTAACCAAAGCACATATATGTGAATGTTGAAAGTCCACATCTACATGATATGTGAACCCTACCGTGGAAAATGAGAAAAAGTTTGTGGTGGGGAGAGGAGGGGAGAAATGGGCTGTGGAAGAACTCTGATCATGGTTGCTACAGGTTTGGAGTGGGGAAGCAGCTCTCCTAAGTACAGTGGTACCATGGGTTACATGCGCTTCAGGTTACATACGCTTCAGGTTAAATACTCCGCTAACCCAGAAATAAAGCTTCAGGTTAAGAACAACTTTGCTTCAGGATAAGAACAGAAATCATGCTCTGGCGGTGCAGTGGCAGTGGGAGGCCCCATTAGCTAAAGTGGTGCTTCAGGTTAAGAACAGTTTCAGGTTAAGAACGGACCTCTGGAACAAATTAAGTACGTAACCAGAGGTACCACTGTATTAAGAAATGTGTGGTATGGATAAGGAGAAATGACTACCTTTTAAGGGATACCATTCCAATGGGGCCTACCATTCCAGTGCTCACTGGAAGGGCAGATCCTGAAGTTGAGGCTCCAGTACTTTGGCCACCTCATGAGAAGAGAAGACTCCGTGGAAAAGACCCTGATGTTGGGAAAGATGGAGAGCACGAGGAGAAGGGGACGGCAGAGGATGAGATGGTTGGACAGAAGTGACTGGCATGAGTTTGGCCAAACTGCGGGAGGCAGTGAAAGATAGGCATGCCTGGCGTGCTCTGGTCCATGGGGTCACGGAGAGTCAGACACAACTGAACGACTGAACAACAACAACAAATTCCAATGGGATATGATTCCAGTGGGAGGGAAACAGGCAATGCCAGCCATGGGGCTGTTGCATCTTGCTCCTCATTCCACAAGCATGTTGGGGAAAACTGGATGTGGTTCTTGAAGATTCACAGCCTCTCCCAGCATGCCTCAGAGCTCTAATGCCACAGCAGGACAGGGAGCAGACCTTTTTGTATCCCCACAGAGGATGCTCACAACGTCACATTTCCCTTTTGCAGAGGGAAAGATCTAGAAAATCTTGGTGTGCCCTCTCAGGGACTCCAGGATGTATGTGATCAGGAAGACATCCAATGCTTCAGCAGTGGCAAGTGCATATTGGGACAGAATGCAGGAAGACCAACAGTAGGTGAAACCAACTAATTTAACATTTGTCCCCATCCTCCCTGCTAAGAGCAACACAGAGACAGAGGAGGAGGACAGAGGAGGAGGAAACTGGCAGGCTGGTTGTAAGTAAGAAGATAGGCAGGTGGCCGAGGGCAGACTGGGGGTGGTGGGACAGTGTCCCATTTGCCCTAATGAACGAGCCTCCATTGCAGTGCTCTTCTGCATGACAATAGAGATTGATAATGGTGGGCAAGCTGCCTTTTGCAGAAGCTTGTTTATTACTGATTGTATCATTACAAAACCCCTGATGAGTTTCAAGGAACCCCCGGGTTGGACACAATCTGGTGGGGGGAACACTCTTCTAGTTTGCTAAGTGATATTTCAGGATCCAGTCTGATGAGTGTACTCAAGTGTACTCAACCTTAACTCTTGAAGCGGGATCAGCACAGTGAAAGATCTGGTGTCACAAACTATGAATAGATGCTTCTCTGACTAACCAGAACATCTGAAGTTTTTGTCCTACGGTGGGGAGGAGATGCCTTCTTCTTTTTAAAAACTCCTTCAATACAATAGCAAGTATGTAATTGAAATCTGCATGCTATTCATCGAAATGGGCTTGTTTATTCTTCTAGCCAAGTTATTTTAATTTGCAAGCACAGAAAGTTGTTTGCTTGGAGAGATGATCATGGAGCAGCTAGTTATGTCAATGTTTGTGTGTGTGTGTGTGTGTGTGTGTGTGTGTGTTGTGGCATTGTAATACATTGACAAAGCAGCAATGCATACCAGGAATGCTTTGAAGGGACCGGTCTGTTGTGTTTAGCTAACAAGCAACCTTGAGAGCTTTTGAATGCACAATTCTTCCACAAGACGTGAAATGAGACAGAGCTCTGTGTTCCATTTCTAAGAAGAACTGACAGCCTGCTCCCCTCCCTCTTTAATGTGAATCTAGACTATTACACTAATTGAATGTTGATTTGTTGTTTTCCTTTCCATCCATCTACACTTACTTTTGAACAACTACAGGTGTGAAACATTTGAAAAGTTTGGTATCAAGGATATTGGTAGAAAAAGTGGAAAGTCAGCTCACTATCTCAGTAAGGTGGCTTTGCAGGCTAGCAGTTACTCCCACAGGACCCAACAAGGGAGTTCTGGGAGTGGGATCCTACCCAAGTAGGCATACATATATTTGTGAAAATGGTATGGAAAAATGCATCATACAAGGAGAAATTTCTTTCAAAAATGCACAAATAATATTAGCAGTAATTTATTTGTACCCCACCTATCTGGCTGGGTTGCCCCAGTGTTTATACTGGGATAAATCTGCCCTAAAATGTTTGTGAATTTTCATGAGGTCTTAAAAATAATAGTAATTAGAAACTGATGTGGAAATGTGGTGATTTGGATTTAAGATTGGAAAGACAAGAAGCTGAGAGAAACCAAAATTGACAGATTCATCCATCTCCATCTCTTTCATCCCCAACTTAGGTAGTAGCACAAAGCAAGTGGGAAAACAAAGGGTGCCTCATCCTTTCTGGGAAGGATGATAAATTTCTGAGCTTCAGAGTTAATATTCTTCCCACGGTGTCCAACTATCCTCAATATTTTGTGCATGTGTTGTGATTCCAAGACTTCCTTTGGCTCAGCATCCTTCATGGTAAAGATGAAAACATTTCTGCCACTCATGCCCCATCACACATAACTCAGGTGATGTTGAACTACAATGCACATATTTCCTAATAATTGCCCATATGGCTGGGTCTAATGGGAGTTGGAGCCTAGCATATGGGGGACCCTACATTGGCTATCCCTGGACTAGAGTACTGCCTGCTTCCAGCAGTGGGTGGCATGGTAGGGTTGTACTACGTACCTGAGCTCCATCCAGCTGAGTTTCTGCAGCATGCCAGGACAGAGTAAGGAAGGGTTTTGGTGGTGGGTGGTGGCTCAGTGCAAACACACCAGTGAAGCCAACCAGTGCTCCTGCCAGCGTGTTTGCACTGTGACAGCCTCACTAGCATTGCACCCCTTCGCCTCTCTGTCCCGGTATGCTGCGGCAACTCAGTTGGAAAGAGGACAGAAGAGTTGTAGAATGCTACCCCACCATCAGCTGTTGCCTGCTTCCCTTCAGATGAAAGCTTGCTATTACTTCCAGCTTCTCCACAACTCCCAGATCTAGATTCAGAAACAGCCACCCTTTGTGGTTTGCATCTTCTGTATTTTGTTCATATTATAGTGAGCCACAAAACAAGAGCATGGGGAAACTACCCCGCTTCCTCCTGATTGGCTCAAATAATGGAAAACATGGTTACAAGCACCCAGGTTACTCATTCAAGCAAGTCAATCTGTGCAGTACAAGGGGGTGACCAAAACCTACTGGGTCATTTTTATTACATTACCTTAAAAAAAAAAAAAAAAAACACACACACACACATTGCAGATTGTGTGCTCATAAATTCTGTCTACTCCCAGCAAAAAAAAAAGGTGGGGATCTTTACATGTTTATTAACACTAAGTTGTAAATCACTGGTATCTATTGCTATCTTATCAATGCGGAAGGGTTCGGTAACAAAGAAGATGGTAGCAGCTGTTAAGCTGAGTGGTGCTGCATTTTTTGTATCCCAACCTTCCGTGATTTATTTTTGAAGTTTTATTTCTGAAGGCTTCCAGATAATTGCGATGTGCTTTAATTGGACTCAGATATGATGTTCTTTTGATCACAGTGCAAGCACTGCTCAGATAAATCGTTCGGGTGTTTTCTATAACTCAGCGGATTGCTTTCTGGGGTGAGAGTGGAAGGCTCTCCTCTTGCTTCCGGGCTGCATTGTATGAATAAGGCATCTTCAGAGACAATATTCTAGGATGTGCCAGTGTCACAGTCCTATGCTTCTCCTTTGATTAAAATGTGATTGGCAGAATGCATTGCCCTAATGGTTCATCTGATATATCAGGTTTTATGTAACCACAGACTGTAGTTCAGCAGCTAGGGGGACATATATAGGCTTTTTACTGTGCATTGACCACATATGATGCAATCCCATGCAAAATTAAGCATGTCTAAGCCTATTTATTCACCTGGCTGCTGGGGCTTGGGAAGGCTTGTTCCATTTTCTACAAGGCCCAACATGATCCCTGGCAGGAAATAATGTCCCATGCACAATTTGAGGCTAAGGCACACACTTTACAAAAAGTAAGGCTTTTTGTGTTGGAAAATAGGGTAGGGGGATGGCTGGCAGGGAAGGCCAAGTCAGTGGTGGAAAGTGTGGTATGGTTGTGGCACTCAACTGACCTACAGCTCATTGCATTATTGTTGCTTACTGGGAGGAAGAGAAGGAAGGGTAGGCAAAAAGGCCAGTGCAATGCAAATACACCAGCGGGAATGCTGAATTGATCTGCAAATCTAGAGCCAATTATTGTAGTTTTCCATCTATAGGATGCCCCCATGTATAGGACACCCCCTATTTTTGGGGACTCCGATTTAAGAAAATGGGGGGAGATGGCACAGATTTGTTGAGCTTTTTTTGTGGAGGATTGCCCAGGGGTTGTTAAGCTTTTGGGGGGTGGGGATTGCCGAAAATCGTTCACCCGCACCTGTTGCTAAATCCGCAGCTACCAGTCTATTGCCACAGAGGCAGCCAATTGCAAACAGCTCTTCACGCAGCCACCAATCACCTGACCTGTCGCCACAGAAAATCTCCTGCTCACAGCAGCAACCAATCGCACAACCCCCCTCTGCACTACCCATGTACAGTATAAAACGAGGGCAAATTTTAAAGCTTATTTTTAAAGAAAAAAAAACCTAGTCTTATACACAGAAAAATATGGTAATAAGTGAGGGCAGGTGAGCTTGTTCCTTGTTTAGAGGGGAGCTCCTATCTTTCATCCTCTGAGTATGCCAGCTGTTGCACTCAGTGTTTTCCTATCCAATGACTGGGTGTACTTCTCCTTCCCTGCCACAATCACATAGGTAAGCCTTGGAGTAAGAAGGTTAAGGATGTACAGCATGGATGTCCAGCACGACTCCCACAACAGTGGTCATCCAGTGTGGACACTGCAGTGTGGACACTGCAATCTCCCCCAGCCTGCACTAAGAAGAGATGACCACATGTCCACAACCCTATAATGCTTCAGGGTGGCATATGGATACACAGTGGCATAGCGAGGGTGGAGCGTTGGGGGCGGTGTGCCCCATGTTCGAGCCTGGGGAGGGTGACACTCTGCACCACCCCACCCCCCGCGAGTGTGACTCCCAAGCCACCACCTGGCCAAACACACCCCATGAGTGCGACTCCCAAGCTGCCACCTGGCAGCTCTTCCATGCGAGCAGCCGCCACACGGAAGGGGTGCCGGGCGGTGGCTTAGGAATCTGGGCGGACTGTGCATGTCCGCAGCAGCCCACAGGACTGCGCATGTGCGGACATGCACAATCCACCCGGGCTGTGCTCCGTAGCACATGCGCCATGGCGTCATGACACATACACTATGGACCGAGGCCCCACCCTGGGGGGTCTGTTTGGCTTGCCACCCCCGGCAGCCAAGCAGCTCGGTACGCCCCTGTGGATACATCTTCATTTGCTCACACTAAATGGCAATGAGACCAATATGACTGAATTCAACAGAAAACAATTACCAACCAGGCAAAATTGAGTATATTAAATAAGAAAACCAATGCTAATTGGGCCCGATTAACCCAATAAATTTAGGAGCACTCCTGCCAGTTGTGTCTGATTTCTCCAACTGTGTGAGCACATGCCATTTAAACCAGATTCACCAGATGAGACAGTGGAACTACTGTCAACCATTTGAGATGCACAAAAGAAATGAGCAAAGAAACATTCTGCAAGGTAAAGTAGGAGGGAGGGAGAGAGTTCCAGGTGTGAGAATTCTCCCCCAAAATGCCTACTCGGCCCTTAGAAGAAGCATATGGCAGAAGTCCATATTGTAGAGGGAGGACACCATAGAGCAGAAAGAGGATGAGAATGGGCCAGAACATCCATTCATTGGGCAAATCTGCTCCCCATGATTGGTCACCTTGCCTCATGTGACCTCCTTGTCCCTGCTCTAGGGGAAATTACATTCAGGGTCTCTTTCAGGTAAAGGGGTCAACCAAATTCATCCCTGCTAATGTTGGAAACGCTAAGTAACCAAACAATTAAACCCCACAGTTTGGCCAAACTCATGCTAGTCGCTTCAAGAACACTGTCCAACCATCTCATCCTCTGTCGTCCCCTTCTCCTTGTGCCCTCCATCTTTCCCAACATCAGGGTCTTTTCTAGGGAGTCTTCTCTTCTCATGAGGTGGCCAAAGTACTGGAGCCTCAACTTCAGGACCTGTCCTTCTAGTGAGCACTCAGGGCTGATTTCTTTAAGAATGGATAGGTTTGATCTTCTTGCAGTCCATGGGGCTCTCAAGAGTCTCCTCCAGCACCATAATTCAAAAGCATCAATTCTTCGGCGATCAGCCTTCTTTATGGTCCAGCTCTCACTTCCGTACATTGGTCTCTATGGTGCTACTGGAAGGAATTTTTTATTTTGTTTTGACTATGGCAGACCAAGATGGCTACCTACCTGTTTAAAAACAAAAGCATTCCTGGAGACTAGAAAAAAAATATCCTATCAGAAAGGGTTAGTCTACAACCTTCTTCCTGGCACAGATTTTTTTTTCTTTGTGAAGGTATTCCAACCCCAACCCTTAGCAGAACAGTCCACAATTCAGTATAGCATGCATCCCTATTATTTGACAACAATCTCTATGATGAGATTGTAAATGTTAGGTAAGATAACAGGTTGACTTTGCCAAGTACACAATACTGGTGTAGTTATGTTGGCACAAATGCATCTGTTTCTCACTGAAGCTACTACCTACAGTGCATACCTACAAAGTCAGGGTGTTGGAACAAATGGAATGAATAGCACCATAAAATTGCCTGCACAAAGACCATAACACGAGGCAAACATTATTCAGAATAATCTCACAACATCAGCAAGACATGAAAAATTAAGCATCCAATATAACTTGCATGTTATTGCCTGATGAAGAGTGCAAGATATCCCCGCCTTTCCTTAGCCTAAAATTGTGGCAGATTACTTGCATCATTTGGCTTTCTGAAGGCACATTCTTCTCAAGATATAAGCTCAATACAGAGGAACTGGATCTGAATACAGATTTGCCTGATGTTCATTGTGGGTGACGCAGACATAGCATTTTAAGAGAAGTTGGGTCTTTTTGAAATGACCCATTTTTTTCTGGCCTAGTGTCAACATCACAAAAGCCCATTTTTAAAATTAAAGCATGAGAAGAGCCCTGCTGTATCAGGCCAGTGGTTCATCTAGTCCAACATCCAGTTTTCATGATGGTCAGCCAGATACCCATGCAGTGGTGTAGCATGGGTTGTCAGCGCCCGGGGCCACACAGTTGAGGGTGGGTGGGAGGAAACGTACCAAGTACACATGCACATTCAACTGCCTAATGGTGTCCCCGTCACTCGGGAGATTGCAGCTGCAGAGGTAAGAAAAGAAGAGGCATTCAGTTGTCTTCAGAGGTCACTTCCTGGTTCTCATGGAGAAGCCGTTTTCCATGGAGCCCAGCAACGGAAGTGCGCAGCTGTATTGAGGCAGCACCAGATGTTGAAATTTTGTGTCCCTAACAATTTTGCAACCAGGGCAACCACCCCTGTGCCCCCCACACCACGCCACTGTGCCCATGGGAAGCTCACAAGCAGGACCTGAGTACAACAGCACTCTGGTTATTTGTTGTGTGCAACAACTGGTATTCAGAGGTGTACTGCCTCTGATTATGGATGTAGAAAATAGCCATCATGTCTAAACCTCTTTTAAATGTTGTCCAAGTTGGTGGCCACCACTGCCTCTTCTACGAGCCTCTTCCATAGTTTAACTATGCACTGTATAAAGTACTTTGTTTAGTCTGTCCTGAATCTTTCAACATTCTGCTTCATTGCATGGTTCCAAGTCCTAGCATGATGGCAGGCATCTTTTCTCCAGGAATGCTGCTAGGACTTACCGGTATGCTTCATCAGTGGGTAGCAATGTCCCCTGGGACATTTTTGTCCAATTTGCAGCCAGGCTATCCAACTGCCACTTGAAACAGAGTCTTTGCTTGAAAGAAAGAAAGAAAGAAAGAAAGAAAGAAAGAAAGAAAGAAAGAGCTTAATTAAAAATGATAGCCCCTAGACTACCATTTAAAAGCCATACAACTTCTGCCATCACCCTCAGAAGTCCCCATCTTCTTGGGTAACCAAAGCTCTGGTGGAAGGTGGAGTGATAGAGACTTGACCTAACTGGTTTGTGTACTGAGTGGAGTGTGAATGACAGAAATAATTGTGTCACAAAGCTTAACTTTAGCCTTGACATTGTAAATGTTGCCACTTGTCAGTAAACAATGTAAATCAGATGGAATGTGTTCTTTATTCAAATGTGCTTGAATAACCTTGAGATTTACCAGTACATATTATGGGGTTTGTTTTGGACATTTATATCTGGTGGATGAGAAATATGTTGTTGTTGTTGTTGTTGTTGTTGTTGTTGTTGTTATGTGGTGATGGAATTGAGGAGAAAATCTGACTGTTCACTGAAATCATACTGTTTCTCTTGAGATTTCCTAGTAAATAACAGGATTTTCTGACATTTCCAAGGAAGTTTACTGAGATACAGTATATGAAGCTCCTTAACAATGTTATATAAATTCAAAGTATTAATAATAACAACAAATACACTAGTGATGGTGATTATAATAATGACTCAAAAAGTACCCAGCAAATCATTCAAATAAGATACTACAAAATCCAGTCTTTGACAAGGTCCCAGTACGCTCTGTTGTTGTCTTCACCGAGATAAAAAGTAATTGTTCCAGTTGTTTAATACAGGAAGGAAAGCAACCTTAATATTTAGCTCTTCTCTGCTGCACTTTTTTCTTCTTCTGAAGCAAACTGATATTTGATACTTGGGGAATGGTTCTTGGTGATTGATACAGCATGTTTGAGAGAGGCCGGCGACGTATCTAGTAATTACACTGTTCAGACATCAAGATTGTATTACCTCAAATTGCCTGGAATGATGTCAATTTATCAAACATCCTTTGAGAAGTTCATCCCAGTTTTCATTTCTCTCTGTTAGGCTGCTTTATCTAATAGAATAGGGACCGGAGGGGATTTATATACTTTTGTCAGCTTCAACCTCTGATGATTCTGCTTGACCAACGTGGGGGGAAAGGGGGAGATTTCTTCCCTGTTGCCTTGTTTGTTTTATCATCTCTCGTTCTCTCTCTCTCTCTCTTACACACACACACACACACACACACACACACACACACATTGTGCAGCGGAGAGAAAGGATATACAATGTGATTTGAAAGCCCCAGATAGTTTAAGAAACAGGGTTTCAGCAGAGCAACAGTAATCATGTCTGCTTAGTGAGGTAAAACATACCCTGTTTGTATTCCAGACGGAGGATTTCAATTATGCTTCTTTAAGACCAAAAGATTAAAAAGCATAAAGATTCATTTCCTAGGGCACTATCTCGGGGAATGCTTAATAATAAGAATAAAAAGGTGGGAGCTGAATGAAGAACATTTCCCTGGCATTTGTTCTTTTACTGCTAACAGGCTAGAGGCATGCGTTGAATTATTCTAGCAATGTGGACAGGATTAGATTATAGGCAGAAGCACCAACAGGTTAGCAAATTGATTTATTCTGATTTCCTGAAGAAACCAAAATGCTTGAGAGCCAATTCAGTTGGCTGTAACATTGTTTTCCTTATAGGGGAGCGGATTTCTAGAGGTTCCCAGATGTAGTAAACTTGTTGGTGTCCTCATTGAAATAGGGTATGAGTTCCACTGCCTGGTTATACATTATACAAAATGATTTAGGGCAGTGCTTCTATGATTTTTATAATCTATGTGTGCATGTTGGATGGGTGGGGAGGTGGGGGAAGAGAGAGAAAATTTGGAAGGTAAGAACTGGCCTTGGTACTGTATCAGACAAAAGTTCAACAAGTCTTACATTTTTCTTTAAATAGAAGCCAGTCAAATGCCTCCAAACCCTCGCAATTATGTCACAAACTGATTATTTCTCTCCCTCCACAATTGTTTGTCCCAAGGTAGGGATGAATGAATCTGACATTTTTCATTCCCCACCAATCCAAACTTCACTTCAGTTCACCCCCACTTCTGCATCAGTTTGAGATTTAGTTTTTTTAAAAAAAAATCAGCATGGAGTTTGCACACATTTTTGAAAGCATTTCTCTTACTATTTGCATTTTGTACAGAATTTTGTCTATTATATGCATTTTTGCAAGAAATTCCCCCCATAAAATCCATTTGCCTTGTTATTTCCACAAATGTGTGCATTTTTGGGTGCCATTCCCAAATTATATTTGCCAGTGGTAATTTAATGAATAGATCTCCACCCCCATCGTTCAGCCCAGACACTGAGATCCAGCACCGAGGGCCTTCTGGCGGTTCCCTCACTGCGAGAAGCAAAGCTACAGGGAACCGGGCAGAGGGCCTTCTCAGTAGTGGCACCCACCCTGTGGAACACCCTCCCAGCAGAGGTCAAAGAGATAAATAACTATCTGACATTCAGAAAATACCTGAAGGCATCCCTGTTTAGGGAAGTTTTTAACCTGTGATATTTTAATGTATTTTCATATTTAATGGAAGCCACCCAGAGTGGCTGGGGGGACCTAGTTATTTATTTTTTTTAAAATGCCTAGTTATTTATTTGTTTTAAATGCCTTTTCCCTTCCACTTTCTGTCCTGCATTGACAGTGTTCAGGGGACCTTGCCCTTGTAATTTCCTTTCCTTTTCCTTTTCCTTTCCTTTTATTTCAAAGTAACTACATCGAAACAAAGCAGTACATAAAAATAACAAAAGAAAGCAAAGAAATGAATAAAAGAAAAGATGAAGAAAGAAAGAAAAAAGGAAAGGAATGAAAGTGAATAGAGAAGGTAGAAAAGAAATAGAAAATAGAAGAACGAATAAAGAAAAAATACCTCAAAAACCCTTAACACCTTTTTTTTTACATAAATAATAAATAATAGATTTCCACAGCATTTCCTTTCGTACTTTCTATGCCTACCAGTATTTCATTATTATTCTTATCTATCTATCTATCTATCTATCTATCTATCTATCTATCTATCTATCCATTTTCCTTTCCATTCACGAGATCATTCTAAACACAGCCAGATTTTTACCCTTGAACCTTGTCTTTCAAAATATTCATTCAGACAGTCCCATTCCTTCTTAACTATATTTTTTTGGTTTATGTCTTATAATGTCCATCAGCTTTGCTAGTTCCATGTATTCGCAAAGTTTGCATGACCATTCTTCCCTGGTGGGTATTTGTTTACCTTTCCAGTACTTAGCCACCAGGATTCTTGTCACTGACGTTGCATATAAAAATAATTAAATTTTGTCTTTTGGGATATCGTTGTTCAGAATTCCCAAAAGGAAAGCCTCTGGTCTTTTACTGTATGTTATTCTTAATAGCTTCTTTATTTCTTCATGGATCATGTCCCATAACTTTCTAATCTCTGGACAGGTCCACCACATATGGTAGAAGGTTCCATTGTGTTTTGTACAGCTCCAACACTTATTATCAGAGCGGCGCACTAAGGGGTTTCCCCAAACTCCATCTCCACTTTTACTTAAAAACAGCCCCCCCTTATTTTCAGTGAGGGGGCCAGGCTCCCTCAATATCCCACAGTGATGTGTGCACACCATGTGTGATGGGCCCACACGCCCACAAGCACGTGTGTGTGATGTGAACATGTTGCGGGGTGCTGGTCCCCTCAATTGTGGGGTAAGCCAGCACACCTGACAGTGTCCATGTGCATAACAGCTCTGTAGGAACTATAGCTCTATGAGAGGAGCAGAGGTCTCCTAACAAGTCTCAGCACCCTTAGCAAACTACAGTTCCCAATATTCTTTGGATGGAGCCATGATGACTGCTTAAAGTGATATGATACAGCTGTGAATGTATACAGCAGGTAGGGTCTAGATCTGAGAGGGGATATAAACATTGTTTTTCTGAAATCACCTACCCCACCCTTTCGTCTCTTTGATTTGCCTGTAAGTTTTGTGAGTCTGTAGCACATCTATGTTGTAAATGCTATCTTCTGGTAAAACATGTAAGGTTATTGTTTAGAGTAGCGTAGGAAGCGTTTAGGAATGTGTGGCTGGATTGAAAAGCTTGACTGGTGTTATTTGTCTTAATAATAATAATAATAATAATAATAATAATAATAATAATATGATCTTTAGGTGAAGGGTGGTATAGTAATTTAGTAAATAAATAAATTATAATTATAATAAATCATATATAAATATAGAGATATATTTAAAAAAAATAAATGAGGAAAACTAGTGACACTCTCACTATGTAGTTTGAAATCTATGAACTTCCAACAACTTTCCCACCTTGACTCATCAATAATTTCAAATCTCTTCCTCAATAAAAGATGTGTTCCTGATGGATGAAGGAGCCATGCCATTTTCTTTCTTCTTCTCTTTTTATCTCGGACTGGTCGATCCACTCGTTGGTGTTGATATTGGGGGGCTGGGGGGGAGATACACAAACATTAGAGTCCCTCGGTTGGGGGAAAGAAACAGTAAGTATTCCAGTGTGTAATCTCTAAATATTTTATACTTAGAGTGCCTTTTTCATTAAGAATACACTCTTATTTCCTGACATGGGGGAAATGGATCAGTATCATCACTCTGAAAGAGACAGAAGGAGTTCTGTTTAGATGTAGATTTTGAATGGCTGCCAGGACTGGATGAAACCCTTTGCAGAACAATCACTATAAAAATCAATATTGCTCTTTCCAGGGAAGTATATTTCTCATGTCACGTCTGCTCTGCCTGCATTTTAGGGCAGCACTTTCCCGCCAGTTCTTCTCTTTTCCCCTTCTTATAAAAGTGAAGTCCAGGACCCAAATAATGTAGGCAGCCTAAGAAATATTTAAGCCTCATTTAAGAAATGTGTACAAAAATATAGCCAATTATACATGCAACAGGGGAGGAGAACCTGTGACTCTATGAACCTCTAACAGCCTCAGCCAGCAATGGTAGTGGTCAGAGATGATGGGAGTTGTAGTCTAGCAATTTCTTAAGAATGAAAGGTTTCCACATCCCTAATGAACAGTAAGTAATGGGACAAGACAGTTCTTTATAATTGGGGACATCCAAAATACGAAAGCACAATATAATCAGGGATGGAGAACCTATTGGCTTCCAGTTAAGACATAAGAAGAACCTGCTGGATCAGGCCAATGGCCCATTTAGTCCAACATCCTGCTCTCACAGTGACTGAACAATTGCCTGTGGGAACCAGCAAGCAGGATTTGAGCAAAATAGCACAGCCTTCATGCTTTGTATCCATCAATAAACATCTCCTCCACAAATTTGTCTAATTCTCGTTTAAAGCCATCCAAGTCGATGACCATCAGTGTCTTCTGCGAAGACGAGTTTCATAGTTTAACTATGTGTTGCATGAAGAAGTACTTTCTTGTGTCCATCCTGAATCTTCTAACACTCAGTTTCTTTGGATTTCCATAAGAAAGTTCCAATGTTATGAGAGAAGGAGAAAACCTTGTCTCTGTCCACTTTTTCCATGACATGCATAAAATTATATGCATGCTGTTGGACAGCATGGCCAGTGATGATAGGAACTGTTATCCCGCAAGAGGTTGCTTCATTAGGATGAATGGGGCACTGCCCCATGAGCTTCAGTCTCCCCCCCAACCAGCTCCCACTTGCATGTCTTCTTACTCTCCCTGTCACTGGTTCTGGCTCCACTTACTGCTGACCTTCCTCTCCCATAGTCCCAATGATAACCAGCAACTGATGGAGACATTCAGTACATAATTGATTGATTGACTGCCTAGGTACAAGCTGTGCCCAAAGTGGCTTACAACAAACATTCAAGATAGAGAATATTAGACAATACCTCAGGACCGCAATACCTCAAGGACCGCCTCTTTCCATATGAACCTACCCGGACCCTGAGATCATCTTCTGAGGCCTTCCTTCATGTACCTCTTCCTTGAGAGGTCCAGAGGGTGGCAACATGAGAACGGGCCTTCTCTGCAGTGCCTCCCTGTTTGTGGAATGATCTCCCCAGGGAAGTTCATGTGGCACCTTCATTATACACCAGGCAAAAACATTCATTTTTAATGAGGCCTTTGGTTGATTCGATTGACATCCTATGCCCTTATAAAATGTGGTGGTTTTTTGGGAGCAGGGGTTATTGGGTTGTTGTTTTTATTTTGATTACATATTTTGTGGCTTTATATTTTGATTTTGTTCTGTGAACCACCATGAGACCTCCAGGTATAGGGTGGTATATAAATTCTAATTCTAATAATAATAATAATAATAATAATAATAATAATAATAATAATAATAATAATACAATCTCTATCTCTTTCTCGATATATACAGATAGAGAGAGAGATGAGATAGAGATAGAGAGAGATAGAGATAGAGATAGAGATAGAGATAGAGATAGATAAAACTCCAGAACATGTCAGTAAATGAAAAATAACAAAATCAACAGCATAGCAAGAAAAGAATTCCATATTACAAAAAGAAGCCCGCCTAGGCTTAAGTACATAAATACAAAGCAAAAACGAAACTTAACTGATAGCTCAGAGTTGGTTAGAGCATGGTGCCAATAATGCCAAGGTTACAGGTTCGATCCCCATATGGGACAACTGCATATTCCTGCATTGCAGAGGGTTGGACTTACACGATCCTCGGGGTCACTTCCAACTCTACAGTTCTATGATCCTATGAATAAAGTTTCTGGTACTGGTCTTGGTGCACTGCAAGGAACCTGGCTTAAATATATATTTCAGAGGGAAGGAGTAGGTGATATAAACCTGGCTACCACATCTCTCTTCCAGAGGAGGCTGACAGCACTAAAAGGCAAATGTCCGAGAGAAATGTTGGTAAGTCTCTTCCCCAGGCTCCTGGAAATATCAACTGCTAGTGCAAGTCTTATTGATGGTGATGAGGAATTACCACAGGAACCTTGTTCCAAGTGAGTTCCCAGTGCCATTACCTTTCTTTTACCAGTTGAGAATAATCCAGAGCCTCCATTACTCCATGGTGGCAAAAAGAGTTTCCTTCAGGTTGGTGTGCAACTGAAACTAGCCTAGCATTACAATTTCCTTTTACCTAGTCTAAAATGTCATGGCAGACATCCTCTTGAAAGATAACCACTCCTCCTGGGTAAGAGCTTTTGACCTAGCTCTATCTCAGTATCAGTGTTAACTGACAAAATTTGATGTGTCTGTGTATACACTATCCATTTGCTTATTCTGCAAATATTTCTATTCAGTCACTGACAATTGTTTTGCTGAAATTGTGAAATGCTGACCATGTACTTACACCACATTCTGCTTTTCATAACTGTAGTTTGGTTGTCAGTGTATGGGCCCCCACTATGTTTTGGTAAAGTATTGAAATTTGTTAATTTCCCTCAAAGTTCTCTCAGAATTAAAGCTAACTTCCTTTTTAGCCTTGTTTTAATTCAGCAGGGCCTCCCAAAGTTACCTCATCAGTCATAAAATTGTTTTGCCTCCAAAGTTGCTTCTCATTTATTTTGAATAACACAAAATTAGATACAAAGTGAAACAGTTAATAATAAGCCCCAGTATTTCAATGCATGTCTTGAATCTAAAAGTGAATAGCAAAAGGGATAGAAAATGAAATTGCCAATATCATGGTGCCATGCTATTTTTTTAAAAAAAAAATCATGACCGCTTTTGGAGTACTGTACTGTGTATGGTTCTGGTCACCCTACCTCAAAAAGGATATTGAAAATCTGGAAAAGAGAAAAGGGCAAGGTTTCCTTTCAGAGGCTTCCCATGGGCATCTTGTTGGCCACTGTGTGAGAACAGTGTGTTGGACTCAACAACCACTGTGTGAGAACAGTGTGTTGGACTCAACAAGCAGATTCTTGTTATGTTTGCATTTATACATGAGAGAAGTCAATGGAAAATTCCTGAACAAAGTTAGCTCCTTGCTTCAATGGCTTCAGTAAAAATGAGTGAGCTGCTTTCTTCATGAGTCTGGAAGTGAAAGAAATAATTGTCAATGAGTGCACTGTAAGTTTAAAGCTACCTGTCTCCAGGTCGGGACTCTTGTGTCCCAAATTGTGAAGGGGAAAGGGAAGGCTGATCTGCAATGGCAGGTGCCTTTGAGAAAAATGTTGCAAAGCAGAATGCCCAAAGCTGCATCTTTTTCATTTAGGGAAAGGCCATTGTTTCTTTTCATGCCAGTGGGCTGATATTTGCAGAGAAGCTCACACAGATTAAATGGAACAAAAGACTTGGGAAGCAGACCTCTGCTTAAAAAAACCCCCACATTAGTTCGTGTTATAGGTCAATGGCGGGACCTAAATATTGATGCATGATTTAACAGTACTTGATAACTGCTTGGTCGGGGTTTCCTTTAGGTCTGGCTACATCTTCCTGTATTTTCTGCATAGCCAGAAAAGCTCAGTGATAAAATTAGCAATAGCCTATGTCTAATAAATCAATATATCTCTCCCCACCACCACCACAGCAACTTTAAAAGGTGAGAGGAATTCAGCAGTCAGTGCTCTGTGACAATGCAAATGTAAAATAATTGTGATAAAGCAAGCTATATGAAAATCCCTGCAGTAAGAAGATACTACAAATAGTTGTAAGTTGATAGTAAGCCAAGCAGTTAATGTAAAATCCACGTTAGACCAAACATTCATTAATATGTTAATAAAGAACAACAAACATAAAGTTTCTGACAAATCACTTTTTCAGAAGTGTTTCCATCCATGGGAAGAAGACACACACAGAAATCACGAATATTTGCCTGCAAAAAAACGGAATGCAACCCTCTTCTCTCCTTACGATCTCTAACCATCATTGTCACTGTCTCATAATGCTTCTGGACTGCTTTTAAGTTGTCAGCAGATGTTAAAAAGAGAAGTGCAACCCCCTGCATATTGTAGCTGACTTCAGAGGTGATGTTTGTAGTTTATGTGGAATAACACCACGCGGCAAACTGACAAGAGGTGGCATGCTGCGATGCCATATGGCATAATGTTCCGAATTGGAAAGAGATCAGACTTGTTTTCAGATCTGATTTTATT
Organism: Lacerta agilis; assembly: GCF_009819535.1. Taxonomy (NCBI): domain Eukaryota; kingdom Metazoa; phylum Chordata; class Lepidosauria; order Squamata; family Lacertidae; genus Lacerta; species Lacerta agilis. The sequence continues at coordinate 19,018,308 of NC_046318.1, forward strand.
CTGTTTACCGATTCTAAAAAAAATGTGCTAATGCACACCAGCAAACTTGTGACATGCAAAAGCATTTGAAGCTGGAAGGGTTGAAGTTTCCCCAAGGCTTAAGACAAGGAAAAAAGGAGCAGCCCAGCTGAATAGGCCTGTGAACCAATATAGCACCCAAGTGGTGTGACAACTGCTTCCCCATGGTATAATATGTTTCTATGGCTACAGAGGATTGAATGGTATCACTCCTTCATGAAGACAGATGTGGCAAGGCCCAACTGGAGTGTGACATGAGGCAAGGTGGGATAAAGTCTAGGCTGGCAGCTACAGCAAGGAAGAAGCTGAAACTTAGCCTGGGAAGCTTCTGCCTGGCTTATGGAGGCCCAATGCTCACACACACAACATCACTCTCCCCATGAGTGGCAGAGGCAGGGCCGGCGCACCCATTTAGGCAAACTAGGAAACTGCCTAGGGCGCCAAAATGGAGGGGGCGCTGTCCAGGCTTGGGCGGGACGGGCTAGCAGCAGCTTCTCTGCTGTAGCGGAGAGATGCTGCTTGCCCCCTACACTACCCCCACCTCCCGCTAAAGCAGGCTTTGGCGGGGGGCAGGCGGTGGGACGGGCGAGCAGCAGCTTCTCGCTAAAGCAGGCTTTGGTGGGGGGCGGGGGGCGCCAGAAGGTGGTTCGCCATGGGCGCAAGAAGCCCTAGCACCGGTCCTGGGCAGAGGAAGGGGGCGGTGGAGGCGGGCCGCCCTAGGTGTCATCCCTGAGGGGGGGTGACATTCGGCACACTGCCTGTCTGTGACTCCCAAGCCCACCCCGTTATCGGGGAAAAGGGGAGCTGTGCTCCTTTGCCAGCAGCCTTCCCCCTTCATTTTAACAGCTCAGGAGTCACGGGCAGGTGGCACGCCGTTGCCCTGCGATCCCGGCTACAGGAAGCCGCAGCCAATTGGAAGCCGTGGAAGCCCCATTGCACATTCGGCTTCCAAAAATAGTTCACAAACTGGAACAGTCACTTCCGGGTTTGTGACTATCGGGAGCCAAAACGTTCGAGAACTAAGCTGTTTGAAAACCAAGGTACGACTATATTTCTACCCTGAAAGACACCATAGTGGCAAACAGCAAACTAGTAAGAACAATAAAAATAAAGGAACACATTTTAAACATTTAGAAACAATAAAAGCATAAAAAAACATTTAAAACAGCCACCTACTCTTATCATTCATAATTTCAAGATTGCTGGGAACACTGTCATTCAGCTATCAGATGCCTAATGTGAACAAGAATGCTTTTAAATTTATCCTGAATATTAACAGTGTGGCAGACCAGGTAGGTTTTTCTCAAATGTGGGGGGGGGGGGCACCGCTGAGAAGATACTATTATGCATAACTGCCAAAAGCATATCACCCAGGACCACCACACCAAATGAGCCTCTTCTGTCGGTTGTAGGGCCTGAGATGGTTTATGGTGTCCTGACTCTTAAAAGTTATAAGTTTAATGTACATAAAATGCTGTGCTTGAATGCACTGCATTTGCAACTTGTAAAGAGAAGATTACCTTAAGCAAGAGGCTCCACTCTAGGTGAAAGCGGAAGTCTGGTATTTTTCCATTTCAGTAAGTTAAGCTGCCTGATGACTCTACCTGAAATCCAAGCTACAACTCTCACAGCAGGAAAGAAAACTTGAGAAGTCAGAGATGGTTAGTAGCAGCAGCAGCAGCAGGGAAGTTCTGCAATGATGAACAAACTTAGGATCTCTCTCTGGGACCGGAGAGAGGAAAGTTTACTGAACTGCAGAAAGGACTGAAGCACATGAATTGTTTACATTGTGCTATTTTGTTGTTGTTGTTTTTGTTGTAAATTATTATAACTAGATTTAAGACTGTTTACAGTAAAGTTTGGAAACTCATTCAAGCTAATTTATTTCTACACAAGGTCTAGATCAGAGATTCCGCTGAACATCTCTAACACTGACCAGTACTGATACCTTGAATTGAATTGGGTCCAGTAGCTCACTCCTCTCACCCCCAATAAATAAAGCAAAAGTCCACAGCAAACACAGGGCTTCTCCTCTTTCTAACCCAGGTCTGATTTCATATGAAAACCTGCTGTTTATTTATCTATAGTTGTTAAACTTTAAAAACACACACAATTACAACATGGCTGCATACGAATTAAAGATGCAATGGGTTTCTGTGTATGGCTGAACAGTGGATTTATATTGGGGCACAAAGGAGGCGCAATTTAATAAACTTGACCTTAGCTGCTGTCCGCTTTGTAGCTTACCTGCATGCACAACATATCCCACTGCTGTGAGTGTTCTTCTTTTAGCCAAAAAGCAGGATGAAGATTTAGGGTTGTCTCCCACTATGACCCACTGAAATTAATGGGCCTATGTTAGTCATCCCCATTAATTTCAAGTTGTGTACCTTGGAATCAGCTACATTAGTAAAAAAACAACAACAGTGTTTTGAATACGTTATAAACATGCAACACCAGATGGTGCTGGAGAGTAAAAAAAAATCTATGTGATTTCCCATACCTTTTTTGTTTTGTTTTGTTTTTTTGTTTTGTTATAATGATTTAATTTCTGACTTATTCATATTGGTTTTTCCCCTGTGTGTAGATCCACCCGCTGAGTATTACTAACATTGGATACAACCCTCTCTTTTTTTGAATCTCAATAAATCCCCCCCCCCAAAAAAAACTCCCAAAACCTTAGCAAAATGCTAGAGTGTGACATAATTGTACAGGACTGCACTGCCAGGTTACCATATTGAATGAACTCTCAGACCCCACCCCTCCTTGCACTATGTGTGTAATAACAGTGGGCTATTGGCATGTTAATTTGCTGTGTCAAGATGAATGGAGGGTTTGCATTAGAGAAGCCCAGATAAGTGATGCTTTATTCTACGCAGCTGAAGTTGTTTATTGCATTCTTGGATGCTTTTGGGTATTCAGACGGAAAGAAAAATCAATAAGCAAGTTAAAAAGAACAACTTTAATCCTCTTTCGTGGGGTTTATTACCTTTACTTCCTTGCTATCAGCTTTAAAGGAAATCCTAACAAACGGGAAACATGGTAGTGACAGTGGTTTGGTGCATAATAAAAAAAAAAAAAAAAAAAAAAAACGCTTCACAAAAGAAACTTATTAAATGACGATGGCCGAGAATGGAATTTTAAAAACGCCATTAGTTAATTGCCCAGGCAGTTATAAATGTTAGATGTTAATGGAAAGGTTCTGTCCCTGTAATAAATGTGAGTCTTTAAAGATGGGAACTGAAATCTGTTGCTCGTGCAGAAGCCTTACCAGCTGTTATCACATCTTCGTGGCCTCTACAAAAAGATTAGAACAGGCTTCTACAAGTAGCAACTGAAGGATAAAGACTAATAAAAAAATATTGTGGCTTATCCCTTGGTGCATTTCTTATCTTTCTGAGTGCCATGCAAGTCTCTCATTCGTTGCCTGTGTTTCAACAGTGCAAAATGGCAATGGCATCAGGGAATTTGGCAATTGACATGCCTGTTTACCGTCTGCCAAGTTGTAAAAGGGAGCCTTCGGCATGCATGGTAAATCCAAGTCACAGGACATGGTAAATGTTCTGAAATTGGCATGACAATATGTTATCTTGAGATTTGCTTTCACCAGGGTAGGACAAAAAAGAGTCTTTTTCCAGATAATTTGACATTTTCTTATACTGTACAAAGTGGGATCAGCAGGAAAATATTGCAGTGTACTCATACCCTTTTCCATTCCATTCCAAAACCATTCCTCGTCTTCCCTAGTTTTCCTTCCGTCCACCTCCTTCCGGTGCTCAGGCATCCTTGGTCCTCATTGGGTTGCTTTTGACCACCTTTCTTAGGGTGATTGCAAACTGGGGGCAGCGGAGCAGGTTTCTACAAACATCCATGGCTGGGCCAAGGCATTCTGCTGCCTGAAGCAAAGGACAAGATTCCATGTACCAACCAGACTGCCAGCTGAATCTTACTTAAATGCTTGCAATGGGATAGTACCTTCAGTACTATCCCATTGAGTGCAGCAGGTTAGCTTAGCAGGTGCATGAAGTGCCTGGGACATACATAGTTCGTTATCTTCATCAGAGGGGAATTGACAGGGGGCTCAGGAAGTGTATTTGGGGGTGGCTTTTGCTACTTCCTTGTATCTATTGATGGTGGTGCTGTCTCCCAGAATCTTCTGCCTGACACATGGTCACCGAGACCATATAACACCTGTCCTGAAAGACCTACAGTGGCTCCGAGTACGTTTCCAAGCACAATTCAGAGTGTTGGTGCTGACCTGTAAAGCTCTAAACAGCCTTGGTCCACTATACCTGAAGAAGCATCTCCACTCCCATCGTTCAGCCCGGACATTGAGTCCAGCGCCGAGGGCCTACTGGCGGTTCCCTCACTGTGAGAAGCAAAGCTACAGGGAACCAGACAGAGGGCCTTCTCAGTAGTGGCGCCAGCCCTATGGAACGCCTTCCTATCAGATATCAAGGAAATAAACAACTATCTTACTTTTCGGAGACATCTGAAGGCAGCCCTGTTTAGGGAAGTTTTTTTTAAGTTTGATGTTTTATCATATTATTATTATTATTATTATTATTATTATTATTATTATTATTATTATTATGTTGGGAGTTGCCCAGGGTGGCTAGAGAAATCCAGCCAGATGGGAAGGGTATAAATTATTATTATTATTATTATTATTATTATTATTATTATTATTATTATTATTATTATGCTTTCTAAGTTCTGTTCTAACAATCATTTCATTCTTTAAAATAAGTGTTGGACAGAGCAACCAAAATGCAAAGCCCGGTGATTTGTGAGCACATGTGCGCTGATTAAAGTACAAAATGGAATCCTGACAGCATCCCATCAGGCCACACCCTGTAAGGAAAAGGAATACATATACAACCTTTTACATGATATCATTTTCACTGCTTACTTCGTTGTTCTTTACAAGCAGGCAATTTGTTGTGATTTTAATACAGAGCTTCTTAAAAGATGAATGTACATTGTAGCTGACTGTTATGAGAATTCATACAAAGATCATATTGGTCACGAAAGGGCATTTGCAATATCTCTGTGAATCTTTTTTTTAAAATAAAAAAAAAAATATGGAGGATGAGCAAGGGAATTAATTTTAAACCGCAAATTGTACCCGGCCTGCAATTTATAACCAATAAAAGTTGAGAATGCATCGCTTAGCTAATAATATGATTTCCATGTATGAAAAAGCATGTGAGAATTAAGATTTGATTTTTTTTTAATATTGCATTTCACTTTTTAATTAAGAACATTGCTTAAACGTTTTCCTCAAAAGCAGGCTAGACGTAGGTGGTGAAATTAATTAGATTGCAAAGAGAGAGTAGAAGAATTGTTAATAACTGTTTATAAAGATAACATGATTTGCCCTAATTCCTTGCAAAAATATAATGTAGGAGTAAAACTGCTATTGGTTAAAACAGGGACCTTGCCTCTTAAGTACTATATATGAGCGCTCCTGCACATAAGCTTCTTTCACGAATTGCAGCCATGCTATCGATGGAGGCCTTCCTCAAACGCATAGGCTCTCCTGCATTTGATCATCACATCCGACAAAAGGCATTGTCCAGCAGCTGATTAATTTCCCCTCAGTTTAAATTGCACCAACAGTTGGTAAAGTATAGTCCAGCAGAGGAAGCCAAATCAGTTTTGCACAAAAGCTTATGAACAATTATTGGAAACATCAATGGTGTTCAGACGTTGGTTTCTTATGAAACACATCATATCCAGTATATATATATATATATATATATATATTTTAAAAAATTGCAGAATAGATTCTTAGGGCTCCTTCAGACTGGGGTCCGCCCTGTGGGAATATGCTTTGCAGGTGCATTTGCACCTGTGGTTGTTTATGTTTATTTGTGGTTGTTTGTACTTGTTTTTACTGTGTCCTTCCGCCTTGGAAGGAAAGGTAGTAATAGGATCCGGCAGGCGACTCACTGCTGGGATCCCTCCGCGGGGCGAAAAAGAGGCTCCAACTTTGAATTAAGCAACGGTCAGTTAATCTTATTCCCGCCTAATTTAGGGCAGCAACAGAGTTGTAATTGGTTGTTGTATTGATTATTACGTTGGTTATTCCCTTAATAAATAGCTGCCGCTCCCTGTTTGTGGTGTGGAGAAAGCCGAGGAGTAAGCGCGAGAACATCGTTGCGTGGCAAGCCCAGTTGCAAACAGAATGCGAAACCAACCAGGCAGGGCAGCGGTAGGCTTCTTCACCAGACTGCAGTCTCCGTTGTTTTATTTCATTTTATTTTAAAGTCTTTTATTTGGCCGTTTGGTTTTGGCCATCTTTTAGATTAGTTTTCCTCTACGGGACCTTTTTTGGACCAGACAGACGCCTGCAGACATCCACGAGGCAACTTCAACACGAACTCACAGATTCAACCCTCAGATTACAGCCAGCGGATCCCTTTCTTCATGGCGCGGTGGGAGCGGGCTCCAGAATTACTGGCCGTCCCATCCGCAGGCTGCCCCATAGCTGGTGCCCGGTAGGCGCCGGCTATCCCCACAACTGGTGCCCCGTGTGAGGCTACACGTGAGGCATTGGTTATCCCCACACACACCCCGCAGCTGTATTCTGCAAAATGACATCAATGCGGTAATAGTGCGTCATGATGGTTTTATACTGTGCAAACATCATTCAGCTTTATTAGTTGTTCTGTGATTCTTCCCTAATGTTTCCCTGGGTGGAGCACTCTTGCATTATAGCACACCAGAATAGTGGGACGAAGACATAATAATACCTGGGACATTTGAGGTATGAAAAGTTACAAGATTCCAGCAGTTATCAATGGGACGTGCGCCAATTGGAATGGACACAGTAGGTCTGCCCCATAACCTTTGCCCATGCCATACCATACAAAAATGCATTGCATTAGGGGAAATTCCTTTGTAAAAATGTGCATATCAGGCAAAATTACACAGAAGCATGTGCATAACTGGAGAAAGTTGCACTGAAATGCTGGTGAATTTTCATAGAGTTGAAAGGGACCCAAGGGTCATCTAGTCCAACCCCCAGCAATGCAGAAATCTCAGCCAAAGCATCCATGACAGATGGCCGCTCAACCTTCTGCTTAAAAACCTGCTAGGAAGGAGAGTCCACCCCTTCTTGTGGGAGTCCGTTCCGCTGCCGACCAGCTTTTACAGTCAGAAAGTTTTCCCCCCCGAATCTTTAGTCGGAATCTCCTTTCTTATAACTTGAGGCCATTGGTTTGAGTCGTAACCTCCAGAGCAGGAGAAAACAAGCCTGCTCCCTCTTCCACGTGACAGTCCTTAAGATATTTGAAGATAGCTATCATATCTTCAAATGGATCTTTCATATGGACGGACTTATTTATTTATTTATTTATTTATTTATTTATTTATTTTAAATGCAAACTGTTGTGGAAAATTGGAAAAACGAGAAACTGGGAGAAACAGCTTGATTGTTAAAAAAAAAGACATCAAAGTGGTTAAAATAATGAAAGTCTGTTTACTGCATTAGGTGGCATAAATAAACACTGAGATGAGCTTTTGTGATTGCCTTCTTCCCCACTTTTTTTCTGCGGTGATCAATTTCTGTGGTGTGTATGAATGTGGGTGTGTGCACAAGCTGATTCATAAGTGCATTCTACATTAGGATTGGATCCTGTGCTACATGCCAAAGCCCATAAATTGCAACATTTCTCTGACGAAAATAGGGCTGTCCTAAACAACAACAACAACAACAACAACAACAACAACAACAACAACACTAATATTTCAACCCCGCCCATCTGACAGGGTTGCCCCAGCCACTCTAGGCTGCTTCCAACATATATAAAACCATAATAAAACATTAAAAATTAAAAAAAAAACCTTCCCTATACAGGACTGCCTTCAGATGTCTTCTAAAGGTTGCATAGTTACTTATCTCCTTGGCTCATGGGTCACAAAACTCCATACCCTCCAACATTTCATTGATGAAAATAGGGGTGTTCGGGTGGCGCTGTGGGTTAAACCACAGAACCTAGGGCTTATCGATCAGAAGGTTGGTGGTTTGAATCCCCGCGATGGGGTGAGCTCCCGTTGCTTGGTCCCTGCTCCTACCAACCTAGCAGTTCGAAAGCACCCCGAAAAGTGCAAGTAGATAAATAGGTACCGCTCCGGCGAGAAGGTAAACAGTGTTTCTGTGTGCTGCTCTTGTTCGCCAGAAGCCGCTTAGTCATGCTGGTTGATGGGCGCAAATGCCGAATAAACATAAATCTATCTTAGTCATGCTGGCCACATGACCTGGAAGCTGTACACCGGCTCCCTCAGCCAATAAAGTGAGACGAGCGCCACAACCTCAGAGTCGTCCGCAACTGGACCTCATGTTCAGGGGCCCCTTTACCTTTACCATACTCTCCAACATTTCTCCAATGAAAATAGGGACTGTCCCTGGAAAATAGGAACACTTGGAGGAGCTCTTATTGGATTTAATTTAGTCATTTCATTGGGTCTACTCTGATTAAGACAGCCATGTTGCTGTTAAACCCTTTGCGACTTGTATTTTATTGCTTGAACTCTGCATTTGTGTTAAGCTTGGAGAGATCTTTAAAGGAGGCGGGAGACTGCGTTGTAGTCATATACAGGATAATAAGAAAGAAAAATAACATAAATCTAAGACATATATAAATGAATATTAGTAGAAACATAGCTTATTCCTTCAGTTTTTTTTATTATTATAAACCTTATCTTGGTGTTTATGATATGACAAAGCAAATAAAAAAATATATCAAGAAAAGGAGGGGAGAGACTGCTTCAAAGACTGCAAAAAAAGAAAAAGAAAAAAGACTGCTTGTTTCAAGGCAGTAGCCACACTCCTGCGGGACTAGCATAAGATCAGAATACACCAATAGCATCATTGCTTTTCAGTAACATTGACCAGATGCTCTCAAGCCAAAGAGTGTGAGAAGTACTCTAGTGAATGGATGTCTAATGTACAGCTGGAAGATAAAGCAGAGAAACAACAACAAATTAAGGCAGCAAAGGAGCCAACAATGAAATCTTAAAATGCCTATTGATTTTCCCTTTCTTCCCTTCTCTTATATTTCTGTAGGCCAGTGTTATTGGGTTAGGGCACCGCACAATGGAGCAAGTTCAGTTCCCCCCCCCCGTACCCCACCTTCTCTAAGGTCCTTTGTTTGGATTCAAAGGGGAAGCATCACCCAATTCATGTATGAGGTCTCCGACATGCACTTGTCTTGGAAGGTAAACAGACTGAGGAAGATGATATGGCCAGTTATCTTGGGGAAGATTAGCAAGACAAAAAAAGCCTTTTCCATTTGCGAAACCATTGAACTGCTACTGGAGTAATTAAAGGAGACAAAACTACAAAGCACTCCCCTGGAGTTAACTACCGAGACTGTCTGACTCTGCTGCCCTAACTGAGTCAAGGAGGTTGCACAAAAGGGGAGGTGGTTGGTGGAGTTTGACTTTGTTGGTTTTTTTGCCAGGAAGTAATCATTACCTTTCACCTCTCATTTGTAAGTGTCTTTTTCAGAGTGATCTTATAAGCACAGGACAGCATGGCTTGTGATCTGCCGAATAAATGTCAGCCTTTCCCAATCTGAGACCCTTCAGATGTTGTTGGAAGCCACCCTTAGTGGCTGGGGCAACCCAATCAAATGGGCGGGACATAAATAATTAAATTAACACCATCAATATCGTCATGGAATAGGGCGTCCCTAATTTTCAGCAAAGAAATGCTGGAGGGTATGCATTAATTTCCGTCAGGCTGGATCTAGACACATAAAAAAAAAAGTTGTAAACCTCATTGTGGGAAATCACGTTGGCGAAAGACGGGACTCCACAGCACCACCTGGTGTCACAGTCTTATAACACATACAAAACACTTTTTCTTTACTAATATAGATGATTCCTGGGTCTACTCTGAGCAAAAAATTGTTTGCTAAAACCCCTAAAACTGAACATAGCCTTCCTAGTGTCATGGATGTATGTCATGTATGAATGTTATGTCTAAAGAAGATGGTGAATTCGCAAAAGCATGATATGCTGGCAGGCGAAGCGAGAAACTGGTTTTATCAAGGAAGAATGTATAACTGTGCCCAAAAGAACATTGGTTTTGCTTACTGAAAGCAAATATCCCTTGATACAAAAATCCCCTGATAAAAACAGGACGGAACTGGCAATGAATAACAGTAATAAATATCCTCTGAAAAGAACAAGGCAAGGAGGAACTGGCGGTGGGCCATGGACGGATGATAAAGGCCTAAAACACGTTGTATGTATTTCTGAGGTACAACAGCAAAGGTGACTGTGGTCCAGAAGGAGAACAGGAAAAGAACAGTAGAGACTCGGTCCTTCTACAAGCCAACCCATGGACGTCAAAAGAGGAAGAAGAGTATAAAAAGGACACTGTCTGCCCTCAGTGTCATCGCTGGGACCAGCGCTACAACCCGACACCCACAGCTCTTGCGAGATCAACCCACATGAAGGGCCTTGTGTGAGTATTTGTGTGAATTTGTGAGTGTTTGAACTTCTTGGTACCAATGTATTAATGCATACTTGACTATATGAAATAAATGTTACATGAAAGGTGTATAAACCCAGAGCTGGTCTCCGACGTGTCTTATTGAAAGAGCCAGTGTGGTGTAGTAGTTAAGAGCAGTAAACTCGTTATCTTGGGAACCAGGTTCGCGTCTCTGCTCCTCCACATGCAGCTGCTGGGTGACCTTGGGCTAGTCACACTTCTTTGAAGTCTCTCAGCCCCACTCACCTCACAGAGTGTTTGTTGTGGGGGAGGAAGGGAAAGGAGAATGTTAGGCGCTTTGAGACTCCTTCAGGTAGTGTAAAGCGGGATATCAAATCCAAACTCCTCCTCCTCCTCCTCCTCCTCCTCTTCTTCTTCTTCTATAGCATATGGGATATCACTTGTCTCTCCGGATATCAAAAGAACAAATTTACCAGGGTTTGGTGACACTAAAAGCAAAAACCAGTATCCTCCTTCCGCTAATTGAAAAATTCAATAAAGGGAGAAGTAAGCACCCGAGAGTAAGAGTGGATAACCTTTTTGAACCAAAGGCCACGATCACCTTTGGCCAGTCCACCAGGGGTCAGATTCCAAGGTGATAGTACACACACTCTCATGCACACACAAAACAGGTACAAATGCCACAATGTCTAGCTGATCTATGCAGATGAACTGGGCAGAAGTTACTGCTCATTCTCTCTTTGGTGTGAAGACCAAAGGGAGAAGGCAACTGGTACCCCACCTCCTCAGCGCTGTGTCTAGTTTTCTTTAAAAAATGAATCTTATTTTGCTGCTGCCACCAAAATTGATGATTCAGATCAACAAACTGGTAGTTAGCTACCCCTTCCCTAGAGAGTCAAACTGCCACTGTCCTGGCAGAAGCATATTAGAAAGGTCCCAGGCAGGAGAGCAGAGCAGGTGAAAAAGCTCATCCTCGAAGGTTCCAAACTTAAGATCTCCCTGTATGATTCTCTTCATGTATTAAATAGCAGCAGAGGGATGTGAATTATTATTCACCAGGGAAGTAGCATGGCAAAAAGACTGAACCCTTTTTCTGACGGGGGCATATTGCCAACTGAATGCCCCATTTCCTGTGCCTATTTTATTTTATTTTATTTAAAAATCTAGTTTGCTCCACAGAGGTAAGAACTCCAAGGAGAAGGAAAGAAAAAGCCAAAGTAAACACTGCCAGATTTCCGGACCTTTCTCAATTCTCTGATTTGAAATCAATGAACTTATTTCGTGGTCCTCTGAGACATCGCCATTTTGGGGGAAAGCCCAGAGGAGGTTTTATGAAGCCCATCAAGATGGCATCCCTGAGACTACCACCAACACCTGTGTTTTGATCACAGTATGTTCAAAGGGTCTGCACAATGGGCATAAAATGTAAATGGTCTTTTTTAAAGACATCAATGTGTTATATGTAAAATGGACGCTTGTAGGGGGTGGGGCAGATGGATGATGGATGATCTAAGACAGGTTTCTCATCTATCATGTGTATTGATCCCAAGGTGATCATGTGATGCTTTGTAGTTATTCTTGGAGAATGAAGACAATGACTTAGCACCTGGAATTCAGCAGTCCCAACTTGCTTGGGTTTACAGCCTGAAACAGGCAACATAAACCCTGTGTATCAAATCTGGTCCATTTAAAGCTATTCTTCCTTGCAAATTTCCCCCCCTCCACATCTCTCTCTTGAAAATTGTGGCTCTCGGTGAGTCACCAAATAACAACAATGGTCAAGGAGAAAGCAGGCAAGGGTGGAATTGATTGAAAATAATCTGGAGGAAGCAGTGGGTGGAAAGGTAAGAAAAAAAATGAGTAATTTTGATGTTGTATGCAGTCACTATGCTGGTGTGCCGGGTAAAGGCTTTTCTCAGAAATCCTGTAACGAGTCAGGATGTATTCAGCAAATTCTTCTTATGACCTCTTCTTGGCATAGCACACTTCTGAAGAATCAACCAGTTATAATTCAGTCCTTCAAGCATAGCCAGCTCCAGATTATTATTTTTTTAAAAAATCCCCATGAACCTAGAGACTGACTTAATTTAGCAAAGTAATTGGAGCTATATTTAGTTCCTCTTTATTATTTACTTCAGAGCTTTTTCTGTACACTGCACACAACCCTGTTTTCAAGCTTTCCTTTCTTTCATTTTGACAAATAAGCGTTGAAAGGGAAAAGAAATGGAGCAACTTGTGGATGTATTTTAAAATGTTGTCATTCCATGCTTTCAGGGATCTTTAAGATTGGGAAACTCATTAATTAAAAATATATTGAATTGACAGACCTGGTTTAAGCAGGGGTTGGATGGCCATCTGTCATGGATGCTTTAGATGAGATTCCTGCATTGCAGGGCATTGGATTAGATGACCCTCAGGGTCCCTTCCAACTCTCTGTATTCTATTATTCCTTTTCTTCATACACTCCACAGTCTCACTTCATATGTGGATGCAACAAACACTCAACATTCAGTTTCCCCAAATGTATACTGTAGTTCACTACTGGGAGATGTCTGTATTGTATCCAGAGAGATTATGAACTATTTATCTGGTAGTGTCACCTTACATTCAGACAGTCATTTACTCATTGGTCTTGCTTCAAAGGACCATGGCTCAATGGTAGGGTAATTCTTTTGAATACACAAAATCGCAGGTAGGGATGGCTACAATCTCTGATTGAGATTTTGGAGAGCCTCTGCTAATCATTGTAGATAATACTGACCAAGATGAACAAATGCTCTGACTTGGAATATGAAAACCTTCTTACGTCTTCAGCTGCTGGATTGGGAGCCACTACCAGGCCATGGCCTGATCTAAGACTGGTTGCAACAGTACATTTGTACAAATCAAGAGAGAGAAAATGCTGGAAATGTAAAGAAGTAGAAGGTACATTTTGTCATATGTGGTGGCAATGTAAAGTTATTTAAAAAAAACTTTTGGGAAATGATATACAATGAACTGAAACAATGTTTAAAATAACTTTTTGTTTAAAAGAAAGCCTGAAGCCTCTTTATTAAGAATCATAGGAAATAATAATAATAATAATAATAATAATAATAATAATAATAATAATAATAAATTTTTATTTATACCCCACCCTTCCCTGCCAAAAACCGGGCTCAGGGCGGCTAACACTAATTAAAATCACAGCAAAAACATAAAAACAATCAATTTAAAATACAGATTAAAATACAAATTTAAAAAAACTGCAGTCTCATTTTCAAATAGCCCACTAATAAAAGAATGAAGCATAAGTATCAAACAGAAACCAACCCAAAGACCAGGTGGAACAGCTCCATCTTGCAGGCCTTGCGGGAAGATGCCAAATCCCGCAGGGCCCTGGTCTCTTGTGGTAGACTGTTCCACCAAGTTGGGGCCACACTGAGAAAGCCCTGGCCCTAGTTGAGGCCAACCTAGCATCTTTGTTGCTTGGGACCTCCAAAAGATTATTATTTGAGGACCTTAAGGTCCTACACGGGACATACCAGGAGAGGCGGTCCCTTAGGAGATACCACATATATATAAAAGGAGATACAACACTATTGTTGTAAAAAAAAAAAGGTGTAGTCAGAGGTATATCAGTGTATTTAAATTTGAACTGTCAAACTATGTTATTATTGTTGTTATGGTTTTTATTGTTTGTGTTTTTTGTGGTTGATGCTTGTATCAAAAAATAAAAAAGTAAAATAAAAAAATAAAAGGAGATACCATATATATATATATATATATATATATATATATATATATATATATTCAAGTATGCGACTACAGCCGCATGAATATTGATTGCCCAATGCTGGAAAGAGGAAAGGATTCCCACGAAAACAGATTGGCAAATTAAGTTAATTGAATATGTGGAAATGGCTAAATTAATAGAGAAACTCAGAAATCAGGACAATAACAAATTCGAAAATGAATGGGAAGTTTTTAATGCATATATTTCAAAGCATTGTGTACAAGTTGATACATCAGCAATTCTACGAAACATTTGCATTATTATGATAAAAGAAAGAATTGGGTACAATTAGATGGATAATATAATTTAGACATGCATGAAGTAACCATGAAATAATGGAACTGGGGGAGGGGGTAGAGGGAAGTCAAGGGATTTGAGAAATCCCACATTTGGATATTTTATTGAATGTATAAACAATATTATGAAGCTTTTATTGTTTTCTTTCAAAAATTGTTTTCTTTTCAATGTTTATCTATATGTGATGTTTGTTATAATGAAAGATAAAAAAAAACAAATTATAAAAAAATAATAATAAGACTGGTCGCAACAGCAGCGCTATCGCCATACAAATATTTGGGTCCCCAAATGCAGTTTGGGGTTAATGGTGCATCCAGGCCAGAAAACATTGAAGACTACTGGTTTTACCCAATGCAGATGGACATTTATCCAATTATAGGTCAATTGGTAGTTGGGTTCATAGGAAAAAGGTAGGCTTACCATATGCCCAGATGCAATATGTATTGCACATGGGCAAAAGGTCACAGGAGTTGGCCCTTAATCTGCAATCCTAAACATACATCCTTGAATGTAAGCCTAACAGAAATCAATTGAAGCTGTTTCTGAGTTAACATGCTGAGGATGGAGCTATGGGTCTCAATAAGTAAAACTTGAAATTGATCTGCAGATATGTGGAATATTTTATTGGTGAATGCTGCTTACCCTGCATCCATTATTTCCACCACCATTCAGGTTTCCTGAAATCTACCACTGTCATCCTTTTGTTTGCAAGCTGTGGGGGAAAGACTTGAAGTGTTTCAGTATTATTTCCCAGATGCACTAAGGAGATCAAAATGAGCTCAAAGTCACTGATCACTTCACTGTGATTAGCAGTGTTTATGGGGTCATAAAACCAGCTTTTATGCATGCAGTTAAAATGGTCTTACATTAACCCCTTTTTCTGTGGTCAGCAGATAACACACAGTCCCATTAACAATGTGAATTCTCTGAGCCGCAACCCATTTGCTTCTACAGGAAGCAGCAAGACATCAAAAACATCTCATTAGAAGGTCAGCATGAAAATGGCATTATCTTTCGCACTGTGTATAGAGTACATGCTGGTTTCACTCCTCCATACAAAACAAAAAGCCATATACTCTTTGGGGACGGAGGGGAAAGAGTGGGAAAATGCTGCTCTCTTTGCGGGCAGCATGTTCCACATCAAGCCTTCACACAAAATGGATGCCACAGGGAGCAAAATAGGTTCTGCTCAAAATTCACGCAGTTGGGAATATCATGCTTCTTCCCAAAGGTAATAATAGTTGCTTAACAAAGGTGTTAAGAAGAAACTATCTGAATCAACAGGGTTGTCCTTTTACAAAATCCAGTACAGTATGCTAGAGTAGGGACACAACCCTTGTTGTGTATTATAAAATCTGTCCAAAAGTTCTCTATTCAAAGTGACACCATAGTTCTGTTTACTTGCTAAATTATACTGAAGTGAGACAAAAAGACGGAATGAGTCCCTAGTTATTGGAGAACTCTCTTCCTTAATCCCAACTCACTCCAACCTCATTTGTGCTCATTAAGTTGGTAAATAAATCAAAATATTCTGTTTACATAAAAATATATATATACAACAATGTGGTGGCAGTAAGCACCGGTATAGCATCAGCACACATTGCTTCATGTATTCAATATGATTGGCCTTGGCACAATCTTGCATGTTACTGTGTTTCATGGCAAAACTCTCGTTTTCTGAAATCCATTTTCTGCAGGACAAGACAATAGTTGACCCTTGAATAAGCAATAAATGCCATGGTTGTACAGAATGTCAAGCATTCTTTGGGAGTCATCTGGAGCACCAGGGAGAGACATGACTGACCATTCTCCATTAAGAGCCAGCTTGATGTGAATATCAGAAGAAGTCCTAGAATAGATCATGAAACAGTCAGAAAAAGATGATGCGATTACTAAGACCCAGCAGTGGTCTCTCAAAAGTCATGCCAGATGAATCTCATTTCTCTCTCTCTCTCTCTCTCTCTCTCTCTCTCTCTCTCTCTCTCTCTCTCTCTCTCTCTCTCTCGAGTTACAAGCTTAGTGAAACAGGGGGATGCTGTGGATGTAGTATATCTTGATTTCAGTAAGGCTTTTTACAAAGTCCCCCAATATCTTATTGGCCACAGGTTTTCCATCCAACCTCTAATGTGAGTGTGGGAAATCTTTGGCCTTCTAGATGTTGCTGAACTACAACTCCGATCAGCCCCAGTAAGCAGGGCCAGTGGACAAGGGTGGCAGGTGTTGTAGATAAGCAACAACTGGTGGGACAAAGGTCTCTTTCACTGTTTCTTCTTCAGGTAGCTTCTATTAGAAGCTCATTTCTGTTATGTTCCAAGGAAACAATTAATGGTTGTTTGTTCACCTGCTTCTCTAAACTGGCTTTTATGAGTTTTAAAAGTTGATTATAAATATATTTGTGTACTACCATTTCTCTCTATATGTTCGTCACAAAGCAATTACCTTTGCTTTGGTGCACATTCAATTATGACAAACTAGCTCATAGACGCGCAGCCAAATTTTGGAATAGGTGTGCTATAGACTGAGAACAATAGCCACATTCTTCACAATTATATATAAACATGTGATCTTATGATGCACCCCTGTGGCTTGTTGGCTTTTTAAGGGTCGCCGAATGATGTGTACATTTTCACAGCAAATCCGCTCAAAAGTGATTTAATGCAGGTGTTTCTTTAATTGTGATACATTGAGAGAATTCACACTGTTCAGTTACATTCTTAAATCTGTTTTCTCATAGTCCAAACAGATCAATACCTGCTCCACAAACCCTTTCTGTTTAACTTGATCTACAAGTTTTTTTTTCCTCCCAGCTATCCATCTCTTACATGTTAAAGTCTTTTTTTGTTAATGGAGTACAACCATCTTTTTATTGACCTGCCTCTAGAATTCTGTGACTAAACTCTAGTCACCGGAGTAAACTGAGTGGCTCATAAAAACATAAGACCATAAGACAGCCCTGTTGGATTGGATCAATTGTCCATCTAGCCATTTTATTGCTGCGGCTTTGGAAATTGTTTTGTACTAGCTGAATTGTACTGCTGGCTTTTATATTTCTTTGTTATTTGAATTTAAAGTTCAAATGTAACATCATTATAATTAGTACAGCAAGTAATCCAGCAAGATGCACAGATATCTCAGAATTTTATTCCAGAGCAATTTACGGTAGGTTGGTCAAACCATCGCACAAGTGCTATAAAACAGACAAAGTGTACCTCCTCAGCAGTAGTTCAATTTTATTTTCAGAAAGGTAACCAATTTATACCAGCTGTTATTCAGATTTTTCAGGATGCATACAAATAACGCAACCATGAAAGTGTGTGTGTGTGTGTGTGTATATATATATATATATATATATATATATATATATATATATATATATATATTATTGGCCAAGTACATTTTTCAATATACTTGGAATTTGCTTTGGCTACATTACAATGTAAAATACATTAAACAAACAATAGTAATTTACAGAGCAAGAGCCGAGGCTGCCCTTCTCGGCGCCTCTTAAGCTGTGTTGGTGAGTGTAGGCCCGCCTCCTAGGCCCGATGGAGTTGGCCGGAGGAGGGAGCGGTCTTCCTAGACACTCACAGCAGCAGCAACAGCAGCAGTGTTCCGGAGGCTTCTCTGGAGCCTCTTAAGCTGTGGCGGTTGAGTGTAGGCCCGCCTCCTAGGCCCGTTTGGAGTTGGCCAGAGGAGGGAGCGGTCTTCCCAGCCCAGACACTCACAGCAGCAGCAGCAGCAGCAGATACACACACACACACACACACACACACACACACACACAACCGGAGGGGATATAATCCATAACACGTACAAATGTCTCAAAAGAGGCAATTAAGATTCCAAAAGTGCAATGGTTAATGTGCAAAAAATTCAATGCGATAAGGTGCTCAAGTCTCTTAGGTGTCCACGTCTGTATCCGACGGGCGGCTAGCTTGCATTATCCCCATTTCACTATTATCGTTTCTTCAAGGGACGGACTTCTTAAACAACAATAATAATAATTGCAGTGTACACAGTGAGCATTTGCATTTTTTTGAAATCAATAAACATATTAATGTCTAAACATTACTCACCAAATATTCGTACATAGAAACTTAACAAGGCTGAAATGCTCACAAACCTCAGTGGTTCCTGGTTGGCAAAGCTAAGCTCAGCAGAAGGTTACAAGGTTAAATACAATTTTTCTAAAACTATCAATGATGACAGGGCAATACATTAACATAATTGCAGTGTACACAGTGAGCATTTGCATTTTTTGAAATCAATAAACGTATTAATGTCTAAAAATTACTCACCAAATAATAGTGGTTTAGATAAGATACACTCAAGTTTCTTGAGACATAACTGGGGCTTCCAAGTTCAATCAAGTATGAGACTTGTGAGGAGATCTGTGTGCAGAACTAGGTATACACACAATGGAATACTGGGTGTGGGCTACCACTATAAAATACTGGTTTCATTGCCATTTTCATTGTCAACCTTCAAGTTTGCTCTCTTAAGGACTCTCTTAAAGACTCTTATAAATCCAGATGGTTCCACTCTTACACGGCTAAATTTATTCGCATTGACTTGGAACTCTTGTATAATTCAAGTGAGCAATATATTTATCGCAATATTCAAACCAGATTAAGGGACATTGAAAAACAAAACATTGAAGCAGCTGTAAATAAACTTTGCTCCCCCAAGTTCCATGGTTTAAATGCAACAGATAACAGGGTCACATATCTCAAAATTAAAAATTCCAGTCCAACGCAGGGCCTTTATGTTAGTCCGACTAAACGTTTTCCTTTCGGCTTTTGTCAAGGGCAGATATTCAAACATCCCCAGAAATGATAGACATTGTGGATGTTCTTTGAATGTGCCAGGAACTGTAGAACATATTCTTTTCTACTGTCCATTGTACAACCAACTACACAAAAGCATGCTATCCCTTTTTGGGGGGTAGTCTAACATCATGGCACAATGACAATATCAGATTCTAGCTGTTTGACAGTAACCCGGAAGTAACTGCAAGGGTGGCTGAGTTTTGTCAATAGTATCTTTTAGAGTGGTGAATGGCACTATTTAGCAGGAAGAAATTCCAATGAAAATCTTCGTTGTTACATATTTTACGTGGCTGTTTGTTTGTATATATTTTAATTTTTTATATATGAATGTTTTATGATGGCCTACACTTGTGATGGCTAATAAAGGTTTGGCAATGTAAGTATAATTAGTCCACAAGGTTCTTGTTGCAATTCACAAAGCCCTAATCATCTTGACGCTTCATGCTGTGCCTCAATCATGGAGGTCTTCTGACGGGTCATTTTTTGTGTGCTCCTACATGCATCTAAGGTTCAGTTGACCTTTACCAGCTGTCTATGGAGCTCCTTGCCAACATAGGTCCGCCAGGAGCAGAGGTGCCAACTTGTGAGGGTGATGAGGGAGTGGTGGACATTACACTTGTGATGTTGTGACATCCTGATGTTGCATGTGTATTGTTGCAATGTCATGACATCCTGTGTGTGGGACGTCAAGACGTTGTGAGGAGCTGGGGGGCGGAGCTGAACATGACAACTGTGAAGCTCAGTGGGTGGCAGCTCTTCCTCCACCTCCTCTTGGTCCCATCACCGGTGGGAGGCTGCTTCAATCCTCCTTCCCCTCTGCAACAGGAGGAGGAGAAGCAGCTGGCCACTGGAGGCATGCCACAACCCTGGTAAATCAAGGTGCTAAAATGCAAGGGGAATATGTACAGGCACAGGAGGCTCCACACTCCAGAGATCAGCCCTCCAACTTGTGGAGGGCAAAGAACCTGGTGGCAGAGGTGGAGTCCGAGCACTGGTCTCTCTTCATATATTCACTTTCATATAAAATATCTGAAGAGAGCTTTTGCCACACAGCTTCAGTCCACTCACCTGTGAAATGGGGACAGCAATACCGCTTTAACTTACAGGAATGCTGTAAAACATGCCAAGATGGTGTTGCTGAAGTGCTTAAGGCTCTTGAAAGCAACCACACTACTATTAAATCTAAGTCTTATTTTCAAATTATGGGTAGCATTAAAATGCATGGGATGGAAAGATAAAATAAACTCAGGGAAAAGAGAGGACTTTTTCAAAAGAAGATTGTTCTATGGTAATAAGGGTTATTATTTTATTTTTATCTGGAAGCAAGCGTGACTTTCAAACAGTACATCAAAGAAAAGAGCTCATCCATAAAATTTGTCTCTCTACACCAATGTGCGTTTTATGTTTGGCATGACCCGCTGCTTTGAAATGAAAAGCCATTTGACCTGAGTATCTTCTACTGCTAATGAAATGCATAGTGAAGGTCAAAGATATTTCATCTCTTTACTTAAGTACTTATTCTTGATGCTTAACCACGAGAAGCTACCATTGTTCCTCCAAAGTTTTGAAAACATTCCACATTATCTTGAAGTGGGGGTGTGATAAGCTTTCCTGTGGCAAGCTAACATATTCTCAGTTGAGTCAAAATGTCAGGCAAGGTTTAGAGAAACGGTCTATACAGGCAGTAGAATTGTGAGGAGGTGGACTGCACTATTTTAGACTGCAAGTGGGGGAGAATGTCCTTTTTTTTGTAGGCAACTCCTATGAAAGTAATTTATAAATAAAAATGAGTGCGTTAGAAATGTAAGTTTTAGCTCAACCTGTTCTCAGCTATGCCTGATTTACACCTCCAAGGAGGAGTCATTGGGTTGGAGCCAAGCTTCACTGCTGCTGATGGAGCCTTACACTATCAGAATGGGTGGACTGGATCCAACTCATATTTTTTTTTGGGGGGGGGGGGTTGATATAGAAGGAAGCAATGTGATGCACATACCCCCACCCTGGCAGTCTAAAGTGGTTTAGTCTATTTTGCCACCTCGGAATTGTGCCATATTATGTTGCTTGTATGGATGAGGCCTAAGTATGACAACATCAAAAAGGGGTATCCAATACCCACTTTATTATTATTATTATTATTATTATTATTATTATTATTATTATTATTATCCCACCCATCTGGCTGGGTTTTCCCAGCCACTCTGGGTGGCTCATAACAGAATATTAAAAACACAATAAAACATCAAACATTAAAAACTTCCCTTATGAGTCTTATGAGTGACTTCTATCTGTCCTCCTTGGACCTGGTCAACAAATCTTGAACATTCTTGAAGAGGTGAGGCAGTGTTACTGGAACATGGTCATAAATAGGGTCATTTCCATTATTCTGCATAACACTACTCCGTTGCTGCCTCACAAATTGATATTCCTTACTTTGGCATATTTAAGCAGCCTTGCCGACCTCTATTGAATAAAATATGAATTACATATTTCTGGCTGGTAGCTGCGTTGGTCTGACGCAGTTGAAATAAATTTTAAAACATTAAAAAATTCTCCAGTAGCACCTTTGAAACCAACTAAGTTTGTTCTGGGTATAAGCTTGCACACTTCTTCAGATACACACAAAAGCTTATACCCAGAACAAACTTAGTTGGTCTCTAAGGTGCTACTGGATATATATATATATATATATATATATATATATATATATATATATATATATCTGTGCATATGTGATAGTTTGCTCTGCGCTGAGTGTGCTCACTCTGCCAGTTTCTGAAGCTGTGTACCTAGAACGTTAGCCACAATCCCAAATGTTTTTGTTTTTGTTTTAGCTTTGATGTGCTTTCCCTCAAAGCAGCTTCCAACTGAATTGAAAACTTCAGGTACATTCTCTTTGCAGTTAAGCCAAGCTGTGTACAGTTGAGACAACTATTGAATATGTATGGACAGCTGCACATGTGCAGATGACAGCTTTGTGACTGGGGTTCTTGGGAGGGTGCATCCGTGCAGTGGTGTAGCATGGGTTGCGGCACCCGAGGCAGGCAAGCACCTCCCCACCAGAGCCAAGTGGGGCAACACTGCACCTGCCTGCTTGGGGTTGGGGGGAGCCAGGCCAGCCGATGCAACCCTTTGGTGGGCAAATCCTCCTGATGCCGCAGAGATGAGTGCCAGGCTGTGCTGTGCTGGAGCGGGACAGGGATCCCCTGGTTATTATTATTTATTTTATTTATTTACATGCCTCATGTTGTGAACGCTGCAGGTTATGAGTTTTCAGGTTGCGCTCTGTGCCAAACCTGGAAGTACTGGAACAGGTTACTTTTGGGTTTCGGTGCTTGCGCATGTGCAAGAGCGCCTAATAGCGACCCACATGTGCGCAGATGCAGCGCTGTGGGTTGCGAATGCTGCAGGTTGTGAACATGCCTCCCGCACAGATCGCGTTCGCAACCCGAGCATCCACTGTAGTCCACAACAACTCATACATACAAACAAACCCACCACCATTGACAATTTAGTTATCAAAATTTAAACTCCTAATTGTCTCTGTTAATCTGGCCAGTTCAATAATCTAATAATTTATCCTGCCATTCCTTTTTTGATGGCACAAATTCTTTTTTTCAAATTTCTGTCAATTAAGGTCATCGCCGCGCCTGTGGCATAAAGGAATATTTTCCGATCTTGTTTTGCTATACCTGTGTCTGTTATTCCTAATAGGAAAGCTTCTGTATTTTTCACAATGTTATATTTTAACATTTTTTAAAGTTCATCATATACTATATCCCAGAAGCTTTTGATTTTTTCTCAGGTCCACCAGATATGTATAAGTGTCCTTTCTGCTTTACCGCACCTCCAACACAGGTTTGCTTTTGTTTTATACATTTTAGCTATTTTTCCCTTTGCGCTTCGCAGGCTGTAAATTTCCAATTCTTTCCCCATAATTCTTCCCATGCTGATAAATTGATTGTTTTCCCTATATCTAAAGCCCACCTGGTCATTACCTGCTTGACCTATTCATCTGTAAACTCCCACTCCAATAATGTATTGTAAGTTTTAGATATTACTTTGATGTTATTGTGTAACAATGCTTTATCTAATAATGATGATTCTTTTAAAAAAACATTTTTCTTACCTGCCCTGAACACTTCATGCAGTTGGTGCTACTGGATCCAGCCTATTAGGTGTTGTTTGGTTTCCTCGTAGTCTTTTGATATCAATTTATTCTCTTTTCTATGTTTTGTATAGTAATTTTCTTATAACATGATTCATAAATCCCTTATGCACTTTCCCTTTTTCATAAACCAAATAAGCATGCTATCCATAGCGATTATTACCGGTAAATCCTTCTAAGTCCAGCAAATCTCCATCTTTTAGCACAATCCATACTTTTAGCCAGTTTAAGCAGACTGCATCATAATATAAATTTAAATCAGGTAATGCCAGTCCACGTCTATCTTTTTTATCAATTAGGAGTTTGTGTTTGATTCTTGGTTTTTTATACTGCCAAATGAATTTTGATAAATCTTTTCCCCTTGGCTGCATCCCCTCAGGATTTTGTGCCCAAGGACATGGCCCCTGGACTCCCAAGCTATGCCACTGCATCCTGGCTCCCCTCCGCTCACAGCTGGTGATTTAGCAACACATCAAACCTTACTGATGTATACAACACTGTGCCAACATGACTTTGAAATGCAGTGAGGGAAAACAACATTGCAGCATTTTAAGCTGGCAACACATACAAAGCCCCCTGCCCCACCCCCAAATTCAGTCCCTACTTGGTGCAGAGCCTTGCCCTGGATGAACTTTAGCCATAAGTAGTAGCCCACCAATTGGATTTCCCATCCCCTTTTCCATTCAACTTCAAGTTGAAAATTCAAATAGAGCAAAATCTGGTTTGGTTGGGTGGAGGACTGGAGGAAGGGTTCAAGTGTTGCAAATAAGGGCACTTTAAAAAATGTTTGTATCTGAACCAAATTGAGGGGTGGGGATAAAAAGAGGCAGTAGATGGGTCAATCTTTCTACCTGCTGTTGCTGTAGGGTTCCATTTTACAAAGAATGCAAAGTGTCAGGACTGAAGAGATCCAATTTTCTTTTGGCTATATTGCACATAAGAGGTTGATCTCTGCTACAGTTCATTTGTTATTTGGTGTTGGGGGATAGACATTCTTAGGCTGCAAAGGGACGAAAATAGATTCGGAGAGAAACAGCAAAGCAAATTCATTTTTCTTTGACTCTGAAGAAAGACCGCTTCTTGTTTTGCTTTCCTGGAGCTTAGCTCTTGCCAAGCACTTTTCTACCAGGAAACCAAAATTGCCTACTGCATAACACCCTTGGTGGTGAATTCACGAATGCATTTTATTCTGCTCCTATATAAACATATCAGCTCAAGCTGAGACAGCAGTTTCCTATCACTTCAAAGAACTGTTGTTTGTTCTGCTGAAACTGATTAAAAATATTCAACCGAGAGATTTCATAAAATCATACAGGAATGGTCATGTGGGTCAGGAAATGAATTAACAGGCCAAATCTGAGGAAGGCTTATCGACCAATCAATTTTGGATGGAATGGCTTTGTCTGCTATTTAAGGGGAACCCTCCACCACAGGCAAATGATCTATAACCCTGAAATCAAGAACACTATTAAGAAATTAAAGAAATCGTACACAAATTATTTTTTGGAAACTCTGTTTCCAGCAATCCGTGGCAAATGCTAAATTTCAAATAACAAACCATTAGCTTTTGAAGTTATGCCGGTAACTTTGATAGGAATGTGTTGATTTTTTTAAAAGTAACAAAATTCCTTAATTTGTAACCTAAGAATAAAAATAAAGCCTTTTTTAAAAAAGCCACTCCTTCAAGTACCTCGTAGCTGGCCAAAGTCAAAAGTATTCTGTGGCTTCTTACAGTTGATTCCTTTTGGCTTGACCTAGTCCCTGATGGGAGTCTTGTTAATAAGTAGCTCATTAGATGGCTGCAATGGACAGAGGTTTGTGGGCAGACCAGGGTGGAATCTAGACAAAGGGACCCCTGACCATTAGGTCTAGTCGTGTCCAACTCTGGGGTTGCGGTGCTCATCTTGCGTTACTGGCTGAGGGAGCCGGTGTACGGCTTCCGTGTCATGTGGCCAGCATGACTAAGCCGCTTCTGGCGAACCAGAGCAGCACATGGAAACACCGTTTACCTTCCCGCCGGAGCGGTACCTATTTATCTACTTGCACTTTGATGTGCTTTCGAACTGCTAGGTGGGCAGGAGCTGGGACCAAGCAACGGGAGCTCACCCCGTCGTGGGGATTCAAACTGCTGACCTTCTGATCAGCAAGCCCTAGGCTCAGTGGTTTAACCCACAGCACCACCCGCATGCTACTCCCTATTAAATGGGAGCAGACCAACCCAACCCAAGAGCCAGGTGAGCTCACCATATCCTATTGGTGTAGTGATAAGAGTATTAGACTAGGACCTGGGAGACCAGGATTCAAACTCCTACTTGGCCATGAAGTTCTCTAGGTGACCGTGGGCCAATCACTCTTTTTCAACTTACCTACCTCAACAATTTGTTGTGAAGATGGGAGTGGGAGAGGCAAATATACCACCTTGAACTTAGGAGGAGAGATGAGGTATAAATGTTAAAATTAGCAAATAAATAAGCAAACTGAGTCTCTAAGTGGCTCGAGAGTTTTTAGTGAAGCCCTGCACAGTTCTTACTAAATAAAATTGTGGCCCTAGTTTACCCAAAACACTTACTGTATATACTCGAGTATAAGCCGACCCAAATGTAAGCCGAGGCACCTAATTTTACCACAAAAAATTGGGGAAACTTATTGTCTCAATATAACCCTTGGGTGGGAAATGCAGCAGCTACTGGTAAATTTTCAAAAATAAAAATAGATACCAATAAAATTACATTAATTGAGGCTTTTCTCCCCCCCCAGCCCCTCCAACCCCCCTGCCTACCTTCGGTGCTGCCGAGAAAGCGAAAGCCCGACAGCGGCAAAGGTGGTGGAGGAGGAAGGAGCAGCCTAAAAGGGCTGCTTTTGGACTGCTCATTCCTCCGCCGCCGCCACCGACAGCCTCTGCCGGGGACCCTCACTCCAGTATAAGCTGAGGGGGGCTTTTTCAGCATAAAAAATGTGCTGAAAAAGTTGGCTTATACACGAGTATATATGGTATTTGTGATTTCTCTCTTTCTCTGACTCCCCCAGGCAAAAAAATATTATATTTTCTTCATTTTTTGGGTATTTCCCAGACTAAGCAGTATATAAAACCGACTAAGCAGTATATAAAACCTTCCAATGTCCTCTGGTTAAAAGGGTGAGGGGAATAACAGTATTTCAACAGGCAGGGTTTTTTTTCAATAATATGATTTTACAGATGAGAAGATACCTGTATCGGGGAAGAATGAATGAACTCATTACTCAGAAGAAGAAGAAAACAAAGCTTCTCAGTGATATAACAAAGAACAGGGAGTTCACAGTCAGTGAGTAAGCAAATCCTTTAAACATTTTATAGATATGTGTGCCGAGAAAAGGACACTCAGTTTACACATTGTTCTCGCTCTCTAAATATTTTATTGAGGAAAAACAAACAGGAAGCTTGCACATATACCTCCCATTAACCAACAGAAAGGTCAGTTTGCTTACCTCTAATAAGAACACCACCATTAATTATACATTTAAAATTTGTGAGTGGAGCATAGGGCACCCAAGCTGGCAGACTGACTGATTGATTGATTGGCCCATCACCCGTAAGAGTGGTTTACATAAATAAAAATCTCTTTTAAAAATACATTAAGATACAGATCAAATATAATAAAAACAATTCCATAGGACAGAATAGAAAAGGCAGCATAAAACTTCAATCAATATGATTCTTTCCATTGTGAATTCTTGAATATGCCCAGCATCTTGGTTGCAGGGATTTGCCATGTTCCCACTAAATTGTTTCAGAAATCTTTATAGAAAATATATTGCTTCCCTCGGGATTCCTCAGATGTTTTGCCCAAGCAGCGATCTCTATGATCTCTTTAGGTGAACCTCAGTAGCCTGAAAAACATGTACGGTCATCAAAACGCCTTCACCGTTCCTTGAATGTTTTGCCTGTACAGGATAAATCCATAATTGCCCAAACTCTGTGACATTTGTAAGTCTTATGACAGTTTGTTTCTGCAGGAGAAAAGCTATCACAAATCAGTTACGGATGAAACTTCTTCGGATTATTTGAACCATCAGTAGAAGGCATTAGTAACTGTCCCTTAAAATGGTCATGTGAACTAGGCATATAGTGAGAAATGATAGCGCAAAATTGCGAGACTGTACACACATACCCAGGAGTAAGCCCCATTAAACACAGTGAATTGCTGAATGATTGGAAAGTTTTTTCTTGTCTCTTGGTAACTCGGAAAATGAATTATAGGTGCACCTGAACACCAACCCATGGTGCAAGGTAGTATAAGGCAGAATTACTCCTTCCTTCTCCTGCCAACTCAACAGCACACCCAGGAGACCAATGTGTCATTGACTTCTTTTAGAGTAAAGTGTGATTTGGCTTGTTTCCATCCAAAAACTCCCATGTGATCTCATCTCTAGCTGTTTATTCATGTGGAAATGAAGAGAGATTGGTGCTCTCAGTTTCTTTCAATTGAAGCATGAGTTGGCTTTCTCTTTAGACACGTTGATACAGTCCTAACTAGGTCTCTAAAAACAACAACAACAGTGTGGGCAATTTTGACAGAGTGCAAATTTTCCCTGAGGCCTGAATCACTTGCATTCTGAAGGGATGGAGGATAGTCCATTGATTATACGCTTCAGGGTCAAACTGAACTTTGGCAAACTGTTGCCAAACGAACTCCCATCAAGTTGCCTGGTTCAGAAAGCCGATGTGTGATTTCAGCCCCAGTTGAAACAAAATAAAAAAAATAAAAAAAATCCTTCCAGTAGCACCTTAGAGACCAACTACTGTATATTCTGGCATATAAGACTACTTTTTAATCCAGGAAAATCTTCTCAAAAGTCAGGGGTCGTCTTATACGCCGGGTGGAGAATCTGCGGTCGAGTATATCTCAAACTCTATATTTAACTGGAAAAGTTGGGGGTCGTCTTATACGCCCAGTCGTCTTATACGCTGGGAAATACGGCAAGTTTGTTATTGGTAGGAGCTTTCGTGTGCATGCACACTTCTTCAGATACACTGAAACAGAAGTCACCAGACCCTTATATATAGTGAGAAGGTGGGGAGGGGTCTTACAGGACATTGTATTCAAGATATCAAAGCAGCTGTCTTATTGCAAAAGACCCTTCTGAGTAATACCCTTCCACACACTCTCACTATATAGAAGGGTCTGGTGACTTCTGTTTCAGTGTATCTGAAGAAGTGTGCATGCACACAAAAGCTCATACCAATAACAAACTTAGTTGGTCTCTAAGGTGCTACTGGAAGGAATTTGTTTAGTTTTTATTTTGTTTCGACTACGGCAGACCAACACGGCTACCTACCTGTAACTTCAGCCCCAGTGATTTACTCGTAATCAAATGGAGGGAGACTGTTTCGGTGTGTGAAAAACAGGTCTATAATTTCAGTCATACTGCATCGTTGATATCAGGTGTGCCACAGGCATCTTTTCATTTTTTAAATATTTCTTTTCAGGGGCTAGTACAATGAAATGGGCACAAGCTTATTGGAAACATGCCGTGTCATGCTAATTCCCTAGTTCAGTTAAAGCTTAGAGATAGAGGGGAGTGGCTGTGATGTGGCACACATAAATTATGCTTTTATCTCAGTTAACCAGCATGAGGGATTTTTTATTTTATTTTTTTGGGTCTCTGATTCAGATTATGTCTGTGTTTGCATTCTAACCCTTTTGCAGGCTTGGGGAGGAGGGAGGGAGATCTTCCGCCTACTTGGTTCTACAGCCAAATGCTAATGGGAGTGTATCTTGCACCAGCACAACAGGAAGAAACCTTCATGTGAAGGTTACTGCTCACATTATGTTTTGGGGGGAAAACATAACATGTTTGATGGGTTTGGAAACAGAGAAACAAAACATGAGGGGGTTGTGCATCTGTTTAAGAAGAATGCCCGTGTTCCTGGAAAAGTTTCGCGCAAAGAAAGAAACCTTCATCCTTTCAGTTTAATATTGCTCACCACAATTGAATCCCTTATGGAAGAAATGGCGTTCAGAATTATTTGGAGATAAGTGGAATCTACAACAAGATGTGTGTCCTCATTTCACCTTGCAGGAGTCCTCCTGCTCAGGGTTGCAACCAGTTATCCCCTTCTCCAGGACACTTATTTATTTATGAAAATATTTATTTGTCACTGTGTTCCAGATTATGTGAAAGCTCAAATTTGTATGAATGCTCTCCAAGCTTCTATTTTCAACGCTAGACCAAACTCATTTTCATATGGAGGGTAGGAAGTGGAGGGAATAGAAAGCAAATGTGGGGAGTTCCATCTCTCCCCCACCCTTTACAAGTGGCTGAGTTACAGGGAAACAACAACTTCTTCTTCTTCTTCTTCTTCTTCTTCTTCTTCTTCTTCTTCTTCTTCTTCTTCTTCTTCAGACTCTCCATGTGTCCCTATTTTCCAGGGACAGTCCCAGATTTACAAAAGTTGTCCCACTTTCTGAATTGATCCTAGAATGTCCCACTTTTCCTTAGAGCATCCCTATTTTCGTGAGTGAAATGTTGGAGGGTATGGAGTTATGTGACCTCTGAGCCAAGGAGATAAGTAACTCAACAGCCTTTTGAAGATATCTGAAGGCAGCCCTGTATAGGGAAGTTTTTTTTTTTTTAATGTTTAATGTTTTATTATGTTTTTTATATATGTTGGAATCTGCCCAGAGTAGTTGGGGCAACCCAGTTGGATGGGTGGGGTATACATAAGGAAACAATGTTGTAGTTGTAGTAGTAGTAGTAGTAGTAGTAGTAGTTTAGGATGTCTATTTTCATAACAACAACAACAACAACAACAACAACAACAACAACAACTTTTTATTTATACCCCGCCCTTCCCCGCCCAACCGGGCTCAGAGCGGCTAACACCAATAAAATCACAACAAAACATTTAAAAATTCATTAAAATACAGATTAAAATACAAGTTAAAATTTAATTTAGACTGCAGCCTCATTTTTAAGTAGCCCACCAATCACAGCAAAAGAATGAAACATCAGGGTTAAACTGAAACCAACCCAAAGGCTAGGTGGAACAGCTCCGTCTTGCAGAAAGATGCCAAATCCCGCAGGGCCCTGGTCTCTTGTGACAGACCGTTCCACCAAGTTGGGGCCAGTACTGAGAAGGCCCTGGCCCTAGTTGAAGCCAACCTAGCATCCTCGGGACCTCCAAAAAATTATTATTTGAGGATCTTAAGGTCCTACCCAGGACATACCAGGAGAGGCGGTCCCTTGGGTATGAGTGTCCTAAGCCACATAGGGCTTTAAAGGTAAAAACCAGCACCTTAAACCTTAGAGAAATGTTAGAGGGTATGTAATAATAATAATAATAATAATAATAATAATAATAATAATAATAATAATAATAATATAGTCCTGTGCACACAGTGATCTCTTCCAGCATGGGAGGTGAACCTCTTTCAGCCAAGGGTTTAATTCCTACACCAGTGGCGGGTGTGAGCAGTAGCAAAAGTGACCACGGCCTTTGCATAGCAGGCAACATTCTGGCAACACAGAAACCAGACACACTCACATATCTCGTTTCTCCACCCATGCAAGCAAAATGCATCACTACAGTTCAGAAACACCTTTCAGCTAGGCAAACGTACTTTAAGAAGGTGCAGAGCAGAAGCAGTGAGGGATGTGGCCTGGGACAAGGTGTGGTGTGGTCAGAATCGTGCATGCAGGATTGCGGAGATGCCTTCAGCCATTGGGCCTGAGTACCCCCCCCCCCCCTCATCCCATTGTTGCTGTTCAGAGTGGAAGCCAGATGAAAGGTCCCTGCCCCAAGAAGTTAGCCTTCTAAAATAAAATGCAGTTCACAAACAAATGTAACTGACATTCATCAATGCAGCTTACAGATCAGCTCAGACAGTTCACCTGCCTTTTAAAAATCAATTCATTCCCATTGGCTGGATTCTGTTCTGGGAGCCTTGTAGGGCATAACATTGTGACTGTAGCTGAGACCTAACAGCATTGGGCTGGCTTAATGGAATTTCTTCACTGAATTTCCTTCCGTATCATGCTTTTTTTCCTAATGAGTGCACTGCCAAATCTGATCTGAATAATTTGTAAGCCTGTGGCATAGCTACTAATTCCCACTCATTGCTTTCAAGCGATATAGTACACACTGTTTCACCTTTCAGAAAGAGGTGTATTTAGATGAGTTTTCTAACCACACACTTATCTTAAATCCCAGCTCCCTCCCTTTCTCTAATAAGCTCTAAAAGATGTTTAATGTGCCTAATATGTATCTTCCCACACTTAAGGGCTTGGTGCCATATTCTGAAAGAGTTGGGCCTGTTCCCAGAGTAATATGCACAGTTCTGAGAATATTTAGACTGTGAAGCAGTTGCTTTGGCAGGTATTTTGAGGAGCTACACCTGGGATCCATAATATCTGATGCCAGGACCTGAAATAACTATGGTTTCCACACCCCACAGCTTCCTTTATTCATTTTTGGTTGTGGAAGTAATTAAGGCTGTGTTCCCTAGTGCATGTTCTGGGAAGCAACATCCATTGAGCATCAGTTTGGTCTAGAGCTGTCAGATTCCTCGGTTTGGCTTGAAGAGTCAGGGCTTTAGCTTCCTTTTCATTTCCCCCTCACCTCAGGGTTAGGGGACAGAATCAAATGTATAGGCTGTTTTCTGACTTGAGAGTGCTTGCTATCACCATCACCTGTGGATGGGGAGAAAAACGATTTTGTTTGTATTTTTGTAAGAAACTCCCTAATTCGCAATTTTTTGACAGATGTGCAAACTGAAACAGAAATAGCTTTTGAAATTTGTACAAAAATGCATACATTAGTATGGGCAGGAAGTGACCTGAAATTGTAGGGGCATTAAAACTGTCACTGTGTCATGGTCAGATCACCTCCTGATGAGTTTTAGATACCCAGTGGCATTTTTTCTCTGCGAAATGGTCTGCCACAGAGACTAATTGATCTAATTGGTTTTCAGAGGGCCCTGGGGTCCCCTCCCCTGTTGGCATGGCTGGTTCCCTGTCACATATCTGTGGAATAGGCCAATGACCTCGGTGGCTGACACAATTTCCCCTGAGTGTCCTTTACCAAGTTCAGAAAACTCTGTGGTTGACCCCAGAGCAAAGAGCAGTGAAGAGATAAAGGAGGCAGTTTGAGCACAGGTAGAGAACAAACTCCCAGAAAAGGTAATCAAACATTGGTAAATGCTCATGTCCAAGCTCACTCCGTGGTTGTGAAGGTGGTGAAGAAAATTGATTGGTGGCTAAATTGTTCTCCTTGCTCCTGATGATCCCCATGTCAGGAAACGGCCTACTCATGAGTAGGACCCTGGCAGAGACACATGCCCAACTGGCATGTTCCCTTCTTCCTGGGTGATCGTTCGGGAGCTTTTTGGCTTCTTCAACCCCCGGACATAATAGTGATTGATGTGGGAGTACATCAACACACTCTTAGGCATCCGCAGAGGTTTGCGCAGTTGCGTAACAGACAATTCAGCAACTCAACATTTTGGCTAACCTACAGCAAAGAGGAAAGAACAAAGGACAACAGTCCCACTTTAGGAACACAGTAAGTTACAACATCATGTCTTCCGCCACTTCCCACTCCCCACTCTGTGGGATCAAAACACATACCCAGACATGTGAAATACAATAAACCCATGACTACACACAGGGAAATGAATCTCACAACACCCCATTTCTCACCTGAGGTAGAGAAAGTGTTTTCCCTCCCTCAATAGTTTTGCCCAATGCAGTCTGCTTGTTTTACCCCAATTCACCTACTGACAACCATTGAGCCTGCTTGTATTTTCATAGTCCTGCGTAGGTTTGCTGTGCATTCTTGCAAACTCAGATGTATGTTTTGAGGTTGTTTTCTCAGATGAGCCCTGAGAGGTTTTCTGTGTGCAACCATTCACTCCTTGCATTCGTTCCTGCTAAACAGATGCCATTGGAGTGCCTGGCAGAGGCCAAGCAAGGGATAGCATCCTTTGCCTAAATGGATACAAGACGATCTTCAAAACTTGTACAGAAGGTTAAATAGCAGAACCAAGCCTGTACTTTTGGACAACAGCGCTAAATCATCAGACACTGTTCTGACAAATAAAAAGCTATTAGTCTACCCCAAACTGTAATGAGATCATGATTAATAAATGCCTCTCAAAGGTCTATATCAAAGTCAAGGCTTTCCGGTGATAAATGTAAACATCCAGACCCCACTTTGCCAAAAGCTCTGTGTTGCAGCTACACGGCTTCCCTGATTGATCTGTTCATTACTCTAATAAATAATTTATCGCCTCCAAGAGGACAATTCATTATGCAGATAGTATGAACAAGTAACTTTAAGCACCCGAAAAATAAAATGTTTTCTTTAAAAAAAAAATAATAATAATAAAATAATGGCACATGCTACCAGTGCTCTGTAATAGTATCTGCTGCAAGTACACAAAGCTAGCCTTACCTTACTATAAAACAATGTTTCAAGAAATATATTTTTTTCAGAAGTAATAAGTCATATGTGCAACTGGGATCAAGAAGTCCTCATTTCAAGGGATTGTTTACACAGTTGCTTCTATCACTGAATATCAATTGTATTAGCCAGGGTTTGCCAAAAGTTGTAGCTGTATCTAGGTATGAATAAATCTGTCAGTTTTGGTTTCTTTCCATTTTCTATTCTTAAATTCAGTTCCCCACATTTCCCCCCACAATTTATTTTCTTTTAAGAAATCCTCATGAAAATTCACCAGCATTTTAGTGTGAATTTCTCCCGACTGTAGAGTTTTGTCTGCAATAATGCCTAATATATGCATTTCTCCAATGCAATTTCCCTTAATGTATATGCTATCTTTACTATTTTTTTTTTAAAATACACATTTGATCCTAGTACAGTCATACCTTGGAAGTCAAATGGAATCCATTCTGGAAGTCCATTTGACTTCCAAAACCAAAGTGCAGCTTCTGATTGGCTGCAGGAAACTCGTCGCTTCCAAAAGAACGTTCGAAAACTTGAACACTCACTTCCGGGGTTTCAATTGTCCAGGAGTCAATTTGTTCAGGAGCCAGGGCGTTCATGATCCAAGGTACGATTGTATGTTCATTTTTGTACACATTACTCTGCTGGAGAACTGCATTGGAAGATTTGGAGAAGTGCAAATTTAGATGGATAGCTGTTTTGTTCGTGCATTGTTTTTGAATGTGCAAATTATACAGATTCACCTATAAATGTGAACTGAATCAAATTTCTTCCCCATCCTTAGGTACATCAAAGAGGTCCTAAAAATTCTGGTGGCTCAATGGAACCTGTGGACAGGGACCTCTGGCCCAGAGCAGCCCATAGGGTGTGTGTGGGTGTGGGTGTGGGTGTGGGTGTGGGTGTGTATTGGCATAAAACTCACCACTTAAGGGACCAGTCTAAAGACAATGTGCAGACATTTTCATAACTCTTTGTATGAGCTTTCTTGCAGCAACAGTAGCAACGTCAACCAAACAAAATAGCTGAAAAGGCTATGCCCATATTCACCAAGCTGGACCTTTCAGAATAAAAATGCACTTAGCCATCACTTTTGTTCTAATGCGATGTTCTCCTGTGGTTTTGTCCGTTTATTAAACTAAACTGATGGCTGTGACCAAGGGATGAACAGAATAAATTGGAAGCTTATGTGGAGGTTTCTACTAAATTGTTTGTAGCCCAAGCAATATGCAGCCTAAGGAACAGGATATAGCTGACAGGCAGAGAGGAAGCCGTATTGATTTTTAGTCCCAATTAGGTTAGGTAGATCCTGTTTATCTATTCACTTAAGTGGATATGAATGGGAACTCTCAAGAGTATTCTTAACATGTTTTCAGGGATATATTTTTTAAAAATGCTTCTGAATCACAGCGCTAACAGGGTTTGGGTTGCCACCAGATGGTCATTTAAAACACCCTGACGGTGCATTTGAAGTCACCTTGTTTTTCCCAACCATTTGTGAGTGGAATAATAATTTAACAGAAAGGAGGCAAGCAGAGCTCTTGATTTTGGCCATGACTGACACACAGGATTTGCTAACATTCTGAATGTTTGGGCCCAGGGCCTAGAGCATACGAAGCAGAGAATATACTAAATCTCCCTCAGGAATTCTATACAATTATTTCCTCAAAAACCCTCACAGGTTTTGTCTGAGGACCAACTCCAAATTTCCATTTTTATGTCGGTTTAAGCCAAAACTGGTTAATGATGTGTGTGTGTGTGTGTGTGTGTGTGTGTGTGTGAGAGAGAGAGAGAGAGAGAGAGAGATCCAAACATTTAATCTATCTGTCAGCTGAAGTTCCTTGAAGCAGTTAGAGAAATCAATTTTTAAAAAGGTGGGCAGATGCGGGACATCCAATGAAAAATTATCACAGACTTCACAGCAAGCCAGTGAAAATTCTTCTCTTGAAATAAAAATAACACAGTGGCTGGCGAAGTGTTTTCTGTTTAATGAAAAAGTATGGCAAAAAGTATGTGACCCAAAGGGTGTGTGTGTGTGTGTGCATAAGCGATACCCACAAGGTTGTGCTTACACTATTGCTAACAAAAAGAGCTCTCCAACAAAGCAAAAAATGACCTTTGCCGAAGTCGTCTTGTTGCCCCGTGAGAGACAGTCGGTGTCTGGAGAATAAATGTGATTAGGTCATTTGTGAGTGCTTGTGAGTAGTGAGGCAGACAGCTGTTTATGGTGGTGGTTTATGGGGGTGGGGTGGGAGAGAGAAAAATGGAAGGGGAGGAAGGCAATTAGCCTTGTTCAGGATACTAGCGCTACAACAATGTTAGGGAGGCATCATATGGTCTACATAACATGACCTTGACTGGGACCAAGATGGAAAAAGAAAGTCGTACCTCCCACACTGAAAGCAGATATGAGTACTTTGCAGTTCACAGGATAATATTTTATCAGAGTGGACAAATAACCTTCACTTAGCAAAACTGATAAATCTGAAATGTAAGAAAGCATTTTAGGAAGGCAAGCTGGATGAAAAGTTGACCATGTGGGAAAGTTCTGATCGGCTTCCTAGCTACCTGTGCATTGTACTTGGAATGCCATGTTTGTTTAGTTTAAAATTCTAATGCACGTTGCTGGAGAGAGCATTGTTTCATGTGTCCATGTGGATGTGGGAGAGGTGAGGGATGGCGTTTTATTCCTGGTTTTCCGATTGGCAGGAGGCACAGCATAATCTTCCCAGAGTTGTCTTCATATAGCTAGCACTTAAAAAGGCTCCAGGCCCCAGGTTTATTGTGTTCTTTCTTATGGAATTACACGTATTTCCAGCAGCAGAAAGGATTGCTAAGAACCAGTCTGCTCAAATAGGGCTGTATTCCAAATAAATGCAGATGCAACAATGAGCATTTGCACTGAGTTCCAGTTCCCCAGAAATTAGTGATTTGTGGATTTCTTTTCCCCATCTAAGCCCATATTTGATGCCTCTGCTCCTTTCACAAGGAAACAAGTTGTTCCCTCGTGCATTTGGTCTGCCAAACAAGCTTGGAGGATGCTCCCACAATCATTTCCAGCTGTAATTGCTTTAATTAATCAACAATCTTTCTCCTGAACAGCTAGTGATGACAACAAAATAATAATAATAATAATAATAATAATAATAATAATAATAATAATAATAATAATATTTATACCCCGCCCATCTGGCTGGGTTTTCCCAGCCACTCTGGATGGCTTCCAACAGAATATTAAAATACAATAGTCTATTAAACATTAAAAGCTTCCCTAAACAGGGCTGCTTTCAGATGTCTTCTAAAAGTCTGGTAGTTGTTTTTCTCTTTGACATCTGGTGGGAGGGCATTCCACAGGGTGGGTGCCACTACCGAAAAGGCCCTCTGTCTGGTTCCCTGTAACTTGGCTTCTCACAGCAAGGGAACCGCCAGAAGGCCCTCGGCACTGGACCTCGGTGTAAGGGCAGAATGATGGGGATGGAGACGTTCCTTCAGGTATACTGGACCGAGGCCGTTTAGGGCTTTAAAGGTCAGCACCAGCACTTTGAATTGTGCTCGGAAACATACTGGGAGCCAATGTAGGTCTTTCAAGACATAGGACTGTTGTGTTCCCAAACATCCCTTCCTAGGTGTTATGCATCTTGACAGTAGCTAGGTCACATAAACATGCTAATGTGGGAAGACTAAGGCCAAAATTTGTGAGACAGTTCAGCTATTCTATCACCATCACCACCATACATACATAAAGTTATCTACACTAAGGCAAAAAAATAAATAAATTCTAAGCTTCACTTATACACTGGTGGGGTTTGAGCTGGCAGTAACTTACCAGGAAAGGGGGGTTGTGGTGGAGAAATCAATGAAAATGTCGACCCAATGTGCAGCTGCTGTGAAAAAGGTGAACTCTATGTTGGAGATCATTAGGAAAGGAATTGAAAATAAAACTGCTGCGCCAATATCATAATGCCTTTATACAAATCTATAGTCTGACTTCACTTGGAGTGCTGTGCACAGTTCTGGTCAGCACACCTCACAAGGGGTGCTGCAGAGATGGAAGAGTTACGAAAAAGGACAACCAACATTACTAAGGGGCTGGAGTAACTTCATTGTCTAGGGCTTTTAAGTTCAGATGAAAGGTGAGCAGGGAAATTATGGGGAAAGTAGATAGGGTGAAGTTGCTCTCCTACATAATTAGTGCTGTGCCAAAAACCCATCCAGTTTTTCAAAAGTTTTCTTACCCTGTGAAAGATGCTTCCATTTTTATGCTTCATTCTCAGTGCAAATTAGAATGTATTTAGAATTTTTGTCGGGTGTGTAATTTTGAGTTTACTTTATTGTTCTGAGGTGCCTGAGAGTGGTGTGTGTGTGTGTGTGTGTGTGTGTGTGTGTGTGTGTGTGTTTCCTATTAAACATATTTCCAGCACCCTGTAGCCTCCCTTTCTGGTCTAAAGGAAGGAGTTACCTCATGAAATATTCTCCCGGGCTTTGATTGAAGCACAGGCACCCATCTCTCACTGATGAGATGATTTGTGGGATGAAAGAAAGATCACTCAAGGCACCTCACAGAGAATGGTTTCGAAATGGAGAGAAATGTTTGGCACAACAGTACTCATAAAATTTGGAAACCAGGATCATCTAGCAAAGCTGAATGATGGAAGGTGGAGGTCAGAGAAAAGGATGCCCTTCTTCTCACACTTCACTAAACTATGGGATTTGCTCCTACTAACTGTAGTGATGGCCAACATCTCAGATGGCTTTAAAAGGGAATTAAGCAAATTCACTGAAGATCTATTCCTCAAGGAATGGCATGACCAGTTACAGCAGGGCATTGGTGTGTTTGGGAAGCAATTCACAAATGCATCTGAGGGCTCCAATTTAGAATCTTTAATTCATATGTAACCTTTCTCCAGTACTAGCAGTGTGGTAGGCACTGTGCAGAGGATAAAAATCAGGGTAGATACAGTCTACCTTACCTGGACATCCCTGATTCTGCACCGGAGATCTCATGATACAAATGACCACTATCATGTGGAAGATCTCCATGCTTCCTTCTCCACCTTGCCAGAAGCTTTGGCAAGACCTTCTGTATTTTAGAGACATAGGGTTGAGAATTCTAGACCTGGTCTGAAGTCCTGATCAATGAGGGCAACCATCTTTTCTCCCCAAGAATGCATTGTTTCTGTTGTGACATTCTATTCCAGTTAAGAAGGAAAATGCTTCTAAGCTACTCTGCTTGAAGCAGTGGCAAAGGATTGTTGTGGGAAAGAAACCCCCCAGTCACCTAAAAAATAATATTAAGCTTCAAACAGCATTAGCATTTACAAAGCTTCCCTCCACAAGTTGCAACCCCCACTGTCATTAGACACATACAAGGGGGGGGGGGAGATGTTTGGTCTGACTTTAGTTAATGCTCCAAAGAAATGCTATTTTTTGGAGACATCCCAGAAATCAACAAGCGACATTAAGGCAAGTGGGGACTGCGAACCAGCACAGAGATGGAAGAAGAGAGACACAATAGCTGCAACAAATGAAAAAGAGATAATTTACCGTATATACGCGAGTATAAGCCGACGCAAATATAAGCCGAGGCACCTAATTTGACCACAAAAAACTGGGAAAACTTATTGACTTGCGCATAAGCCGAGGGTGGGAAATGCAGCAACTACTGGTAAATTTCAAAACTAAAAATAAATAAAATTACATTAATTGAGACATCAGTAGATTAAATGTTTTTGAATATTTATTTCAAAGAAAAACAGGGGCAAGGAGTTCCATAGGCTTGACTCTGCACCACAGGAATAAGCGCTTTCTTTTATTTGCCCCCTCCCCTCTTCCAACAGTTAGGCTTTCCTTTTTATTTCTTTGGTGTATTTTATGTCCAATATTTCCATCCCCCTACAACCTCTATCAATAAATGGGTCTGATTCCTGAGTGTGAGGGGGTTTATTTTCAGGCCCTTTTCTTCCCTCCCCAAAGAACCCTCCCTTCCCAAACAGCCAAGCTGTGAATGGATCCAAAGGAAGATAAGAGTTGCAGAGCTCCTGTGACCTTGCCTCCTCCTGGGCTTTGCAGAGAGGAGGGGGGCAAGAGCCTCTGTTCCTTGACTTGGGGGTCCTCCCTGCACCCTCCCCTTCATCCCAGGGACCCCCTCTTCTCCCCAATGGACCCTTTGCAAGATGAGCAGAGACTCACTGGATTCAGGAGGCGCCTGGGATGCAGCACATGCAGAAGAGAGAGACAAAGGCCCCCTCCTCCTTTTGTAGGTGGGCTTGGTATTTCCTGACCTCTCTAGGAATCCCACTCAATCCTTTTTAACCCTTGGCAAGCCAGTGCCCCCAGCTTCTCTGATCCTGTCCTGTGCCTTTTGCAGGAAAGAGCTTCTCTCCACTTCTCTCCCCCCCCCAACTGACAGAGGGGGAAGCATTGTGCAGTGCTTCTCCGATCCTCCATTCTGTGCCTTTCTGCTGGTGAGTGGAGGCAGAGGCATCTTTACCCTTCCAGCTTGTGTCTGGAGGCGCTAGGACCTCGCAGACAGCTGCAAACGCACGGGATGGGATCGTGCGGGATCGGAGAAGACGCTCTCAGATCTCCATCCTGCGCATTTCCTGGTGGGGTGGGGGGGAGGGAAGCGGAGAGAAACTCTTTCTCTCTGCTTTTCCTACCCAAGGAAAGCGGAGAGAAGCTCTTTCTCTCTGCTTTTCCTTCCCCACCACCGCCTCACTTGCGCATAAGCCGAGGGCGACTTTTTCAGCCCAAAAAATGGGCTGAAAAAGTCGGCTTATGCGCAAGTATATACGGTAAGCAGAGGATTTTTTTAATGGACTGAAGTGGAAATAAGGTTCGCAGTAAGGAAGCTGCAAGGGACCCAGGTGGTGCTGTGGGTTAAACCACAGAGTCTAGGGCTTGCTGATCAGAAGGTCGGCGGTTCGAATCCCTGTGATGGGGTGAGCTCCCGTTGCTCGGTCCCAGCTCCTGCCCACCTAGCAGTTCGAAAGCACATTAAAGTGCAAGTAGATAAATAGGGACCGCTCCAGCGGGAAGGTAAACGGCGTTTCCGTGCGCTGCTCTGGTTCGCCAGAAGCGGCTTTGTCATGCTGGCCACATGACCCGGAAGCTGTCTGCAGACAAACGCCAGCTCCCTTGGCCTATAGAGCGAGATGAGCGCCGCAACCCCAGAGTCGGACACGACTGGACCTGATGGTCAGGGGTCCCTTTACCTTTACCTTTAAGGAAGCTGCAATAGTTTACAGTGACGAACATTCTGTGAATGCGGGTTTAAGCCAGTGCTTCCCCCCTC
This sequence comes from Lacerta agilis, assembly GCF_009819535.1. Taxonomy (NCBI): domain Eukaryota; kingdom Metazoa; phylum Chordata; class Lepidosauria; order Squamata; family Lacertidae; genus Lacerta; species Lacerta agilis. Next base: position 19,059,595 of record NC_046318.1, read on the forward strand.
CCTAAAAAAAAAACTAAAAAAAAAAACACGTTTAGTGGTACTCTCATTTTGACTTAAGGAAATAACCATTTTATAGTTCAAATCGGGGGAAATTAATACAGTAAATGGACAAAAGCACAAAGATTCACAAAATGTTCAGGGGTGTGTATACCTGTGCGTCCCCCCAGAAAAAAAGCATTGGTTTAAGCAATGCAAAAATAAAGTAAATTCTGAATGTATAAAATTGGGCTGTGTTGTAATGTGGCACAGTCTCGTCGAGGATGGCTACAACTTCAAGGAAAAAGAAATAACACAAAATGTTGTTTCAAACATTAGCGGGTGTAATCTGGTCTTTGAAGTCAGAAATACAAGGCTGCATTCTACATGTTTAAGATGTAGCTCTTTAATGTAGCTATCAGGGTTCCCCCGCACTGCCTATTTTGACAAGGCTCTTGGCTTATTCTGTGCACCAAATGTTGAGGTGAGGGGGCACAGTGTTTTTGAAATGGGTATGCTATGCAGCTGAAATGAGATAACGGAATCATTGCAATTGTAGGAGTTTGCACGAAGGCCTCTGGATTGCATATGTGAAATCGCCTCTTGAAATTGCTTAGTTCAAATTGTAACATTTTTGACTCCCTGGATAGTTGTTTGAAATCAAAGGGTTGCGGAGAACAAATATAGCTCTTTCACATGCAGTCCAATCTCAGTATGCAGTCTGCTCACTGGAAAGTCATCCCTCCACGAATAGAGAGTCTCTCAAAACAATATATTTGATTTAATGTATGTCATTTTTTGCAAATGCTGGTTTTATTTGACACCTTATAACCAAGCAGCTTAGAAGTACCTTAGAACTGCAAACCTGACAGGAAAGCAGGCAACATTGATCTCGGTGTGTGGGAATCCCTTGCAGACGACTGTAGTGCCTGGAGACAGACAGGTTTGTATCCGCAGCAGTGACCAGAGGAGGAATGACCACTGGGAGCAGCGCAAAAAGAAAAAATGCAATGGTATACCTGCATCAGCACAACCAGACACCTTCATTTGCCCCACCTGCAACAAAACTCTCCACAGCCACAGCAGGCGCTGCAACACTCCAATGGTTGGGATTTCACTCCCGAAAGTACAATCGTCCACTGTCACCCAAGACAGATGGATGCCAGCAGCAAAGAACTACAGTTCACACTGCATTTAAATAACAACAACAACAACAACAACTTTTATTTATATCCCGCCCTCCCCGGCCCAAGTCGGGCTCAGGGTGGCTAACATCAGATACATAACATTGGTATAAAATCAAACAATAATTAAATTACCTCCTAAAAAACATCTCAAAATCAAATTAAAGTCTAATTAGATGGCTTTCCACAGGATTAGGGTTGGGAACAGTAAGTGCTCCACTGAACTGAAATTTCAGCCTTCATGACATAGGAAAACAGTCAAGTAAACAGCTGTTTTGGTGGAGGAGGGTCAAGATATTAACCGATATGCATGAAATTTCATATATAGCTATATAATCCCAAGTATAGTAAGATAAGACCTTTGGAGCAGGCATTTTTTAAAAAAAGTTTTTTTTTTTTTTTTTTTAATGAACCGGCCTAGTAGGGCAGTAATTGTTCCTTGAAAATTTGTCACCCCCTCCATTATGGAACATGGGGTGGTCCGCCCCCTACGCCCCCCTTGCTACGCCCCTGTCTATCTCCCAATGGTAAAACCCCTAGGCTGAGCCTCAAAACCAGGTAGGCTCCGCCTCTGAGCTTTCTCATTGGTTAACCATTTCCATCCCCCTGTACAAACAAAACCACAAGGAATGGGCAGACGCCACATCCTCTTTTTTGCTCTTCAAAATATGGCAACCCTAGAAAGGAGAATAAAGGGGACAGGGTGGTCTTCACCACATGTCAGAGGTGGGCAACACTTCTCAGCCACCTTCACTTCTGAGCTACCTTTGGGACCAGAGACAAAAGTGGGTGTTCCAATAAATGTACATTTTTACCTTTGTACAAGTTTCTACACACACACACACACACACACACACACACACACCTCTATCTAGTATGATCAGCATTCAAAGACACATTCCAACCAGTCAGACTCAAAAATGCTCAAGGAGATTCAATGAGAAAACTGAGGAGAGGAGGTGTGACTGAAGAGGGGTGTGGGGTGAATCCCAAGGACCAGATAGTTAGGTTTGGGGGAATGCCGTTGGGTTCTGATCCTGAAGTTCCTTGAACCTGACATAACTGATCACTACGAAAGGGTTGTGGTATTCAGGACCTCACACACCAGCCTGGTGTGTGAGGTCCTGAATAAGAGAGCTAAGGGGAGGCAGCTGGGAGAGAGGAGCCTTTCTCTTTTCACACACCCAGTTTCAATTTGTGTGGAACGTGTGGCTGGTAAAGGGAAATGGGGTATGAATTTTCCTTTAATGTTGCTTCCATTTCTAAATATTTTACTCAGTGCTGGTTTTTCTAGAAATACCTCCCTCATTCACCTAGAATGCCAATGGAGCCTACCTGAGAGATGCCAGAACTGAGTTCCAGTGAGTTCCTGCTGGGGGGGGGAGCCCTGATTCTACTCTGCCTGCAAAGTGGCTGCTCAGTCTTCACTATATATGCCATTTTGGGCACAATGTTAATTCTCAAAGTTTGGCACTTAAGATGGAGAGAAGAAATGCCCTTTGGAAAGGTGAAAACAGCAGCCATGGCCTACAGAGGCTATATGTCAAGCACATGGTATTGCTCCACAGAGAGTGCCACTGCAGTGACATGGTAATGTATGATTTCAAGGGTAATGGGTATAAAGCATTCAACAAAGGTTAAAAAGTTCCCATTGCCCATGATTGCTTAAATTATTTCAGAACAGAACCTGTTTCGGATACCTGGAGGCAATATGTTGCATCAATGCTTCTCGCCATGTCTCTCTGGGGCTATTTAGCCTGATTGAAATCATGTGTCTGCTTTTCGTTAACCACAATCAGCAATATCACTTGTCTGAAATATTGTCTTATAAATGGTGTTCCTACCACCAGCACCATGTCTAGACCATACTGCCCCTACTCTATAATGCATGCACACAACATAAATGTATTTTCCATTGTGCCTTCAAGATGTTGTATCCAGGTGAGTACTCTTTCGAAAGATGCATGACAGTGGTTTTCAAACTTTGTCCCATGTCAGGGACTGGGCAGAGGAGGAATGGTGGAGACCGCCTCCCCAGCCTGACCCCCCCCCCCAGGGAGGAGGAAGAGGAAGACAGTTTAGATATACAACAGGGGGTTGAGGGAGGTCGCAGCTCAGAGGCAGATGAGGGGGAAAGTTGGGAAATCATGGGAGAGCCAGAACAACACCCAGCTGACACATTGTCATTAGAAAGCATTCCAGACCCTCCATCTCCCAGAACCTGGCAAGCCTTAAAAGCAGGAGAGCAAAGAGCTCAAAGACAGAGGGCACAAATTCCTGGTTCCTTATCTTCTCCTTCTTGGCTATTTTTTTCAAATACAGAGGAAAAGCTGCTATAGAGTGGAGAAAGGAAACGTGGTTGTATGAATCATTTCCAAAGTCACACATAAAGTCGATAATTTGATGGGTACCAGGGTTGTGAATGTATATCTATTGGCCTCAGCTTGATGGGTTACAAACTGGCAAACCAATCTAAAACTTTCCCCGAATAGTAAAAGTTAATATATCCCCCAATTAAAATTATTCATCACCTGTTATGGAGATCCATCTTGACAGTGCTGAGATGCAGTCTGACTGTTAACTGTTTCTGGCTTTACCAAGACTTAAAGCATATCCCCTTTGTGACATCACACATGACATCAGAATGGCATGTTTGCGTTCATCTTAGACTATCTCCATGCCAACAGCAATGGCCAGTAAACTTCAGTAGCCAAGTAACCATAAGCCTGACTATCCAGTTGTTTCTATCTAGACTATTGGATGTTTATTTTTTTTCTCTCATAATCAAAGCCTGAAGAAGAGCTGTGTATAATCTGAAAACCTGCTTCCACTGCTAAAGAAAACTAATTGTCAGGGACCGGGACAGGAGGAATGGTGGAGACTCCCTCCCCATCCTGACCCTTCCAGGGAGGAAGAATAGGAAGACAGTATAGATCTACAATAGGGGTTTGAGGAAGGTCACAACTCAGAGGCAGATGAGGGGGAAAGTTTGGAAATCATGGAGAGCCAGAACAACACCTGGCTGACACGTTGTCATTAGAAAGCATTCCAGACCCTCCATCTCCCAGAACCTGGAGGGCCTTAAAAGTAGGAGGGCAAAGACCTCAAAGACAGAGGGCATGTAGCAGCACCCATAGAGGAGATGATGAGAATGACGAATGAGAAAGTGGGAGAGACGGTGTGTGTGTGTGTGTGTGTGTGTGTGTGGAGATTCACTTGGGACAATGCCATTATCCAAGAGGCTGGGTTCTATAGCCTCTCTTTATAAATACTGATTTTAAAAGGACAGTAAGAAACCTTAACTTGTCTTTATTCTTTCCTGAACAACCAGCTGGGAGTCGCTGATAGCATCCTGACATCCCAGAGAGCCTGGAAACTTAAATGATTCTTTGGAAACATGACTCATGGTTGCTCAATGAGAATATCATTAAAGGAGGGCAAGTTTCCCTGTGCTCAGTAGTAGCACCAGGGCAGGACTTTGGGGCGAGGTCTAGAACCCAGCAGAATAAGCAGAGGTGGGCTGGGTTGAGGGTGGAAAAAACTTGGCAATATAGGCTTTCCACATTTTGAAGTAAGCTATTTACATAAGCATATAAACCAGGCATCTCCAACCTTTGGCCCTCTGGATGTTTTGGACTACAATTCCCATCACCCCTGACCACTGGTCCTGTTAGCTAGGGATCATGGGAGTTGTAGGCCAAAACATCTGGAGGGCCAAAGGTTGGGGATGCCTGATAAAAACAGAGGAACCCCTGGAGGACCATTATGTCCACAGTCTAACATGAGCTAAATGCCCCATTGCCTTCCTGAAAATACTCATTGTGGATGCAACCATTTCAAGCCGAAACAACACTGGTGGGGAATCAGTGTTGAGGCCTAGTCAATGACCAGGTGAGCCAACTTGAATAAAATATTGGGAGGGGGCAGGTAAGTCCCGCCCTGCGTAACCCATCACATGATGCGGTGCATGCATACCATTTGAATGGCAATGCCCATATTTGAGCCGACTCCCTCAAATATTATATTGGGGGAGTCAACTCCTATGCCAACGAGTCACATGTGTTGGGTGTGCAACTTAGAACATGTCACATTCTCCAGTCACCATACAAAGACATCAATAGGCCTTGAGGAAAGTGTGTATCTCAATAGGCAATATACTAGATAATATACAAGATTAGGAATATTGGCTGGGAACTGGGCACAGGAGGATGAGCACAATGGGCAGTTGTTGTTGTTGGCATTTCCCATTCAACACACCCTATCCCTCCCTCGCATGCACAGAGATTCATAGGCGTTAAGCCTGTTAATACTACACAGCAAGCAAAGGTTACGAAGAGCTGTAAAGTAAACACAATATTTAATGCTATAATTATGAAGTGAAGAAATAGCTGAAGATTCTTTTTTTCTCAAATGTGGCTCTAACCATATGCTGTTCTAACCATATGCTGTGGATTTTTATATGATATATATATATATATATATATATATATATATATATATATATATATACCATATATACTTGAGTATAAGCCTAGTTTTTCAGCACATTTTTTGTGCTGAAAAAGCTGCCCTCGGCTTATACTCGAGTGAGGCGGGTGGTGGGGGTGGCGAGAAAGAAGCCCTTTCTCTCTCCACTCGTGCCGCCGCCCGCTCTCCCCAGTCAACCATTCCTTAAGAAGTGTACAAGAACACCGGTTCTTTACTCTCCCCAGGCAGCTTGTTCCATTCCTGAACTGCTCACATAAATGCAAACTTGGCAAAGGAAGAAGAGGAAGGAGCAGCCCAAAGGGTTGCTTTCAGACTGCTCGTTCCTCCCCCTCCTCCACAGCGGCAAAGGTGAACCGGCTTATACTCGAGTCAATAAGGTTTCCCAGGTTTTTATAGGAAAATTAGGTGCCTCGGTTTATATTCGGGTCGGCTTATACTTGGGTATATACGAGATATATATATATATATATATATATATATATATATATATATATATATATATCCGATCAAGAAACAGAGTAAGGGCACAATAAATTTACATTAAGCACTTTTGGATATCTTTGTTTTCCAGGGAGAAGGGATGCTGAGCACCTGCTCAGTTTCCCTCTGAATTCAATTGGCTTTTGTTGCTGATTGCCAGGCAGATTTTCCCGTCTGGCAAAATGGAGAAATCCTCAGGTTGCTGTACACAAAAGGTGGAGGTTATAAGGCAGATGAAACATAACTGGGATACTTGCAGAGATGCCAGTGAACTGAGTGCCCTTCTCCCCGATGTGTGTACCGTCTCCCTAACTCTATGGGACTTTCCCCTTGCTCCCCTTGATTAAAGAGGTGGAAAGGAAGCAGCACCATTTTTTCCAGCCCTGGAAACAAAGGGGGAAGAATTCCTCATGCAACCTACTCTGTCCATCTGCAGCAGTGATGCACAACTCAGATCCTTTTAAGTCACTGCTGCTTATTGGGAGGAATAGAGGGTCAGGCAAGAGGTGGGGAAGTTGATGCTGTGAAAATACACCCCAGGAGGATAGAAAATTGCCTTATACTGAGTCAGGCCATTGATCCACCTGGCTCAGTACTGTCCACACTGAGGGTTCACCCTCACTTCAATTTGTCCCATGTTTTTTAGACACAGGGGCGAGGGTGGCGCTGTGGTCTAAACCACTGAGCTTCTCGGGCTTGCCGATCAGAAGGTCGTCTGTTCAAATCCCAGCGACGGGGTGAGCTCCCATTGCTCAGTCCCTGCTCCTGCCTACCTAGCAGTTCGAAAGCACCCCAAAAGCGCAAGTAGAAAAATAGGTACTGGTGGGAAGGTAAACGGCATTTCTGTGCGCTGCTCTGGTTTCGGTGTTCCATTGCACCAGAAGCAGCTTAGTCATGCTGGCTACATGACCCAGAAAAAACTTTCTGCGGACAAATGCCAGCTCCCTCGGCCTGTAAAGCAAGATGAGCGCCGCAACCCCAGAGTCGTTCACGACTGGACTTAACTGTCAGGGGTCCTTTACCTTTACATTTTCTAGACACACGCCTGAGAGGTTTTTTTTCTTCTGTCTTTCCACTTTGCCTGGGGAAACCATCTGTTCCCCGCTGATCTGGAACAAATGTCTATGCTATGGGTAAAATATTTATTGAGGATTTCCTATGTTTCCAATAATAATTACACCTTCAAATCCCATGATGCCCGCAACATTAAGGAAAACACCAGATGCAAACAAGATCCTTCTACCTTCTGTTTGTTTGCAGGAGACAATGGAATGAAATTTAATGGTTTTCTTTTTTTAACTCAGTAGAAATTTGGCTGAAAATAGGTGCGTCCTTTTTAACAACAACAACAACAACAAAACAACAACAACAATTTTATTATTTATACCCCACTCATCTATGTGTGGACTCTGAGTGGCTTCTGACATGTATAAAAACACAATAAAACATTTAAAAATCTTCCCCATACAGGGCTGCCTTCAGATGTCTTCTAAAGGTTGTATAGTTACTTATCTCCTTAGCTTGGGGGGTTGTATAATTCCATACGCTCCAACATTTCTCCAATGAAAATAGGGATGTCCTAAGGAAAAGCAGGATATTCCAGGATCAAAACTGAAGTCATCCCAACTTACACTCTTAGATATGATGCTGCACCAGCCCTCAAATCATCAGGTTGTAGCACATGTTCCATGGCCTAATGCTGCTTCCTCTTCTTGGCACACACAGCCAGCCCCCCAGCTCTCAGTTTCTTTCCTGAGGTGTCACAGCTGCATCTGAGGGGCTGTGCTCAAAAACATAACCTTTGCAGCAAAGCACACCGCTGCGATATAATCCTGTAATCATCCTGGCAACTTCCGACTGATTGTTTAATGGGTTAAATCACATTAAGCAGCAGTAGGAATGGAAGCAGAACTGTGCATAATTGATATAAATAGCTATATGAACAGGCATACAGTAATACTGTTAGGATTTCTCATTATTGCAGGTCATTAGACAGTGATATGTTAAGTAATTCGCCTCTGCAATTTGACACCTCTCAGAAACGTGCAGGACACTTAGCTCAAGGGTTGTACCCAACCGGGTTTTACGCAAAGTAGATTCGTTGAAATTAATGAACCAAAGTTAGTCACATTCAGTAACTTCAATGGGTCTACTCTGAGTAGGATAAGCATTGGCACAACCCTAACAGCTTGATCCAAACCCAAGATCCACCAGAATGAGCAAGTGTGGAACAGAGTGATCTTGGCCTACGCTGGCATAAGTCCTTCATCCTGGCTCTGCCGAAATCCAGCGTCGTCTGAGCTCTGTGAGTGCAGCTTTCTCCCGATTGAAGTGCAGTGTTTGAGGACCGGGACATTCACAGGGAAACCAAAATGCTTGTTTACAAAGCTATTGTAATACCAATTTTACTGTTTGCTTGTGAAATATGGACCACTTGTAAACACCATCTCCAACTCCTTGAAATATTCCATCAACAGTGTTTCAAAAAAATAAAAATAAAAAAAATTACACATCACCTGGGAAGACAGACGAACTAATGCCAGTATACTGGAAGAAGCAAAGATCACCAGTGTCAAAGCAAGGATTTTTCAGCATCAGCTTCATTGGGCAGGTCATGTTGTGTGGATGCCTGATTGTCATCTTCCAAAGCAACTACTCTATTCCAAACTTTAAAATGGAAATTGTAATGCTGGTGGTCAACAAAAGAGGTTCAAATATTCTCTCAAGGCAAATCTTAAAAAAATGTAGTATGAACACCAACAACTGGGAAAGCTAAGGTCTGTGAGTGCTCCAATTGGAGAACAGCCTTTACCAAAGGTGTCATGGATTTTGAAGACGCTCGAACTCAGGACGAAAGGGAGAAACATGCTAAGAGGAAGGCATGCTTGGCAAACCCTCACCATTATCAACTCCCACCTGGAAACCCATGTCCCCACTGTGGAAGGACATGTGGATCCAGAAGTGGCCTCCACAGTCACTTACAGACTCACTTTTAAAACCATGTTTATGCAAGACAATCTTACTTGGCTACAAGTAATCATCAAAGAAGGTAGTGTAATGTAAGCAGGCACAAGTCTTTAAAACAAGGTATTATGGGGCCTGGTAGGGATAAGATGGGACAAAGAGAAACTTCTACCTATTCCAAACCTCTTTCTGCTCAGTCATGTGACCTGGCAACCAGGCAGAACATATGCCAGCAAAAAGGGTAAAACTTTATTTTAAAGGCTTGTTTTCCTTCTTCCAGGCTCAAATACCTGTGTAAAAAAATGGCTATTTAAGTTGCTTTCTCTTCATCGTGCTATTAATTCTAAATCACCACTGTTTAATGTTTCTAGTCTTGGCAATGTAGATTCAATCCGGGGAGTGGGGTGCTGCTCTTCAGCTCTTTGCTGTTTGCAGAGTGGTCTCTGATGGATAATTAGAGATTCCTTAGGAATTCAATATTTGTGAATTCTGTTATGATGAACTGACCTGATCAACACCTCCTGCACAGATCACTTATCCACTGGCTTTCACTCTCCCTGTGTTTTCCAACTCATGTCTCTCAATCTGTTTAGAAATGTGTATTTTGCAGGAGAGTGCATTTAGTGAAGCACTTTATTTTATTTTTATTTTTTTGCAGAAACGACCCAGTGGTTGTGCCAGTTGACCCAATAGTTGAGGATGATGTGAGCTGCAGACTTGCAGCATCTAAAGGTCACTACTTTGGCTGCCCCTGTTGTAAACATATGTTATTTCTATACAGTATCATGTTGATTCACGTGGCTTTTGCTGAAGCATTTTGCTGAAGATTTTCCATCTTTGTCAGTGGCGGGGCTTCATGCTCTGGCACTGGGGGTGGAGAGCAGGTGGGGGCGTGGTGCCCAGCATGGGGGGGGCAGCCACAATGGCACCCCTCTGGGATTATGGTGCCGGGGGAGGAGCCAGGGGAGGTGCGCTAACCCCCGCCCCCTCTTGTTAGGTTGCTGAAAATTGTGTTGTCTCCCTCACAGAACTACAGCTCACAACTTTTCAGACACAACTTTACCAAAGTTGTTGAGCTTTTTTGAGCTATTTTAAAGGAAATTCGCCAAAATCTATGCTTCTGACATGGGTTGTCAAACGTCCAGATTTCCCCTGACATTTAAGCAATTTCCTCCTGGGTACTGCTTCTGACTGCCGAAACCCGGCTATATCTGGGAAATTCCAGACATATGGCAGCCCTATTATAGACGAGCTGTTGGGATGTAATCCATATTTGATTGAAATCAACAGCAAACTCAACATTATTTATCAGGACCTATATTCTATTTTGGGGGTGAGAAGTGTGGGTGCATAGAGTAGTGACTAGATTTCGCTTGCTGGATTTACAAAAATAATTCCAAATGGACATTAAAGTTCAAATACCAATTTGAACAAAAATAACTAGAATAGGCCTGCACAACTTGTGATCCAGCAAACTAAGGGTAACCTGTGAGTCATGCATTGTGGCATACCAGTGGCATGACTAGCAGTGGAAAATGTGTTGGGGCAGAGGCACCCACCTGACCTCCCAGCAGATTAGTTGTTGCTGCTTACCAAAGGGGGAAGGGGAGGTGGTGGCACGGTAGGTGCAGCACAAATGCCTAAGTGAAGCCAATCCTGCAGTCCTTTCAATGTGTTTGCACCATGCTGCCTTCCCCACTGCCTCACCCATTTCCCTCTGGCAAGAGGCATCGACTCACCTGCCAGGAACTCAGGTAAGTTCCTCCCCTCTACCATGCCATCCACTACAGAATGTGACAACAATCCTTATAGACAAGTCCTATTTTTGTAGTCACAAGCAAAAAGGAAAAAAAATGCAATACGATACAAAACAAAAACATAAAAACAAGAGGTTTATCAAAATGCTGGAAAGTTCCATTACATGCCTGATGAGCAGACAGAGCTCAGGATATTTGTGGGGGCCAGGCAAAGAAACTCCTCCTTTTTAAAAATGGAGATCTTCCGTTTGTAACCCTTTAGTGCCATCTAAACTTGACAGCTTAGGTGGGCTACTTAACCTTCATGGTGGAGTCAGCCATGTTGGTGGGCTGCCTTTGCCTTGGTGGTGGCTCTCACATATTGTACAGGCCTGAGCCTAAAGAATGTTCCCATTATAGTCAGGTCAGTGTTGTATATTGGGTGTTCTTCACTTTGATTTCTATTCCTATTTTTTCCCTGCCTCTCTCTAATAATGAAACTGGATGAATGATCACAAGAAAATGCTCCAGAGGAGGATAAACAGATAAAACGTTGTTCCCAAACAATGTAATTACAAATGTGGTCTCGTAGGAGGAACGTGCCTGAGCTTTGATTTCACGGATGGTTGGGATTTCCCCATTTGAGATGATGGGGGGGGGGGAGTGCTGGCGTGTCCTAAAAGGTCTCTTCCACATACCATGGACTTTGTCCCATAATGTGCTAGAAAGACTGAAAACGAAGGGGGGGGGGAGAGAGAGACACTCACTTACCCTAAGACTCTGTCCTTGGCTTTTCATTTGAGCCTTTAGAAGTTATTTGCCTTGCAGCCTATGTAACATGGTGATTATACATGCCTCAAGCCTGAATGAGGATAGGCGCAGGGGAAGATAAAGAGCTGTATCCTAGTGCCTCTCCATCTTGTGAATTTTTATTTTAAAAAAGAAAAAATCACATGCCTCAAAGAGTTTTGCTAATCTTCTTTGCTGGAGCAGATAAAAGCCCAATCCACAGATATTAAAGCAACAAGGAGGGGAGAAACCCCATACACTCCCCTCAATCTTGCATTGGCTGTATATCAAAACAAAACCAATGTTTTGGAAATAACAGAGTGGCTTCTTCAAAGTGGCGGAGTTAGCTATTTCTCTCCCACACCCGATAGGGTTGTCAGTAGGAAGATTTAATGTCCTTTCTATAAGCCAAGTGAGCCTGTGAGAAAAAGCTTCAGTTCTTCTCAGCGACGGTGATCTGGCTCGCGTGGAATGCTATGCATGTTCAAGCCTTTGAAGGAAAAGCAGAATTCTGCATCATCATAAATCGAATTCTGCAACAAGGAAAGGTGAATTCTGTTCTCATTATGCACAGTGGAATGGACTCCCTCAGAAGGGACTCCCTCAGAATTGGAGATTTTAAAGCAGAGGTTGGATGGCCATCTGTCATGGATGCTTTAGTTGAGATTCCTGCATTGCAGGGGGTTTGACTCAGTGACCCTCGGGGTCCCTTCCAACTCTACAGTTTTATGATTTATCACACTGGCATTATATTGTTCTTATTTTGACTATATATAGAAAGAAGAAGCAGATGTCTTGTTAGTGGGCCCCTTGTCGGGTGCACTTCTCCATGGAGCAGACCCTGTGTCCATTCAAACTCATGCCATACACAGTAGATCTATGGGATAGTGAGCCAATCATAGGGTGTTTTATCGGGCATGAGTGAATGTGACTTAACGTTTTATGACAGGCCCTGAGGCTACAAAGAAAAATCAAGACCCTATGAATTAAGGGGGGGGGGTAATATTCCAAGCTTAATGATCTGCAGTTGAGTCAATCCCAAGAGCCGATGATGAAAAGTAGGAGGACTGAGGAGAACATTGTAACAATGCTGTAGATTGGAGTACTGTTGGTGTAGATTCACTGGTAAAATATACCAGTCCAGTTGCGCAGCATCACTGGTGCCTGGAGCAAGACTTTGGGCATTCTCACCTGATGGTGAAAATATATAAGATTTAGAACATATTTTTGAACAAAACAGACAAGAGTTAAAAAAAAAAAAGTGGATTAGATTTGGAAAGACACGTAGCAGTGAAGAAGGGAGTGCCATTATTAAAAATAATCATTCTGCCAGTATCTACTGTCCCCAAACAGGAACCCAGAACACTCCTCAACGCAGCTCTTGACATTGACTGAAATCTCCTGCACGTTCTTCTACCATGTCAGAAAGCAAATCTATCAATCACAGCCGATGACATAAAACAAAGCGGTAAAGTAGTAATGAGAGTTCTCATGCAATCCCTTGGGATTGCTCTTTAAAATGTTCCTTAAAATCTTTACTGCTGGTTTGAGAGCCCAATAAGAGGAGGGCAGTGACAGATCACAGGATGAGCTATTAGCATCCCAACAGTTGGTGGCTTTGTGCCAGTGGGTCTGCTGGAGTTATTGGTGCTCCTGAGCTGCTGCTTGTCTTCTGCTCTTTTTCGTATATTTGCACATCTCTTTCGGCCCATTAGAACAAATGAAACTAGTGCAACCTTGTGGCAATCAGAGTTGCGGGGATAAAATGAGTTGATGGCATTTGGACTATCACAGTAGATACAATTAAAACTTTTCTCCTTGACGTACGCAGTGTATTTTTTGGCAATGTGTGTATATTCTATCATGCAATCTTCCATCTGTATTCTAAACTTGTGGTAGAGTCCAATGAAGATTGTACCATATGCTCTCTCTGCACATCTGAATAAGCTCAAACACATCTCTCTTTTTTGTATTACAATTCATTCCAACAAATATTTCAGAAGTATTTAAAAAAACAACAAAAAACCCTCATTTTTTCAGTTTGGGCATCTTGTTTGAATGGACTTCTTTTTTTAGTAAGCTTTCCTGTTTGTTTAATGTTTGAATTAATACTTAAATGCAACTAAGAATTTAAAATACTTAATGCAGTTACGTTAAGAATCCATATAGATATTTTACATTTGATAGCATACATTTTCAGTGGTCCAATGGGGGGGGGGGGGGTTTTGCATAACTCTATACACTCCAACATTCATCCAATGAAAATAGGGAGCTTTAAATGTTGAAATTTTAGCAATCAAAAGTTCTATTTTGGGACCTAAGGTTCAGAGAAACTATCAAAACCATTGGATTACAATTACATCAGTGACCCTAGTTTTTATCAACAGACTCTGTGGGTTAAACCGCAGAGCCTAGGGCTTGCTGATCAGAAGGTCGGCGGTTCGAATCCCCGCAATGGGGTGAGCTCCCGTTGCTCGGTTCCAGCTCCTGCCCACCTAGCAGTTCAAAAGCACATCAAAGTGCAAGTAGATAAATAGGTACCGCTCCAGCGGGAAGGTAAACGGCATTTCTGTGCGCTGCTCTGGTTTGCCAGAAACAGCTTAGTCATGCTCGCCACATGACTCGGAAGCTGTACGGCGGCTCCCTCGGCCAGTAACATGAGATGAGAGCTGTAACCCCAGAGTCGGACACGACTGGACCTAATGGTCAGGGGTCCCTTTACCTTTTTATATTCTGAGTTGATGTTGGTGTTTTTCAATATGTCCAAATCTGACTTACAGTTTTGGATATATGTAATTTCTCAAATGTAAGTGCTGAGCTACGTCTCACTTCAGTGCTAGTATTAAGCAACACCCCTGAAAGAATCTGCAGTGGTTTGGTTATTTTTACATAATCTGCTATGTATGCTATGGCCTCGTGAAAAGGACAAAACTCCAGAAGGCCAGTTTTAATTTCTGTCATTGTTTGGGATTTGGAGATTTGCTATCTGTCAGGCGAATATAAGGGGCTAGCTGTAGACACAGGTTATGTCCATCTGGAGTCTTTCTCAATAATCTAATAGCATCTCCACTTTTCAGCCAGCCTTTGGTCCCACTCCAAATCTCTATTTGTAACTTGATTTGCATACAGAAGTAATGTGTGCACCAGTTTCCCCCATTCCCTTCAACTATGTTTATAGAGGAATGAATATATGTGTCTGTATGTGTCCTTTTCAATGACATGAAAGAATACATAAGCAGGAGGTCTGGGTATGCAGAGGAATCACGTAGGGTTGGAGCCCAAACATCAGGCTCTTTGTCAAGAACAGAGATTGCCAAGGTGCTGAATGACATTATGCAGGCTTGTTCTTGTGCTTTACACATCGGCCAGAACACATGCCATTGAAGAGGAATAGATCAACAAGAGTGACGCTCTAGGAATGTATGTTCAAATGGACAACCAGTCCTAAAAAGCTTTGAGAGCTAGCTTTTCAACATAAAAAGTGAAGGTTGAAAAGCGGCTTTGGGGATTACTAAAAGGATTATTGTAAGCATCCTCTCTTGATTTTTCCACGTTTGTAAAAATAAAATAAAATCCTATAACTCACTAGCCATGTGGGTAATACTAACTATACTGTGATTCTGAGAAGCTAGGCAGTAATAATACTCACTCTTTCATGTTTAGAGATTCTGACTATTCTTTCAGAACTATTTTTCACATTAAAAGGTCAGAGATTTGAGGTGAATTAATATGTTTTCTAGAAAATTAACCCGTGATGTGAGGGGGAAGCCATATGGTGTAGATTTGGATAAGCACTTCTTAAGTCATATGCATTCTGTCAGCAGAGTGTTATGCTATGAGGGTACAAGTGAGGCTACAAGTGAAATATTTATGTTCTGAAACTAAAGCCCTAAGGAGGGGTCAAACTACAAATGATGGTCTCTAGTGTTTTTCCCTGTGGAAGGAGGAAGGGGCACTGATCTCTTTTTCCAATAACCATATTTCTTATCAAAATCATGCCCTTTATTTTTGTGTCAGATGGGTGGCAGGGATACTCTGACTTCACAGGACAGTGAGGAATTTCGTCTCACTGATTTTAGTGGGACTTAATCCTAGACAATAATGGTGTGGCAGCTGGGGAAGGGGCTGGCCAGGTTTTTTGCCCTGGGTGAAATTTCCAGAGGGGTGCCATTGAGACTCCCAGCCTGTGTGTGTGTGTGTGTGTGTGTGTGTGTGTGTGTGTGCATATACACAAATGTGCATGGGGTGTGTGCCAAACTGGGTCTTTGACCCTGGTGAAATAAAGCCTAGTTTCACCTCTGTGTAGTGGTAATCCATTAATTTCAATTTGCAATGCAGACATTATATTTTCATTCCTGTGGACAAGTATCCAAGGCCCTCCCTATTTTCAATTTCATGTCTGCTGGGTAGGGAAAACGTTTTTGGAACTGTAGGAACAAACTCTTCCCCAAGCATGTCTAGGAGGCTCCTTCATTGTACAGGTGAAATTGTCAAATCTCTTACCATTTTCACCTCTGCATTAAATGGACTTAACCTTCAGAGAAGGGAGGGGGTGCTTTTTATTCTTTGCACAGAATTCTTTGAGGTTTAGCAAGAGATTGTCCATCAGTCTGCATTAAATTCTTTATTTTTGAGCAGCTTGCACAAGAGTTTGCAAACTGAGCTGCAGATAATTCCCCCCAGCGTTGTCTTTTGCAATATTTGCATGGGACTGCATTATTCAGCTCTGACCTTCCCGGGACTGCCAGCTGGATGCACAAACTCTTGTGCAAGTATTCTGAAAGCTGAAATCTCCCCACCCAAAGGAAAAATGCATGCATACACAGCTGTTCTGAAATTCCAGATATATTTCTATATATCCAACACTATGGGATGGAATAGCAGAAAACTCTGGGCACACAGAGGCATTTTCCCTTACCTGGAAGAGTATTACAGTGGTACTTCGGGTTACAAACACCTCAGGTTACAAACACTTTGGGTTACAGACTCTGCTGACCCGGAAGTAGTACCTCAGGTTAAGAACTTTACCTTAGGATGAGAACAGAAATCGCATGTCAGCAGCGCGGCAGCAGCGGGAGGCCCCATTAGCTAAAGTGGTACCTCAGGTTAAGAACAGTTTCAGGTTAAGAACGGACTTCTGGAATGAATTAAGTTCGTAACCAGAGGTACCACTGTATTTTCAAATATTATGCATAGGGTGTCAGCCTTTGTCCATGGTCCTGATGTATGCATCTCTTTATATAGGATTCTCCTGTTCCCCTGTTTGCAAGGCTCCTGTGAACCTACAGCTTTGTTGATAAAGAGACCAGCATGTGCCTTACTCATTCATGTCCTTGATCTCATACATTTGCTAAAAGAACAAAAATGTATCTCTACCAGGCTTGATCATGAATGTACATATTTAAGATTGTGGACTTAATCTGCTTTTTAGAAAACGAAACAAAATTAGATTGATGGATCCGGGAAAGTCTCTTCAATTTGTTGTAGATTTATTTTCATTGGACATTAGTTAAATACTTTAAAAATGACAGATACTTGAATAGCCCTCCCCCCAAGGGTACTTTAATTCAAAAGGGACTATAATGGGTCTAAAGAGGTCTGGCCAATCCATTACTGTGTTAAAATGTACCTATAAGATTATGTTCATCTGGAAGGCAAACAAATCACTCCATTAATCTTAGCCACTATTAATTTATATTATTTCATTATTGATTTCCCCATAAGACTACATCTCAAAGATATGCATTATTAAAACAGTAGAATTAAGCCTAGTGAATGCAGGTAAGTGCATGTGTGTAGATATTTTACTTGGTTGTTTAAATAGATGAGTACTAATTATGGAAGATAAGGGGAAGAGCCTGCATTTTTTTCTTCTTATTTCCTTACATTTATACCTTTCTTCTATCACAAAACCCAAGGCAGCATGCATGGGGTTCCCAGGTAGCCACCCATCTGGGTACTTACCAGATGCAGACCTGCTAGGCTCCAGAAAAGTGGCTGTATCAAGTGCCTTCAAACAACACCCTGGAACCCTGCATGCCTTCTGTATGATTAGGATTCCAGTTTCCAAGGAAGCCTACACATATAGGTTTATGCAGCTCAGATGAGTAGACAATATGGATGGAACAGACACTATGTACAGACATTAGGGATGGAAGGAAGCTATACTAGCAGCAAAAGTTGGTATCAGCAGCATAGTCTCTTTAGTATTATGATACCTCTTCACATTAGAAGCATAGAAAGAGCACTGTTGGCTGTAGATTAGTTATGAAACTTGTTTATGGGAATGAGCCACAGGATTAGAAGAAGGGCTATCATCATGGATCGCTCCAAAGGTCCTGATAGTCCAACCATCCACCTAGCCACATCTAGCAAAACCTGTCAGGGGTTGGACTGAGAATGGTGGGGATGCCCCCCCTTCTCCTGAACCTTCCCAAGAACAGAAGAACACGATAGATTTAGAACAATGGTTAGCAGAAGGGCATAGTTCAGAGGCTGCAGAGGGCAGAAGATGGGAAATATTGGAAGAGGAATAGCTGGAAGAAGAAGAAGCACCAGGGGAGAGACAGCTGACGGACTCAATGTCCTTGGAAAGCATTCCTGAGCCCCCCTCTCCCAGAACCAGACAGGCATTGCAGGTAGTAGTACAGAGAGCTCAGAGGCAGAAAGCTCAGATTAACCAATGCAGGAGTGATGTAGAATAGGGGAGACAAAGGGGGATGGGACTTTACTTGGAGCAATGCCATTTTTTTTAAGGGAAGGCTGCGTTCCTTCATCGCTCTCTGTGAATTATTACATAAATTGCTTGGTAATAGCTTTTATCGTATCTCTGATTCTTGGCTGCCACCACGGGAGGGATTATATTCCCCGAAGCCTGACTAAACCACAAGCAAGGCATGCAGGCAAGAGGCCTCCATCATCTAGAATCCAAAACTGTATCGCTTCTGGCAATTAAGGTTCCATCTAGCATTCATGGCTAATAAGCCAACTGGCAGAACTACCCTCCACAGTTTCATCCAATGCTTCTTCTGAGACACGCTCCTTTGGACAGGGAGGTGCCAGATCAGGTGAGGGTCATCAAGCATGAATCACCAAGAGGCATAGAACCATGTGTGAAACACCTCCCAATTTGTCAGACATGTCAGATAGGTGGTGAACATGTGGAAGTTGAAACAAAAACAAAAAGCTGAACACACATTGGACCCTTTCACAAGGGACAGCTAAGGAGCTCTGGGTTTTGTTTGGTTTCTTAAATCAAGTGATGGCCGAAGTTTATCCTAATTTATGACTGTTGTCATTGTAGTCTTCTTCTTCTACACTGCATAGGCTGTCATTCCTCACACAACTTTAGTTTGCATGTTGCTGCTCAACTGAATGAGCACCATTTATCTCTATAGCCAAGTGCAGCCAGTTAGAAACTAGTCTGGGGGACAGCTGCACCATGAGCATGTAAGCACCATTCAACTTGTGTAGACTGACCTAGGGTCCTTAGAAAGACACAGTAGTGACTGAATACTTGTTTGGAGATACTTGCTTCATAGATGGGGGAAATATAAATATCAGAACTCACAGTAATGATATTGAGACAGTGATCTGACATGAAAAACCACCATCCCTCCATTGGAAGATCAAACTACAGGTCTCAATTATATTCTTACCTTTAAGGTTTTTCCTGTTAATTTGTAGTAGGCAATTTATCCTATTGTTGTGGTTTTCACAGGGAATTGGTTTTGTGGTGTGTGTGTTAGTCAACACTAATTCTTCCATTGTTTTTTAACAGAAGCAACAAAAAGCAGCAATTATTGTTCAATGAATGACTTGTCTGAAAATAGAAGGTCACCTACCAAAGTGATGCATGGTACTTCAAATTAATCATTTTCCACATCCACATTTTTTTCAGATGAGCCAAGTGAACATTTGCTTGCAATTCCTTATAACAAATGATAACCAAGAGTGCAGTTTCTGAATGTATTGGCTCCACTTGCATGCAGCAGAAATGAAAAGAAGGACAATTGCTTTGCATAATTAAAGGGCTACAACTTTATTACATTAACAAAATCTGCAGTGGGGCAAATTGAACTATTTAAATAATAATCTGTTGTTGTTGTTGTTGTTAATTTTTTATACCCCACCCATCTGGGCAGCTTCCAGCAAAATATAAAAATATAATAAAACATCAAACATTTAAAACTTCCCAATACAGGGAGCCTGCCTTCACATGTCTTTCAAAAGTTGTATAGTTCTCTATCTCCTTGACATTTGATGGGAGGGCGTTCCACAAGGCATAATCTTGCGATATCTAAAAAGCTGACAATTATAATTATGGCATTAGCTTTCACGGACTAGAAACACTCTGTGGTTCTAATGAAGTATTCTCTAGTTCATAGGATCTTACACCATAACAACATTTGTTAGTTGTTAACATGCTTCAAGACTATGTTGTTTAAGATGCTGAGTAATCATACAAAATGCCTTTAAAGTGAGCTGCTTTCTCAATCTTAAGTATACTCGAGCACAAATGCACTTTGCTATGGATCTCAGCCAAATGAGAAGTTGCTTTTCTATGGAAGCTGCACACCATGGCTGAAATCTGAAAGAGCATTCCTGCTTATATGTTGAAAAGTGCATTTTCAACCTATGTATCTCTCAAGAGATAGATAGTTCTTAGGAGTTCTTAGGACGGAATAACACCATTGTTCGCATTCACACTAGCTGTAAGGTCAACTGAAAGGTCTCGGGGCTCTTGGGATTGAATGAAATCATGGGTAGAGAGTGAAAGGAAACAAAGCTTCACACAAACAAGTTCAGCTCTTTATGTACAGTTATATATGCTCTGAGTTTTATGGGAGGCTTTTAGCTCATAGCATACTAGGCCTTTCAGACAGTGGAAATAGATTTCAGGGAAGAGGTGAGCTGCTTGCTCCTTATAAAACAAATGCTGTGTCAGGAGTGCTGAAGTCTTTGTTTCCTTCCACTTGTTAGATAACTTAAGCTGCCTTGTAAAAGAAAACAGGGAAATGCAATCTATTTATACTTGCCATTGATAAATCTTCCAAGCATAATAGATTATTCAATTACTAATGGGCCTGCTTTAGACATCTTAGTGAGATAATTAAAGTACTGTGACACATAATCAATTCATTGATTGATCATCACACCCCCTTTTTCTGAAGGTAATAATTTAATTTGCATCCTTCTACTGATGCTCCAATGCAATTCCTCCCACCCCCCATTTAAAGCTTTCTTTTCCTTTGACTTCCTGCCTCTTCCTACCTTGCAAGATCATAGGAAGAAAGGACCAGATTTCCCACGTGTAATTGGCTTAGCTGGCAAGCCACAGACTGAAAGCAAGACAGAAATACAGCTAAACCTGGGCCAAAATGTCCAGCCCAGCTGGGTTTGAGGTTTATTTCTTTGTTTGTTTTGGCCATTAATGGGAGTGGGGGATGAAGATTCAATGCCCTCCAACATTTCTGCAGTGAAAATAGAGACATCCTATTCAATACTACTACTACTACAACTACTACTGCTGCTGCTATTACCACCACCACCACCACCAACACCACCACCACTAATAATAATAATAATACTTTTATTTTTTATACCCTGTCCATCTGACTGGGTTGCCCACTCTAGGTAGCTTCCAACATGTATAAAAAATAATAATAAAACATTAAGCATAAAGAATCTTCCCTATACAGGGCTGCCTTCATATGTCTTCTAAAGGTTGTATAGTTACTTATCTCCTTGGCTTGGGTGTCGCATAACTCCATACCCTTCAACATTTCTCCAATGAAAATAGGGACGTTCTAAAGAAAAGTGGGACATTCCAGGATCAAATCAGAAACCAGGAGGGCTTCTGTAAATCTGGGACTGACCCTGGGAAATAGGGACACTTGGAGGGTCTGCAATACCTCATTTCTTAGGGATTGTGTTCAGTCATTCAGTCGTGTCTGACTCTTTGTGACCCCATGGACCAGAGCACACCAGGCACGCCTATCTTCCACTGCCTCCCGCACTTTGGCCAAACTCATGCTAGTCGGTTCGAGAACACTGTCCAACCATCTCATCCTCTGTTGTCCCCTTCTCCTTGTGCCCTCCATCTTTCCCAACATCAGGGTCTTTTCTAGGGAGTCTTCTCTTCTCATGAGGTGGCCAAAGTAATCTTAGGGATTCTCTTCTCTTCTCTTCTCATGAGGTGGCCAAAGTAATCTTAGGGATTCTCTTCTCTTCTCATGAGGTGGCCAAAGTAATCTTAGGGATTAGGCCATTATTAAAGCAGCATGGAGAGTGCTTTCAGAATAGGCATCAGGCTGGCTGGCCATCTGGGGGTAGGGCCAGCCCAAGATATTTTGGCACCTGAGGCAAACCACAAAACCCAGCTCCCCACCATGAAAGAAGGGGTGAGTGAGGATCTACATCAGGAACAAGGAGAAAATAAAGGGGGAAAGGGTGGGAGGAGACCAGCAGTGTCTACTATTCACTCAGAAGCTGGTGTTTGGGAACCTGGGGGGCACTGCCAAGGTGGCAACAGCAGTAGTGGGTGATGCATTCCCTGGAGGCTAGATCCGCTGCCCCTGTGGATTTTGCCACCTGAGGCAGTCAACTCACTTTGCCCTATGGATGGGTCAGCCCTGCTGACAGGAAATGTGACCCAAATAAACCCTTGGCGACCTTCTTAAATTAAGCAACATTATCTCATAAAAAGATATCCAAGGCAAGTATTCCCAGATCCCTCTCTCATGCAATTGTGAAAATTTTCTCATGTCCCCCTGAAAGCATCAAAATAAAGTCTCCCACCCAAACTGTTGCAGGGGACGGATGGGGGATGATTTTGGGGGCCCACCATTAAATTATGAGAATCAAAATTGTTGTTGTTGTTGTTCAGTCGTTCAGTCGTGTCTGACTCTTCGTGACCCCATGGACCAGAGCACGCCAGGCACGCCTATCTTTCACTGCCTCCCGCAGTTTGGCCAAACTCATGCTAGTCGCTTCAAGAACACTGTCCAACCATCTCATCCTCTGTCGTCCCCTTCTCCTGGTGCCCTCCATCTTTCCCAACATCAGGGTCTTTTCAAGGGAGTCTTTTCTTCTCATGAGGTGGCCAAAGTACTGGAGCCTCAACTTCAGGATCTGTCCTTCCAGTGAGCTCTGAGTTTTATGGGTTTGCTGTTTAACTATTATGAGTTTAATGTGATGCTAATTGTGGGAATGTAATTAGTGTGCATGGTTTCTGTTATGTAAACAGAAGCCACAAGGAATCCTGGGCAGCTTTGAAGCTGTGAGGCATTGTGCCATTAGATTCCTTGGCTGCTGCTACTACATCAGCTTTCTCCTTCCTTTTTACTCTCTCTCTCTCTCTCTCTCTCTCTCTCTCTATCCACAATTAGTCACATAGCTAATGCCACCCAGCCGGGGATCATGTAACAAACATGCCGATGCCAGGAATTTTGGCAAAGTGCTAACATTATTGATGGCAAGCAGTCAATTCAGAGTGAGGGCAATGCTGCCTTGGTGATCTCAGTCAGTTTGGGTCTGCTTAGTCAATTGGGGGCACCTTTAATGAGCGTGATCCTGTCAGACAGGAGCTGCTATGTGATGACATCATGGACAGCAAATAAAATCTGTTCCGAAACTGAGAGGGATGGGAGGGAATATGTGAATACTTTCAAAATAGTTGCTGACAAATCATCATCAAAAGGGACTGTTTCCACTGCTGTTGAAAATGAAGAGAGAGAGATGGGGAAATATTGTTATGTGTCATTGCCTATTTTTTTGCTTTGCTTTGTTATTAACATGTTCATTTATTTAAAAGCATTTCTATACCTCTTAATATTTCAAAAATCTGTAAGCAGTGTACAGTCTAAAAAAACCAAACAGCATATCATCAGAACATTAAAACAAAATATGGCATTTAGTTGTGTTCTGCTTCAGATATACTTTCTGCTATGTGCTTGGGGGGGGGATAATCTTTGATGGGTTGCTCAAATATAGAATGGATTAATTTTGAATTGTTGATCAGCTACAAAAATGTCAGTAGCACAGTACTGGAAATGACCTAAGCTGCCAGCAATGGATTTTGAAAATTTGGCCACAAAGTATAAATTAATTACCCTAATTCCATTAATGGTAAGGAGAATTAAAGAAGAAAAATGATGTTGTAGTTAAAAAATGGAACCTATGGAGAAAATGCTCATGTGCTGCACCTTCAGCAAAAAATTATGTAAAGGAAATATAGGCGTTGGTTCTTGGATTAAGGGGTTGGCATTTTGAGCTTATACAGTTGACAAGAGATCACCACAGAGTAGTTTGTTAATCTAAGTGATTATCTTATATTTGTTTTTGTGTTGCTTTGTTTTTAAACCAGTCAGCCATGAGATGTGGAATTTACAAGTTGTACAGAATTAAAAGGTAAAGGTGAAGGACCCCAGATGGTTAAGTCCCGCCAAAGGCGATTATGGGGTTGCAGCGCTCATCTCGTTTTCAGGCTGAGGGAGCCGGCGTTTGTCCACAGACAGTTTTCCAGGTTATGTGGCCAGCATGACTAAACTGCCTCTGGCGCAATGGAATGGAACACCGTGACGGAAACCAGAGCGTATGGAAATGCTGTTTACTGTTTACACTGTGTACCGAATTAGGATGCATTATGTATATATATATAGCATTTCCAATGGATTCCCCCCCCCAAAAAAAAGTGGCTTGGCATTAGAAATATCCCATTTATGAATTGCTTCCCTTGAAATATCTTGAAGTGATTTAACAATAAAAGCATCAACAATAAGACAGATATAAAACAATTCAGTCTATTAAAAAAAAAACCCACCACAATCTCATATATGAAAATACTTTTCAATCCAATTGGATCTCAACTTAAAAGCATTGATAAGAAAGGAAGGTCTTTGGTAGGTGATATGTAATGGTGATATGTAATGAGAGGGAGTTCCAAAGGTGATGTGCTACTGTACTGAAGGCCCAATTCCTATCTCATACAGAAGGGACCTCCTGGTGAGATGGTATCTGCAGGAGGCCCTCTCCCACAGAGCAGGGAGATAATTTCCATATATAACAGACAGACTAGCTTCTTAGGGGTTTGGTGGGATGTGGCCCTCACAGGAGAGAGTAAATTTTTTTGTGTAATTACCGGTAATTCCTCAGCATCAGGAACTCCTTCTACTTTTAAAAATATTTCATGGATGCTTCAAATGGCTTAATGATAATAAAATCACATAACACTGAATTCTTTCTTATTAATGGCTTGAATTACTCCACTGGATGACAAAGGTTATGTAGTGAACACACACTAGATGCTGAAAGCTTCAAATGCTTAGGCTGTCCTGTGTCTTGAAGGACATCTTTTGGAGAAGAAAGGGCTAAGGAGTAAACCAGGGCCAGATTTAGGTTTGATGAGGCCCTAAGCTACTCAAGGTAATAAGGCCCTTTATATGTCCAGCTGTCCTTTGCCAACAAATTGTTGCTGTTTTTTGTGTTGAATATATGCTATATGGTAATTTATGGACCTAATAGGTGTCTAAAGCCATTTGCACATAACAAAATATGTATTTTATCAAAGTAATTGTGATACTTTAGGGAGCAGGCGGGACCCATTACTTACATCACAGGAGCCTACACAACACAAAACACTGTTGCTGTATGTAGGTTTTATTTTATTTGTTTTTTATCTTATATTTTGCAATAGTACATGCAGTTTTTTCCCCTTTAATTTTTTTGGGGGGTCCCCAATAGAGTGGGGCCCTAAGCTATAGCTTGCTTAAGGTAAAGGGACACTGACTGTTAAGTCCAGTCGCGAACGACTCTGGGGTTGCGGCGCTCATCTCATTTTACTGGCCGAGGGAGACAGCGTACAGATTCCGGGTCATGTGGCCAGCATGACTAAGCCGCTTCTGGCGAACCAGAGGAGTGCACGAAAACGCCGTTTACCTTCCTGCCAGAGCGGTACCTATTTATCTATTTGCACGTTGGCGTGCTTTCGAACTGCTAGGTTGGCAGGAGCTGTGACCTTAAGACTGTTAGATGGCATCTTGTATGCCTCATTCCAGCAACTCCTGCAGTCAAGCTGGTGCCAAATGTATGTGATTTCCTTTGGACCACATCAGCAAGTCCAAATGGGAGACTTTTTCATTTGAGATGCCCAGAATCTCCATATACACTTCCCAGGCTTGCACACCGAAGAGGTCACTATGCAGTTTGATTTCATCCATGGAGACGTACTCTATTGTCTCTCAAGGCAGACACATGCCAACGACATGTGAGTAGCATAATCATCTGAACCTATATTTATGAAGTGTGATAAACTTTCTTCTTCGCTGATCTGTATTCCAGTTGAGGCAAGGATTTATTTAATTGTGCCAAGTGTTGTATACACATTAGCACAACTGAAGAACAATGATACTCATCTCCTAAACAAGCAAAGCCACCACATAGCCTTAGTAACCAAATCCACAGACAACTGATACATCTTAGCAAAATCTTCAAAAAGAATTTTCCAGCAGACTGTTATTAATTGGAAAAGGTGTGAAGAACAAAGAAGCCCTCCGAAATTGGATTATTTCATTAGTCTTTTTTCTATTAATGAAAGAAACCCAACATTTAATCATCCTTCTCCCTAGCTGATGATTTATGCCATTCACTGTGATCCAAGTGAAACATCTACAAGGCAGGGTAGGACTTTAAATGGCTTTGTAATATATGTATATAGCTGCCAGGACCATTAATGTCAGTTGAATGCAATCACCAGGAACACACACTTAGGCAAGTAATCTTCCAGTCTCATTGTGGTTGCAAATGTAATTAACATGAAATGGGCACTCTGAGTGTTGAGATGCTGCTGTGGTTTAATACGTTTCCCCTTCATTCCTGGAGCCCAGCTGAGTTCATTCTACAGCACTTTTTAAAAAAGTAAACAGTATTAGTATACTGTATTTTTTCAGAGCTTGCTTACTTGATCGGGACATATTATGTTGTCTTGGAAGTTGTTAATCTGAGGGTTTTGATCAAGGACATCCAGTGTGCATTAATGATACATTTTCTTTTCCATCCTTCCGGACGGTTCTCAGGTAGCTTTGGAATATAAAGGGCAGCATCCAGCAACTTTTCAAATTTTACGGTTCTAAATCAAGAAACAGTATTCAATGGCACCATCCAACATTTGCTTTGCTTTGATTGTCTAAATCAGGCTTCCTCAAATGCAGCCCTCCAGATGTTTTGAGACTACAATTCCCATCATCCCTGATCACTGGTCCTGCTAGCTAGGGATCATGGGAGTTGTAGGCCAAAAACATCTGGAAGGCCGAGTTTGAGGAAGCCTGGTCTAAATGACTACACATGGTGGGATCCAATAAAGTCATACCCGGTTTAACTTGGTCAGATACCACCCAGTTAATATAAATTTTACTAAATTTTGTTACAATCAATCTATCAGGTGCTGTCAAATACTGGGTGCTGCTGCATGTAAGCAGTCTGATGAAGTCATATGCAAATATTAATTGTCACGTGTCTGATATTTGCTGTCCAAGTATCCAACTTTTTGGATTAATTGTTGATTACTATTGCATGTCAGCTGTCAGCTCATATCAACCCCTGATTGCTCCTGCAAAATCTTTGGGTGGCAAATGCTGATGCCGAGGAATAAATGTTTCCTGAACAATTCTGCTTTGAAAAAAGTATTCACAACTGAAACTCAAACATGAGAATATTTAGAATTGTAAAACAAGTTTTTTTCCCTGCAGCAGTATTCCTAAACACGTATGATTCCATTAATATTTGCCTCCTTCTGCATACCCAGGGAATAGTCACCCTGTTACTTCTGTCTACTCCAAGAAGACAGAAGTGAAAGTCAAGAGCTCCTAAATTTTAAAAGATCCATTCCTTTTCTTTGAAATTAATCCCTTGATCGTGTAACCTACCAGCCCCATCTAGCATGGCCAATCAGAGCTGATAGGAGTTGCAGTCCAGCCACATGTGAAGACCACCCCATTGTCTAACCCTTCTCTAGATGTTCCTCTTGCTGCTCCAGATCTGCAGACTGGGAAATGCCCAGGGCAACCAAGGGAAGCACTGGGATTAATGCAAAATAAACAACCCCAGGCTTCCAGATGTTCCCACTTGCCACTGATATCTTTCTGCTGCTATGTCCACTGTTATTACACTGCCTGATGATGGTGTCTACCTGAAGTCTGTAAACCACAGGATAACACCCCCACAAAGAGCAAAATTTCTTCAACAGAGATGACTGATAAATAGCTTTGTGTTACCCACCAGCTGCACAGTGACTAAAACACAACAAATGTGGAAGGAGGAGGAGGAGGAGGAGGAGGAGGAACACATCACCTGAGTTTAAACTACCTGGGGGGAAAAAGGGGGTTCACATTGTGCCTGAATTCTAATAATGAGGTGACCTGCTGATCACTTTGGGTAACCAGCTCCACAGCTCCAAAGCCACTGCTAACAAAGACCTGAAAATATATACGGTGCAAAGAAAAAAGGATCAAAAGGTCCCCCCTCAAGAAACAGGGAACTTCATTGGCCCATCCTTCAAAGCAGGCGTGACAAAGATATTTTCCACCCCTTTGGGCACCTTCATGGGGGAGGTCCCCTTTGCAGCATCCTGACTCTCCTTTACTATTCTTCATTGGTGTCCATCTTTATCCTGTTTTAATGCAATCATGACCTCTCATTGATTCTCTATCCCTGCCAATGCTCCGCACCACTTCTGTTTCATTAGTTTTGTCGTTGTCAATATGTCCTTGGCTGAATATATCAGTGCTGATTATGGGTGGCGGAGTGTGTGTGGTGGATCTGCTTTTCTTTGAAATGTCCTCTTCAGGGGTCATTTCTTGTCTGCACTTATAGCGCAGTCCACCTGGATTATATTACATTTTTACACTTCAGGAACAACAAAATTATCCATTGACAAAGAGGCAAGGGCTTCTTTGTAGCATTTCTTTGTAGTTTTTGACCTGGCTTGACAAGCAGTGAAACAAAGCACTCAGGGCTGCAGTATGTATTCCATTTTCAATGGGGATCTCAAGATAACAACTTTTGACCATGTGTTTCATGTTGGGTTGGAGAATAGACACTAGCCGTACCACCAAGGATTTTGTCCAAGATATATCATGCAAAATTTTGTTTTAACTCTTATAGAGATATAAAGAGCATATCCCAAATAACTTCAAGGTAAAGGTAAAGGTAAAGGGACCCCTGACCATCAGGTCCAGTCGTGTCCGACTCTGGGGTTGCGGCGCTCATCTCGCTCTATAGGCCGAGGGAGCCGGCGTTTGTCCTCAGACAGCTTCCGGGTCATGTGGCCAGCATGACAAAGCCACTTCTGGCAAACCAGAGCAGCGCACGGAAACACCGTTTACCTTCCCGCCCGAGCGGTACCTATTTATCTACTTGCACTTTGATGTGCTTTCGAACGTCAAGGTAATAACCAATTAAATACAATTCAAACTGATTAAATACAATTCAAATTCAAGAAGAAGGCTAAAAAAAAATCTAAAGATGATTGTCAAAGGAAAGCCATTAGAATCACAGGGCTTGGTGGATAGCTGATCCCTCAACCTGTTTCATCATCAAAGTCAATTTTGTTCCAAGGAGACAAGTAGCCATCTCCAGGCTCAAATCCTGTCCCCAAGCCAAGCAGTGGAAGTCAAAGGCCTATCAGGGTAGCAAAACTGACCCATCCAAATGAAGTGAACAATGAAAGTTACACCAAAAAGCACAGCTCAGAATTAGCAAAGGAACAGATAGGGCTTGGTGTACGCCTCCTTGAATCCTTCCATATCTATGCCTTCCTGGAATGACCAAAGGTTATTGATGGGAAAGGATAAAACTCTACTAATATATTAGTCTACTATACTACTTTAATCACTACTTTAATGTCCCCCCCTCCCTCCCAAGTAGAGATGTTGATAATCATTATCATGGAGAAGGCAGAACATATTGTGTTGCTTTTCTTCTTCAGATATCCTGACATTAAACAACTTATTAAAAAAATGGTTTTGGGTGACAGTGTCAATAGCAGATACACACAAATCTTTGACTCTGCTGACATCCAATTTACTTAACACTGTATCAACTTGGAAAGTGTTCAAAGGCTTTGAAAAACTCTAACAATGTGACTGTGTGTAAGTGTCACAGAACATTATCCTATACCCAGGGGACTTGTTAACAGAGCTCTAATGTCAGAAATGCCAACAAGGCAACTCTTTATGGATGGAATTACACAATGTCAGTATGCTGGAAAGTAGATTGCCCTAACCAACCATGCCTTGGTTTTACCATTCTCCCCTGACCATCTTCTGTAGTGTGTCAAATGAGCCTTATATATGGTGTGGAATTCATTTCACTGTGCATAGTTTTCTTGAAATAGACATTATTCATTATTTGCTTTCCCCCACAGAGTAAGGCCATTATTTATTTAAGACCCATATTATAGAACAACTCAAATTTTCAAATCCCCACTGTTATTCAGTAAGACCCCCCACCTAAGAAACAACAACACCAGATTCATTGCTGAACTAACAAAAGAAAAGATAATATCTGTAGAAAGATGGATGTACTGTTCATGATGACCCAACAGAAACATTAATAAAAGCACAGTGTTGGCCAAATGTTAATACACTATATTACAGTACCTTGGAAGTAAGTACCAATTGAACTGAGTGAGATGTACCTCTAATTAAACATATTAAGTAGGCATTGGGCTGTAAACCTGCACTCCATAGACACTTAATTGAAAGTAAGTTGAATTTCACACAATGAGTTTTGTTCCCAATTAAACAGTCATATGATCTGGCGGAAACTGTAACACGGAAATGAAGTGTGTTTTTCCATCAGTCTGCTGTGAGTGTGGAAGTCAAGTACATTCATAAGAGTTCCTCCACTTATTTTTGGGGAACCTGTGCTGCCCTGCCTGCCTTCTCAACCTGCACATAGACCAATAAAAATTACTGCCAAAAAAGAGAGCAAAAAGCAAAAACAAAACCCACACATTTCCAGTACTCTCTGTTCTCAATAAAATTCTTGCTGCCCAGCCAATGCAGCTTGGCAACTTTGAGTAATAAATTTATAGCCTACTGAATACTGCGGAGGAAAGTAGATCAAAATGACAGTGCATGTATGTTGAATTACAGCTAGAAAACATATAAGCCAACATGCACACACTGTCATTTTGATCTGCTTTTAAAGGGGAAAAGTTGGCACAGCTGTTTTTGCAAGAAAATCAGCTGTTCCCCTCTCCTTGTGATGACATCACTGGGGGCAAGTGAGGGCAACTGAAGTGAGGAAAATATAAATGTACGAGAAAACATTTTTTTTGCAATGGGTACTGAAAAAACACAGGAGGAGGTTATAGCAATATTGCTGATATTGGAAAAGTCTGAGTTGTTTTAGCGCAGATACAGATGCAGATATACTTTACTTCATTTTGGTTTTAAAAATGAAGGTTAGGAACAAAGGGAGGTATTTGCAAATGAATACCGTTGACATGACCCTTTAAAGAGAAGTCAAGGCCATTAAATTGCCTTTTATTCTTAAATCTACATGAGATGGCGTTAACTGATTATTGGACTTAGAACAGGGAGAAAGAGTGGGTGGGAAAATGGAACAAAATGTTCATCAGAGGACAAAGAATCAATTATAATCAGTCTTGCTCAGGTTGGTTAGCCATTTTTAAGTGGGGCCATTTTCCTGAGCTCACCTATTGTGTGAACAATTCGCTTCCGAGTGCAACATACTGATTTCCAATATGTTATCATTTTGACTAATTAATTTGAATTGTGGCTTAGGGCTGAACCAAGCAGAGTGTTTTGAGAAAATCTCAATGAACATAAAAAGGAGGTATGATTTTTGTGTGTGTGTGATTTTGTTTTGTTTTGTTTACCCTGCTAAAGTGTCCCCATGTTAAATTGATCCC
Source organism: Lacerta agilis (assembly GCF_009819535.1). Classification (NCBI taxonomy): domain Eukaryota; kingdom Metazoa; phylum Chordata; class Lepidosauria; order Squamata; family Lacertidae; genus Lacerta; species Lacerta agilis. The sequence goes on from NC_046318.1 coordinate 19,091,148, forward strand.
TGTTTGGGTAGTATTGACAGTTTAACAAGGACAAGAAATGTAGCTCCAGGGCTGCCCAGGCAACAAGACCTCCCTCTTGGACTCACTGGTGTGGTCCAAAGGAAAACAGAGCAATATATCTGGCACCAGCTTGGCTGCAGGAGCTGCCAGAAGGAGGCATACATGGGCTTGATTTGTCCTTAGAGGTTTCATAAAAGGTAAAGGGTAAAGGGACCATTAGGTCCAGTCGTGTCCGACTCTGGGGTTGCGGCGCTCATCTCATGTTACTGGCCGAGGGAGCCGGAGTACAGCTTCTGGGTCATGTGGCCAACATGACTAAGCCGCTTCTGGTGAACCAGAGCAGCACACGGAAACGCCGTTTACCTTCCCGCTGGAGCGGTACCTATTTATCTACTTGCACTTTGACATGCTTTTGAACTGCTAGGTGGGCAGGAGTTGTGACCGAGCAATGGGAGCTCACCCCGTTGCAGGGATTCGAACCGCCAACCTTCTGATCGGCAAGCCCTAGGCTCAGTGGTTTAACCCACAGCGCCACCTGTGTCCCTAGAGGTGTCATAGAATCATAGAATTATAGAGTTGGAAGCCACCCTCGAGGATCATCTAGTCCATGCATGGCCAAACTTTGCTCTCCAGATGTTTTGGGACTACAGTTCCCATCATCCCTGACCACTGGTCCTGTTAGCTAGGGATGATGGGAGTTGTAGTCCCAAAACATCTGGAGGGCCAAGTTTGAATATGCCTGATCTAGTCCAACCCCCTGCGATACAGCAATATGCAGCTGTCGTATAAGGGGATCGAACCTGCAACCTTGCACCATGCTCTAACCAACTGAGCTATACAGCAATGGTATAGTGGAGCACACTATAGTCAGCACGCAGCTAAAATTTTAAATGAGGTTTAAAAAAAAAAACTAAAGTTAATTAAACAACAGCAATAATAGTCCAACTTCCACAAAAGAAAGTGAGACTTGTATTTTGCTTTCTACACATCTAAAGTGCTTACCTTAATGACCTCTTTTGATTGTGATTGAATCCATTCATTACTTAGCATATTCCAGTTATCCAAATCTGGAATAACCATGGATCCAAAAACTGCCGGTGCCACAACTATTAAAAACAGAAATGTAAGCACCTCAAAAATGTTCGGTTGACCCCAAAATCCAAGTTCTTCTGGTAGGTGGGCCAGAAGGGGCGGGGTCTACCCAAAATGCCTTATATCTGTTGTCAAGAAAATTGTGGCCTGATTTCACCCAAGTATTGGTTGTCAGTCTCTTGTTCTTGGTATTGGGGAGCAAGGGGGATGCCTTGCCACACAATTTTTGGAAGAGATGGGATCCCTGTTGTGGTGCACTACTGCTTTAAAGTGAATAAATGCTATTTATATGAAAAGGGAATTGTACCTCAATGACCAGACTTAGAAACAGAACCCCAAAGAAAGAAATGCATAGAGGAAATTGACTCCACTTTCATGGAAACATCTCATACCTGGTAACCATCTGGCGGACACAGAATTAGCATAAAAAGTGTCTTTTTATCTCTAGCCTTTATGGCTCCAATGTGCATTAACTGCTGGACAGGTTTTTGACTGCTAGGGAAAGCAGAAGAATTGGTAGCTTTATCTCATGCAATGCTTTAACTTTTTTTTTTTAAGACAGCATCTGGATCGAAACTCTCATTAGTGGTACTGAAGTCCCCACCTTGTATTTTTTTTTATTATGCAGGGGAAATGATAAGTAGGCTGTAATTGCAACCTGCTTATAGGAAGCAAGTCAAACAATAAGGTCAAAATCCTCATTTTCTGCTGCTGAGGACATCCTCAGGGTAAACAACAGCCGGAATTGTGATCACTGTCAGTTTTCTTGCTGCTGAATTACCAATACAGTGGTACCTTCAGGTTACAGAGTCCGCTAACCCAGAAACAACACTTCAGGTTAAGAACTTTGCTTCAGGATAAGAACAGAAATCGTGCTCTGGTGGTGCAGCAGCAACGGGAGGTTCCATTAGCTAAAGTGGTGCTTCACGTTAAGAACAGTTTCAGGTTAAGAACGGACCTCCAGAACGAATTACGGTAAGTACTTAACCCGAGGTACCACTGTAACTCAACAGCACTTGGTGTGTCCATAATGTCTGCTGCTTTTGAGGCACACATCATAAAAAGCAAATTAAAGTAATACTTCCAGATTTGTCCATCTTGCTGTAATAAGGATCCAGATATTTTTCAGGGCAGCAATGATGGAAATTTCCAGCTTCTCAGATAAGGGACAATTCTTGTAGGTTAACACACACTGAGAATAGGATCCAAAATATACATCATGTTTCAAGTCCTCATGAGGACAGTTGCCTTCCAGAAGAGGCAACTCGATTTCTGCTGACTGCTGAATTGGGACACCACCAATGCAGCTGGCCAGGAGGTATTATTATTATTATTATTATTATTATTATTATTATTATTATTATACCAGCCTATACCTGGAGGTCTCAGGGCGGTTCACAAAATAAAATCAGAATATAAAACCACAAATATCCAATGGTTGCGTATGGTGAGACATCAGTGGGAGGAAACAGGCTGACCCAATAGCTGACTTGCAATGAGTGTCTCCAAAAGCTGGTAGGAGTCCACAGATTTCTACATCTGCAGTCTCTGACTTAGGCCCTCAGTCAAAGTGTTCCGTGTCTTAACCAAATTGCTAACTTGCTTCTCTGGTTTCCTCATTGCTTATCTTGTTCCACTCCTTGCAGCCTACCTACCAGCAAAACTACTCTTCGGTATTATTCCTTCGTTGGTCACAGTTGTTCCTTCGGACACCACACCGTGGCAACAATGGTGTCTCCCATTTTTCAGAAGCCCAAGGGGCTTTGACTAGAAGTTGGGGATTTGGTGCTACTGATTCCATGCTGTGAAATGCTCTTTAAGCAGATACTTGGCAGATATCTTCACTTCTAACCATCAGATCTTGGAGACTTCTTTGTGTCAACAAATTCAGGCATACTCTATGGTTTTAGCTTTTAAGATGAGCTAGTCATTTTTATAGCTATTCTGTATTGTTTTCAGTGCTATCTCTTTTGTACACTGCCCTGTGATTTTGTATGCAAAGTGAGCTATCAGTATGAGATGATAGATAGATAGATAGATAGATAGATAGATAGATAGATAGAAGAGAGGGAAAGAGAGAGAGAGAGAGAGAGAGAGAGAGAGAGAGAGAGTGCCAGGTCATCACCAGGCACTCTCAGGCAATTACCAGTGGCACTGATTCCTGTTCCGACTCACCTGCTTGCTACTCCAGCTGTGGACTCGGGTGGTGACAGTGAATGGGGCTGGGAAGGTTCCTGCAATTTTAAACACAAATTTCCCACAATGCTCTGGGGTAACCGACAGTGCAAGCTTGGGAGAGGCACCAACATCTTCATGTCAGAGGCACCTTAAAATAGATAAAGCAACACATCACAGAGAAGATTTCTCACCATGTTTGGAGCAACTCTAAGCATGCTTATTTGCCTTACGCTGCGTTCTTGCAAAATGATAGAGGCATCCAGAGTATTTGCATATTAACTCCTATGGTTTGTAATGTGATGTATAATAGGCCCTTGGAAGGTGACATTGATCCATTGTTGACTGCACAGTATACTACTAAATCCCCATTTAAAAAACAATTTTTTGGAAAAGAGGATTTAAAAGTAGGAGAAGCAAAACAAGTACCAGCAGTGACAGGAAGATAAAATGATGAAGACAGGCCCATGCATTAAACTGCAAAGAATCAAAATCTGGGGCGTTTATGTGTCATTGTGGACAAGGAACCTGCAAGTATCATGCAGTATGTCCATGTTAACTCTTTGAATTCTATCTACAGAAATTCACCAGAGCCCTCTGTAAATTTTAAATGGTTTTTCCGGATTTGTTGATAGTAGACACCCAGTACTATAGATTCAGTTTGCATGTAATGCTAAACCATGGTTTAGCACTGTGTGGCTAAGTCTTCAGGAGCCTGAGCTACTTTAACAAGCCAGTTTCTTAGGCTGGCTTATTTAGAAACTAATCCTTGTTTGCTGGTTTGTTGGTTTGTTTTTTTAAACCTAGTATCTCTAGTTTGGATGTAACACCAAACCAAGATTCTTTGAAAGCAAAACTAAATAGAATATTGAGGGGGCCCAGGTAAGTTCCTCCCTCCATAATCAATTGCAAGATGCAGCACACACATATAATTTGAATGACAATGCCCATCAACTTTTTTTGGTGGGGAGGGGAGGGAGTTAGTCCCCTCAAATATTTTATGAGGGGGGGGGGAGGAGTTGGTTCCTATGGTACACAAGATGGCACAAGATGCTGTAAAGTCTAGACGAAATGGATTCATAATCAATTCTCTCCCACACACAAACCTATATTAATATGTGGCTATCCAGTTATTATGCCAGTTTTCTCAGACTAATTTTGTGTCAAATATGGGGCGTGTGTGTCTGCAATCAAGGAGCTATTAGCAAACGTTTTGTGGCTTTGTTGTGCTATAGCAGTCAGAACCCCAGGCCGAAGTCCTTCTATATTGGCAAAGCACATCCTTAGATGAGTCCATTAATTCAACCATCTGTGTGGCTGCCACTATTCCCCATACAAAGCAATCACTTATCAGATGAGTATTTGATGTTTGGAATTTATGAAAGGTCCACTTACAGCACAGCCCATTAGCTTCGATGCCGAGACAGTGGTCAATAGGCAGACCCTTATGTAATCTTTGCTAAACAAAGAAAAGCAAAGAAAATCAATCCCAAATAGTCATCATGGCTCGTGATAGCGGCAAAGAACTTAATGAGAACCTGAGGCCTGCCCGATCCAACTCAACTCCTTCTCCAGCAGTCTCAAAGGCATTGCTCATACATTCAACAAGCTTATATTTACACCCCTAAGAACCAACAACCCTTCCCACCCTACTTCAAAATGCAAGCTGAATTTCTCAAGATGCTGAGTACCAAATAGCTGTACTTCCTGCTGTGGAACTCTATAGAGTAGACACATAGTCTGGTTCATATTGTGCAGTGTTGGGGCCTAATGCTAGTTTGATAAAGCAATGCATTGGCCTTTGGCTTTGGCTGATGGTGGCCTCAGTAAGCCACATCTACATTATCTTACAGTAGAACGAAGTATTCACTTTTGCTTCACTGCTATTATTTTACTCACATGCAGAGTTGCACAAATGCAATTGACTTGTTGTTGTTGTTCAGTCGTTCAGTTGTGTCTGACTCTTCGTGACCCCATGGACCATAGCACACCAGGCACGCCTATTTTTCACTGCCTCCCACAGTTTGGCCAAACTCATGTTAATAGCTTCGAGAACTCTGTCCAACCATCTCTTGACTTAGTAAGTTAGTCATTACTTGACTTAGTAATCCACTAATCAAATAAAACACACATTGTTAATTGACTAGTGACAAGCTTACTTCCTAGGAAGAGGACCACCACATCTCAGCTACAATGGCACATTGTTTTTATTCATTTACAACAGAAGGTTCATAATGAAACTGAATTCAATAGAAAATGACAAGTGCAAAATAATAACAATAATCATAATATGCAATTTTTTAAAAAACCACAGTTATTCAAACCCAAAGTTTGTTTTTACATCATCATCATCAAGAGAATAATCCGAGATGGCATTTGACAACCATTAGATCTCCCCTTTCCACTGAAAAACTGTAAGCAAAAGAACTGGTCACTGAAAAGATAGGGGGAAAGCTTCTGTTTTTAAAAAATAACATGAGACCATAATTGGTAGAGAAAGTGACAGAGAAGGAAGTGTTAAAAAGAAATAAGAAACTTTTGAGTATATGTGTGTGCCTTTTTTTTTTTTTTTTTTTTTTTTTTTTTTAACTGGGTTAGATGGGAAGAAGGGGAAAGTTTTCAGATTTGGATGAAAAAGAAATGAAGTAGATCAAACATTAAAAACAGTTTATCCCTAAAAATTTTTTTAGGAACTTCCGGAACCTTTTATGTTAATCTCATCCGCTCAATTGAAATTCATTTGAAAGTAGACCATATAATTGATTCAATTCCTTTTGTTAGGAAACACACAGAAATAATAATAATAATAATTTTATTCACATGCATATTTTATGGCACAGTATAAGATGATATGCAGTCTGTGGCGAGCGAAAAAGACATTTTGAAAACTTGTTCAGAAAGTGCCTTCCAGGATGAAATACCATATGTTATATTCCTGTTCAATGTACTTTCAGATGAGTTATAATTATAATCCCCTGAAAAACAGGGTTCATCATGAAAATGCTGACAGCTAACATAATGAAATGACACTTGCAATGAAATAATGAAAATGCTGCAGCAGAAACATGTAAAAATAAGACAGGTGGAGGAAAATCCATCACTCTCTGAATCTTGAAGTAAAAAATGAGCATAGCCTGGGACATGGCCACCTGAAACCAGCAAATGAGACATTACTCAGTTCTCCACATCAAGTGGCCGAGCAGAAAACAGAAGTGACAGACAAGCTGTGAAATAGGGTTTTTTTAAAATATATATTTCCCATTGTGGAAAACTGTGGCCTTTCCCCACCACTTTCAAGAAACCCTTCAAATCAGAACATTGAGAGACTTTTCGGTTATCTGAGAGCACAGCTGCAAAGATGGGTGGCGTCACATGGTGCGGCTTCCCAAGACTGTACCACTTCTGAAAATAGGTGGAGAACTGTATGTTTGAGAGCGCATCCTGGATTAAAAAAACAACAACAACCAAAAGTTTATGCACATACAGAAAACTTAATATTCCTCCTTCAAGTCACGACCGGGACAAGGCTGATCCTAGGGAGGCTATTTTAGGTAAAATGACTGTGGCACCTACAATTTGTGCTCCAGCTCACAATTCCAATCACCTGATTCTGGTCCAACTGGATTGATGGCCAACTTCTTCCCAGCGCCTGAATTTATTCATACCCCAAATCTGGCACTAGGGACTCAGCTACACTGGCATAGAAAAAGCCCTTTATATGTGTTGTTTATACATTCTAACACTGTGACACCAGATGGCGCCGTGGAGTTCTGTTTTTGCCAACCCGATTTCTCATACAAAGTTCATAATGCGTTTAACTGAAACCTTTCTTTGATGTGTCTAATTCCAGCCTAAATATAATTACCTATTGGGTAATGAGGGGGGAGTATGTGAGGAGTGCAGGTGATCTTCTACCTATCATTGCCTAACAGCAGAACTTCCCCAGAAGGTTGAATTTACTCAGAGAAGCAGTTCCTGAAACAAATATTTCTCGGGCTCCCACCCATGAAAGGATTTGACAAAATACCACTCCTCATTTTGCCTCCTATTAACTGAGCAGAGAATTTCAGTTGCTACTACCTATCTCTTAAGTCCCACAGAGAAAATTTCCCACAGATATTTGAATAGTGCTTAATATAATTTTGATATGGTTGAAGGAAGCAATGATCTTGGACCCTTCCTCCTCCAGTCTTCCTCTCACTACTTCCTTCATGCACTACAGTGAACTAACAATGTGGTTTCGTTCAGGATTAACTCACCTGAAAATTTCTCCAAAGTGAATTTTCTCCGTGGGTATGTTTATCTCCTTCCCATAGTCCAACAGTCGAAATAATTCAGCGAAGTAGGCACCCCAGTTTCATGACCTGAAATCAGAGTAGGGAATTTCAGGAGGCCATTTTCATATCCTGGTACCCCCCCCTCGTGATGAAGGAGTTGAAGTTGATTTCGCAGTTGCTTTCGCACATAGAAATCTGCTTCCAAGTGGGGATTGGTATCACTAGATTAGAACAATTCAGTTTTAGAAGTTTAGGGAGCGATCCTACACACAAGAAGTTGGCGTAAAGCAAGACAGTGTCAGGTAAACTGATGTAAGGGTGGAATATAAATAGCAATATTCTTATAATTATTATTATTATGAGATAGGACGTCCCTATTTTCATCAGATAAATGTTGGAAGGAATGGCATAACACCCAAGGCAGCCAAGTTATTTTGCCTTCTGAGGCAGCAGATCCCATGAAACACTTCTCTGGGTAAACAAAAGTGCTATAAAAATAAACCAAATAACTAACCATCTGCTGACACCCCAAATCAGCCACCTGGGGCCATTGCCTCACTCTGCCTAATGGCCCAGCTAGCCCCGCTTTATCCTAAACTTACCGGTATATTTTCTAGTGATACCATACATCTTTTATTTGTTTATAGTCATACTTTTACAAAATCAGATTCAGGGGATGTGGGTCTGTTGAGTTAATTTGACAACATGATTTTGCTTGACTGCTAGATTACCGGTAATTTGAAACCTGTTTTGTGTGTGTGTGTGTGTTTTTTAACAAATATACTGTATTGCAATCTGTGGGCAACCTCAAAGAAAATGTGGTTTATGAGCTAAATCCCTTTGCAATGCTGACATGCACCTGCCAAACAGAATGTGCTGTAGAGCTGGACAGTTATGATTAATAGATACAACCCTGAGTCCTTTCAGTAGGCTGGGCCTGCAGGGCTGTGTGGCCGTTTGGGATTTATTTATTTTCAGTGTTGTGACAGTACAGTGGAAACTAGAAATATAACAAAGTCTATAATCCCATACACAATTGCCATTGAGCTTAGTGGGTCTTACTTCTGAGTAGACATATATAGTATTGCACAAAAAACACCAGTGCTTCAGAAATGAATCCTCTAAACAGATATTAAGCCACTTCCCTATCCTTCTAAGGACCCGAATAGTTAAGAAATGGGGGATTGTGTGATGTCAAAACAGCTCTAAAAATATCCCTGCTTGAAACTGTTGAGAAAATATATTCTCTCTTGCACACACTCCCTATCCAGAGTTTATGAGTGAAAAGGTTGAGTTGACTATCTCCATATGGACACATTGAGATTAAAAATTTAAATTAATCCCTTTTGGGTTGAGAAGTCAATTTAAGTTTTCATTAAATAACGACGAATCCTTGTTTCCTTCCATGCGATTTCTACTGTTATTTTTGTTAATCGTTACTCCAGTCCTTGAAACCTTTTGAATCTTAAATCTCCTGTGTCTATAGGGAATACCTTGCTTCACGAGATAAGTACTATTGATTAATATAACTATTGGAGTAGGAGGGGGAAGAGAAATATTGTCCTGAAACAGGAATTTAGTATAAAAATAATGACCATGTTCTGGAATGTGCCTTGCATGCCAACAGATACTGTCTGAGAAAGCTGTAATGAGTGCTCAGGGGCACCATATTTCTAAAGCCCATTTTGGCCTCTCCAGAGCAGTTCTGGGCATTGTAATGTATTCTGTCCCTGCATGGATGAATTGCAGGATCTCCCCTTTTAAGCAAAACAAAACTAAATGAAACAGGAAGCAGGTCTAAACTGATCTTCTTGCCTCTTCGAATATCCAGGGTAGCTTTCAGTAGCTTCCTGAAACATGGAGAGAGGAAGAAACACTGGTTGCTTTCTACAGGGACACGGGTTGTGCTGTGGTCTAAACCGCTGAGCCTAGGGCTTGCCGATCAGAAGGTTGGTGGTTCGAATCCCTGCGATGGGGTGAGCTCCCATTACTCGGTCCCTGCTCCTGCCAACCTAGCAGTTTGAAAGCACGTCAAAGTGCAAGTAGATAAGTAGGTACCGCTCCAGTGGGAAGGTAAATGCGTTTCTGTGTGCTGCTCTGGTTCGCCAGAAGTGGCTTAGTCATGCTGGCCACATGAACTGGAAGCTGTCTGTGGACAATCGCCGGCTCCCTCGGCCAGTAAAGCGAGATGAGCGCCGCAACCCCAGAGTCGTTCACAACTGAACTTAATGGTCAGGGGTCCCTTTACCTTTACCTTTTCTCCAGAAGAACTGGCATTTATCCTGAATTTAAAAAGAGGATTATTAAAAGTCATACCAAATACAGACTGTGATTAACTCCTCAAAATACCACACTGAAAACTTCACTATTCATTAAGCCACCCAGAAGCGTACATTTGGCCAACATACTTCACCTTTGAGGGAAACTGTGTATTCTTTCTTTATTCAAATGTTTCTGTTCTGCCCTAAAATATAATGAAATTCTAAACACTGCATTAAAATAGCACCACGCTAAATGGATAATGGTTATCACACACACACACACACACACAGAGAGAGAGAGAGAGAGAGAGAGAGAGAGTCTTCTTCTTCTTCTTCTTCTTCTTCTTCTTCTTCTTCTTCTTCTTCTTCTTCTTCTTCTTCTTCTTCTTCTTCTTCCTCTTTCTTAATTTATTTCCCACCTTCCCTCAAAAGGGTTGAAATGTTGGAGAAATTTAAAAAAGTGCTTCCTATACTGGAAGTTTTAGGATCCACAGGTGAGAGCTGAGTGCAGGGTGGGGACCGAAGGTGGAAAATTTACCCCAGGAGGAGCATGAGGCTTATCTTTCTGCTTTTAGACGCTTCTCTTTCTTTTTCCTATGCCTTAAGTAGATTTCTTTATTATTTAAACATGTTTCTTATGTAACAAAAGTACGTACAACATCTCTATTTTCAAATCATAGAGTCCTTCATACAGAGTGAGATGTTACTGTTATAAGGCAATATGGGGTTGGGAGAAAGGAGAAGTGGTAAGAGAGAGAGAGGGAAAGAAGTAAGGAGACAGTCAGCATTCATTATTTTGCATAGTGTATGAGCACTTTTTGTGTGGAAAGGTATTTAATTTTTGTTGGCAATGTGGGAGATCAGAGGGGTCAGGGTGGGGTTGGTTGCAGTCGTTTAGGGCACTCATTTCTGTTCCAGCCTCTTTAATAGATTGACTGGTTTCCAACCCGACAACATCCCTTTAAATATATTTCATTGTCCAGATATTTGCTGCCTCGGGACTCAGATGCTCCCGAAGATGTTGCAATGTGACACTCCAACATGCCTCTTTGGAATGCTAATGGTTTCCTTCCAGCTGTTTCGAGAGCATCTGCCACACACAACACAGAGAAAGTAACACCAAGGGCACAGCCCTCCCCATTACCTTCTGCTAGAGGATGCATCTTCCTCCAGGGCAGAGAAAGTACGTTCTTCAGCCCCTGAGGAGTCTAAACACAAACACAGGATGTATTTAGGTAGCATTAAAATGCATGCTTCGGAAACAATGTGGTGACATATGCCACACACTTAGATGATCCTCGCAGGAACAAGGCAAGGAAATACATAATTTGATTTATTTAGATTAATACAAGGAAGGCAAGAGGCATTGTCTAGAGTGGTGAGACAACATGCTAATACAACTGCAAGTAATCCCATCAGTCTCTTCTTGTAAGGAAATCTAATTCAAGACCTGTCTAAGCCAATGGGAAATTTTTAGCATCTTCCAACCCTGGCTGCAGCTCAAGGGAGATCTCCTGCCTACTGGATAACAAGACATCATGTAACAATTAGGGATGCTGGAGGAATTTCCTTGTTTCATGTGAAGTGACCTGATCTGCACCCCTAGGATGCTTGTGTGGCTCCTAATGAGTTTCTGTGGCTCAGTCAACATTTCCTGCTGTGCCCTTTTGGTTGTAAAAGGTAAAGGTAAATGACCCCTGGATGGTTAAGTCCAGTCAAAGGTGATTATGAGGTGTGACACTCACCTCCGCTTTCAGGTCAAGGGAGCCAGTGTTTGTCCACAGACAGCTTTCCGGGTCATGTGGCCAACATGACTAAACCACTTCTGGCACAACTGTGATGGAAGCAGAGTGCACGGAAACACTGTTTACCTTCACGCCACAGCGTATCTACTTGCACTAGTGTGCTTTCAAACTGCTAGGTTGGCAGAAGCTGGGCAGAAGCTGCCTGTGTTGCCCTCTGAAATTTCATTGCTCTGTGCAAGTGTTGGTAACTCAGTGATTTTATGAACAAGATACCATGCAACTCCATTGCAAGGCTCTTAATACAGGTCTGCAGCAGCTTCTCATAGCCTAAAGGAGGGGGGTCATGGTGGTTGGAGTCTGGAGGTATGGTTGGGACTATGCATCAAAATGACAGGTATAACACTTTACCCATGTAAATTACCAACATATTATTTATTTATTTATTTATTTATTTATTTTACTTTGATGCTGTGGAGGGAGGGGGAATACAATAATTTGTAGGAGAAAAAATCCCACTGAATCAGTTGGAGACTGTAAAACTCAGAGGCTAATGATGAAACCAAATGAAACAATAATTTCACTCCAAAATACCTGTCTCCCTTCGATCAAACTAAATGAGGTATAGATTTATTTAAACAGGATAGCAGCTAGGGTCAAGCTGGCTGGATTCCCCCACTCCCCATCTTTTAATTAGAGTATAGCATATTTTCAGCATGTAGTTTTTTCGAAATCGTTGAGGCAATCTTAGAATAATGTGCTACTTAATGTATACATCTGCTAGGATGTCAAACTGTATCTTCTGAAATTAGTGAGCACCGATTTTTCTCCCAAAGCACTTATGCTAACTAAACTAAAAAACTTAACCCCTTGATCCTCATTCCCAGCTGCAACCAAGTGTGTTGGCGTTCAGTATCCTGCCTTCTTACAAAAAATTTAAGGAGGCTAGCAGAGTAAATAAATAAATAAATAAACAAACAAACAAACTACGTGGTTAAATGTGACAGAATCATAGAGAAACAACGAACAAGCAACGTTTGTTTGTTAAAAAAAATTACAGTAAGACAAGCAAACTAACAAACCAAGAAGTCGTTAAAACAAATTACCCATTTAAAACAGGGAACAAATACAATAAAAGCTTAATCTGATTCTTTGAAAGGCCAACAGAACAAAATAGATTTTGCCTGGCACTAAAAGATAATAATGATGACATTTGGTCAACAGATGCACCTGTTTACCCCGGCCATTGGAAGTAAGGACACCAGCATAGGATTGTTTCTTGCCATAGCTGTCAACCTTCCCATTTTTTGCAGTGGGAAACGGCGATTGAATGAGGGAATTTCCCACAAAAAAGGGAAAATTGACAGCTATGTTTCTTGCGGTGGAATAAAGCAGTCTTTCAGATTTCATGGGCACAGAACATTTAGTGATTTAAAACTGAGCCTGGCGGCAATCTAGGGAAGCTTGAGAAATTCAGTCTTTGTCTGTTCCAATAACTGTGTCTAGGTTTTCTATTCCCAGGAAGCAGCACAGCTAACAAACACAGCTGAAGTTGGTGGAAGTGTATGTAACTGTATTTGACCACATCCATCACACTTGTTCCCTTATCCCCACCTCTCTCCTGTTTCTTTTCTTCTTCACTGTTGATCTTGTATGGAAAGGTCCTTGGGACAGGGCCTGCCTTCTTTGCTCATTTACAACTTCTATAAAATGTCACATACACTGTCATGTCAACACATACTTGCACTGTGGTCTAAAGCACTGAGACTTTTGGGCTTGCCGATTGTAAGGTCGGCAGTTTGAATCCTCATAACGGGGTGAGCTCATGTTGCTCTGTCCCAGCTCCTGCCAACCTACCACTTCAAAAGTACACCAGTGCGAATAGATAAATAGGTACCGCTGAGGCAGGAAGGTAAACAGCATTTCCATGCACTCTGGCTTCCGTCATGGTGTCCCGTTGCGCCAGAAGCGGTTTAGTCATGCTGGCCACATGACCCGGAAAAGCTGTCTGTGGACAAATGCCGGCTCCCTCAGCATGAAAGCAGAGATGAGGACCGCACCCCATAGTCCAAATTGACTGGAAGTTAACCGCCCAGAGGTCCTTTACCTCAGCATTGACCTGGACTATCTTTGCTTCCTTCCACCCTCTCTGCAGTGTCAGCAGCTGGAGCAGTCTTTGACAACCTGGTGCCCTCCAGATATGGAGGGGGAGAAAATCTGAGCTTGCCTTCAAGGGCTGACAGTTTCCACCTGACTTGCCCCATCTGGCAGCCCTGAGAGCCTTCACAAGTGAGCTGCTTCCAGAAGAATTCTGAAGGGGCTCTTTGGCCTTTGGCGTTGCGGCATCAGAGGTGGAGGGGAAGAGTGTTGCTAAGTACTAATGTGATCAGCTTTCATGGTGAAGATATGCAGGGGTGTGTGTGTCAAAACTAGCCTACTGTCCAAAGGTAAAAATCACATTGGCTGCACAGCCTACTTTTGCCTCTGGATGGCTGTATCCCATCATTGTCAAGTGGTTCCTGGAAGATTGCTTAGAGTGGAATGCAGTCCTCAGACTGAAAAAGTGTCCCACCCCTGTTTGTAGATACTCACAGTGTCCTGAGGCCACTTCTACATGCACATTCAGGGCATGGCCATCTTAAGTAAATCTGGCGCCTTGGCGCAAAGATCCCTCCGGTGCCCCTCACGCTCCACTGGACAGTGCCAGGCATGGCAGGCAGCCAGAGGGCGTGGAGGGGCAGGTGGGGACGCTGCCAGCTGTGGTCCACCTCCGCCTCCGCCTCTGCCTGCTTGGCCGAAGCGGGGGCGCGATGCTGCCATCCAGGGAGCCATGGCTGCAGCGCCGACAGGAGGCTCGCCGACAGCCTTCCTGCGTCCGCAGCCCAAGAAGAGGTGGGCGAGAGCGGCACTGCCAGCGGGGCAGGAGGGCACAGGTGTCCTCCTCAGGCCATGGTGCCGTGGCGCCTTGTGCCAGTAGCCTCAATGGCTAAGACATCCCTGATTCAGGGGCAATCTCAGTAGTAACTTTACAGCATCAATAGCACCAGTAACCCAGCAAGTCAGAGCCTTAGCTGTCCTGTAGCTGGCTCAATTGCATCTCAATTTTCAAAAGCTGGTTGGCATTCATTTGGCCTCTTCTCCTGTCTTTACAGTGGCCAGAGTAGGTAGATTCAGTGAAAATGTACAAGAAGGCCACAGGGTGGCTTGTGGAGTCATCCATCTCCTGTCATTTCACTTCCAGCTTCAGGCAACCTGAAGGGCACATTGAAAATAGAATTCCACGTGCGGCAAAGTGAACTAAGTTGGGAAAGTCCGCACAAATCAGAGAAGGAAAAATGAAACTCAAAATGATTTGAAAACCACAACTGCAAAGGACAACAACAAATGTACAAACTATCAAATCCCATCTTCCAGGAAAGAAACAAGGACAAACGTAGGGGTGTGTGTGTCTCTCTCTCTGTGTGTGTGTCTGTGTCTGTGTAAATGACCTCAGAAAGGTGGTTTGTTCATTTATATTAGAACAAGGTGCCCCATTCAAAATGTAATTATGGAAATGGTCCAAAGGGCAAGATTTGAAGTGGAAATGCAGCCAATCAACACATTCTAGTAGGACAGAATTCTGTCATCATCACCTTGGCCTGAAGCAGTAAGAGCAACAATAAGGGGGCATAGTTAGAATGTGTGTTATTTATAAATTAAAATGTCACCATCTTATTATTTAGAGGATTCTTGTTTCAAGGAGCATAGCAATAAAGAGAGCTCTTTAAATAGATTTATGTAATTTACTGTTGAAGAGAAATATAATCCTGAATAGATACCCCACTATGGTTTTAAAAATGTTAACATGGCATTGAATGAGATTACTGTGAGTTTTGAAAAGCTAAAGACTTGTCCATGGATTATAGTATTAATGATCATAGGGACTTTTGTGAGTGAGTGAGTGAGTGAGTGTGTAAGTGTGTGTGTGTGTGTGTGTGTGTGTGTGTAGTTCAACTCCCTATTTGAGTTTTGATAGAAGCGTCTTCCTTTTTCTGTGTTGTGCTGCTGTAGATTCTTGGGAAAGTCGAGCATTTTTTTCAGCTCACAGTTGGCCCAAATTGCACGCCATAAATTTTAGGAAATTTTGAATATAAAACACAAATGACATTCTAGGGTTTGTTTGTTTTTTTCAGTGTTGGTCCAGTATAAAGAGAATGAGATCACATATATATTTCATTTCCTATCTGATCACCCCCCCACCCCCCAAAAAAAAACATTAGCTATGCACCATGGGAGTGACTTGTGTTGAAGAAGGAACTATGACACAAAATCCATGTGCCAGTCTTTCAAATGCGAATAGAGAGACTGCAAGGAAGGGCGCATCAGATGGAGAAATGGAACAGTGGACACTTAAAAAAAAATAGAAGGATAGAGTGGGCTAATTTTCTGCACAAAATGCCTCACAGAACCAGGTGGGATCTGTGACGAAAAAGTTGGTTTTCCTGGACAGGTTGAATTAACACGTGTTTCTTCTTCTTCTTCTTCTTCTTCTTCTTCTTCTTCTTCTTCTTCTTCTTCTTCTTCTTCTTCCTTTTCCTGCCAGCAAATGGTCAACGAACGGCAGCCTCTGATTGGCCGTGGTTCCAGGAAGGAGAGTTTGAAAGGAGAGGATTTGAAGAGAGACAGTTAGTTGAAGTTGTTGGTTGTGGTTGAGGTGGGTTGGAATTGAGGCTGGAGAGGTTGGGAGATACATAGGGGTATAAAGAGTGAATGGGAGAAAGAGTTGGTTCTGGGGAGGAAAACAACTTGCACTCTGAGCGTATTGTGAAGGACAGAGTGAGGTGTCCTGTAGGAGGAATAGACCGGAATTTTACTGGGAGGCTGAGGTTGAGTCAGGAGAAGTAGGAGCTGGAAAGCAACAGCCTACTTGGGACTCAAATCTAGTCTGGAGGGAAGAGATTCTTCCAAGGATGGACTACGGAGAAGTCATGAGTTCATGTTCTCTGGGCTAATGTTGTTTTTGCTGCTGTAAATAATAAAAACTTCTTAGATTAGAAGGAGCGGTGTCCTCTTGAGTTATTGGACAACATTCTAACACAGGCAATCTGCTGCATTTCGCTGTGTATCTCTGCTGGAACCGACAAGCTGCAAGCAAAGTGCGCAACAGAAGTGTGCCGGGCTCCATAGCTGTCACTTCTCTCATCGTAAATCCAACACTCCCAGACCCAGTGAAGGGAGGGGGTGTGGAGAGACCTTTGGTCTATTACTTAAAGTACCTCAGGAGGGTGGATAACTGAAAGAAAGTATCACCATATAAAGGAACCAAACCTACAACGCAAAAACAACTGAAGATGAATTAAGAGTGAAATTGCACTGTATTCCTGAAGTAACCTACATTGAATCTATTCATGTTATTTACTATCTTGCCTTAAATAAATCTTTATTGTTTATTTAAACAAAACCTGTCTGAGACTCCAACCTACTAGTTATCCCCTCACAAAGGTCCCCGGCAGACACTCTTGGCTAAAATTTTAAGGGGGAAGGTAAAGAAACTGTCGGTTAAAGGGTTGTTCAGTGAGGTGGGGGCAATTTGTCTAAGTGAGAGCGGGCCCAACGGCGTGAGAGGGAAAAGTGCTTGCATTCATGTGCTATGTAACTCAACACGTATAAATTGCTTTGACTCATAAGGCTTTTAATGTGTATAATAATTCTCAGGCTCTGTCAAACAGGTACCTGTTTCTCCCAGCGATCTTAACGTTTCCCCTCAAGATGAATTCCTCTAATGTTTTCCCTATCTCTGCAGGGAGAAAAGAAACCTCGGTAACTCTCCGCATGCCAATCTGGTGACCTTCCTTACATTTTCTGTTTCTGGGAATTTAATTACAGATTTCTGTTTCATCCTGTTAGCATTTCCTACCCCAGTACAGCCTATTATGAGCTTAAAAGTTCATTGGCTCACATACCTTGCTTGTAACACATCATTAATATGTGGTCAGGTGAAATGATTCACCAGCTCTGGGGCCACATGACTGGGGTAATGTGCTTGACTGAACATCCTTTGGATAATATAAACTGTCTGTGGTGCCTTGTGCTGGCTGGCATTGCTACAGAGAGGTGCCTTTTTGTTTGTGAGAAGTGTAACTGGATATTCAAGCCAGCAAAGGAAAATCCCGCAGGGCAGGCTAGATGCCACGAAGAGTGCCCAGATCATTCCAGAGGCAAGAATATGGAATAGAATCATACAGTTTGAATAATATGGACAGTCCCTGGCTTTTCGTAAATAGAATTGTTTATGAACTGTGAACAAATACAATAACTTTTAAGCCTGTACTGTGCTTCGAAGAATCCCAGAAAGCTTGGAGGCATGCTCAGCCAAAGTGATGGCACTTTTGAGCCCCTTTCAACTGAAGACACTTGCTTAACTTTCCTATTGAAATCAATGGGCTTTAAAGTGCCTAAATTTGGCCTTACCTGCCCCTCCCAAAAAAATATTTTATTCAAGTTGGCACCCCTGAGTCCCCTACCCACCCACTGGAAAAAGTACAGAAATGTATATGTTTGTGGAAATCGTAGCTAAGAATGCATATATTAGTGGGAAATGCGTACAAAGATACAAAATTGTGTTACATTAAGGGAAATGGTTTGCAAGTTGTGTATAATAGGTTTAATTACGTGCACAGATGTGTACGTTGGGAGAGATGTACACAAAAATGCTGGCAAACTTTTCTGAGGGCTTAAAAAAATAGCAAACTGGGAGAAGCTGAACTGACAGATTTTTTTTCATACAGTGACTTCATTAAAGTCTCTTGGCCTTCCCCTTCTCCTGAAATCTGAAAGGATGTATCTGGTGACCAGGGGACATTACCAAGTGTCAGGGCCAGATTTAGGTTTGATGAGGCCCTAAGCTACTGAAGGTAATTGGCCCTTTATATGTCCAGCTGTCCTTTGTCAACAACAAATTGTCGCTGTTTTTTTGTGTTGAATATATGCTATATGGTAATTTATGGACCTAATAGGTATCTAAAGCCATTTGCACATAACAAAATATGTATTTTATCAAAGTAATTGTTGAACTGAAATACAATGAAGTAGAAGTATATTAACAGTGAAATACAATTATTTTTTGGGGGGGGGGCAAGAGAATGGGGCCCTAAGCTATAGCTTGTTTAGCTTATATACAGTGGTACCTCGGGTTACAAACACCACAGGTTACAAACACTTTGGGTTACAGACTCCGCTAACCCAGAAATAGTACCTCAGGTTAAGAACTTTGCTTCAGGATGAGAACAGAAATCGCGCGGTGTTGGTGCGGCGGCAGTGTGAGCTCCCATTAGGTAAAGTGGTACCTCAGATTAAGAACGGTTTCAGGTTAAGAATGGACCTCCGGAACGAATTAAGTTCGTAACCAGAGGTACCACTGTATGTAAATCTGGCACTGCCAAGTGTCCTTATAAAGGACACTTATAAAGTGTCCTTTACAAAGACTCTCCCTTAGAAGAGTCCCGGCTGATCTGCATGTTGCTGCTACGAATTCCCTTCTGAAGAGCTTCCTAGCATTGTGCCGTTCTTAGGCTACCCAAGCAGCCTGCGAATCTATGCTTCCTGAAGCATGAAACGCCTTCTGCAAGCGTCACGATCCCAAAGGGGGTGGGGAAAGTTACAGAGGAGTTTAAAATGCTGTGTGTAGTCTAGTGGAAAGAAACACCTATGCAACATTTTATTTTATTTTTTAAATTACATTATTTTTGATTAGACTGGGGCTATGCAATGCCTGTCAGACAGTTTTTTTCTGGGAGCCAGCAAAACAGTAAGCTCTAAAGAAAAGGTTTTTGGAAAGTTAATTCCTTCAGCTGGACATGACTAAAGTTTCATATTCTTAATAATTGCATGAAATCAAGCTTATGGCTCATTCAGCGTTTAAATATAAAAACACACACAGCTTAATTTGAAAAAGAAAACATTTTGCAGTTGCTTCTACCTCCCACTTTTTTCCACCTCTTCATTTGGGCGTAAGTCATAGAAGCATAGAATTGGAAGGGGCATGAGGGTCATCTAGTCCAACCCCCTGCAATGCAGAAATCTTTTGCCCAATGTGGGGCTTGAACCCATGACCCTGAGATTAAGAGTTTCATGCTGTACCAGCTGAGCTATCACTAAACCTGTTTTACCTTGTTTCTACATCACTTTGCTGATTGAAATAAATATCTTCAGGAAATAGTATTTAAAAGCATATTTTCATACACAATTTCAAAATATGCCATCTCAATTTATTTTCTCTCTCAAAATATGTATATTTTTAAGCCAAGAACTGCATCAGACCATCCGGGAAGTGTAAAACCTGGGAGGGAACTCAATTCATTTGAGCCCAGTAGATGTGAATCAGTCCAATTGATATTAGAATTCACAAAGCACAAAGCAAATTCCTCAAGTGTCTGTAGAAATAAGCCCTAAAAGGCAACTGTGAATTCCAAGTTAAGTGTGCGTAGGATTGCAGCCTTAAAGACACACACACCCAGAGAGAGAGAGAGAGAGAGAGAGAGAGAGAGAGAGAGAGAGAGAGAGAGAGAGGATGTATCTAGATTTCTGAAAGGAGTACGGTAATTATTATACAATTTGTGCATGAATCCACAAACTTCCTTTCTAAAAAGAAAACAAACTTTAAGCTTCTAGTTAAATCATCTGGTGTTTTTTTAATAAGACAATAATAACTTAACCATATGCTTGTCTATAAAAGGCTACAATACAGTAAATAATGAGCCTTAAAGACTGCAATTTTCAACTTAAACAGGCAATAGCAGTGCCCGCGGGAAAGTATTTACATTTTATTGTCTCTACTTTTTTCACACAGTAATATGATTTCTTGTAAGTACAATGGTAAAGAAAGGAATTTCAAGTGGTTCCAACAGCTACATTGTATACTAATAAAAGCTGAAAAATATGTTGTAAAGCATGAAAACCTAGGCATTCGCAGGTACCTTAATGCCATTATTTTTCTCCTCTTCTTCCAAACTAGTGAAATAAAGTTGACATGTCAGTTTCCACTGCGACAAAAGACTGAAGGAATATTCCGATTAACATGGTTTTGGTCATCCAAATCCACAATACCACATATTGTACCAAGAACTGATGAGATTTTTGAACCATACCCATGCATTCCCCATGCAATATCAACTGAAATATCCACAGGTGTGAAGAAACATTTATGCATAAATGTACATGCAGCTTCAGGACTACAAAACCCACATTGCAATGAGGCTGTTAGTGCAAAATGTATACACATCATTACCACAGACACATATTGACCTATCGTTGTGTATTTGGACCGGGGCAGATTTTGATGTAACCAATGTATGTTTGACAGAAATGGAAATGGAGATGGAATTCTATCTGTGGATTTAATAAATCGCTGTGACTCACTCAAATGATGTCAGTGGCTTCTGGCTGGTTGCCCAGGAAAGTATAAAGACAAGGAAAAGTTTATTACAGTCCTTCCTTTCTTTATTTCAAACTTTACAGAGAGAGGCTATAGAATCCAGCCTCTTGGATAATGGCATTGTCCTGAGTGAATCTCCACCCCCCCCAATCTCTCCCACTTCCTCATTCATCATCACCACCATCACCTCCTCTATGGGTGCTACTAAGTGTCCTCTGTCTTTGAGCTCTTTGCTCTCCTACTTTCAAGGCTTGCCGGGTTCTGGGAGATGGAGGGTCTGGAATGCTTTCTAGTGACAACGTGTCAGCCAGCTGCTGCTCTGGCTTTGCCTGCTCCTCCTCTCCCATTGTTTCCCAACTTTCCCCCTCATCTGCCTCTGAGCTGTAACTTCCCTCAACCCCCTGTTATAAATCTAAACTATCTTCATCTTCCTCCTCCCTGGAACGGTCAGGATGGAGAAGAGGTCTTCACCATTCCTCCTCTGCCCAGTCCCTGGCAATTAGGTTTATTTAACAATGGAAGCCGGTTTTCAGATCACACACAGTTCTTCTTCAGGCTTTGATTATGAGAGGGGAAAAATAAACACCCAGTAATAATAATAATAATAATAATAATAATAATAATAATAATAATAATAATTTATTATTTGTACCCCGCCCATCTGGCTGGGCTTCCCCAGCCACTCTGGGCGGCTCCCAAATGAATGTTAAAACAATACAGTGTTAGATATTAAAAACGTCCCTAAACAGGGCTGCCTTCAGATGTCTCTTAAAATTAGGATAGCTGTTTATTTCTTTGACATCTGTTGGAAGTGTGTTCCACAGGCTGGGCACCACTACCAAAAAGGCCCTCTGTCTGGTTCCCTGTAACCTCACCTCTCACAATGAGGGAACCGCCAGAAGGCTCTCAGTGCTGGATCTCAGTGTCCGGGCTGAACGATGGGGGTGGAGACGCTCCTTCATGTATACGGGACCGAGGCCGTTTAGGGCTTTAAAGGTCAACACCAACACTTTGAATTGTGCTCGGAAACGTACTGGGAGCCAATGTAGATCTCTCAGGACCGGTGTTATGTGGTCGTGGCGGCAACTCCCAGTCACCAGTCAAGCTGCCGCATTCTGAAATAGTGGTAGTTTCCGGGTCACCTTCAAAGGTAGCCCCACGTAGAGTGCATTGCAGTAATCCAAGCGAGAGATAACAAGAGCATGCACCACTCTGGTGAGACAGTCCGCGGGCAGGTAGAGTCTCAGCCTGCGTACTAGATGGAGCTAGTAGACAGCCTCCCTGGAAACAGAATTAACCTGTGCCTCCATGTACTCTAGATAGAAACAACTGTGTAGTCAGGCTGATGGCTACTTGGTTGCAGAAGTTTACTGGCCATTGCTGTTGGCATGGAGATAGTCTAGGTTGAATGCAAACATGCCATTCTGATGTCATGTGTGATGTCACAAAGAGGATAAGCTTTAACTCTTGGTAAAGCCAAAAGCAGTTAACAGTCAGACGGCATCTCAGCCCTGTCAAGATGGATCTCCATAATAGGTGATGAATAGTTTTATTTGGGGGATATATTAACTTTTACTATTGGGGAAACGTTTTAGATTGGTTTGCCAGTTTGTAACCCATCGAGCTGAGGCCAATAGATATACATTCACAACCCTGTACACATCAAAAAAATCAACTTTATATGTGACGTTGGAACTGATTCATACAACCTCATTTCCTTTCTCCACTCGATAGCAGCTTTTTCTCTCTATTTGGAAAAAACAAACAAACAAAGAATGAGAAGATAAGGAACCAGGAATAAGATCTGGATGAGTATGCTGGGGATCTAAGCTTGACAAGTGAGGGCGCTAGGAAGATGGCTTTGTGGTCCAGCATAGGGATGATGGGTGCTTCATATTTTTGAATTCCTGTTCCACAAAGAAGAAGCCTACTCTGAAATAACATCCAATGCATAATTCTGCTGGTATTGTTGTTGTTGTTGTTGTTGTTGTTACCAGTTTTGCAAATAATAATTTATCCAAGGTAGGTTACGTATTAAGAGTACTTCAGCTGTAACTCCCAAAGAGCAATCTAATTTCCAACTTCTGTACAACATAGTTAATAAATTCAGCAGTATAAGATCCTATCTCGTCTGGTCTGGTTGTAAGAAGATGGGCAGGTGGGGCTGTCTGAAGCCAGACTGAAGATGCTGAGGCAGAATCCCATCTGCCTTTATGGGCCAGCCTGCACTGTGAAAAAGCTCTGCAATGAACCTACCTCAAAGGGTTGTTGAAAGGATAAAATGGGACGAGGAAGAACCTTATGCTGCCCTGAGCTTCGTGGAAGAAGATAAGGAGCAGGATGAAAACATCAACAAACAAATGTTGTAGGCCCATACTTTTGTGGCTGGAAGATTCCTTCCCTCACCCCCATTTCCTCATTGGTAAGAAACACACTCAGGCCACGTTTAAGCATGCATAAGAGCAAATAGCACTGATTGCAACTGGACCCTCTCATAAGCAGTGAGCTCTGAGCATCCCAGTTGAAGCAGTGGCAACGGACTTAGAATTCTAACTTACATGATTGATATATGCTTAAAAGAAACGTTACAATCTCCTTTATGGAAACGCCGAGACTTTCCTTAAATGCATTGGTGTGAGAAATGAAAACTATAAACACCCTGGGATTCTCTTTTCCGTTCACTGCCTATTAATTGGCACTAATGAGGATTGTGTGCACATCAAGGAGGGGCAGAGTTGCGGGAGATGGCTCCCTCCACAGCCTCACAGCAGCAGAGCTTAATAAATGCTGCTTTAGATTAAAATGGAGGAGATCACAGAACCACCTAGTGCGGCTGCAGGGGATGGTGGAAGAACAATAGTGTGTATTACCTTTCCTCCACATTGGGTAAAGCAATGCAGTGATGACATTTTTTAAAAAACTGTTTTTCGCCTCTCTTAAAATGAGCAACAAGAGCATAAGGAAAATCATCACAGGGCCCAAACTAGGTGTGAAGGAAACATGTGACTACTGCAAATGTCCACCCAACTTGTCCCACTAGTTGAGCTGGGGAAACTGAGGCCCAGAGGCTGAATGCAGACCTCCAGGCCTTGTTATCTGGCCCTTCAAATTCTCCACAGGCCACATCCCCTATCCATAAGCCACACCCCTCACTTTGCTTTGCATCAAGTGGGTTTTTTGATTGGCTAGAATGTGTCTTTCAATTGCAATAATGTCTATGGTTGAAGGATGGAGGATGGAGGTGTGAGTAAGTGTAGAAACCAGCCTAATGGACAAAGGAAAAAAAGTTACATTTGTTGCCCTGCCTACTTTTGCCTATGCTCCACCAACCCTTATCATGTGATTCTTGGGAGGTTCCCAACAGGGAAAGCAACCCTTGGGCTGGAAAGGAACCCCCACTCCTGCTGTGTGTCAAAAGCACAGAGGACTGGTCTGACATCACCCCCAGTTTTATAGGTGGCAAAATAGACAACTGCAGGAGCAGCAACTGGTGTCTGCCACTCCCTTCTTCTAAAGCTTCCTCTGCCTGATGCTTCATCATGACAGAACACTGAGCAGAGAGCGTATCCAGAGTGGTGGAGGATTGGCAAACACTGTTCATCACTGTGAGCCTAAACTCATTGGGAATGACCTATTGATCATTGTGCCTTGCACTGTTCATATTACTAAAAGTTTCCTTCTGCATTTGCTGCTTTTGGCAAACAGTTCCACTGGTTCTGGATTTACCTTGTAAAATATAAATAGCCAGTGTGGGGCCCTCCAGGTGTGACTGGACTACAGGTCTCATCAATTCTGACCCACTGTCTGGGACTGGTGGGAATTGAGTCCAACTATATTTGAAGGGCACCACCTTGAAAACAGCGAGCATCTCTTACATTCGCCTTCTACAGCCCACCTGGAATATAAGACATGTAACAGACTGCACTTAAGCCATTTGTTCTGAAACTCCTCTGATGGATGTCATCTTTATCTCTCAGAGTGGGGTTGGTCCAGTGATCCGAGCAGCCTCACATTCTTTCACTGTAACTCATCCCCTTAATCTGTCCAGAATGAATAAACAAACTCACAAGAATGTTGCAAGCGATTCACCTTCTGTCTTTCAGGTGGTCAGTACAGGACCCTTTGAGTTGGTTGTGAACTCCTAATCTAAGATGCATAATTGTGGATGGTGTAAAAAGCCCTTCCTGAACTAGTCCCTATTGGATAATTATCGATCAGTTTCCAATATCTCATTTGGGGACAAGATATGGGAGCATGTGGTAGCATCTCAGGACCAGGGATTTCTGGAGGAGACATTTTATTTAGATCCATTTCATTCTGTTTTCAGGTCTGGTTATGGGAGAGAGATGCCTTGGGTTGCTTTGCTTTGGTCGATGACCTAAACCAGGAATTGGATTGGGGGATTGTGTCCCTGTTGGTTCTGCTGGACCTCTCAGTAGCCTTCGATACTATCAGCAATGGTACCCTTCTGGACTGCCTTGCTGGGGTGGGACTTGGAGGCAATGTTTTACAAGGGGGGTGTTCATGTTGAGTTCCAGCACCTTGTTTTCTAGAAAAATAAAGGGATCATTGGAAGTGCAAGATATCCTGGGGATCCAGTTTCCCTAGATTATTTAGAGTTCTTGTTATGGGATGAAAAGCATATCACCTACTGTTATCCCATACTTCCCCTGCACCCACTTTCCAATAACAAGTAAGCATTTTTCTAAGATGCTTAGATCTTCACTGAAAGGAGAAGGCAGATAAGAAACAAATGGCACTGTCTTTCTTTCTTTCTCTCTCCCTCCCCACCCTTTTTTAAATGAAAAGAAGCCATGTGTTTCACTTATCAGAACACCAGACTTTAATAACAGATGCTTCTCTGCCTTCCTGCTCACCAAGGGATGATCTAATGCGTGGAACCATGCTTCAAATTGACGTTTAAAGCAAGAGGGAGTTTACATAAAATGAACTCTGGGGAGGCAAGGTTTGTTTTAACTTGGCAGGGCCTACCATGAAGGAGACAGCCCTTTAACCTCAATTTTCTCCTGAAACGGGTCAGGAGTTGCTCAGATGGGCATGGAACTAACAGGCCCAGATACAGAAAGGGGTGATTAGTCAATGGTAGCCTGTCTGCATTTGAATGCTCTTTTTCTACCTGATAAATGGACACCACATGAAAGTTCATCGCAATCCCTCCTCCCACCCTAACATAAAGCCCATAGCCATGAACAACTTGCTTGTAGTGTACTGTGCTACTATTTATATCCATGTTCTAACAGTGAACAGCAAACCCCTATTTGATCGTCACAACAATCATGTGATGTAGCATAACTTGAGGATGAGTGGAGACGAATGCTCAAAGTCACCCAGTAAGTTCTGAGTTTCCCTTCCCTCTCCTGAACCCACAACTCTTGCAGAAAATAAAAAAGCAGGGGGAAATCACTAGAGTTAAATATTCACAGTAGTTTATCCCACATTCCTAAATACTCAGAATGTATGTACTGTTTAAATCTGACTTCATACTTTGTTATGAAAAGTCAAGGGCAATCGTACGTATATAATTTTGAATTATGGTGCTGGAGGAGACTCTTGAGAGTCCCATGGACTGCAAAAAGATCAAACTTATCCATCCTTAAAGAAATCAGCCCTGAGTGCTCACTGGAAGGACAGATCCTGAAGTTGAGGCTCCAGTACTTTGGCCACCTCATGAGAAGAGAAGACTCCCTAGAAAAGATCCTGATACTGGGAAAGATGGAGGGCACAAGGAGAAGGGGACGACAGAGGATGAAATGGTTGGACAGTGTTCTTGAAGCAACCAGCATGAGTTTGGCCAAACTGTGGGAGGCAGTGAAAGATTGGTGTGCCTGGCGTGCTCTGGTCCATGGGGTCATGAAGAGTTGGACATGACTGAACAACTGAACAACAACAACAATTTTTGTTTGTAAGCCTGCAAGCAAGGCCATATGCCATTATTTTGGAATGGTGCTTATTAACTTCATGTGTTTTCTAGATATGGTGATGATGATAATGATGCTTTGGCCTCCAAGTGGAGGTGCTGCCAATAGGTGGGAACCTGTGACCTTTTAGCTGTTGACTAAATTCTTGACAATTGGAACTGATGGCATCCAGAGGGCCACAGATTTTAAATATCTGCTCTGCAGTGTCTGAGGGTTACAACTACACATGGTACCTTTCAGAGGCAAGTCTTTCCACATAAAGGCAATTGCTTGTCACCTTTTCTTCCCTCCTGGCTCAGAAGTACTGGCAAAGCATCTCTAACTCACTACAAATAATTGGACCAGGCCCAAAGAACGGCAGAAATGGCACTTGATATATGGGAGCGACACCCCTTAAACATACATGGAAAGCTCAAACTTGTCAGTTGCTTTCCACAACATTGTGCACTGTGTCATATAAAAATGGATATATGTTTCACTGTACAAAATCTCTATAAATAATATTAAAGGTACAGAGACCGATCAATGCTGAGAAATGGAACGGCATTTGTGTTGCTTGGGACTGACTGTTCTGTCTTCTAGGAGAATTATTCCTTTCTAGCAGTATTCCTTCAGGATCAAAACGCTACTGTTTCCCTTCTTCTTCCCTCCTCATACCATGTTACTAGGTGCCTGTATTATTAACCCCGCTTTCATGTTCTTGGTTTGATCTGCCTCAAATCATTTGCAAATGCAGGAACTTAATGAAAATATACTTTTGATTTCGGGACCTCAGTAAAGGAAGCTCTTCATTCGTAGGTTTCCGTGGAGATCCTTGAATCCTAGGTGCCTTGCCACCTTTCTCCCTCAAACTGCGGTTTGATATCACAGATGCATATAAAGCTGCCTGATACCATATCAAACATTTTTTTTTTCAATTCAGCACAGTGCTGTCTATTCTGAGACAGGAGACAGACAGATACATTTCCCTTACACTTGACACTTTAAGTTAGAGATGGCACAGATTGAGCCTGGTACTGCCTGCATGCAAAGCTTGGGCTCTGTTACTGAGTTATAGTTCCTTCCACCATTGAACTATGTTTCTTCCCATGTTGTACACAGTATAAGAACATAGGAAGGTGCCAATACTAGCTCAATTTTGTGGACACTGACTGACAGTGGCTCTCGAAGGTTTCAGCCCGGAATCTCTCACAACTCTACCTGGAGATGCCAAAGATTGATCCTGGGATCTACTGCATGCAAAGCAGATGTTCTCTCACTGAGCTATGGATGGGGTGGGTGGGTGGGGGGTAGGTTCCATATGGTGAAAGTTATCCAAGCTGCCCTAATACTTCGTTTCACCAGCCAAAGATACAAGGAATTCCTGCTTTTGCAAATGCATTTTTTTTCCTCACCTGACTGCTGAACGTCATCCTACATAGAATATTATTTAAGAGTGGCTCCATTGGGGCAAAGGAAAGACAATGGAGACGAGATACAGAATCATGGAATTGTTGAGTTGGAAGGATCTACATGAGACATCTAGCCCAACCAACTACAATGCAGGAATCCTGCTCACAGCTATCTCTGGATGGGTTTGAACCACTAACCTTCTGGTTGTATTAAATTTTTGAGATCTTACTATTTTATATATATATATTTACTGTTTACTGTAGTACACTCTTGCCCTTTTGATACCATAACCACCACCACCCCGTGTGTGTGTGTGTGTGTGTGTGTGTTTACTCAGAAAACAAATACCTGTACTCAGGATCTCATATTTGAAAATTGCTGTCTAAACTCTCAACTATTTCTTTGATGCCCCTGACTTTCAGGGTGGATCTGGTATTGTTTGTCTAGCTATATAGTGCTTTCAGCCCATCGACCAAAGCTTTGCTTCAGTTAGAAGAGCGATGATCTATTCCATTACAGAAAAGATCAGAAAAGTTACAAATAATAGCACTTTTCTGCGTGGCTTTGTTTGCCCCCTGCATTTCAGAGAAATGTCACAATTTTGCTGCAAAAGAGATTGCCTTCACACATGAAATGTCACTTTTGCCTTGGGAAAAAAAGGAAAGAAAACTGAAAGAAACAGTACAAGACAACCTGTCTTTCAGTTTTGCAGACACCAATATTTTTTAAAAAAAGAAAAAAAAAAGTATGTGGTAAGGCTCTTATGTAATTTGTTAGCCTTTTTTTTGCAAGTGAAGGGAACAGAATCTTTGAAAGTACTATTTTTAAAACTGTGCCATTATTTTATTTGGTAAATGTAAGAATGTTGCTGGGGTGCCATACCAGCTCTAACTGCTACAAAATTGCTAAAGAAACTTGAAATGTCCTTACTGGCAGCTGGCTTTCAAAGATTGCCTGTAGACGGAGATTCCCAGTGCCCATCACCACTTAGGAACACAAGAAGCTCTTCTACATCAAGTCAGACCATTGGTCCATCTAGTTCAGTATTGTCTACACTGAATGGTGGAAGCTCTCCAGGGTTTCAGGCAGGAGATATTGCCAGTTCACTAGGGACTGAATCAGGAATCTTCAGCATGCAAAACAGGCACAGGCAATGACCGATTCACATGTGACCGCACATGCACATATCACACTGGACCCAGAAGTGACTTCATAAATGGCAAAAGCAGTGCCTGGCCGTCCCACAAGCCTTTGCAAGTACAATCTTAGGAGCCCTTGCAGCAATTGTTGAGGCCTCTGGAGAGTTTGAGTTTGAGCAAGGACGTTTGGAGGGGGCAATTGTGGAGTTTGGTGCAGTCTAGTAAGTGCTGCTGGTTTTTAAAAGGGTTGTTCAAGGCTTTCCAGAGGTGTGGAGGATGTTTGCAGGCTTTTCCAATGGTGTGTGTGTGTGTGTGTGTGTTTGCTTGCCTGCTTGCCTGCTTGCTTGTTGAATTTATATACCACCAGGGATATGGTCTAAACCAGGGGTCAGCAAACCTTTTTCAGCCGTGGGCCGGTCCACTGTCCCTCAGACCATGTGGTGGGCTGGACTATATTTTTTTTTTTGGGGGGGGGGAGAACAAATTCCTATACCCCACAAATAACCCAGAGATGCATTTTAAATAAAAGGACACATTCTACTCATGTAAAAACACGCTGATTCCTGGATTGAGAAGGCGATTGGGCCGCATCCAGCCCCTAGGCCTTAGGTTGCCTACCCCTGGTCTAAACCACTGAGCCTCTTGAGCTTGCCGATCAAAAGGTCAGCAGTTCGAATCCCTGTGACGGAGTGAGCTCCTGTTGCTCTGGCCCAGCTCCTGCCAACCTAGCAGTTTGAAAGCACACCAGTGCAAGTAGATAAATAGGTACCGCTATGGCGTGAAGGTAGGCGGCATTTCCATGCACTCTGGTTTCCATCACAGTGTTCTGTTGCACCAGAAGTGGTTTAGACATGCTGGCCACATAACCTAGAAAGCTGTTAGTGGACAAACACCGGCCTGAAAGCGAGATGAGCGGGGCAACCCCATAGTCGCCTTTGACTGGACTTAACTGTCCAGGGGCCCTTTACCTTTTCCTTTAAAAAAAACAAAAAACCTTTTTATATACCACCCTATACGCGGAGGTCTCAGGACAGTTCACAGAACAAAATCTAAATATAAAACCCCAATATATACAGTATATAATCAAAATAAAAACAACAACCCAATAACACCCCCCCCCCCAAAAAAACCCCTACATTTTAAAAGGGCATAGGATGTCAATCAAATCAACCAAAGGCCTTCTTAAAAAGGAACGTTTTAGCCTTTTTGTGTTTCAAATATATACAGTTATGCGTTACAAATTATATGTGGTGCCTTGGCATGTAGCTCCCCGCATAAATGTGGAGTTGCTTGTACTCTACTACTACTACTACTACTACTAATAATAATAATAATAATAATAATTTATTATTTGTACCCCACCCATCTGGCCGGGTCTCCCCAGCCACTCTGGGCGGCTTCCATCAAACATTAAAATACTTTTAAAATATCACAGTTTAAAAACTTCCCTAAACAGGGCTGCCTTCAGGTATTTCCTGAATGTCAGGTAGTTGTTTATTCCCTTGACTTCTGATGGTACATCGCTTCCTTGGACTCTCTTATTATCTCTGTTCTTTCCACTGCCATGCCAATAACCTCTTGGAGTGTTGTTGTTTTCTACAGTCAAGCAGTATATAAATTTTATGACAAATAAATTGGAAAGCAATAAGGAACAGCATCTGGCAGTGGTTGATTGATGTTTACCAAGCCATACATATATTTGGAAATCACAGTAATATTGTATAACGGTAGAGAAGTGTGAGCTTCTCCCATTCACCATGCGGGACAGCATTCAGTGTGGAGATGTAGCTGTCCACATCAGCACGGAATCACACGAAGTCCTGGCTTGCCTGATATTATTTTGAGGAAAGGGAACCACACAAATGTGGTCTCTGTGCAGTCATCCCAGTGTGTCTCCTATTGGAAGCTGTCTGTATAGTAGAACAAGCAGGGGTGCCAACTTGAATAAAATATTTTGGGGGGCCCAGGTAAGCCCCGCCCTGCAAAATCGATCACACGATGCAGTGCACACACGCCATTTGAATGGGAATGCCCATCAACTTTGTGGGGGCCCAGCCCCCTCAAATGTTTTATTGTAAGGGCCGAAGGCCCCGTGTCCCCTAGGAGTTGGCTCCTGTGAGAACAATGGTGGTGCTACAGTCCTTCCTCGCATTGTGTGAACTGGAGTTTAACCTCTAAACATGTTTTGCAGACAGACTTGGACTTTTGGATCCCTTATCTCAGGAATGGGGAACTTAGGTTTCCCCCACATGTTGTTGCAATCCAGATCCCATCAGCTCCAGCCAGCATAGCCAATGGTCAGGGATGATGGCAGCTGTGGGTCAAGAACAGGAATAGGAAAACTCGGCCCTCCAGATGTTTTGGGACTACAACTCCCATGATCCCTAGCTAACAGGACCAGGGGTGTCTTGCCCATAGAGGCAAGTAGCGGGGAGCGCCAGGGCGCCATGTTCTGGAGGGCGCCAGGGAAGAGGCGGAGGCTGGGATCAGAGCCTCCTGGCACCAGCTCACCGCCCTCGCCTGCCTCACTGAAGCAGCGCCCCGCCTGGAGCCTCCACCTCTTCCCCACTGGAGGAGCCGCCCTCCAGCCACTGCCCGTCTCCTCCAACCCTGCAAAGCTTCCAGCAGTGCCATAAAAAGGTCGGCAACTCTGGGAAATGGGGTGTGTGTGTCACCGGAGGGATCTTTGCACCACGGCGCCGGATATACTTAAGACGGCCCTGAGCAGGACCAGTGGTCCGGGATGATGGGAATTGTAGTCCCAAAACACCTGGAGGACCGAGTTTGCCCATGCCTTTTCATTAACATCTGGAGGGTGACAGATTCCCCATCTCTGCTGCATCTGAATCAGTTTGGTTCCTGTATGGTCTGTTTGTTCACTATCATCCCTAACCCAAACCTGGTGCTTTTACAGTGCATTCTGATATGTGTCCACTCAGAAGCAAGCTCCAGTAAGTTTAATGAGACTCGCTCCCAAATGAGAGTGCATAGTATTGCACCCACTGAAGCACTACCCCTGGTACAGGTTTCAGTACAAATTCAGCTGGGTTCAATTGATAACAGCAATGATGATTTCACTCTTATTTTCTTGGGAGGCAGTAAAAGGTGGGAATCACATAGCTGCTGTGAATCCTCTAACCGCCCATCAACTGCAGAGCAAAGTACGTACAAATGAAAATCCCCGCCTCTGGATATATTCCTTAAAAGGCTATTGAAAGCTCACTGCTGTCGGTGGACAAAATAACAATATTTTGTACACCAATTGGAGCGCTTTCTAATAGCAGAACGATTTAGATATTCTGCATATAAATGTATAAACGAATAGTTGCAGCTTTGATAGTTTAATTATTGTGTAAGGCTTCTCCGTAATGTACGTTTGGCGCAAGGCTATTCTGCTTTCTGCCGCGAGACTGGGAAGGCTGAGGGTACAGATTGGCCAAACAAATTAAGGCCTCTTAGGAGGTTGACTAACACTGGGAACCTGGGAGACAGTATTTCCTATATAATTTTTAAAATGGGTCTATTTTCGTTCACTTTGCAAGGAGGCCGCTTAAGACCCTTTAAAAATGGTAGCCTTGAGAGTTCTGTTGGTCACCTCGGAGGAGGTGAGTTACTAGTCATATGTTTATGTTATTGGTGTGTATTACTTTACTTATCGTTAGTTAGGGTTATTTAGCTAATTAACTCACACCGAATAAATGCATATTGCTCCTGGGCTATTCCCACTGATTTTAAAAGTTATGCATTGCTGCTGAGCCATTCCCCCTTGAATTGTTAATTTATTTTTTTCTATTTTCTTTCTCCCTCGCTCTGTATATATCTCTTCCTTAAACAAACTCATTTTAAAGTGTAAATGTGAGCCTATGTTCACGGATAAATCTGCCAACACACTTTATTTCCAACGTCTAAAGATTCCAATTCACACACACACAAATGTTAGCAGGTGTGTATGTAAACCCATATTGAATGAGGAGGCTTGCTAACAGCTGAATAGCCAAAGAACCCCACAAATGTTTCCGCGTACCAAAGAGTGCTATGGGCATGTGGGGTTTTTGAACAGCTGCTCCCTCCCCATGACACATCGGAAGATGCTTTTGAAACAGACAGTGCACTCCTATGTGTGATTACTACTCAAAAGTAAGCCTCAGCAAGTTCAAGGGGACTTACTCCTAGCTAGGTATGTACAGGATCACAGTCTGTGAGGACTGTTATGATGCTGTGTGCAGGGGCGAACGAAGGCGTCATGACACCCGGGGCGGGGCATCGCTATGTACGAAGCATGCGCCATACGTAGCAACGCACTGTGCATAGCGGTTTGCTGGCGGCATCGCTCCAGCGCCTTACGGACGGTGCTGGGATACTCTGCTCATGGCTGTAGCGGAGACGGAGGGATCCCACTGTCATCCGTACAGCGCTCGAGTGGCACCAGCAGCAAACCGCTATGTACAGCGCATGTGCGGTGTCGCTACATACAGCCCCATGTGCTGTACATAGCGGTTTGTCGCCGGCGCCAGGATCCTCTGCTCGCGGCTGCAGCCATGAATGGAGGATCCTCCACATGCAGCTGTGGTGGTGTGATGGCTGCTTGCGCCTCCGTGAGCCCCCATGGGGTGCCTTCTTGTGACCCCCACAGACATGGCACCCTGGGCGTACCACCCCCCACCCCCATTGCAACGCCACTGGCTGTGTGTGTGCTATTTAGAGGAAAAGTTTAAAATCCTAGTAGGCGTGCCTTGGGTCTGTCGCAAACGATGGAGACCCTGTGGCCTTCTAGATGTTGGTGGGCTTCAACTCCCATCTGCCTCAGCCACCATGTCCAATGGATAGGGACGATAAGAGTTAGAGTCAAGCAACAGTTGGAATACCACAAGTCCCCCCTTCCTCGGTCTGGAGGGGGGACGTCTTGCAAGATTTTATATGAAAGTCCTGTTAAGAAATAAATATATAGGAAGGCTACTCTTAGCTGGTTCTTTGTCTTCACTCTGGGCGGCTTCCAACAAAAGATTAAAATACATTAAAACATCAGTCATTGAAAACGTCCCTAAACAGGGCTGCCTTCGGCTGCCCCAAAATCTGCCACCCGAGGTGAGCCAGCTCACCCCATTAATGGTAGGACTGTTCCTGCTTCTGAGGACTTGTTTTGAGGAGGGCTTGGGAGCCATTTTAGTTTTCGTTTACACCAGTTTGTTTCCAGGGGTAATGTCAAGAATGTGGGAATAAAGGGAAAAATAATATATATAAATGAATACTTTTTGGGGTCACTGGCAAGATTGGAGGCCAGGAGGTTTCGTTTATGTTTAAAGTTTTGTTTGTCTAGCTCTATCTTGTTATATATATCTATGAAAACCAATAAAAGTATTTACAGAAAAAGAATAATATAGTGCTGTGAATAAAAGTGCGAAACAACCGATGCTTTGCTCTGCCTGGCCTAGCAGTTTGACAAACAGTGACATTAATCCAAAGTCTGCAAATCGTGATCGTTTTGAAGCATAAATATTATTATCTTCTGTCAACATGTCCTTCAGAACCGCTTCTTAACATAAATTCCCTTACCAGAAATTGTCTAGATTCCTAGGGGTTAAAGACAGAGCATATTATATTACTTTAGCTCCTACTTTACATAACTTGTTCAAAACCTCAGTTTTGACTTCCCAAATCAACTTTTACTTAAGCTACACGAAGAAACAATGTTTAGATATTTGCCCCAGAAAGGTGACTCGAAAATTAGTTTT
Source organism: Lacerta agilis (assembly GCF_009819535.1). NCBI lineage: Eukaryota > Metazoa > Chordata > Lepidosauria > Squamata > Lacertidae > Lacerta > Lacerta agilis. The sequence goes on from NC_046318.1 coordinate 19,126,309, forward strand.
CTTTTTAAGAAAATGGTTGAGTACCTTGTGTGAAATATTCATTTCATAGCTCTTGGATACAGAATATCCAAAAAAACAGGCATTTTGCAATAACTGAATGGCAGTGCACATGTTTTGATCACGGGTGTTTGCTGGGGTATGAGACTCTCCTGAGAAACCTCTGAAGCATTTTGGGGTCTTTTGGGGCTACCTTTTACATTCTTTCATGTTTCTCCTGAGGAAAAATCCCAAATTCATTTTGAATTTTGCTTTGGGCAAAAATCTGACAACTACCTAGCAATGCATAGGAAATTCACACACCCCTGAGAAATGCCAGCCCTTCTGAACTGCTTTAATACAAGGGTGAGGGGTCTTTTGCAGCTCAAGAGCCATATTCCCTCATGGGGAATCTTCCTGGGGCTACATGGGTGGGGCCAAAGACAAAATTGGATGCAACAACAGGTGTGCCTCTTGTCTTTGTTCTGTAGGCTGTATTCCAGACAGAAAAGGCCATAGTATTGATAAGTAGCAGCAGCAGTAGTAAACAGTTACTGCAGCAGCAGAAGCATTGCTTATCTTCTTAAAAAAAATGTTTTTATTAAAGATTTTATTGTGTTACAGAAGTACATACGTCATCTCTATTTTCAGATCATAAAGTCCTTTCTACAGATCCATTATATTTGATGTGATACATTAATGTTTTATACAGCATAGCATTGCTTTTCTTGAGGACTGGCATGCCACCTTGCTCCCATGACAGTGGGTGCCTGGGGAATTCTGACGTCATCGTTGCATGTGCAAATGGCGCATCATGTCAGCACCCCCCCAGCATGCTGACGTCAAGTGTGCATGTTGTAGGGCAGGGACGTCCAACTACCAAGAGAATGTGATCTACTCCTGGGGGGGGGACTGGCAGTGATCTACCATCTACCCATTTTTGGGGGGGGAGTTCAGAGTTGTTGAGCTTTTTTAGGAGACAGGCCTAAGTTGTTGAGCTTCTTTGGGGGGCAGTGGTTGAGCTTTTTTTTAGGGGAGAACTATAAGTTCTTGACCTTTTTTGGGGGGGGGCTTCACAAAGTTGATAACCTTTTTTTAAACAGTAAGTGTGCAGATGGACAGGAATGGGCGAATTCAGTTCGGATGACTATCATATCTACTACTGTGGGCAGGAATCCCGTAAAAGAAATGGAGTGGCCCTCATAGTCAACAAAAGAGTGGCGAAAGCTGTACTGGGATGCAACTTCAAAAATGATAGAATGATCTCGATACGAATCCAAGGCAGTCCTTTTAACATCACAGTAATCCAAGTTTATGCACCAACTACCAGTGCTGAAGAAACCGAAATTGATCAATTCTATGAAGACTTACAACACCTTATAGAAATGACACCAAAGAAGGATGTTCTTCTCATTATAGGGGATTGGAATGCTAAAGTAGGAAGTCAAGAGATAAAAGGAACAACTGGCAAGTTTGGCCTTGGAGATCAAAATGAAGCAGGGCAAAGGCTAATAGAGTTCTGTCAAGAGAACAAGCTGGTCATCACAAACACTCTTTTCCAACAACACAAGAGACGACTCTACACATGGACATCACCAGATGGGCAACATCGAAATCAGATTGATTATATTCTCTGCAGCCAAAGATGGAGAAGCTCTATACACTCAGCAAAAACAAGACCTGGAGCTGACTGTGGCTCAGATCATCAGCTTCTTATAGCAAAATTCCAGCTTAAACTGAAGAAAGTAGGAAAAACCACTGGGCCAGTAAGATTCAATCTAAATCAAATTCCTTATGAATACACAGTTGAAGTGAAGAACAGGTTCAAGGATTTAGATTTGGTGGATAGAGTACCTGAAGAACTGTGGATGGAGGCTCGTAACATTATACAGGAGACAGCAACGAAAACCATCCCAATGAAAAAGAAATGCAAGAAAGCAAAGTGGCTGACCAATGAGGCCTTACAAATAGCGGGGGAGAGAAGACAAGCAAAATGCGAAGGAGATCGTGAAAGATACAGGAAATTGAATGCAGATTTCCAAAGAATAGCAAGGAGAGACAAGAGGGCCTTTCTAAACGAGCAATGCAAAGAAATAGAGGAAAATAACAGAATGGGAAAAACCAGAGATTTATTCAAGAAAATTGGAGATATGAAAGGAACATTTCGTACAAAGATTACCACAATTAAGGACAAAAGTGGAAAGGACCTAACAGAAGCAGAAGACATCAAGAAAAGGTGGCAAGAATACACAGAGGAATTATACCAGAAAGATATGGAGGTCTCATACACCCCAGGAAATGTGGTTGCTGACCTTGAGCCAGACATCCTGGAGAGTGAAGTCAAATGGGCCTTAGAAAGCCTTGCTAACAACAAGGCCAGTGGAAGTGATGATATTCCAGCTGAACTATTTAAAATTTTAAAAGAGGATGCTGTTAAGGTGCTGCACTCAATATGCCAGCAAGTTTGGAAAACGCAGCAGTGGCCAGAGGATTGGAGAAGATCAGTCTACATCCCAATCCCAAAGAAGGGCAGTGCCAAAGAATGCTCCAACTACCGCACAATTGCACTCATTTCACACGCTAGCAAGGTTATGCTTAAAATTCTACAAGGCAGGCTTAAGCAGTATGTGGACCGAGAACTCCCAGAAGTGCAAGCTGGATTTCGAAGGGGCAGAGGAACCAGAGACCAAATTGCAAACATGCGCTGGATTATGGAGAAAGCCAGAGAGTTCCAGAAAAACATCTACTTCTGCTTCATTGATTATGCAAAAGCATTTGACTGTGTCGACCACAGCAAACTATGGCAAGTTCTTAAAGAAATGGGAGTGCCGGATCACCTCATTTGCCTCCTGAGAAATCTCTATGTGGGACAAGAAGCTACAGTTAGAACTGGATATGGAACAACTGATTGGTTCAAAATTGGGAAAGGAGTACGACAAGGCTGTATATTGTCTCCCTGCTTATTTAACTTATATGCAGAATACATCATGCGAAAGGCTGGACTGGATGAATCCCCAACCGGAATTAAGATTGCCGGAAAAAATATCAACAACCTCAGATATGCTGATGATACTACCTTGATGGCAGAAAGTGAGGAAGAATTGAAGAACCTTTTAATGAGGGTGAAAGAAGAGAGCGCAAAATATGGTCTGAAGCTCAACATCAAAAAAACTAAGATCATGGCCACTGGTCCCATCACCTCCTGGCAAATAGAAGGGGAAGAAATGGAGGCAGTGAGAGATTTCACTTTCTTGGGTTCCATGATCACTGCAGATGGTGACAGCAGTCACGAAATCAGAAGACGCCTGCTTCTTGGGAGAAAAGCAATGACAAACCTAGACAGCATCTTAAAAAGCAAAGACATCACCTTGCCGACAAAAGTCCGTATAGTTAAAGCTATGGTTTTCCCAGTAGTAATGTACGGAAGTGAGAGCTGGACCATAAAGAAGGCTGATCGCCGTAGAATTGATGCTTTTGAATTATGGTGCTGGAGGAGACTCTTGAGAGTCCCGTGGACTGCAAGAAGATCAAACCTATCCATTCTCAAAGAAATCAGCCCTGAGTACTCACTAGAAGGACAGATCCTGAAGTTGAGGCTCCAGTACTTTGGCCACCTCATGAGAAGAGAAGAATCCCTAGAAAAGACCCTGATGTTGGGAAAGATGGAGGGCACAAGGAGAAGGGGACGACAGAGGATGAGATGGTTGGAAAGTGTTCTTGAAGCTACTAACATGAGTTTGGCCAAACTGCGAGAGGCAGTGAAGGATAGGCGTGCCTGGCGTACTCTGGTCCATGGGGTCACGAAGAGTCGGACACGACTGAACGACTGAACAACAACAACAAGTGTGCAGAACAACACAGCCACTAGCAGACAAATGCAGCGTTACAGTAGACAACAAAGTGACGTACACTAAACATGACGCAGGGAAAGACCGAGGGGGGAGGGGGCCGGAGACATGATTCTAAACAACGCGAGCGATAACAATCCAACGATCAACCACGATTGTCCAGGGATCGACCTGTGGATCGTGGTCGAACAGTTGGACAACCCTGTTGTAGGGCATGCACATGTCACAGAATAGAATCTGGGGGTCCTGATGTTATGAAAACTTCCCGCGGGGGCAAGTTGAGAGACTGACCCCAAGACGGACGAAGCTTCCGTGCCCTCTGGCTCCTAGAGTCCAGGGGCACAATGTAATATGCAGTTGTTCCCAGCTTGAAAACAACATACACAAGCCATTTGGCTAAGATCTACTTTATTGTAGATAAAAAACAGAGTATGCCTCTGCGCAGCAGCTCATTATTTCAGAGCTGTCTGTAAATGCGACCTTCATCTCCGATGCAAAAAAGAAAGTAAAGAGTACAATAGTAAAATACAATGACATCACATGTGTGGGAGCTGGTATCGCTGGTGTGTTTCACACAGAGTGGAAACATGACTCCTGAGTCTTGTGACCTTGCTGCAGCGTTCGCAGCTCGTCATGTCATAATATCACAACATCCTCCCCCGATATTAGACAATGTTAGAGCGGCAAAAGTTAAGGCATCATTAAGAGAAGTAAACAAACAGTTATCATATACACAGTATGAATCTGTTGTCTTTGTTCCATCCTTGGAACTCTCTGAGACTGGTTCTACCAGTTTGAGCCTTTGATAACCAACTCTCCAGGGGACCAGAGCATTTGCTCTGTGTGTGTTGGCAGAAACAGTGTTGAACTTTGCAACCTGTTGCTGTGGCCTTTTCACATCTGTGAAATGAGCCTGAGTGCAAACTACAGCTACATTTGCAACAGCTGAGATTGCAAACTCTTTGGAGTAACGTTTGGGCGCCTGACCCTTTGTTACTCTCTCAGATCTACGCATAAGATGTAGATCCTCGTTGCTGAGTTTCTCCTGAACAGGACTTTTTGGAGAAACTTTACCAATTGTAAACAGTGGCTCTAAAGATTCTAGCACATCATCATCTGTTGATGGCCTGGTACTATCATGAGGTCTCTCAATGACAGTTTCACCTGTGTCGGAACTAGCCGTGGTTGAGCTTGCACTGCTACTGCTGGTGTCAGAATCCTCATATGTATTGACATCAATGGGAAAGCTTTGGAGAACCTGTGTCTCCGGCTTTACAGTAGGTTCTACCTCCTGAGTAAGAATTACTGTGTTTGAGGAAGGCAATAGAATTCTGTATTGACCTTTCTCATAGCCCATAAAGATGCCTTGGATGGTTGCACCTTCAAGTGATTCCACCCACATCTGAGAACCAAAAACCTTAAGATGCTTAACAGAAGGCTTTCTGTTAAACAGTATCTCATAAGGTGAGCATTCCATTCCTTTTGGAATACTCCTGACCCATGCATAAGTGAAGGCAGATAGGCTTTCAGCCCAATTCTGGTCAGACAGCTTTGCACTTAGCAATTGCGCCTGCATACCCTCACGTAATATTGTGTTAATTTTAACACACAAATCTTTGTTCCACGATGATTGGCTGACAGCAACTTTGTGCCGAATGCAATGTTGACTTAGGAACTCTTGGAACTCCTGTGAATCAAACACTGGTAATTGATTAGTATACAAACATTCAATTTTGCCATCATGCATGAAATCTATCTTAGCACAAAATTCAGTGAACTTGGCCAAGACTTGCTGCGGACTTTTCATAGTGTAAATCCAAGAGAATTTAGAGAAATGATCAGACAGCAATAAATAACAGGTAGCTCCGCCTCTAGATTGTGGCAAAAGTCCTATTACATCAGCAGAAACCTGCTGGAAACATTTTGTGACCTTTTCTCTGCGTGGCTGTTTGGTAGTCTCCTTGGACTTAGCAGCACCTGCAAAATAAGAGTCAACAACATCATAACAACAGTCAGTAGATTCAAAAGACAGTAATAATAGTCCATCTTTGTTCTTCTGAGCTGTAAGGATAACTTCTCCATCCTTATGAATTGTGCACAGTCCTTTACGTAGTCTGAGCTCGCATCCCTTCTCGGTAAGCTGCGATGCACTTAGCAGATTGTAGGCAATTTCTGGGACGTATAGCACGTTGCTGATAGACAGCTGGAGACTCTGAAGATAAACAGTTCCAACTCCAGTCGATTTCAGGTGTGTTCCACTCACCTGCGACACGGTGGATTCCAGCTTCTTAAAAGTCTTAAACAAACGCTTGTTAGCGGTCATGTGGTGGCTGGCAGCTGAATCAATAACAAAAGCCAGGTCAATGTCAATGTCATCCTGCTCCTGAACGCCTTGTGTAAGCAATGCAACTGTGCGCCCTTTGGAGACTTTGGCTTGCGCCTTGCCTGTAGATCCACTGGCTTGTTGAGTAGATCCTTTCTTGGGCTTTCTGCAGGTCTGGAAACTGTGTCCTCTCATTCCACAGTTTGTGCAGCGTATGACTTTAAGAGCTTGCACGTGCTCAGTTTGACCACTAGGAGGGGTAGAGGACGCTTCTGCTTCACTCCCCCTTCCATTAGCCTCATTTTGAGCAGCACAACGATCTTGCTCATTTAGCAAAGTTGAGAAGACTCTGGCAACGGTTAAGTTTTGAGCATCCAGGGCACCTAGCTGTGATGCAATAACACTATAACCGGCATGGAGGCTATTCAAAACCATGAAACAAAACACATCTTCGTTTAATTGCACGTTGCGTTGTGCGAGTTCACTTCTTAATTCTTTCATATGGTTAAGATGCGAACACAAATTGTCTCCCTCCTTTAGCCTTAGGTTGGTGAGATGTTGGAAATGCAGCATGGAACTCCCTGCCGCAATCCTCAAATGTTCATTTTGCAAAACAACCCAATAATCATTAGCGTGAACCAAATCCCTGATGTGTATTATCTGAGATTGGTCAAGATGCAAAACAATGGTCGCCTTCGCCTGATTATCCCTGTTTAGCCATCGAGGGCCAGGGAAAGGTGGAGGGGCATTAGTGACCACATCAAGCAAATTCTGCCTGGTCAGGACAGCTTCCATTTTAATATGCCATGTCTGATAATTTTCATCAGTGAGCATTGGGCACAGGGAGCTGTTCTGCTTCTGATCCTTTGCCATTGTGGCGAAAAAGCAGGCTTTTCACTCTCTGTCTTCAGAAAGCAATTTAAGCAAACAAACCTAGCCTTCTGAGGTTTATTGCCTCGTAAATCAGTCCGGTACTACTCACAGTCAATTAACGCGTCTTCTCACAGTGGGAAACGGCCGTCTTCAGCACGAAAAAACTCCCCCGGAATGAAGCACGCAGTTTAAGGCTGCTTTCTTTGCCGGCAGATAAACATCAGGCAGAAGTCATCAGAGGTCCGATGTTCGGAAACCAGCCAACTGCTACCAATGTTATGAAAACTTCCCGCGGGGGCAAGTTGAGAGACTGACCCCAAGACGGACGAAGCTTCCGTGCCCTCTGGCTCCTAGAGTCCAGGGGCACAATGTAATATGCAGTTGTTCCCAGCTTGAAAACAACATACACAAGCCATTTGGCTAAGATCTACTTTATTGTAGATAAAAAACAGAGTATGCCTCTGCGCAGCAGCTCATTATTTCAGAGCTGTCTGTAAATGCGACCTTCATCTCCGATGCAAAAAAGAAAGTAAAGAGTACAATAGTAAAATACAATGACATCACATGTGTGGAAGCTGGTATCGCTGGTGTGTTTCACACAGAGTGGAAACATGACTCCTGAGTCTTGTGACCTTGCTGCAGCGTTCGCAGCTCGTCATGTCATAATATCACAACACCTGAGCCCTTCGTTTAAAATTTGTGGATGCCCAGGCAACCGGGGCCCACATAATTGGAACCTGTGCTTGAGGCTTCTCAGATATAGGAGGAGTCCCAAATTCACTCCAGATTTTGCTTGTGCAAAATATTGGGGGTAACTCAAGTCAGATACATGAACTGGGAAACTCACTTTCCTATTTACATATGAATTAAAACATTTTTTCTAACACAAATTTCATGGGGAAATTTAAATTCATGGAACATGATCATATGGCTCTCCTCAAATATGCCTGGAAAGAATTCTGGAACAACAATGGGTTATCAGCTCCGCCCAAGACATAATGGAGAACAGCAGCAACCAAGAAAAGATAGACATAACATTTTACAAGGACAGGAAGAAATGCCACAAACAGAATAATTGCCACACACAGGAAGAACAAGGATATAGTTTGAGTGCCTCATTTATAGAATTATAAATCATTTAATGTGTCAACACAAATGGAGGTTATTAATATTGCAGTTGTTGTACAAGGAATTATTATTATGACCAGAATGTAATTGAAATTAATAAGATTATGGAATGCAGAAATGAAGAAAATAATCAAATCATCAATTCTAGCATGTAGAGGGGGCACCTTATCTAAATTATATAATTCAGTATTTGAACAATTGGTATTAGCAATGGTATTATAAATTGATTTTGTTATAATGAAACTATTATTGGGTTGTAATTGAAAACTAATAAAAATATATATAAAAACAAAAAATACAAATATGCCTGTGGGGAATTCCTTCTTTGCAGGTGTTCCCCACTCATAAAAATGAAGGGGACAGGATATGGTTCAGTGGTAGAGCACATAGGACATGCTTACCATGCAGGGAAGATCCCACCACATGCAATCCTAGAGATCTTCTGCTACTAGTCAGTACAGACAGTCCTGATCTAGGTAGACTAAAGGTCTGACTTTACATTAGGCAGCTTCCTGTGTTCCTATAAGCTCTCCATACAAAGGAAAGCTGAGAAGCAGAATTTATTTCAACAACAACCCAAACATTAAAGCACACCTTGCGTACAACCCGTGTCACTGGATCTATCTACCTGAAATTTGGCATAATCTAATCAAAAGGGACATATTTCATCCAGATGTGTCAAAGAAATAAAAAGTATAGCTGCTTATTGATTTCCCATTAAGGTCAAGGTCAAGGTATGTTACCCCGGGATGGTTAAGTCTAGTCAAAGGCGACTATGGGGTTGCGGCGCTCATCTCGCTTTCATGCCGAGCGAGCTGGCGTTTGTTCACAGACAGCTTTCTGGGTCATGTGGCCAGCATGGCTAAACTGCTTCTGGCACAACAGGACACCGTGATGGAAACCAGAGCACACGGAAATGCCGTTTACCTTCCCGCCGCAGCAGTGCCTATTTATCTACTTGCGCTGGTGTGCTTTCGATCTGCTAGGTTGACAGAAGCTGGGGCAGAGCAATGGGAGCTCACCCCATCGCACGGATTCAAACCACCGACCTGCTGAGCAGCAAGCCCAAGAGGCTCAGTGGTTCAGACCACAGTGCCAGCTGCTTCCCTTACCTAATCTTGCCTTTCCCCTGGTTAGAAAGGTATCTGAAACTTTGAGAAGTGAACCATAGCCAGGGACATAGCAATGTGGGTGCAGTGGGGGCAGAGAGCTCCCAGTGGCATGTTTCCGAGGGTGACAAGGCATGTGGTTTGCCAGTGGCGCAGCTTCAGCACCATGCGGACGATGCTGGGATCCTCTGCTTGTGGCTGCAGCCGCATGTAGAGGATCCTCCGTTCGCGGCTGCAGCTGTGAGCAGAGGATCCTGGCACCGTCCGTACAATGCCGGAGCGGCGGTGCTTGCAACCTGCTATGTAGCACGCATGTGCGGCATCGCTACGTACGACGCATGTGTCATACGTTGCAGCGCCCCACCCTCGGGTGCACGTCATGCTTGCTGCTCTGGGTGCCTGAGCGGCTTCCTACACCTCTGACCGTAGCAAACCTCTTCTTTGGATCAAAACCAAAGTAAACTGTTTGAATCTCCAAACGGAAGCAACCTGTTTTCCAAAGTCTTTTTTTTTTTCTTTTTCTGCCTCACAACACTGGTTCACAGCATGACCACATTGTGACTGTGCCCACCTCATTCCATTTGTGGCACTAAGCAGCACAGAATCAATTAAGCAACACATAATCAATGACTTTGACTCTGGTCTTCCAAGCGCTTCCAATTCCAAGTCAGCGCTGTGTTCTCCCCACTGCCATTATCATTGCAATATGGCATCCCTTTGGCCTGCCTATGTCTCACGTCAATGACATCACCTTGGCAGAAAACCTGGAGTGTTAACGCTTGATTAGATTGCCTCATAACAATCCTCTGAAACATTTTAATTGTCCTGGCCCTTGAAGGAGCATACGCCTCGAGAGGATTTATTGTTTACCTGATGCTCAGGAAGATTGAAGTGAAGACAGAGATTCTGGAGAGAAAAGCGATCACTCACACGACTTGTAACATTTTATGGATAAACTTTGCAAAGGCATCAAGATAAGATGATCTATCCAAGGGAGCTACAGCACAGGCAGCTTGTCGGCTTCTGACACAGACGATACCTGGATTGAAAACCAAGATAAACATTATCAGAAGAAAGAGGAGATCAAGTATCATTTTCCTGGCAGTTTAAGAAAGAAAAGACCTAAGGATGCCAAAATATCTTTTTAACAGTGTAGAGCGATTGAGTTTCAGTTAAAGGTCAAAGGTTATTGGAACATGTTCTATGCTTTAAAAAAATGACATGAGCTTTCAGAATGTTAAGGCAGATAAAAGTTAACCACAGCTGTTTTCAAACACAAATTTGAAGTGTGTTCTTGTCACAGCTATAATAGCGCACTGAGTCTGAACGATCTGCAACAAAAGACATTAGAATCCTTTATTCCTTGTTTTTGTATGTCAGAACAAAGAACCTTGACACACAAACAAAGCACTTGTTGATCCAAGCACCCCCATGCAGAAGACGAAAATTCACATGGAAGTCTATTATGTGAAGACAGCTCCTTTATATTCAATGGTGGTGGTCGCTATGAATGCTGAGCTAGCCTATGCATAGAAGCTAATGGTTAGCTTATTATGGCCAACAAAGCCTCATGTGAGTGCCATCATATGTATCAGGAAGATGACTGAGACTTTTAGAGATACTTAAACCACATTTCCTAAAGCAATGAAACCAGTAAGACTTCTGTGGGTCCAGTAATGGTTTCTCCCTCTATAAATTCCACAAGTATTGGGTTGTAAGAATTGGATATCTTTCTCCTGCTAAATACAAAGAGCATTTGACCATACATTTGCTTTCTGGCAGATCTGAAAAATCCCAATTAAAATATCCACAATTCCAATACATGCAAACACAATGTGGGCTTTGTTTTACCGCCCCCGCAACCATTGGATTCTACTGCTGTTGCTGGTGTATGCACAGTTCATGTTCCAGAGATCCATTAAATTAATTGCAAAATTGGGGAGATAAGGAGGCAGGGAGAAGGGGGAATGAAATGTTCTTCAGATTTCAGTTAACAAATCCGTTACTTGCTTTTAAAGCCCCTAAATCTTAATTAAAATCTTAGGGTAAAACACGAGTGTTTTAAGGGGCCTCTCTTGTGCCCACTATCAAAATACTGAGAAAGCTCCCCTGGATGCAGATTGCAATCCTCCATAAAAACTCATCCTTATTTCCTAGTCTATAATGTACAGCACCAGTAAACAGGGTTTGAGAAGCCAGCAACAGCAAAACCATGTGAACCTGTGGTGCCCAGTATGAAACTACAGTGTAAGAAGAAATCAATGTACGTTGTGGCCTCTGTCAACCAAGAATCTGTCGACCATGCAGGCTCTGAAACAGAGGCGATACTGTCACATGGATATAGGAATGAACAAGTATTAAATATTTGGCTGGAGTGTGATGTCTAGATAGATGCTGGATGTGTGACTATCTCTCAATGGTATCTGAAGAAGTGTACATGCACACGAAAGCTCATACCAATAACAAACTTAGTTGGTCTCTAAGGTGCTACTGGAAGGGGAAAAAATTATTTTTTATTTTGTTTTGACTATGGCAGACCAACACAGCTTCCTACCTGTAACTATCTCTCAATGATTAACCAATAGGTCATTGTTACTGCATCTTCTCAGCAGTGGGCAACATGCACCCATAGGTTTTACTTTTCCACAGCTGCCGTCACCAACAGCACAGTTATTTTACTCTCTGTGCTGATCAACCAACCGTCCATATATGATGTATAGGCTCTAAGGTTTTCTAGGCATGGAATAGATTGGAGTGGAGAAACTGTGGCCCTCCATATTTTGTTGGACCCCATCATGGTCAGTGATCAGAGATAATGGGAGATGAAGTCTGGTGTCATCTAGAAAGCCAAAGCTTCCCCACTCCTGAAATGGGTTTATTTACTCACTTATGCCCCCACCTCTCTTTTCTAGGCACTCAGGGCAGTGAACAGCAGAAAGTCCGCTCACCTTTTCTGGTGGGCAGCATTGTGGCCAGTGGCGGAGGAATCCTCTCTGACACCTGGGGCAGGATGCCGAGGGGTGGGGCGAACTGCCCGGTGGTGCATGTGTGACGTCCCATATGGACTGCGCATGTGCGACATCCCATATGCATGGCAGCCCATATGGTTGCCATGCAAGAGGCAGCCTGTACGGATGCCCATATGGACAGTGTGCGAGAGCAGCAGCCTGTATGGACACCGCGCGAGCGGTGCCCATACTGGCTGTGCATGCCCTCGGCCGCTCTACAGCTGGGGGGAGGCAGGGGCCATCTTGTCACCCCCACAGAGTGTCACCCGGGGCAAACCACCCCCTCTGCCCCCCACTTCGTACGCCCCTGATTGTGGCCAAGCATCTAGGCTCCTGCAGTGATCTGGCAAGGGGCATAGATTGATGTCCCCCTCATGCTATCCCAGCCTTATCACCGGCACTGGGCAGTGCTATGTGCAAGGGTGGCCACGCCCCCTACCAGCACTGATTGGACAATGGGAAATTTAAATCCCCGCATGGTCAGGGACTCCTCCTTTCTCGCCCTTCACAGTATTAGTGTATATCTGTATGTTATACAGATATACATGTTTAGATGGTATAGATGTTTAGATGGTAAATGCAAGGGTGGGGAGGGTTTTTTTTTTTTTTTTACTGGTCTGTAAAAAAAAAAAGACCCTCTCTGCCCTTGCATTTACTATTTAGATTCCAAAGGACAGCACAAAAGGAAAACAGATGCAGATGAAGGAAGAAGAAAAGAAGTCCAGGCACCAGTTCTTAAAGTAATGAAGTCCTTATAAGGACCTTTCTTCTTAGGGAAAAAGATCTGGGAGAAAAACAGTGAAATGGAGCTGGGTCTGAGCAACCCTGCTTCCCAACTCTCTGGCTGCCTGATAGGAAGGCTGCCGCCACATGTCTAATGTATACGTTTCACTATTATATACAATTTGTCATGAGAATCTAAAAGGAACCAGGATAGGAGAGGTGAACATTGCTGGCATTACCCGTGATGTTTATCATGGTGCACAACTTGGCTCTGGGAAATTGTCTAACCGTTACATTCTCATGCTGCTCAGTGTGTGAAAAGGTTTGTCAGGGTGGAAGGGGTCCTTGGTGGAAATAAGGTATTGGAAATAAAGGTTGGAGTATTGTTTAGAATTTTTTATTTATTTACGTTTGCTGCTGTTAATGATATTAATTTTAGCGTTGGTTTTTTTAGATGTGGAAATTGTTTAATTTGGTTGTGTACATCTGGTGTGTTATTTATTTATTGCTTATGGCTAGTTTTGTTATGTTTGTAATTACATAATGTTATTTTCATGTCGTAAGCTGTCTTTAGCATGAACTATGGAAAGGTGGCATACAAATAAAATTATGTATGCCTGTATGTATATATGGTGCACTCAAAGTACAGGTACAGATAGATAATCCATTGTGACATGTCCCTCCATGTTTCTAGAACATCTCTCTCTCTCTCTCTCTCTCTCTCTTGTGTGTGTGTGTTTTTTCAGGCAGATAAAGCTTTCACAGCAGTCCTTCAGTTGCTGGAAATTTTAACTTGGAAAATTGCTTCTAGAGACTTTAGACATGGTTGATGGTGAAAACTAGAATACTGTGCGCTACCACACATTTACCTCTTCTGTTATCTTAAATAAGGATTTCCAAACTGTAATTGATTGGTTCCACATGGTATTCTGTCACTCCTCTATCAATGAAGTGTAAGCGGGGCCGGGGGTGGGGGAGAGATCATTTAGTAGATGTTAAGTCTAGCTTGAGATGTTTAATTTCAGTTTCATTAACTTTGCCATCTGTTTTATCTCAGAAGAACAGGTAGTGGCAGATGGAGATCTTGCACTTTAGTCCACGCTGTTAAAAGCAGAACCATTAGCTAATAAAGTTAACACCAGCCATGATTTAATTAAGGAAGAGACCCTTGACTTTGTGGATCTGGATGGGAATCTAGTGACCTTCACAGGTTCCACACTTCTAGACAGGATCATGTGATAGACAGACAGACAGATAGATGACAGATAGCTATAGACACACACACCCTAAGTAAGAGGTGTGTTTGTGTGCACGTGTGTGTGTGCGTGCATGAAGTGTTATGCTGTTGTGTATGGAGGTTTTGGGTTTCCTGATTTGCTGCTGCATCTGCTCTTCCTGAGTCCCTGCAGATACAGACAATTTATCATTAATTTATTGGGTGAGATGAGAGGGGTGGTGTTGTGTGCGTGCCATTAGATTTGTCCTACTTGAACTCTTGAAGAAACTGAGCTATTTATGAAGTGGTGGGCACCTGGTTTCTCTTCAGCTAGTTTTGAATAGGTATATCGAGCTCTTTGGCATATCTACACTCTTTAATCCTACCTTTCCCAACTCAGTGCCCTCTAGATGTATTAGACCAGAGCTCCCATCATCCCTAGCCATTAACCATCCCAGGTTGACAATTTCCAGCTGCCCCTCAAGTGTGAAGCAATATAAAGATATAGCTAGCAAAACTAACTAAAGGTTAGAGGAGCCAAAAACATGTGCACATTTGTAGATGTGATTACCTAGTTTACCAGGAACATGCATGGGATGTGTGCTCAGTCCGGAAGCTTACAATTGTTCTTTACAATGCATAGAAGCTTGTGGCCAAGCTGAAGGTCTGAATGTGTTGCATTATTTATCCTTCCCTTCAGCCAAACGTTTCTTGATAAATTTGTAGGGAAATGCACAAAGCTCAGATGTGTGCATCCTCTGGGTACTTGCCTACTGTCTTCTCTCTCTCTCTCTCTCACTCACTCACACACACACACACACACCTCTGATGCAGAAAAGCATGTGTCTCAGGTGAGAAAGGAGACAAAGAGAATGTGCAATGTGGGAAACAATTTCACACAAATTTAATTTCTTCTGGTTCCTCCCCATGGCTTCTGTGACATTGCTTCTAATATATCAAGTATGGGCAAGCATACCTGGGGAAAATTAAAGTTATGAAAATTGTTTTGTGTGAGAGAGCAAGGGTGCATCTGTGCATGCATGCACATTCATATTAATTTGTGTTTTCCAGGGAATTTATAATTATGACCTATCCCTCTTCTATACCAGTGTGCTTTCCTAAGGGATTCTTGTCCTTCAAAGACAGCTTGTGGCAGCTCCGTATCCTTCAAAAATGTCTCTCTGGAGATTCCACAGACAGAAAGAACAGTCAGGTGATCTCATGCACCCAGCACCCAAATATGGCTCATGGGAGAACCCTTGTCAATTTCCTGCATCCTTGATATCGGTATGGAAAACAGCTGAAGAAAGAAGATAATTTAGTCAAGTAATTGATATTTAGCTAATATGAACAGGCGGGTAACTATTCATTAAGAAAACCATGTACACTCACATAAGTAAAACAATAATTTCACTGAATAAACCCTGAATTGTAAGAATACATAGCAACAACCACTGCCCCTCTTGGTCTCCTCTAAGCCCTTTTGACTTCCTTTGTTCTCCTACTTGTGATTAGCATGGCCTTTAGATTATTATTATTTTCTGTGCATACTTTACTTTCAAGCTTCCACTTTTGAAACCACAACTTTGTCTGTTACTTTGTGGGCTTAGAGAGTTTCTTATTGTCACCTAGAATAAGGTGCTCAGAGATCTATTAGTATTAGAAGCCGGAACTATTATTTCTGCTTTAGCTCATTTCTCTTGACCAGAGTGCCTCCACTTTCCAACACAACTGATACTAACCATTCCAGCAGGCTGCCTCAGTTGGGAGCCAGCAGTCATTCAATCAGCTCTGCTGATTCAGGGTCTATGACGTGCCTCTCAGTACTGAACTGTGTCCATTCCAGCTGATCATTAAAAAAACTACTAGTTAACTTTATGAATTGGTACACATGTTTGCTCCCCCTCCCCTCTCTTTCCCCTCTTCTGTTGTGTCTTTACATTGCCAGCCTACATGCAAGGACTGTGTTGTTTTAATTAATTGTGCATAAGACACACTTAGAGTCTTTGTGGCTGAAGAATGTGGGTGCAGAAGAAATACTCAAAATAAATTGATAAGTATTCTCTGGATATTCACCAAGTGTTTGATATTAAATATGTTTGTTTGGCAGCTGGAGATTTCAGAGTAGCAGGCAACATTTGACAATACCTGACAGCTTTCATTCAGTAGCAAGCAGTATTCAACAGTATCTGACATACAACAGTCAACACTTGACAACAACTGACAGCTGACCTGTGGCTGTGATCAATGCTTGACGGTATATGATTGATGACTCACCAAAGAATTATGTAATCGGATACGGATACGGATGAGTCAAAAGAGGTGAACTTAAGTGTTAGATGCCAAATTTTGATTGGAAAATTTGAGCGTTTAATTTCGTGATGAAAATTCAGATAGGATTTTATTTATTTATTTATTTGCAAAATGGTGAGATTTTCTTCAGTCTAATTTCAGCTCTCATGCATACCCAGAACATAAAACCACTTGACTGCTGAGAGATAAATATAGCCAGGATATAATCACCTGAGGTATACAGGGTGGGCTGGACTGCCACTCATGCTCCCCTTAATGGTCCCCATTGTAATCATTTCTAAAATGATTCTCACTCTATCATAATAATCTTCCTACCACAAGATCACTGTATTTTCTCTTTATCTTCTGCAATACAATATTGTAGACAGAGCATCAAATGGATTGAATATCTGGCACTTTCTTTAAAATTGCTTACGTCTTTCAACATGTAATAGCACTTCTTTCCATTTATTGCAAACATGTTGTAAATGACATACTTTTTTGTCTTAAGAGGATTAATGTTGTTGGGAAATCAAATAAGCAGATGGCAGAGTTGCCCATCAGAGTTGTAAAGAGACACTGACAAAGGATGTGAGTAGATCATTTGGGGTTAACTTAAAAGTTAACTAGAATATTAAACACAGCAGCCTAGTAATGGAGGTAAACCATATTCTTATTAAGTCGTATTAAAGCATATTGAGCAACTGAACATGTGGCGTGCGGATTGTCACTTCCTGCAATTGAGATTCTTCATTTGGAAGCATCACCTGTCTTTCCGGACTTTAAATTGAAGCCCTGTTGAATTCATTGCAACTTAATTTCAATGAATTGTCCTCAAGCGCTTCACAATTGCTTATTTATTTATTTATCCCCCCCCCCCCGACTATACTGCTAACTCACAAAAATATATCTAGGCAGTGTGAAGAATCTCAATTAAAAACAATAGAACCTCAAAGCAAAACACGTTAAAGTAAGCGAGAAGTAGAAAACAGGTCATCTGACAAGAAGGTTATGAAAAGCGTAAATCACTTTCATAGGAAGGCTTGCTGAAGTAACAGAGCCTTATGTTGGCGCCTACAACTCATTACGGACGGTGCCAGCTTGATTTCATTAGGTAGAGTTCCATAACCCTGGTGCCACTATGCTAAATGCACCATTTCTTGTTGAGGGCAGTCAGACACTGTCAAGCATCATCAAGTGCGCTTCAGTGACAGTAAACAAACATCAGGCTGGGGTATAAGAAATATTCGTGGGGTAGGAGATGGGGGGGATCACATCTGGCAACCAATGGGCCCCTGGGTTTCAGATGGTAGTAGATGGATGTAAAAAGCCCGGGTCACAAATTTTCATGATCCTCTAGCGGTCCAGAAGGATGTTATGGTCAATGGTGGCAAAGGCCACTGAGAGATCCAGCAGAACTAGGAAACAGCTCTCACCTTTGTCCCTAGCCCGTCGGAGATCATCGACCAGCGCGACCAAGGCTGCTGTCACAAGGTGAGATGAAAAAGACACCAATTCCTATCTTGGAAGGATTTACACAACCCATTTGGAGATGAAAGAGTTGCCCTAATGTAATATTTTCCTTCAGTATTTATGTGACAGACTGGTCTTGGAAGCCTGAAAAACATTAAAAAGCAAGGTTTCACCTTAAATATGGGTTTAGGTGTTGTTGTTGTTGTTTTTTAAAAAATGAAAACCTTGGCTTCTTTGTAACTGAAACTTTTTGTCAGTGCAGTTAGGATGGAAATAACATCTCTCCAGGAGGTAATTCTTGTGAAGATATATCTGTTACTGTTTGTGGCATGCTCAGATATTAAAGAAGCATGCCGGGAGAAAGATCCAATTATTAAGAATAACCTTCTCAGTATTAAGAGAAGCAAAACAAATATATCACTAGAATATGCTTCATTGCTCCAATGATAAAACCAGCACACTTTTATTCTTGCTATTTATAGTTTATTTTGATGCACTTCATCTATATAAAGTATCTGTGTATATCTGTGTACCTGTAAATTCCATTTCACTGGCTGAATTGCTTCCCTTGAAGTTTCTTGAGAGCTGACCATCTTGTGCCTATATTGTGATTAGGGATTGATGAATCTGTCAGTTTTGGTTTATCTCAGTCTCTCTCTTTTTTCAAATGTAAATTCAGTTTTCCACATTTCGGCAGCAGTTTGCAATTAAAGAAAAAAATCTTCATGAAATTTGTTGGCATTTTAGTGTGAATTCCTTCCAATATACACATTTTTATATTTGGTTTTGAGTAATATGCATTTTGCATGCTATTTTAAATAACAAGTGCATATTTATGCTTATTTTCCCTACAATTAGCTGTGTTGAATACTTTATTTTGTTGGGAAACCGCATTGCAAAATTTGGAGAAGTGCAAATTTCAAAATATCATTGTTTCTAGTACACATATCAGTTCAAGAAGCGAAAAACAGGTACTTTCTCATTAATATACAAACAAAATTGAATTCACCCACGTGAATTAAGCCTCCCCTTACAGAACAATGCAATACTCAGAGAAAGCTCCAACGAGCTCATTGTGGCTTACTCTCAGGAAAGTGTATCTAGGATTGCAGCACTCATGATTCGTTCAAGCACCTTGTTGGAGTCAACAGGGCTTTCCCACACATCACTGAAAGCAGGATTGCACCCACAGTCATCAAGCTCATTTACAAGGTTTTAGCACAGACAGTTTGGCCACAGAAAGTGAACGAGACAGAGACTGTAAAGTGATGCGTTTCATTGAATCAACTTCTCCTGGTGGCAGCACACATGTCAACAGCTGTTGCAGTGAAAGATATCTCCTTTCCCACAGTGTCTGCTCAATTTACAAAATCAGTTAACCTAATAAAGGATACTTCTATTTTGTTTCTCATAATTCATACTCTCTAGGGAAATCTCCACATTGCATTCTTCCAGCCCCCAACTCCTTTCATGCTTTGTCTTAGCAATGGCTTCACACATCGGTCTGGGGCCTCTTGCATGCTGCTCCCCACTATACAGAAAGTGATGTACAGTGGTACCCTGGTTCTCAAATTTAATCCATTCCAGAAGTCTGTTCCAAAACTAAAGCGTTCCAAAACCAAGACACACTTTCCCATAGACCATAATGCAAAATGGATTAATTCGTTCCAGACTTTATAAAACAACCCCTAAAACAGCAATTTAACAGTTTGCCTCTATTGTTGTTCTATTAATGGTTCTCTTGGCTTTGCAGCTTTTATCCATTTCCGCAGTCAATCAATCAATCAATCAATCAGTACCTGAACTGGGTTCCACACAGTCACACACATAAAAGCCACGAAAACAAAAATAAATAAATAGCAAAAACAGGCAGACCTCAGCATGGCACTCAGAATGGAAGTGTGGCACTCGAAACGGAAGTGTAGCACTCAAATCGGAAGCGTAATGCTCAAAAAAGAAAATGTTCAGCTTCCAAAAAAGTTCGCAAACCAGAACATTTACTTCCAGCGTTTGCAGCCTTCAGGTTCCAAGTTGTTTGAAAACTAAGCTGTTTGAAAACCAAGGTACCACTGTACATGTTTAATGATGCCTCTCCAACTATCAGGCCAGTGATGAGCACCATGAAGACAAGAGTCCAAAAATAAAATGGAAACGCCTTTGCGAAAGCCTAACGTACACATTCAGTTCTAGCCTGTTATAGACACAGATCCTCCAAGTTTCCCTGCTTTCCAGGGACAGTCCCAGATTTTCAGAAGCCGTCCCAGTTTCTGATTTGATCCTGGAGTGTCCCACTTTCCTTAGAAAGTCCCTATTTTCATTGGAGAAATGCTGGCGGGGATGTCTCTATTTTTACTGGAGAAATGTTGGGGGGGGGGTATATAATCAAGGCCTTACTTGGGTGGCTTTGAAAGGAGATTGATACAAATTCATGGCTCCCAGTGTCTACTGGTCCTGATGGGCTATGTATTACCTTTAGGATCAAAGGCACCAGGCATTGTTCACCTCACGAGTGAGAAAGGACTATGGCCTCATATCCTGCTGAAGGGCTTTTCCTAGCCATCTGGTTGGCCACTTTGGGAACAGAGCGCTGGAAAGAGTTGGGCCTCTGATATGTTCCCAGCAGAAAAATGCACCTGTTGGCAATGCAGCAGAACAGAATACTTGCTCAACAGCTGGTGAATGGAGCTTAAACTCTGCTCAGTTCCAAGCAGAAAACAGCCACACATAGCCAATATCCTGTAAAAGGCCAGCTTCTTCCTCAAAGGGGAAGGGAGAAAGAAGCACATTGGAAGCTGTATGTTCAGCACATCCCAAAGGTTCAACAAGTGAGTGAGGGTTAGAGTCTGTTAGGTTTGGCTGTTCTGAATTCCCAGTAAGAAACAGATGTGTGCAGTGAAAGAAAATATGTGAAATGCAAGCTTCTTTGTCCCCCGCTCCTGG
Organism: Lacerta agilis; assembly: GCF_009819535.1. NCBI lineage: Eukaryota > Metazoa > Chordata > Lepidosauria > Squamata > Lacertidae > Lacerta > Lacerta agilis. Next base: position 19,147,218 of record NC_046318.1, read on the forward strand.
GGGAGAGGAGACGAAAGTGCTTTGCAGGTTGTATGTACAGTGCTTCCCAAAGCACAGAGTATAGGACTAGCAACACTCCTCATGCTGCCAGGGACAATGGACCTGTCAATCATGTGATGTCATAATGATGTCATATGTTTGGCCATTGGGGGTCCCACCCACCTGTCAAATTTGGCCTGCAAGGCCAATCCTGATAGGGATCTGGCTCATGGAGCCAAGAAGGGACCCCACTTCTGATTCAAATTCAGATCAATGTGTTGTTACTTGGTAAGAATACCTTCTTGGCTCACACTTTGCCTCAAGGCAACAGGAGGTTTTATGGAAACAGCTAGACACAGCAGGATACAGCAATGTTATATGAATTTAGTGATGTCGCTTGTGGAATTTAAGGGGAGAGTTCATATGCGTGCTTAGTTCTACTTACCAAATGTCACACAGAATGCGGCAATTAGAACTGATCTCTTCAGGAACTCAGAACTTGGGGTAGTTTCATTCAGCTCATTTCTCCACTGTTTTTTAAAGCTCATACTGTACTAGACAAGTATCTATGAAGAATATGTTCATTGAAACAGCTCCAACGTATAGTTAAGTCACCATGCTCTCAAAATTATAGAAGGCCACCATATTTGGCCCTTCAGAAATTATACATGGTCCTTAACTAACAGTGATGTTTATATACATATATGAATAATGGGAAAACAGGTCTCCTGAATCCATCCTCAAAACCAGTCCGATAGATTTCCTATTAAAACATATAGAAAGAGTTGCTGCTCAGAGGTCATGAAGTAATATATCTGTTTCCCTTGGTATGCCAGTGAGACTGAGATGAGTAATTTTCCCTCACAGAAAGCTGCATGAAAGTGCCTGAAGACTGCAAAATAACCCACCAACCATTATCTGGCAATCAAACAGAAGGGAAATACAATCTGCAGTCACGGCAAGCAGCCTAGCTATTTGAGGTCTCTGCTTCACTTTTATTCACTATATTTTGCAACTAGTAAACATGTCACTCAAGGCATCTCATTCTTGTGGCTTTTCAGGGGACTATGGAAATGTGGAACTTCAAACAAGCATTCTTTGGTGGTGGAAGAGGAGTCAAGACATATCCTATTTTGGAATCAGCCAGGGAGGTCCAAATATAGGCATTATTTCTTCTTTAATACATGCAATATATATGCACTGAAGGAGACATCTATAATATTTTCATCTTCAGTCCTGTAACTTACTTACCACTAAACAAGATGTGAGTTCGCTGTCTTGCCTCCTTCGCTTGGACGGAATGGTTTTCTCTGCACAAAACCCCCTTCTGGCTTTTGTGGTGGCTGCTATGTTCTCCATAATTTTCCATTGTCTGGTAATTAACTGGTTGTAAATTAGCCTTCCCCAACCCAACATTTCCCATATGTTTTTGGATTGTAACTCTCAGCATCTCTGACCTTTGACCATGCTCGCTAGGGCTGATGGGAGTTGGAGTCCATCAACATCTGGAGAGCATTGGGTTGGGAAGCTTGTTGTGAAACCTTTCAATCATTTTGTGTGTTGGTTGCTAAATTATTTTCTGAACAAAACAGGCTGTTCTGAGCAGAAAGCTCAGAAAGTTCCAGGATGCTTGCACACAAATACTGTATATACACACACGTGCGTACACAGCACTTCAGTCTAGGAAATGGAAACTTAAAGGTGGGGACCTTAACATATTTAAGGGGAAGAAAATCTAACAAACTATGACAACTTGAAACGTAAACGCAACACTACAACTCATCTGATTGGCCAAGAGACTGGGAAAGGGTTACAGGCGGTGATCATTTCAGGCATGTCCAATTGATGCGTGATCGTCAATGCATGGGTCCTTTTGGGCCTGGAGAAAGGCAGAATGGGAACAGGGTGGGACAGAACGGGAGTGGAGTGGGAAGTAATGGGCCATAATGGGGCAGGGCATGCTTACATGTGCTACACCAATGTGCCAGGCCGGGAACGGAAATCATGTAAAAGTAAAGCTGTAGAAATAATGTGGTGTAGTGGTTAAGAGCGGTAGACTCGTTATCTGGGGAACCGGGTTCGTGTCTCCGCTCCTCCACATGCAGCTGCTGGGTGACCTTGGGCTAGTCACACTTCTCTGAAGTCTCTCAGCCCCACTCACCTCACAGAGTGTTTGTTGTGGGGGAGGAAGGGAAAGGAGAATGTTAGCCGCTTTGAGACTCCTTCGGGTAGTGAAAAGCGGGATATCAAATCCAAACTCTTCTTCTTCTCTTCTAAGTAAAGCTAGCCAGTAAAAGTTAGCCCCTGAGTGGGAATTAGAGCAGAAAGGGGGGGGGGAATCTGGAAAAGCTAAAGAAATGAGACAGAACATGGCCTAAGGGCACAAGATGCAGCCATGTTGCAGAAGCTAAGCAAATCTGGGTCTGCTCAATGCCTAGATGGGAGATTCCGTGGGAACTCCATGGATGCCATATTGAGTTTCAAGTAAGAAAGAAGGTGTGATATAAATGGGATAAAATGAATGCAATCTATTGCTATTTGCCCTTGTATGAGCAAATGGTATATATCATAGAATCCCAGGGATTGGGAATTTTCTATATATTTCCTTTTAATGAGGGGTTCGAGGGATGAGTTAGGGAGAGCACACATGAGCCCAAAGTCTCATTCTTGACACCTCCTCAAAGTGTGTCACAATATCCCCTCTAGTCAGGTATTAATGTCTGGAATGCAAACGGAAAAAAAACAAATGAGCCCAAACGGCCACATCGCAGCTCTCAAACTGCAGATGGTTCCCAAGTGCTTCAAATATGGTGCCTTGGTGCTCCTCTTTCTGCACTTCAGCAAATATAATTATGATTTTTCATGATCTTGTGATTTTCAGAACGTAGCCTTGTCTCCAGGAAGCACATCCGCCCAGATCTGCCACGTTTAACTGAACCGGAGGCATTATATGCAGGGATAGAAGCCGACCTTTTGTGTTGGAAGACATGATAAACAGTAATAAACAAGTTTCTGAAAACTGTGGGAATTACAGAAAGTTTTGAAGGCAAAAGATAAAAGTGCAGCTGTGCCAAAGGAAATGAGATTCCCATTGCTCTACTATTGCCCCAAGAAAACACGATGCGCAGGTGTATATTTAGAAGCAGGCGCGGATGTCAGATGGTGGGGTCCCTCAGGCTTCTCAGCGACCTGCAAGATTATTAAAGAAGAGGCAACAGCTGCTTCTTGTAAAACCGCAAGTAAGATGGGGGTGCATAAAGCCCCAAAGAGCTGCATGGCTCTCAGAGGGACAAATCTAGAAAAAGGCGTCCAGTGCCTGAGGAAATGGCTTAGTACCATCAAGTGGGAGTGTTCCAATAATATACTGTATGAAACAGAAAGCTGTTTGTTGAAGGGGCTGTGGTATTCTGCAAGATAACTGATCTCTAACTTTCCATTCAGGCTGGCATTAAGGGTGGTCAAGAGGAAGCTGGTGGGCTACTCAGAGGATGACGATACATTTGATGTTAGATTGCCCTGGGAGATGGAACCTATGGCTCACCAGATGTTGCTAGGACTTCCATCTTCCCTTACCACTGGCCATATTGGCTGAGGCTGATGGGAATTAGAATCCAACAACATCCAGAAGGACACAGATTCCTCATTCCTTGGAAAACTCAAATCTTAGGGCATCGGAAACAATTATAATCTGCTGTTCCAGAATTTAGCTGTTGTGTGAGTGTGCTGTATGGAGTAAACTTGCCAGTTTGAGTACACATTAAAATCAGTGTGATGCAGTGAGAGAGTACTGGATTTAGATCAGGGGTCAGCAAACTTTTTCAGCAGGGGGCCGGTCCACTGTCCCTCAAACCTTGTGGGGGGCTGGACTACATTTTGGAAAAAAAATATGAACAAATTCCTATGCCCCACAAATAACCCAGAGATGCATTTTAAATAAAAGGATGCATTCTACTCATGTAAAAACACGCTGATTCCCGGACCATCCACGGGCCGGATTGAGAACTTGATTGGGCTGCATCCGGCCCCCGGGCCTTAGTTTGGGGACCCCTGATTTAGATCATAGAAGTTCAGGGCCACATGCCTGTTTAGGGAAGTTTTTAATGTTTGATGTTTTATTGTGCTTTTAGTATTCTGTTGGGAGCCACTTAGAGTGGCTGGGGGAACCCAATCAGATGGGTGGGGTATAAATAAAAAATATCATTGTTGTTGTTATTGTTATTAAATTTAAGCCATGAAATTCAAAATGTGTTTTCTGTTCCAGATCCACTAACTCACAGGCTTGTATCTTGGAAGAAGTGCAGGCTACAAATGTGATTTTATATATATATATATATATATATATATATATATATATATATATATATTGGTCACTCCTAATATTGCAATAAGGTAAACATCTAATAACCTTGTTCTTATCTCTTCTCTGTTTCGAAAGGGCAAATTGTACATTCAGGACACATGATATTACAAAACAAAGTTGATTTTATTGAGAAGTTCTAATTACACAACATGGTGCTAAGCTGTTTCTCCCTCAACGTATAATCAAATACTCCATAAAAAGTCTGTTCCTAGCAGCTTGCCAGCACAGAGAGGGAGGGGGAGAACCCAGAAGGGGGGAATGTACGTAATACAATATGCAGGTACAAATTTAGGTGCTTCAACTTGAAAAGAATACAAAAGAAGTGGAAACGGCTGTGGATTTCGGGCCAAATCTGATCAAAAAACCATTTAAATGCAGCACACTGCAGACAAAACAGCAAAGTACATTTTGATAACACAGGAGCCTACATCAAGCAAAGAAACAGAGAAAAGCTTTATTTTATTTTATTTTATTTAAAAACCCAGAAACTAACAATCAATGCCATGTGCCTAAAGTGTGATATGTAAAGGGTAATTTTCTCTCAATGGATCTGATGGGCAGCATTATAAACAGCTGTCATGGGAAGTTTAGGGCATACCAGTCAGATAACTAAACAAGAAGTTTATTGTGTCTCTTAATCAAAACAGAACAGCAACATACCAATCCTGACTCCAACCTTGGCTGGATCTAGACAAGTCAAAGAAGCAATTAAGTGAAACGTGTGGTAAACTCATACAGGGAAATCCAGTAGGGAAAGACGGGGCTCCACAGTGCCATCTGTTGTCAGTGTGTTATATAGCATATACAACACATATAAAACGTTTTTTTTTTCTTTACCAATGTAGATGAGTCCCTAGTATAACTAAATCTAGTGCTACCTAGTGACTACACAATGTAATGACACTATCCACACAACATCTGAAGTTTTATAAAGTGCAAGTATTGGGATGGTGCGAACTTTCTTATACAGCACAGATTATCTTTATTCAATAACAATGAATTCAAGGGAGCATATTGGGAGTGTTATATTCATTTACTGTTTAGTTTTCAGATCTGTTTCACAGCAAGGCTTTTGCTTTGGGGTTTGTTTGGTTTGTGTGTGTGTGTTTAGGCTTGCCTACAAATATCATCTTACTATCTAATGAGTTCTAGAAAGTCAATATGACAGCCATCTTCAAACATCTCAAGTGCTGTCCCACGGAAGATGGAGCAAGCTTGTTTTCTCCTGCTCTGGAGGGTAGGACTCGAATCAATGACATAGGTTACAAGAAAAGAGATTCCAACTCAAGAATTTTCTGACAGTGAAAGCTGTTGGACAGTGGAACGGGCTCCCTCAGGAGATTGTGGACTCTCCTTCCTTGGAGGTTTTTAAGCAGAGGTTGTAGGACTATATGTAATGGATGTTTTTTTTATCTGAGTTTCCCGCGTTGCAGGGGGTGGACTCAATGACCCTCAGGGTCCCTTCCAACTACACAATTCTGTGATTAAGCAGGAGACACCCAACAGCAAGGGAGATAGGTGTTGGCTGATTGAAGGCAATTGAGTTTGGTGGGGCAAAAGTGTGTGATATTCACTCTAACAGAGCAACCTCCACTCATTAAATGAATGTCCAAACCTACCCTTACGCTATGTACACACTATAACTTGAAAGCACACTCGAAGCACATTTTCCCCCCTCAAAGAATTCTGGGTACTGTAGTCTCTTCGCAGAGTCACAACTTCCAACAATCCTCAACAAACCACAGCACCCAGAAACCTTTGAGGGAAATGATGTGCTATAAATTTACAGTGTGTACAAAGCCCTAGTGGAAAAAAGACTGAAAACCATCTTAGACTTTGAAAACATGTGCCAAACTCCATGCTGTTTGTCTGCGTTGTCTGATCTTGTTTTTCAGACATGTTTCATGGTTATTTAAGAATAAACAACTTTTTTTTTAAAGCAAGGAACTAAAGAAAGTAGGGAAAGGTATAACAGATAATGCCTTGCTAGCAAGACACTCTCTTTTAAGTTCTGTTTATTGACACTGCAGCAAAAGTGCATAGTGGACAACCATGTTTGCATAGATTCCCTGTTCCTCGTATTCCCTTGAGAAAATCCCATATGGATTTCCGTGTTTATAGGCAGCATTCAAAGTTCCCCACCCTAGGAATCCAAGTTATTTATCTGCTGCACTCGTGTTGGGAACTAGCAGCTTAGACATCTATTTTTCTCTGTCTCGATGCAGGTGTAGGCTAGCCATACATCAGGAAAGTTCCTGTAATGTCCTGGTTTTCGGGTGTAAAAATGGTGTGTGGGGGGGATTTTGCTGAATCACCCAAATGTCCGGGAAAACCCGGATGTATGGCAACGCAATGGAAAAAGCAGCAGAAACAGCTCCTAAAGCTTAAAATGCACTATTGTGGGGGGAGGTTTCTGGGTTTGTTTCCAGTCTGGATTTGCAGGTGTCGGGAATGTTACTTTTTGAAATATGCAGGTGTGCTATGAAGCATCACTGCCAAAACTGTCACATTCTCGGAGCTAGTTTTACACTATCTGCCTCTAAATTGGAAGAAGTTGAAGTACACACACATATTCATTTAAGCAACAGAGGGTAATTTCTAAAGTTTTCCTTCATGCTATCTTGCCCGCACATTAAGCGACAATCACACAAAATGAATCCTATAATGAGGCATGTTCTTTCTTTGGTGCCTTCATATTTTCAAGCCAGGGATGGGTGCGGGGGGGGGGAGGGAGAGAGAGAGAGAGAGAGAGAGAGAGAGAGAGAAATATCATGTATTAGTTTATGAAGCAATCACACCAAACTAAGGATCTCTCATTAGTATATGCAAAGGAGAAATGGAGAATCAGTCGTTTGCCTGTGAGCTATCTTGGAGCTAACTTGCTGGCTGCCGCTGAAGATAAAGGACTATACAAAATGGACTTTTGGTATGATGACAGTTCTTCGAGAGAATATAGCAAGGGCAATTTGGTGCTCAAGAAGGTGGCAGCAGTCCACCTTAGGCATGCTTAGAGGAAACTGATTACTTGAATCCATTGCAGTCTGGCCTCAAGCCTGGGCATGGCACTGAAAGCTCCTTGGTTACCATGGTTTCTCAGGAAAGAGATGGGGGGAGTGCGACCCTGCTCATTCTTCTTGGTCTCTCTCCATCTTTCAATACTGTTGACCACGGTATCTGTCTGGACCTTCTCAGGGAAGTGTGGGGTTGGAGGCACTGTGCTTAGTAGTTCTGCTACAATCTTCAGGGACCTTCAAGAAAGTAGTTATGGCAGGCTACTGTTTGGCACCTGTGGTGTCACACAGGGTTCTGTCTTGTGCCCTATGCTATTTAACATCTACCTGAAGCCTCTGGGAGCTTTCATCAGGAGATCTGGAGAGAAGCATCACCAGCATACAGTTCTGTTTCTCTGTTCCATTTGAATCAGGAGAGGCATTTCAGATGTTGGACTGGTGCTTGGAGCAGGTGATGGAGCAGCTGATGTGAGCCGATAAACTGAGGTTGAATCCTGAAGGGATTCCTGGGTTATGTTTCCTCAGTTCTCTTGTCTTGGAGGTGGGGAGATGACACTCCCATGGAAGAAGCAGTTCCGCAGTTCCATGGTTTGTGGGTGCTCCTGTACTCAACACTGTCACAGGAGAGGATCAAGTGACCTCAGTGGTTAAGAGTGCCTTTTCCCAAGGAGGACCAACAGAGTATGCTCAGTGGGCATGGAATACTGACATGGCTGTTGTGGAGGGAAACAGGAACTGGAGTAGAAGGGGAAATGGAATAGAGTAGACTGGGAAAGGGCATGGCTATCTAAAAACTAGGCAGGAGCACTCCACACTGCTGTTTGTTAGCTATAGATAAGCAAGTTCATTTTCTCCTGGACCAGCATCTACTGCCATGGGTATATGTTATGATCGAAGAACTCTCCATCATTTTATTGAGAATTGGCTCAGTATTTGTGTATTTCCTCAGAGAATTCTCAGAAAAACTCACCCATTTTCCAGAAGTTCTTACCCAGCTCTTAATATTATCCACGGCCACTCAGAATTTTGTCTAAGCACAACTCAAAAGCAGTGCAAAAGCACCTAAGGATTGATTTTTAGGTCCCCAGGAAACTGCAACCCTTCAGCTATTGCCACAGACCAAAATGCAGGGGAGCTTAGAGCATTTGGATTTTCCTGGAAATACCTGGGATTTCAAAGGCAGAATTGATGAAGCTTAACAACTTTCAGGGTGTCCTTGTTTTTTACTTTTTGAAATATGGCAACCCTAGGGGAGCTGTTGTGCCTTGGGAGCCAAGGAGCTGTACATTGCTTGCATTCAGGAAAGCTTCTTGAAACCACTGAGCTAAATAAAGCTTAAGCTTAAGCACACACATAGAGATATAAGCTCAGGTGTGAGAAATATGTGGCCCTCCCAAATTTGTTGGACTCCAAAACCAGACTATTGGCCATGCTGGCTGGGTCTTATGGGAGTTGTAGCCTAAAGACAATTGGGAGGGCCACACCTGTTAAGGATAATGGTTTAATTTCCTGAAATGGGAACATTGCTTATATTGAATTGCTGTGTATTTTTAGCATGGGTTTTTTTCCCCTTTGGCAGTAGCTCTCTCATGTGATTGGTTGACTATGAGTCACAGAAGAGAGGCATTCCATTCTGTTGTGACTGTTAGTCAAGTAACTGTCATTTTTAACTGTTTTTCTGTTCGTGTGTGTGTGTGTGTGGAGAATGGCTGCTGAGAGAGGTTTCTCTGGATGTCGCTGAGGACAGGGTGTCAGTGTAGTCTGTCTGGGATGAACCAGACAAAGGAAGATCCCCAAACAGTAATTAATAAGGAGAAAGGAACAAAGTGAATAAGCATGAGATTGTAGATGTGTTCTTCTCAGTTACAGTGGTACCTCGGGATAAGAACTTAATTCGTTCTGGAGGTCCGTTCTTAACCTGAAACTGTTCTTAACCTGAAGCACCACTTTAGCTAATGGGGCCTCCCGCTGCTGCCACATCGCCGCTGCCCAATTTCTGTTCTCATCCTGAAGCAAAGTTCTTAACCTGAGGTACTATTTCTGGGTTAGCAGAGTCTGTAACCTGAAGCATCTGTAACCCGAGGTACCACTGTATATGTTTATGAAAGTGAAGATCTTTTGAATATAGAGTTCTCAAACTTAATCCATTCCGGAAGTCCATTCCAAAACCAAAGCGTTCCAAAACCAAGGTGCATTTTCCCATAGAAAGTAATGCAAGATGGATCAATCCATTCCAGACTTTTAAAACAACACCTAAAACATCAATTTAACATGAATTTTACTATCTAATGAGACTACTGATCCATAAAATGAAAGCAGTCACACAATCAATCAATCAATCAATCAGTAGCTGAACTGGGTTCCACACAGTTACAAAAACAAACAAAAATGGAGCTTCAAAAACAAAAATGCAAAATAAATAGCAAAAACTGACAGACCTCAGCATAACACTAAAAACAGAAGTGCGGCACTCAAAATGGAAGCATAACACTCAAAACGGAGCACGTTCAGCTTCCGAAAAAGTTCACAAACTGGAACACTTACTTCCGGGTTTGCAGTGTTTGGGTTCCAAGTTGTTTGAGTACCAAGGCGTTTGAGAACCAAGGTACCACTGTAAAGAGTCTGGACTAGGCATAGGCAAACTCCGGCCCTCCAGATGTTTGGGACGACAATTCCCATCATCCCTGACCACTGGTCCTGTTAGCAAGGGATGATGGGAAATGCAGTCCCAAACATCTGGAGGGCCGGAGTTTGCCTATGCCCGGTCTGGACATTGCTTATCATCAATATATATAGACACACACACACACACACACACCGGCACCACGAGCACAACAACACATTTTTCACTCCCCCCTCCCTGCTCCCCACACACAGTAGAGACCGAAGGATACAGGTATCTGTTGTACTCTGCTACAATCGTCCGCAATCATGTCGGCACAATAATAACAATAATAATAATTGATCCATTGGCTTGTGAAGGAAGAGGAGGCTGCCTTACAGCGAGCCACACCAGTCTAGCCATCTAGTTCAGTATTGTCTACATTGATTGGCTCTCCAGGGTAGCAGGCAGGGCCATTCCCAGCCCTGTGAACCTGGGACCTTCTGCATGCAAACCAGATGCTCTACCACAGAGTCTCCCTAGTGGATTGTCGAATGCCAAAGATGAAGTGCCTCTGGGCCCGAGTCCAGAGATCTGCTCAGCAGGCTGCCCAATTACCTGCATGTGCCCAGCTGCTCAACAGATAATGAGCAGCCTGCTGTGCATATTTCGGGATTATGTGCACATGCCTAGCTGCTTTAACAGCACCAGCCACCCAGGGTAGTAGATTGATTTAGTCCTTTCTTAAAAGTCAAGGATCCAATTTTCTCAATGTAAAATCTGTGTGATATCCAGGATAAATATAAGTGAATAAAAACCTCAATTCTGCCATGAAAAGGTGGATCCTGCAGAGAATTATTAAAAAGGGAAGTCACATCATAATGACATAAAAACTTCCATGCTGGCTTTGGGTGAGACAAGATGTATTTTAAAATTGTGTTACATTAATAATAAATTAGTTTAATATGCCAATTATCTCTTCATTGAAAGGGTTCTCCCCCACCTTCCCTCCTACTCTCATTCAAGCAGGTCTAGGATTTGGGGAGCTATTTGAAAAAAATTGATCCCTTTTAATCATTTTATATAAGAGAGAAACTCTGATACAAAGGAAACTCTGAGATTGCTTAAAAATAGCTCACCCTTTTTCTGTTTAATTTGGCTCCCTATTGTATTTGCTTTAGATACTCTCAGCATTTTACTTAAAAAATAAAAAAGACTCTGAAGGTCTAGACCAGCCTTCCTGAACTTGGTGCCCCCTGGATGATTTGGACTACAACACCCATCAGCGCAGACTGTGGCAGGGAATGATGGATTTTGTAGTCCAAATGATCCAGAGGGGGCACCCAGTTGAGAAAGGCTGATCTAGAATAAGTCATTTTCCACAATACACTTTCACCCCCAATAGATCTTTTTATGAAGCAACAGATCTCTTTTAAAATATACATTGAGCAAAAGATTTTTGTTGTTGTTGTTGCCTTAAGTCAACCAATGTCAGAAACCATAGTCAGTTGATGGTCAGACATGAAAAAACCACTGGTGCCAGTGAAGATGGCTCTTTATTCAAAGAAACAAAAACAGCGCAGGCCTGCTGATAACCGTAACTCTTCCCTGTAGGTCTTGCTCCAATGAGGCAGTTGTGAGAAGTCTCCTCTTCTCCAAGGTTTTTCCCCAAGCAATCGGAGGCTGTGTCTGCACACAACCAGTCTCTCTGCTCTTTTCATTTCTCTGCATGTTCTGGGAGACCAGTGGGGAGGGGAGCTTGTCGCAGCAGGAGGGAAGACTCCTTGGTTTCTTCAGCAGCCTGCTTCTTCTCGGTCTCCTGTCCCCACCCCTCTCCAGCCACTGAATCAGGACTTCTCTCGGCCCCAGCTTCTTCCTGCTCACTAAACCCCATTGCATCTTCCATTTCCAACACCACCCTTATTAAATAGTGGGTAGGACATAGCAGATGACACAGTGATTCTCCAAGCAGCTCTCTTTATTCTCAGGCTGGAACAGAACTGGACTGAAGGGCTCAGTAGCCTGCTTATATAGAACTCAGCTACAAGCAACAGTAACAAGTTTCTGTAGTTACCCAATCCAAGAACGTCATTTTCAATCCCTCATTTGCATGTGTGGACCTGAGTGAGAACTGCAGCAGAATGAACTATATACACACACCCCTAGTGGCCTAGGGTGAGAACTTCAATACATAACACCCCTCTCCACCGAGATATGGCATTAGGTTACGATCATAGTGGTTACATTAGGTACAGCAATACTCTTGTTGGTTCATTCAGGCACATAGCATATCAGTTTCAACTTTCCCAGTTTTGCAAGCATAACTATTCTATTTACAATGTGGCATTACGTGTACAATTTGTCGGTAACATAGTCTTTTAAATAAGCAGGGCGGTTGGCAACCCTACCTGACCACCGTGGGCCAGTATCAGAGTCCGGTTGGCTGCTCGAGTCCTGTTGTGACTGCAGTGCTACCAATGGTGGCGTTGCGCCCAAGTTCCCTGTGTGGACCTGAGTGAGAACTGCAGCAGAATGAACTATATACACACACCCCTAGTGGCCTAGGGTGAGAACTTCAATACATAACAACCTCTCCCAGTCTGCTCCCTCTCACCACTCCTCATTTGTTCACGGTGCCTGGTTGCTGTAAGTAGCTGAGTGGCTGAATTTTGATCTAGTTGCAGTTTCCAACCTGGTGTTTTGGGCTACAACTTCCATCAACCCTAGCTTGCATGTTCCAAAAATATCTGGAGGGCACCAGGTTGGTAATGGCTGCAGCCACAGTAACAGGGTGGGTTGGTGGGTTGCTAGAACATGGAGAATGGTCGCTAGGCACTTTCTTCCTTGTGCCTCTCCTTTGTGTTTCTCCAGAGGACCTGTGTGTGGTAGTGATTGAACTACCACCCAGTCAGCTCTCATCTCTATCCCCACCCATCCCAGTGTTTGAAGACTGCTTGCCCTGTCTCTTTTGCCAGCTTTGGAAAGAAGTATAAGGGAGCTTCTCATTTTCCTATATTCCACTGTTTGCAGGTTACGCATAAGCTTTTCTCATTTCCCCTTTTTGGAATGATGCTTATTCAGCTTGGCAAGTTAACTCCTGTCTGAATTGCTTATAAGGAGAGGTGCTTAATACTATTAAGATATACACTGAAATGGTAAGTGTTAACATTATTCCAGTATGTTTCTTTTAAAAAAATAAATAAATAAATAAATAAAAATCAAAGCACAACAGCAATAGTCGCTGGGTTACCTTCACCCCCTCCCCTTCTCTTTAATCATGAAGAATGCCCCCAGGCTGTCGAAAAGGCAGCCTTCAGCATTGCTTAGTGAAGGGAGCTTAGTGCTGTCAGCCATCTTATCTCTCCAGTTGTATAGGTGATACAGCTTTTATCTGGAAGTATAAACATTAAAATGGAGCTATAATCCTATCTTAGTCCTCTAGATGATCTCCAGCTGCATCTCAGGTATGAAGGGACTTCCCTGCTTTCAGATGGATCTTTTATGGGTAATTGTAAAAGATGGTATATATATATATATATATATATATATATATATATATATATATATATACTTTTGTGTCACACAAAGGAGAAGAATTTATAGAGGGTGAACACAAATGATGATTTAGCTGCCAAATCATTGTTCATATTCATCCTTTATAAATTCTTAAAATTTTAGTTATGTGGTCAACTGTCATGAGACACAGGTCATTTATCCAAAGACAATTGGCTTAGGACAATGGACAGTCTGCTAATTAGTTTGGCCCCTGGTTCTCATGGTGGCTAACAATAAAATATAAATTACAACAATGGAACCCCCCCCCCTGAAAACAGTTAGCTTGTGCAGCGCAGTAGCTAAGAGACTGAGCTACGAATCAGAAAGTGCACAGTTTGAATGCCACCTCTGCCAAGAACTCACTAGGTGACCTTAGGCATCTTGCTCTCTCCCAATTGATCCCTCATCTTCGAAATTTGGGTAGTAAAACTGGGTTGCCTCAAAGGGTTGTTCTAAGGCACGGGTCACCAACCTTTGTGTGCCAGTGGTCAAATGTAGAATTTTGAGGAAGTACCGTGGTCAATAGTCATAAAATGGCTGTGACTGGGGTTTGGCATAATGGATACCACATTTAACAAAATCGAAAATTCTTTCTAGTAGCACCTTAGAGACCAACTGAGTTTGTTCCTGGTATGAGCTTTCGTGTGCATGCACACTTCTTCAGATACACTGAAACAGAAGTCACCAGGATCTGGTGACTTCTGTTTCAGTGTATCTGAAGAAGTGTGCATGCACACGAAAGCTCATACCAGGAACCAGTGGCGTCGCTAGCCTCTGCGCTGCTGGGGGCGGCGGCAGCGCAGAGGCACCCCCTGGGGGAGGGGCACGACGCGCGCGCCGTGACGTCATCATGACGTCACGACGCACGTGTATACAGAAAGGGGGGATTTCCCCCTTTCCGAGGCTTTTTTTCGGCGGGGGGGGGTGGTGACCAGCGAGGAGGGGGTGACGGGTGACCCCCACCTCGCTGGTCGCCCCCCCCCCGCCGAAAAAAAGCGGTGGAAAGCGGAAAAAGAAGCAGAGCGGCGCTTAAACGCGCCTGCTCTGCTTCCTTTCCAGGCTTTCCCCGCCCCCCCCCGCGGTTTTTTTCGGCGGGGGGGTGGTGACCAGCGAGGAGGGAGTGACGGGTGACCCCCACCTCGCTGGTCGGCCCCCCCCGCCGAAAAAAGCGGCGGAAAGCGGAAAAAGAAGCAGAGCGGCGCTTAAACGCGCCTGCTCTGCTTCCTTTCCAGGCTTTCCCCGCCCCCCCCGCGGTTTTTTCGGCGGGGGGGTGGTGGTGACCAGCGAGGAGGGGGTGACAAGGGTGACCCCCACCTCGCTGGTCGCCCCCCCACCGAAAAAAAAGCGGTGGAAAGCGGAAAAAGAAGCAGAGCGGCGCTTAAACGCGCCTGCTCTGCTTCCTTTCCAGGCTTTCCCCGCCCCCCCCCCCGCGGTTTTTTCGGCGGGGGGGGTGGTGACCAGCGAGGAGGGGGTGACGGGTGACCCCCACCTCGCTGGTCGCCCCCCACCGCCGAAAAAAAGCGGCGGAAAGCGGAAAAAGAAGCAGAGCGGCGCTTAAACGCGCCTGCTCTGCTTACTTTCCAGGCTTTCCCCGCCCCCCCCGCGGTTTTTTCGGCGGGGGGGTGGTGGTGACCAGCGAGGAGGGGGTGACAAGGGTGACCCCCACCTCGCTGGTCGCCCCCCCGCCGAAAAAAAGCGGTGGAAAGCGGAAAAAGAAGCAGAGCGGCGCTTAAACGCGCCTGCTCTGCTTCCTTTCCAGGCTTTCCCCGCCCCCCCCCCCGCGGTTTTTTCGGCGGGGGGGGTGGTGACCAGCGAGGAGGGGGTGACGGGTGACCCCCACCTCGCTGGTCGCCCCCCACCGCCGAAAAAAAAGCGGCGGAAAGCGGAAAAAGAAGCAGAGCGGCGCTTACACGCGCCTGCTCTGCTTCCTTTCCAGGCTTTCCCCGCCCGCCCTCCCGCGGTTTTTTCGGCGCGGGGGGGGTGACCAGCGAGGAGGGGGTGACAACCCCCCTCGCGGGTCGCCCCCCCCCGCCGAAAAAAAGCGGCAGAAGCACCCCATCCATGTGCTGCTGCTCCGGGGGTGACGGAGGGAGCGGCGGCGCGTGGGAGTGGCGGGAGGGGCCGCCGCTTGACACCCCCACCCGCCGCTGCTCACCCTGTCACTGGGGGCGTCCCGCCCCCACCGCCCCTCCCCAGCGACGCCCCTGCCAGGAACAAACTCAGTTGGTCTCTAAGGTGCTACTAGAAAGAATTTTCGATTTTGTTTTGACTATGGCAGACCAACACGGCTACCCACCTTTAACTGGAACCACATTTAACAGTGCAGGAAAAGAGGCCATAGATCAGGTAATTCCCCCCAGCACACGCAAAAACAAACAAACAAACAAACAAACAAACCAATAAAAAGGCACCTACACAATTACCACACTTGCTCACTTGCTAAGCCCTTTGCACCTCTCCTCTGTTCAGAACAGAAGGGAGAGTTGGTGTCCAGTTCTGGCATCTGATGAAATGTTTGCATGTTTAAGGACAGAAAGACAGGTTAATTGGGTGCAACCAAGAAGTGTGCAGGAAAAGCAAGCTGCCCCTCTTGTATTGTGGATTTTTGACGATATATTTACCTGTTTGTGTAATGCGAACAATGGGTTAAATGACACAGTACCTTTGTCACATGTCTTGAGTTAGCACATTCCCCATGTCTGGATGTTTGGGAGATAAGGGTGCCAGGTGCACTGGGTTACCATAGCAACACCAATGAGTGTCATTCACCCTCCCATTGGTTAAAGAATTATGCCTACATGCAAAGGTGGGTATAAGAGTCTCTAGGACATTACTTTCATTATGTCTTGTCTGTTCTGCCTTGTCCTGATGCTGTACTGTTTGCATGTCAGGGTCTGACTCTGAATCTGTGAGAGTCAGGGGAAGAGGCTGATGGGTTTTACACAGCACCATTAGCTAGCATGGTGATAGTGTTGGCAGCTCTCTCTATACATATATATCTTTACTTCAAAGGCCATATATTTGATGGTAGCTTTGTCTTGTGTCTGGAGACAATAACCACTTGATACTTTGAAGTGTGTGGGAGAGACGTTTTCCCCTTATCTGGGGAATGGAAGAAGCTGTTCTGCTGGGAGCAGGAAATCTCTGAAGATTCAGCTGTGTTCCCACATAATCTGCTGATAAAAAGGGTAAAGGTAAAGGACCCCTGGATGGTTAAGTCCAGTCAAAGGTGACTATGGGGTTGCGGTGCTCATCTTACTTTCAGGCCAAGGGAGCCGGCGTTTGTCCACAGACAGCTTTCTGGATCATGTGGCCAGCATGACTAAACCACTTCTGGTGCAACAGAACACCACAAAGGAAACCAGAGCGCATGGAAATGCCATTTACCTACTGATACATCACACTGGTTGAGGTGTGGTGAACTACCAACTGACTTCCATAAGTCACTCACATTACCAATACCTTTCATGAGCACCACAGCAGGTACTGATAGGCACACCAGTACCCAGAGCTGCCATGCTACCAACCTCTCCTCCTCAAGTTGGATGAGGAGCATGCATTTATGATATTTTGATGCGTTGTATGTTTTTATAAGAAAATTACAGGGGGAAATATAGTGAACTTGCCAAATGATTCTTCGTAAGCAAGGAGTTCTACAAGATTAGGGTGTTGTGAATAAAAAGGCCCTGCTACTTATCACAATAGGCTTCACCAATACCCTGAACAAAATAACCTCCAAATATCTTGAAACTGAGGGGAGTATAGTTGGGGGGAAGCATAATTCAGTATTCATATTGTGCAGGATTGTAAAAATTAATAAGAGTTCTTCATACTGAGCCCAGCGACAGGCTGGAGAGTAACTATTTGAGTTTAGGTACAGTAAATTCTGAAGGCCTAGCTGTATGTTACCCACAAACATGGGTAATGAACCCCAACAGGATTTCTTCAAAGGAAGGGGAGAAAAGCTATTTTAGGAGAGGGCAATACAGAACAGAGAAGTGTCAGGAGATGAGTTTTACATGATCCTCATCGACTTCTTCATGCCAAATTGTTGTTCAGTCGTTCAGTCGTGTCCGACTCTTCGTGACCCCATGGACCAGAGCATGCCAGGCACGCCTATCCTGCACTGCCTCTCGCAGTTTGGCCAAACTCATGTTAGTAGCTTCGAGAACACTGTCCAACCATCTCATCCTCTGTCATCCCCTTCTCCTTGTACCCTCCATCTTTCCCAACATCAGGGTCTTTTCTAGGGAGTCTTCTCTTCTCATGAGGTGGCCAAAGTACTGGAGCCTCAACCTCAGGGTCTGTCCTTCTAGTGAGCACCCAGGGCTGATTTCTTTAAGAATGGATAGGTTTGATCTTCTTGCAGTCCATGGGACTCTCAAGAGTCTCCTCCAGCACCATAATTCAAAAGCATCAATTCTTCGGCGATCAGCCTTCTTTATGGTCCAGCTCTCACTTCCGTACATTACTACTGGGAAAACCATAGCTTTAACCATACGGACCTTTGTTGGCAAGGTGATGTCTTTGCTTTTGAAGATGCTGTCTAGGTTTGTCATTGCTTTTCTCCCAAGAAGCAGGCATCTTCTGATTTCGTGACTGCTGTCACCATCTGCAGTGATCATGGAATTCAAGAAAGTGAAATCTCTCACTGCCTCCATTTCTTCCCCTTCTATTTGCCAGGAGGTGATGGGACCAGTGGCCATGATCTTAGTTTTTTTTTTATGTTGAGCTTCAGACCATATTTTGCGCTCTCCTCTTTCACCCTCATTAAAAGGTTCTTTAATTCCTCCTCACTTTCTGCCATCAAGGTTGTATCATCAGCATATCTGAGGTTGTTGATATTTTTTCCGGCAATCTTAATTCCGGTTTGGGATTCATCCAGTCCAGCCTTTCGCATGATGAATTCTGCATATAAGTTAAATATAAGTTAATTATATTTGCCAAATAGCCCCCCCCCCAAAAAAAAAACATACTCCCCCCCCCCCAGCCACTTTCTGGCTAGCAGGTTTCCAAATGTGCCTTACAAGCAAGCATTGAGAATTCAGCAGCAGCTTGGGGGATGATTTGAAGTGCAGACGTTGAGAATAGGGAAAAGGTTAAATCACCTCCCAGGCCACTTCTTCAGTCTAAATTGCTTCCTCCTGGAGTGGCTTTTTTCTTTTCTTTTTCCAAACAGCCATCAGGGTTCGTGCGTTTTCAAGTACATTTAGTTATGCCCTCGGAAACAAGTCACTTGTTGCCGTGCCCCATTCAGCCGAAATCTCAAGGTACCCTTCAAAGCCATCTCCCATTTAGAGCACATTCTAGCACTCCAAACCCTGCAGTGTGACTTCAATGGATCTGGCCAAGAAATGGGATGTATTTAAATCAAAGCTGAGATTCTGAGGAATATTAGCTCTGAACCAAATACCAGAACTGGTGAGGAATGCTGTGCACAATGAATTGCCTAAAATGAACAGCCTGCAGCAAGTGCAACAGTCTCCCTAGCTCCTCTAACATAAAAGAAATGCGCCTGCAATCAAGAGATATCTATAATAAAGGAAAGCATAAACAGAAGAATTCTGGGTTCGATTGTGGGATGTTGTTGTTTTGCAAAAGAACATTAATAGAAAGTATAATGCAAGACTTGCGTGAATAAGGAAGTCCAGAATTTGAGGTATACGGATAGGAAAGCTTTTGCTTCAATTATTCAGCAGCAAGCAGCTGTTGGATTGTTTCAGACCAGAGCATTAATGCTGATTTCTTGGAGGGAAAATGCATGCCCGAGTACATATGTATTTAATTACAGGTTACTTCGGTGGTGGGCAAAGGCCACACCAATATAGCTTGCCTATCATAAATGTACAATGTCATTCAAAATATAACTACAGTTTAAAAGGCAGCTGTTGAACACTACTTTTACATCGGATGCCATAGCAATATGTATGAAACAGCAGGTAAAAAACCCCATACATTCCAAAAAACACAAAAAACCCAACTTGCCTAATTTAGGGGAAAGCAACCTGAAATATTTAGTGTAGGTTTTTAAAACTGCTTAATGATTTGCAGTGTTGAGGCCATTGGCAATTCCAGATTTCAATACATTTTAGACCATAGTAGAAATCTGAAATCACTGCAGCCATGCAACAGCTATATGGGTACTACTTCAGTTAATCAGCTTCCTGAGTGGAATTGCCCTGATTGTTGTCAT
Source organism: Lacerta agilis (assembly GCF_009819535.1). NCBI lineage: Eukaryota > Metazoa > Chordata > Lepidosauria > Squamata > Lacertidae > Lacerta > Lacerta agilis. The sequence continues at coordinate 19,166,918 of NC_046318.1, forward strand.
CTAATACATCACCAGAAGTGGCCCATACAATTAGCTGCCAGAGGCAAAAGATAAGCTGGTGCCCTCCTCCTTCCAAATAAAGAAGACAACCAGAGTTGAATCTTACTTGGGGCACTTCCACACTTCTGCTTATCCCATGCCTAGAAAGCATGGGTCCAAGCGGTTTCACCCTCGCCCTGCTCCTTTCCACGGAAAACCTGTTCTTTAGCTCTAAATTGGAATGAACAACAATCTGCTTAAAACTCGATTGCCACTTCTTCTGACTGAGCGTAAAAGAGTGGTTTTTCCCAGGGGGAAGCTGTGGAACAAGAGCAAGGGTGGGTAAGCCCTTGAACCTTGATGGCAGGAAATTATCTCTCCTCACACTTGAGGGCAGCAAGCTAGCTTAAGGGGGGGGCAGGACTCTGCCCCATCCAGCAGCTCACTGCCCACTTCTCAACAACTGCCGCCTGAAGCAGCTGCCTCAATATGCCTCGTGGTAGGACCACCAAAGAAACCTGTCAAGCAGACTTAAGCTATGGCCCTATGACCCTGTGTGCAGTCCATGCCCCTTGCAAGTCCTGGTTTCCACAAGTGTCCTTGTCTGTTTTTGCTTGTCGGGAATGTGCCCTTAACCTCTTTGCTTGCCTAGATGAGCGGTAGAGATCTGTGAGTGCATAGAAACTCACCTACTGTGGAAAGATAAAATTGGTATTTTTCATTCCACCCACTTTTGCTTCTCACCCAACCCACCACTGTTATGTGCTCACCAGAAGGTAATGTGACCCTTGTCTGGAAAAAGGCTCCCTATCTCATCAATCCAAGGTTGCAGCTTTTAAAACAAAACAAAACAAAACAAAACAAAAAACACCTCCTGCTTCTCTGCAAGCAAAACTGTCCAACAACCCCCCACATCCAGGTCAAGTTGTTTTTGTTTTGTTTTTTGGTCACTTGGCAAGCCCTACCAGCAGCTGACAAATAGAAGAACAGGGCTATGTGCTCATATATCACTGTGCAGCCTTCCCCAGCCTCTGACCTGCCATTTGGAAGCCCAGGGAATATTTTTACCTATTCATGCTTATGACCCACTTGAGTTGTGCTAAATTCAGTGCAGCTTGGCTGGCTGGGTAACAAATGGACAGGCTGTAAGCTGAGGCCACAGAGGTTTGCAGTTGTCAGCATGGTGATAAGCTAGTGCTTTATCATCAGAAACTAAAGAGTACTTAAATGACACTGGCTATAGTTGTGGTCATAATTTATTGGCCTCGAGTGACCACTTGCAGTATGGTGCCCCTTCTTTTTCCTTCCCTATTTCTGTTCTGCTGTCGTCGACATTATAAACCTGCAGTCATCCTTCTGCTCTAGCCTTTTCTTTCTATTGCAAAGCATCAGCGAAGAAAGGGGGAAATTACACTGCAGTGGGGGAGAGAGAGAGACTTGCAAAATACGGGAAAGACGAATTTTGCAACATAAACACTATGATTTCTAAAGATTCACTTTCCCTACCTGCTTCCACCATCTATCAAAAGTAATGAGAGCATTCAGTATACATGAATATACTGTCCTCTGTAGATATTATCCGTATTCCGATTGTGGCTATTAGGATTATCCAAGAGCTCACTCTTAACAATATTGTGTAGCTTGTCACACAGCTATGCAATTTTCATTCCCAGTCCCAGATGCATCCATATGCTGATACAAGTTTGGTGCCTACATGAACTGACCCTGAGCCTGGGGAATTTCCATTTGACTAATGTGAATTAAAAACAGAGAAGGAAGCCAAAGAGCTACAGCAAAGCTATCAGGACAGGGCATCTATCTAAGGTAGACTTACTCAGAGTAGCAGTTCAGGGAGTTCCAATGAAAGAGAAGATTCATCAGTGGTGTCAGGAGAGCAGGCATTTGAGACAGAAGTCCCGGGCTCCTTTCAGTGACAAAATGGGCAACAAAATGCAGCAGGACTGGCAAAACGCATTTTGAAGTATGCGGAGTAATACACATTTCCATCTAAAGAAGGAGACATAAGATCATTAAGTTCAGATTGTACGTCATTTGCATTTGTTGTTAAAGCTGTGAAACCATATATTTTCTGCTAGAACGAACCAGTTTTAAACTGAAAATATCAGCCAACTAGCTGTGATTTGAACTATTGTACATTCTGCAGGCAGAAAGGTTTCTCTCTCTCTCTCTCTCTCTCTCTCTCTCTCTCTCTCTCTCTCTCTCTCTTTCAGATTCATGTTCATACATAGATCTTTCTTCAAAGAGAATTTGCCATCACTGAAGCTAATGCAATCAAAGGCTAAGGGATAAAATATGCAGTTACTCTTCCTTTGCATAAACAACCCCAGTGTTTTGGCATTCACAAACACTCCCTCAGATAAAAGGAATTCTGCAGATTGTTCCAGGATAAAGCAAGAACACCTGGACATTCCAACAGATCATATCTGTTGCTAAATTAATCCAATGTTTGATTTCATTACTCAGCAATTCTTAAGCAGTAGTTCAACCGTCTGCAAACCTACAACATTTTCGCTGCAAAGCCTTATAAAGTATATTCCTTAAAAAAAAAAAAAAGATGTGGGTGATTCTGCCTGAGCTGTATTTAGATGCTTTGTTCTCATGAAAACATAAATAACTGCAAACCACTTTTCTTTTGTTCCCACTTTCAGGAATATTGTCAGAAAGCTAACAGGCCTACAGCGCAACCACAAATGTCCCCCGATATCAACATAGGCATTAATTGCAACTATTCTAGTGCATACTGTATTCATATTTTCACAACTGACACTGCTGGAGCTTTGCTGAAGTCACAAAACAAAAAAGGAGTTGCCTGCTCATTAATGTTTGCTTTTTAGTTCTGTTGCCATCCTTTCGCTAGATTAATGGCATTCAATTACAGCAGAGATGAAATGGAATCTATTGTCCCCCACCCAAGACTAACAGATTTATTATGTCATAAACTTTCATGGACTAGAGTTCACTTGCCATATGCATGAATTGTTATCACATATACGCTTTGTAGCTGTGTTTATGTATGGGTGATCATAGATAGACTGAGGATAACATTACATCTGTTAGCCTTTAAGCTGCCTTGAGAATCTCATGATGCGGTTTGTGTCTGCTCCAGCACATCTACCTATATGGAATTAATTAAGTAAATAACAGCTGAATGTGTCCACCAAATGCTCAGGATCTAGTTGACGTCTGTAACTGATCTAGGGGGCTTTTAAGTCCATCCACAAAGATAAAGGTAACTTCTGGCCTTTGATCATATCTCCATGCTAGCAACCCATTGGGCCTTAAGGAGCTCCTGACTGCCAGGTCCCTGTATGAGAAAGGTCTGCCGCCCAAGATGATCTTGCAGAAGCCTACCAACCTGGAGTGTATTGCTGAAACCTGGATAGATAACGGAGGAGGGAGTCATGCTTTCCTAGTGTTGGGGATGAGCTGAGTACCATCAGCATAGTGACAATACTTCATTCCAAATGTCTAGATTATGTCAGTGGGTTCATGTGGATGTCAAAAAGCATGGGAGACAAGTTACAACACTGCAGTATCCAATAGGCCAGTACCATGACAGCAGGTTTCTTAAACACAGGGTTGCCATACAGAGCCAGTGTGGTGTAGTGGTTAAGAGCAGTAGACTCGTAATCTGGGGAACCGGGTTCGCGTCCCCGCTCCTCCACATGCAGCTGCTGGGTGACCTTGGGCTAGTCTCACTTCTTTGAAGTCTCTCAGCCCCACTCACCTCACAGAGTGTTTGTTGTGGGGGAGGAAGGGAAAGGAGAATGTTAGCCGCTTTGAGACTTCTTCGGGTAGTGAAGAGCAGGATATCAAATCCAAACTCTTCTTCTTCTTCTTCTTCATACGTCCAGAATCCATTGCCAGGATTCAGCCATCGGAAAGAGTGTCCAGGCATAAATTGCTTCAATGTCTGGGAAAATGTATGGTAACCCATGTCAGAAGCTAAACAACTTTTGTTTGTATTTATGAAATATGGCAACTCTACGCAAACACAATTTGTTACTCTACCCCCCCCCCCTTTTGGATGGCCCTTTTTTCTGCCTCAAACCTGGATCTTAGCATTCAGGGAATTCTCCCTATATTATTTAATGAAATTACCCAAACCACAAACTTTCACTACTCTTGATGTACAACAGGAGGTTGTATGTAATTCCTGTTGTACACCTTTGCCTGTATGATTTTATTCTTTTCTGTTTTAGAGTCCCACCAGCTGTTTTCAGTTTATATAATATTCAAAGAAAGCACGTATCTATTCTGTAACATGATGCAATTGCATCTCGGGGCTTACCTTGATTTCCCCCAGTAATCAGTCAGGGCTGCTACTTCAAAAGAGATAAATAATAGCTCAGGAAGAGAACTTGATCAACTGCTACTTATGGAAATGACAGAGCAGAGTTGTAAATGACCCACCCACCCACACAATCAAGGAAGTCTAAGGGAAATGAAAGGCTTTAGACAACCTAAGGGAAGACAAGGTCTCTAGGACTGGACGCAAAACTCAGGCGACACATCAAAGGTATTTGGGGTGAGAAGGGTCAACTATTTTTTGACTCTGATGAGTGATATCATATCTGTGCCAGATGTAGCACAAGGGCCTCTATTTATGAAAATGAGAGAGCCATAGAAATGTGTGCGGAGCCATCAAGGAATAAAACAGATGTGTTATGTGATGAGATTATGGGAGAAAAGCACTACCCAAAGGCTAATGGACAAAGCGGAGATGCCCTCACAATCAATCTGGCATTAAGCCGGAATCAAGCTCAGCAGAAGCATAAGAAAGAAGAAGTTTCTTCTCTTAGCTATGAAAGAGTGATGCACTTTGACACCCCTTGTACTATGGTGTGTCTTTCATTGCAACTAAACACACAATACTTGGTGTGCCTATGTCATTCCCAAGAATCAAAGGCAATAGCATAGAATTGCCACTGTCCACAATGTCTATTTTCAGTGTGTGTGTGTGACAGAATCATGGGATTTTGGTGGAAATAATATAACCTCAACTTGCTTTTCATATTATTCTAGTATTTGCCAAAACATTAGCATTTGGATTCATGGGAGCCAGTGTAGTCTAGTGGTTAAGAGCGGTAGACTCGTAATCTGGTCACCTGGGTTGGCGTCTCTGCTCCTCCACATGCAGCTGCTGGGTGACCTTGGGCTAGTCACACTTCTTTGAAGTCTCTCAACCCAACTCACCTCACAGAGTGTTTGTTGTGGGGGAGGAAGGGAAAGGAGAATGTTAGCCGCTTTGAGACTCCTTCGGGTAGTGATAAAGCGGGATATCAAATCCAAACTCTTCTTCTTCTATCAGTTTCCTCTGATTCATTGCCTTATCCAGAGAAACTGCATCCCTTGCATACACGCATTATGAAGCAATGTAGTCCTTCATTTTTATTTTTATTTTAAAAATGTATATAAAATACTTTACGATGGCCAGCAATATGATACAGTTCTATTGTGGGTTATTTGTGGAAGAAGCAAATGACTCTTCCAGGAACTCTAAATCTGAGAGCATTGAGATGAATGCAGAATAGAGAAGGCTAGTACCTGGTGTCATGTGCCTTGGATAACTGGGAGATATCCAACAAGTGTGGCTTCTTCTCTCACTTTAATGCAGAGAACATGTTGGGTCAAAGTCAAAGCTCGTGTTCTGTAAATATGTCACCATTGACATATATATGATCTTGAACAGAAATTACACGCTCAAATACTCCTTGGCCACATCAAAATTAAGTTAAGTATATCACAATCCAGCACAAGCATCCATATAAATTACACTGAAGTTGTCTCTCCCCTTTGATAATTTGTGAATACAAATTCTTTTATTGGTAAAAGGGCAGGATATAGATACAGGATGAATCCTTTAAAAGAGGCCATGTGGATACAGAGTACACATGTTCCACGGGGCCTCTTTTCAAAGACTCACTCTGTATATGTATATATATTTTGCACAGCCAAACTAGCGTCATCACACCACCCGGCACTTGGTTTATGGGCTCCTTTGTGAACCATTATTGTTGTCAGTGACATCAATTGTCATTGTCATTATTGATTGTCTAGTGTCATGTAGTGTACTATCACTGATTTGCTAGCTTGAGCTCCGATTGTAATTCCAGCAACCAACACTTGTGATGGAGAACCTGTTGGCCTTTCAGATGTGTTGGCCTTCATCTCCTGTCAACCCTCAATAGTATGGCCAATGGTCAAGGGAAATAAGAGGCATAATCCTAGGGTTGCCATATCTTGAAAAGCAAAAAAGAAAAGAAAAAAAGGGGGAGAAGAGGACAGCCTGAGCAGCTGCCAGCCCAAGCTGGGAAAAGAGCTCAGGCTGGCAGCAGCCGCGGCATGCAGAGCCACCTGCACCACAAATAAATAAATCCCCCAAATCCCAGATATTTCCTTTAAAATGTGACAATCCTCCCAGATGGGCCTGTTGGCCACCCAAAAAAGGACATGTCTAGGATTTCTCAGACGTATGGCAACCCTACATAATCCAAACAACTGGATGGCCACTGTTTCGCAATCCCTGGGCTACACTGTGCCTGTAAACACAGTGGAACAAGTTCATATAAGTGTCAACCACTTTTAAACAAAAAAACAAAGGGCAATAAAACTCACATGGGGAGGGGAGGGGACCCCTGTAGACTTTTGTCTTATAAATGTTCAAAGCAAACATCCCTATGATCCTTCAACACCACTTCTTATCTTTAATAAAACTTACTTTTCACATAAAAGCAGGAATGGAAAAACAGGAAGGGCTTTTATCTGGTGATCTTTAATTCCCCCACCCATCCTCAATTCTTTTCTGTCTCTGTCCAATTAATGATCTGTCCCAGACCCAGCTTTGGGTTTCTCTTTTTGCCAAAGTTCGTGATAAAGTACCCTTACACACTCTCGGACTCTCTTTCTCTCTCTCTCTTGTAGCCTCTCAAATTGTTTAGGCTGCAGAAAATGGAATCTTGGCAACAGTCACTGACAGCAGTCAAAATTGTATAATCTTCACTCCTAATTACAAACTGTACTGTGAGGTGGAGAGAACTCAGAAAAGCAGAACTTCTTAAGACAAAACTTTCCACTGCGTTGTGTTAGCATCCAGCATAGGATGGGTCGGGGGGAGATGAAATTTGCATTTTCAGTGTGTAGCATGAGGCAATCTAAAACCGAGAATTCTCGTATCAAACACTGCATATACATGTATCTGTGTACAATTGCAGTTTGGGATGAGTGAATCTGTCATTTTCAGTTTTTCTCAGTTTCTCATTTTCCCAGTCTTGTGTTTTTCCTCCTCATTTCCACATTGTTTTGCATATTTCCTTCGCATGTATTCATTTTTATGCATGCTTCTCCCTAACTGAGATATTTCGTAAGCACCTTTGAGGTTGGCAAACTGACAAGAAATTTTGAAAAACCAAACCAAAACAACAACACAGTTTTATTCCAGTTTACCTGTCACCACAGGAAGTAAAAATTAAGTAGGTCCACATCGAAATACAAACTGAACGAATTTTTTTGACCATCCCCAGGAACAATACAGTTAGAGCAACAGGAGACCATGTACCTTTCAGAACTGCAATGATTGGTGACTATGGAATTATCTTAGCATTGCCGAGTAAATTAACACAATTGTTTCTATTTAGAGCCAAATTAAACATTTTGATATAGATGAAACAACTTCATTGAATCTGGCAAAGTTATGCTGTGCAGGAAGGAACTGCCAGCCCTGAGCAAAAGGAAAGTGGGTATGGCAACAAGTAGGAGTACAGAAAATGGGAATATCCTCAAAATGTAATCACCTCTCCTGCAGTTTCAATCAAATTGTTTTGTTCTTAGCAGCACAACAAATCTCAGCCTTCTGAATCGTTGGCACAAAGGGGAAAACAGACATGTCTGCAAGTTAGGATTTTGTCCACCTAACCTTTGTCCACCTTGGAAATCATTCAATCATTGTAGCTGTGCAGCCATGCAGGCAGGTGGTTCCTAGCACAGCCCCTCCATGTGCTGGTGCTGTACGTGTTTGATAACATGTTTCAACAGTCACACTTAATCTATGGTAGGGGGTCTATTCTGAGAACATTTGCAGACCTCTCCATATTATAACAGAGCTTCATGGGTTGCCAGGCTGCTGAAGTTTGGAAAATTGGGTGGCTAGTAAAGGCAGGCAATTCACTGAAACGCAGCATATTGGCAATCAAGTTATTTGTGGCATTACTACTGCCACATACACAAAGTAGCAGCGCAGGCTTGTGTAGTCTGAGCGAGGCTGGATGGTGTCATAAGTTTGAGAATCCTTTGCATGCATCCCCAGTACATTTGATTCCAATGTCATCGTGTGGAGCTCCTTCCAAAACTTGTATGCAGTAGGATCGCTGGTCCCACAGCTAGCATGCATCTGGGAGCACTTGAAGTCAAACATGGCAGATTACAACAGCATTCTTATGCATTTAAGAATAAAAAGTGAAGGGTGAGATCTCCCTGCCAGTGAGGTCTTCCTAGAGCTTACCTGCAGCCATGATCTTCAAATCGGACAAAAGGTCACCACCTTAATAAGGTCTAGACCTCACAATGTCATATTTGCCATCAACAACTATCTGCTCCAGTTGTTACAGCTATGGTTGAAGTAGCCATTGCCGGAATCAGTGATGTGTAGTGGGACCAATTTCAGTTTAGATAGTCAGATGATGTGGACAAGGTGCTGGAAGCATTATGACCAACTATGTGCCCTCTTGACCCCTGTTCCTCCTGGCTTACTGGGTCTAAAAGAGGGGTTTCCAACTGGTTGAGTCCAGAGCATGGTCAATGATTCATTGTATGAGGGGATGGCTCCCGCTGTCTTGAAAGAAGCAGTGATGCAGCTGATCCATAAAAAAAACCAGCTCTGCATCATGGGCTGGAACAACTATTGGCTAGTTGGGGGAACCTTTTGGGGACAAGGTGGTGAAGAGAGTTGTGGTGGGACAGCTGTAAGCATTATTGGATGACACAGATTATTTAGATCCATTCTAATCTGGGTCCAGGTGAAGCCATGGGATTTAGTCATCCTTGGAGATCCTGATGGATGACCTTTGTGGAGAGCGGAACAGGGGGAAGGAGATCTTGCTCCTATTTCTTTATCTCTCTTCAGCTGTTGATACTATTGACCATGGTATCTTCCTGTCAGGGACTGGCTGGATTAGGAAAAGGGATGGGTGCCACCTGCCCTAGAATCCCTTTGGGATGACACAGAAGATGACTTAGATCCTGGATCGTGGTGGTGGGATACTGGAGAGCAGTCTTGGTAAGGGATGAGTTGGGAGGTGCTGGAAGCAGGAGGTTTGAGCAGTCAGAAGGAGGAGGCCCTTCAAGGACAGGGCTAGAGGCTGGGTGTCACAATGTGAGCACAGACTCTAAAAGAGAGGAATCAGAGATTGACCTTCCTACCCAGTAGCAGGACAGTCCCAGTCCTGCTGACTCTTCTCCCCCTCTGACACTCTGCTCTAGGAGAGTTCTTCACATTGCTGAGCAACAGGCCAGCCAGACCCAAATGAGGAGCCCAGCCCCTTGACACAGCCTTCATCTGCCACGGAGGGTTCCAGAGTGGGAGGCTAGAAGGGAAGGGCAATATCACAAGCTGAATGAATTGAGCCTGAATAACTCTGTTGCTTTGTTACTTTCCATGAATAAAAGCTAATTGCATTTCATGCCTCATGATCTTCTTGTCCTGTGGATGTCCTGCACATGTCTCTGTGACCAGCGGTGGAGCATATTCCTGTGCTGCCCAGGACAGGCACACTCCCGAGGGCGGTGGGGTGCACTCCCAATGGGCGTGGGGTGCAGAGGGTGCTCTCCCAGGCACAGGATAGCCGCTTGGGTGCATGGAGGGGCGCACGTGCCCTACAGCCAGGGGCGGAGCGAGCCGCTGATGGCGGACATCTGGCGCGCCATCCACCCACGACTGCCAAATGTCACCCCCTCAGCAAATACACCTGGGGTGGTCCACTGCCACCGCACACCCCTTCCTCCACCCCTGTCTGTGACACCTCCTGAACCAGCTCTGGGGGGGGGGGAAAGGATTTGGGGGCAGTGTATTACAGTGGTTTTAGTCCTATCTCCAGGACTTAGTCCAGAGAGTAGCATTGAGATAGCACTTTTCACCCCTTCAGCTGTTAAATTACAGGGCACCATAGGGATTGCTCTATCTCCAATGCTGTTTAGTATTTATATGAAGCTACTGGAAACGTAGGGCGCTCAACTCTATTTCTACCTGAACTGGGAGAAGCTGTGCATATCCTGAACTGGTTCCAGTGTTGAGATGGATGAGGAAAAACAAACTGAGTTTCAGTGCTATTCATTACGCAGTTGTACCCCACCCTAAGGTGAAAGGCAGAGAAGAAATCCTACAACTAACTAAATAAAGAAAATTAGATCAAATCAAATAATCCTACAAAAAAACTATGCAAGGCGCAGGTTTCCCTCAATAATTTATATATCACTGAAGTAGCACAGTACCTGCCTCTACCCTCTCCTCTTGCAATTATGCAACAGGAGTGGACTAGCCTGACAAGTTAGTGAGCCAAGTAAAGGAAACCTAATTGGTTGTCTACAGATTTTTATCAATGGCAAATTGTCTGATAAAGCGACCTTCTAAATTAACCCGCTATAGAGGTGGTAATCATTCCAAGCAGGCAAATACAAAAGCAGCTTATTAGCGACAAGCGAGTTGATAATGTAACCCATCATTCAGTTGTGATGAATGCCTGATAACCAGTTGTGCATTTACTTATTCACTGCTGCACACTCCAAAGAGGAAGAAAAACATGCTTTGGCAACAATGACTGTTCCCCACATCAAATGGGGTGCACATTTTGCATGGTCGCGCGCAGCCCCCTTAGATCCCAGAGCAGCACCTGGCAGTTCGGACTGGCACCACCTTCCCGGACAAGATACCTGTGGTCTCCGCCTACCCCAGTCAGCTGCCAATCTGGAGGTGTTGCCAGGGGGATTGGCCAGGTGGGAGAAGGGACCAAACAGTACACAATAGTGGCTGTTGCTTAACTGAGAAGAAAAACATGCTTCGGCAACAACGCTTGGCTTTCGAGGTTACTAATACAGAACGCTAGCAAAGATCCGGCCATTCTGAGGGGAAGGGTGCAAATCTTGAACATAAGTCTTCACACACTGAGGTATATTCTATGTGAAAACCTTGTCAAACAGTCCAGTAACTGGGGTGGAAGGAAGGTTTTTCACTCAGAGCTATAGTCCGCTGCATAAGTGTGTTGGCTACTATCCATCGGCATGGCTCTTGAAAGTACTACTTCTGTTTCCTCTTCACAGGTCTCATCTGCATTACACATTGAAAGCATTACTATATCACGATCAACAGTCATGGCTTCCCCAGCGAATCTTGGGAATAATGTGTTAAGAGTGCTGAGAATGGTTAGGAAAAATCCATCAGTAGAGTAATTCTTTATCAAATCACACTGGGAAATTTTGTTCTGTGAGGGGACTAGAGGGTCTCCTAATATCTCTCCACACAAACTACAGTTTTCAGGTATATTTGGCTGTTTGAAGTGGTATGATACTGCTTTAAACATGTATAGTGCTGATGATCTCACAGAAGGAATGGGGAAGGGGCATGTGTGATTTGTTCAGCAAAGTTTTAAACCGTTGATGCCTTATCGCTTTTTAAATATTTTTTGGGGAGCCACCCACAGTGTGTGGGGCAACCCAGTCAGATGGGTGGAATATAAAAAATATTATTATTATTATTATTATTATTATTATTATTACTCAAGGTGGGGATCTTGCTTCAATACCTCCTTCCATGTTACAAGCTCAACACTTCAAAAATGAATGGTAGGAGTTAATTGACTATAGTAACATCTTAGCTTTGAGTCCTTAGGAACAGACCGTCAATGCAAAAGACCCGTATTGACTTCTTCCCCAAAAGCTGTAGAAAGCGGAGCCTTTTGAAGGCTCCTCTTTCTCCATGCACCTCCCTTCCTGACAATATTTTTAGGCAGAATCTGACAGTGGTGAGAAAACAATGCGCCTGCCTGACCCACATCCACATAAACGAAAAACAAAAAAACCCACACAATTTGTCAGGCTTCACATGAAACACACATTCCGCCCTCTCAACTGCAGGCCTCAAACATGTGAGACCTGGTTGGTGTCCCTAATTAAATCTTGTGAGATCAAAGAAGCAGAGGCAAGCCAGTATTCTGTCTGCCTCGCAGCATTTCAAAACAGAACCAAAGAAGCACTGGAAGCAGTGCCATAAGAGGCAGGAATGTTGCTAGGTTTGTGGAGGAATGAGCGAAAGGAAACAGTGCCTCCTTTTTAATGCCTGTCTTCTGTTTATCGGACAGCTGCTTTCAAAGGAAAGTAATAAAAAAAAACCTGAACATCAAGGCGGAGAGGTTGCAGCAGCCTGGGATACTGATAACAATTGTAATTGATAGGAATCTTTCATTTCGTGGCATTTTTACCACAAATCTAACAACAATGTCTGTTTAAAAGCTTCAGAAAGGTGGCATGAGGAATTAGGGAAGAACGGAGATATTTGGGGAACGGTGAAGTGTGGGGAAATAAGTTGCTTTCCTATTTGGTTCCATCAGTAGGAACCACGTGATCTTGGACCATTGGCCTCTAGGCTTTTGTGTGGTGGTGGTGGTGTTAAAATTTATTTATTCTCCAATCGTTCCCTGACAGGGACTCAAGGCAGCTTGCTGATAAAGTAAGAACAGCTAAAAACGAAAAGAGAGAGGAAACAATCACTTAAAAAGCACATGTATAAAAGTTCATTAAAACGGATAACTGCAATAATAACAGTCACGCATCAGGCCTCTCAGTAAAAGGCACAAGTTCCGAAAAGCCTCTTTGGGAAGTCTTCACCTGCTGGTGGAAGGACCACAAGGAGACAGTCTATCTTATTTTGGGTGGGAGTTCCAGAGTCCGGGAGCAGCCACTGGGAAGGCCCTCTCCTGCATCCCTACCAAGCAAAAAGCCATTGATAACCCTCTCCTTCGTGAATTTGTCCAAATCTCTTTTGGGGGCCCACCACTGCCTTCTGGGGGAGCAAGTTCCATAGCTTGACTATGCACTGCATGGAGATGCTTTCTTTTATCTGTCCTAAATCTCCCAACATTCAACACCATTCGATGCCCATAAGGTCTAGTGTTGTGAGAGAGGGAGAAAAACTCTTCTCTGTCCACTTTCTCCATGCCATGGAGAAACACGCTTGTTCTCTAAATAATAATCACACTTTATTATTCATACCCCGCCCATCTGGCTAGGTTTCCCCAGCCACTCTGGGTGGCTCCCGAGGGAATATTAAAAACACGATAAAACATCAAACATTAAAAACTTCCCACAACAGGGCTGCCTTCAGATGTCGTCTAAAATCAGGTAGTTGTTTATTTCCTTGACATCTGATGGGAGGGCATTCCACTACCAAGAATGCCCTCTTCCTGCTTCCCTGTAACCTCACTTCTCACCTGAAGGCCCTTGGAGCTGGAGGCTGAACGATGGGGGTGGAGATGCTCCTTCAGGTATGAAGTCCCAAGTGCTGCAACCTTTCTTCATAGGGTAGTCACACCATCCCCTTAGTGATTTTGGTGGCCATTTTCTGAACCTTTTCCAACTCTACAATATCCTTTTTGAGGTGAGGCCACTAGAACTGTGCAGGGTACACCAAATGTGGTCCCACCATAGAGTTGTATAACGGCATTATGATATTGGCAGTTTTATTTTCAATTCCTTTCCTAATGATCCCTAACATGGAATTCACCTTTCTCATTCTTACTGCAAACCCCCACCAGTGCAAGGCTTTCCGCTTGTGTAAACAGGAATTTACCCCTATCTTCCTGCCCACATCCCCCCCTAAATCTGTTACCCCTATCCATGGATGGTACACAGCACATTCAGGGGTGAGGATTGGAGCAGAAAGTCCCATTGTATAAACAGAAATCCTTGTGCTGACGGGATGTTTATGCATTGGGTACAAACAGTGCTTTTTTCTGGGGGTACACATACCCCTAAAAATTTTGTGAATCTAACGGGAGAAGAAACTAAAAAATAAATAATTTTTTTAGTTTCTTCTCTAACACAGTGAATCGTCAGTCCCATTGCTACCCCCGATGGTGGGCTCATTTCCTGTCACAGTGTTTCCTGAGTCTCAGATGGAAGCAAGCATTTAATGTGAGAAGTAGGAGTTGGAATCTAGCATGGTGATTAGTCAGTTTCGTTGTCACCACCTCCGATGGCGGCCTCATTTCCTTTCCCAGTGATTTTCTTGAGTCAAAATGAGAGTAGCCCCAAACCATTTTTATTTATTTATTTTAGAAAAATAGCACTGGGCACAAACCCTCGTTTTCCTCGCAAAAAGCTATACTTTGAGAGGAAATACTTTTAAGAATGTCTATTTTGAGACAGAATACGTTTGAAAGAGTATTTAAATGCACATTTTACGCAGATTTGTTTTGTAAAACAGCATCAGATTAATGCAGAAACAGGTGTGATGCATTTATGACTGAACACACTTTTTTTTAAAAAAAATAATTATTTATTTAACGTCTGTCCCACCCTTCCTCTAAAGCAAACTAAGGCCCCGGGTGCTGGATCCAGCCCAATCGCCTTCTAAACCTGGCCCGCGGATGGTAGAATGTGTAGAATGTGTAGAATGTGTCCTTATATTTAAAATGCATCTCTGGGTTATTTGTGGTGCCTGCCTGGTGTTTTTACACGAGTAGAATGTGTCCTTTCATTTAAAATGCATCTCTGGGTTATTTGTTGGGCATAGGAATTCGTTCATTCCCCCCCCCCAAAAAAAAAATAGTCCGGCCCCCCACAAGGTCTGACAACAGTGAACCGGCCCCCTGCTGAAAAGGTTTGCTGACCCCTGCTCTAAAAGGAGCACAGAGCAGCAAACATCTCAGTGATCCAGAGAAGAAACAGTGTGATTTATCCATCCATCCATCCATCTTTCTCTCCAGCTTTCATTACAAGTGTATTCAAACCTGTGAAATAGCTTCCTTTTGAAAATGGCTGTGCCTCCGCATTCCACTCTCCACTGAGACCATTTTTATGGGCACAAAATAATTTTCAAAATTCTAGCATTTCTGACCCAGCAGCTTGAAGAAGGAGGGGCAGGGGGGGAGGAAAAAAAACCCAAACCCTTACCATAATTTATATGCGTAACTGAAATAAAATTAGTCATGTGTAATTTTTAAACTCTTCACTATAATAGAGGCTGTGAAATCGTTCTTTACATGATCTCTTTAAAATGTCTACAGTAAATGCTTCAGATTGTCTCAGAGAGCACAATGTGGTTTTAACTGCTTTTTAAATGTATGAAAATCTAAGCAATTAAAGAGCAATTACGGAGGAATTAAAGTGCTAGTGCAATTAAGATGCATATAACGCATAAGTCTGTCAACAACTCCCTATTTCTTTGTCCCCTTACACTTTTTGTGTGGGTTCCCTAATTTCTATTTGTGGGATACTGAGCTGCAGGGAAGTACTTGTGTCTGTTGTGAGGATTTGATCTCTTTTGAAAAGCAATTATATTAGCATTATTTGCAGAACTAAATTATATTTAACAAGAAAAACAATTATATTGGGGGGGGGGGGAATCATTTTACTCCAAACTAGCAATCATGCTACCCCTTGTCCAATTAAAAAGAGATCGGGCTCAATCTCTATTAGATTTTGTGGGATAAAAAGGGTAATTTAGATTCCGTTTCTCAATCCTTACAGCTGAGACTATGCAGCCTGGAAATGAAATAAATAATAATGAATAATAAAAGCGGGGAGAAATTAATTAATGGGAAAGCAAAGCTAAGCACGTAGAAATGCATCAGTCAAGGACTGATGACTTGAGAACATTCAGCTGAACATACGGACTGCCTGTATCATAAGAAAACTTCTCTAAGCATACCAAAATTGCTGCCACTTTCCAAACTAATACCCAGATCATTCTTCAAACTGCAAACTTCTCCACATTTTGCAATGCAAATATGCAAGCGAAATAAAAAAAACACCTCTCTCTTCTTGACATTTCCAACACAAAGATGGATTTTTTTCCCTGTTAATCTCATTTAACTTCGCCGGTACAGTGTACCATCTGCTCATAACTTTGGAACAATTTTATAATACCCATATTTAAGGGGAAATTGTTAGCTAGTTTCCATAAATCTCCCCAGATGTCCCAAGCAACTTTCCCCCCCAATATTTTGTGTTATGTGTTGAAGTTCTCACCCTAGGCCACTAGGGGTGTTGTGTATATACTGGTAGTTTCACTCTGCCTACCATGGCTGCAGTTCTCACTCAGGTCCGCACTTGCAAATGAAGGATTGAGATTGCCGCTCATGGATTGGGTAGCTAGAGAGAGAGTCGTTACTGTTGCATGTTACTGAATACTATATAAGCAGGCTGGCTCAGCCCTTCAGTTCTGTTCTGTTCCAGCCTGAGAATAAAGAGAGCTGCCTGGAGAATCACTGTGCTGTCTGCTATGTCCACCCGCTACTTAATATTTTGTGTCCATTTCACCATATATTCTTATATTTTTTCTGGTTCTGTTTCATATCTGAATAGAAGCTAATGCGTTTGCTAATCTGTGTGCGCGGGGAGAGGAGTATTTTTTAAAAAAATTCTGCAACCTCTCTCAACTGAGATTGTTTTCTAAGATGTTCCTGTACCAATGAATTGGGTTCTGCTCACAGAGAGCACATGTTGCAGTGAGATCACAACAACCGCTTACTGATTGGTGGGGTGGGTATGTTTGGATAGCCACAACTACCCGATTGGTCCCTCAGAGGCATGGGTCTGCTTCTGATCAATGGGTGCTTAAATTTGCATCTGAGGGACTTTTTTACACCGCTGCACAGACATGTTGAGCTTCCTCTTTTATGCTTCGTGCACCGGATTACACCCCCCCCACACACACACACCCTTCCCTATATGTAGGGTTTGATTGACCTTGCTATACCATCTTGGGTCGTCTGCTCTTGGAGCAGGGGCCCGGTAGGAGTTTTTCCCACTTGGCCAATTGGCTGGTGCCATTTGGATTTTGCCTACCGTGTAGCAAATCATCACAACTTTGTAAGGTTTGTGGTTAGGCACTGGTTAATGTGTGGTGGAGGGGACTAGGTGTGGCTGTGGCCTGTCCCTCCAATGGTTGCTGTGTGGGTATTCCGTTAAAAGAATCCAGGGGCTCACCATGTTTTTGTCTGAACCCTGAAAGGGGGATCGGGCCACACAAGAGCCCCCGGGAGCATTCTGGGCATGATCTTGGGATCTGCTCCCATCCCAACTGATCTCCCAGGGTGCTTACCTTCTCTGACCTCTGCGCTGGCAGTTGTCAATTCTGTTCCTGTCCTGGCCAGTCCTGGATAGGTTCAGATAGTCTGAACCAATGCCTAAGCAAACCAATCACAGCCTGTAATCAATAAAGATGTGGCCAAAATTATGCCAAAACCTCAAACTAAAATTTGAATCCTGTGTGAATTAATTTCTAGGCAGTTTGGGGATCTTTACACACAATCTTATTTGGAAGTACAGTGGTGCCCCACTAGACGAAAATAATTCGTTCTACGAGTGTCTTCGTAGAGCGAATTTTTCATCTAGCGAAGCGGCAATGCAGTGTGGAGGTTTTAGCGCCGAAAAAAAAATCGTCTTGCGAGGCAGCCCCGTTGACTTTTTTGTCTTGCGCGGCAGCCTTCCGCTAGCAGATGCCGTTCGTCTAGCGAGTTTTTCATCTAGCGAGGCATTCGTCTAGCGGGGCACCACTGTACTCAAACAAATTGGGATTTCTAACTTGCAATTTTTTATTTTTTATTTTGCTTCTGAAGAAACCTCTTCATAGAACCCTCTTTGATGAGATCATTACATCTAAATAGATTATTTTTTCCATTAATAGTAGTTTATAAAGCAGGCCACAAATTTAAATAAACATTACTGACATATTTAAAGAAATAATACCTATGAACTTGCGCAGAGTGCATTTCATTGGTGGCAGGACCTGTTCCTGGAGAACCTCGGGGAATGAAAAAGAAAACAAAGCAGGAAAGAAACAAAAATTGTTCTCTCGCTTCTTAAATCAACAACTAAAACATGGGGGGGGGGTTTGTTGGGTAATATCTTATCTTCTATTTGTCTTATAATGAGCACATTGTTGTTGTTGTTGTTGTTGTTGTTGTTTTCCCATTTCTGCATTTCTTTTTTTATTAAGAATTTATAAGATTTTCCAATTACAAGCACAAATCATTACATGGTTAAACTTTTCATACTCCCCCCTCTCCCACCGAGGGGAGCAAAATATTCAAACCCCTCTCTCACAGGAGCACATAACATTATTCCGCGTTTAACCTCATATTATACTAAAATCATTGCTTAAGCCCAACCCCTTTCCTGGGCCAGGTATTCATACATTCAACAAAATCATCTTTTACACTGACTTCCCCCAATCCCCTCCCTGTTGACTTCAAAATATCATATAATTTCTAGTTTTCCACACATCTTCCAAACCTAATTTAAATCGCCTTTCTTTCCTCCTTAACACCTTTATAAACATTTATATTCCATACTTAATTACTAACATTTTTTTCCCCTCAGCTTCATTGTACTTCTGCACCTTCCTAATTTCTCGACCAAATTTTTATCCCCTTCCCACCTTTCGGCCTCAAAAATTTGGCTAATTTTTATTACTTAACATTTTTCATTGTCCAGTGTCTATATCCATTTGTCGAAACCATTTATAACTAAAATACTATAAATAATACCCCTGGCTAAAGTTATAACTAATTGAATATGAAGGTGAGAAAGAAGAAAGTCAGAATGTTGAAAAATAGAGGGAGAATATATGAAGCCTTTAATGCCCAACTTATGTGCCCCAAGAAATGACATAACTAAACTGAGCCCCAGATCTTCGTCCAGAGGGAAGGCTGCCCGCTCTCCCATTCACTGCTTATTAAATACCAGTCGCCATCCATTGTAGGCAGAAGAATTGATGCTTTTGAATTATGGTGCTGGAGGAGACTCTTGAGAGTCCCATGGACTGCAAGAAGATCAAATCTATCCATTCTCAAGGAAATCGGGTCTTGAGAGTCCCATGGACTGCAAGAAGATCAAACCTATCCATTCTCAAGGAAATCGGCCCTGAGTGCTCACTAGAAGGACAGATCCTGAAGTTGAGGCTCCAGTACTTTGGCCACCTCATGAGAAGAGAAGACTCCCTGGAAAAGACCCTGATGTTGGGAAAGATGGAGGGCACAATGAGAAGGGGACGACAGAGGATGAGATGGTTGGACAGTGTTCTCGAAGCTACTAACATGAGTTTGGCCAAACTGCGGGAGGCAGTGAAAGATAGGGGTGCCTGGCGTGCTCTGGTCCATGGGGTCACGAAGAGTCGGACATGACTGAACGACTGAACAACAACAATTCCTCTATGTCAGTTCTGATGCAGAATTGCAAACAGAATCACCTCTCCCCAAAGGGGTCACAACCAGAACAATGACTCATTCAGAGAAATGAGTCATTCCTGGTGGTAAGCATTCGATATAACAGCACATCTCTTTCAGGGTGTCATAATGGCACGTGCCTCCAATTCAAAAATAAAGCATGGCTCAGCTCTCAGAAACTGAGAAATACTGATTTTGGGCAGCTTCTTTTGGGTGCAGTGACAAAGACTACTAAACGATTTTGGGGTTGTTCATAGTTCGCATCTCTTTTTAGATATTATCTCACCATCGACGAGTCAAGGATGTGTAAATGATTGCTAAATGCTTGCCGTGGCCATGGCTTGAGCCCACCTGATGAAAGATACCAGCACTGAACAACTTTCTTTCCATTACGGAGACTTTAAAACTTTGTACCTTCACCCAGAGAAACAATCTTAAGTGAATCTCAAACAAATGACACAAGGGATTGTTTGTTCAAGGATAGATGTGTGGGAGATACTTTTATTTTTATTTATTTTTTTAAAAAAAGAAATCATTCCTGGCAAATGTGCAAGTGTGTTTGTGGAGAAAAAACTTTTTTATTTTAAGAATGATATATTTTTAGTTTATTGACAGTGCCACAGACTGTTTCACTTGGACAAAGTACCGTCTGCTACCCTTAGACGTGATGTGAATTATAGTAGGTAAGGAAGGTCTCTTATTATCTGGAACTGCAGGCTTCAGAAAGGAAAGCTGGGGCCATCTGCTGTTTCTGTCTGAGGAGGGTTATAGATGTTCTCCTTCGATATCTTTACCAGAGCTTGAACAGTTAGGCTGAAAAAGAACCAGAGGTCAACAGCTTTGTAGGTCAACAGCTATGAAGAGCTTTTTTCTTCCTTTTTTCATTTTTTGGTACAGACTTTCCTTCCTATAAAGCTTACAGTGACACTGATGACATCCAGACAATCAGGAGGGTTTTGTTTTATTGTTCATGTGTATGAGACCTTCTAAAAATTCCTGGTCTCTTTCTAGCATAAATTCCTTCTTACTTTCAAAATTTCCTATATTTTTGTATTGATCACCCAGTAGAACCCACAAGTCATTATATTTTCCCTCCTAGTCTACTGCCCTCAAATGGCTTTCCAACTCTCCTAAAGTAATTGAACCGGTAATTATAGAGGAATCATTTGGCCCATGCATGGAGTTCCATGCCTGTTGGACAGCAAAGACACACATATGACAGTTTTATGTTCTTCCCCACTAGGGATGGAATTTTCTCAAAATCTCATTGTCATTCATCCATTCATTTTATTTGTTCACCCCTTTTCCACATGCAAATGTCATGCCCAAAGTAGCTGACAATAAAGAAAGCAGGAATGCATTTCAAACCAACCCTACAAAAACAAGTTCATAATAACCCAGCAGAGCAATACCATTGACATATTAACAATTTCACAACATGGCAAATATAATAACATACAAAAAAACTCACATTCCAGTACCGCCGTAACTCAGAAATCAAGCGGAATCCATTCTAGAAGTCCATTTAACTTCTGAAACGTTCGGAAATCAAAGCACGGCTTTCTGATTAGCTGCAGTCAATCGGAAGCTGCAGAAGCCCCATCAGACGTTCGGCTTCCAAAAGAACGTTCAAAAACCGGAACAATCACTTCCGGTTTTCAATTGTTCAGGAGCCGGAACATTCGACTCCCAAGACATTCGGGAGCTGAGGCATGACTGTACTGTAAATCTAACAAAATTATATAAACAACATGCAGGATCCAATAGCGGAAATAGCAAGGGAGCTTCACACTTTCACCATAGTCCTAGAAACACCCCTCCCATGATGTTGCTCACAGTCCCTCTCCTAAGTAGCTTCTAAGAAGATTTTCAAGACTGGCCATTCACCCAAATCTCTGGGGTCTTAGGAGCAGCACCACTGCTGCTTGCCTCACCTCCCATTACTCGCATCGCCATGACATATTCCAGGAAGGAGAGGGATGAGGTGGTGGTGAAATTGCCCTGGTACAAATGTAGCAGCTGGAGCACTGGGATGCCCTCTGCCAGCTGCTATAACTTTAGATAGATTCTCCTAGAGATGGAAGTTCATATTTTGTAAAGGTTAACAATGAAGGTTGCCCAGCTTGGGAACAATACACACACAGTAGAATGTACAGTCTTCATTCTCCCCTTGTTTTCCTAACTGTGATTTATTTAATCGCCAAGGGCATGGAGAGCTTTTTGGCATTATATGCCTAAACTCTGAGAGGTTCTTAAGGTTCCTGTGGAGTCGCAGTGCTTAATTTATTCCCAATTACTTGAAAGTCTAAAGTGACCAGAGAAATATATTCAAGAAATGACCTTTGGTAGCTAGATTAAATACAATTTCTTTTATATTCTAGTTAGAGTCATAAACACCTGTGTTAATATTTCTTTTTTCTTTCCCTGAGTTTTCAAGGTTCTGAATAATAACCGTCGCCATGGGAGAACCACTAATATAGCTAGCAATGGGCAAATTTCTTCTCCCTCTTGGAAATGAGCTGAGTAGTTTCTCCCCGCAAATAAGAAAGATGAAAAGAAAGAAAGAAGGCTTATTTGCCAAGCCAGTATTTGAAAGTTGCTCACCTACCCTATTCTCTCCCATCTTGTTTTCCCAGGATGTTTTATTGGTTTGTGTTGTTGTTGCTACTGCTGCTGCTTTTATTGTGGATTTTGTGTCCCCCCCCCCTTGTATTTTATGTTATGAACCACCCTGAGATCTTCGGATGAAGGGTGGTATACAAGTTGTTGTTGTTGTTGTTGTTGTTGTTGTTGTTGTTGTTATTAACCAAAACATCCTACATCCCATCGCATCTGACATTAAGTTTTCACACCTGGTTCCATCCCGATTCCCTAGCTTCCTGTTTACCCACCCTCCTCAACAGACAGACCCACTGAATATGCTCCTTAGAGTCCACCCCCTCCCCCAAAAAGAAATATTTTAGTGCTTCTGCACTGCTGTTACCTTGCCCCTCTGCATAGTTGGCAACGTTTTTGGCTACAGAAGGATTCACTCTCAGGAGAACGAGTTCATTATTATTGTATACGATTCTTAACATTCATTGTGGTCTCAATGTGACATTGATGATAGGGTACAACTGGTACTACATATACACTCCCGAGGATAGGTATTGTATAAACCTTCATTTTCATAACCTGTCATCCACCTACTGTGTGGTGCCACACACATTTAAACTCTCTTTAAAATGAGAAGCAAATGTGGGATTCTTACAAGTGCTTCTCAAATTATTCATCTTGAATTACTTGTCCAATTAAGTTGGGAGGCATTATTTCTACAAAATTATCCACATTTTCTTCTTCTTATTCAGCCGGCTCCCATTGTCACTCAAAATCGCTACACTCTGGCATTTATCAGTCTGTCGGGGATTTTTTGACAAGATAGAAGGGAATGATTTGCAGCTCAAAAAGAATTTAACTTTCTTCTCATTATATGTCAAACCAAATGTGTGCTTGAAACAATAGTGCATTATTTATAGAGATGGTTCCCAGTAGGAAGCTGCCTGGTACAGAGTCAGAACATTGGTCCATCTAGCTCAGCATCGCCTACACTAAGGGTGGCCAATGGGGTGCGCTCTATATGTTGCAGCACTACAACTCCTATCATCCCTTGGCATTGACCATGCTGGTTGAGACTGATGGGAGCCAGAGTCTACCTGGAGAGCACTTTGTTGGCTGCTTCTAGTGTACGCTAACTGGAGGCATCTCTCAAGGGTTTCAGATAGGGGTCTTTCTTAGCATTTCTTACCAGGAGATGCCAGGCATTGAATCTGGAGACCTGCTGCATATAAAGGATGTGCTTGATCCTACAACTGTTTCCAATGAGCAATGGCCTGGTTCACAATTAGTGCAAGTTTTCACAAATTGCCAGTGTGTCTCAACTGGGAGAACAGATGCCAGGTTTGGAATCTTGAAGGCTCTCCCTTGAAGGCTTGTGGTACTTAGTTGGCCACCACCGGGGCTGGTGGCAGGGAACTGGCACTGTTGGGCACTTGCTGAACCCCAATCCTTAGCCAGGGATGGGACATTGCTGACCAACAAAACTCACTTGCCCTGTTGCTGCTCCTCTTACCACTGCCACCTGTTTGCCATACTATGTCCCTCTAGCCTAGAAGGAGAGCACAAGCAAACAATGGGACTGAGGCAGGGATGGGGAACTGGTTTCACTCCAGATGGACTCCAGCTCTCATAATCCCCAGCTAGAACAAGCAATGGCCAGAGATGGTGGTTATTAGGTGTCCAGCAACATCAGAAATTGTCATGGCTTCCCTACCCCCCACCTGAATAAGCAGAAGGAACTGTAGCTGTGACTACCTCCTCTTGTCTGCTCTTTCTTCTCTGGGCAGCAGTTGGGATTATCACCAGGGAGCAAGTGGGCGATTGCAGGTAGAGGAGATCACCAAAGATATCTTGTTCAACCAACTCTTCAACACACACACACAACCAAAATAAAGCAGTTGACACTGTCCATTTGTTTGTAGTAGGGATAGGGAAGAAGGAGGGATCTGTTCCAGTTCACATGTAAAGGAGAAATTACCTCATCCATGCTTTCTGAAGCAAGATGCCATCCTTGGCCATCTCATCTTTCAAAATTTCAACTCCTCTGCATTTTTCTGTACAGTTCGCCAGCTGGGTAAGGTGTTTAAAAATACCTATTATACTCGGATAAAGTTTTCATATAAATGCATATATTAATGAAAAGAATGCATAAATATGCTTTAAAGTAGGGGTCACTGCTTGCAAAACTGAATATTAAGGGAGAAAGGCACTAAAATGCAGTTGTGTTTTCATGAGGACTTTTAAAAAAAACACAAATTGATGTGGAAATGTGAATAAGTGAAGTTATTACTGGAAAAAAAATGAGTAATTGAGGGGGGAACAAAATTGACAGATTCACTCATCGTTCCTTGATAGGAAAAGGCCCGTATCACATAACAAGAACAGTTTTGTTTTTCAGAACAAACTTTTCTAGCTAGTCTCTTTTCCTTCTCCACTTGCTTTGGTGTGGTTGATATCCCCAGCAGTCAGGCGGCAGAAGAAGAAAACAAAAAAAGGAACAATCGCCGATCAGGCCTGCTCCCATAGCAGGAGAAGGCAACTCCAGGCGCCAGCTCAAAATTCTCTTGCATTCTTTCCTTCGCTTCAGCTTAGTGGGGTTATGGATCAGTCAGAGTTATTTACACTAATGGATTTTATGGTGAACCACAATCTTCTTTCCTCCTCTGTTCCTTCTTGGCTGCCTCTTTGTCAAACACCACCTTTCACTTTGTGCTCCGGCATCAAAGGAGCGCGGGTTTCTGAGAGCGAACGGACAGTGAATTATTACAGCTGTCAACCCATTTAAAGTCAGAAATGTATGAAAATGGTTGTCATTTTCAGCCATTTCCCCTCACCCTTCCAAGCCATGCATCCCTGATGTTAAGCAGGACACGCTGGGCTTTTAAAACATGCTCTTTTGCATCAGAAACATTCATAATAACTCGCTTTGCATCATCCCTTCCCTCCCTTTCTTCTTCAGTGTGAGCTGAGATCAAGTCAGGCCGAAACTCTCCAGTGGTTACTCAATTAGCATCATTCTGATGACGTATTTGCATGGCAACTAGTGGGATAAAAATGCAATTTAAACCAGCATGCCAAAAAGTAATTGGTGGCAGCATTCCAGAAATAATTAAATTTGATGAATGGCTGCTAATAAGGTTTTTACTCAGCGATTCACATCCCTCACCCCTTTCTCTCTCTCTCACTGTTAGCAACAGAATTCTCCCTAATGAATGAGCGAAACAGACAAGATAAAGCAATATAAATGGAACACAGAAAGATTTCTATTAAATGATACCAGTCCCAGAGACTTTGCCAAGGAACCTCGTTCCTTTCCCCAATGTGTGTTGAGCAGTGAAGCAACCCCGTGGCATGGTCTGCAAACCAACTATTAAGCCCAAACAGTGGCATTTCAGTTTATTTGGGGTGTACATAGAGAAGACTATGTTTTTATTCAGAATTAACGAGAGGTGTTCAGACCACGTTTCACATAAGTGTGTCAGGAGGGCAGCAGAAGCCAGTCCTGCCTGCATCGCTGACAGGCTTCACAGACACACACTAGCAGCACATTTGACTATGGGAAGGAGCTGCATGCGTGCATCAATATACACATGTAAAGTTCACAACCTAAGCACTACTTATCATTCATTCCTATCCACTCAGACCTTTGATGGCTGAAATATACAGTTCTTGAGAACTTTGCAACTGCTAGCTGGGAGGATATATGACTGTTTTTAGAGGTTCTTGACGTTCTTAAATGTTAGGAATACTTTTGGTTATTTTTAATTTGTATTGCTTTAATGCTTTGCTGTTTGCTATGGTTGGCTCCTTTGGGAGGAAAGGCGTGTCCCTACTCCAAAGCATACTACAGGCACATCAGTACAGCATTTTCAAATAACTCTCTTTGCTTTGTTCTAGTAGCTCATTCGGCAGAATTCCTTCTTTCCAGCCTGACAGCATTCATAGGTCAATCAGCCTTTTTGAGTTGATAAGAGCCAGTCCCACAGACTGTTGTTGTGGACATTATCTTACCTGAAGTGGTTATTTGCTCAGGGACTGAACCATAGATCTTCATGTCAAAGGGCAAGTGTAGTTGTTATGTTACAGCTAAAGAGACGGTTGATGGGAGCATACAACTCTGAACTCCAGTGGACTGCAGGAGACCAAAACAATGCACTCTTCCTTTATTGATGGCAATAAGTTTGTTCAGAGGGGGACCTCTATTATCATATCTATTGCTTGCCATACTCCTGACTGTTTGACTGGGATTTCTATTGCTATTCTGTGCTGGTGAGTTTTTTTTTATTTTTTGAAGGCTATGGGATGGATCTAGACTAAGACGTTAACTTTGTTGAAATCATTGATACCCTGGGGGTCCTGCAGAGGTCCTTTTAATTGAGCATTTGTGGCGACTTGTGCTCAGGGTGGTTCTATGCACTGGTGGAGGAAGAGAGGGATGGGGGCAGTGCACTGCTCCTGGCACCATGATCCCAGTGGGGTGCCATCGCGGCTGCCCCCCACCCACACGCTGGGTGCCATGCCCCTGCGGGCAGCACGCCACATTCCCAGGATGTGCACCACACACCCCGGGAAGCACACCAGCCACACCCCACCTGCTCTCCATCCCTGGTGCCAGAGCATGAAGCTCCACCTCTGATTCTATGTGCCTTCAGAAGTTTTTTTGGGGGGGCACCCTGCTTTGTTTTCAGTTGCTGTATGTGTCATAGCTTCCTGCTGAAATCCTGTAACTTGAGGAACACAAATGTTCCAGTGGGACTGTCTTGCTTTTGATGCACTATAGTGCAAGGATGTCCCTCCAGACAGGAGTGATATGGTGACATTAAGGAAGTATCACAGAACCACTAATAAAGCAAAATGATGTCTGATTGACTCAGTATAAACTACCTGCCAATGTGCTATTATTGCACCAGTGACATGTTGCAGAATATACATGGCCACCCCTTAAAAATAAAATAAAAACACCCCGGGAGGGGGACTCTAACATGGGCATAGTCAAAGGACCCAGGGGGGCAGCTACCCCCCCCTCAGATCAAGTAAATCAATAAAAATACTTAACTAACTTTGCATTCCTCTTGTTCTCCATTTGCTTCAATTGTCCATAATCGCCACACAGCCATAGTGAAAGCAGACATGGGCTGCAATAACCATGGGCTCCTTTGGTCCCCATTTATGGCTGGTAGGCGATGAAAGGTATAAATCAGTATCTACTTGAACCAGAAGTTTGAACCAGGGTGGAAAGGATGGGGTGCTCTCAGCAGAGGTTAGAGAGTGCCCACACATATCCTTCGGATTTCTGTTTGCCTGCTTGCAGATCCCTGTTATCCAATAAAGTGTACACTTTGCCCAAGTTGCTGTCTAGCAGCATTATTCCAGTGAACGGGCAGGTAGTGATTTCTATCTGTACACCGAAGGTGGGAAAAATGGAAACTAGGTAGCTAGAGTCAAGTTTCATTCATCTGAACCTTCTAAATCTAAAACAACCATTACTCGGTGGAAATAACACTATGCATAGAGTAGGTTTATGGTTCAATCCCCGGCCTAGTCAGGGCAGAATGGGAAGTAGGGAAGCCCTGGATAGCCACTGCCATTCAGTGCAGACAATACTGAGCTAGATTAGCCAATGGTCTGACTCATTGTAAGGCAGCTTTCTATGTTCCTATGTCTCCCAATTTGATAATTGATGCTACTTGATGCAGATCCGTTCTTTAGTCTGGTAGTACCAACAACAATTCTGGGTAACCGAGACACTGGTCACCCACAGAACCACTCTGGATGATATTCTTTACTTACTTACTAACCAGCTTTCACACTGTCATTGAATTTATGACAGCTGCCACCACCCAATTATTTTACTGAGAACTAAGAATTACTTGTTAGCCTTACTGGGTGAGATCCAGCTGAGTCTGCAGAGACCCATTTAAATGGACAACGGCTCTACTTTCAGAATGCATAAGGATGAACATCACCATTGTTATTAATTAGTTTTTCTTTTGCTTTGTAGTTTTCACTTCAACTTCGACACTAGTCTAATGGGACTCTCACTATAAAGTAAACAGCTACTTCATAGTAAGTACTTCATAGTAAATCAAACAAACAAAAATCTGTCTTAATCCTACTAAATCATGCAGAGATGAAGCCACAAAGCTGTTTGTTTTCCGATTTCCCCCATCTCCCCTGCTTTCTGTGTTGAAATATTCTGGCCTTCCTCCAGGTAAACAGGATATTCTAGTGCATGCAGATCAAGGTGTTGTGTTGCGAGAGATTTTCAGCTGAGGAAGATATAGCTGTTATCTTTCGGCAGGGTAAAGGACTTCAGGAAAACAAACAAACAGGAAACAATTCACACTGCTTGAGTGAGCAGGAACTTCATGTTTGGGTTCCTAGGTGGGCCTCTGCCCTCAGGCCAAACTATCTCAGGCTTGTTTGGTTCGATAGATAAGAGAGGAACAAGCAATGGCTCCCCTACCGCACTTGAACCCAAAGCGTGGTTTCAGTTTTGATGCTGAAACACCGGGTTTCAAAACTAACAGTTTCCTAGATACAGAAAAGCAGAAATTGTAAGATGTTTCTCCTCACTCCCACCCCCAACTCTTCCTTGAGTGATTTCAGCTGAGAAAGAATATGCCAAAGAACTTAAGGCTGCCTCATTTCCAGACTTAGGGAAGGATGTTTTAGAAACATAATTGTCTGGATTGCCTCCTACGCCATTGTGATATATTGCCCATCTTTTCATGAATCCCAGGGAACAGTTCTAGGAAGAATAGGATGCACGATTTACTACCACAAAGATATAGTGATGGTCACCAACTTGGGCAGCTTTAAAGTTGGATTTCATGTAGGGTACAACTATCAATGGTGACAGCAGTCACAAAATTAAAAGACCCCTACTTCTTGGGAGGAAAGCAATGACAAACCTAGACAGCATCTTAAAAAGCAGAGACATCACCTTGCCGACAAAGGTCCGTATAGTTAAAGCTATGGTTTTCCCAGTAGTAATGTATGGAAGTGAGAGCTGGACCATAAAGAAGGCTGATCGCCGAAGAATTGATGCTTTTGAATTATGGTGCTGGAGGAGACTCTTGAGAGTCCCATGGACTGCAAAAAGATCAAATTTATCCATCCTTAAAGAAATCAGCTCTGAGTGCTCACTGGAAGGACAGATCCTGAAGCTGAGACTCCAATACTTTGGCCACCTCATGAGAGGAGAAGACTCCCTGGAAAAGACCCTGATGTTGGGAAAGATGGAGGGCACAAGGAGAAGGAGACGACAGAGGATAAGATGGTTGGACAGTGTTCTCGAACATGAGTTTGGCCAAACTGCGAGAGGCAGTGAAGGATAGGCGTCCCTGGCATGCTCTGGTCCATGGGTTCACGAAGAGTCGGACACGACTGAACGACTGAACAACAACAACAACAACAACAACAACTATCAATGGCTACTAGGCAGGCATGATGACTATGTGCTATTATTTATTTTAAAAGCTTATATCCGCTTACTTTCTGAGAAACTCAAGGAAACTAACCAGTCAAAAAATGCCAGGACAGTATTTCAAATGCAAAAGCAATTCACAAGTTAAATGCAATCATAAAAAAGCTTGAGAATAATCAATCCAATACTGCCAAGCACCAAACAGGAAAATAATCAGCCAATTACCTTTCCCCCCCTTTTATCACTGGGATGGGATAAATCATATAATGTTAGGGACCTGACACATCCCACTTGGCCAGGACATATGAAGAGCCTGTTAGATCAGGCCAATGACCCATCTAGTCCAGAATCCTGTTTAAACAGTGACCAACAGATACTTATGAAAACCTATGTCCTACCTGTGGTTGCCATATGTCCTGCTTCATGATGTTGAGGGATCTAGAGTAGGGCCTCATATCCCTTATGTAAGAACATGTAGGAAGGTATATATGGAGGAAGGCAGTCCTTAAGGTACGCAGGCCACAAACCTTTTAGAGATTAAAAGGTTGACATCAGCACTTGAACTTGGAAACAAACTGGTAGCTACCTCCAGGATCAGAAGCACCATGACTCTGAAAGCCAGTTGCTGGGGAACAATAGCTGGAGAGAGCTATTGCCTTCATGTCCTGCTGGTGATCTTCTATAGGTCACAGTGGAGAACACAGGTTTTGGGCTAGATAGGTCTTTAATCTGATCCAGGAGGACTTTCCCTATGTTCTTCTTCAGTTTGGTAAGTCCAAATAGACTTCTGCACTGAACTGATTTTAAAGATGGAGAAGGGGGGAAGGTATTTTCACAGGTACACTTTGAGAACATGTAGATTTTGTCAGTTGTTCTAGTTTTTTAATTGCTGTCTCCTTCCTACTTTGCAAAGATGCTCATCTTCCTTATCAAAGCAAACCACAGAATAAAGAAAGTGAGGAACAAGGAAAGACAGGTGCCTTTCTAATGTGATTTATGGAACTTTTTTCATTTTGGTTGCTAGGATGACTGGCTGTTCATCTGTGGAAATGTCAAGAATTTTTCCACTCACACAGAAAAAGTAAGTGTTGGAAAGAAAATATCAGAAGTGCTTCGCCATCCATAGCTTTTGTGTTCAGCAGTTTCTTCTTTGGAGAATAAGAAACTCCTAAATCACAACAGAAGATCAGAAAAAACTTTGTCAGGTCCCCCTTGATTTTTCAGGAAAAGCATGTGAATATAGAATTCTGCAAGTTGTCCGAGTCCTATGAATCAACAAAACTAGTTCCATTGGCACTTAGGACACTGAGGCAACATGATGCTACTGAAGTCTGACTCAGCACTATTTTTCAGGGGCTAGAGCCAAATATACAGCGAGTTCCTATCTAAACACAGGTCTGCTGCTATATTGTGCCCTCAGACTATGCCATGGTTTCAAAAGGTTAAGGAAGTCCTTTTGAAAGTGGAATAAAAGATATCTTTGATGTGATGGAAGTGAAGAGGGGGGCCTTTCTGCACTAACCATTTTTAGTGGTATATAGGGACTGTTTGATCTGTCATTTTTAAGAGTGAATTTGTAGGTGATTGTAGCTTTGGTCACAAGTCACCCTTATTAGAGAGTGAATGCCCCAATTGAGAAAAGTTTTGTGGCTGTAGTCACACCCCTTGTATACCTTCTTGCTCCTCCTTCCAGTAAATGTCAAAGTGATGAGCATGTGCACAGGAATAGCCAGCTTTTTCAAAAATGATTTAATGCCTAGTATTCTAACCTTGTGGGAGTTTAGGAGAGTAGAAGAACAACTATCTGTCTGCCTGAGCTATGGTGAACCTGGTTTTGTGATTTGTCTGCAGCTAATGACTGCTGTCAGAAACAGTACCTTGACTCAGTACCATCGACTCTCTCTTCCACATCTCTCTTCTGAACTGAGCTCGCAAACTGACAGCTTGCACTGTTCAGAGGGAAGTGGCTCAAAGCAGATGTCTCCCAATCCATGGCCACCAGCCCCAACCCCCTCCACACAGAAAGTGGGATGATATTTGTACGCATATTTGTACACATATGAAAACATTGAGGGTCCATTCTGGCTCTTTCACAAAAGTCAGAGTTTTGTGATGGAAGAAAATGGGGTTTTGAGCATGTCGTTCTGGAATACTAGCTGAATAATGATGATGTTGTGTGGCAGCATGCCAAAACATCTGAAAGAACCCAGCAACGATAGCAATATGGTAAGTGTGGAAAGACCCCAAGATACATTTTTCTCCCTCTCTCGTAATACAAGAACCCAGGATAATCTAGTGAGGCTGATAGGAGAGTTCCGGAAAGGCAAAAGGCAGTCCTTCTTTACACAATGCACCATTGGCTTCTTAAATTTGCTGTCATGTGATGTGATGATGGGTTTAAAAGGGAATTAGACAAATTCATGAAGCAGAAGGCTACCAGTGAGTACTAGTCATGATGGGCATATGACTTCCAGGATCAGAGGCACTAAGGAATTGTATCCCACCTTTTACCACCCACGTCTCAAAGTGGCTTTCATAAACAAAAATTGCAATGTACAAAATTTAAAACATCAATTGAACCACTGAAAATTAAAAACTCAAGAATTTAAAATCTCAAAAAAGAGAGAAATAAATAAAAGAAAAACGTATCAAAAGGAGCAGGGTGCAAAAACCTCCTGAAGTAAAACAGTTTTGACCAGGTGTCAGTCAGCAGGGACAGTGCCTGTTTAACTTCTTATGAGAGGGGGTTCCATAGAGCTGGGCCCACAAAACTGAAGGCACAACTCCTCATTGACATAAGATTCTGGCCCATAGGGAACTGCTAATAGTGCTCTCCTTGATGTTCTCAATGATCAGCTTGGGGTGTACAGGATAAGGCGGTACTTAAAATTCCCTGGGCCTAAGTTATTCAGGTCTTTGTACCCTAGCACAAAGTGAACTTGGCCTGGTAGCTGACGGGAAGCCAGTGCAGGTCTTTTAACACCGGCATCATGTGGTGACCATAGTCTGTTCCCTTCACCGTGTAGCTGCAGCATCATCCACTAACTGAAGCTTTTGGGCCAGGACCACGGACAGCTCCACACAGAGTGTCTCTTTCACAGCCTCTCCTGAATCAGGTATAATTGAGAAGCAGAGCTGAGTATCATCAGCATATTGGTGATACACACATTAAATAAGTACATGAGATGTTTTACAGATCGCATGTGTGCTAGACCTGCCTGCCTGCTGGTGATACCCGACAGTCATGTCTATGATTGGAAATAAATTCAGGGTGTATATCAACCTATGCAAGTAGGTAAAAGGGCAGATCCTGACTATCCCAAGATCCTGTCTAATATGGAGGAGTTCTACTTGGATAGGACCCCTTCTCACACAAATCAAATGTGAGCAAATCCTAAGGAATATGTTAGAATACTCCTCATGTTAAATTCAGCTTTGTATTTAATTCAGCATCCATCCAGTCACCTCTAGCATGATAAAAGAAAGAAGGAAGGAAGGACATTTATAAAGAAGGGGAAGAGACGTGCAGACCAGCAAAATATTTCAAGTTCTACTCTTCTGCCATGTTGTGTTACATGCTCCCATTTAAAAAGCAAGGACCACATCTGTCAGAGAGCTGACCCAGGCTTTAAACTTCAGCCAAACAGACTCCAGCATTTTATTTACTTCAGCGGAATGAATGGGATTTTGCTTTCAGTAGACATTTAATAAATCAGTGTGCTGCCCCATTGATACCTTTGGTGTTCTCCAGCCATCCGCAGTTCGGCTGCTATCATACTGTCTGGTCCAAATGAGATTTATTGACTTCATGTGTGCATGCACAAACCTGGATAAAAACAATGAGTTATGTGGAGGAGGAGGAGAAGAAGAAAGCAAACTCCACTTGCCTTCATGACTGAATGTCAAGCTAAAAGCATCTATTGACCCAGAGGGATCCAAGTATATTAGAGGGTGCCAAGCAATTATACAAGCGGTATTAGACCATCGCTTACAATGTCTGTGCAGTCATGAATGGCAATGTCAGGATAAATAAGGACAAATGAGAGAGGACCTGCAGTTTATAATATCCCCAAGAACTGCTGTGCATGGCAGCTAAGTAAACCACTAATACTTGCTTGTTTCCAATGGAAAATTACCACCTGCTGTTCTCAGTGACAGTGAAGAGGGGGAGTTAATAGGAGGATTCCTGAGACAAAGCAATAAAGCATCAGCCAACATTGCTCTTTGCTCTGCATCTTTTCAGCTAGGTAACGGATGGAGAAAATTATAGAAGCATCCTCTTAAGCAGAAAGCTCTTGTAGTCGGCAAATGTGCTCCTTTATCAGGGAATTGTGTAATAGGGGTTTTGCAACACTTAACCATGCTTGCTTAAATTGGTCCAGGTTTATTCATTTGCAGAACAGATATCAGAACCTTGACAGCATTTTTTCTGCCACATTAAAATGACAACATGTGCACCAGCTCAGCTTCTGGTTAAAAGGCAACGGGCTGATACAGGAGAAATCTTATTAAGCATGGGGAAAATACCCCTGCCCTCCCTGAAATCCTTTCCCTCAGCAAAACAAAACAACATTGCTGCTTTGCATACCTCACAAAATAAGCCGAAGATAGCTAGCCTCTGGGTAGATCAGGAAAAACAAGAATATCCGATCAAACTAATGCAGTACCTTTGCCTATAATATCATCATAATATAATGCTTTGTCCAAAGCTGGGCATTTTTCAATTCTGCGAATTTCAGTGTGGTGTGCTTGGAGCCAATGATGTTAAATTACTTTGAAGATAGTGGCAAAATACTCTCTTGTTAATTTTATTCTTTTGCAATGTCCACTAGTCATTGCAAACCGAGATAACTAAAACTGACAATTCCATCTGTCTCTACCTGTTACTTACCTGCTGTCAAGTGGCATAATGCATGGGGCAGAGAAAGCTGCCTACGAACCATCAGGAGCCTGACAGTGTGTGCCTTACATTCAGTGTTGCCTTACATGCAATTGTCCCTTACATTCAGTGTTGTTTAAATGTGGTGCTGTATATAACCTGTGCTGTCATGATCAGATCAACTCAGAAGCTGTCAATCAGAGCTCCTGGGTGGATCACATATCTACCATACACTTTGAGGCTTCCAATCATTAGAGTAACAAGCAGCATCTCTGCATAAGCACCTTCTCTTTCATGTTATAGAAAATGATTTAAGTTAGGGTTGCTATATATCTGAGAATTCCCAGACATGTCATCTTTTGGGGTGGTCCTACATGCCCATCCAAGGGGAATTTTACATTTTAAAGCAAATGTCCTGGATTTTGGGTTTGGGGCAGCAGATGGGCTATCGGACAATTGCCCTAAAAAAGCTTTTTGTGTCCAGATCTTGAAATATGGAAACCCTAGTAGAGCTGCCATAGATGGGATCTGGCCCTTTATATATGCAAAGCCTGTTTACTGCCACTGATGATGAAGTCTGTGGGCAACACAGCTATTTAACACTTACTGCCACACAGCTATTATATGCTTGGGGGCTCCTGTGAGGATAGGAACTCTCTATGCTATTGCTTCATGGCTGTTGCATTTTGAAGGACAAATCACAAATGGACTGAAGGCCCAGATTGCCATACAACAGAGTTGTCCTGCTGACCCTGTTCCATCACCTTCCCAATGTCATAATGGGGTTGTCTGATATTTATCCCATGTTGCTGAAATAATGGAACAAGGAAAACTTTTGACAGTCTCTTTGGAAGGTTAGAACCAGAACCCTCTCTGGAACTCAAAGAAAACATTAGAGGGGTTGTGGAGGCATGCAAGCTGGACCCTGAGCTCAGGCAATCATGTGTGAAGTGCCTAGAGCCTTTATTGCACCGAAGAGCTCTAGACATGCACATCAGTATGCAGAACCCATTCACAAGCCAGCTGGATTTGTGGGCGGAGAAGGTGTGGGCGCTCTATGTGTTGGGAGTGAGCCCACACAGCCTCGCATCCGCCCTCAAATGATATTTCAGTGCAGGGGATGGTGATCTGTCCTACCCTTTTATATTATTTCCAGCGGAATTTGTTGCATATCCTAGATGCTGCATATCATGTAGGGGAGAGGATGCTGAAACAGCTGCTTCGGCTGCCCTGGTTTTAATGGGATTGGTCTTCTTGTATGTTGACATCTTTTTATGATGAATATGTGCAATCAGATGGTGAAAACGTGCATTAATCAACACTAAATTCATCCGGAACCTAACACAGGTCTTTAATCAGGATGGCATCCAGTTACCATAGCTGAATTTAATTCATAGCAAACTGCTACTTGGAGCTCCCATGAAAAATAATTCAAACAAATGTTTTCTCCCCATCCCCCAGCAGCACATGGCTTGGCTTGCATGAGCACGGCATCTGTAGATGTTGCTATCAACACTCTTCTTGCAATGTGTGCCTTCTCTTCTTGGGGTACACTGTGTTCTGAACTGTGCACTTTGAGCAAATATGCCTCTGTTTGACAGGAGGGTCAGAGCACACGTCCTTCCGATGCACTCCAATTCACAAAATGATATGCATGAGATGTATACCATGTTTTATTCAGAGGTTCATATTTCTTACAAAAGATTCATTTAGAGAATTGGTAATGTAAAGGTATGATATCACTATTTTTGCTCTATCAGCTTATTTCCATTCCATGTCAGTTTGGGTACACTAAATTGTGAGTGTGATCCTTTCCAATTTTTTTGAGATACACACACATCTTACATTGAAGTTGTATGCATTTTGTATATATTGCCTGTCCTCCCCCCCCCCCCCCGTGCTTTGCAATGCATTTCCACCCTGCATTTTTCTTCTAAAATTGCCATTCTATTGTAATTTTGGAATCAAAACTGCATGGCAAAATTTGGAAAAGAGTGCAATTTGATTGTTGAATGTGTTCCAATCCACAAAAAAGTATTGGGACTGCAAATTAGATTGGATCTCTTTAAATGCAGACCAAACTCCATCCCCAGGGTGAAGGTATGTTGGAAAGAAACAACTTCCAAAGTGGAAAAAGGGTATATTTGATTTGCAAAAGAACTCTGGCACAAGGATACATCCTTGGATGTAAAATGCCTAAGCCCTCCCAAGAGCTTTAATTTCTGGATACGTTTGGGTGGCAATGGCAATGTATACGAGTGAATTTTAATTAAATTAGTGGGATCACACTGTGCTGTGGCACCACGGTACACATATTTTAAGCGAGCTGTTCTCTCTCCTGTCCTGGAAACAAGAGTGCCTTCTGTGATCACCGTGCAAATTAAAAGTGAAAAAGCCCTAGCAACAGAAGTCACACAAATGAGTTCCTTTAAGATGCTGACTGTGGCGGCAATGTCACTCTGTGCAATATAGGATAATATGCTATGAACTGTGAATAAAGTACCACATTTCTAATATATAATGTCAGGAGCTAATCTACGTATTAAAAACCTATGCAGATAAAAGCCAGTTCCCAGCAGTGTTGCTTACTATGGGTTGCCTCTGGCCAAGACTGCAAACTCAACGTGCTGCTGAGGCCATCAACAAGACTCTGCAGAGTGGCAGAGCTTCTGTTGCATGTGCAGTCCATCCAGTTACAGTGGCAGAAGGTGAACAGGCAGGTAGATTGGGCCTCATCCCTATGCCGGTTTCAAGCTGGTGCAGCAATTGGGCCCTGATCAGGACTGATGCCAGCCAATACAGACTCTGAGTGCAGCTTGGGATCCAGCCAGTCCTGGCCTGGAATGCCCCATTTCTGGACTATCTGTCATGCTTTTCCAGTGGGAGGGGGGTGCTGGTAAGCCTTCCACTCAGTCGCCTGTTTGGCATTCCATTCCATACCTCCATTCAATGCAAAAGAGAGAGAGATCCTGCCCAGCACAAGGGGAATTTGGACTGCAGCATTCATCCAGCTCAGAATATAAAGTAAAAGGTAAAAGGCCCCTGGATGGCTAAGACCAGTCAAATTCGACTATGGGAAGCGACATTCATCTCCACTTTCAGGCCAACAGAGCTGGTGTTTGTCCGCAGTCAGCTTTTCTGGGTCATGTGGCCAGCATGACTAAACCACTTCTGGCGCAACAGGACACTGTGATGAGTGTCAGAGTGTACAGAAACGCTGTTTACCTTCCTGCTGCGATGGTACCTATCTATCTACTTGCACTAGTGTGCTTTTGAACTGCTAGGTTGGCAGGAGCTGGGACAAAGTGACAGGAGCTCAGCCTGTTGTGCACATTTGAACTGCTGATCTTATGATCAGCAAGCTCAAGAGGGTCAGTGGTTTAGACCACAGCACCACCTGGATCCCTTGTACTCAGAATATACCCACTGCTAGTAAAGCCAATGAAATAAAATAAAATAAAGACCCTAAGCTTACTTTGATTATGACCTGGTTGAATAAGACGCAAAGTTTGCAAATAGTGGGCTCATAATATAGGCTCTTAATACAACTGGATGGATGCTACCATACATCCCTGATGGAATGACGCAGGATAATTCTTTAGACAAACTAAGAGAGGAATAAATAGTATAAAGACATGAAGATGGCGAGACTGGGTGTACCATATTGGCCTGAATATAAGCCTCAGTTTTTTTTCCAAATTCTGACCATGAAAAGTTAAAGTGCGGCTTAAATTTGCAACCTTACAAGAATTGGCTTTTACGATATCGCTGCTGAAACAGACATGCAGTAAAATGGAACGGGTGTGAGTGCCTGCAGGTTTTTCAGGGAGCAGCTTATATTTGGGTATTGTCCGTCCCCCCTGAATTTTAGAGGTGTGGCTTATATTTGGGTGTGGCTTATATTCGGGCCAATACGGTATGTGTATTATCATTACGTTTGTTTGTCTGCTTATATTTTGTATCACAGCTGTGAAAACCAATTCTAAAAATGAAAAATTATAGTTATAGTACAGCTTTTACCATTTCAAAAGAAATTGGACAAACTTACTTTGAAACTCTTACTTCATTCGTAGTTGTTAAATTTTGAGATGATGCCTGCTTCTTTGTCTGTGCGGCTGGCATTTATCAGATCAGGCGGGCAAGATCAGTAGCTATTGCTGGCACTCATTTTCTTTTTTCTTATTACTGCAGCCCTTTACTCTGTCTCAGTGAAAAATGTTCTTCCTTTCTGATAGCTGCCTTTTTTTTTTTGCCTACTTCTCATTTGCTGTCATCCCCCCATGTCTCCACATTCTGGGAACACACTCTTGTCACTTGCCAGTATTAAGTTACTTGCTTAAGGCATTTATACCCCACACTTTAGCCAAAAAAAGACTATCAGAGTGGCTTACAAAAATCAGTACTTTGATCCTTATATCTTCCAGCTAGGACTTGTCTGACATTGGGAAAGATGGTTGGGAGGAAATTCTAGGAAATACAACCAGGAATCAGAAATTCAACTTGAAACCCATTGTGACAGGGCTCTAGAGGCCTTCTCCAATACAATTCTCCACTTACAGCAGGATAGCAAATGGTGTCCACTCCCTCTCCAGTCAAGTTGTACAGTATCCAAGGCTGTTCAAGCTATTTTGCCGCCTGAGGAAGAAAGATCCCACAATAGATGAACAATCAATTAAGTAACTAATAAATTTACTGCCCTTTCATGAAACCTCAGATCATCTGCCTAAGGTGACCATGTTCCTCTACCTAATGCTGGAGCCAGCTCTAAGAAGCTCTGTTTCCACAACAGGGGAGACGTGCATGATGGAACTGAAGATGTGTTGCCACCAGTAGCAATGGGTCAGGTGGAGCTGTGGGACCACCCTCCTCAGACTGGCATCACTTCAGCTTACCTGATGTTTTGCTTCACATTCTATGTACAGAAGCTGACTTGAACAGCCATTGAATCTTACGTAAGCACTAGTACTGAGGACAGGCTATACTGGGGGATGCATGACAGACCTATGGGGCAAATAGCTCCAACATAGGACAATGGGCAGGGGGCTCAGGAGGAGCAGCAGAGAGGCTGTTCCTGCCCACAAATGAACCACCTGCAGAGGTTGCCACACTCTGCCTAATGGTAAGGTCGGCCCTCTATGGCCTGAAACAAGCACAGAGAATAAGCTTGATTATTCTCATGAAGGAGGAGGTTTAGTTTCCAATGCAATGGTGCTCCTTATTGTACCCCTTTATCCTTCCTTCCCTATGTAAATGCATGGCTGCATCTGATCCCTTTGGATGAAAATAATGAGCTGGATTTTTTGGGGGGGAGGGGTTAGAAACATCTCTACTTTCCTTGAAACCAAGTAACTTTTTCCAACTCTGCATTCACTCTTGGCAGACAAATCCCAAAGCATAAAATCCTCAAAGTGTGCAGGTGCAGGTCTTGTAATGGGACACCCACCAAGCTTCAGCTGCAAGTTGCGACAGGCTTGTTTGTTTCTAAAGCAGTGTACATGGTGATTCCACTTAAATTAAGACCCTTGGTAAGATTTTTGCTCCGTACTCATTGCCCTATTTCTGTTGCGTTGCTTATTTTTATGGGATAAAACATGGTTTTTTTTATTACATTTCATTTTGCCTGGCGGCATAAACAGATTGAAGCCTTTAAAAGGGGGGGGGCAGAAAATCACACACTTTTTTTAACTTCCTCCCCTCCCGCTTCAGTTCAGCCAAAAATCTATTAGCCTCAAAAATTGTGGTCTCAAGTATTTACCCTGAAGTCTATAAGCCTGAGGGTCGAGTAAATGTAACAATCAATGCACATTTGAAATTAATGGACACCTTTTTTAAAAAATGTAAATAGCATCACCTAGGAGGGGTAATAATTTTGAGACTGCAGCATGTGGGCAACCCTAAGGAATATCCTTCCTCCCCTGGAGGAAAACCCCTGTTGATGCTAATAATTTAATGGCTTAATTTGGAGAATTTATAAAATTATTACCAGTATTGGAGGATGCTCAATTTGCCCCAGCTTTAGTTCTTTCAGATGATTTGCACATTTTATGTTACCAGTGAGCATGTTTGTAATGGGAAAAGCAACTGTGAGGTACACAGGAATGTAAGAGTCTGTCATATACTGAATCAGATTACTGGTCCATCTAGTCTCAATGGGGAACTAGTGATAATATCCTGCACATTCAGATCACCCTCTCCCTGCCTGGTTGAGAAAACCTGGTCCAGGGTATGACATTCTACGTGCATCAGACGGATGACATGTTGGGATAGCCCCATGGTTGTCATGGTGGCCATGAAGTCTTGAGCTGCCCCTGAGTTAGTGGCCTCGGCATGGATGCTGAAGAATTAGCTAGCAAGAAGGATAGCTGTTTTGGTCTACTTCAGAGAATACCTAAGTTCACAGACTTTATAGTCTGGAAGGACTACTGAGACAATTTGTTGGAACTTCCTGATTAATCCAGTCCAAACAGTTCCTTGTTATAATATGAAACGACTTCATGACATGTGGCAGAAGGTGATCTTCGAAAATGGCATTTGGCCTTAATTTTATTGTAGGGAACGAGGAATTCACACACACCATCTTTGGCCATCTGTTTAAACTGGCGTCGTTAAACTGACCTGGTTCCAAATAGTCTACTGAAGTGAATGGCCAGCAAACATAAATTCATCCGTACTTAA
The DNA here is from genome assembly GCF_009819535.1 of Lacerta agilis. Taxonomy (NCBI): domain Eukaryota; kingdom Metazoa; phylum Chordata; class Lepidosauria; order Squamata; family Lacertidae; genus Lacerta; species Lacerta agilis. The sequence continues at coordinate 19,207,932 of NC_046318.1, forward strand.
GAGCCACCTGTGTGTGTGATGGAGCCACACTGTCATGGATGCTTTGGTTGTTGAAAAATCAGCTAAAGCTCTGAGAGCAACCACCTGTCTGGAGGTCACTATCCAGGTAAAGGTAAAAAAGGGGGGAAGTAAAGGACCCCTGGATGGTTATGTCCAGTCAAAGGCGACTATGGGGCTGTGGCACTCATCTCGTTTTTCAGGCTGTGGGAGCCAGCGTTTGTTCACAGACAGCTTTCCAGGTCATGTGGTCAACATGACTAAACCGCTTCTGGCACAACAGAACACTGTGACGGAAACCAGAGCGCACAGAAACGCCGTTTACCTTCCCGCCACAGTGGTGCATATTTATCTACTTGCACTGGTGTGCTTTCAAAGTGCTAGGTTGGCAGAAGCTGGGACAGAGCAATGGGAGCTCATCCCATTGCATAGATTCAAACTGCTGGCCTACTGATCGGCAAGCCCCAGAGGCTCAGCGGTTTAGAACACAATGCCACCCGTGTCCCAACTATCCAGGTACACAGGATGAGATGTGTAGGCTGATGCACTCAAATCCCAAAAGTCTCTGAATAATAATAATAATAATAATAATAATAATAATAATAATAATAATAATTTTACTTGTACCCCAGCCACTCTGGTGGGCTTCCAACAAATATAAAAACATAATCAAACATCAAACATTAAAAACTTCTTTATAGAGGGCTGCCTTCAGATGTCTTCTAAAAGTGAAATCAAGAGAGAAAGCTAACCTAATCCTCTCCATAATGTGCTAGTTTATTAATTGGAAGGCCAATACTCCGGCATGTCAGCACCATGTTGACCACCATATTGCAGCCATGTCACCCCTGCCCCTCTCTGTCCTACGTATCAGCAGCAACCTAGTTGGAGGGAGGTCAGCAGAGTGGCAGAGCCCCACCTTGCCATCTGCTACTACTACTCTGTCATGTCCCCAAAGTAAAAGGTCAAAAAAGGACCCCTGGATGGTTAAGTCCAGTCAAAGGTGACAGTGAGGTGCGGTGCTTTCTCCGCTTTCAGGCTGAGGGAGCTGGCATTTGTCCAGAGAAAGCTTTTCCAGGTCATGTGGCCAGCATGACTAAACCACTTCTGGCATAACGGGACACAGTGGCGGAAACCAGAGCACACGGAAACGCCATTTACCTTCCCACCGCAGCAGTACCTATTTTATCTACTTTTGCTTTGGAACCGCTAATTTGGTAGGAGCTGGGACAAAGCAATGGGCGCATTGTGCGGATTTGAACTGCTGAGTTTACGAACTGCAAGCCTAAGAGCATCAGTGGTTTAGACCGCAGCACCACCCTTGTCCAAAGTACTCCTGACACACACCCTTTTTGGACCTACTAATATGAAACCATGGTGTTGGAGGCTTCAATAGCAGTGGAGGGGGAATCCAGCGCTAGATATCCCTCTCCAACGCTGCATCTGTGTCTGCTATAGTGATAAGATAAGGTCCCTGGCATGCCCTCCAATAGCATTCTGCCCTTAAGCGTCAGAGTGGGAACCACAATAATGAATAAACTACCTATGCAGCCTTTTAGCTGTTTCACAAAGACCTCTTTAGCTAATAACCTCAGCTCACTTCAGATACAACAATCTTCACCAATGTGGTACCTTTCAAAAGTTTTGGACTACAACTCCCATCAGCCTCGGTTAGAACAGCTGTAATGGCTGGGGCTGATGGGAGTTGTAGCTCGACATCATCTGCAGGGCACGAGGTTCACAAAAGCTAGAGCAAGAGAATGTAAAACAAAAATAGACTTGTCCTAGCAACTAAATATTCACTCATCGTTTTCTTCTGCCCAAACTCCTCTGGTTTTGTTTTATAAGGCATTTTAAAAGATAAGCTGTGCGATTGGGAGCCTATTTATATTTTCCTTACTGTCTGAGAAGCAGCATCACCTTGTTTTCTGCAACACTGCATGGCTCCAATGATCATGGGGTAGGTATGTCAAATGTATCTTCGGCTTCCAACATACTGACTATTTGGAATTATTCCTCGGTCATTACAAGCTGAAAGAAATGAGCATTGCTAGCCCTCAATGAGCTGTTTTGGCACAGATTCTGGACTGCTGCTACACATATCAGATCTGTATTACATTATGCATTTCCACTCAAAGCATTTGTTTTTTATGGCAAGTTCTTCCAATCTGTCCTAACATTCTGCTACTGTTCCTTGTGTATGGAATGTGCCTGGAGCTACAGCTATGGTGAACAATCTCTTTGGCACGAAAAAGATACAGAAATTCCCGTTTTCTAGAGTTTCTTTCTTCTTAAAAAATAATAATGAATTCCAAGAACAAAATATGTTGCAATGTATCTTTGAATTTTTATACTGGGGAGGGATAGTCTGGTTGGCTGGCTTTGTTTTCCCAGAGAAAAATTGCTGCCGAGCTTCAGAAGGGAAATGAATTTTGTGCATGTGTGAAATATTGCTTTCTTTCTTTGTGTTTTTAAGTGAAACTTCAACTAATATGAAGCAAGATTCCTTGAAAGGCATCCATAGTTAGTTAAGGGTGCTATTAGCTGTATTGTTTTGAGCACCTGCTGAAAGCTTTCGTCTTTACCAAAGATACATTGTTGTTGCCTATATCTGTTTTCAAAGTTTTAGTAATTTTATTTTTGTTTTCAATAAAGAGTACTCACAAATTGTTCCTCATCATCCTGGAGAAAGGTGACGAGTGGGTGCCACAGGGTTCTGTCCTGGGCCCATTGTTGTTCAACATCTTTATAAAAGACAAGGATGAAGGAATTGAGGGAATGCTCATCAAATTTGTAGATGACATCTAACTGGGAGCTAATGCCGCAGAAGGCAAACTCGGGGTTCAAGATGACCTTAACGGATTGGAAAGCAGGGCCCAAATAAAGAACATAAATTTAATTGGGGACAAATGTCAGGTCCTACTGTTAGGCAGGAAGAACCAGCTGCACCAATATAAGATAAAGGATGCCTAGCTTGCCAGTAGTACATGTGAAAAGGGTCTAGTGGGGTGAACTTTTAGTAAACCAGAAGCTTAGCATAATCCAACAGTGTGATAAAGCAGGAAAAAAAATTAATGCTATTCTAGACTGTATCAACAGAAGTCTAGAGTCCTGATCAAGGGAAGTCATAGTACCACTCTATTCTGCCTCCTAAACTACACCTGGAATATTGTGTCCAGCACTGGACACCACAATTTAAGAAGGATATTGGCAAGACACAGCGTGTGCAGAGGATGGCAACCAAAATGATCAAGGGTCTGGTAATCAAGCCTTATGAGGAACGGTTGAAGGAGCTGGGTATGTTTAGCCTGATGAGACTGGGAAGATATATGATAGCCATTTTCAAATATTGGAATGGCTGTCCCATGGAAGATGGAGCAAGCTTGTTTTCTCGTTTTCTGAAGCATACGACCTAAACCAAAGGCTTCAAGTTACAAGACCGATCCCAGCTAAACATCAGGAATAAATTTCTGATGGTAAAAGCTGTTTGACAGTGGAACAGACTCCTTTGGAAGGTGATGGGCTTCCGCGCATTGGAGGTTTTAAAGCAGAGATCGGATGGCCATCTGCTTTAAATGAGATTCCTGCATTGCAGGGGGTTGGATGAGATGACCTTTGGGATAGGTTTACCAGATGTCCCCGTTTCGCGGGGACAGTCCCGGGATTTACACACAAAATGGCACACAAAATCAATTGAAGTTGAAAAGTGTCCCCGGATTCATTGGGGGGGGGGGAATCTTACTTTGGGATCCTTTCCAACTCTACAATCCTATGATTCCATGCATATTTTTTACATGTATGGGTATTTGCTTTTATTGGTGATGGTTTTGTCAATATTTTCTTTTACTGCACTGTAAATTTTAACTGTGTTTTTATCCAATTTTTGTTGATTAAGCAGCTTCTAAAACATATAAATAAATAAATAAATAAATGTTGTTAACCATCTAAGTTTTACTCAGAGTAAATCCATTGAAATCAATGGACCTCACTTAGTTGTGTTCATCAATTGCAGTGAACCTACTCTGAGTAAGACATAGTTGCATACAACACAAAATAAATATAACCTTCAGCATAGCATCATTTCAATGGACATTTCTATGCGGGGGGGGGGAGGAAATGGTGCATTCTGAGGAAATATTTTATCTGAAGAAACATGAAACATAAATGGCAGCTTTGACCACCCCCTTTTGTCGTCATCCCTCTCATATTTAAACACAGAGGTTTGCCAATATAATGCCTAGCTTTGACCAGGGATCCAGAGTACATGATGTTTTATTGTTGAATTTTGCTGAAATAGTTGCATTTCTATAAATAGAGCACATATTTAAGTTGCTGCTACAATATTGAATTGCCCTCCCTGACAATGCAGGCTATTGCAGTATTATTTATGACTGGGGTAGAGCTCCAACCAACCAATATATTTCAACTTCTCTGAATGTTGATTGTTTCTCAGCGACTCTGTTTGAGCCTTCTCAAATACGGCAAGCTAAAAGGCTGATGTTTTGTTCAGAACATGCGTGAGATAATGTAATATTGAAATCTGAGCTCTGGAATTTGTTTCTCAGTTGGCTTTAGATATGGCAGGGAAGCAGATGTCTAACTAAAACTCGTAATGGAGAATACCTCAGGTGTTCTCTTTCCATACAGCGAGATGTGGCAAACAATATTGAATATATAAACACCAACTCTCAGTCTCCGCTGGATTACTTTACTTTTAGGGCTTGCTTTTAAAGTCTTTTCATTGTACTTTTTAGTAGAATAAGTATTTGCCCTCACTTTTAAGAGACAAGGGAAAACATTCACAGGGTGGATTTTATTTAGAATTTAAAACAGGGGTGCACAAACTTTTTTCAAAGAAGGCCAGAATTGATGAAGTGAACATATGTAAGGGCCAACCACAGTTGCTGAGCTTTTTTAAGGGTTTTAACCCAAGACATATCCTGCCACAAGGGCCAGATTAAATTGACCGGCAGGCTGCATTGGGCCCCCAAAAGGGACATGCTTGATTTAAAACAATCTCTGGATCCTTGTCTTACAAAAGCCGGGTTCAGTCATGTAAGGTGTTGGGATGGGAGAGAGCCCATCGCCTCCTCATTTTTCATGTCACCAATCCCAACTCCACATCCAGTTGCCCCCCCCCCAGTGGGAAGCCTGCCATACTTGCATAGGTTCCCCACCTGATTGAGAATCCTGACTTGTCCCTTCTCCCTGTCCCCCTCATGTGATCTCTATTGTGTGTCTTTAAATGCCTGAACAGGGCATTTTAAAAATCACTTCTTTCATAAATCGCCCAGTTCTACAAACTCTTTGAGGATAGGATGGAAACTCAGCCAGGTCCTCTACTCGTCCCTCAATGTTTTCACAAATCTTCTGGCACCTCTTCCTCATCCCTTAATTGGCTATTGATGGGCTGATTCTCCTCGTAGTTGGTCTTGTGGTTTGCTGTGGCTGATCTTTAACCAGAGGATTCCTGTTGTGAAGCAAAACTTATTATGGTGTAATGGATATTTGGGTCAGACCCAGGTTACAGCTCTTGCTTATCTGTAAAGCTCCTTGGGTCTTCAGCCACTCACCCTCTCTCAGTGCTAAGGATAAATGTTGAGGCAGGGGAAGCCTGTACTATCCTATTTTTCTAGGGAGGTGAGATGCAAAAGTAACAAATCCATATAAGACATTTTGTGGAACAACTAATTTTATGGCAATGAATTGGCAGATAGAATGTGTGTGTCTGTGTCTGTCTGTCTGTGTGTATACATACACACATACACATACACATATACACATACACATACACATACACACACATGATGTGTCACGATCTCTTTAAATTCAAATAGATGTGTAGAACCTGCTGTACATATAATTGGGTGGGTTCTAAATTATTCTATATCCATCTCAGTGTATGCTGTTATGGCATCCAAAATCAGCATCGCGGTACCACTTCATATGAATTTCTCATTAGCCAGAGCACACTATGCATTAATATGCTTGTTCAAAGTGATCATAATCCTCCTCAAGAAAAGTATTGAGGCTGATATTTAAAGCTATTGTAAACTTATTCCCCACACAATCCCTGGTCATTGTTGAAATGGACCATCAATTGTTCTTAGAATGCAGAACAACTGGACTCAATTTCAAAACCTTTAGATGAATTCTAGGACAAACTAATCCCAACCCACCTAGACTTTCCCCTGAATTGTGTAATCCCAAATAAATTAGCTGAATCACCCTTTTGGAACTTCAAATAAGGACATATTTGGGTCATATCAAAGATCCACTTAGGCCAACATCCGGTCTCTCACAATGGTCAGACTGTTACCTATGGGGAATCCACAAAGAAGAAATGGAGACAGAATCATTCTCCCATTCATGTTCCCTAAGAACTGGAGACAGCTTATAGCCGACATGACTAGCAGCTATTAGTAACCTTATCCTTCAATGACTTTGTCTAATCCCCTCTTATAAAGCCATCTGAGTTGTCCGACATCTCCAGGGATGCCAGAAAATTCTGATGAAAGCAGGAACAAGAGCAGAGATTGCTGGTGTCTGCTTATTCATTGCATGCCTGGTGATGAATGAGGTGGAATAACATGACTATGTAATTATTCCACAATGGACAGTGATACAAATAGCATAGTTTTTTTGGTGGGGGAAGAACTGCAGTAGAATGAAAACAGTGCTCCATGCAGCAAATACAGTGCAGAATTAGAAAAAAGATGCCTTCGTACATCCCTAGCTTTTTTAAAAAATGTATTTTTATTAAAGATTTTCTTGATTTACAAAAGTATGTGCAATGTCTCTCTCTCTCATATTTTTTTTCCATGTAACATTTTTATAAATCAGTTTCATTTGTTGAGACATTAGGAAGAAAAGGGGGAAAGAGGTGGGCAGGGGGAAAGATGGGTGGGGGTGGGGTCAGGTGACGATGTTTCTATTTTACTTAATATATGTAGGGTTTGATGTCAGCGTTGCTTGTGCAGGTTCTCTGCTGTCTGCTTGTGTTCCTTTAGTGGTGAGAGAGGTTGGGGTTTTCGATCAGGTTAGCCATATTGATTTGTATGCTGTTGGTGGATTTTTGTCATTGTCTGGTTGGGCTGTGTGTGTGATAAAGGGGAGCCATCCCTAGCTATAACCATATCTTGTGACAATGAATTCCATAGTTTAACCATATGCAATATGGAGAGATGTTTGCTTCTTTCCAGACTTAATGTGCTACCCACCACTCACCTTCATTGGATGACCCCCAGGGTCTAAAATTATGAGAGAAGAAGGAAAACCTCCCTCTCTCTACTTTCTCCATACTTCACATACTTTTATAAACTTCTCTCATGCCCCTGTTGGCTCACCCAGTTTCTTGTATCATGGGTTATATACCATACAAGACAGCAACAGTGCACAAGTCTTCAGTCCTGGTTTAATGGTATCATTTAGGACCATGATATTGACTTCAGGAAGGTCAACATTTCTCCTCCATCCCTACTTAAGATGACTTTGATAGCCAGATCCCCCTTTTCCATAGGTTTGAATATGTCATGAGTACAGCAATTCCCTGCCTTCACTTAAACAAATTCCTACACTAAATTCTTTGGGAGGCCAATAAGTTGTGTGCGTTTGTTTGTGTCTAAATGGTGCAATGACATCCCTACACATGTTGGAAGTGATGTCTCCCTGAAATAGTGTAATTATACGTTGTCTGCAAAATCGGGTGTCAGAATATTGCTTTCTTGTAATAATGGTGTTAACCCTTGCTGCGAAGAACACTCTCGGTGAAACTAAATGACATTTATGTTGCTCTCTTATTGACAGTGCATTCCACCCCCTCTCAGATATGGAGTTGTTTTATGGATTTACAGTAGAGCAAACAGCACAAAGCAATCTCAGACAAATTGGCTCTAAAGCCAGCCATGCTGAAAGAAAGGTGGAGGAGTGTTATTACTGATGTCGTTGGGCAGCAGTAACTCTTCTGGACTCCAGCACTGGACAAATTTATTATAAAGATACTCCTAGCTGCATAGAGGTTACACTGTAATTTGCACTGCAAAGCATGGGTGGACTATTGTCTGAAATATTTTTTGTGTGTGTGTTGCCAGAGATTGATAACTCAGAGTAGTTAGCAACCCTCATTTACATGGATAGGAAATACCAGTATTTTAACTAAATTATCTGCTCAGGGCCAGATGAGAAGTTATAAGAGACACAGAGCTCACACTGTTTTGTGTCTCTTCTCTCTTTGCTCCTTGTAATGTCTCACAAATAATGCATGATGTGCCATCATCATAATGAGACGATGTCCTCAGGCTGTGCATTGCTAGACCCCATGAACCAAAAAAGACTTGAAGGGAAAGCCTTGCCCGGTATTTTGCTGCACTCTATGGGCCACAGCGCTGCCAGGCAAAGGCACCCGTGCTTATTAGGCATGGAACAGGGGTATTCTCTCTTTCCATCTTTCATATGCACACACAGGCACTTCTGTCTGCTCCCTCAGCCTTTCCATCCTCAGGATCTCTGGCATCATGGGGGAGGGCAGACCCTCCAAATGTCCCTATTTTCCAAGGAACGTCCCAGATTTACAGAAGCCATCCTGGTTTCTTATTTGATCCCCCAAGGGTCTTCTGCTGGTCTTCTGCTGGTTCCCTCACTTCGAGAAGCGGAGTTACAGGGAACCAGGCTGAGGGCCTTCTTGGTAGTTGAGCCCTCCCTGTGGAGCGTCCTCCCTTCAGATAGAAGACATCTGAAGGCAGCCCTGTATCAGGAAGTTTTTAATGCTTGGTGTTTTATTATGTTTTTATATATGCTGGAAGCCATCCAGAGTGGCTAGGGAAGCCCAGCCAGATGGGTGGGATATAATCATCATCATCATGATGATGCTGGAATGTTCTGATTTTCCTTAGGACTTCCAGATTTTCATCAGAGATGCGTTGGAGGGGGTGTCTCTATTTTCATCAGAGAAATGTTGGAGGATATGGCAGGGCAGCCTGCTCTGGGGCTGGTTCTTTTTCCATATGCAATGTCTGAAGTGGCACACATAGACTCAGCCCATGCTTCACAATCACACTGTGGGAAGCACGGAATAGGGAACATAGGAACACAGAAAGCTGCCTAATGTGTCAGATCAACAGTCCATCTGTCTTCGTATTGTCTATTTTGACTCCCACCAGCTCCCCAGGGTGTATTTACCAGCTCTAGCTAGAGGCTCTAGGGATTGAACTGGGAACCTTCTGCATGCAAAGCAGCTGTCCTGCCACTGAACTATGGTCCTTCCTCAAGGGTAAGAGGCAGTGGCGGAGCTTCATGCTCCGGCACTGGGGGGGGGGGATGGAGAGCAGGCGGGGGCAGGGCTGGCGCACATCCCGGGGCATGGCACGCCACCTGCAGCGGTGTGGCACCCAGCGCGGTCAGGGAGCAGCCATGATGGCACACCACCGGGATCACGCTGCCAGGGGTGGTGCGCTCCCCTCGCACTCCTCTTCCTCCAGCAGTGGTAAGAGGATCAGCACATAAAAGGTGGGAGGGGGGACTGAACAATGCACAGAACACTAATATTGCAGTCTTTACACAAATAAATAATAAAACTAAGTCCTCTGGAACAGGGAGTAGGAAACCATTCACTGCACTTTTTTAATGTTCTTCAAGGTAGGAAGAAAAATTTTCACATACTGAAAATAACAATAAGGGAAAGAGAGAGAAAAACCCTGCACATGTGATTTGCAGGTTTTTATATTTAAAAAAAATAACTTCTAAATGAGTGTAATGTGACATTGTTGGCAAAACCAAAGGGATGCATCAGAATGTGTTTTAACGGTTGCTGAAACAGATTCATTCGCTCACATGGAAACCGTTTAAACTTAAAATTACCATTTCAAAACTCCCGGCAGATGCTTGTTTGATTTGTAGCAGTCATCAGTGACCTGCGAGATAGGCATTTGCCTTATGCACCGCAGTTGCACTTGGAAACTTGTCAGCGGTCAGATGGTGGGAGGGACGGCCAGGCTGTGCATGATCCAAGAAGCACAGAGTCATAACCACAGCAGATAATCCCACGTCCTGAAAACCTGGTGTGTCAAAGGAATTCTGAATTTCTAGAAAGAGGCTGCAGCTGATCATCCCCATTGGGTTGATTAATGTCAGTGCCCAATGTCTCTACTGTGTGCATACTTAGCCAGTCACCTGCATTCTGCATGCAAAGTACAAGAAGCTCCCACTGAAGTTCTTTATCTTGCCACAGAGGTGAGGGAAAGCTTAAGATTCAAAAAGAATCCAACAACCTAAAACAAAAAAATGAGCATAATAAATATGTCTTTAACATATGTTGGACAATGTTCGTGTCTAGGCTCAAGATGCAAGTGCGACTGTTTTTTGGGGAAACAGTTGGAAACATTTTGTTTTCCAGTAGGAGGGAAATGTATCTCTGCCTTAGATGTTCATTTTGCTTTCTTTAAAATCTATCTTCAGTTACTTTTTGTTTTATTTTGAAAACTATTTTTAGCTGTTTCTACTATATGCCTGTAATCATTTTTGCAAAGCCTTCGTGAGAATTCATTAGCATTTAATTCTGTATTTATCCCGATAAACAAGTCTGCATGTTATTTTGCCTAATATACACATTTTTGCAAAACGAATTTCCATCATAGAACACATTTTGTATCTTATTTTGTGAAAATATACATTTAGGACTAAACCCCTGAATGCGAGTAAGTAGTATATTGCACACTGATGAAAAAAAATTGTTGAGTTTTCTTTTTTAAAATGGTATTGCTTCACTGACAAAATTAGCTCTTTAACCCATTGGAATTGTCAGATTTTCATCTGCTTATTTTTTTCTGCAGAAACCTAGTAGTTATATAAGAAGTTTGATTTGCAATTGTTTTAACGTTGCCTGTGAAATAATATGCATGATCTGACATCCAACATGCTTTTAGCGTACAATCCTACAAACACCTACCTTGGAGTCAGTCACCTTGAAGTCAGTGGTGTTTACTTCTGAGAAGATGTGTGTAGGATTGTAGTCAGAAACTATGGCAAAACTTGTGAAGCTCTACCAACCAAGCATTTTTAGACTTTTATTCATTCTTTCCTGCTCTGTTTTTCTTTCACTTGTAGCACAACATTTTGCAAGTCATATACATTTTGCAAGTCATATACTAGCTTCCCTGAAAGTCTCTCCAGGAGCCAACAAGAAAATAATAATAATTTTTTAAAAAAATGAATTGCTGCAGGAAAAAGAAATGGACAGCACTTTTTCTCCCTTGCTTCACTTCAGATCACGTGACAACATTTAAACATAGGGTGCCGTGTTCAAGAGAGAGAACTCCTTCTTCCACTAACAACTACTTCTGCCCTTGATGGAAGTGACCTTGTGCATGGATGCAAAAACATTGCTGATGGATGAACTTCAAGAGCTTCGGAAGTTCAGTTCAGTTCAGGTGAGCATCAGAGCATCAATTTGCTGTGCAAACCTTATTTGAACTGTCCCCACCTACTGAGCCTGCAAAATACTGTGATGGGAAATGTCACAAGAATAGATTACCTCTGCAAGATGTTCAGTGCTGCATCTCAGTCTGATTGCTCCCTGAACCTAGCACATGAAAATAATAATTCTTCTCAATTATGGGTCACATCTGAGTTTTATATCCCTGGTGTGCAGGTAGGGTGGGTGGAATTGAGCCAGTTCATTGCTACTCTGCCTTTTGTTTTCTTGCTGCATTGTTTCAATGATGATCACAAAATCGGTGTGAAGTGCTTTGAATGCTTCAAAGTGTTATATAAATGTGTTTTTTCATTGTTTTCCTTTAGAAGAAGTGCTTTATGGATGCAACGATCTGCAAACTCAGAATGAACAGGTGAAGGGAAACTCTGGAGTTTGAGCAATCATTGGGCAGGTTTCACCTAATCAGACATCAGCAGATGGCCTGTGCAAGGATTCTGCTTGTGAAGCAGATTTACCTTCCTCCTTCCACTGTGTCCCTCCCCAAATTGGCTAAGGGGGGTCAGGAGAACCTCCAGAGTAGCACAGGAGGAGGAGAGTGGGTGGATCATTCTGTCCAGCAAGCTGGAATGCTGGGAGAAAATCAAAGTGGCTACAAAAGAAATAACTTTCATAAAATTAATTTTTGACCCAATATTTTTTTCTATTAAATTACACTTAAGATATATTAGTTCAGCACCACAAAATTATTCCTTATATGATCACAGCCACAAAAAATCATTGCACTAAATATTGAAAAATACTGTCAGCTCCTAACATTTTGGGGTGGGAAATCAAAATCGATGGAAGACACCATTGTGTTCATGTTGACAAATCATATTAGCATCAAAGAGGGAAGCCAATACTGTAATCAATTCAACCAAATTGGAAACGCTTTATTGAGCACATTCTTCTACAGATGTTACTTGTATAGTCAATATGTTGGATAAAAATAGATTCTTTCTTTAGTGCATTTGAATTGGAATAATTTTGTTTACAAATCTGCATATACCATCACATAGGGTTGTATCTAACTAAGCAATGCTCAAAACACACCCATTTAGTTCAATGGACTTAAGTTAATCAGGAGTTATTTAAGTCAACTGATGGACCTAGAATAAAAAGTTGGGACGACCAGCTGATAAAGATGATGGGGCTCTTCCCCCCCCCCCACAATGCAATTGTGTATGGTCATCCATTACTTGAACCTGCCCATTTGATCTGTTTGCCCCCTTTGTTCCAGATTTCATGGTCAGATGGCATTCTTCTTGTACGTAAGTATGTTAGGCTAACCTGAGTTCATAGGAAATATTCAATGTGCACAGGTGGGTGGTCGTCTGAACTGAAGGCTTGCTTCCATCCCATAGGGGTAGGACAGCTAACCAGGTGCCACTGAATGTTATTGGACTCCAACTCCCTTCGGTCCCCAGCTAGCATGGCCAATGGGAAGGGGTGGTGGAAGTAGTATTTCAGCAACATCTGGAGAGCTACACATTTGCAACTCCTGCCATAGGGTGTAAACCTACGTAAACTACTCCTAAAACACTGCCAATGCAAACATGAATTAAATAACTGGGTGATTTTTACTAGTGAAATATATCGTTACAGAGCACTGTGTAGCCTATAAACAAAGATCTGAGTGGAATTTTCCATCACCAACTATGTCACAGAGGAGGTCTTTGGAGAATTGCAACAGGATTATAAAGTCTAATTAATGATCGCAAGTTAAAATAAATAAGAAATGAAACAAAACCTCTTTTGAACAGGGGTTTCATGCCAAGATGTTCTAGTGAGAAAACTGCTCTCCCTCTGACAATGTTTATTCAATGCAAAATGCTGCTTCTTCAATAGATGGGTCGTGACTTTAATACGAACCTCTGTCAACATTTTGCCACACCGAGAACAAACTTAGTGTGAGGCAGGAGGCCGCCTTTTAGCTATCTTTCTTCTGCCGGGGGTCTCAGATTTATATTTCTGGGAGGAATGCACTGCTTTTCATCATCTGGTCACTCAAATCCCATAAAACAAAGCTTGATGTTTGACAGAGCTTTGTTCTTAGTCTCCAACAGAGAGGCTGATGCCCATGTAACTTGACGAAACTCTGGCCCTTTAATATTTAACAATGCAAAGCTAAGTGGTATCTTAATTATAAATAACAGCAAGTTGCCGAAACTACAGTGGTATTGGAAACCTATTACGGCCCAGAGAGAGATAATGTTTTAAATGCACGTATTTCACGCAGGGCCCAGTTGTCTCCAGCAATGTTCCATTTCTTAGCAAATCTTTCTGTCTGCCTTTTCTTTAACTGCTTCACCAGTCTGTGTGGGAGCACCATGTGGAAACTAAAATAAAGGAGATGCCAGCAGACTGGAGAACCTTTCACCTTCCAATTGTCCCTTCTCCCCCAAAAAATGGCAAGGAGGGGAATCACACTTTCTCCCTACTTTAAGGATGCGTAAGTGCCTTTGTGACATCAGCAATCATTGCTCCAATCCCCACTTTGAATCCCACTGGGTTCAAGCAAGCTGTTTTCTTAAAAACTAGCAGTACCAACAGCAGAGTTGGCACATAGATTTTCCCTTCTTACTTCCTTGGCATATGGTGGGTATTCAGAGGTCTTTCCACGGAAGGAAAAGGAGAAACTAGTTGGCAGCATCAAAGCCACAGCTGTAGGTACAGTTACCTACAAGTAAGAGTAGAATTAGAGAGAAATCTGCTCCACTTAACAATGGGGAGGAGTTGTGGTGGACCACGTGGCCACCCACTCCCCTCTGGGGGTGGGAGACAGAGTCCCACATCACCTGGAGGCTCCCAGCCATGCCATCACCCAGCCAACCAATCTGCTGACTGGGGGGCATGGCTGGGCCCTATTTAAACAGAGGCGTGAGCCGGAGAGCTTCCTCTCGGCTCGCTTCCTCAATCTCCTTCCCGCCCTCCCTTATTTGCAGTTTTCGACTTTGGCCTTGCTATGGACCACGGCTGGATGCCACTGAGGGGCCTGGTAGGAATTTTTCCACTTGGCAGATTGGCATGGGCATTTGGTTTTCACCTACCTCGTAGCAATCATCACAACTTTGTAAGGTTTGGTGGTTAGGCATTGGTTGATCTTATGATGGGGGAGGGGAGGTGTGGCCATCACCTGCCCCTCCAAGCTTAAGGGTATTCTGTTAAAGGAATCCGGAGCTGTGGATCTTGCCCGAAGTCCGGGGCTAGGCTAGGGCCATGCCACGACCCCGTTGGGAACCCTGGGGAGCTCGAGTTGGTTTGCATCAATGGGGCTCCCCCTATCGGTGGTTGTCCCTTACCAGACTCCCTGCATGACGGGCAGGAGTCAGATATAGTCGGGTCAATTCCAGTGCCTAAGCCAATACCACTCACATTCTGTAACCAATAAAGTTGTGGCCAAAATTTGCCCAATAACCTTAACCTAATATCCGTGTCCTTGTGTCTCATTCATTGACGAGGGGGTGGTTTCGGTGTCTGAACATGCAACTGCTGCTCCTGTCCCCATTGCTACACCTAACAAATAAAGGGAAGGAGGGAGTTATTCTCTGCATCAGATTACAATCTTATCCGGAGAAGAACTCTGGGAACGGCAATCCTCATTTTGGATGGGAGGCAAGCTTGATGAGTGTCAACTCTGTATTTTCAATGGGGGAATTATGAGCTTCAGTGACATCACTGTTAGCAACCATTGCACATCACACTGTCAGGAAAGGGGCATAGACTGCCAGTGCATTCCATGGCCATAGCAATGGACCACATGGCAGCAGGCAGGTGAAGGTCTCAACAGATGGAGAGACTGGCAATGGCTCTGAAATGAAGGCTGGAACTGTACTTTTGCATCCTTAAAGCAAGGGGGGAAAGTGATACTAATCTCTGCTGTTCCTAGGGAGAAAGGCCATTTGAAGGGTTCTTCAGGGGAAAAGGCCAAAGGAATGATAGGTGAAGCAAAGCCAACTGGCATGGACACTTGGGCCTGGGGCTCACCTAACAACTAAATCACACCACTTTTATGGGTATGTTTGGCTGCCTCATGCCTTCTTCAGGTTTTGGAGGTCCCTTGGGCAAGATAACCTAGCAGACCCCACTTCACTGTTGTCACTGCTCCTCAGTCACAGTACTCTCTGCACTTGGACCCAAGAGGGCAAGGCAGTTGGAGAATGTGCCATCTCACTGTTCTTTGCTCCATCTCCTCACTCTTTGTCGCTGCTCACTTCCTTAGATAGAAGAAGACGGTGGAAAGGCAGCAAGCGGAAGGGCGAGGAACCACAAGGACACAGGGCTCCCGGGGCTGGAAGAGCTGCAGTTGCTGGCATGATACACAGCATCTGAATGCCATCCCTGCTCATCTCCACCATTTGGTAGAACATAGCCAACTGGCAAATGATGACACTTAAGGCTGACATAGGCTTTTCAGTTAGACACTCGCCCTGGGTGAGTTTGGCCTGCCATAACATGCTGCTCGGTTTCAGCCGGGAAGGCAAAAACATAGAACTCGTTGACAGACAGATGACCCCTTTCTTTCTTTATATTGTCCCACAGCATTTTGACAGGGCCTTAAATCTAAGGCAATGGGGATAGTGGACTATTTGCCAATTTGCAGTAGGGTGACCTCTTTCTGGATGGGTCTGCCTGCGCAAAAATGAGCAATCAGGTTACGGATGCAAATGAGATCAAAATTAGAACTCTGTATCACTAATGAGCCCCCAGAGGTTGCCTGGACTGGAAGGATACATTTATTTCTGATGGATGTGGCCCAAAAAGACTGCTGCAGATACAGGAGCCTTGAAGCTACACATTTATATTCTTGGAAAGGCCACATGCCTGAAACTCCTGGAGATCATGTTGAGCTAAACCGCAGATCATAAACTATACCAAATGAATGAGAAAGAAAATTATCTGACATTTTGTGCCTACATCGCCTCGTCCTTCCTACCCATCCAAGGAGATGTATGAGCTCAGTGCTTTTTTTTTTTTCCTGCTGTGGAGCTTCTATCAAGTCTTTCTTTCTCGTTCTCTCTCTCTCTCTCTCTTTCCCCCTCCTTTTCTCTTTCTCTCTCTGATTGAAGGCTTGATAGTGTAGATGAAGAAAATATCAGATGTTGGACTTTGTGGCTCAGGGAACTTAAAGGAAGAAAGAGCGCTGCAGCCTCAGTGAGCAGGAAACTTGTCAAATGACAAATGGCTTCATTAGATTCATACTGAAAACAGATAGAAGTTCAGCTTTTTTAAAAAAGGAGGTGCACAGTGACACAGCTTGGATTTTCTTCAGTGCACAGAATCCAAGCTAGCTTGTGAATTCTTCTCAAGCACAGATTGCTGCACTAAAATCAGACTGTGCTACACATATGCCTGCCTGCCTGCCTGCCTGCATACCCTCCAACATTTCTCCGATAAAAATAGGGACATCACATACAAAACACAGAGGACTAGAAACCTGGGTCCTAGCCCCATTACCATAGTGGCTTTTTTTGCAGAAACTGGCTTAATAATAATAATAATAATAATAATAATAATAATAATAATAATAATATATTTATACCCCACCCATCTGGCTGAGTTTCCCCAGCCACTCTGGGTGGCTCCCACTTGAGTGTTAAAAACAATACAGCATTAAATATTAAAACCGTCCCTAAACAGGGCTGCCTTCAGGTTTTTGTTTTGGTTTAAAAAAAAAAAATAGGATAGCTGCTTATTTCCTTGACATGTGATGGGAGGGAAATCCACAGGGTGGGCGCCACTACCGAGAAGGCCCTCTTCCTGGTTCCCTGTAACCTCACTTCTCGCAATGAGGGAACCGTCAAAAGGCCCTTGGCACTGGATCTTAGTGTCTGGGCTGAACGAAGGGGGTGGAGACGCTCCTTCAGGTATACAGGACCGAGGTCGTTTAGATGTGTGAATATGTGTGAGCAGGTGAATAGTAATTATTACTGGGGTCTTTAGTTTTTCAGAGATCAGAGATTATTTATATTAGCACTTCAGGTGAAAGCCAGATTGTTTATTGATCAGTTTCAGTCAGAAGGGAGCGGTAATGTGATTCCTGTGATCCCAGCTTTATCTTAGATATTATCATGAAACACTCAGATCCTCAGCATGGATTTTGTTGGTTCTTCTGATGTTTGGAAGCAGTTCTAAATTTCTTGGGGAAATGATGACTTCTTATAGGAAAAGTAGAATATGCAACTGTTGTAAGTAGCATTACTTAGACAGTGGATTTGGTTATTAGGTAACATAATTGTTTCTGGCAGCCGTTGCTTTGTTGTAAGAAAATCTGGAAGGCTGGGAACATGTGAATAATGGAAGATAGTACAAAATTGTATAAAACAGCTCAAAAACTAGGTTCAGCCTGAGGTCACATGCAATGTGCCGCAATTCTTGAATGGCATGGTCCTAAGCAGTTGGGGAGATAGTTTTTTTTTAATTCAAGTGGAGTGGGAAAATCACAGGAATTCAATGAAGTATGAATGGATCCATGGCCTTAATTTTGATCACAACAAACCTGCAACATAGGTCTTGATTATTCCCATTTCACAGAAGGAGAGCTGGGGCTGAGAGATAGTGAATTGCTAGCGAGAATTCAGCAGGGGCTGCATCCAGCACAACTTTCTGTCTGCTGAATCACAATGGCTCTTGATCATGAGATCGTAGGGATGGGACAATCTGTAAATTTTGGTTTCTCTCCATTTCTCATCCCTTCCTATCTAAAGTGGAGGGCTCTACATTTCTGCATCACTGCATCAGTTTTCTTTTCTTTCCCCCCAAAAAGCTCTTCATAAAAGTTCACTGGCACTTTAGTATTTCTTTCTTTCTCCAAACAGACACAAGTTTGTGTATAGTGTCAGTGGTGTAGCATGCAGAGCCAGTGCCCGGGGCCACACGGAGGGTGGGTGGGTGGGAGGGAGGGAAACAGATGGAGTACGCATGCACATTCAACAGCCTAATGGAGCCTGTGTCACCCAAGAGATTGCAGCCACAGAGATAAGAAAACAAGAGTTGCTATGTTGTCGGGAGAGGTCACTTCATGGTTTGCATGGAGAAGCCATTTTCAACAGAGCCCAGTGGTGGAACCATGCAGCCGTATCGAGGCAGCACTGGGTGTTGAAATTTTGTGCCCCTAACAATTTTGTGCCCGGGGTGACTGCCCCTGTGGCCCACCTGCACTGCTCTGTAGTGTTGCCTAACACATTTTTTTGCAAAGCAATTTCTTCTGTGTAATAATGCATTTTGTTTTGTTACTTTCGCTAATATATGCACTTTGATGTGGACTTTACCACAGTATATGCATTTCTGTACGCACGACTTGGGTAGAGAACTGCACTGCAAGACATGGAGAAATGCAAATTCCAAAAGAGGGCTGTGTGTCAGTTCATGCATTGTTTTGGAAAGTCTGAATCAGGGAAGTTCAGCTTTAAATGCAAGCTAAGGGGGTAACCCTATAGCAAGTGCCATAGAGATGAGCAATCTAGAAACACAGTGCATCACTGGCTCAGGCAGCTGATTCCTGGCTGAGCCAGGCTGGGCCAGCATTAAGTCTCCAACCTCAGCTCAGCTGAAGATACGCTGGTGTAACTTGCTCATCCGAGATCAGTTGAGCTTCATGCTGCTGAGCTGAAGGTGGCTGAACCAAGGCTGGTATAAGTCCCACCCACACCCATCCCCTGGGATATTTTTGGAGCATGGCAAGGACAGGATCAGAGCAGAAAGGGACTTAAGCTGGATCCTAAGCCTGTTCAGATCCTGAAGTTCAGGCTCCAGTACTTTGGCCACCTCATGAGAAGAGAAGACTCCCTGGAAAAGACCCTGATGTTGGGAAAGATGAAGGGCACAAGGAGAAGGGGACGACAGAGGATGAGATAGTTGGACAGTGTTCTCGAAGCTACTAACATGAGTTTGGCCAAACTGCGAGAGGCAGTGAAGGATAGGCGTGCCTGGCGTGCTCTGGTCCATGTGGTCACGAAGAGTCGGACACGACTGAACGACTGAACAACAACAAGCCTGTTCATCTTGGTCACAGGATATGGCAACCCAGCATAAAGCACGATTTGAAAGGCTTCTTCCTCCTCTGCCAGGTTTAGGTAGGGCTGCCATATTTCAAAAACTGAAAATCCAGACACAAAAGTTGTTGAACTTTTTATACGTCCGGATTTTCCAGGACATTTCAAAGATTTCCACCTGGACACTGCTTACGACAGTCAGATCCCAGCTATGAAATTTCGGACATACGGCAACCCTAGTTTAGGCAGAGAAGCAGTGGTAGCCCTATTGCTGATTGGAGTTTGGATTTCATGTAATTTTACACCAGCATAATTTACAGCTGCTTGTGCGTAGGATTGCTCCTTAAATAGATTTTCTTCCACATCCCCAGTTCATGGAAGGGGAATTGTCTCTGGCTCATCTCTTGAGTCATATGGCATTATTATTCCTCAGCCCTGAACACAACGAGAAACTTAAAGAAATAGGGAGCCACACATTATGCATGCGATTTTAAACCAAATTGTTAGATCAATTTGTAAACTACTTTAGGAGACAGGTTTTCCCTCGAGGGCAGTCTCTCCTATGGAACACACCGTGTGGCAGATAACCTGACAGAATAACTTTGAACACTTGTCTGATGTAAGCACACCCAAAAGCCCTGCAGGGAAGCAGAGCATTTAGCAGGATTGCTATATCTGGAAAGGAAATCTGACGCGACAAATTCCACCTTTTCGACGATTCACACCGTAGCTTCTTAGCAGGATGCAGGAGAAAGGGTGAAATTCATTTTGAATGAATAAGACATGGCTTGAATGAAATACTCTGCGATTGGTTTTGTGTGCGTGTGTGTTTAATTGCTTCCTATTCATGCCTTGAAACTAAAATATGACCAGAATTTGTAACTATCTATTAGAAGAGATTGGGAGTAATTGTTAGAGGAATCTTACTGTTTTGACACTGTGCTATTATCATTTCAACTCTTGTGTTGGTTGCAAAAGCGGGTGGGTGTGTTGTTTGTGGTGTAGTTTCATAAGTCACTTTCTAATTACAAGTATCCAGGCAGGAAGGGTGGGGGGAATGTATAGATTGCCAGAGCACGGGGGATAAAATACAAATGAATCCTGATTTAGACCATAAAATATAATGATTAAGAGAAAAACCTCCGTGCCTATATTTTCTAAAAAACCACATCATGTATTTTCCATTCAGGGGAGGAGACGTATTCAAAAGCAGCCAGGACCACAGGTGCTAAGCTGTTTGTATTTTCAGGTGAAAAGAATCTGAAGAATGATTGTTTCCATTAAAATCAATGCTTTTCATAATAATAATAATAATAATAATAATAATAATAATAATAATAACTTATAGTGAGAGCAGAGCTGGCTAACAGGTAGAGATGCTTGAAGAATTTGATCTTTGCAAATTCCAATACAAAACCCACCTAACCCAAACCTTCTGGATGAATGTGCCAACTGGAATGTCACTGCCTATTGAATTTCACACACCCCCAAATGTTCGGATGCAGTTTCCAGATCAAGATAGTTTTTTAAAAAACAACAACATAATAATATGGATACATATTTTGAAATGCAATGCATTTAGAAACGGACAAAGGAGCGCCCTGCAGCAGGCATGATAGGCTTGCCAATCCTGCCTGGTCTATAGTGTTCTCTGTAGGTAAGCCACTTGCAAAGGAGAACTATGAGCCACACAGGATTGGCTCTCGACAGCAGAGGCGCTGCTCCTGCCCCTTTGTGAACAGCTTTCTCAGAAAGGAGACTCGGGAAATGGGCTTCTACCTTCTCTCAGCAGTCAGGGTAGTCCTGCTTCTTTTCACAAGGTTTTCCCACCCAATGCCTGCCTCTCCTTCCTGCCTGACACCCTACCCCCTGACAGCCACAGATTACTCAGGGGGCATCCAACCTGACTGGTACTGAACTTGACTGTGTTTCCCCAACTCATCCAGCCCCCCAGCCCCTCTGAATATACTAGATTTGGCTCAGGACCCTGTTGAATCTAGTGCACACATTCCTATCAATTACACTACGATACTTATCACGAAGCAGGAAAAAGAAAAAGAAGATAGCCTCCCATTCCTGTGCACTGTGATCTAGATTTTTTTAAAAAAAATGTGGTCCACACACATTAAATTGGAAAGAGAGACATACTAGCATGCTGCACATTAAATATAATGGGCCATTTAACCCTGAAACTGTTTGATGGGACAAGACGGATACGACGGCCAATGCTTTTAAGCTGAAAAGAGAAGCACTCTTCACATAAAGTCTTGCTTGTCTTGGATATCAGCTGCCTGTTGCCATGATCAGTTTCATTTGGTCAGCACCAATCGCTAAAGGATGTCACTGATCATGTGCAATAAAGCAGTATTAGGTCCTGAGCACATCTGGGATTAAGCCATGGACTCAACTCCTTTACTGAGAACTCATTTTTGCAAGTCAGGTCTGATTAAAGGCTGAAGAAACCAATTTCAGCCCACTTTACTTTCCTGTGTTTCTCATTGTTTATTTCATTAGGACTGTGTCTGGCCCTGGGACTCTGGCGCTGCCTAGCAGGAGATGCCACAGGCTCATCCCTTCAGTGATTGATTGCACTGACTGCAAAGCAGTATTGAAAACAGCCTCTGAGTTAAGTCGCATTTGTCAGACTTCTCTGCAAAATTCCTGCATCGGTCTGTGGAGGAATGCAGGTAAAGAAATGATTTAGAAATGTTTGGGAACAGCAGAATGAGAATACCGACATTTGGTAGAGAGGGGTGGCATTTGGTGCCAAAAATACACCCCTCAACAAAAACCCTGCATCAAAATGTCCTTCGTTGTCTCTCTCTCCAGGGAGAGAGAAGCCAATCAGGAAACACATAGTGAGTGAGATAATATATCTACATAATCCATCATATCTGTTTATGCAAAGAAATGGAGGATCACACTGTTTCCTGTGTGGATGGGATGATGCTCCTTCTGCTGCTTTGCTGCCATAGTTGCATTGCTTCTGGATCTCTGGACAGCAGGTGACTGTTCTCAGTGAAGAAGCTTCCAGCTCTGCAATGACATCATTGCCCCAGGCTGTCCATTGGATCTTCCTGGGCAGAAAGGAGTAAAGATGCCTTGCTTGAGCAGCTCCTCGACTTATGTAGGGTCCTTGATGGTTTAGAACCATGATCTTCCCGGGTTCTAGATCATGCTGGAAGCCTCCATGAGTGAAGAAGGCTTCCCACACAGAGGCTGTGTGGAGAACAACAAAATCAGCCATAGGGGACAGTGCCAAGGAGCATGCCCTCAGTTCCCTTACCAATCATGTGATTGGAATCATGTGTGGGGCAACACCTAAAAAGTTATTCACATGATGCATGGGGCTTGTGGCCATTGGGCTGTATCCAACTAAGTAATACTCAGAGCAGGGCCGCTGAAATAAATAGAGCTAAGTTAAGTATGTCCATTGATATCGCTGAGTCTACTCTGAGTGGAAATTAACTGGATACTGTCAATTGTCAATACTACTACTGTTTGGCCAAACTGCGAGAGGCAGTGAAGGATAGGCGTGCCTGGCGTGCTCTGGTCCATGGGGTCACGAAGAGTCGGACACGACTGAACGACTGAACAACAACAACTACTGTAATAATAATACCCCGCCCATCTGGCTAGGTTGCCCCAGTCACTCTGGGCAGCTTACAGCATATATAAAAACATAATGAAACATCAAACATAAAAACTTTCTGATACAGGGCTGTCTTCTAAAAGTTTTGTAGTTGTTTATTTCCCTGACATCTGATGGGAGGACATTCCACAGGGCGGGTGCTACTACCAAAAAGGCCCTCTGCCTGGTTCCCTGTAACTTCACTTCTTGCAGCTGGACCTCAGTGTCCGGGCTGAACAATGGGGGTAGAGATTCTCCTTCAGGTATACAGGGCCAAAGGCATGTAGGACTTTAAATATCAACACCAACACTTTGAATTGTGCTTGGAAACATACTGGGAGCCAGTGAAATGAATATATGCCGGTGGATAGACCTTTGTCGAGAACTCTTTCTGCCGTTGGCTCTC
Source organism: Lacerta agilis (assembly GCF_009819535.1). Classification (NCBI taxonomy): domain Eukaryota; kingdom Metazoa; phylum Chordata; class Lepidosauria; order Squamata; family Lacertidae; genus Lacerta; species Lacerta agilis. Next base: position 19,231,427 of record NC_046318.1, read on the forward strand.
TCTCGTGTCCTTTCTCTGTGGGTCATTCTTGGGGCTCTGCCTGATGCCTTTCCTGCCAGTGTAGCACCTGATGAGTACATCCCATCTTTTCTCTTCGCAGCTAAGGAGAAGAGAGAATGTTGCACCTAGCAATGAGATACTCATGGATAGCAAATAGAATCATGGTGTCAACATTGGTTTGTATCCCATGCTTGTCCTACCTAGAGTAAATGCATTGAATTTCATTACCATGACTAACTGAGGTCCATTAACTCCAATAGGCCCACTTGTAGAACTAACATTAGATCCAACCCATGGTTTTTTTAAAAAAGAATTTGTACCAATGCAAGGGGGGGGTCATCTGAGCAAATCGAAATGCTAGACTGATGATGTCCGATTCAAATGCTGCACTAGGACATATTTAGGCAAGTCGATACAATATGTGAAAATTTGGTCACTGTACCCAGATGTTCTCAGCAGTCCTTTTGAGGACAGAATTTGTTCTTTGTGAACTAGTACTGGATAGACCACCAAAGCTGCCATATGCTGACCTACTCTAACAAAAGCAAAAAAACATGAAAGTCAATCTTCTACTGGGTTGACCACTTTATTTATAGTACTTAGTTCAGCCTGGAGTCTTCTCTTAATATAATAAGCTTTGGTCATATTTCAGACACCTGTCTCTATCCACTTAAAGCAGCCTTTGCCTGATGGACACTAAATAGGTTATTTGCTGCAGTGCTTTTGCTGACAGTAATAGATATGGACAGGAGCATCCTTTATGAGGCAAGATTGAAGTTTTGGTCCCACCAGATTTGAGATGGAGATTTGCCACAGCTCAGATTCCACCATTGCTATTAAGAGAGATTTCAGCAGCCAGATGGTTAGGGAGAATATTGAGTTTCATGTGCACTTCTTAAAGATTAGTGATTTGTAGAAGTGGATGCTGTTACCTACACTTTATCTGTGAAGTGAAGGTAATGCTCAATGACACAAGACCAAAACGTGTCTTATATAATGTGTTTTGTTTTATTGTGACTGTCATTATCCCCATCCTAATTTGTCCCATGAAAGTTTACAGTTTCACTTCCAGATGCTGCAGCCTAAATAGGATGCTATCGCATCCTACAATGATTTTTGAGACAATGGAGTGATTGTATGTAATTCCTCTGCTGTGTCAATATGAACCTATGCAGAGGTGGAAATTATCTGGAACATACCTATAGCTCAGGATGTAAAAGCAAATAAGTCAATATGGAATTTATGCAATGACGTATCTAAGCCAGCGTTTCCCAGTCTTACGAGTCTCAAGGCACACTTTATTTCTCTGAATTAAACCAGAGTTACACATTAAAAGCTTTAGAAGGCACAGGAGTAATAATTACTGGTGCTCACCCAAAGGGTCATCTAGTCCAACCCCCTTCAATGTATTGTCTGTCTCCATTTCCCATATTGAATTCCTACTCTTCATGGAGCAACAAGAGATACCTCTAGGGTCATTCATTGCCCAGCTTTTTTTATTCTGCTTTGTTTCCATCCATGGATGATTTTCATCCTCTGCTGCTACAGAAGTGGGACAGTTTTAAAATGCAGCCATTACAGAAATTTGATTTAGTCTTTAATTTTAAAGGCTAAAACTCTGAATTTGCACTTTCCAAAACAACAAAAGAACCCAAATACAGCTGCTTTGGATGTCATTAGACTACCACTCTCATCATCCCTGACCATTGACCATGATTGCTGGGGCAGATTGGAAGTTGTGGGTATAACAACGTATGGAAAGCCGCAGTTTCCTCACTCCTGGTTCAGCCAGTACTTCCGGGAGCTCACAAACATCATCTGAAGTCTGCCCCACCCTCAGCAACTGGTACCAAGAGACATGATAATGGCACAATCCTATAGATGTCTACTCAACGTATAGCCCCATAAAGTTAAATAGAGCTTATTCCCCAATAGATGGGTATCAAATTAAAGCCTAAATCACTAAAATAAAAGAGGTTTTCCCTCTTTATGCTCCCTCACCATCCAAATGCTTCTTCAGGTTTTTTTTTAAAATGGACAAACTCTAACCTATAATATGCTAACGTTATATAAATACGCACATGCACTTCTACAGTTTATGACTTCATAGAAGAGTGCAGCTTAGAGCCTTAATAGGCAATGGTATGATTCTCCTGGAAGAATAACATCAGTAAAATGTCATTATGTAGCTGTAGATGATAAACAGGGACTTCTTGAAGTCATATCCAATGCATAATTGTGCAGACAGAAACAAAACTGTTTATATACCCACATGCGGCATTTTAAATACATGTCTGTCTTTTATTTTCCAAAAGCCTCTCATTTCACACATTAAGGCTGCAATTGCCTGCACATATCTGCTCAGAAGTAAAACCCATTGTGTTCAATGGGGCTTACTCTCAGGTAAGTAAGCATTCGACTGCAGCCTTATACACTGTAATTATACTAAGGCAAACAATAAATAAAAACCTTCATTTTCTAGGAGCAATCGTCTTATTACCATAGATGAGTGCAAGAACTGTAAAATTGATTTGCCAAGATCTGTTCAACCTTCCTTTAAAGGACACAGGAGATTTTCTTCGACAAGAGCACAGCACGAGGTCACATTTGTCGGTATTAACTTACTTCCTTGTTGTGTGTACGATGGATCCATCCCTTAATCCTAGCCAGGATCCTGGAAGACTCTGATTTACAAACTAGTTTATCCCAGGTCTTCATGTGGATTAGCAAGATAACATGCACTCTGGGATGAAAACCCAGATAGTACTTTTGCTGTATGTCTGCATGGAACCAGAGAAATGAAAGCTGAAAGCCTCAGCCTCTGATGTCTAATCTCAGAAAGCCCCTGTATACAAGTACATTAACACATCATTACTGCAACCACAACAATACCATTGGAATGATGCTGATATAGTGCAGCCTTTGTAAACCAGAGACCCTCCAGATGTTTTCAGCTATGTCTCCCAACATCCATGCTGGTTGGGGCTATTCGGATCTGTAATGCTTTAGCATCTGCAGGGCACCAGGTTGAGGGAAATCAACATAATGTCATTCCATGAAGGCTATTGTGGGAGAAAATGCCACTATTGGGTCACCAGCATGACGTCTACTGCTGCTTGTAGCAACCCCCTCCCCAACATAATGACAAATATGTGCATTTATATGCATATTTCTCTGTTACATTCACTTTTGTTAGGGCGCCAACAAGTTGGCGTGCTGAAGTGCAGCAGTCAGTCAGATAAGCCAAGGTCGAACAGTCCGGGTCAGAAGCCAGCTGAAGTCAGGTATCAGTATGGGGTCAGGAGAAGCCGAAGTCAGAACAGTCCAAGTCAGGAACCAGCCAAGTCAGTCAGGGAAAAGCCAGGAGCCAGGAACAAGCCAGGAATCAGGAACAGAATGAGCAAGAGCAACCACGCACTCAGCATATCAGTTGCAGGTGCTAGTGAAGGGAGCAGCCAGCCTTTCTTAAGTAGCTGGCCTGCAACCACGTCTAATTGTTGCCTCTAATTGTTCCCTGCATCTCTCAGCTCTACGCTCTACAGCTGAGAAGGGAGGAGGGGAAGGGCCCTGCCTGTTTCTCTCCTCACAAGGGCCTGATTCTGGCTCGACTTCCTCCTCCTCCTGTTCTGGTCTTTCCCCCTCTCCATCTGACTCTTCCTCTTCCGAGGAGTGCCGCCACCAGTCTTCTCCAGGTACGAACTCCTCCATTTCCCCAGGTTCTTCCGTGGGTGCAGCCTCGCCGGGGGGGGGGGGGGGGCTTGCCACCACTCCTCCTCATCTGGCTCAACCCTGACAACTTTTTTCCATTCAGATGTTTGGGGACTGCATGGCAAAACTGGAGAACTGTGAATTCCGTTGCATAGCTATGTTTCATTTCTTGCATCGATTGTGTGAATTTGAGAAGCTTGCATAATGAACGGAACCCAGTTTCTCCCCCAACCCTTCTCTCCAGTTCTTATAACACTGGGGAAGCCATTCACCCTCCCCTTATGCTTGAAGTAGATTCACCAGAGACCATCCACTGCCATCTTTGAAAAGGGACATTAAAAGACACAGCATGGTAATTGACAAGGTCAAAAAAGTGTACAGCAGTCCTCAATCACAATCAGCACATAGAGCTATTCTGTAAGTTTTTCAATAGGCATGCCATTCTCCCGATGAAGTGATTCAATACCTAAGCAGTTAGTCCAAATAGCCATTAGGGACACAATGTGGGTTGGCTTTTTTCAGTCCTTTCTGAGAGTTTTAAGAGTTCCAAGGCCTTGCGGTGGTGTTCAGAACAGCAGCAAAGCAAATAAGAACTCACAGCATTTATAACACAATTCACACCCTATCTCGTAATTGCAGAATTGGAAAGGAAGTTAGATGTCATCTAGTCCAACCTCCTATTTAAAGAAGGATCTCCAATGCAGGGTGCAACCACAAAATATCTAACAGATGGTCAGCCTCTGTTTTAAATATTTCCTATTTACCCCTGAAGGTCGCTGGATTATCGAACCATTGCCTGTTTAGTTATAAAACTTGCTGCAAAATAGGCTCATCGGGGTGCCAATAACAGTCAGACCAAGAGTCCTAATTCTGCTGCATGCAGACCTTTCTAAAGGTTTTGGGGCTTAATTAAGCAGCCTATTATTAAGCATCACTTACTTAATGCTGAGAATGAATGTGCCACCCGCAAGTCAGGTGAGATAGCACTAGACAGGTTTTCAGAGAATCGACTGTCACTTGCTTTGCTGCTGCCTTCTTGCAAATCGTCGCACCATAGGACTTGCTCATTCCACCCCGTTTCTCACCATTTAATTACTCAGTGGCACCAAATGACTCACAGCTGGATCTTTGAACCACTTCCACTGTGAGGTGATCTGGAAGTTCTGTCTCTAGAGTCAGGTCCGCCATACTCATTTTACACATTCAGGTAACTGGCTGGGGCTCCAGTCAAAACATTGCTGCTCGTTTTGAAAGATGTCCGTAAGAGAGAAGAGTAGTGACCTTGGCTGATATGTTACTTGATTAGTGTTTTCCAATATTTACCAAATAAAAGTGATTGCCACTAAAATGTGAATTATCCCTGTGCGACAAGAGTTAGGCACCAATATGTGTAAGCCATCCCTGTGAAGTAGAGAACAGCTCTTTTGCTACATGTGATATTTCGATAGGTGATATGTGACTTATCTTCTTTCCCACCCCCCAAGCTTTTGGTAGACTGCGGGAACTATCCCAGGCACAATAATTTGGTGTGAAGTGTGCTGGTGTGAGTGAAACTGGTTTAAAGCTTAACCACACTTCCACTTCTCCTGTTGCTTTTCCCCACTGCTTTTGCCAGGGCTTTCTCCAGAGCAACCTTTCCTCCAATTTAGCACTAAAGAGCAGTTTTTCTCTGGGATAGAAGTGGAGTGAGGGCAAAACAGCTGAGACCCATGCTTTCCATGCATGGGACAAGTAGAAGTGTGGCCAAGATCTAAGTTAACCATGTGTAAAGTTACATCAGATCCAAACCTTGCTGCTGCTGTTTCTCCACCTAATCCTGGCAGAGGGAAAACAAGCATTTAAAACAGTGTTCTGTGCCAGGTTGCCAGGTCAGGTAATTGAACTGAACAGACTTAGGATCCAATCTAAGTCCCCTGTCTCTGGTGACACTCCACCATGCCTCCAGAATGCATCTGTTTGGGTACTTACACCAGCCTCAGCCCAGCCATTTTCAGCTAAACCAGGCTTCCTCAACCTCGGCCCTCCAGATGTTTTTGGCCTACAACTCCCATGACCCCTAGATAACAGGATCAGTGGTCAGGGATGATGGGAATTGTAGTCTCAAAACATCTGGAGGGCCGAGGTTGAGGAAGTCTGAGCTAAACCCTGAAAAAACAAGTTATGCTGGCATGTCTTCAGCTGGGCCAGGTTTGGGAAATTAACACCAGTTGAACCAGAGAGCCGCTACATCCTAAACTGCTCATCCCTGCAGATCTTGTCATAGCATTGCCCCACAAGATGATGGTGTTGTTTGTGTGGGGTTCTTTTGTGTATGAGTGTTTGTTACCAGTGTGTTACCAAAGCTTCAAGTGGCTTTGGGGGTTGTTTGGCTCTCTTTTTAATTATACAATGTATCTATATTTACATTTTAAATGTATTGTTAAGTTGCTTGGATACCTTTGAGTAACATGTAAATAACAAGTATAAATAGTAGTAGTAGTAGTAGTAGTAATAGCAACAAAAACAACAACATTTTAACTCGTTGCAAGGAAACACATGAGTGTAAGTATAATTGCAAAAAGAGAGAGAAGCAGCTTCCTTTTAATTTGGACACAGAGCACCGCCCTTTAAATTTCCAAAATCTGACACCAGTCCTCTGAACTCCTGTCATTTCCTCCGTACCCCTGTGGTGAGCAGGAAGCCTGACATGAGAGAAGGAGGAAGAGAAAAAACAGAGACAGAATGGATAGGGGAGCACCAGCTACTTCAACTGGAAATGTAAGCAGTGATTCTGTGACAGCCATATTGGCTCCCTCTATCCTGCATTAATATTTCTGGAAACCCCTCCAGGTTGCCAATCTCTCCTCAACGACAGCTGATTTGTATGAGGCTGGGTTTTCTAACGATTAGTCAGGTTAACAGTTGGATAAAATTTAGGAAGAAGTGCTGGAGGTTTGCTGAGAATATGAGACACAGGAGGGAAGACCCACTGAGCAATTTTAAGTGTGATTTCCCCCCCCCCAAGTCATTAATAAATGTGGAGAATTTTAAAAAGGGAATTATGCTTCCTGAAGTCCTGAGGGATTTTGCTGCTAACTGTCTGAAAAGTATTGGCTTTTCTTTTTTAGATAAGCCAATTAAAAAGAGGACCAGTGGGGGAGGAGGGGAGGACTTTTTGCCTTATATTGAGAATACTAAACGGCATGCTTTTGTGCATTTGCTGCTGCATAATAATTTAGCATTTTGCAAGTTTCTGAGAATCAGTAGCTCCAAAGTTGATTTATATTAAATGATCTGTTAAAAATCATTTTCATCAGTGGTGTAATTTCAGTAGGTTGTTTAGATTTAGAGTCCATTTATGCAACGGAAGAATCACAGCAAGCATTGAAAAAGGAAATTTAAAATGAAAATAGTTAGGAGGATCAAGTGGTGCAAATCTCTCTAAAATGCTCTCTTTAAATTTGCTGCTGCTACTCCTCTTATTTCTATTACTAGCAATATGATTTGCAGGAGAACACGAGAGGCGGAAGGGGAGAAGTCAGGTCCCTGGCTCAATGAACTTACAAAGCCCCTTCCGGCCATAGAAAAGGAGGGGGGGTTGCAGTGGAGCACGAGCCCTCCACGTGCACAAGGGATGCTCGCATCCCCTTGTGCGATTGGGCGAGCTGTGGGTGCGGTGCCCAGCCGGCTGGCCAACTGGCGCAGCCGGCTAGGGCGTGCCCACCACACTTAAGTGGGCCCGCAGCCAGAGCTCGCCCTCTTCCTCCTGGGCTCCCGCTCGTTACAGCTTTCCTCCTGCTCTTCGGATCAAGAATCGGTGGATCGTCGAATCAGGCTGCTGCTGCTGCTGCTGCTGCTGCCGGAGCTTCATCGCTGGATCCGCTCGGTTGCCCTCTGGCCTCCGAATCCTACCTTATTTCGCTGTAATCACTGCTGAAATCGCTCCCAAAGGCGTTTTTAAACGCCACATTCCTTTTTAGGTTTGGCTTCGGATCCTCCAAGGGGCACGACTAGCGCAGAAGCCAGCAGCCGGCAGCCACGCGGCTTTCGTTCCGCTATCGCCGGCGCTCACCCCCACACCTTTTTTCCGCCGCACAGCTGTTCCGGAGCGGCCGCCTCACAGCTGATCCGATCGCCGCCTTGGCCTCGCCTGCTTGCCGCGGCTGCAAGCGTTGAGATCAGGAAGGGGAAAATTCTCCCCTTTTTGAGCGGAAATCACTGGGGTTTGCTGGGGGGGTTTTTTCCTTGCAGGCCTTGCCAGCGCTCGCGGGATCATCGCCGCCGTGCCGCTCCGGCTTCCGCATCGCCCAGCCACGTGGTTGTTTGCTCCGCTGCCGATTGGCTGAGGCACCGCCGTCAAAGGGTAGCTAGCGTCCTTGTTCCAGAGCGTCATCGGGGCTTCCCCAACTGAGGAGCGGCCGTCTTCGGGGATTCCCTTCTAGGCGCAATCAGCATTGCTGTTTCCTGCCGCGCAGGGGATTCCAAGCCCGGCGGTGTGGCTCTTTAGGGAATTTTTCTGTCTGCGGATCCAGCCGCCTCCAGCCCTTCGATCCTGCTCCTCAATTCGGCCTCAACAGCGGAGAGCGTCTTTCGGGGATTCCCCTCTCAGCGCAGCGCGGCCGCTGGCTCCTTTAATCAACACAACGGATCGCCCCTAATCCCGGCTGGGTAACGTATATCGTACATTTCAAAAAACGGTGCAATACTTTGCTGTGGTCTGTTGTGCTAGCCTATTGCTTCTTATTCTACTGCCCAGCGTGTTGCAGGAGCCACCGTTTTGCTGTGGGGCACGTGTCCTCACCATCTTGGGGGAGGCATCCATTGTGTGGGTGGGCACGCGTCTCGGGGTCAGCAGCTAGCGTTACACTGTAGCATTGCTTAGGGTTGATTATCTGTGTGCAGATTCATAGCTGTTGTGCAGTATATTTGTTTTTGTTTCCTGTTGGTGGTCTTTCTCTTCTGTTGCTGGTTTTCTAGGCAACGCGTAGCCGCCATTTTATTGCGACCTCGGGCGACGCCATTTTGTGCCACGTGGGTTTTGCCTCTTGAGCAGGCTGCAGCAGCTTGACCTGTTGATTATTTAGGATTTATTGCTTTTGATTGCTACCACCATAAGTGTTTTGCTGCTTCACCCAAGGAGGGATAGATAATAATCACATTCTCCCTCTGATTAAAGGCTGACTGTGAATTGGATGCTAACAGTTACTGCTGCTTTATAAGGAAGTTCTTACTCTCTTGACAATCAATACATAGCAAGCAATTTACCCTTTAATAAATAAAATAATAATTAATTAAATAAATAAATAAAATAAAATATCTGTGGCTCTAGTAGTTATCAGCCCTGAGCTAAGTGTAAGTTTTGGGGTGCTTCGTGTTAAGGCTGTGCAGCCTAAGTAATTTCTCTGGTTATTTTATACCACCAAGTGCTTTAGGCAACAGGCTGTCGCCTGTTTATTAATCTAGTATCTGTGTCTGGTTTTCAATTGCATAACATTGTGACTTGGCAGTTTCAAATATCTGTAAGAATAAATTAATAATTAATAGTAAGTGTTCTTCTAATTCGGAAATAAATTAGCAAATTAGTGTCAATAAACAAATAAATTAAATAAATTTAAAAAAAAAAAAAAAAAAATTATTATTAATAATTAGTGTAACTACGAATAATTAGAGTTCAAAAACTTATTTGTCCTTAAACTTACATAATTGCTATATACAGTTATTGCTGATATAAATTAGCATAATTACTGTCTATAAATAATTAAATTGTTCCAAGCTTATAAACTGCTGTATACAGCGAATTGTGAGTAAGGGAGCAATACATTCGTCAATTAAAGGGTGCATCTAAAAACCTCAAATAATATATAAGGTAAGCAGGAACTGAAGATATGGCATCAAAAGGTAAGAAATCAGCCACGAAGTCTGCTGGTAAAACAGGAAAAGGAAAATCTCAATCTCAGGGTGGTGCGGTTGTAACAATCTCTCCCCAGGTTTTAGAGAAGTTTGCTAACGGGTTTTCAAGCAATATACAATCAGATCAAGCCCAGTTCATCTGGGGTGGAGCCTCCCACACAGAATACGCAGAGCACGCAAAGTTGCATCCCAGACACAGTACCTTCGGACCCAGAGCGCCCAGGGACTTCAGCATCTCTACTAAACACACAATCCCAGAGCATGATAGCACCGTCGGACTCAGAGCGCCCAGGTACGTCAACATCTCTACTAAACACACAATCACAAGGCATGATAACGCGGTCCCAGGCCTCAGACATGGTAGCAACAGGTGTGACGCCCTCGCAAGGTGAGTCTTCTGCTTCCCAAAATAATGTTTTCTCAGTTCAGTCTTCCCAGGGTGTGCCTAGTTGTTTTCGGGAAGCTCAGCCTAGCGCAGGTACCTCTCAAGGGACGGTGCTCTCGGAGACATCTTCTGAGGAGGAAGGGCAGGAGCGCGCCAATGCACCAGTTATACAACCAGGGCCATCTGCTCCAGGAACTGCGTCGGCTACCCAGCCAGGGCCTTCTACAGCAGGACCAACAACGGCACAGCAGGAGCAAGAAAGGGAAGGGAAAGGGAAGAAGAGGGCGAAAAAGAGTGCGCATGGAAAGTCGAAAAAGAGTAAGCACTCTGACACAGACGAGGATTCAGGTACGTCCTCAGACTACGATAGTGATGCCTCTATGGAAGCATATTGGGGTGAAGGAGAAGATCTGGTTGGCCTTCCTTTATGGGCTCATGAAAGGAGGGCCAACTCACATCGGAAAACCTTTAATGGCACACTGGAGTGGAAGGGAGGGGCTTTGGTACCGGAAACCAAAACTTCCACATTTGTTTCCACTGATGTTATTTTGGGTAACCACCTCACCAAAAGAAAAAGGACAAAAATATTGAATGGGGATTATGTAGATATTTTTACCCTTCTCCCCCCGGTTAAGGTCACTGCAAAAGGGGAGAAGAAACGTTCTTACGGGAGGCGTAAGTACAGGGAGCCTAGAGCCGAGAGAACTTTTGAGAATTGGCTCGATGGGTTCCAGATTTTTATGGGCGTGGTCGTTGCTGCTTATCCCAAGAGGGCTATGCACCTCTTGGCATATTTGTCTCATGTAAGGAAAGCACGGGCAAAGGCGGGGGAGGCAGCCGCTCTAACTTATGATGAGGCATTTCGCAGAAATGCCTCCCTATTGTCAACCACGCGTTGGGACCTGATTGACCAGAATTACTGGAATGAACATGTGGGTCCCTACATGGAGAAGAAGCAGCCTGACCACTATAAGACAGGGAAAACTGAATTTAGGAAAGAAACCCATCAGGTATGCTGGGAATTTAATAAGGGGTGGTGTAAGAGACCGGTATGCAAATTTGCCCATGAGTGCGAAAAATGCTGGGGTAACCACCCCGCGACGGCTTGCTTTAAGGGGAAGCAGTCCTTTCGTGGGGGAAGGGGGGGCTCCCACCCCGGTACCAGGAGTGCTCCTGGACCATCCCACGGCACAGGCACCAATCGCTAGTAACATCTCCATGGGCCTCGCCTTCTCCCCCATAAAACTCACCCCTTTAAAATCACTACTAGTTAGTTATCCTAATAGGGAAGCTGCCAGATATTTATGGGAAGGGTTTTCACAGGGTTTTAGGATCCCAGTAACACAGCCACCATCCTCACGCAACCCTCCTAATCAAAAATCAGTTAGGGAGATGCCAGACATAGCAGTAAAGAAAATTAATAAAGAAATTTTAGCAGGCAGAATTGCTGGCCCATTTATAGCTCCCCCCATACATGACTTACACATATCCCCCTTGGGTATAGTTCCAAAGAAGACCCCAGGGGAATATCGCCTAATACATAACTTATCCCACCCAAAAGGTTCCTCAGTTAACGACGGGATCCCCCATGATCTGTGTTCGGTAAAGTATGCTTCTTTTGACCAGGCCATTAAGCTTATCCGCAAGTTTGGGAAAGGGGCCCTGCTGGCAAAATGCGACATAGAGTCAGCCTTTCGCCTCTTGCCAGTCCACCCACAGGATTTCAAATGGTTGGGCTTTAGGTTTAAAGAAGCATACTTTGTTGACAAGGCTATGCCAATGGGTTGTTCAGTGTCCTGCTCGGCTTTCGAGACCTTCAGCACCTTTTTGGATTGGGCCTTGCGCTTCAGAACTGGCCTGGAGGGGGTTACCCATTATCTGGATGACTTTCTTTTCGTGGCTAGTGCTAATAATTCGGACTGTACATCACTTTTAAAAGCGTTTGCAGAATTGGCAGAGGAATTGGGTGTCCCATTGGCTAAGGACAAGACTGAGGGTCCTGTTTCTACTATTACTTACCTTGGAATTGAATTGGATACCATCGCCCAGACCTCGCGTTTGCCTCGGGAAAAATTGATAGCACTAAAAGGGTTAATACAGGATCTTCTCCCACTCAAAAAAGTCACCCTTAAGCAAATACAGTCTTTATTGGGTCATTTAAACTTCGCCTGCCGGGTGGTTTCCCCGGGTCGCCCCTTTTGCGCAAGATTAGCTAGGCTATCTGCTGGTCTCAAAAAACCCCATCACAGGGTTCGACTCAATAAAGGGGTTAAGGCCGATTTGCAAAATTGGGTTCAATTTTTGGAGGAATTTAATGGGGTGTCCCTCTGGCAGGACACAATCAGGCTACGCATGGACTTTCAGGTCCAGTCAGACGCAGCAGGTTCATTGGGATTCGGGGTTTATTTCCGAGGAAAATGGTGCGCCCAGCAGTGGCCGCCTCATTGGAGGGGGAAGCCTATAACACGCGATCTCACTTTCCTTGAATTCTTTCCCATAGTAGTGGCAGTGCATTTGTGGGCCGAGGATTTCAGAAATCACCAGGTATGCTTTTGGACCGACAACCAAGCTGTGGTGGGTGTTCTCTCTAGGCAATCGTCACGCTCCCCCAGGGTCTCAGCGCTGCTGCGCTCCTTTGTTTTAACATGCTTGAAACTAAACATCCGTTTCTGCGCCAGATTTATCCCGGGTTTAAATAACGACATTGCGGACGCTTTGTCTCGTTTTCAGATGGACCGCTTCCGCTTATTGGCGCCAGAGGCCCATCAATTACCGGAGCCATTCCCGGAATACCTTTGGAGCCTTGGGAGTGTGACGTCCTGAAGGGAGTATCAGCCTCAGTCGCCCCCTCCACTTTTAAATCATACAAAAAAGCATGGGCTGATTTCAGCAATTTCCGGGCTAATGTGGCGGGGGTGGGTCTAGACACGCCCCCTGGCAAGCGCGAAGTTTTGCAATACCTATCGCAATTATGGAGGAGGGGGAGAGCCGCCAGGACCCTTAACATTCATTCAGCTGCTATTTCATTTTTTAGTAAAACCCTATTCTCGGTTGACCCGTGCGCGGATTTTGTGGTGAGGAAAGCTTTGGAGGGTTGGCGCCGACTTCAGCCACCTAGGCCAGATGACAGACGCCCCATCACATTTGATATATTGGCAAAAATCCACTCGCTCTTAAGAACAATTTGCTGGTCCAAATTTGAGGCGCGGTTATTCTCGGCGGCCTATTCAATTGCATTTTTCGGGGCCCTCAGGATCGGTGAGGTGGTATGGGAAAATCACTCTAACCGGGGCATTAGGATGGAAGACTTGAGATTAAGCCCAGCTGAGTTATCAATTCTAATTCGTCATTCGAAAACAGATCAGAGAGGGTCCGGCGCTTGGATGCGCCTGCAGGCAACGGGCCATAAGGGCCCATGCCCAGTAAAAGACACACGCCGTTTCCTGCAGCTCAGACCACCATCACCGGGCCCCCTACTGATTCATCAGGATGGCTCTTTGTTAACTCGCCTGCAATTCACTCGAGTCATGCGTAAGGCAGTCGCAGCTTGCGGTCTCTCCCCTTCAAAATTCGCGGCACATTCTTTTCGTATCGGGGCAGCTACAACAGCCATGCACATGGGTTTGTCAGTGGAGAGGATAAAAGATCTGGGTCGGTGGAAGTCAAAAGCATACAAACGCTACTTGCGAAACACCATATGATTAGCGTTCACTGGCATGTCGTACTCAGCAGCTCTTTCTTGCACCTCTTTCAGAAAGCCGTCACGTGCGAATTTGGATGGTGGGACACAGCATCGTCCACTGGGCCAGGGACCGCGCCTTCCGCCGTGGTTTGGGTCGCAACCTCGGGCTTCCTGCATGGGCGGACGTATCTTGGCTGACCAGAAGGGGGATGCATTGGGATGAGTTCCTTCCCACAGTGAAAGCCAGGGTGACAGTACATGGCCCACCTGATGCTTTGGTTGTGCAGTTGGGCGAAAATGATTTGGCATATCGCAAGGGCGTGGACTTACAGTGGAAAATTTTCATGGACTTTGATGAACTGTTGGCTGCATACCCGAAAATGACCATTTTCTGGTCATCACTGCTGGAGAGGAGTGTTTGGCGTGATTGCAGTAGCCCGACTGCGGTTAACAGAGCAAGAAAGTTGCTGGAGAAGGCGGTGGCCCGCCGCGTGGTGGCGCTGGGGGGTCGAGTCATCGCTCACCCCGCTATAAAATTCAATAAGACGGATCTGTACAGGGATGATGGTGTTCACTTATCAGATACGGGAAACGATGTGTGGTTAGCAGATATCATATTAGCTATTAGATATTGGTTACGGGTGTGAGGGTATTGGCGGCGAGCCAAATGTTTTGGCTCGATTGGCGGTTAGGCATTGGATAAGGTCAGGAAGGTTAGGAGGTGGGGGGGGAGGACGGGCCAACACCTCCCCCCAAGTGCTGAAGGGTACTTCGTAAAGGAGTCCGGGGGGCGTGTCCGTGTCCGAAGCCGTGGGTGGTGTGGGCCTAAGGCACGCCCCAGATCGGTGATCACAGGGTGAGTCCTTAGCTGATGTGCAGCAGCAAGGGCTCACCCAACAGTGGTTATCCCTTCCTGGACTGCCAGCACGTCGTACTGGAGTCGGATATAGTCTAGTTAGATCCAATGCCTAAAGCCAATACCGCTCAACATCCGGAACCAATAAAGTTGTGGCCTTTTATTCTCCATTTAACCTTATTTTACGGTGTCTTGTGTCTTTATTTCACGGGAGGGATCGGGATATCGACATGCAAAGCCCCTTCCGGCCATAGAAAAGGAGGGGGGGTTGCAGTGGAGCACGAGCCCTCCACGTGCACAAGGGATGCTCGCATCCCCTTGTGCGATTGGGCGAGCTGTGGGTGCGGTGCCCAGCCGGCTGGCCAACTGGCGCAGCCGGCTAGGGCGTGCCCACCACACTTAAGTGGGCCCGCAGCCAGAGCTCGCCCTCTTCCTCCTGGGCTCCCGCTCGTTACAGCTTTCCCTTCCCACCCTCCCCTTTAGTTTAGGTTTGCCTTGACCTTGCTATGGATCACGATTGGTCGCCGTTGAGGGGCCAGGTAGGAATTTTTCCACCTGGCAAATTGGCCCCGCCTTGTGGTTTTTTCGCCTACCTCGTAGCAACTCGTCACAACTTTGGTTTGGCGGTTAGGCATTGGATAAGGTCAGGAAGGTTAGGAGGTGGGGGGGGAGGACGGGCCAACACCTCCCCCCAAGTGCTGAAGGGTACTTCGTAAAGGAGTCCGGGGGGCGTGTCCGTGTCCGAAGCCGTGGGTGGTGTGGGCCTAAGGCACGCCCCAGATCGGTGATCACAGGGTGAGTCCTTAGCTGATGTGCAGCAGCAAGGGCTCACCCAACAGTGGTTATCCCTTCCTGGACTGCCAGCACGTCGTACTGGAGTCGGATATAGTCTAGTTAGATCCAATGCCTAAAGCCAATACCGCTCAACATCCGGAACCAATAAAGTTGTGGCCTTTTATTCTCCATTTAACCTTATTTTACGGTGTCTTGTGTCTTTATTTCACGGGAGGGATCGGGATATCAACATGCAATCTACATTTTGCTAATGGAGGGAGGAGGGAATGGATGAATTAATGTACAAATGTCCCAACATATCCAGGTAGAGCTGGGAATATCCCTTGGCTGAAGAACTGTTGCTAGTCAGTGAAGACAATGCTAAGCTTGAAAGACCAATGGGCAGACTCGGTAGAAGGCAACCTCTTCTGTTTCCATGCATCCTCTGGTTTGCTTTTGTTTGCAAATGCACAAGAATTTGGCCAAGGGAGAACTTTCAAGATGGGTAAGGGTCATAGCTTAATGGAAGAACAACTGCTTTCCACACAGAAGGTCTCAGGTTCAACCCCCAGCTTTTTCAGGTGGTTGCAAGAGACTCCTGTCTGAAACCCTGAGCTAGATGGACTCAGTATAAATAAACTTCCTACGTTCTTGTGCACAGTACTGGCTGAGGCACCAATTGAGGGAATTACCCTGGTAAAGATGAGACTGAGAGGAGATATGACAGCCAACTTCAGATATCCAAAGGGCTGACACATGGAGAATGTAGCAAGCTTCTTTTCATCTGTCCTGGATGCTAGGACCCGAACCAATTGATTCATGTTAAAAGATAGGTGATTCCGACTAAACATCTGGAAGAATGTTCTGACACTAAGAGCTGTTTGACAGTGGAATGGACCCCAATGAGAGATGGTGGCCTCTCCTTTCTTGGAGTTTTCTAATCAGAGGTTGGGTGGCCATCTGTCCTTTATGACCTAGTTGAGATTCCTGCATTGCATAGAGTTGGACTAGATGCTGCTTCCAACTCTACATACCTATAATTCTATGATATTACCTCTACCACCGCCCTCTCTGTGTGCTTCAAGGTATGGAAGTCCCCCTCCAACCCAACCTACATCACCATTCAGGAGCCATTGGCAGTTTTGCACATCGCTAGCCACCGTTGACCCAGCAAAGGTGAATTATTGTATTGCTGTGTTCCTAATTGTTTCAGCACTCAAGTGGATGTTATCCACAACGTTATATGTAGTGTACAGGGAGGGAAAGTTTACTCTCCCATCATAGAAAGGCATAGAAACCCCCCCCCCACAACAAATGAACAAAATGACAGATACTTCACCCCGTTTGAATTGTAACAATCCTTGCAATGTGCAATAAAACGGCCTCCATGCCAATTCCCTTTTTATGCATGGGTTTAAAAGGAAAAGGGGGGCACCTCTAGGCATTACTACATCGGTCGCCATATCATTTTTAATGTGTCTTTGCCATTTTTACATGCACCTTCCTCTTTCTTTTCTTTTCTTTTTAAGGACAATTTCACCTGGAGTAATGGAGCGGTGGAAATTAAATGAGTGTGCATGTAAGTCAATGAACTTGAGGTACTACTCATCTTGCAACTCCGCCTAATCTAAATAACCTTTTTTTATGCTTTGCTAGAATGGCATTTTCAAAAGGCTATCTACGAGTAAATGAGCGCATATGTCAGTTTGGATTTGCTAGACAAATCAAATCTGTCCGACAAAGTACATCGATTCATTACTATTTACTGCACACTTCAGTTTGAAGGACAATTTTTGTGATTGGGCCATTAACAGTGACTGTCATTTTAGCAACGTTTTCCGAATTTCCTTTCTTGTTACCTCCTTTCATGCGTCTAGCAGACTCCCTACATGGCATGTATTGTAGCTTTCAGCTCTTGCTGAGAGACAAGCTTACAAGGCAGGATACGCCTTGCATTCTTCACAGCCCCCCCCCCCCGTTGTTTTAAGCAGACCTTAGGCTTCCACATACTAAAAAAGACAATGTAAGTTTAGAGGCTTCCATGTTAAAAAAAGAAATACTAATTGCCTTGCTTGATAGAAATCAGAAAGAAGTGGCCACCGGCTTTCAGCCCTAACCCTGTAAATTGGGGGTGGGGAATCGGGCTTGCCGATCAGAAGGTCGGCAGTTTGAATCCCTACGACGGGGTGAGCTCCCATTGTTCGGTCCCAGCTCCTGCCCACCTGGCCGTTCGAAAGCACATCAAAGTACAAGTAGATAAATAGGTACCACTCCGGTGGGAAGGTAAACGGTGTTTTCGTGCGCTGCTCTGGTTCACCAGAAGCGGCTTAGTCATGCTGACCACGTGAGCCGGAAGCTGTACGCAAGCTCCCTCGGCTGATAAAGCAAGATGAGTGCCACAACCCCAGCTGACCACGTGAGCCGGAAGCTGTACGCAAGCTCCCTCGGCTGATAAAGCAAGATGAGTGCCACAACCCCAGAGTCGTCCGCGACTGGACCTAATGGTCAGGGGTCCCTTTACCTTTACCTTTAATTGCCTTGCTTGATAGAACTTAGAAAGAAATGGCTACCAGCTTGCAGCCCTAATCCTGTAAATTGGGGGTGGGGAATCTGTGGCTCCCCAGACATTGTGGGGCTCGTCTCAACCCCATACAGCTTGTGGTCAGTGTCCTTCCACAAGCACTGTGTCCATGTCTTCTGGCCACACAAGCTGAAACTGATCCCATGAAACCAGATTAGACAGTGTGCTGGACACTTCCACTGGAGATGTATCAACAATTGCCTCTAAGTCACAGCAGCTTCCAAGGGTTCTGGCACCTAATTTACTTCTCTGAGTGGGGAATGAGACTTTCGTAGGTATACAAGGCATACTTCCAACATTCTGAGTATTTCCTGTGCCTCCCCACCCCTCCCAACACCCTTCCTAATTATAGATGAGACTACATTCATGGATAACTTTACAAATTAAATTTCCCCTTCATTTTTGATCTGAAATTGCATAACAGCAGGACTGCAAGATGCTTATGGGAAAAGCCAGTAGCAGTGTGATTGAAATCAATATGATTTAACAGGTAACTGTTTTACAATTCACATCTCTCTCTCTCTTTTTGGGGGTGGAGGGAAATCAGCAGAATCTTATTTTCCAGTGGAGGGCCCTTCAATTTAACTGCCCTCTGCACAGCTGCGGCTCTGTTCCTCACTCATTCTTTCTATGACATCCTAGGGATGTGTGACTCTGTCAACTTTAGTTTCTCTCCATCTCTCATATTCCCACTTTTGAGTTCTCCACATTTTCACATAAATTTGCATTTTAAGAAAGTCCTGATGGAAATTCATCAACATTTTAATGCAAATTTATCCCAATATGCAACACTATTTTGCTACATATACACATTTTTTGTAAATTAGTATTGCCTGATATAAACCATTTTTGTATGTACTTTACACTAGTATGTGCATTTTTAATGTATATTTTACCCATGCATGTTCATTTTTGCACACATTATTCGACTGGAGAACTGGATTACAAAATTCAGATAAGCGCAAATTTCCAAGGATGTCTGTGTTTCCATTTCTGCATTGTTTTAGAAAATGTGAATTAGATAGGTTTAATCAGGTTCAGTTCAGCCTTTAAATACCAGCTGAACTGAATCTGATACTCAACCACATCTACTTCACAGGATGTTGGTTGTGAGGAGTGTTTGCTGAACAGTGAGATCACTTTGCTTTACCCTGACCTCAGCATCTATCTAGAAATGCTTGAGGATTTCTTTTTCTTTGCAAATTCTTATACAGTATGAACTCAACCTGTTCCCATAACTCTCAGACTAATATGTGAATTGGAATGCAGTTATCATACAGAATTCACACTTCTTAGAGTTTTGCAGTGTGGTTTTCTTAGCATTAAAAAAAAATCACACCAAAAACATATTCAGATGTATATTTGAGGATGAAACAGGTAGTCAACTGAAAATAGATTTAGAAATGCTGATTTTGTAAGGGAAAAAAATAGTTCATTTAAATACACAAATATGTGTAGATTATTTATTTATTTTACCACCACCAAACCCTCTCCACATATCCTGCCGCCGATTGATGCTGAAACAGACTGATGAATGGACACATCTGAAAGTGAAAAGAGAAGTAGACTGAGTCATTCATCCATATATCCATCTAAATCTCAAGGTTGGTTGCAACATTAATTGAGAGGCATGGCAACCATGACTGTACATCTAGGTCTTCCACTACTCTCTAAAGAACTGTGTGCTCCAAGCTAAGTAGTTGCACACAGAAAGGACTTTGGGTATATGGATCTCCTTTTAGACCTGCTTCCTTCAACTCTCATTGGGTGCTACCAATGTGGCAGCGCCTTGGTCATCATTACTGTGAGTGGAGAAGCCACAGTAGTCACGTGGATCGATCCCCTACAACCATTACTGTGTGTCCTCAAGTTCTCCTCTCTCCTTCTTCCCATTGTATGATGGACTTAATCCTACTGTGAGGCACAAAATAAAACTTTTGCATCTCACGAATATTTGAAGTGCCCAGATGTTCTTTTTTTGAGCTGCCTCATTTCTCCTCTATTACTGCCCATTTTGGGTCTGGCTGCCCATTAAAATAAAAAGTGCTTCTCCCAATGGTCCCTGTTTTGAATGAGGCACAAGGCCTAATCAGTGGTGGCTCCATGTAAATTCAACTCCCTCCCCCTGGAGGTGCATCTTCTCCCAGGCCTTTCAAACTAGAGGGAGGTGTTATTTTTGTTTGTTACTGTGTGTTTATGTGCTTATACATTGTAAACCACCCTTGGGTCCCCAGATAAAGGGCAGTATACACATTTAATTAATTTATTATTATTATTATATTGCCACTTTGTTCCATTCTATTAGATAGGTACATAGCTTTTCTGCAAAGCTTTTTGGTAAGAGTAGGATGGTTTGGAAGAATTTGACGAGTTTCCCCCCCATTGTACTGTTCTAGGATGTTGCTTTCTTATGCTGTTGTCATTTTAATTCAGTATAGATTTTATTAAATTTGTGCTTTCTCTCCACCACACTATAATCCTAAGGTGAAGAGTGGTACATAAATATTCATATAAAACAAACAAACAAACAAACAAATAAGAGAAGCTACCAGAAATCCCATGGCAGTGGGATAGTTAATGTCTGTCTGTAGACTACAGATCCCAGCTAAGTGCATTTGCCTGAATACAAGCAAGGAGAGAAAAGGAAAACCTGTTCTCCCCCCACCTTTGCCCTGCTAATAATGAATCAATTGTTGTAATTCATAACGCATTTTGACAGTCTAAGGTTGCCGAGGTAGCAAATCTCCACTGTGCCTTTATACAAAAAAGTAACACTGAAAATAATGAATACTAAAACAAGGTTATTTTTTGCATGCCCAGTAACTACTTTCCCAACAGAATCCGGAACTCATTATGTATACCCAGCATGGCACATTGATTAATGTCACATATTGTTATTAGTTTCTTTTAATATGCAAATATACACCAACATGGTATTGTCTTCAACTTTTCAGTGGTGTCAATTAGTCATAGATTAAGGGTCTGTAGGAGAAAAATCACAACCACCGTCAATTTGCAGTGTCCTTGGTGAGCGAGGAGATTGTATTATATCAGTCACTGGTCTCAGGCACTTGCAATATTCATTCTGTGGTGGGCTATGTAAGAACATAAGTTTTAGTTTTGTGATTTTCCAACATTCAATGGCAGCTTTGACAGACATGGGGTTGTTCCTGATTTTATGAAGCCAGAGCAATCACTTCCCAAAGTTTTGCCTTGAAACTTGTCCCATAACACAGTTGTGTGCTAAATTATCACAATGACAGTAAGGGCTTATCCACACTTCCCCATGCCTAGGAAGCATGAGTCAAAATGGTTTCCTACTTTTCCCATGCTTTCTGTCAGGAGCCCAGGCTGCCATCTTGATAACACAGCATGCAAGTCGTAATTAGCTTGAAGATTTATTGCAAAACAAACAATCAGCCTCGGATGATCTATTGGAGCTTCTGTACCTTACAATTCAGTTGACCCTTCTGAGAGTTCTTCCTGCTTCTGCAGAATATCCTCAACCTACAGTATGATACTTACATTTCTGGTTTTGTTTCCTGTCTAATACCTTTCCCATATGTCTACTCCTTGGGCTCATAGGATTAATTGTCTCCTCTTCCAGTGAGGAAATGCTCCCCCTCCAGCTTTCCGAGCCTGCCTGTGCTTCTTGAGTGAGTTGGCTTCTCTCCATCCCACCCTCTGCTATTGTCTTATCTGCATTCCTTTCAGTGTCAGGGAGAGGGGGAGTAGACAGCTGACTGCTCCCATCTGTGTGAGAGAAATGCAAACTTTCCTGCTGCTGGCTGCTTCCTAACTCATGCTGTGCCTCTCTACTTGGGGCAGATGTGTTCGTGACAGTTTCTAGACATGGGTCTGAGTGGTTTTGGCTTGGTCCCACTGTTCTCCCCTGGAAAACCTACTCTTTAGTGATAAATTGGAACAAACAGCAATCTGTAGAAAACCCAATGGCCATTGGATCAATGCTAAACCATGGGTTTTCCCAGGGGACAGTGGTGGGGCAAATGGAAGTGTGAACGAGCCGTGAGTTAAACCTCCACTGCACAAGTTTGTTCTGAATCCAACACGCTAAACTAGGATCGAAGGCAAATTTCAAAGTGCCTGTTTTCTAAGTAACAATCTGACCAAAGGAATAGACTTGAAGGACTGTAGCTAAGTAGAAGGCAGGTGGGGGGGGGGGAGTCTCCTTCAGTTCACACTGAGAGATGAACTTTGTCATGCCACAAAATTCACACTTTTGCAGTTTACTAAAAAAGTATAGAATATAGCCTAAGTGTGCTGTTTCCCTGTGCCACCCACCCATAACTTCATCACATTTTAGCTGTTTCAGTGGCGATGTGTTCCACTGACATTACTGGGGTATTTTCACAGCCATGACATACCTTGCATAGCAGGAGTTGGATCGAGTCCTATAGCCATTCCACTGTATAGGATTGTACCCTAAGACCATGACAGGTGATTGCAGGCTTATATCATGGTTGCTTAAAAATAGAGATGTGTGGGTACTATCATATCTGCTGTGACAAAATCTGATCTGTTAACAGCCTGCAAGAAATTTTGGGCACATCTCCTGCTCTCCAAATCTTTTAGAATTCACCAGAGGGTGATGTTGGCAGGCTGTCAGCGGGAAAACAAAAGAACGAGCCGGGAAACATTAATAAAAGCTGAAAACAACGGCTTCGGAGGTATCTGAATCATCGTTCAAGAGTGTAGGTGAAAAGTGCCAGATTTGTTGGATGGTCGTTGTTGTTGTTTTTCAAATCACAGCACAAACTGAGAAAAAAGGATATAAGTGAGCCAAGAAAAAGACAGAAAACTTGTGTTTGAGAGTGGTGAAAGGTGGGCCTGCAAGATAATGAGGCAGGACATATGAAGACTAAAAGAAAGATCATCACATAGAGGGCATGCAACAAAATCTTCTGGTGGATTATTATTATTATTCATGGGGGCCCCACAACAAAATGTTGCAGTATATTATTGCATGTGTGTGTGTGTGTGTGTGTGTGCGCGCGCATTACTTGAGCTACCAGATGCTGGCTGGGAAGAATTTCTCCTCATTGCTAAGCTGACTGGTAACAGGGTCTTGGATGTTAAAAGGAAGCTGATGGCTAGGATGCTTCCACCTCCATGTGACAGCCCTTGAGATATTTTAAGATATCTAAACTGTTCTGAATAAATACTGTAATAAAGAAAGCTAGCGAAAAGGAGCAGCAGGGAAGGATGGACCCACAAAAGAGGGGGCCCCTCAGGAGATCTTGAAACCCAGAGCCAGTACTAAGTCCATGAACTGTGAATTGTCCAGAGTTTGTGTACTTTCCCTCTTAGCAGCTGAAAAAGGCCTACTGTCTGTAGGCAAGGAGCCAACTTTAACAGAATGAACAGCCAGCATCCAACTGAGATTTATGTACCACAAAGGGGGTAATATTAAAAAATCACTTTGAAAGGTAGGAAATGAGAGAATCAATATAATGGACGGTGCTTCCACAGAGTACAGTATATAGGTAGAGGATTATCTTCTTCAAACCAGGAAAGTTTAAACAGGCCCCGGGCGGCTGTTAATTCTTGTGAAAAAGTAATATAACTACCACTGCCTTAGTGGAATTAGTTAAGATTTAGAGAGAGTAAAATTTGTCCCAGTGACCTTAACATGCATATATATATATATATATATATATATATATATATATATATATATATATCCCAAAGTATATTGGGCTAAGAACTGTGCTTATCCTTTCTTAGCTGTTACCTCCCATTTTGTATGTCAGGGTCAGAGAGAAGAAAGGAAGAGGAATGGCAGTATCATGGCAACTCTTCTAAAGAGTAACTCTAACAGCAGTTGGGACCTGCGACAAAATGTCGCAGCATATTCCCAGCCCCTAACAAGAACGCTTCTGCAAAGGGATCTAGCCAGCGTGGAACTCAGGTTTTATGAATCAGCTGTAATTACAGAGCTGCACTTTTCAGAACTTCGGCCAAACAAGAATGTACATTGTTGTATTTGAGTGTTGTGAGGCGTTTTCATGCCCATTCCTAAATAAATAAGATGTTGGCACCGTGGGATACTTGATCTTATTTACCCCCTCCACCCTCTGCTGTCTACAAGTAGACTGTAAGCTTCCTGAGGCAGGGACCCATTTTTCCTTAGGTCACTTGCTGTGTAAATCCTCCTCAACAGTAAGGGCACTGTGGCTATAGTGATAAAATAATATTAATAATAATAAATTCAGAGCAGCAATACACCACCATTTTTCTTATAATATTAGTTCTCTTCTTAGATATTGTTTATTAGTTATTAAAAGGTTATGGTGTTTGGCTGAACTGTTATTTAGTGTTCCTATGTATACAGAACGGTTTATCAGTGTCCAAAAGGGGAAACCTATTTGCATATTTCTGTGGGGGGGGGTTGGTTTATGGCAGTGCAAGTTTAACAGCTTTAAAGTCCCATTTATCAGGCTCTTCGTTTTGAGCTCCAGTTACGATTTTTGCAACCGCAATGATATAACAGAGTGATAAAGGGTTGCCATAACTTAAAAGCGCATTGCTACCAATAAACCCATCCATCCAGTCCGTACCGCTACATAAACTTAATGTTTTTTTGTGGGTGAAGAACATCATATTTCAACAGCATTGTATATTCTGTGATTCCTTATCAAAAGGATCTCTTATTTAAAGTCCCCCCCCCCCGCTCTGTTCTGGCCTATTTGGTCCTCTGTTGTGCAATTTCTGCATTTACTCAGCTGTGTCAAACAGCAGCAGAAGAAGAAGTGTTTGATTCCCTTTCTTTTTTTATTATTATTTCCAGAGTGCCTACAATAATTAGGTGTGGTTGAGAAGATGGAAAGAAGGTTCTGCCCTTAGGTTTGCAATCTGAGTGAAGAAAATAGAACTGGAGGGGGAGAGGTAGAAATGAGAGATCAGTTTCAGAATATGACATCAGGAGACATATTTTCACGGGCATTTAAATGCACCAACAGAAGGAAACCTATATATGCCAAGAGGATTTTTTATATATATTTTTTGCAAGGGTAGAGAGCTGCAAAAGGAGGAAGGCTGCAGTCAGAAATAGATGGTGTAATTTGAGGTTTGTGGGAGGGATAAGGCTGGGTAGAAATTCAATTCAGTGAGCACTGAAGGCAAGCTTAACTAATTCAGACTTCCTGAAGGAATACACGAACCAAAATGTAGCCATCTTTCAAAATTCGTGCCTCTCTGAATTTTGCATTGCTGTTTCTCCAGTCAAGCACTGTGGACCAAATATGCATATACTAGGAGGAACATATGCATACAAATGCATATGTTAGTGAAAATAAAATATAGGGAACATTGCTTTGCAAAAAAAAAATTGTGTCGATTAGGCAAAATTGCTGTCAGGGAACTGCCCTCAGCCCTGTGACAGGTCTTGCTGATGTACAGAGAGCCTCGACACCTCCTCAGCGGCGATACATCTCCCAGTGGGCAAAGCGACTCCTCCTCTGGTGGGGAAGGGCAGGGAACCAGCAGTCCGGAGAGGCAGCAGCTTGAGGATGTTGCTGAGAGCCCCAGCACCTCCTGCGGCATTCATTTAGAGGGGAGCATGCCACTTCTGACGCCCCAGTTGCACGGGGGGGGGTCAAAAGGAGACAGGGAAGGAGGTGCCTGGGGATGCCAAAATTCCTTTGTTGGGGTCACAGCCAGAAACTGGCACTCCCGGATTCTGCTAGTGACTAGGACGGTCATGTTTTTCTGTTGCCCCACCCTGTAAATAGTCTGCACCAATAAACTGTTAAAAGACAGTTGGGACTCATGCTTGGTTACTCGCGAGCAACCACCACGCAGATCTGACAATTGCAAATGAACATGTGCATATTGAGAGAAATCTGCAGTAAAATGCATAGAGTTCCCAGAAGGACATTTTTGTTTTGTTTTTTTGTTTAATGGTGACTGGTATGGAAATGTGGAGAGCTGAACCTAAGAGTGGAAAAACAAGAAACTGAGAGAAGCTACCAGATTGGCTTGTCCCAAGTAGAAGACAAGGATACCTACCAGATGAGCCAAAAAGGGGCATGGAGAGGGAGGGAGAGGGGTGGCGGCAGAAGGAGAGAAAGACAGAGAGAAAGAGAGACAGAGGACATTTCCATGGACACATTAAATTCTTTGGACAGATGTCAGTTAAAGTGCTTTTTGCAAAAGTGTGTTCAAAACATTCTTTTGCAAAAGTGTGTTCAAGCCCACAGAACAGAGCCATGAAACATCGCATCTCAATAGGTTCATGTTATCTATTCAAAAGTACTGAAAGCAGCATCAGTTTGTGCCTATCCAAATCACTGTTGATCATCATATATATCATTGGTATAACTCAGGAAAACCTTGCACAATTAAGCCATTACATTTTTTGTTCAGCTACCATCTGTGCCCAGGTATGATAATAACAATAATTCTTCTTCTTCATGTATACCGCACTATACCCACAGGCCTCAGAGTGGGTCACAACATAAAATCACAATAATAATATTATTATTTTCATGTGTGTCATGGCAGTTCGCTAGACACAATAAATTGAACTAAATATAAAAACACAAAATGCATAAGCAAAATAAAAACAAGGACAACCCGATTATCCCCCCTCATACAACACATCTTAAAATGCCATTGGGTTTCAGTCAGTCAAAGGCCTGGTTAAAGAGGAACACTTTTGCCAGCTGCCTAAAGGTGTATAATGAAGGCTCCAGGCTTCCCTGGGGAGAGCATTCCACAAAAAGGGGAGCCACTGCAAAGAAGGCCATTCTCGTGTTGCCACCCTCCAGACCTCTCATGGAGGAGGCACATGAAGAAGGGCCTCAGATGATGATCTCAGGGTCTAGGTAGGTTCGTATATAGAGAGCTGGTCCTGAGCAATAATAATATATGCGCATCTGCTGCTGCTTCAGGATCCCTATTTGCGAAAGTATAGATTTAGGTTTTTTTATATGCCTGTTGTCTTTGTCCATGGAGTTTTCTTGGCAGGGATACTGGAGTGGCTTGCCAGTTCCTTCTCCAGGTGCAAAATGTGGTCTGAAGCTCAACATCAAAAAAACTAAGATCATGGCCACTGGTCCCATCACCTCCTGGCAAATAGAAGGGGAAGAAATGGAGGCAGTGAGAGATTTCACTTTCTTGGGTTCCATGATCACTGCAGATGGTGACAGCAGTCATGAAATTAGAAGACACCTGCTTCTTGGGAGAAAAGCAATGACAAACCTAGACAGCATCTTAAAAAGCAAAGACATCACCCTGCCGACAAAGGTCCGTATAGTTAAAGCGATGGTTTTCCCAGTAGTAATGTACGGGAGTGAGAGCTGGACCATAAAGAAGGCTGATCGCCGAAGAATTGATGCTTTTGAATTATGGTGCTGGAGGAGACTCTTGAGAGTCCCATGGACTGCAAGAAAATCAAACCTATCCATTCTTAAAGAAATCAGCCCTGAGTGCTCACTAGAAGAACAGATCCTGAAGTTGAGGCTCCAGTACTTTGGCCACCTCATGAGAAGAGAAGACTCCCTGGAAAAGACCCTGATGTTGGGAAAGATGGAGGGCACAAGGAGAAGGGGACGACAGATGATGAGATGGTTGGACAGTATTCTCGAAGCTGCTAACATGAGTTTGGCCAAACTGTGAGAGGCAGTGAAGGATAGGCGTGCCTGGCATGCTCTGGTCCATGGGGTTACGAAGAGTCGGACACGACTGAACGACTGAACAACAACAAGATTTAGTTTTTGCTGAAGGGGTGAAAATCAAAACTATTTTTGGCTTCCCTAGCCAGAATTAGCTATACTTAAATCACTGATAAATGGGCACACCTTGTTCTAGGAACACAGGAAGTTGCCTTATACCAAGTCAGACCATTGGCTCATGTTGCTAAGTATTATCCACTGACAAGCAGTAGCCCTCAATGGTTTCAGACCAGGAATCTTTCTCAGTCCTACCTGAAGAAGGCAAATGCTCTAGCACTGAGCTCCGGCCCATATCCCTGCTGAGAGGCAGGTTCATATAGCTGTCCTATTCACAAGAGAAATAGGGCCAAGAAGCACCAAAATAAAATAAAAGTTTTGGTACAGAAGCAAGTATAGTAGAAGTTGGAAAATGAGCTGACACGTGGAAATTCTCCCCTCCTTTTCTTTTTGCCCCAAATATGACAATTGGCTTGCAAGCAACATCCATTTACTGAGTTTCCAATTAGGAGCTAATGGCATTACCTGTCTCACAGTGAGGGCTGATTCACATGGACAGAGCTTTTATGCTCAAGTGAATAATACAAAGTGTACTCACCCATGGAGACAAGCTCATCACTTGATAACTACCCCATCAACTAATCATGGGAAGAAATATTGAGTCAGATTTGCAAGAGGTTGGTTTCCGCATAACATTTGCTCCCCGCCCCTACCTTGCAGAAAACTGTTCTCTACTGAGAAACAGAAGGTGCCAAGCTGCAATGTAAAATCCATGTGGATAAAGATCTGTGAGGGAAACGGGGCCAATCTTTTCACAGTGGACATTGTAGCCTGATGTTAGAGCTGCCACAAATCTGAGTGCTTGAGCACCTGCTCTGCATGCTGAAGACCCTAGAGTTAATGCCAGGCATCTCCAGGTACAGATACTGCCAGTCAACAAGGATGGGAGGGTAGCCAAGGTGTTGTCCTCCAGATGTTGTGGACTGGAACTCCCACCACCCCTAACCATCAATCTTGCTGGCTAGGGCTGATGGCAGCTGCAGTCCCAAACATCTACTGGTTACACCAATGTAGACCATACTGAACTAGGTAGACTAATGGCCTCACTTGGTATGAGGCATCTTCCAATGATTTTGAAGTTTCCTGCTTGGGCAAAACATCCAAAAAAATGTTAAGGCAATCAAAATTGGGTTGTAGATAATACTAGAGAAATGTCTTGGAGTGGTATAACTCCCCAATTTGGCACAAACTAACTAATTTGGCACTGGTCCTGCAAACTTTAACATTCGGGGAAATTTGTATCTTCTCACACTTCCCACAACTTGCATGCTTGGAATGGGGCAATACTATCTGGGAACCTCCTAGGGTCCATAGTGAGCTCTTGGCAGGCATATTGGCCACAGTAGGCACCAAAATGTGCAGACCCTTGACATCAGCTTGGGTTCCTCCTGGGGGGGGGGGATATACCTGCAGTACTTTCACATGTCTCTATCAAGTGTTGTGCATGTGCCCTTTGCAACCCTCCTCCCCAGCCCAGCCTTGTCTTTACCTGCCCCATGCTCAGTGTCCTATAGGGCAGGTGGGCTGTGTTGTTTGAAGCAGACTTGCGAGTCCAATAGGAAGGCCTGACAGGCCTAATTGGGTGAGCAGGCCAAAGGTTCCTGACTGCTGCTCTCTCTGTTGGCAGTTCCCACAGGTACACAAAGTAGCTATGCAACTGATGCAGGCTCATACCAGAAAAACAGCAGGCAATCCTTTACAGCTTTTGCTCTCTTGTCAGCCTAGGTGAGTGTAGCCAATGTGTACCGCCTCCATCATCTGCTTCCACAGGGAGAGAGGAAAGCAGGGGTCATTCTGAAAACAGGTCACCCACACCTGGCATGTGCACTGCTGGTATGAATGAGCCCCACTGGATAGAATATGTTTTGGCTGTGTTGCATTTGGATTATTAATGTGCCTGTACTAAGATATTAATAATGCTTTATCAGCAGTGGTCCCATACCGCTGAGATAGAAAGGTCAACTGATTCAGAAATGTGAGGAAGAGATAATAGCAGGGAAACATTTAAATAAATAAATAAAAACCCTTAATTGAATCAACCTGTTTTCTTGAATTTTGAAGCATAAAAACTTAGCATTTTTAACTTTTTGCATACAGCACTAGGCATGTGCTTTTATCATGTCTGAAAATTTGGTGGTAGGAGAAGCCATAGAGCAGAGATGGCCAACTCCTAAGAGACTGTGATCTACTTACAGAGTTAAAAACTGGCAGTGATCTACCCCTTTTTTTTTGGGGGGGGGGTTCAGGTCAAAGTTGTTGAGCTTTTTTGGGGGAGGAGGAAAGCCCCGTTTTTTAAGCATTCAGGTCAAAGTTGTTGCTGAGCTTTTTTTAGGGAGAAGGAAATCCCTGTTTTTGGGTGGTGCAGGGCAAAAAAAAATGAGCTTTTCTTAGGGGAGTCAAAGTTGTTGAGCTTCTTTGGGGGAACCAGTGATCTACCACAGACATCCAGTGATCTACGGGTAGATCACGATCTACCTGTTGGACGTGCCAGCCATAGAGTAACACCAACTACCTGGGGAAGGGCTTAATCCCTCAGCATCTCCAGTTTGGTCTGGGGAAACCCTGGCAAGTTGCTGTTAGTGTTGATAGAACTGAGCTATATATTCCGACTCGGTATTAGGCAACTTCTTAGATTCCTACCTTCCTAACTCAGGGGAGAGATTCACACTTTTTGAAACAACATGTGAACTGAAACTTAACCACCCTTCAACATTCGTATTTCTCTGAATTTTGCAATCCGGTTCTACAGGCAATTAATCTGTACAGAAATGCATATTACAGAGGAAAGTTTGCATATGAATGCATACATTGGTGGGGGGACACACAAATATGCATTATATTGTGGATGGAATGCTTTGGAAAAAATGTGTATACTAGGCAAAATTGCATACAGAACTGTGTGTATTAGGAGATGGTTGCACTAAAATGCTGAGGGCTTTTTCATGAGGAGGGCTTTTTCATGAGGACTCATGAACTGACGTGGAAATGTAGAGAACTGAACTTAAATGATAAACACCGAAAATGACTGTAGACCAGGGTTTCCCAACTTTGGCTCTCCAGCTGTTTCTGGTCTACAAATCCTTGGCCACTGGTCTTGCTAGCTAGAGATGATGGGAGTTGTAGTTCAAAAACAGCTGGAGACCCACGTTTGGGAAACACTGGTCCATACTGACTGGGGCTAATCAGAGTTGGAGTCCAATAATATGTGACGGACATCATGTTGATCATTCCTGCTCTAGGAAGTGTGCTGACCTTTCCCCTCCACCATGACCCCCTAAGCCACAGTCACACTCCTGACACCAATGTCTCTGCACCTTTCCTAGACAGGGCTGGGGCACTGAGTTCAGGGCTGTGTGGTTACATCTGTAGGACTTCCACCACCAATCCATCCTCCCATTGGTGCAGTGCCATAGTGTGGGAGAGGGGCACAGGGGTGGTGGCCCCAGGCGCAAAGTTGTTAGGGGTGCAAAAACTGAACACCTAGTGCTGCCTCAATGGAGCCACACATTTCTGTTCCTGGGCTCTGTTGAAAATGGCTTCTCCATGCGAACCAGGAAGTGGCCTCTCCAGACAATGAAATGTCTCTTCTTTTCTTATCTCTGCAGCTGCGATCTCCTGGGTGATGAGGACACAATTAAGCAGTTGAATGTGCATACGTATTCCATCCATTTCCCTCCCTCCCACCAACCCTCCATGTGGCCACGGGCACTGGTAACCCACGCTACGCCACTGCACCAGTGCAGCTGCATGGCCTTGCCCCAACAACATCAGTTAAGCAGCTGTGACACCAGTTTCAAGGGTCCAGCTCCATCCCACTACATGTGACCCTTCTGTTTAGATGTTTTAATGCTAAAGGTCTAGTCTAAGCCCAAAGGAGGGACATAAATCAGTCCTTGACCTATAAATCAATTAGCACATGGATGAAAATGCAAGAATGTTGGGGGGGGGGTTAAATATGAGTTCATTTGCATCATGTTACCTAATATCACAAATAAAGTGGGGGGAGCTACCTTGCATGGTGGGTTGTTGTGTTTGTTTGTTTTTGTTTTTTGCTACACGATTCAATATCTCTTACTCGATATCTATTTCTCACCCAAGACAGCTTCACTAAATCCTGCTCGTTTGTCTTGTAAAAAACGAATGTTAGATCAAGACACACATAGATCATTGTGAATGTCGAGGGCTTCGTTCATGCTCGCCAATGTTCCAGGGTTTTTATAGTGCTGTGGACCTGTGCCACTAGCCTCAGGCTCATCTGAGACGAGATTGCTTAGAGAAAAATACAGCAGCCTAATCACACACACACACACACACACACACACACACACACACCAACATTGCTGGATACATTAGAGCAGTAGGGGGGCCAGCGAAGCAGACATTATTAATCTTTCCTCCTTCTGTCCATTGGGAAATATGTTGACTCTTAAACCAATTTGGGACCCCTGGGAGTCATGATCTTAGGATCTGCAGTCTGTCTCTTTTGTCTTCATGTGGTTATTCTGCTATAATGGTAATGGTAATCTTGTTTACTGAGAAACTTCTGCCAAAGTGCTCAAGCTGATGCACAATTAAAACATCCTTATAAACATTAATCACGGGAACTTTGTAAAGAAATGAGGCTAAATGCCCATTTGCAAGGATGAGCTATTGTACAAGAGAAATGGCTCTTTTCTTGTGTGTCTGTTGCTTTGCTCGGATAAACACGCTTCTCCATTGAACTGAAAACACACACACACACCCCACAACCCTCCCTTGCTCTGTTCGTGTTATAGAATATTACACTACATTGTCTAGCAGGGCATATGCATATCTGCACTAGAGCCTTGAACTTTTTAAACAGTCATTCTCTGTTTCCAGGAAAATATAGTTGGGGGGGGGGGAGGCGGGCTAGAGATGCCTTTCATATAGGCCAGTCCTGCCATTAGGAAAAGTAAGTTGAACACAATAAGAACCTGCTCCACCAGGTAAATGGTCCATCTAGCCCAGCATTCTGTTCTCACAGTGGCCAACCAAATGCCTGATGGAAGGATGCAAGCAAGACTTTAACACACCAGCACTTTCCCCGCCTGTCATTTCAAACAGTGCCTCCAACAGAAGAGGTAAAACTACTAAACTACTATTGTGGTTAGTAGCCACTGTTACCTTCACCTCCATGAATTTTGTCCACTCTTCTTTGTGAGGTAACCTGCTCAGTGCAGACACTGGCGGGGACATTGGTGAAAGCCTCCTAATTCCCCCTCCTACTCCCCATTGGCCATTCCTCTCTTGGGGGACAGAACTGTGTATACTACATGGCTTATCTTGGCACCCATAAAGTAAAAGGCAAAGGTAAAGGGACCCCTGACCAATAGGTCCAGTCGCGGATGACTCTGGAGTTGCGGTGCTCATCTCACTTTTCTGGCCAAGGGAGCCAGTGTACAGCTTCCGGGTCATGTGGCCAGAATGACTAAGCCACTTCTGGCGAACCAGAGCAGCGCACAGAAATGCCATTTACCTTCCCGCCGGAGCGGTACCTATTTATCTACTTGCACTTTGATGTGCTTTCGAACTGCTAGGTTGGCAAGAGCAGGGACTGAGCAACAGGAGCTCATTCCATCACGGGGATTCGAACTGCCAACCTTCTGATTGGCAAGCCCTAGGCTCGGTGGTTTAACCCACAGTGCCACCCATGTCCCACCCATAAAGTAGCCTATCGCTTATCTAAAAGTCAGATTCTACTGCCGTGTTCAGGTCCCACATGGATCACTGTGTCCATTTCTGGGAACCATAGTTCAAGAAAGTTATTGACAAGCTGGGACATGTGCAGAGGAGGGTGGCCAAGATGATAAAGGGTCTAGAAACCAAGCCTTGTGAGGAATGGTTGAGGAAGTTGGACATGGAGAAAAGATGACTGTTACATTGAAGATGAAGGAAGTTTGTTTTCTTCTGCTCCAGAGGGTATGACCTGAACCAGTAGATTCATGTTACAAGAAAGGAGATTCCAACTAAAGATTAGGAAGAACTCTCTGACAGTAAGTTCAGCTGTTTAACAGTGGAATGGACTAACCTGGAAGTTGGTGGACTCTCCTTCCTTGGATGTTTTTTTTAAACACATGTTGGGTGGCCATCTGCCAGGGATTCTTTAGTTGTGATTCCTGCATTGCAGGGGATTGGACTGGATGACTCTTTGGGTCCCTTCCAACCCTACAGTTCTATGATTGCATTATTCTAATTTGCCTTATACCCCAAGTCAGACCATGGGACCATCAAGTTCATTATTGTCTACATAGGCTGGCAGAGGCTCCTAGGGTTTCAGGCAGGGAATAACTCTGGGACTAAACCTGGGACCTTCTCCATGCAAAGCAGTTGTTCTACCACTCAGCTTTGTCCAGTGGGCTGTGAACTGTTTGACAGTTTCTGGCAAGCAAACGCTATGCCCATTTCACCAGTCCACTAATGTCTGGAGAAGCCCAAACATACCACCACTGAAAGGCCATCAAGCAATTACCTTTCAGAAATAGCTATTCAAAGAGAAAACCTCATCTTCAAATCCCTTTTTTTAAAAAAGTTCTTCATCAATAAAGCTAGATCTGTTTTATTGAAATTATGAGAAAATTATTCAATTGGTTCCTTTGCTTTGTCACTCACCCATGCCTTTGGGCAGGTACTCATGCACTCCTTTAAAAACAAATTAAAACCTCTCTTGCTTTGACCTTCAATTGTTTTTCACAGCTGGAATAAATGGTTAATCTCTTGGGGGAGTGAACATTGCTATTTGTTATTGATTTTAAAGCTCAATAAGATAGCAAGGCTGCAAAGAGGTTGATATCAGATTAGGAAACAGCCACTTAGAAGAAGAAGGCACCAGCTGCGTATTTGTGATAAATTGCAATTTTCCCCCTTTCTGAATTTTGTACCAAGTAATACTTAGCTGACAGGATTTGACGCAGAAAGGCTGCATATTTGGGAATCTAGCATTTGTAGAAAAATATTCCATGGTTAAAAGATGCAACCTTTCAGATGAGAGTTCCCCCCCCCTTTTATTGGACAAACATACCAAAGTGGGAGATTTGGGATTCATGAAAAGATTTGACATGTTTCCCTGTTCTTTGGATTTACCACCCAGATGGAATTGTGTGAAGCCAAAATGTACAAGTGGTCAATGTGATAACATGAATCTGTCAAAATAAATTGTACTCCTTGCACTGGCGTACTCTCGTTATCATGGCTACATCCTGACCTAGCTAAGAGCCCTACATGTCTAGAAACAGGCTTCTCTGCTAGCCGGAGGAGGATTTTGAGTGCACAATCCCTTCATGTAGGATCCCCTCTCTGATCTCACAGCCAAAATATCACCAACCAGGTGCCTAGGAGGAGAAACAGTACACTGGGTTCAGTTTACCTCCCTGGTTGGTCTTCCACATCAGGTGGTAGACAGCTATGGATCTCAGCTTCTTAAAATGAGCTTGAACCAATATTTTCCTTCCCAGGATGGAACCAGGTTCATGAAATGGAGTTTTCCCACCCCCCACAAAACCAAACACACAATCGGCTCTTCCAGGTTGGGGAACCCATGGAAATGATGTGGAATGTGGGGCAGGGAACTGCAGGCGGAAGGGGGGATTGGTGGAAACTGTCCCCATCCCTTACATGAATAGAGGGGGAAATGAAGGGGCACACATTCTGAAGATGTTTTGGGTAGACACCGAAATGTGCAAAAATGTGAATGAAACCAACTCATATTTGTAAACGCTTTCCAGGGAGCCAGGATTGGCTACAGCTTCCAGTTGAGTAATTGAATTAGCATACGCTCAGTAGTCAAGATAGATGCATTATTGTATAACATGGTGGGCCCGCCATATTGAAAGCAGCAGCACTGAATGCTTCAGTTGGTCTCATTTAAAATCTTGACAGCCTACAACTAGCAGTACCCCCAAATCACTGGGCAGAAGGAAACTCGGTGTTATCAGTTTTCAAGATTTAGCATTTTGGGGAGTATAGTTATATTTCTTACATTTCAGTATAATTCTAACTAACTATGAGTTTCAGTGTCAGGGATATAAGCAATCTCTCTCTCTACCCTGCAAACAAAACGCAAGTAATGCATAATCTCCAGATAAAATAAACTGTCTGGAAATAGCTGCAGTTCAAGAGTTAAAACTGAGTAAGCACTAGATCTAGATGATGAATAATGAAAAACAAATTGGATAATTTATTATAAAACATGAAATCCATCAAATTATACCAGTAATATGCCCATAAATTACCCGCTTAGTCCCATAGCTGGGTGAATAATATATTCATTTAATAATTTATTTCAAATAGCTAATGAAATTAATCAACTTAATTACTCATAGATCTCCAATAGAATAACTGCTTGCTATAGAAGGGCAACACATTTAAAATAGGCTGCATTAAAAATAATACCACCTGTTAAAATTTTATACACACACACACACAATACATTTACAAATGTATATACTTTTCTGGCTGTGCAAAAGTTGAAGGAACAACTGCCTTCAGCTTTCAGGATCAATATATCCATTGTTCAAGAGCAGGCTTCTTCAACCTCTGCCCTCCAGATGTTTTGAGACTACAATTCCCATCATCCCTGACCACTGGTCCTGCTAGCTAGGGATCATGGGAGCTGTAGGCCAAAAACATCTGGAGGGACGAGGTTGAGGAAGCCGGTTCAAGAGCATGCAAAGATGTGCCCGTCCTCTCTTCCAAGCAATTTTCAGCGTAGAACATTGTTGTTTCATTGGTCCCAGAGAATAAGGACTACGCCTCTGATTGGTTTAGGAAAACTTTAGTTTTCATTGTTTCTGCAGAGCATGATAAATATGTGAACTTCCCGTAACTGGGCACTTTTGAAAGTCAGGGCTGGTTCTTAAACGATACTGCTAATGTAGGTTTTGCCATATCTTGAAGACCAAAAAAAGAGGACAGCCGCTGACAGGCTTGGGCTGGCAGCAGCTGTAGTGTGCAGAACACCCCTAGCCCAACCCCCAACCCCAACCCCCCCCCCCAAAAAACCTGGACATTTCCTTTGAAATGTAAAAAATCTGTCCGAATGGGCATGTTTGTCCCCCAAATGAGGACATGTCTCGGTTTTCCCTGACGTATAGCAACCCTTTTAATGGTAGCTCTGTGTGTGGAATTGGGGTCTCCTAACAGCTTTCAGCTGCCTTCACAAACTACAGTTCCCATGATTCTTTGCAGGAAGCCATGGCTCTTTAAAGTGGAATCATAGTGCTTTAAATGTACAGGACAAATGGGAACTAAGAAAAGTTGGAAAATGAAGAATATATTTTACAAGGATCGTGGGGTTTGTTGCTGGGATGATATGCATAATTTGGCACTGTTGCTTAGCATGTACTTGTTACTTTCTTTATGCATTTTCTACCGCTATTGTCTATTATTTATTATGTGCTATTGTTAATTACTCTGTAATGCTTATTAGTATTGATTGGATTAATGTAACTTTAATTTTTTGTATCACATGGATATTATATTAAGTGTTGACATGATTGTATTGTTCATTATGTTCTGTGCTGTGAACCACCCTATGGTCTTTTGACAAAGTGCAGTACATAAATGTTTAAAATAAATAAAAATAAAATAAAATAACAACTTCCTGTAACCTAAATCTGTATTTCCCCTTTCTTCCCCCAGTGGGGGGTGTTAAAAAAAAGCATTCTTCACTCACCCTTGTAGGAGGGATTTACTTGGGTAAAAACACAAATGCTCCCACAAGGTATAAACATTGCAGAGAGGTTTATCATTTCTGCCAGATCTTTTCATAGGGGAGAAAAAAAGCTCAAGCTTTCCTCCACTGCTACCCACTTATCACTAATCCAATGGATGTTTTGCTATTGCCTTCTATGGTGCAGAGATATTATCCTATCAATACGACCCATAAAGCAAGTGATGGGAATGATAAAACATAGAACATAAGCTTTACTTTTTATTTTTAAATAAATCTATTTGTTATATTTTAAAAAGAAAACACTTCTATGAATGTATAGATCCGACCTGTTAACTTCTTACTGATGGGCGCAAGAGAGCCAAAATAACAAAATAATATTTTAGGTGTAACAAATCCATTTATGTTCCACGGAAAGGCAGAGTTCCAGCCTGGCTATGGCCATGTTTGTGACCTGTGAAGGTTGCCCGAGTGTATTCCAGCCTGCCGGCAGGTTAGCCAAAAGCGGGCATACATGGGCTGGAATTCCCCATGAGGACTGTCAGGGTACACCATGGTGTTGCTCATGAGTAACGACAGAGTCCTCGTACACTAAAGACTATTTTATTGTGCATAACTATTTACAGTGCAGAGCTAGCTAAAAACATGGCCGCTCAGTCACTTGCAGAATCCGGAAGTGCCCCTCTCCTGTTTCCCGCCCAGCACCAAAGCCTCAGCACCCTGAAACGACGTCTTCTGTGTCCCCTGACCTCCCGATGCTGCGCTGGCACCGGAAGCTGCAACTCCCCCTCTGATCGCCTCTGGCTGGCATTGCTGGGTCTCTGCCCAGCATCCCTGACCCTCGGTTCCTCCTCCTCTTCCACGGGAGAGAGCTCTGGCGATGGGCTTTGAGAGGAGTCAGATGACAGCAGTGGCTGGGGCTCCCTGTACCTGAGCAAGACCTCCTCTCGGGGAGGTTCCCTACCCTGGTCCTTCCCACTAGTAGGATCACTTTCCCCACTCTCCCCGCGAGGAGTACTCCTGGCCGGGCTCTCCTCACAAGTAGGACCTCCCCCCGGGCTCTCCTCGTGAGGAGAAGGCAAATCCCTGATGGGCGGACACAACTGACCAATAAGCATCTCTCCCAGAGGGATAAATTGAGGCCTGACCAGGCCTCCTTCCCAGTTTGCCATTGTCAGATCCATCACCCACCCTCCCACCCCTTTTTTTGTAAGCTTCTTGCTGCATAATAGACCTCGCTATGGACAATGTTGGTCGCCGTATTCAGAAATAGGTAGGGTTTCTTTCTGTATCAAATTGAGACTTTTATTTTTCAAGTCCTCAAAAAAATTGTCAGTATTTTAATGCATAGTTCTCCCAATGTATGCATTTTTGTATGAAATTTTGCCCCAAACACATATTTTTTTGCAAACCGTTTCCCCAAATATTATGTATGCTAACTTCACTAATATACTTATTTTTGTGCACAGTGCCCAACCAATACCCCCCTTTTTTACACATTTGAGGGGTGTGTGAAAACTGCATCACACAATTCATAGAAGTGCAAATGTCAAAGGATTGCCATGTTTCAGCTCTGGGAAAGGCGAAGTAGGAATATTCACACTAAAATCTCTAGTGGTTATTGAAGTATCCTGTTTGAAATGGAAGTCAAGAAGAGCTATTGCCAGCATCTGGAAAATCTATGGGCTGCATACATATGTCTTTCTCCCAAAGAATCCTGTGAACTTGTTAAAGGTTCTGAGAATTGTAGCTCTGTGAGGGGTGAACTACATTTCCCAGGATTCCTTGGCCTAGTACAACTGAAGGAGCATCTCCACCCCTATTGTTCTGCCTGGACACTGAGGTCCAGCGCCGAGGGTCTTCTGGCAGTTCCCTCACTGAGAGAAGCAAAGAAGCTGAGGGCCTTCTTGGTGGTGGTGCCCACCCTGTGGAACACCCTCCCACCAGATGTCAAAGAGATAAACTTTTAGAAGACATCTGAAGCATAGCTGTCAACTTTTCTCTTTTGTTGCGAGGAGGAATCCTATTCGGAATAAGGGAATTTCCCTTTTTAAATTAAGGAA
This sequence comes from Lacerta agilis, assembly GCF_009819535.1. Taxonomy (NCBI): domain Eukaryota; kingdom Metazoa; phylum Chordata; class Lepidosauria; order Squamata; family Lacertidae; genus Lacerta; species Lacerta agilis. The sequence goes on from NC_046318.1 coordinate 19,270,805, forward strand.
AAGTTAACAGCTATGATCTGAAGGCAGTTTAGGGAAGTTTTAAATGTGTGACATTTTAATGTATTTTTAATCTTTGTTGGAAGCCGCCCAGAGTGGCTAGGGAAACCCAGCCAGATGGGGAGGGGTATAAATAACAAATTATTATTATTATTATTATTATTATTATTATTATTATTATTATTATCTGCTTTGAATGTACTTTAAAGCTACGTTGCCTACAAAGCATCCCTTGTGGCCAGTATGCAGCCTAAAAGGTGTTCCAAATCTCTCTGACATGCACAAGTGACAGAAACATGCACAGGTTCCTCAGAAGATGCTGAGGCAGAAAGACTTTGCTGAAGGTAGATTCATTGCCACAATAGCCCAACAAAGGCGGAACGTTAGCTTTGTAACAGCGATGCCCTCTGCTCTGCAGACAATCCTCATGCACATACAAATTGTCGGCGAGAAAATAGGTTTCTATTAAGCATTTCCCCCTTCCGTCCACACATTCTCGCTCACAGCGAGAGCTGGGAGAGGTGGGGTTTGGTGGGGGCAGAATTCACACCTTCTTGCATTATGCTTTTGTAAACCGGGCTGGAGTCCTCACTTTGCAATAAAAAAAGTGAACTAATCAAGAGAGCGTCACAGCAGGGGGCATCCAGCAATTATGTGCAAAGTGCCCCTAAGGTACTCTGCACTAAGAGATGGGGCTCATTCACGCTAAAGCAATGGAAAAGGTGGTCTAATTCTCTTTTTTCCCCTCCTTTTTTTTTCTTTTAGAAAGGAACTTACACATAAAAGGGTTTCTTTGGTTTGGGGTTTTGTTTTGGGTTTTTTTTTTTGTTTCAAAGATTAAAATTGCCCTGTGGAAAGAATGAAAGGGTCCCTCCACTTCTCTGTCTAAAAAAAATATAAGATTGTAAAAGCCTGGTGTTTTGAGTGTGTGTGTGTGTGTGTGTGTTTGTGTGTGTGTTTGTGTGTGTGTGTGTGTTTTAAGGTCCCAGTTTATCAACTGCAAGGCAGGTTATGTTCTACCCAGCTAGTAAAGCTTATTACTGGAGCCATGATTCCTATGTATTCCTATGCTGTTAAAATGAAAAGACCATAATGGGTTCTCCAGTATATGGCGGGAACTAAAATTGATTTCCTATTTACCTATTACCTTTTGCCCTGCACTTTCCAGGCACAGGTCCATACTTTCCTGACATGTATCAAACTTCTTTTGTTGTTGTTGTCCGGCTGCTTTCCCCTGGAAAACCCGATTTTTACCACTGAATTGGAACAAAACGGCAACTTGGGTTTTCCGAGGAGAGGGTTTTGGCGGGGAAAGCGCAGGAGCAAAAACAACATCAACAAAAAGTTTTTGGACTAGGAAGCCAGGACCCATACATAGAAATGCAGAACAAAGGTAAGTACGGATGAGCCCTTAGTGTCAAAGAAATAATGAATGTTATTTCTGCTTTGACTACATGCTGGGAACCATTTTGTAGTGCTTTCAATGGTTTTTGTTCTTTTAAAAAGGTTTTGATATTGCTGTACAACACCCTGATATTTTACAAGAGGCTGGTATATAAATACTTTCATGAATATATATATATATATAACCACAGAGCCTAGGGCTTGCCAATGTCGACGGTTCAAATTCCTGCGAAAGGGTGAGCTCCCATTGCTCAGTCCCTGCTCCTGCCCACCTAGCAGTTCGAAAACACGTCAAAGTGCAAGTATATAAATAGGTACAGCTCCAGTGGGAAAGTAAACGGCGTTTCCGTGCGCTGCTCTGGTTCGTCAGAAGCGGCTTAGTCATGCTGGCCACACGACCCGGAAGCTGTACGCCGGCTCCCTCGGCCAATAAAGTGAGATGAGCGCTGCAACCCCAGAGTCGTCTACAACTGGACCTAATGGTCAGGGGTCCCTTTACCCTTTACCTTTGCAATAGATGGCTCAAGGAAGTGAGACAAGCTATATGCTGGGTGGACTGATTGGCTAAAACAGCAGCCTGTCTTTGGGCAATATAAATTTGAGCTGTGGGTGTGTTTGTGCTTCATTTTTTTTTACTTACTTTTTGCATCTAGCCATTTACCATCACATTTTCCACTTTCAAGTTTGCCAAGCAAGGACTTGAAGTGCAATCCTATACAGTGGTAACTCGGGTTACAGATGCTTCAGGTTACAGACTCAGAAACAGTACCTCGGGTTAAGAACTTCGTTTCAGGATGAGAACAGAAATTGAGTGGCGGCGGTGCAGTGGTGGCACAGCGGCAGCGGGAGGCCCCCTTAGCTAAAGTGGTACCTCAGGTTAAGAACAGTTTCAGGTTAAGAACTGACCTCCAGAAAAATTAAGTTCTTAACCCGAGGTACCACTGTACATGCCTTCCTAGAAATAAGCCCCATTGAGTTCCATGGGGCTTGCTTGCAAATAAGTGAGTGCAGAATTGCAGCCATAGAAGTATATATTAGAAATAAGCCATGGCATCCCCAGTTTTAACCAATCCTCCATGGATCACAAAAGGTGTCTAAATCCTGCTATCTACATGTTGCCCATCTCTGGAGGGAAACGCACATTTTTACCAAAGAATGCATTTTCTCCTGGAAAGCTTGCTGTCGATTTTCCCCTACGCATTCCCTATGACAGTTTCACAGAAGATTTGGAAAAAGCTAATGCACACACGTACACACCCTGCTGATAAGATTCAGCTAATAAATTGCTGAAATATTCTCATCTTCTGGGCAACGGCAGATCAAACTGTTTCTTGCCATTTCAATTTCCACCCGGGAAGGGGGGGGGGAGATGCTACTGAGTCCAGCCTTGCAAAGATTACTCAGGAGAAATGAAGCTCTCTATTGAAGCCACGCGGCAGCCATGCTTAAATAACTAGTCTTGCAAGATGTCTCCAGTGACTCTCGAGCGGAGCAGGGAATAGGAGAGAGAAATCCCCAGCTCCCGATTATATTCCCTAACAAGCAAAGTTCACCCACGTTATGTATATGCATTTCAGAAAGACAAAACCCTGCAAGGCCTCCAAGGCATATTAACAACATGAACAAGAACAACAGCAAAGATGCAAGAGAGAAATCTATTAGTAGTTGTGACAAGGGGAGTGGGGGCACTAGGCGATGCTTGACAAGGATATTAAGTTATCTTATATGGCGGGTTTCAGTGTTTCTACTTTCAGGGAACATTTTACCCAGCCACTGTTCTGCTGAAGAATTCTTGCACCATTGGAGAGGATATTGGTGCATGTTTTAGAGCAGGCACTTCCAACTCCCAAGAGACTGTGATCTACTCCGAGTATAAAAAAAAAACAACAAAAAACTGGCAGTGATCTACCCGTTGTCATTGGTGGGAGGGGGAGCGTGTGTGAGGTGGGTGGATTGCCCAGAGTTGTTGAGCCTTTTTGGGGTAACATTGCCCAGAGCTCTTCAGCTTTTATGTGTTAGCTTTCAGTAAACTTTATTTAATCCCACAATCGATAAGGGTCCCACAATCGTCCAGGATCAGATGGGGATCTACCGGTAGATTGTGATCTACTGGTTGGACATGCCTGTCAGCAGAGCAGCCACCGTGCCACTGCAGCCGCATGTAGAGGATCCTCCGTTTGTGGCTGCAGCCACTCCTCCCCAGTTTGCTGTAAAGCGGCAAAGTGGGAGCCACTTATGGCAAGCTGGGGGGGGGGCTCCCAGCCTCCCTCCCAGCCTGGCTCGCTGTAAGTGGCTCCCGCTTTGCTGCTTTACAGCGAGCCAGGGAGGGAGGGAGGGGAACGGACAGGAGCCGTGGCTTCCAAGAGGGCGCAAAATAAATCCACACTGGGTACCACCTGGGCTTGCTACACCTCTGGCAGTTCACAGACCCTCCAAATGTCCCTGTTTTCCAGGGACAGTCCTGGATTTACAAAATCCGTCCCGGTTTCTGATTTGATCCTGGAATGTCCCCCTTTCCCTTAGGACGTCCCTATTTTCATCAGAGAAATGTTGCAGGTTATTGAGTTATGCAACTCCCTGAGCCAAGGAGATAACTATAAAACCTCTAGAATACTTCTGAACGCAGCCCTGTGTCATTTTATTATGTTTTTATATAAGTTGGAAGCCACTCAGAGTGGCTGGGGCAAAGCAGTTAGATGGGTGGGGTATAAATAATAAAATGGTGATGATGATGAGGGAATAGGATGACCCTATTTTCACGTTGGAGGGTATGAATTCATTCACAATGCTAGCTGACTTCTTCCAATGTTCAGATTTCAGAAGAGAGAGGAGGACTTACCATGTGTGGCAGCATGATTTCACTAAGTAAGAGGGAAACAGGAGTGGAGCATGTGTAGGTTTCATAAAGGCAGGAGAGGAGAAGCTGAGTCTCAGGGGTGAAATGTGCCCCTACAGCCCTCTCTATTTGGCCCTTGAAACTCTCCCCAGGCCACGCCCTTCTCTCCAAACCACACCCCTGACTAACCCTGCTTCTCACAGCAAGGCTGGATCTAGACACATCATAAAAGCATTTCAGGAAAACACATTCTAACCTTCATAGTGGGAAATCATGTTGCCAAAAGATAGGACTCCGCTGCACCATCTGGTGTCGCAGTGTTATAAGGCATATAAAACTATTTTTCTTCACCAATGTAACTGAGTCCCATATGTTCTTGCCCTGTTGGAACGTGTCTTGGACTTGGATAGTGCCTCTTGATTGTCCAGGTGAAGGACAGAAAGAAATGTGTGTAGAAACTAGCCTATGGCACACAGGCAAAATTTACTCCACCCACTTCTGCCTTTGGTCCTGCTCCCCCACTGACATGTGGCCCTTGACAGATGCCCAGAAGGGAATGCGGACCTCTGCTGAAACAGTTGTAGAAGCATTTACAGGTGTTGGGTTAGGGATATATTGAGAAGAAGAAGAAGAAGAAGAAGAAGAAGAAGAAGAAGAAGAAGAAGAAGAAGAAGAAGAAGAGTTTGGATTTGATATCCCGCTTTATCACTACCCGAAGGAGTCTCAAAGCAGCTAACATTCTCCTTTCCCTTCTTCCCCCACACAAAAACACTTTGTGAGGTGAGTGGGGCTGAGAGACTTCAAAGAAGTGTGACTAGCCCAAGGTCACCTAGCAGCTGCATGTGGAGGAGCGGAGACACGAACCCGGTTCCCCCAGATTACGAGTCCACCGCTCTTAACCACTACACCACACTGGCTCTTGAGAAGGGTATGCATTGAAAATTCTGTACTGCTAGGGTTGTAACTTCCCTCTTTTACCCTCTTTGTTAGCGTATTTCATCAGAGGTTGCAAAACAAAAGCAAAAAACCCTCTTATTGAGTGCTTATAGCATCCCTGCTGGGGACCAAGTTATTAAAATGTTGTCCTCCAGCAATGGTGCAAAGTCTTAATCACACTGTTCTTTCCATCCCCCCCCCTTTTCTTTTCTTGAGGCACAATTTCTATTGACATGCAAATTGCAAAGACTGCTGTCCTGAAGGCAGCAATTAGAAGCTTAAATGCTTGTTTTTAATGCATAAGACTTCAGAGTTATGGTGCATATGTTTTCGTCTAAGTCGTGTCCCCCCCCACCTCGTCTTATAGAGTTGTTTCCTAAGGGTTGCCATATGACCACGGGTTCTGTAACAGATGTTCTATAAACAGATTATGGCAACCTTTTGAAGCTGGGGAAGACCCTGGGAGAGTTGTGTCAGCTAAGGCTTATTGAATTTCTGTATGTAAGCAACTGGAAACAAGAAACTGCAGTTCTCTTAGTGGTCCACCTTGCCTCGATGTAGGTGTTGTTCATGTACACTTCTCCTGCTTACATCCTTTGGCGGTGGAATACTCTGTAATGCCTCGTTCCGCCAAGAAGGCAAAAGAAAGAACATTGGATACTGTTACCATTTATGGGAAACAATTAAGAAGCTGAAAAGAGGGGGGGGGGAAATAGATGGGATTTAATCCTATCGATGCAAGCAAGTAAAACGAAGGAAGACAAGAGTGTCCCACAACATTTTAACAGTAGTAGGTTTTCATTTGTGGGGGGGGGGAATCTCCCCATGCAACTGAACACAGTTCAGCATGTAACACTTGGGAAATATATCCCAAGAAGCGGTTTAGAGATTGTTGAGCCATTTTTTAAAAAAAAAAAAAAAAATGGTTCTCTGGAGAAAGGCCTCTTTTCCACTTTGAACCATTGCTGGGGAAATTACCTGAAATATTTACAGCAAAGGTGAAACATGTAGCCATTTCTAAAGTCGAGTACAAAGAAGTCTACTCTGGGGAGAACTCCCAAACATTTGTACTTGCCTGGATTTCTGAAGCCAAGAGGTGAAATACATAGGCAGAAGTTGTATTCCCAGCTTCCTAACCATAGTGAAGAGTTTAGGAGTGCCCAAAGGGCCTAAGAACTTTCTCTTCTTTCTTTCTCTTGCACCTTCCATCCAATGTTTTGAAATGTATTGTTAGAAACTAGTTCTCTCTTTTTAAAAATCATACTATTTGCCTTGATATGCCGCTCATACAGATTCCGTATCAACATACTGATTGCTTTAGTATATCCACTGTGAGTGGATTGTCCAGTCTTACCATAAAACTGGATTTATTAACAAGAGAGGTTTCTCAGGGGCCTCTTGAAACACTGATGCTGCCAATTTACACTTCTGAACTTTTGTTGCTCTCTCAGGAGACAATGCGGGAGTGTGTCTTTGGGGCTGAAGTCAAACTCTTGGAAGGTTACAGCACCTGCCGTAGAGACCGATATGGGAGAGGCATGATTTGGTGCAACTGGGACAGATGAAGGTGTCCCGTTTGCTGCTGCAGATGCAGGATGCCGTTTCGTCTCTCTGTCCTCCTCATGGCAGTCATTCCTCCTCTGGGTAAAATAATGGTTTAGGAATGTAATAAATTAATATGTGTTATCACATTATTGTACTGTATTCTTAGGGTTGCCATATTCCCCAAAGTGAAAATCTGGATGTTGTTGTTGTTGTTGTTGTTGTTGTTGTTGTTGTTGTTGTTGTCGTCCGTGTTTGTTTGTTTTTTGGGTCAAAGTTGTTGAGTTGCTTGGGGGGGGGGCTAAGTTGTTGGGGAACATGCCTCCAAAAAATTAAGTTTGGGGGGCTTTGGGGAAACTTTTAAAGCATTTTTTTTATAAAATGATTTTAAATGATTTTTTTAAAAAATGATTATATATACACACACATATATTTATAAATAAATATTTTACACACACACACACACACACACACACACACACACACACACACATATATATATATATATATATATATATATATATATATATATATATATATATATATATATATATTGGAACGACATATCCTGAAGTGGAGGCTCTAGTACTTTCGCCACCTCATAAGAAGAGAAGACTCCCTAGAAAAGACCCTGATGTTGGCACAAGGAGAAGGGGACGACAGAGGATGAGATGGTTGGACAATGTTCTCGAAGCCACTAGCATGAGTTTGGCCAAACTGCGGGAGGCAATGGAGGATAGGGGTGCCTGGCGTGCTCTGGTCCATGGGGTCACAAAGAGTCGGACATGACTGAACGACTGAACAACAACAACAAATATTTGTTTCCCTGGAGATTTTGAGGATTCAGCAAAAATCCGCACAGACGTCATTTTGCAGCCCGATTCCTGGATGTGTCCTGGAAAACCAGGATGTATGGCAGCCCTATTCTGATGTCACTGTGAGCCACATTGGGCAATATTTACCATGGGAACGTAGCACACAAATAAACTGAGGACCGTGATGTGAAAATTTCTGTTGCCTACATTTTTTTAAGAGCTAGTCATGGAGCAACATTATTACCCTTGCACCAAACACTGACCATGGTTAGTTTTGAACTAGAAGGTTGAAGGAATTTGCCAAATCTGGTTAAAGTGATCCTTGGTTTTGCCTTAACATTATGGAACAAAGACTAAACTTACCAGGGTGGGAAGAAAACAGCAAAGAAGTACAGTACCCCACATGTTAAAAGAAGTGTTTGTGGGAAAACTGAAATATCCCACTTCAAATTCTTCACCTTCCCTCACTTGGAAAATGAGCTACAGGCAGTAAAGTAGTCACTGCTACTCTAAACAAAAGACACTGATGTTAAGTGATCTTGATGTACTTTATCAATTATGATAGTCTGGGTTTGTTAAAAATAAATTTTAAAAACAAGCAGCTTTCATGCTGTGATTCTCATCCCTTAGAAAGGGATCCTGTTCTCTGAAATATTCTTCCACCACTGATGCGCTAAGTAGCAAATATTTGCACTACTAAAGGAGGCCAGGAAGGTGGTCATGGTGATAATAATAATAATAATAATAATAATAATAATAATAATAATAATACCTTAAATAGCAGCTCTGGCAGCACAAGCTCTACATGTGGTTGCGTGTTCTCTCTCTCTCACTCACTCACTCACACACACACACAATTACCTCTACCAAATCAGAAATAATTTTCCCAAGAACAATCAAAAGCATTTTGACTTTTAAAAGGAAAACACTATTTTCCCTGTCAAATTGCCATGTTCAATCCCTCAGCCATCATTTTGGCAAATAATGTGGAGGAGGGGGAAAGCAGCAGAATAATTTTTCCATAAAGGGGGAAAATAGGTTTGAAGTGTGATTAAGGACTTAAATCTTTTTTTAAAACAAAGCTATTACTTCTTAAAGAAAGGCAAATGAGATTTCTTCAGAAACTTTCTGAAAGTTTGAAAGAAATCAAATATAGTACAGAGTCTGAACACTCCTTCCAACCTCCATGGATGGTAACAGAGAGAGGATCAGGTCTCTCCCCCCCCCCCAAGCTGGAACTCACTAGAACTTAGTTCCAGCACTCAGTGGACGCTATTGCCATTCTAAGAGAACGAGAAGAGGAGGAGGAGGAAGAGGAGGAGGAGGAAGAGGAAGAGGAGGAGTTTGGATTTGATATCCCGCTTTATCACTACCCTAAGGAGTCTCAAAACGGCTAACAATCTCCTTTCCCTTCTTCCCCCACAACAAACACTCTGTGAAGTGAGTGAGGCTAAGAGACTTCAGAGAAGTGTGACTAGCCCAAGGTCACCCAGCGGCTGCATGTGGAGGAGTGGAGACGCCAACCTGGTTCACCAGATTATGAGTCGACTGCTCTTAACCACTACACACCATGCTGGCTCCCTGGTGTAGTGGCATTCCTGGTGAGTTCTGGCACCTTTCCCCCTAGAAAAATAGCACTGGAGAAGACTAAAAAAAAATTCCCCCTAATGGGTCCACTGAGACTTCTCAGTAGCCACTCACCTGGTCACATGGGGACCAGGTAGATAAATGTTTTGTAACCTGGAACAGTGAGAAACTCCAGGGGTTCCAGTCATTTACTCAGGGTTTGGTTTCCTTGGGATGAAGGTCAGTGGAGACTGTGGTGTCTTGAGGATACATCGTTTTATTTACACGTATATACAACCCGAGCATAGGATGGTAGGGCTCACAGCATTAGCACCTCCATTGATCTTTCTTCACCTTTAGGTTTCCAGTTGAGTCCCAAAGTCCAATACAGAGCAAGCATTCTAGTCCCATTTACAGGATCCCAAGAACAAAAAAGGATCCAGGATACCAGATTGACTGTCTACTCAACTCAGAATACGAATCATAATTGATGGGTTAGCAACCTTGGTAGATGATTTTGTAATGCTGGACCCACCTATCCATTTGAGGCATGATCCTGCAACCCACTTATTTCTTTGGGAGAATGGACAAACCCTTGCTCCACTTTTCTGGAGGGGGTGGGGATGGTGAAGAAGTGTCCCTCTGCCCAGCCTTGCCCAGATCTGCTAGCCTTCAACGGTAGGTAGAAGCTACTATCAGCTGCATTCCCATTAAAAATGGTAAGTGTAATGCTGGTGGTCAACAAAAGAGGTTCAAAGACTCTCTCATGGTGCGTGCACACGCACACACACACACACACACACACACACACAATAAACACTGACAACTGGGAAACACTTGGCTGTGAGCTCTCCAATTGGAGAACAGCCTTTACCAAAGGTGTCATGGGTTTTGAAGACGCTCAAACTCAGGACGAGAAATGTGCTAAGAGGAAGGCAAGAGGAAGGCATGCTTGGCAAACTCTCACCATGACCAACTCATGCCCGGACACCTATGTCCCCACTATGGAAGGACGTGTGAATCCAGAAATGGCCTCTACAATCACTTACAGATTCACTTTTAAAACCTTGTTTATGGAAGACAATCTTACTCGGCTACGAGTGATCACCAAAGGGGGGGGGGAGGTTAACAATATAGCCTTATCGTATACGAATCAATATAAGGCTATATTGTTAAACCCTGTTTTTCCAATTAGTACTGTAACACCACAGATTTCACAAGGGCAAATTCTGTTTTACAGCGGCTCAATGCTGCCAATGATATTTAGTAATTGTGAGCTGAAACTCAAACCTGAGAAGACCTAACAAGGTAATCATTTACCCCCCCCTTTTTTTGTTAAAACCTATTATTGCATGGTAGAAGAGGAAAATAACTTTTGGTACAAGGCAACAGCAGTGCTTTTGGCATCACATGTAAGTGGAGACACTGAACCCTCACTTAACTTCTAGTCACCAGAACACAAACTGGGAAAGTGGAAATAGCAAGTCTAGATCAAGTGAGGCCACATTTGAGCATTTCATAGGGTGGGGTTTCCATCATCTGCTAATTCATTCAGAGACAGCAGCCGTTTATCTTTTGACAGAGAGCAGAAGACGAGGATGAGACACTCTCTTCCCTGCCTAATATAGGAAAGCAGGATTTTAATTCTCTAAAAAGGTGAATACTTGACTACAGATGGTCCTGCCAATTCCTTTTACAGACACTTAACAAAGAGCTTTGGCTATTATTCAGTGAATGCAAGTGATTCAGTTAGCGAATGAAATATGCAAAATGCAAAGGGCTGGGTAGGGAATTAGCCATACAATTTCTGCTATTGTCAAGGGGAGTTGGGAGCCTAAAGCCCTCTCGAAGTTTGTTAAATATTTAACAGCTATGCATGAGCTGAACAGCATCAACATGGGGATTTTGAAAAGCGCACAAGTAGATAGAAAATCAGATCTAAGCCAGGAGAAAGTCGTGCTACTTTCACCATTGGGACGCAATTACCAGGTGCTAATGGACACTTGCCTACTTCTGGGGTTGTTGTTCAGATGAAGGGTCTCTGAACTTAGCAGATGAAGTTAGCTAGACTTCACGAGCCACCAAAGAACTTAGCAGATGAAGTTTGCTAGATTTCACGAGCCACCAAAGAGCTCTGCAACAGTTTCAATAGCTTGTTCTCTTTGGCCTGGAAAGTCACAAAGATCCAAAATGAGTTACCAAAAACAAAAACACCAAGAAATGCTCAAGCTGACAGAATGATAAATCTCCTGAATGCTGTAACAGAGGCAGCAACTGTCAGTGGGGTGGCACAGGAAGGGGGAGTGTTGCTCATCTGCTTCCAAACACTGAGCATCACTGCCAGTTCCTAAAAGCATAGGGGAGGATTGAGGTCTGGGGAGCTGAATTTTTTTAAAAATAAAATAAAATAAAAGTTGGCATTGTTGGCATCCTTCTGTCTCAAGAGACAATGGAGTGTGCCTCTGAGGGTGAAATCAAGCCACTGCGTTAGCAGCACCGAAGTGATCTCCCTGGGGTTCAAGCCTGGGTATTGGGTATGGAGCTCCTAGGCTGCCCAGATGACAATACCCGCCCCCACGCCATTGCTGATGTTGTCCCAAGAAAATAAAGCAAGATGCTTGGCTGCAGGAGTCGCCAGAAAGAAACACCATCCAACCATTTTAGGGACTCTACTCTGGATTTGTGTAGGGTTTACTCCTTAGCTCTTTCTTCTCCTGAAGATGTCCCACAAGACAGTGGGCATAGATTTTTATTTGGGTTTTGATTCTGAAGCTTTTCTTACAAATGAGTAGGCTATAGCTGAAAAGCAGCAGAAGTTTAGGACCAGAGTTTCCCTTCTCTTAGATGGGCTACCCTCCCAGGTTGACAAGCCCCCAACTTCCCTCTACAACACGAACAGAAACAACCTTCTTGACCGCTGGACCCACTATTGATCTCATCTACTCAATCCACTAGTGTGTTATGCAGGGGAGATGCATAACTCACCGAGGGTTTGAATTAGGGTCATCAGCTATCCTCACCTGGTTTAGACAGCCAGTCAAAGCCATTCTTGGGGTGTGACTGCTGTCACATACTGACAGTATCTGGGAGCCACAGGTGAGAGTTGAGTGCAGGGTGAGGACCAAGGGTGGATAAACTATCCCAGAAGGAGCACAACACATGCCCCACCAAAGGTAGTACACCTCCCCTAACACCTAATACACTCTGTGGGGGCGGGGGGGGGGGAGCTCTCCACACCACATTCACATCTTGCCATTCAGGGAAGCAAGAGGCATTATCACAATTCAATGATTTGTACTTGAGGAGGGCATGTGCTAGTGAAGGCTGGGGCCTTGGAAGAAGGGATGTGATCCGGAGATGGGCAAGGCCTATTGAGAGCCTCAGGGGCCAGACAGAGAGCTATAGAGGGCCACATTAAACCTGTGGTTCCCCAACGTTGCTGCAGCTTACTGTGAATTGTCTAGTCCCAGTAAGATGTTCTGAACAAAACACTCATTGTCTCAGCTGGACTCTTGCAGCGAAAGCTAATTGCAAAAGTATATTTTCAAACATATTTTCAAGGAAACACTTAGAGGACATCATCTCCCATGATCCAATTTAGAATTTCATTTAAGCACCTTCAATTAGCCTTAGTCCACACTCCTACCTCAGACTCCTACCTTGAAAGCTCAACTACAGACTAAACCTCCACTCAGATTGCTGCCCAAGACAACTGACTAATTCTATTTTAATGATGTATGTAAACACCATGTGCCCAATATCATATTGATCCTTGCCCCCAAACATGACATCATTATTAATAACGATGCAATGAAGTGTCATAAAAAAGTATAACAACTATAATAACCTAAATAACTCCAATAATCTGCAAGGCTTAGCATACAATTGAAAGTCACTAACCAAACATTGTGCAGTTTGCTCATCCCAGGAGCAGTCAGGAATCATGCATAATGTAACAGACCAACCGCTAACAGGAGCCCCACGAAGATAATGTTGGGTATGTGCCAGGAAATCTGCCTGGAGAGCAAAAGTCTTCCCTCCTACCCCCCCCTTTGAAACAAAGACTCTTCTGCATTCATCTGTCTCATCCGTACAGGTAATCTTTAATGAAAAGGTAACAGATCATTTTTTAAAAGTTGACAAAAATATAAAATGTTGTATGAATAATGCAAGCCAATTGCATTTGATCAGGGGAGATCACCATGGTATGTTAGTCATGTATTATGGAACACGATGAAAGGAAAGATTTTAAGGAAGGTTAAATGGAAATGCCAAGTGGCTTTGCACTAGGTGGTTTGGGTCATTCATTGTACAGTTCATCACATCCGACTTGATTACAGGGTAGTTCCCCATGGTGGGGAACCTCAGTCAGAGACTGGCTGGATGAGGAGGAGTGCAGGGACTCTGCAACCCAGGAGCCCCCCAGGGAAGACAAGGCCTTAGACCTAGGTCCTGGTGGTGGGACAATGGGGAAGGGTCAAGCTGGGAGGTGCTGGAAGCAGGAGGTTGGAGCGATCAAGGGGGAGGCGGGTCAGAGGAAGAAAGACCTTCCAGGACAGGGCTGGAGGCTCAGTGTGAGCACAGACACAAACAGGGAGGGATCATGGGGTACACTTGCCCTCCTGCAGCAGGATAATCTCAGTCCTACTAGCTCTCCTCCTCTCACACCCTGCTCTAAGAGAGTCCTACATACTGCTGAGCAACAAGCCAGACAGACCCAGATGAGGAGCTCACCACATGTTGTAATCTTCACACATGAGTCAGAGTGAGAGGGTGGAGGGGAAAGGCTCAGGGTTGGAGCTCAGTTTCCAGCAACTTCTCAAGCTGAAGGAGTCGAGCCAGGGGGAGACCTTGCTGTGTTACTTTTTGTGAATAAAAAGTCGATTGCATTCTGAGCCTCTGGCCTCTTCTTGACCTCTGGGGGCCCGGCACTTCCCTGTCAGCCCTTGTGATAGGCTAGGGGCCCAACATGACCCTCTAGAACTCTCTACCTACCTGGACTTGGTAATTCTGCCCAGGGCAAATTCTGTTTTGCACCCTGAGCATTCTTGCTTGACTGAAAGGTGTCCTTGAAGTCTGATAATGACTCTTGCTTCCCTGGATGGAAGATGGAGAGTGGCTGGCAAGTATATGTAAGAAACTAGCCTGCTATGTAAAGATACATTATATATTTGTTGCTCTGCTTGATTTTACCTCTGCCTGTGCCCACCACTGTTGCATGGCCCTCAAAAGCTTACCAAGAAGGGAATGTGGCCTCTGGTTGCATTCTATAGTCCAAAGCTTACAATTGGCAATGAAAGGCAAGCAATGTACTCTGTCACAGCGGGGGGAAACACCCCTTAAGAGCCTTGTTGTACTTTAGTGATTCGTGTTTTCCTTTTTTTCTGGGGATACTGAAGGGTATGCAGTACTACTGCCTTTTTTTCTAGAAGAAAAACATAGTTTAAAAATGTGGCACTTACAGTGGAACAGTCTCCCTTGGGAGGCTGTGGAGTCTCCTTCCCTGGAGGTTTTTTTAGCAGAGGTTGGCCATCATGGATGCTTTAGCTGAGTCTAGATGGCCCTTGGGGGTCCCTTCCAACTCTACAGTTCTGTGATTCTACTGTAAAAAACTTCATGCTGAGTACCAGCACATTATTATTAATTTTTTTTGGTTTTTTGTAAAAGAAAAGCAGTGACGATGACTGTTCTTTTTGTCTGTGGCACAAGCTTCTGCGTTCTCTAGTGAAGTACAATCTAAATCACAAATGCTATATGTGCCTTATAAGACTTTTTGAGTGGGATGTCGGTGACATGTGAGCGAGCCAACGCAGATCAGTCACCATCGCAAGAGCTTTTACATCACCCGTGTCAGGGGAAGGCACAGTAGTGACAGCACATTTGACAGAGAAGTGTGGCATGTTCAAATGATGGGAGATCAAACAATGTGCACACAGGTGTGGAGCAGCCCTGACTTTGACCACCTCTCATTTATGCCCATCAAAATGAGTCTTCTGCTAAGACGTTTGCACTCCGAGAAGTGTGTTGCATTTACATAACCTGCCCAATTTAACCGAGGCTTTGAAAGAAACAACAACACAGCACAGACCTTTTAAAAAAGACTCACGAAGGGGTTCAGCCAAGTGTGTCCATGTATATATAATTGATGCTGTGTCTGTCTCGTTTAAATTTACCTTGGGGTAACATAAATTTCCATATTGGACCAGCATCACCTAGTGCACACCATTTGATTCAGGCAGCCTAGTGATTTTCAGTGGGATTTTTCCGTATAATTTGCCCTGTGAAATTGTTGTATATGGGATGCTATGGCTGCAATCCTATCCATCAATGATGGTTGATACCCACTGGACATGGTGGGGCTGCTAGGAGGCCACAGGGGTGTGGCCAGGTTCTGGTTTTCTGGTCATCCTTTCCCCTTGCAACTACGTATACTGTGGACACTCAAACATTTTGGTATTTTCCACTCTTAGCACTGAAATGTCTTTCCTTGGCTCAGAAGGGCTCGCTGCTTTCACTATTCAGAATGTGCCTTCGTGTTACAATAACTGCACATTACTCAGAAGGAAGCCCCACTGAATTCTATGGGGTTTGCTCCCTGATAAGCATTTCAGCCTAAAATGATTAGTCTTAAGATTGCCACACCAGAGTGTGAACAAGGGATTCCATAAACTTCTCGACCTGCAGGGGAAGATTATTCCCCTTCCCCAGCTTGTTCACTTCTATATATGTAATCCAGAATGTGGGACAAAGTGGAAGGGCATTAAGGGACTAGGATCTGGGAGACTAAGGTCTTTCCTACCCTTCCACTTGTCTCATGCCTAGAAAGCATGGGTCCAAGAGGGCTTTTGTGCTTGTCCGTGATTTCTAGACATGGGTCCAATAAGTTTTCTGTTTGCCTCATAATTTTCCCCAGGGAAACCTGCCCATTACCGCTGAATCAAAGCAAACATCAATTCATGGAAAACCCAGTTGATGTTTTCTCTGATTCAGTGGTAAAGAGCAGGTTTTCCCAGGCGAAAGCAGCAGGACACACATATGTGTGGACGAACCCTAAGGTTAAAATCAGCAATGAAACTCCCTCCGTGTTCTTGGACCAATCACTGTCTCTCAGCCTAACTTAAGTTACAGGGTTGCTGGGAGGATGATTACATGGGGAGAAGGAGACCCGTGAATGCTGCTTTCAGCTCCTTGGAGGGAAGGTGGATATAAATGAAATGCTGATAAATAAGGAATAATCACAACAAAAATCTATTTCCAGCCTGGCTGTCACTGGGATGTGTGTGTGTGGGGGGTCAGGTTTGGAATTACATACTCTAACCTGAAAATCAAAGAAACAAGTATATGGGACACAACAGGGATATTTACGCCCACAAACATTCTACTTTGCACTTAGTTCCTTTGCAATGTATTGCATAAGAATGTAAGATGAGTCCTATTGGATCAGGCCAGAGGTCCATCTATTCCAGCATCTGCTCTTCACAGTGCCACCCAGAAGCCCCTCTAGGAAGCTTGGAAGCAGGACCTGAGTGCAAGACCCCTCTTCCCTCTTGCAGTTTCCAGCAACTGGTATTCAGAAGCCATCTGCTGCCGACCAAGGAAGCATAGCAGAGCCATCTTGGCTGGTAGCCACTGGTAGCCTTCTCCTTCTCCATGAATTACTCTAAACCTCTTTGATGCTTCTGGGGGACAAACAAAAAAACTTCTTTATTCCAAAGAAAGTAGGCTGTCAGTCATTAGGTTATGAGTTGACAGAGATGGCAACATTGACCTGGTGCTTGGGGGGCTGGTGGCTATTTGTACTGGGTGATGTGGCTTCACATTTGGTACTACAAGGTTGTTTGAAAATGAGACACTGGTTTGTGACTCCAGAGCAGCCTTGCCTAGGTGGGGTATGCAAGCAGGGTGCAATCCATTTCCCCATACTACATATAGGCTCTGCACACTTTCTGCTAAAACTTATTCTTTGCCGATTCTGCTGACATCTTTCTCCTAACCAACAGCTGAAGCCCAGAAACCAGGGTTGAAACATCTTGTAACTTGGGGCGGGAGAATGTGTAATAATAGAAAAAAGCAAGGGGAGAAACAACCAAGAACAACATCAATTTTGTTGAAAGAAGGGCCTTGTGAAAACTACAGAAGGGGTTGTGCCTCCTTCATTTTTCTCTTCTCCTTTCCATACTTGTTATGAAACGAGTGACTGTTGAAATAAATTGGATCCATCTGGATCCTTTTTCATCTGCCACAGGAGGTTTGGAGTGTGCCAATACAAGCATCGGCCTTTTCAGTGATGAACCCTCTGTTTGTGGAACGCTCTTCCTAGCGAGACACGCCTGGCACCATCTATATCTATTTTAAAGTACCAGGAAAATACTTTTTTTTTTCTTTACTCAAGCTTTGGCCCTAAATTTGAGAAGTTTCAGGAATGTGTGTCTGCTTTTGGTGGGGGTGGAATCAGTAAGACCTGCCTTTATCTACAGGTGAAACTTGAAAAATTAGAATATTGTGGAAAATCCATTTATGTAAGCAATTGTTTTCTTTAGCTACTGGATTTTAATATATGAGATAGACTCATGACATGCAAAGCGAGATATGTCAAGCCTTTGTTTGTTATAATTGTGATGATTATGGCGTACAGCTGATGAAAACCCCAAAGTTGAAATTGTTAATTTGGGGTTCTCATCATCTGTACGCCATAATCATCACAATTATAACAAATAAAGGCTTGACATATCTTGCTTTGCATGTAATGAGTCTATGTCATATATTAGTTTCACCTTTTAAGTTGAATTACTGAAAGAAACGAACCTTTCCACGATATTCTAATTTTTCGAGTTTCACCTGTATATGGATGTGTTTTTAGGCTTTTACTGGTTATGTTTATCTTAACTTGTTTCATGTAAGTTGCTTGAGGCCATAGGCTTTGTGAAAGAAGTGACTCAGCCACAACCACAACAGCACAAGGTGAATTTTATAGTTGCTGCACGCCCCTGGTACATATGCTGTAAGCCACATATAACAGTCCAGTTACAGTACAGATATAAGAAGTGCCTTGGATCTATACGCTGACCAACAGTATGCATTCATATTATGCCTGAGCTTGTCCTTAACTTGCCCTGTGTGCCGGATGAGTCTGCAGCACCTACACACAGTACATAAAATTCCTTTGGACTCTAGTTCTGCTCCTGTCATCAGCTTTTGAGATGCAGCCTTGAAAGAGCATAATAAGTTAAGAATGACTCACCCAGGCAAACAAATGGAGAGAAGAGGGGGAGGTGCTTTCTGCTCATTTGCGAAGTAAATGGTTATTAAAATAACTCATGTAAATGGTGTCTGTCTTTCCCTCTCCAAAAAAAATTATCATGCCATTTTAATTCCTTCTGCAGATACCATAAATCCTTTCTGAGGGAATGATGGAGAGGTGGCAGATTGGAAACGGCAACCAGCAGCACCAAGAGATGGTGCTCTAGTGATGGCAGTGGGAAGGAACCTATGACAGCATGTATTTGGGCAGTATAGCATAAAAATGGCAAGTAGTATGCCTGGGAAAGAAGGTCTAGTCCAGGCTTCCTCAACCTCGGCCCTCCAGATGTTTTTTCGCCTACAACTCCCATGACCCCTAGCTAGCAGGACCAGTGGTCAGGGATGATGGGAATTGTAGTCTCAAAACATCTGGAGGGCCGTGGTTGAGGAAGCCTGGTCTAATGCTAAAGCTCACATCCTTAATCCAAATATATTTGTGCACAGTCATAGAATCATGGAATTGTGGAGCTGGAAGGGACTCCAAGGGTCATCTAGTTAGTCCAACCCCCTGCAATGCAGAAAACCCTGCCCATAGCTGTCCCTGGGTGGGCTCGAACCACCAACCTTTTGGTTAACAGCTGCATGCCTTGGCCATGCATCCAAACATGGCAGTCACACAGCCATAGTTCAGAGATAGAGGAGTTGTGTGCTTACAGAGGAAGCTTTCTCCTGAAATCTCCATCTGAATGTGCAAGGCGGGGCCTGACTTGCAGCAGGGTGAAGTGATCATAGTTCAGTGTCAACACATCTGCATTGCATGCTGTAGGTCCCTGGTTCAGTCCAATTTCTCCAGGTACTGCTGGGAATGTCCCCTGTCTGACAATCTGGAGAGCCCCTGCCAGTCTGAGCCAGTTGGACCTCTTCTCTGACTCAGTTATTTTGATAGTGCTTTTTATTTTTTTATTTTTGATAAATACTAATGTTATCTTTCGGAAAAACTTTTTTTCCTCTAATCCGGGGAGCTGGCTTTGCAAACCCTGTACACTTCCAGAGGTCATCTGCTGATGGATTAAAATATGACTCTCCAGAGGGGCAAGGACAAGGACAGAAGGGATAAAGAATGGAATAGATTTGGGGGCGGGTTGGTCTATTATTATTATTATTATTATTATTATTATTATTATTATATTTTATGTACCACCCTATACCCAGAGGTCTCAGGGCAGTTCACAGAAAAGATCGCAATATATAAAATAAAAACAATAACCCAATAACACCCCCCCCAAAAAAAGAGTCATTTTTAAAAGGGTATGGGATGTCAATCAGGTCAACCAAAGGCCTGGTTAAAAAGGAACATTTTTGCCTGGTGCCTTGTCAAGATCAATGCCACCATGTTGAAATGAGCCATGAGTTGCAAAATGGTGCTTAGGGGCTACAACAAATTTATCTTCAAAGAAAGACCATTTCTATAAATTTATCCCCCCCCCCCAAAAAAAGTGCCTCATTCCATTATTTATATTTACCGAGCAGTCGTTTTGGGAAGCAAATGGTTAGTGTTGGCATCACAAGATGCCCAACATATACATGGTAACAGCAAGACTTGGCTTGGCTTGGCTACGAAGACAAAGTGCATACTCTCTGTTGATTGGTTATCTGGCAAACCTGAGCCAGAGATATACCAAAGGGGAGCAGAACTAATGCAAAGCCAAGACGTCCAGAGGCAAAGCCACACAAAGCATTCGCAGATTTCATGCATAGACTGTGAAAGTTTGAGAGGCCTACAGGGACCAGTGAAACTAAGTTTCCCATTACCTGATTGACAATCTGAAGCAGATTTGCAGTGCAACTGTGTTAACTGGAAAGTGATCTCTTCCTTTCTTGGAAAGTTACAGTGTACAGCCTTCTGGTCCGTGACTTCCTCCAGAGTTACAAAGAAACTACAGCCCTGTCTTCTAAACCTCAAATTGTGTTGCTTTCAATGGGGCTGGTTTCAATCCTGTATCACTGACCTCAGAGTGAATGCTACAGAAAACATTGACACTTCCTTCAGAGTGCAGGTGCCAACCATTTTAGGTGTGTCCAAATGACACACAATAACTGATGTGTGGGTCCTTTCGGACCTGGAAGTGGGAAGAACAGGGGCAGAACAGGGTGGGGCACTCTCATGCATACTCTGCCAACGTGCATGGGAGCAGGGAACTTAACTCCTGCACAAAATGGTCATTGCCTTACAGGGGATTGCTGTAAATTAGGGATGGGTTATCTTAAGTCCCCCAGATCATTTTGGAATTCAGCCCCAGTCAGCATGGCCAATGGAACTGAGGCCTCATAGGAGTTGTAGTCCAGCAACATCTAGAGGACCACAGATTCCTCATTCCTGCTCAAAGAGATTTCTCAATTACTCTTCTATGTAGTCTAAAACCTGAAGAACAACACCCACTGATTTCCCAGTAGGTTCTCTACTTCCCAATTCCCCACTTCCATAAAAGAGTTCTGTCTTTCCCCCATTGTGCAGATATTTCTATTTTTGCCAGTGCCAAGAGACTCATTGCGAGCTTCAAATCTGCCTCCCTTCCCAGTCCCTTCAAACATCCCAGCGAAAGAGTTAAAACTTCCAACAGCAAATCCTCGTGATTTCTTTACTTGATTCATCCACAGTAAATTGGGTGCAGGTATGCGTGCCAGCTAACCAAACTAGCTCTCTTCTCCAGAAATGCCAGGGGTTCACTCATTTTTCATTGAGCAGCCAGCATGTCATCCCACTGTTTGCTGAATCATTCCAGCCAGATCTGTGTCAATTGTTCAGCGATAAAATGTATTTACAAAGACTGCCTGTCCACTGGGTTTGGACAAGCTATTATTGAGGTTTTTCGGGGTAATGGCGCTTTTTAAAACAGGGGTGGTTAGACCCCCTGTTTTGGCCCTTCATTGTGGCCTGAGTGTTTTGGCCTGCCTGGAATGTGTCACTGAATTCTGATTATGCTTCCTGTTGGCCTAGATGAAGAATAGAGAATGCCATCCGTGTGTGTAGAAACTAGCCTACCATACAGAGACGGGATACTGGGCACACTTTTGCATCTGATGTGGCACACCACTGCCATGTAGCCCTTGGAGGGCTGCCAAGTAGGGAATGTGGCCCTTGAGCTGACAAAAAGGTTCTGCACTCCCTGCCTCAGAATCAACACTGCCACTTTTCAAGTCCACAGCCCATTTTGATGGAGGCTGTGTGAGTTGGGGAGGAGTGTCAAATGCATGCTTTGCCCCTTGAGTAGCCTGTTAATTGTCCCTTTTTACAGGGACAGTTTATTTTCCTTCTTGTATCCTCTGCTTCTGCTCTTACGCAGCACCGTACCACGCAGATGCCACTTTCAAGTATGGCGAAATGCTCCTGCCAATCATGTTGGGGCATGAGGTGCCATGTGTTGTGTAGGAAAGGGGTGTCAGCCACGTTGTTTGCAACATGCCATTTTGCCTCTTGTATCCTGAGTTAATACCAGACTAGGTGGAATCAAATTCACAATTCTTCTATGTCAATGACTGAGCCCTGGCTTTCTCCTAGAATCCATTTGGGTTTAACTTTGGCTGGATTTTGTCATAAAGAAGAGTCCTGCTGTATCAGACCAAAGGCCCATCTAGTCCAGCATCTTTTCTCTCGCCATGCCCAAGCAGATGCCTGTGGGAAGCCTAAAGGCAGGACACATGCAGCTGAAAATAGCTGTCTCACCTTGAAAAGAAAAGAAAAGAAAACGGGGAGAGGAAAGCCAACTTTGCAACGCAGAATTACACTGGAGTCCCTCTGGTATCTCTGTTGCAACCAGTTGCACGGTGCAGGAAGACCTCAGCATCAGGCCTGTCAAAGATGTCTTGTTTCAGATCCCTCGTATGAGCAATCCTTTCACTTCACTTTTTCCTTTTAATAATCCTGTTCAGGCTTTCTCTGCCACTGCCGCCGCTGCTTTTACCCTGTAAGCACAATCGATAGCTGGATGGACAAAAATTAAATCATTTAATGGATTTCTGGTTGAGCTGATTTAGGTCACAGGGTTGCCCAACCACTTTTGCAGCAACCAACAAGATTTCATATTCCTCCTTTGGCATAATGACAATAATAAGTGTATTTTCACCTTGGTGGATGGCATGTCAGAGGAGGCCTTGCTGTGTGAAAGAGGGAGTGAAGTGAGGTGACTACGATAACTATGGTCACTGTCACATACGATATATGCAACCTTCTGTTTCACCATGGGATCTGGAACAATGCATCTTTGACAGATCTAATTCTGATGTCTTTGTGCACCATGTAACTGTTTGCAAAAGAGATACCCTAGTTGGGGCTTCCAGCGTGATTATGCATTGCAATGTTGGTTTTACCCTCTTCCATATTCTTCCTTTTCCATCAAGGTGAGACAGCTATTTTCAGGTGTGTATGTCTTGCTTGTTGGCTTCCCATAGGCACTGGGTTCATAGAATCAAAGAATCGTAGAGTTGGAATGGACCCAAAGGTCTTCTAGTCCAACCCCCTGTGATGCAGGAATCTCAGCTAAATCATCCATGGCAGATAACCATCCAACCTCTACTTAAAAACCTCCAGGGAAGAAGAGTCCCCCACCTTTCATGGGAGTCTGCTCCATTGTTGAAAAGCTCTTCCTGATGTTTAGTTGAAATCTCCTTTCTTGTAACTTGAAGCCACTTGGTTGAGTATTGCCCTCCAGAGCAGGAGAAAACAATCTTGCTCCATCTTCCATGTGACACCCCTTGAGATATTTGAAGATGGCTATCATATCTCCTCTCAGTCTCTTCTTTTCCAGGCTAAACATACCCAGCTCCTTCCTTCCAAGGCTTGGTTTCTAAACCCTTAATCCTTCACCACCTTGGTTGCCCTCCTCTGCACACATTCCAGCTTTTTGGTCACTGTGAGATCAATATGCTGAACTAGATGGGCCATTGGTCTGATCCAGCAGACTCCTGTGTTTTTATATTCTGTGATAGACCAGTCCATTTGCAAAGTGTTCCATAGGTAGAAAATTTATAAACCCCCTGGTTTAAAATTTGTTCCAGGTGCCCATCCACACAGAAAGCATTTGTATATAGATAGATGAATAGATTAGACAGGTAGGTAGGTAGGTAGGTAGATGATAGATAGATATAGATAAGTCATACCTCGTGTTGCATTCGTTGTGGGTTGCGAACAGCGTGGGTTACAAATGCGGCACCCCCAGAAGTGTTTACTTCTGGGTTTCGCCGTGTGCGCATGCGCAGAAGCGCTCTGTGCGGTCTGCACATGCGCAGAAGCATTCTGTACAGGTCTCGTATGCGCAGAAGCGCAATATAACGTTTCCGTGCATGCACGGCATCACCGCTTGAGTTGCAGACTTTTCGGGGTGCGAACGGCACCCCAGAATGGATCGTGTCCGCAACCTGAGGTACCACTGAAGATAGATAGATGGTAGATAGATAGATAGATAGATGATAGATAGATAGATAGATAGATAGATAGATGGATGGATAGATAGATAGATAGATAGATAGATAGATAGATAGATAGATAGATAGATAGAAAGATACAATAGCAGCATTAATTTTAAGCCTGATCCAAAGACACAAATATCCTTAGGCTTTGCATGAATGTTGGACCTGGTTCACAGTGTGTTAATACAGAAACAGGTAATTTGGGAAGTACCGGTTACACTACGGACAATCATAGATTTTTGTTTACACCATGTTTTTATTTACTGGATATTGTGCAATGGTTTGACGTGAACAAATATGCTCACCAATGTGTTTCTAATTGGCATGCTCTCCTTCTGAATGGGGGTGGGGGGAGAAATTAATAAGCCGTTATTAAAAGGGCAGTAGGAATATTGGTTAAACTAGAATAGAGCTATTATCATCTATTGAGTAAATAAGTGTTTGCAAATATATTTGAAATGCTAATCATTTCCCCAACGGGCTGTAACAGCTTGTGGTGCACTGTTACAATTTGTCATGGAAAATACATATTCAAATGTGGCACAAACGCCCTAGAAAAGGAAAGAGCAGCTGTACATGGACAGCAGTGGCCACAGCTGAAGGCCTTGCACTCCCTCATGCACAGACAGATTTCCGCCCCTAGAGCTACCAGCAGTATTTAAATGATGCTCTAGTTTCATTATTCAAGCAAGAAGCAACTTCTCATAGTCAGAAAGGGTGTTGGCCGGAGACGTTCTGCTGCCTGAAGACCCAACACTTTAACGAGTCTTGCTGTGCCATTCAGACATCAATTCCTGCCTTTGTTAATTTCTCCTAAATGCCACCTCCTGAAGTAGTGTGTTTCACCTTGCTGTTTTTGCTAGTGTCCTGAGGGATTCTGGGATGGTTCAATATCCTGTATCATACCACTGTCTTTTTTCAACTTCTGTGCTGAAAGGCAGCACTGCCATCCATTTTCAAAACAAGCAGGAAAGAAAAGCAAGCAATAACCAATAAATATCCCTTCCTTTGTACACATCTGAACATGCAAGCTTCATGCACACAGAAACTAATTAACCAGTAACTCAAGACAGATACAATCAGCACTCTCTCTCTCTCCGCCCCCCCCCCCTGAAACTCACCAGAACTCAGTTCTGGAACTCCTCAGGTGGGCACGAGTGCCATACCAAGAGAATGAGGGAGGTGTTCATGGTGAGTTTGGGCACCTCTTTTTCTAGAGAAGTAGCACTGCATACAATTGGTTTTATATCATCGCAAGTGCGGCTTTGCTCCTGAATAAGCTTGGTGTGAGCCTCTAGCTCAGGGGGCTGAAAGAGCAAAAAGTTGTATGCATCAAAGTATCATTTGATGACTTGACTCTTATGTCATGTGCAATGTGTGTATGATTGCAAACTGCAGAGCTGTTGTAAACCCAATCTGAGCCTAACCTGGAGGGTTCAGTGTGAACTACACCACAGGGCTGCCACAAGCTCCTGTCTCCCAGCCAACTAGCAATATACAGCCACACCTCAGAAGTCGAACGCCTTGCAAGTCGAACGTTTTGGCTCCCGAACGCCACAAACCTGGAAGTGATTGTTTCAGTTCGTGAATGTTCTTTGGAAGCCGAACATCTGTTGCGGCTTCCGCAGCTGCCGATTGGCTGCAGGAGCTTCCTACAGCCAATTGGGAAGCTGTGCCTTTGTCTCTGAACGTTTTGCAAGTCGAACAAACTTCCGTAACGAATTCTGTTCGACTTCTGAGGTACGACTGTAGAATACTGCTAAAAGTATGGGAGAATGAGTTGCATTCAATTTGGAGTTTGTTTTAGTAGGGCGTTTTAAAAACTACACTAAAAGAGACTCAAGTTCAAACAGAAAGTTCCATTCAGCCACAACTATATTAACATTCTAGATTCCTCCATTGATTTATATGAGCAGGTCTCACTTCCATCCCAGGGGACATTTAAGAATAACTTATTGTGGTGAAACAGGAAATGGCCTATCCAGATAAATGGCTCTAGCTGTCCTTTTTATGTGTGTGTCTTCCTTCATCCATTGGGTGGAAGAGGGAAAGGAAGGAGAGAAATGGAGCAAAGGACAATAAAAAGAGACACACACAGAGGGATGTCTGCTCACAGTCAACTCTCCTCCAACCCCCCCCCCTCTGACTTCTTTGCCTGCTCTCTCAACTATCCTCTCCTGCTCATTTGTCAGCTGACCAGCACTATTTTCTCCCTCCTCCTGTTTTGCCTCCATCTCAAACCCTGGGGGAGACCGTGCACAACAGTTCATTGCAGTAGACTGTGTAAAGACGAAGGAAGATGAACAGCAAGAGGGAAGGGAGGAGAAAGGGGAATGCACTGGGGGTAATAGCCAGTCACTTAGCCTCCCATATTTAAATGCTCCACAGCCAGGTGGCCAGCCATTCCTTTTCCTCAATCTGCCCAGTTTTCTTTTTGAAATGACCCTCAAAGTTCCATTGCTACTGAGCATGCTCAGTTCACATTGGGCTGTTTTGCATGCTTTCCCACTTAGTCTGCTTTTTTTTTTAAGTGAGGGTTCTTTACTACTTCTGCAAACCTTGCACTCAGGTACAAACCCATGTCCCCGTGTTGGTTACAAAGCTGTTGTCATGCTGATAATGTTCTCAGCATTTGTAGGAGTGATAAGGTGCCACGCAATGGAAAAAGAAAACCATATGCTCACATCTCCATACACATTTGAGACTAAATGTGTCCCAAATACATTCAAATTAAAATGTCCAAACCAATATTTAACAAATGGCTGTTCACACTCTTTGATAAAAAGTCCTTTCCGGGTGGTTTCTGTCTGATATCACCACATTGTGCTGACTTAGAATTGCACCATGTTGTTAAGCCAGTCTTTAGTTGATGGAGCCAGTAACAATTTCCATTTCGATGCTACCAAAATTATATTCGGTATATTGTTGCCAGGGTGCATTTACACTGATATACCACATGCACACACTACTTTGCCTTTTGTCCTTGGAATGACTGGCATGTAGAGCAGTTACTACGAGAGAGCTCCACTCACAGATTCAATATGGTGGCCATGACATGAGAGCCAGTTTAAAGCAGAGGGACAATTTCTTATCCAAGTGAGCACCATGGCCTGGCGTGGATTTCAACTCGAACCTTGTCCTTGAACATCCTGTATCCAAACAGAGTAATCTAGTATCTATACCACAATGACTCTGAAACGCACCAGCTCCTTCAATGACCATTCAATGGAGTGTCTGGGTGAGATGTTGCTTTCAATCAGTTCCTCACCGCAGCTTCTTTTATTTGAAACCCAGGGCCCTGGTGGCAATAGCAGTTGAAATATTAGAAAGAAGGGGAAGAAAAATGAAGATGGCACAGCCCTTCAGTCATTTTCAGAAGAGCTGTCTTTCAGCAGAATTGATGAGTTTCACCCCCTCCTCCTCCTCCCATTGTGCTGGGCTTGTTACTATTGTTACATCTCTTTTAAATTAAAAGAAAGGAGAGAAAGTCTGATAAACATCTGATTTGATGTGAGCTGTGGCAGTGATGGATATATTTAAATATTCCAGTCAGAGAGTGTGAGAAGGAGGGAGTGAACTATTAAGAATGCAGAAAGCAGCCTGCTTAAGAAACACAACCCTTGCATCTGGAGTTTGAGAGCTGCTGAATCAACAGCCAGATTACAGGGGAAACTTCCCCATCAGCTGGGATCTCAGAAAAAAATGCAGAAGCAGAAGGAAAAGGGCTTGACCTCTGCTGAGCTCAGATCAAGCATTTCGGGAATGCTACAGTGACCTCCTCCCCTGGCAGGCTGCTGCATTAGCTGTTTGGTACGCTACATGGCCTGTGGAAAAATATGCCAAATTTGGCCTTTAAAAAATATGTGGAATTAATATATGGGGAAATGCTGAGTTTATATGTTGCTTTATAATGAAGGCAGCAACGATAATAAGGTCACTGAGAGCTACAAAATGCCATTTGCGTACTTTGCGGGGGAATGTGACCAGGGCCCCATCTGTACTATACATTTAGAGCACTTGAAACAACCATTGAAACAGCCACTTGAAACAAGCATGGCTTCCTCCAATGGTTCCTGGGAACGGACGTTTCTTAAGGGTGTTGAGAGTTGTTAGGAGATCTCTATTCCACTCACAGAACTTCAGTTTCCAGAGTTTCTCGGAAATGGGGATTGACCTGTTAAACTGCTCTATTAAAATGGTTGGGTTCCTTGGGTGAACATTGCCCCACACCACCACCACTGTACACAACATACTTTTAACCTCGCTGTGAACTTTTGACCCTCCTGTGCAAGAACTTACCATTGTACAAGTCAAGTTCCACCACCAAATATCAAACATAAAATGGCTGAAAATCCTGTTTCTTCATAGCCCTACTGTACAGAGGACAGGCCTCTATTTTAAATGCTGGAAGCCTCATTGTAACTCAATTTAAATAAAACAATTCAAATCCATCCTAAGCTGTCAAATTCAAATGAAATATTATGTCACAGAAATGCTAGCATCAGAAGGATGTTCCTATGGGATTCTTAGTCATTAGCTCAGCCTACATCATAATTCCATCTTAATTAGTACTGAAATACTTGTGAACCCATAACCAGTATTTGGTACTAACCTCTTTCTGGTAATTATATATATATATATATATATATATATATATATATATATATATATATATATTGTGTGTGTGTGTGTGTGTATAATCTCGTGTCTTTGTCTTTCTTCCCTGTATCTCTCTGTTGTCTGAGATAGTGTGCTAACTTAGCCACTGAGACAAATCCCCATATTTTGCCAAGCCATTCCTTAATGGTGCCTTCAAGAGTCTCCAGATCTTTGCAGAGAGTGTCATGGCTGCTGCTAACATATAAGAGGCTAGTTGCCTAGCAACAGTTAGCACCTGCACAAGAGACTGAGTAGGCACACAGGTCAACTGGTCACAATCTTTTAAACTATAGTGACATGTATTGCATTTATGTTTAAATAATAGCAATTATTTATAAAATGACATCTATACATTTGCTCATGTCCATTTTGTGCAAATCTGTGCCAGAGGAATTTCCAGGGCGTCGGTTTGTCCTGGATCTTAGCAAGTAAGCCAAACAATCACTGTCTTTCTAATGGGTGTCCTGGTTTGTTTGTTCGTTTGTTTTTGGGTTTTTTTTTTTTACTTTTTGAAATATGGCAGCCCTAGTTGGACCAAGACCTGGGAGACCAGGGTTCAAACCCCCACTTAGTCATGAAGCTCACAGGGCGACTTGAGGCCAGTCACTCACTATCACATGATTGTCATGAGAGTAAAATGAGGAGGATGAGAAGAACTAGGTAAACCACCTTGATCTCATTGGAGGGAAGGTAAAATACAAATGTAAAAATAAATAAACGCAGGGCATCCTTAGTACAGTGCATGCAGAGAGAATCCATTCCTTGTTCTGGATTACAAGATCCATTCCTGATTGCACAGGCTCCCTGGAAACTTTTCAGAGATGAACAAAGTTGTAATACTCATTCCTAGCTTCATGGCTGCTGATATTGTTGAGAGATTCTGTGTAGTATATCATGGGCTTCATTACAGCCATTGCTGTCTCTTTTATTTTCTAATGCGGTTGTATCCCAAAGGGAATTCTAAGATTAGGAAACTGCCATAATTGCTACTGGTTTGGGGAGCATCATATCATTCAACAAATTGTGAATAAAATGTTCATAAGAGGATGGTTTGTTATTGTTTTTTCATTGCTAATAATCATGATTTAACAAAATAAAGGGGGGTGTTTTGTAAGAGATAACATTTTATGAATACAAATCAACCTTTTGCCCAGTACCAATTTGCTCATCTGTACTCTGGGACAATAAGTTAATTGCAGGAGTCCCCTGTGAGGAACAGCAGATTTAAGTGTGCCAGATATATGCTCAGTCTACAGTGTGAGGAATCCTGGAGGATACATTGGAGGCAGGGAGGGGATGAGGAGCCAGAGAGGGAGATTAAAAAGAACCTACATTGTCACGGGCCACCTGGTTTTGCAAATTACTGTGAATCCCTTTGGGAGAATGACTAGATGGAATGGAATTTACAGTCTTCCATCTTTCCTTCCTTTCCCCCTCTCTGCACTCTTCCCTTTTTGCAGCAAAAAAATTAATTAAATAAATAAAAGTCACAAAAGTGAGGTCAATATGGTCCCCAAGCTCAGTGGCAAAATCCTATGTTCCACTCTCAGCCTCAGCACATCTAGTTTATGGATCCCGGAAGAATAGCAGGACCACAAAAGGCTTCTCCATGCAGCCTTGGACAACTGTTTTCCAAAGAAGCCAACAGCAGATTAGATGGATCAACACGTTGATTCTGTGCAGACAACTTCCTATGTTCCTATTGGAATCGTGTTTAAAGGTGGGACATGTTTCAACTTATTGGTCACATGAATGAGTCCAGTGACCGAGCCGGCTCATCCATGAGGTGGGGTGAAGCAGCTGCCTCAGGCAGCAGACACTCATGAAGCAGCACCACCAGGGGTAACCTACCTGCCCCACTGTTTCCACCACCACTGAAGAAAGAATCCAGGTAAGGAAGACTTCAGTCGCAGCATAATGGAACAGGAATGCTTGCTGATCTCCCCTGTACCAAGGAGTAGAGAGAGACCACAAGCAAAGCCTTGTGGAATGGTTCCCTCTTGCCAGAAGTCTTGACAAGGGAGATGGAAGGGATTTTCCTTAATGCTGTGCTTTCCCCAACCACCTGACAGTGTGGTGAGGCTTTGGCCCTTGCAGGTACCCGCCATCCCACCAGGTGGGAAGGGAGATTCCAAAGTCTCAGCAGAGCAGAGAGGAGACCAGGTGTGTGGGGGAGGAGTTTGCCAGAATGATATATGCTCAAAGATGGAAAGAAGAAAACAACTCAACAAAAGAGGAATGGTTACAGAAATTAACGGACTATGCAGAAATGGCGAAACTCACTGAAAGAATAAGAAACCAAGAAGATCAAGTTTTCAAGAAAGAATGGAAATCATTTATAGTGTATTTGCAAAAGCATTGTAAACAAATTAAGATGTTAGCATGTTTAGTATAAATAACATGCAGCATTTTTTTAAACGTATTTTAACATAGAGGGTAAATAACAATTGGGTTTAATTTGGAAATGCAGAAAAACAGCATAAAAATAAGAAACAGAAGAAGGAGGGGGAAGGGAGTCAAAGTTAGAGATATGTGAAAGTTAGTTTGTGTTTCAAATTTTTTATTTTTTGTATATTGTAAAATTATATATTAAAAAGAACATCTGAAAATTAGGGTCAAGGATGCCTGCAACATCTCAGCTGGAAGAGTATTTCACAGTACCAGCAAGACAAAATGATCAGCTTCTAGGTCAAGCTAGTTGGGCTTCTGAAACATGGAGGGCAACTACCAGTGGTACTCTAGATGATCTCAGTGATTGAGCTGAGATATGTCATAATCCACAGAGCTAGGAATGCCACAGCTCTTTAAGTCAGGGGGTGTAAGCATACCCAACTCTGCATTGGTCTCAGTGCATAAATAAGAATAACTAAGCTTATTTGCAGTCAAGGATGTGGCCATATAAAATTATTCACACGGAAACCCTGATACTGATGTGCAATGAAACCATTCTAATGAATGTAAAAACATGCATCCGTAATCTCGAGAATGCTGTTTCTTTACATCCACCCTTTGTTTATACACTCAGGAAGTTAGAAATTATTTTGGGTTGGGTGGGTGGAATATAGTATTTATCTCTAGCAGGAGAGGGTGGGAGGCAGACAGAATATAATGCTGAGCTCCTACATAAAATGTGTGGCAGAATTCATGATTCTGCAGAGCTGCAGCACATGTGTCCTCTGCCATCTGCTAAGGGACCACTGGGAGGTTATACCTCCTGCCTCCCCAGAAAAATGTGACAAGGGGGAGCCCAACCTGGTTCCACCTACCAGCCAGGGAGCAGCAGCAGGGAGCTTGCTTCCTGCTTCCTCAGGAGGAGATGGAGGGGGTGGGGTGGCACTATGGAACCAGCCTTAGGACAGTGGCATCACTGACACCGGAAAAATGTAGGGCAGTGTTTGGGAAGGTGTGAGCACACCAGTAGAGCCAATCTGGAGTTCCTTCCAGTATACCTGCACTGCCCCAACCTCACCACCACCAGGCCCAGCTCCTGCACCATCCTGGTGGGCAGCAGAGATGCCATTGTAGGGAGGACATCCCTGCACTGTCATCCTGCTAGCCACTCCTGCTTTTCCTGAGCCAAACTCCAACTGTTCCAAATTCCAGTTGCCTTGAGACTGCAGAAGCAAGGGGGATGCACATTCAGGCCTCATCCATTGCCTTGGTGGATATGGGGGGGAAAGCAATCTCTCAGAAATCAAGAATGTTCCAAGAATGTGTTGGTTTTTGTTGTTGGCATTATTACAACCTTTAGTAACCGAGAATCTTTGGACTGAAAGGCAAAACTAAGCAAGGCAATAAATCTAGTTTAGGTTGACAGCTATGAGGTCCATCAACATTCTTTTCCTGTGTACATTTTGCAATCTGTCAGCTTGGGTGCCCACATTCTAATGCAAAGTGGCTATGGTATGGCATGGTAACTCTTGTTTTTCTAAACAAGGGAGTCATGCCTCAGCTTCAAAGCACTTCCTATACTTGTTCACTCTCCAAAGAAATGCAGCTAGAGAAGGATGTAATCTTCCTTGTCACACATAATATGAATATGTCACTTGTAACTTTGTGAGACAGCAGCTTTCCAAGTCTTTTCAAACACAGAGGACATCTTAATAGAGCAAATGTCTCCTAGACACCCTCTTATTCTTTCAACAATCTTGTGAGCTACTTTTCTGCTGCTCACAATTGCATAAGCACCTAATGACAGCTACATGGTGGTGGTGGGGATCCTGAAACATATTGTTTTGTCTTGCTGTCTAGTTTCACAGTGAAAGGAAAGCAGGCCAACACCATGTGACTCTGACGGTGGTCCCTACAACATAATCAAGTATTTTGCAGGTCACAAATAAGTAGTCCATGGACTGCTGTTAAACTAGGGTTAGGGAAAAAACCATTTGAGTCAAGTTGTAGCCAACCAGAGACTCTTCTAGAATGACATTGGTGAGGGCATCTTTCAAGCTGGAGCATGACCTGTGGAAGGAAAATATGCCAGGCGGCAATTATTCGTAGGAGCTAAAGGGGCACTAAAAGCACCCCCTTTATTTTCATTATACAAAAGACGGTGACTATGTGATTAATAGAGAGCTTTTTGGTGACAGTCCGTTTTTGACACGTTTCTTTGATGTCATAAGCGTGCCTCTTTTCCAATTAAACAAGGTCTCCAGAGCAGTTCAAGCTAGAGGATCCCGAAGAGTCAAATCTATAAAAAGCCGAAAACCAAGTTGCCCTTGGTGATAGATATACAAATGAGTTTCTACTCCTAGAGGTCACACAAAGAACTGAACAAAACAATTATATTCAGATTCATTTTCGTTACCTCACTCTGGAAGGAGAAAGTAAAAAAGATTGTCCCAGTAGGGAGTAATATGGGATAAATTTTGCCCTGGTTTCTAGTCAGAAACCAGAAGTCCTGCATGCTGTTGCTAAACACATAGATCCCATTGATTTAAGAAGGCTGAGTTGTGCGCAGCTGATGGTGGGTTATGTTACTAGGGGAGAAAAAGCATGGGCAAGCTGGAACAAGTCGCCATGGAATTAACCCTCCACACCTACTCATCAGCCACATTGAGAAGAAAGCAATGGGGGCAAAGAGTTAAAGCTGATGGGCCTGATCTGGATTGCTCCCTACACACTGGCTACTCGTGCAAGAAAACAAAAACAACTACACAGGATTAAACTATATGAGAAAATCTAGTTTTTTCCCTTGGAATATAATGTATTCTCTTGATTTTGGTAGGCAATATTAATGACAGTGAAAGGAAGCACTGCCATTCAGGGGTGCGGACCAGGAAAAGGTAGCCGTGAAAACGCCGCCCTGAAATCATCAACATCTAGTTTGGCCCTAAATGCCAAAAAGACAGCGCAGCAATTGACCTCAACAGGCTTGCTTGTCATTGATAAAGCCACCTCACGATTGCAAACAGGATTTGCTCCGCACTCCTATGAAATTATATTCTCCCCACATCTCCGGACTGATTGAGCCATCTCATTGCTCAGACGCCGCTAAATGCTTAGCAATTATGAGATTTAGAAGATCAATATTGTTTAAAAATCAACCTATTACTTTCTCATTACAGAACCTGCTCTGGGAAGCTCCGGATTCCTGCTGAGAAGCAGAGGCACTTGGGCTGAGGGCTGCTGCGGTCGGTTATGCGATTTTATGCAGATGTCTGCGACGGTGTGGGGGGTGGGTGGAGAAGCAACTGCTTCACATCAGAAGAAACATCAGGAGATTATTAACATATTTTAACAAGGATGGTACCCTAACTTTCTCCCACCCTCCGCCATTTTCTGTTTTGTCACTATTCTGCCTGCAGGCATTGATGAATCACGCTTCATAGAAGAGATTTTCACAAGGGTTAATTCACGAATGACTAACTGCTATGTGTGTGAGTACTGGGGGTGTGTCACTTAGTGCTTATATCTACAACACCTCCTACTGACATGCTTGAAACAATCTGCAGCTCATTTACAACATCCTCTCTCCCCACATTTATAATAGTTTTAATGTAAAGTGTGATCAGCTTACTGAGCTCCGAAGGAAGATTTTGGAAGGTTTACTTGAGGTATTCAGGTGTGTGTGTGTGTGTGTGTGTGTGTTTAAGTGGAGCATTTCCTTAGGTCCTCCTTTCAAAGAGGTCAGATTTTCATAGGGAAGCTTCCATATTGGAAGGTACGAAAAAAGCACCGCCCATTTTCCCAAGTCATTTCCTCCTCTCCCAGCTAAATAAATAAATAAAAACATCCTCAGTTTACTGAAGGAAGAACTTGCTTATGAAAAACGAGGTGGTCCAATCAGGTACTAGAAAGAAATCCTGGTTTGCACATTGTTTTCATTAATATACATACCTCTGTAAACTCCTTTCCTCTTGTGTGTGCTTTTTTCGGTACACATCTTTGATTGGAAAATTGCACCGCAAAATTCAGGGAAGCGTGGATTTTGAAGGACACCCGCCCCCAGGTTTGCATATTGGTTTGGGAGGTGCAAATAAGGAAGGTTTATACAAAAAAAATATGAGATGGGTGTATTTCTAACCTATTCCTATGTACAAACAGGTGTTATCATGGAAGAAAGGCTTATGGTCAGACCTTTACCAGTCGGACCAGATGTCTAGGGAGAGTAAGTTAAGATCCCTAGAAAATGTAACACTGAAACATTGCTGAAAAGGAGCACTGCTGTATCATTGGCATGGATGGAAAACTCCAGTGGCCGGGGGCAAGGTGGGGGACACAAACAAAACTACTTACCTCCATATGGCAGGAAGCAGTGGTTACAGTCTTGCATGGCTGCGGCTTCCTCCCAGGGCTTCCTCCCAGCTTCGGCATGGCTGGGTGGAGGGCATCACTCCCTCTTCTGCCAGCTTCTACACTGTATGCTGGGGCTTGCTCATGGCCGCAACCAATTGCAAGCAAGCTAAGGGCATGGCTTGGAAGCAGACCAGAAGGAAAACATCCACTCCTTGGTTATAAAAACCAGGTGCACCCAGTCTCCACCCCCAGTCCATTGTGGGATTCCCTATTCACCTCTTTCCAATCCTATAGGTTTGTGGACTGCCCAGGGTTAAGCGGGCAGGCCCTATGGTGGTGGGGGGGGACCTTGTTATGGAAGCCTTTAGTCACCATATTTGGGGCCAGGCAGGAATCTGCCTGTAGACGAATCAAGCCTGTCAGAAGTTTCTGCGTACCTCATGGCAACTGTCACCCGGATGAGAGCTGACAGGCCACAGCACCCGAAAACGGTATTCTTGGGGAGATTGCTCTGATTTGATGCATGTCATAGGGCGACCCTTAACTTTAGTTAACCTTGCCAAGTGTCAACCAGCAGTAAGGCTAGTTGATGTTAGGATCAGGGCTTTTTTCAGCTAGAACTTACCAGAACTTGGTTCCGGCACCTCTCAGGTGGACGGCATTGTGATTATAAGAGAACAAGGGAAGTGTTTGTGGTGAGTTCCAGCACCTCTTTTTCTAGAAAAACAGCACTGGTTAGGATGTACATGGGTGCCCAAACCTGCTTACATCTGTAATCAATAAAGTTGTGGCCTGTTTGAACCCCGGCACTGTTGCCCTGTGTTGTACTGCAACTGATGCCATGTTCTGCCCCGTCCTACCTGTGGCTTCACCGCACCTGGGCCTTGTAAACTCATTTCTGTACTTTCAAGTCCCACATGTTTATGAGCTACTTCTTCACTGCAAACCTGACAAGTCCCTCGCCGTGCATGTGAGGTAAAAGAGAGGGTTCTAAAGGAAATTTCTGACGCGTTGACTCAGCCGAGCAGCTTAAAGGTTCATAGGCTAGAAAGCCATTCTCTTTGTGAATAAACTGTGAAATGTCTTTGAAAATTACATTTTTAATTACAGTTGACATTTCTGAGCCTCCTGCTGATGGTATCTCTCTCTCTCTTTCTGAAA
Source organism: Lacerta agilis (assembly GCF_009819535.1). NCBI lineage: Eukaryota > Metazoa > Chordata > Lepidosauria > Squamata > Lacertidae > Lacerta > Lacerta agilis. Next base: position 19,307,165 of record NC_046318.1, read on the forward strand.
GAGAGGAAGGAAAATAAGGACATCGCTTGCCACAGTGGCAGTTCACAGTGGCAACTGGGTAAGAGGCAGTAAAACAATTTGGAGCCAGCTATTTACTTATGCATGAGATTTCCCCCTCTTCCCTTCAGCATGTTATCTGGATACTTTTCATACGTTAATGAGCTTAGCCTTCTGAAGTAGAAAAAACAACGTGAAATGTCCCCCAATTTAGACAGAGAGGACTCAGGTGCAGAGAAATTAAAGTCAAAGCACATAGTGGGGTGGGAGTACAAGATCTGTTTGGTTTGGGGCCTTTGAGGTGACATAAAAGGAAAGGAAATGCCCTCAAGGGGATGCTGTTGGTAGATGAGGAAGCACAGGGGTTCGAAAACGGCTCTGCGCAACTTCGGCCCACATGGAAAGGGATAGAACTGGCAGAATTTAGCAATGTTCCATCAAGTCAAGGATGATGGATGTAAAAGAACATCACAACAGAAGAAACATGTAATTTAATGTTATTCTAATTGCATTCATCTGCTGTTCCTTTTTTTGCACTTAGAAATTGAAATTGGTTAGATTCAATTTTACTGATGGCTGTTTTATTTGTGTATGTGTGTTTAAAGGAGATGGATAAGCAAACTTTTAGCTTGGCTCAGCTATAGATGATTGTGCCTCAGTCCAAACGGCAGGCTTAGATTATCCTTAAACTATATAAACTTTTTTTCTGTGTGGTTTTTTTTTTTAATGAGTGAAATTATTTTATGATGTGGAACATTATCTGGTTTGGCAGCTTTAGATTTTTTTTAAAAAATACCTCATAAGTGGGGATCCAAAGTGGATCCAAAGACAAGTTTTGAAGGATCAGGGGCAGACTAGTTTTTGGGAGTTTATTTGTTCTTTTATTTGTTACATTTATATCATGCTGTTCCCCCCCCCCTTTCAAAGAGTCCAAGATGGCGTACATGCCTCTCTGCCCTCCCCATTTTATCTTCACAACAAAACCTGTAAAGGTGGGTTTGGCTGAGAGGGGGTTACTGGCCCAAGCTCACCCAGTAAACTTTGTGGTTGAATGGAGTTTTAAAACCTAGAATCCCAGGTCCTAGTCCAGCACTGTAACCACTGCACAACACTGCACAACACTGCACAACACTGCACAACACTGACTCTTCAGTTTAGGCTGGAGACATGAGATAGGGATAGGGAAAATTGGAGAAATTCCTCCCCCCCCCCCGCACCCTGCTTGGGCCAGTATGTGAAGTGGAACACAAATACCCTTTGAAACCCACACTTCTTCAAATTTTGCATTGTAGTTTTCCATCTAATCAATGTGCCTAAAAGTGCATACATTAAAGAAAATAACATGCAAAATGCATTCGATTAGGGGATACCCCTCGCAAAATTGTGGACGTCAATCAGAACAGCATATTAAAATGTGGTCACTGGGAGAAATTTTCACTAATGTGCAGAAACATGGAAAAGAGACTGGAGAAATGAGACACTAAGAGAAACTGCAATGGACAGCTTCACATACCCTACTTATACTTCATGGAGAGACAACATTCACGTCTACTTAAATTATAATAATTCTTTCAAATCGTGTGTTGTCTCTGCATATATATCAGCATATGAAAATTGTATGGCGATAAGTGTTCTCCCTTGTCCCTTTTTTTCAGCGATGTGCAAGTGGTCATCTAGCAGCACAGTATAACAGGCCAAATTTGGGCAGTTTACGATGGTGGTCACTTGGCAGATTAAGTATGGAAATCAGGAATGGGGAAACGGCCAGGTTTATTCCACAAAATGGATGAAACCAAATCTTTGGTTTGTTTGTCTTAAAAAAAGGTAGGCCAAAAACCCAGTTGGAGCCCAATTCTATCTATTCTACACTGCATGCAGAAATAGAACTGGTGCAGTGCCAGATTTATGTATAAGCTCAACAAGCTATAGCTTAGGGCCCCACTCTCTTGCCCACCCCACCCCCAAAAATCACTATTAATATACTTCTAAATTGTATTTCAGTTCAACAATTACTTTGATAAAATACACATTTTGCTATGTGCAAATGGCTTTAGATACCTATTAGGTCCATAAATTACCATATAGCATATATTCAACACAAAAAAACCAGCAGCAATTTGTTGTTGACAAAGGACAGCTGGACATATAAAGGGCCCCATTACCTTCAGTAGCTTAGGGCCTCATCAAACCTAAACTGGTGCGTTGCAGTGACTTGGGCTGGGCTGAACTTTCCAACTACCATAGGCCCTCATACTGTGTCTATGGTTGAAATGTCCCTTTGGACATCAACAATCTGTGGTTGGGGAAGCAAGTGCAGTAAAACTGAGAGAACCGCCCACCCAGGCTGTTGTCCCACTCATGTTCCTCCTCGAGGCTTGCTAAACACGCTAGGAAATGCTACCATGCGAGGAATTTTCTATTGCACATTATCACCATTACCAAAAGATTACCCCTACTCACCGGAATTATTTTGAAGTGAGGATACTGACAGTTGTTAACACTTGAGCTCATTTGGAAGGGAAATGAGAGTAATTCAGTTGAGCGCGTTATCTTTCTAATGCCATGGTTTATGTCTTGCATCCCAGACAAGCGCCTACAAAGGGGGGGGGGAGGCTGATACTTCTTTCCTTTCTAGTTTGAAGTGGGGTGGGGAGAGAAAAAATGGCTACAGGAGATGCTATCCGTGCCTCCATTGCTTGCCAATCCTCTATATCTTCCTTTCACTGTGTGGCTGGGGCAACCCTACGACTACTACTACTACTACTACTACTCAGAGCACATTCTTCATGTGCAGAAGGTTCTAGGCTTCATTTAAAGTGTGTCGCCAACATGAAAAGTTAGGAAAGCTCTGCCTTAGAGTGTCACCTGAACCTAAGATCCTGGTTAATCTTTCTCACCTTTAGCCAACTAACAGTAGCCATGTTTTTTTTTTTTCTTGGTTGCAAACTGTGATTGTGGAAAGGGATTAACTACTGGCCTGAGTTTGGATGAGGGATAGGTGAATGTGCCAATTTCAGTGTTTCTCATTTCTCCATTCATGAGTTCACTTCTCCACTTTTCCATGTCCGCTTGCGATTTTTATTCTCAAAATCATTCAGAAAAATTCACTGGCATTTTAGTGAGAATCTATCAAAGTACAGAGTGGTACCTTGAGTTACAAATGCTTCAGGTGACAAATGCTTCAGGTTACAAACTACGCTAACCTGGAAGAGTTACCCCGAGTCTAGAACTTTGCCCCAGGATGAGAATGGAAATTGTGTGCCAGCGGCACAGCGGCAGCAAGAGGCCCCATTAGGGAAAGCATGCCTCTAGTTAAGAACAGTTTCAGGTTAAGAATGGACCTCCGGAACGAATTAAGTTCGTAACTAGAGGTACCACTGTATATATATATTTGGCAATATGTGCATTTTTGAAAGCATCCCCCCGCCCAATATAATGCATTTTCATATGCTATTTTCACTAGTGTTTGCATTTTATGAACATTTCACCCAGGAGATGCATTTTCACATGTGTTACTTGGTTGGAAAACTGCACTGCAAAATTCAGTGTCTAACGTTTGAAGAACAACTGTGTTTTGATTTGTGGATTGTTTAGGAAAATGTCCATTAAGTACATTTGCCTTTGAATGGAATGGAATTTCTACCCCATCCCTAGTTTGGACAAAATGCTAAGCCAAACTTTGGTTTGGTTACCATGCAGTACTGAGTTAAAAAGAAATGAGAAGGCCATAGCAGATGTGAGTTCCTCTCTCGGAGCCATTAATTTTTTGTCACCCCAGTAACCCCTGATTTGGCTTACCATAATGAGCAAACCAGCAATGTGAATAAATGCAGACTATCAACACCAAGCCAGATTTTTTATCTCCCCCACCCTTAACCCCTGAATTGGCTAACATTTAGCCCGATGAAAAGTTTGGTAGAACTCTAAAGCTTGCTCACTTCGTTGTGACATTTTGGTTGGCCCTAATAAAGGTATTACCTGATTAGATTTTGGAACTGGAGAAGACAAATAGATAAATAGGGAGATATATATATATATACACACACAAACAAACACCACTCATGTTGTTTTGTCTCCTGCATAAACAGCTGTAACCAAAGTATCTTAGTCTAGAATCACTTGATAAAAAGAATCTCTGTGGATAAAAAAGAAATGTTGGGGATGGCGGCAGCGGAATATATCATGAAGAGTGAAATCAGGCACCATCATTCAAAAGCCAATTAGATTGTATCACATTCCCTTTTACAAAACTGTCAGCTTTCATATCCATCAACAAATCAATCCGAGACAAAATATGTAGTTATAGTAAGATGGTTTTGAAACAGGCCACAGTGTGAAACCTCTTCAGAGACAAATAAATAATGCATCATAGAGATATTATTTAAAAAGCGGATAGTTAAAATGAGTTAGTAAGAAATGTTTATCACCCTAAAATTAGTTTTTCCTCTGTCCTTAAAATTAAATTTACCCACCAGGGGATTTAATCAGAGCAATAATATAGTGGCTTACGATGTCAACAATGCAATCTATGGGGCAAGATTTTCATGGCGCTGAGAGGTTGGTCTATAAGCCTTTCCAACCAAACTTAAATCTTGGGAGTTAAGCTTACTCAAAGCTGAAATGCATGATCAGAATACATTGCAACTTTTGCTGGACTGTTATATTTGAGACGACTGATAGGGAGTCATACTTAAAAAAAAAAGTTTCCTCATAAGTTGTTTGTTTGTTTTCAAACCTTACTAACACAAATTGAGCAATTTCAATTCCAGTCTTCTCTTCAATATGATAATCTTGTTATCTACAGAGATATTCCAATAATTTTAAATAATAATAATTTTATTATTTGTACCCTGCCCATCTGGCTAGGTTCCCCCAGCCACTCTGGTTGGCTTCCAGCATATTGAAAACATTAAAAACACAAAGCAGTGCTGAAACAGGTGACACCCACCTGCAGTCAGAAATGGACAATGGTTCTGTCCAGAAATAGTTGTACCACATGATGTTAACAATAACTATTTGACTATATTCGAAAATAATTTCTGTTTTCTTCATGTTTATCTTTCCAGCTGCTTTTTTTTGTTATAGCTGCAGGGGTGAGGAATAATGTTGACCAGGGACATGATCTTGTACCCCAATCATAAATTCAATGGGATTTCAGCATCATGTTGAGCATGTTGTGCATTGCAACCCAGGGAAGTAATTGATCTGTTGGCATTGTGGCAAACATCATTTAAACCCAAATGGCTAAACCTGTCCCTTAACAGACTGCAGCCAATTTCTTGCTGCAGCAGAATGCAGGAAAAGAAAGTTAGGACGGAGTTAACAGTGAGAGTTTCAAGAAAAAATAAAACATCCAAGGTTACAAATGATAAAATGTGCAGATAACGCTTTTTGTGGCTGTGCCAGTCTTGGCCTAAAGAGCTAAATTTGTTAAGATTTCCAGCCAAGTACACTTGGAGAAGATGAACTGTCCATTTACAGTTTGGATGTACATACCAGGATTCATAGTATATTTGTCAAAGATGAATGTTGCAGTTAAGAGAAGCTTATAGAATTCTGCATACTCTGCACAAAAGAAGGGGGAGAGAGAGAGAGAGATCAAAATCCTCTGCCAAAGATGCTCAGCTTTTAAGAAAATGCAAATGCTGTATTCTGAAAGACCCCAACTGCTCCTATCGTTCTATTATTTTTAAAAGGCACCATTTTAAAAGGCTTAACTGCCTTATTGGAGGGTCAAAGCTGCACTGACTAACCACTGATTTCAAACACTTTGCTGATTTTTGCTTGTTTGTTTCTTACAATTCCTGTGCAATGTCAGGCCCTTTCCTGTGGTATCATATAAAATACAACAGGACAACCCAAAGCAAAATGCAACTATACTGCAGATAATTTCAAATCTTCTAACAGTCCTGCATGGATGTTCCCAGAGGTTTTTCTCTGCTGCTTGAAGATCCTCAATTTTAAGATCATTTGGATGGAAAAGAACACATAAATACAGGATGCTGCCACATGCCATTGGTCCTACTACCATTGGTCTACATTGCCATTGGTCTACATTGACTAGACCAATGACAATCTATGATTTCTGAGAGGGTTCTCTCCCATCTCTACTTGGAGGTCGCAAGGACTGAACCTGGCACCTTCTCCATGCAAAGCCGACACACTACCATTGAGCTACATCCTTTCCTTTTATTTTCAGGCTGGAGGCATGCCCAGAACAGGGTCACAAATTGAGGGTGGGTATAGAGTTCAGTGTGCATATCTCAGCTCTACATAAGGTTGCCATATGTCCTCTTTTTCCAGGACACGTCCTCTTTTTCTTCATGGGTAGAGTCTTCCTAGCGATCCATAGCTAAAAGTGGAAGTCGGCAATTGTGTCCTCTTTTCTGCTCTTCAGAACATGGCAACCCTAAATAATGCTACTTTATTAACAAGCTGGAAGGACACAAAGCTAAATAACAGGAAGCACACATGGAGCAAGAGGAACTAATGAGCGTTGTACTGGCAGTCAACAAGGGCAAGCACCATCTCTTTGAAACACCGTCAGCAAGTCCACTGCCAAGCCCCTGGCACCGAGAAGGAGGCAGCACTGCGACTGCATCTGCTATGTGTAAGCTATTCCCCATAAACATAGTTTATGGGTTTCTTGCTGGTTTGTGCCTTGATGTCCTGCTGATGTCATCTGTGCCTGCAGTCTGCACCGCGATACGTCGGCACCATTATCCTTCTGTTTTATTGCTCTTCCCCTGTGGATAGCTTGTCTAGATGTTCACTGTTGCATGCTGCCTTTGGCCTCCCTCTTGAACAGCATAATCCATAGCTGTTGGCACTCTAATTGGACACATCTATAAGGATAGGCTTGGATAGCATGCGCCAGATGGCGAATTCCTTCCATGGGCCTGATACTTTGATTAGGGGGAAGTGCTTGGATAGTATTTGTGCATGCTGGGTTTTCTCTTTTTTTGCAGAGTAACAATGAATAAGAATTGCTGCCAAGATTTCTAATGGCTACTGTAGTAGGAAGGCATCCCATACAGATGTTGGCTATTCGAGTTACCCTTACAGAAGCAAAATGCAGTAAGAAGTAAGGAACCCTGGGATGGATGGATGGATGGATTTATTTCATAAAATTCATACAACACCTGATTGCAAAACAAAACAAAACCCCAAAGTGGAATTATAAGACTTTGAGGAGGCTACTAGCCATGATGACCATGTTTGGCCTCAGCATACCAGTTGCTGGAAACCACAGAAGGGGAGAGTGCACTTGTCCTTTGGTCCTTCTTGTGGTTTCCCCACAGGCATCTGGTTGGCCACTGTGAGAACAGGACTAGATGAGCTATTGGCTTGACCCAGCAGGCTCTTCTTATGCTTTTATGGAAAGGATCTCCATGCCAGCAATTTTCAGACTGTGTACCAGAAAACCCTCCAATTCCTTGGAGGCATATGGCAGCAGGTAAGTGTGAGTTGTTGCTCAAGTACAAGCTCAGTAACATAGGTTTACTAAACAGTTCTGCTAGCGCAATCCCTTTCCCTGCTCTTTGGGATTTCTCCTCTCACTCCTCTACTGGTGTCCCTCCCCTTCCACCGCATCCATCACAACAACAACAACAACAACAACAACAACAATTTATACTCCACCCATCTGGCTGGGTATATGTACCATGCCAGAACTGCACATTTATAGAATCAGACAGTCTAACAGATATTGTTTTCCAAGTTTTGCTCTCTCAATGTTCTAAGGCATTATTTGCTAAGGCTATTTCCAAGCCATGTCAGTTTTGCATCAATCTTAATTGAAAATAAAATAAAAAATGAATTGAGAACCATTTTTGAAAAACTTGGAGAAGTGCAAAAACCAGGCTTCCTCACCCTCGGCCCTCCAGATGTTTTGAGACTACAATTCCCATCATCTCTGACCAGTGGTTCTGCTAGCTAGGGATCATGGGAGTTGTAGGCCAAAAACATCTGGAGGGCCAAGTTTGAGGAAGCCTAGCAAAAACCAAAGGATGACTGTGTCTCAATCTCTGTATAATATGGGAAGTGTTAGGGAGCAAACCTATTGCAAGTTCCACCATGATGAGTGGGTTAGAATCCAGCAGATTGAGCTGAGCCACCTTCATCCTCTGTTCAGCCAGAAATATGGAAACATCCCAACTCAGCTAGGACCCGGCTGGCTGAGCCAAGCCAGTTAAAGCTCTGAAAACAGGGCATTCTGGGATGTGGTGGGGAAGGACCAGAGGAAGAGACTTAGGCTGGATCCTAATGCCATTCAACTTGGTCACATGACCAGACAACGTGGCAAAAAGAGCAGTGCAACACTATTTTTAAGGCTTGCTTTCCCTCTGCCAGGCTTAGGTCAGCTCAGCTAGCAGAAGCCCCAGTGCCATGTGGCATTTGTATCTGATGTAGCATATGCCAGCTTAATTTACACAGGCTTGCATTACTCCAGCTTTTGGTGGATAGGATTGTTTCGTTAAGCAGTTGGGTTTGCGGACCAAATGAAACATGCAAGCATCCCTATTCTTCACTGTCTTGTTTCTCCTTTCCAGCCCATACAGCTTTGGATCAGCTTTCAACGCTGGATGGAATCCAGCCAGGCTGACAAAGCCATGTCTACATCTTTTCTTCCCTGCGTTTCATTTGTTTGTGTGTGTCGAGAGTCTCTGAGCTCAAAATGTTGGGATGCTGAAGTACTTGAGGAAGCATTGCTCTGAGCAAGAGTGAGTGGAAGCATATGGAGATCAATTGAGTTATTCATAAGGTGCCACCGCACTGACTAAACAGGCCACCTGCCGTTTCACTGCCTCAGGAGATTTAGCTCCACAGCTCATTTTAAAATAATTTGCTAGCCAGAGAAGGGCCAGAGAAGCGTTAAGAAGAAAAAGCAGGGGGGGAATCATTATCATTGCCATGTAGATGCCAAGAATATTTGCAACTTTTGACATTCATCTAACCCATCATTGTCCCATGATTCCCTGTGCACCTGCATGTGTGTATATAATTATGGGAATGTGCCAGATAGAGAGATGCATATTTCTGCTCTCAGCACTATGCTCATTCATTTTAATGCAAATTTCAGAAGTAAGCCGTGCAAAAAGGTTTTCTTTCTTTTCTGTTTCGAAAATCCCAGTACAAAATTGGGGCTGGGGAGTGGAAATTACAGCCTTAACAATGAAAACATGCAATGTGGTTCAATGTGACTGTGATATGTGTTATTCTACTACGTCTCTCAGAATGAACAGCAGATACAGTGGAAGGAGTATTGCATCTTGCAACGCTTCTCGTAAACTGATTTATCTACCGTACCAACCAAGTCATATCCCATATTATTAGGCTTCTATTAGGGGATCTGTTTTGATCTAGATGAACATCTCTGTCTGCCGAAGAGGCTCAATTCTTCCTTGCTTCCACTCTGATTACTTTGGAACATAGGAGTTGCTTTATACCAGCCGGAACCTATGGCCATCATGGCTAGTATCCTTCACAAATTTGTCTGATTCTCCTTTTAAAACCATCTCAGCTAGTGGCTATTACTGCATCTTCAGCCAAATACCGAAAATCAATTGTGCATCATGTGAATTGCCTCAGAATTTCCTACCCACCAGTTTCACTGGATGGCACCAAATTCTAAACCTATGAGGCAAAGTGCATCTATATATATAAATATTCCACATATATCCACACACACACGATGGAGAAAGTGGATGAAGGTACCCCTCTTTGCCTCTTAATTCATTATATTATATTATATTATATTATATTATATTATATTATATTATATTATATTATATTATATTATATTATCACTGCGTCCAGTTGTGCTGCAACAGGTGTACCATGGCATTTCTTATTTCTGTGCTCCTCCAAAAGGTCATTCCTTCTCTGGCCACAACTGTGGATATACAACCTGACTGATTGTCTCCAGGCACTGCAGTCATCTGCAAGGGATTTCCACACGGCTAGGTTAATGTTGCAGGGACGCGGGTAGTGCTGTGGTCTAAACCAATGAGCCTTGGGCTTGCCGATTGGAAGGTCGGTGGTTCGAATCCCCGTGACGGGGTGAGCTTCCATTGCTCAGTCCTAGCTCCTGCCAACCTAGCAGTTCAAAAGCACGTCAAAGTGCAAGTAGATAAATAGGTACCGCTCCGGCAGGAAGGTAAACAGCGTTTCCATGCACTGCTCTGGTTTCACCATAAGTGGCTTAGTCATGCTGGCCACATGACCCGGAAAAACTGTCTGCAGACAAACGTCGGCTCCCTCAGCCAGTAAAGCAAGATGAGCGCCGCAACCCCAGAGTTGTTCGTGACTGGACTTAGCTGTCAGGGGTCCTTTACCTTTACCTTTAGGTTAATGTTGTCAGCCTTTGGTCCAAAAGGAAGATCCAGGAATAAACCTGCAGTTCCCACCATTAGCTCTGGAGTGAACCATTCCCATTGAGAAGCCTTCGGGACTATGATCAGAATTATCAGCTCTCATCAGGATAAAAAAGACTGGAGAGAAAGAGGAGGGGAGATGAGAACTACAGTTCTCCAGGTAATAAATTATTCATGGATTCTAACTATCGGAGATAATTAAAATTACCTGCTTTCAGCAGATATGCCATTAACTACAATTTCCTCCTTTTTAAAAATAGGCCTGTTTCACGCTATCACTTTCAAACAGCTGGATCCTCTGTATACATGCCCAAATGTTCACACAGACAGGTTGCATATTCTTGGGACAATGTCTCCTCCTGCACATTTAATGTGTAAGCAACATTGTCCTGGCGGGGGTGGGGGGGTGGGGAATAAATGAGTAAATGCTTAAAGATTCCTTGGAAATCATGGCTGAGAGGTGAGATGGAATATTGTTTGATGAATTGTGGATCAGTGGAACTTTTCCTATTTCGCAACCATTTCTATCCATCCTAGTAAATTCTCAGACATGGACAGAATGGGGAGAAAGAAAGAAAGAAAATGTATATAAAGCAGTGCTAAAATATGTACAACAACAACAACAATAATATTTATTATTTGTACCCCACCCATCTGGCTGGATTTCCCCAGCCACTCTGGGCAGCTTCCAACAAAAATCAAATACATTAAAATATCACACATTAAAAGCTTCCCTAAACAGGGCTGCCTTCAGATGTCCTCTAAATGTCTGATAGTTGTCTATCTCTTTTACAACTGAAGGGAGGGAGTTCTCCACAGGGCAAGTGCCACTACCGAGAAGGCTCTCTGCCTGGTTCCCTGTAGCTTTGCTTCTCGCAGTGAGGGAACCGCCAGAAGGCCCTCGGCGCTGGACCTCAGTGTCCGGTCTGAATGATGGGGGTGGAGACGCTCCTTCAGGTATACAGGACCAAGGCCGTTTAGTATCATAAATAGCAGAAAAATACCTCCTAGGATCTATTTTCAGGCCTCAGCCTGTTCCACAATGTTATTCCTGTTACTTTCCTGGGGTTTTGTGAGGTTTTAATCACAGCCAAACTGACTACTACTTCTGTCACAGAACCTGGAATGTAAACATTAGGACAATTCCCCGACTGCCAGGAATTGCTGGCAAATATTCCATGCTATCATATCAGCTTATCTAATAGTTATCAGCCTTCAGCAGCACATGATTACTTTCTCATTCCAAAGAGCAGTTCAGGTAAGTCAGTAGTAAAGCTGTGTCTGGTACCAAATAGGTATCTGCCCAATACCTGTTCACAAAATTGCAATTTCTCCCCCATGCTTCCAAGTAGCTCCCAACCTAAACCTGCTGGGTTGATTTCGTGAATTACTAAATGACATGAGTTCACTAATCTACGATGAGGGCATTTTAGATATGTACACAGGGGTTCAAGATAATTTCAAGTGTATCCCCCCCCCATCACTAATTTCAGGCCTCAGCTATAGGTTTCAGCAAGTTGCTGCATGTTTCAAAGTACTATACCATGTATTAGGAATCCACATCTAGAGGTCCCAGGGCCAAATCTGAACACACACACACACACACACACACACACATACAGAGAGAGAAAGAGAGAGAGAGAGAGCATTTGGCCCTTCAGTTGTCAGTTCAGGGAGAGACAGGGACGGAGGAAGGGGGTGCAGTGGGGGGCAGACCACCCCGGGAGTCTTCGCTGAGGGGGTGACATTTGGCACACCGCCCGCCTGACTCCCAAGCCTACCCCCAGCTGTCAGGGGAAGGGGGAACTGACCACTTTGCCGGCGGCATTCCCCCCTTCCCCCTTCATTTTGGCAGCTGGGGGAGGCTTGGGAGTCTGCTGAATGTCTGCCATCGGTGGCTCGCTCTGCCCCCAGCTGCAGGGTGCACATGCCACTCTGTGCACCCAAGCAGCTATCCCACGCCTGGGAGGGCACCCTCCACGCTCCTCGGGAGCGTGCCCGTCCTGGGCAGCACAGGCATATGCTCCACTGCTGGGGGGAGAGGGGGAATTCTTGGCTTATCAGTACAGTAAAACCTCAGTTACCAAACGCCTCCATTTTGGAATATTTTTTGGAAGCCAACCGTCCAACGCCGCTTCCGCTTGATTGCAGGAAGCTCCTGCAGCCAATCGGAAGCCACACCTCGGTTGTCGAACATTTCAGAAGCTGGACGGGCTTCCGGAATGGATTACGTTCGACAACTAAGGTTTGACTGAATTTGCAAAACTCTGCAATCAGCTTAGGATGCTGAAATGTTCCTTTGCCAAACCATAGTTTAGCAGCTTTGAATGAATGATGCGACTGAACTCTCCATCACCTCATGCCTCTTCTTCTTGGTGCTCGCATCCTGATTTGATTAAGCCACTGTTATTGTGCCCCCAAATGAGGAACTGTGGCTTAATGTCACTTTACTAACAAGGATATTAAATCAACTTCACACTGTGGTTTAAGATTGGTTATTAGATGACATGAAACCACACTTCCCCCATTTTGCATGGAACAACTGTGGTTTAATTAAACCAGGATGTAAGCCCAGAGGAAGAGAAGAGGGGAGGGGTGGGAGGTGCAGGATCATCACTCATTTCCCTAACCAGGAATTGGGCATCTGAACCATTCCAGTGTCTTTAAGGTTTGGTTTGGATTTTGGTTTTGGTTTTTAAAGAATTGAATCCAATATACACCCTAGTTTCTGACCTTGATTTTTGAGAAGAGATACTAAAAGAAAAGAAAATGCTCTTGCAATCTCCAGGAGGATTAGGAATTTCAATCTGGAAGATTGAAGAGCTACTAAAAGTTAAGAAATGGGTAAATGATTTTAAATCAATCTGCACCGTACAGCCGCACCCCCCCAACTCATATAACTCCCAATATGAGGCAACTATAAAAAAGGAAAAGAAAGTGAAACACTCCAATAAAATGAAATCAGTGTGCACAGTGTGGAGCCAGCTAATGGTTTCTGAAACAGAGGGGTTATGAAATATTTTCGGATTGACAGGAATCACAGCTAATTGAAATGACCTATTCTTACAATATACGGCGTTCTCCAAATTGCCTTCTGTAGCTGCCCATCAAAAAGGCAGACTCGCCCCTTCCTCACTAACGTCTCTTTAATTGTGACTCATTATTTTATGTTGCCTTTTTGATGCGATCCAGCCAGTAACCTGCTGTGATGTGCCACTTTTAGAAAAGAACAAAACATCCCTTTTAGCTCAAAGGGTTCCTCTAGCAATGGGCAAGATGGCAAATAAACAACTCAATATGGTGGGGTGGGGTGGGGGTGGGGGTGTTTATCCAGGCATTGAACTTTACTGTGATTACAGTTTTCACATCCTCGCCTCCTCGCAAGTTAACCGTCTCAGAGGAACAGTGAAGAAGATGTCACACCAAAGGAAATTTGAATTATAATGCTTTTTTTTTGATTCACAGAATGCTGAAGGACCATCAGCTAGAGAGCAGAAACTCAAAAGGTTTGGTCAGTTTTGTCACTCCTGTGGAAGGAGCCCCGAGTGCTTAATGGATAAAGGGGAAAATATAGATGACCCAAGTCGGCAGCTAGTTGTGCTGTAGAAACACTGACAAATAAAGAAGAGAGCCAGACCACAAAAATATGTGCTGCCAAGTCCCATTGTGCTTCTCTTCCATAGCTATTGTATTTGTATTTCACCTTTTATCCGAAGAGCACATGGTGGCGTAAATGATCCCTTCACCCATTTTTATCCTCACAATAGCCCTGTGACATAGGTTAGGCTGATAAATAGTGACTGTTCTAAGGTTGATCAGTGAATTTCATAGCTGGGTGGGGATTTGAAACTGAGTCTGCCCTGCTTCAGTTCAGCCACTCAAACCACAGAACCACCCCGGTTCTCCAAATGCCTCTTTCCACCTGAGTTTAGCAACTGGAGTTCCAGATTTGACCTAGGTCCTGCTGACAGCTCTTGTCGTTGCTAGACAACTACCATAGCTGCCAACTTTTCCCTTTTCTTAAGGGAAATTCCCTTATTCCGAAGAGGATTCCTCGCAAGAACAGGGAAAAGTTGACAGCTATGCAACTATTACAGTGGTACCTCAGGTTACAAACACTTTGGGTTATAGACTCCGCTAACCCGGAAGTAGTACCTCGGGTTAAGAACTTTACCTCAGGATGAGAACAGAAATCATGTGGCGGCAGCAGCGGGAGGCCCCATTAGCTAAAGTGTTACCTCAGGTTAAGAACGGTTTCAGGTTAAGGACGGACCTTCAGAACGAGAGGTACCAGAGGTAACCAGAGGTACAACTGTACTTACTTCCCTTGCATTTGTTTTCTTTATATTTTCTTTATATGCAACTTCATAATTAAAAAAAAAAAAACTAAGTTGTTTATGAATCCCAACAACAACAAACAAACAAAGAATCAACATAGGAAATACAATGCAAATTCTGCACTGATAACCAAAAAAATACTACTATTATTTATTTTATTTTATTTTTTTCTTTCTTTATTACGGTCAACAACCAGAAAGCAGTATGGTAGTGTAAGTTGTATTGTGCTACAAACAGAAATAGGAATGTGGGCCTATTCATGGAATTGGTGCTTACATTTAAAACCAAATTTCAGCCTTTTAAAGTTTAAAATTTAAATTCATAAGTCTCTGCTGTCTATTATCGTTCCATCTGGGGTTAGAATTCGAACTCCATTGCTGACATCACTACTCTTCTAAATTATTGAAAGTTCAAAAAGTACATAATTATATGTGCACTAAACATGGTGAGACGTAAATGAAAGAGAGAGAGAGAGAGAGAGAAAGAGATACCTAACCCGTGTAGAAGGGGAAATAAAAGGGGGAGGGGGGAAACCCAAGACTGTATATTTTACAAGGTTGTTATTGTACTTCACCAGATCTTAACCTTTTAAAGTATTTGTTAAGTATAAATTTCAATTATCATTGAATTTGTCCATGGCAAGTCTGCGTTTATATGCAAGTTGTTCATATGTTGCGAGTTTGTATAAGTCTTCAATCCACTCGTAGAAGGGAGCCACATTTTTATTTTTCCAATTCATCAGTATCAGTCTTTTTGCTGTGGTAAGGGCACAGAGAGTCCACTCATATTGTCTTTTTGTACAGTTCCATGTGCTGGGTATATAATTCAAGGGGATATTTTGCTCTGTAAATGTAAGGTTGTTCCATACAGTTCTGTTGATAATTTCAGTTACCTTCTGCCAAAAATCTTTCAATATAGGACAATGAAAAAAAACATGTTTTAGAAAAGCATTTTTATTAATTATGAAACAACCTTTGTGTGTTGCTCAAGGTGGTTTACAGGCATTTTATCAAAACTGCTTTAAAAATAGTGCAAAGAAACACCTATCCAACTAAAAAATAAGTTCAAAAACAATATAAAATTAATATCTAAGGCAAATACTGTTTCATCCACCTTGTCATGATGATGATGATGATGTTACAATCACCAGAATCACTCATCTATACATAGGAAAGGGGGCAAGGATTCAATTACATTTGTATTTAGAGGTGAACTTACCAAATCTGTACTTTCCAGCACAGTATGTAGACTAAAATATAGCCATCCTTTGAAAAATGGCACTTTTCTGATTTTTGTCAATGCAGCTCTTCAGCCACGTGATGTATACAAAAAGGTACTTCTGGGAAATGTGCATAAAAATGCATATATTGGTGAAAATAACATACAAAATGTATTGTATTAGAGGGAATCGCTTGGAAAAATTTGTATATTGGGCAAAAATTTCTTACCAATCACCCCCTCTTTATAGCTCAGTTGGTAGAGCATGAGACACTTAATCTCAGGGTCTTGGGGTTGAGTTCCTCGTTGGCCAAAAGATTGATGCATTGCAAGAGGTTGGACTAGACCATCCCTCCCAACAATCCTATGATTCTATGAATATGAATATCCTTAAATGTTGGTGAAATTTCATGAGGGTGTTTTAAAAAATGGACATGGAAATGAGGGGAGGGACTTCATCAGGCAAGGCCTCCTTCCACCTGCCTTGCCCCATCCTCCGACCCTAGGAGTCCTCATAAGGGAGCTGTTCCTGGAGGGCGAACTGTGAGGGGAGAGACTCATCAGGCAAGGCCTCCATCCACTTGCCTTGCTCCACCCCCTAGTCCCTGCTTCTCAATTTGTATTGTATTGTATTGTATTGTATTGTATTGTATTGTATTGTATTGTAGGTACTGTGGCTTGCCATTGTTTTATTGATTATAGTTTGGAAATTATTTATTGTAACTGTTGAGTGGATTTCTGTTTAACTTTATTATTATTATTATTATTATTATTATTATTATTATACACTATCCTAATGATTGTTGAATGTTACTTTTGTGAGGTAGGTTCTTTATTTTAGAGTTATGTTTTGTGTTGTCTTTATGATGTTAGCCTCTCTGTGAGCCCAGCCTCGGCTAGGGAGGGCGGGATACAAACAAAAAAATATTATTATTAATCATTATAAATGAATTTAAGATTGAAAACTGAGAAACTGAGAGAAATCAAAGTGGATAGGTTGACCTACACATTCACACTACAGAAAACTCATCTAAATAAGCAATCTTCCCTTCCTCCTCAACAGACTAAACTACAATTGAGAATCACGGAAGGATACAGTGGCAGTCAAGGTCTTCTCTTTCTCCAGAGAAAATAAAGCTATATTGCCTACCAATTGGAATACCTGGTATTCCACCTTAAAGAAAAAAAAGGAAATGAACATTCAGTGCCCATAGAAAAAAACACTGCTTGTGAATCAAACACACCCATCGGTTCAAGCTTTTAAGTCCTACAAAACTAAAAGGAGACGACCATATTCCACCCTTCAAGAGAAAGAATAAACATAATTGTGACCGTTGTGCTGTTTTCTGCTTTGAGCTCTTTTGCAGAGCAACAAAGTTTGTATCAAAATAGATATTAAGGGTGGATTTAATTCACGTAGCCTTAAGTCAAGGTCACGGTTGATCTGGGCTCCCTGAGGTACTTACAGGCATCTTCCAATGGATTCAAATTATGGGCCAGATCATTAAGCTGGCTGACTGACTCACTCAGTCTTGCTATTAATAAAGAACTCATCTCGAAGATTTTCCGCACGGCTGTATGGATAACCTGAATTTATGTGGACCTCAGCAGTTCAATGCTTGAAAACAGTCAGGAGCTGAAGTTTATTAGTATGGAGGAAAGACTTCTTTTTTCATTAGGTTGATCTCAAGTGCTGTCCATTTTATAATACACCATGCATGTGGAACCTTGAAAAATCAAATGTTTTATTTCCATCTGAGGGGAGGATATTTCTTGAGAATGACATACAGCACCTCATCACAAAATGCTGCAGAGCTTCTTTGCCAAGATTCTCCTGGTGTCCTGAAAATGCCCAACAGCAAATGGATATCAAATTACTCCAGGTATAAAAAGTCTAATAATTTTGCATTCATTTCTTTTTCCTTTAGAGCTGTTGTTTCCAGACTATCTTCGGAGCACTGGCTTTGAGATACTAAATGTGCTCATTTGAGTACTGTTTGTAATCATTTATGCAGTTGCATCTATACTATTAAAGCAAATTTCAGTGGTACCTTGGTTCTCAAACGCCTTGGTTCTCAAACAACCTGGAAGCCAAACACTGTAAACCCGTTCCAGTTTGCGAACTTTTTCGGAAGCCGAACATGCTCCGTTTTGAGTGTTACGTTTCCAATTTGAGTGCCACACTTCCGATTTGAGTGCCACACTTCCATTTTGAGTGTTATGCTGAGATCTGTCTGGTTTTGCTATTTATTTTGCATTTTTGTTTTTTGCGGCTCTTTTTTGTTTTTTTGTTTTTGTGACTGTGGAACCCAGTTCAGCTAGTGATTGATTGATTGTGTGACTGCAGTACATTGTTTATTGCTTTCATTTTATGGATCAATGGTCTCGTTAGATGGTAAAATTCATGTTAAATTCCTGTTTTAGGGGTTGTTTTTAAAGGTCTGGAGCATATTAATCCATTTTGCATTACTTTCTATGGGAAAAGCATGCCTTGGTTTTGGAACAGACTTCCGGAATGGATTAAGTTTGAGAACCAAGGTACCACTGTACCGGGATCACCGTACCTCTGTATGAATCAGCATAAGATCATGCTTGCAAATGACTAACGAGTCTGATTTTCATTCACAAAACCACTCCTATAAACTTCTCAGGTGCACTGAGCTAGGATCTCTAAAAACTTCGTTTTTGCCATGATCAGAAACAGGAAACTTTCTGAAAACCACAGGAGGGGAGAGTGATCTTGTGTTTGGATCTTGCTTGCAGGTTTCCAATGGGTACCTGGTTGGCCAGTACGAAAACAGGATGCTGTGCTACAATGGACCATTGGCTTGATCCAGAAGATCTTACATGGGCTGAGCATCTGCCAGCAAAACTCATGAAAGATGCAAAGGACAAATTCAGGGAAAGATTTTTTTTAATTACAGTATGTATAAAATCTAGACTGGAACTGCTCTAGAACTAGAACACTAAAAAAACCACTGACTGGATTATCTTAACAGTAATGTATGTGTGTGCTAGGCTAGGGCCTCTTGTTTTTGTTTTTTAATCTTTTCTTGGCATTTTTGTATGTGTATGTGTGTACTTTTTTCATCAGTTTTTCCAAAAACTTTAACAAATTAACTTCAAAACTTATTTCCCTTAACGATTAGACTTCCCACTCTTACCTTCATTATGTTTTTATTCCCACTCTTTTTCTACTGCATTATATAGCGTACTTTTATCTAATACGTACTTCCTCTATTGCAATTATAATCATTTCCCTTCCGCTGCTCATATTTTGAATCCTGTGCACAATTTCATTTGACAATAATGCTTTCTCAAATAGCCCCAAAAAGAGTCTCCACTGTTCCTTAAAAAGTTCATCACTTTGAATTTTCACTATCTTTACATTTTCAACACTTACTTGACGGAGTCTTATACATCTTGGCCATCTTATTTGGCATTAGATAATAACTTTATGGGATGCGGGTGGCGCTGTGGGTTAAACCACAGAGCCTAAGGCTTGCTGATCAGAAGGTCGGCGGTTCGAATCCCCGCAATGGGGTGAGCTCCCGTTGCTCGGTCCCAGTTCCTGCCCACCTAGCATTTCAAAAGCATGTCAAAGTGCAAGTAGATAAATAGGTACCGCTCCAGCAGGAAGGTAAATGGCATTTCCGTGCGCTGCTCTGGTTCACCAGAAGTGGGTTAGTCATGCTGGCCACATGACCCGGAAGCTGTACCCCAGCTCCCTTGGTCAGTAACGCAAGATGAGCACCACAACCCCAGAGTCAGATACGACTGGACCTAATGGTCAGGGGTCCCTTTACCATTACCTTACTAACTGTATATCATTTTCATATCATTTTATTTTAATGCATAACAGGCATTTTTGTAAAAGAAGACTGGCAAATATAGGATGGGGGACACCTGGCTTACTAGCAGTACATGTGAAAAGGATCTAGGGGTCTTGGTGGACCATAAGCTTAACATGAGACAACAGCATGTTGCAGCAGCAAAAAATGCTAATGCTGTTCTAGGCTGCATCAACAGGAGTATAGTGTCCAAATCAAGGGAAGCAATAGTACCACTCTATTTTGTCTTGGTCAGACCACACTTGGAATCCTGTATCAAATTCTGGGCACCACAATTTAAGAAGGATGTTGACAAGCTGGAAGGTACTCAGAGGAGGACAACCAAGATGTTCAAGGGTCTGTAAACTAAGCCTTATGAGGAGTGCTTGAAGGAGCTGGGTATGTTTAGCCTGGAGGAGATATGATAGCCATCTTCAAATATCTTAAAGGCTGTCACATGGAGGAGAGAGCATGCTTGTTTTCTCCTGTTCTGGAGGGTAGGACTTGAACCAATGGCCTCAAGTTGCAAGAAAGGCGATTCCAACTAAACAATTCAGGGGGGGAAACTTTCTGACAGTAAGAGCTGTTTAGCAGTGGACAGACTCCCTTAAGAGGTGATGGACTCTCCTTCCTTGGGAGATTTTTAAGCAGAGGTTGGGTGGCCATCTGTCATGGATGCTTTAGCTGAGATTCCTGCATTGCAGTGGGTTGGACTAGATGGCCCTTGAGGTCTCTTCCAACTCTAAGATTCTATGATTTCATGGGGGGGGGGGTTGTTAGGTATTATGCTTGTTTCATTCTGTTACTGTTACTGTTTGTTAGCCACTTTTGAGTCTCCTTGGAGAAACAGGTGGGTAGATTTTTGTTTGAAAAATGAAGTTTCAATGGGAAACTTTCAAGTGCATTCTATCCTAGTTTTCTAGATCCGTACTATAGCTCACCTTCCCCAACATAATGTAGCCATTTCAGCTAAGGTACTCATGAAGGGATACAGAAGAAAATGGCGGTAGAACAATGCTCTTTGGCACCTAAGTACTTTCTATGACCTCTCTAAAAGGTGCCTGTGGCCACTCTAGGGATAAAGGAGATAATGAAATGGCCTTCTGTCTTAAAAAGATTTGAGAAGGGGTAGGAATGGGTAGGAATAGCTGTATAATGTTAGCTACAGCCACCTTCCTCAGCCTGGTAGAGCATAAAATCTTATTCAGCAGGATAGAATTGTATGATGAACACAGTCAGTGGAGAATATCTGGTTTCCTCCTGCAATTCATGCTACCATTAGGCACTTTAACATGTTCTCATCAGTAAAGGCGTAAATGATCGCAACGGAAAAGAAAGCAAAACAATGTGAAATGAAATCCTATTATACCCAGAAGAGAAATCAAACATTCAACACTCTACAGGTAATTACATTTTCTTGGTAAAGTTGAAACAAGGTAGGGTGGGGGAGGGGAATCAGCACCTTCATCTCATTTTACATAGTGAATCTTCAGTCAGCTTCCAGCTGAGATTTTGTGTGGCATGTTTTCTCTTTCTTAGAATGGGTGACCTTTTCAAAATTCCAGCCTTACAACATGGTGTCTACAGAGTCTGTGGAACTCTGTTAAGATTTGTGAAATGCCTAAGTGAGTGTCGTTTCTTCAGATTTATCCCTCAGCTTGAATGGAAGAGGGGCGGGCGAGCAAAGCTACATACTAAATATGTTGAGACAGGAAAGAAAGTGTGTATTGTGGCTCCATTCATGAAATGGACTCTATATTTAGTGGCATGATTTCTGCTGTCCATTCACAGAAGGCCCATATTACAAAACTTCATTTGACTTTGGATAAAGAGGGTGCCTTCTTCCATGAATCTCTATCTAAAGCTGTAACTGGACATTTCAGCAGACATGGGGCTGCCATCCAAAACAGTAACACTATGTCTCCCTTTCCTTTGGATCAAGGAAGTGTGGAGGTGTAAAGAATGGTGGGAGCTGGAATCCATAGAATAAATCATAATGGCATTTTACTGGGCATAGAGGTGGTGGAAACAGGTCTCTTGAACAAGGTGGCTTCTTAGTGCTCCAATATATATCCTTCAGATCCATTTTTCCCCAACTGGTGAGAGGTTCCAGGAGCAGCACTTACCTGGGATTGGTTCCCTTTGAAGAAGAACCATGGGTAACATGCAGCAGTTCATAATATTTCAGTATGTTGACAAATGTACAAGTTGAGAATAGATGGCTTAGTCATCCTACAGACAGGAATTGCACAGAATATCTCAAGAGAATTGTGCTTTTAGCTTTCAGCTACCATCTCTTTCTCAGCCTCTGTCTTTATCTCATTCCAGAACTGCGGCCTCTGTTTTTTTACACACATACCCGGTCTTGCGCCATACCTCCAGCAAGCAGGGGGATGAGTAATCTCAGAAAATGACTCTCACCTGTCAAAGGTGTTAATTCCTAGCCATTCTGGCCCAATGGCATGTATAATTCCCTTAATAAATAAGAGAAGAATCCATGGCCCTCCAGATGATTATAGACTCCAACTCCCAACACTCCTAGCCAGCCAATAGTCAGGGAATGATGAGAATTTACTCCAGCCACATCAGGAGACCCACAGGTTCCCCTAACAATGCCATTCACCTAGGTCCAGAACCAACTAAAAATTGGTGGAACTACTCAGGTAGTTCAGCTTATAGATTGCTTCCCTTGATTTTTACCTTTGTCACCATTTGCTCCAGCAAATAGATGTCGGAAGCATGAAAAGCTGCATGTAAGTCTACATTGTTGTTGTTGTTTGGCATGCATAATCTCAGGCTCTAAGTATTCTGCCTACACACTTGTAGGCACAATGCTAAAAGTGGTGTGGTAGTCCCTTTGAAAAGTTTGGCTACTAGTCTGTTACAGAAGAAAGGCATACACTGCTAACTAAGCACTAGGCAAAATGATATTCCACTCACAAGCCCATTTCAGGACTACTGCTGCCAGGGGCGGAGCAAGGGGGCATAGAGGGCAGGCTGCCCCATGACACTTGGGCCAGCCCTGGCTTGTCCTGCCCCGCAGCCTGCTCGCAAACATGCTTGGTGGCCTGTTTGCAAGCCACGGAGCCAGGCCGCTCCACCCAACAGCCCGTCCGGGTCCCGCCTATAGCGGCGCCGCCAGGCGGGAACCACACAAACTGCGGGGTGGAGTGGCAGGCCACCAAGCAGGTTTGCGAGCAGGCTGCAGGGCAAGGCCGCTCCGCCCCACAGCTAGTCCAGGTCCCACTCAGCATCGCCGCTATGGCGCGGCACGTGTGCGCAGTGCATTGTACGCACTGTGCATGCGCCACTGCGTATGACACACGATGCACGGTGCGTGTGTTGGACACAGCGGTGCTGCACGTGCACCGCCGCTGGTTCCCTGGGTTTGCCGCCCCAGGTGACAGAGCGGCTCACTCTGCCACTGACTGCTGCTATAGCTGTGTGTGCCTATGAACCATCAGAAGGTTCTGTAGTGTATCAGGCAAACATATGAAGACCCTTTTCCTCCAAAGCAAAATAGGAGCTAAAAGAGCAAGTGGGGGATTTCTGTTCTAATACAATTATTAAGCATTACAACATGTGAAAGTACATAATAAAACAATTAACCTTTCCACCCAATGAAGCATTTGCTCTCTTTGGGCAATAATATCATCAGCCGTTACAGTGCCAATGCACAACATCGTTTGAAGACTTCTGTCTTTGGAGGCAAGATATATCTGGTAATTAGAGGCCCCAAAGACCATTTTTTCATCCGTCCACAAATGTCATTCGATGCAACAAACAATCCTTATTCATGTATACTAAACGCCATTGCAAATAAAGCCATTTCCCCCCCCCCCACATGTAGCACAAATTTACCATCAAGAAGAGAAACACCCAAATAAATAAGTTGGGCATCAAGTAAAGAGAAGCAAGAAAATTGTATTTAAATTTAATATGCATATGCATACTAGATGTAACAAAGTGTAGCTTTAATCTGTTTTACAGCAGAGGGGATTTTTGCCAGTTTCAGTTTATGGCATGCAATACCTGCAGCATTTTGACATCATCACAAGGCCTGTGGCAGACCTACATTTAGGGGGCCCTGAAGCTTGAACTGTCATTTGCATCCACCAATGAGGTTTGTGTAACTACTGTTATCTTCTTCAATGGGGTTGTTCCACAACATATTGCCTACCTTTACAACATATGGGATTGCTGAAATATATGCAGCAACAAATATGGTCAAATTGAGTCGAGCGACTCAAATTGAGTCTACTAAACCCCAAGATTTTAAGCTATGTGGACTAAAGTAGTTTCTGTAGTCCCTCTAGATGAGTGTTTTTCAACCACTGTTCCGCGGCACACTAGTGTGCCGCAAGATGTTGCCTGGTGTGCCGTGGGAAATTACTTTATATATAGTCAATATAGGCACAGAGTTAAAATTTTTTAACATTTTCTAATGGTGGTGTGCCTCGTGATTTTTTTCATGAAACAAGTGTGCCTTTGCCCAAAAAAGGTTGAAAAACACTGCTCTAGAGGCCCTAAAGCTTAAGTTTCATTAGTTTCAGAGAGTCTCTCCTCCCCACTCCAATCCAAGGTAAGGGTGCCATTTATTTGTTGCATCTGGTCACTTTACTAAAATTCAGTTATGCTATGTTAGACTTCCTAGGTTGCAATGTGGCATTTTAGCCAAAGCAGCTGTCACCCAGGTCCAATTTATGTATTGCTGTCATGACAGCCCCAAAAGTATGCTTCCCATGGCCCAGCTCCACATCACTGTAGCTTATGATCGCTATAGTGTAGATTACTGGATCATGTAGATTCACTCAAATCAAGTCACCTTACTTCCCATGCCAGAATCACCAGCAAGGTGAGGGAGAGGAGGAGGAAGAAGAACATAATTCAACCTTCTACATGTTACCAAGGTAATGTAGAGCTGGACCACAGGGTATTTTTGGCAGCTCTCATCCAATCTTAGTAATGTATGCATTTGGCATCAAAAAGAAACATATGCATGTTTCGTCATTTTTAGAACTCGTGATAAATTAATCAGGACTCTCTTGTGCCTGGTGCAAAGAGAACATTACCACCATTAAATGTTTCAAAAATTCATTTGCAAGAGGTTAGTTAAAATTACCTGTCTGTCTGTCAGACACACATGATTAAGAGCGACAATAATTACTACTCAGCCTCTAGTGACAGTGGCTTAATGACAATGATCAGGATCCACAAGGCTACACAAGGCATGTCCAGTCACATTTCTTACTCTGCCATTACCTAAACTGTTTTTGCCAGTTCCCTCAGGTTCACAAAACAGGGGTCATGTGACATGCAACCTAGTTCCTGCTCATTGAGTGGCAACTTTATCACTATTTTCTATTGGTTTTTAGTTTAATGGGTAGATTAATCAACTAACACTTTAGTTGATTCATTCGGGTACTAATTTAATCAGTGCAGCTGTGTGAGTTAAGATGCATGTGTTACCAGGGGTGTAGCAAGGGGGGCGGGGGGGGCGGGCCACCCCGGTCTCCATAATGGAGGGGGTGGCAAATTACCAAGGAACAATTTTTTTGAATATTTTTTTGAATATTTTTTAAAAATGCCTGCTCCGAAGGTCTTATCTTACTATACTAGAGATTATATAGCTATATATGAAATTTCATGCATATCGGTTAATATCTTGACCCTCCTCCAACAAAATAGCTGTTCACTTGGCTGTTTTCCTATGTCATGAAGGCTAAAATTTCAGTTCAGAGAACACTTACTGTTCCCAAACCTAACCCTGTGGAAAGCCATCTAATTAGACTTTAATTTGATTTTGAGATGTTTTTAGGAGGTAATTTAATTATTGATTGATTTTATACCAATGTTATGTATCTGATGTTAGCCACCCTGAGCCCGACTTTGGCCGGGGAGGGTGGGATATAAATAAAAGTTTTTTTATTATTATTTCTTGTTATTATTCCTTTGTAAGAAAATATGAAATAACGTAAAACCATTGGGGGGGGAATCAATGGGGGGGGTAACAAGAAATTTTCCGCACCGGGTACCACCTGACCTTCCCATGCCTGGGGGGGGGGGTGACCAAAATATTTGCCCCCGGGTACCAATTTATCTTGTTACGCCCCTGTACAGCATCTAAACCTCATTGAGAGAGTTGATATATGTTAAGATGCAGCAAAAGAATTGACAACTGTGTTTTGTTTTGTTTTTTTAAAAGATAGGTTTCTTTTATTAAACTGTAAGCCAGCTCACCGTTCCTTCATATCTCAAAAAAAGTAGAAGACCTCCAATATTGTGAGTTTGGTAATATACAAATGCATTTGCATTTATACTTTAATTGTAAGGAGAGAATGTTTTTTTATTCTTCCCCTAAAGCCTATGCATTCACAATTAATGAAGTACAGTGGTCACCCTAAGGCAGCATGTACCCTTCTGGCAACTGGTATGTAACTGACATACTTGTAAAGCTAAAAGTAAGGTAAATGACCCTTGGGTGGTTAAGTCCAGACTTGCAGTGCTCATCTCGCTTTTCAGGCTGAGAGAGTCAGCATTTGTCCACAGCTTTCCGGGTCATGTGGCCAGCATGACTAAACTGCTTATGGCGCAACGGAACACCGTGATAGAAGCCAGAGCACACGGAAACGCCGTTTACCTTCCCACCGCAGCAGTACCTATTTATCTACTTGCACTGGCATGCTTTCGAACTTCTAGGTTGGTAGGAGCTGGGATAGAGCAATGGGAGCTCACTCTGTTGCAGGGATCCACACACTGCTTGCCACAACTCAGCAAGCCCAAGAAGCTTGGAGGTTTAGACCACAGCGTCACCCATGCGGTATGCTGTATGAACGCACTGCATTTTTTGAGGCCGTGTTTTCCAGTGGAGCAAACCTTTTTTGCATGTTTTGTTCACCAGCATTGCCTGCTTATAAAACAGAAATGTTTTCCTCCCACACCCCTGCTCTAACAATCCCTGCCTGCAGATGTTTTCTAAAAATGTGTCTACCGCATTCATTTTATATAACTTGGAACTTTTTTATTTTAAAAAATGACATAGCAGTTTTGTGTGGGTTTTTTCTTTTCTTTTTAAAAGAGCTGATGTGCTATAAGAGTGGCGCAGAGGAAGCTCTGCCTTCTGTACAGGTATAACATGCCACCTGCAAGAAAATCTGTCAAGTGTCTCATTGCCTTTGACAACAACTCAGTCAAAAACAATCACGATGGCATCGCTGGAGATGATGGGACCTGCAAGAATGCATAGACACAGAGGAAGAAAGGTCAGTGTGGAGATAAATGTTGCATCTCATATTACTGGAATCTCCTTGAATCCTAGCACCACAATTCACTATTAAGACACACTGCTATTAGTTTTATTGATTGTATCTGTTCCAGGCAGCTATCTACAGAGCGTTGATAAGCATACTTATCAAGTGTTCCTCATTGTGACAGACAACCCACATTTATTTTCATTTTTTAAAATAAAAAAAACCACCCAGGTTTTTTCTGCTGCCTGTGCAAAGTCCTCCTGCCTGCTTGTGTTTCTCAAAGGCCTCGGCTTTTCAAATGAGTTGAACCCAAAGTGGATTGTTCTGGTTTTGCATACAGAAAAATAACACCCTGACACAACCACTTCCCACTGACATCCAGTCCTTGGACGTACAAATGTTGACCTTTTCCAGGCAATTAGATTTAGTTTTAGTTGAAATCATAATAAAAGAGAAACCAGTAAGTTAGTAACAAGTTACCGTAAATATGAATGAATGATATAAATTAAACTGGACTTTTATTATATTAGTTGTGTAATTTGCAATCAGAATTGGAAATCATCTTGTCTTCCTCCTTTGGAGTAAAAAGTGTGGAATAAAATTATCAAGTCAAAACATTTTGAAGGGCCAAACTGCACACATTGTAGAAGAGTTGTGGTTTAAGCGCTTGACAATAATAATAATAATAATAATAATAATAATAATAATAATAATTTGGCTGCTCAAAATTGAGCACAGCAACTCATCCCTGGTAGGTCTGGCCCCCATGAAGGAGTTGCTGAGACTGAAGGCCCCTGCCTCCCCACAGCTGTCTTAGTACCAGCCCTCTTCAGGGTTTGTTTTGAGCAATCAGAGACTGTGCATGTGCGCTGCTGATATCTCCACCCTTTTCATGCCTCTTCTGGTTGTAGGAGACAAGGAGGGAAGGGAACTTGTCACAGCAGAAGGGAGGGGGGGAGATAGAGAGCCATTACTTATCACCAGCCTGATTCACCTCTGCCTCTTGGCTTCCCTCCTCCCCTGCTTCAGCATCTTCCTCTGATTCTGGACTTCTTTCTGTCACAGACTCTCCCAGCTCACTAATCCCCTTTACCCCTTCAGCTTCCAACAACACCTCCTATTCCGTGCAACCACTCATTCTCGTCCCACCACCACTTCCCAGGCTCTGAGCCTTCTTCCCTTGGGGACTCCCCAGCTGGTTCCTCCTACCATTTCTCTGTGTCCAACCAGTTTGTGACAGCTATATGAAAATGGCCTCCCAAAATAATTTTTGAGGGCCGCCAGAAAAATTAAGGAGAGTATAGATCACCATGGTTCAGATGAGCAAATTTATTTCCTGAATCAGCTTCACTGGAAAAGACAATGGTAGCCTGGGAAGAAGTCATGTCATTCAGCAAACCCACCCTGCATGCTATCTCTTTAGAGATATTACCAGAGAAGGGAGTGAGGGGGACCCAATCATGTGGAAATACCTCCCCTACCATTTCAGTAATGTAGCGTTCAGCCTCATGCGGAAAAAAACCCCTCCTGCATGATTGAGATCAAAAAATTCATCAGTAAATCTGTAAGATCTCATTTGATAACTTAATTGTTTCTAAAGTGAAAAGCACTTCTAATAAAAACTCTAATTAAAACACAACAATTATCTTCTGCAACTGTAACTTGCTTCTAGAAGAAAATCTGTTGATGGCAACAGGTTGCGCCCATTTCAGCAATTACATTTCCTACTGGCATGATTTCCTTGGTCTAATAAATTATACCAAGAAGTTAATGAAGTGGACAGTTAAATGCATTTAATCTATTTTCCCCATAACAAAGATTAACAAGAGAAGATTCAGATGTTTTTTTAAAAAAATATGAAGAAATGAGATGCATTGGAAATCAAGTTCAAGTTGCATCGAAAGGTTCTGCCAGTTTACAGTGGTCACACTAGGGGAAATAATTTTCAGTAATGAAAGACTAAGGTTAACAGACAATGAGAGTCATCTTCTGTTGGTCAAAAATAATCAGCCCTTGGGGAAAGGCTTTCAGTCAAGGCAGGTTTTTTTTTAAGTGCCACTTAAAGAACCAGACACATTCCTGAAAAGCCGATAACAAGGAAACTTTCATTGAGTAGCTGAATGCACCCACTCAGATTGGATGTGGCCAGTCTCATGGAAAACACAAGTTTGATTCACAGTGCATGTTTGAGGGAAGCACTGAAGAACGTAAGAAGAGGCAGCTGAATCAGGCCAAGTGTTCATCTTGTCCAACATCCTGTTGTCACAGTGCCCGACCACATGCCTGTAGGAAGCCTACAAGCAGGACCCAAGCACAGGAGCATTCTCCCCTCCTGTGGTTTCTACCAACTGGCAATTAGAAGCATTGCTGCCTCCAAATGGCAATCACTCACAGCTGAGTAAGATTGTCTTCCATGAACATGGTCTTAACAGTGAGTCCGTAAGTGACTGCGGAAGCCAATTCTAAATCCACACGTCCTTCCACAGTGGGGACATAGGTTTCCGGGCGGGAGTTGATCAGTTGATCATGGTGAGGGTTTGCCAAGCATGCCTTCCTCTTAGCACATTTCTCCCTTTCATCCTGAGTTTGAGCATCTTCAAAACCCATGACACCTTTGGTAAAGGCTTCTCTCCAATTGGAGTGCTCACAGGCCAGTGTTTCCAAATTGTCAGTGTTTATACTACATTGCCTTGAGAGAGTCTTTAAACCTCTTTTGTTGACCACCAGCATTACGCTTTCCATTTTTCTGTTCGGAATAGAGCAGTTGCTTTGGAAGACGATTGTCAGGTATCTGAACAATATGACCAGTCCATCAAAGTTGATGTTGAAGAATCATGGCTTTGACACTGGTGATCTTTGCTTCTTCCAGTACACTGGCATTAGTTCGCCTATATTCCCGAGTGATATGTAAAAAATTCTGGAGGCACCGTTGATGGAATCTTTCAAGGAGTTGGAGATGGCGTTTATAAGTGATCCATGTTTCACAAGCATACAGTAAGTTTGGTAGTACAATAGCTTTGTAAACAAGCATTTTGGTTTCTCTGCGAATGTCCCAGTCCTCAAACACTCTGCACTTCATCATGGCTAGCAGCCACTGACAGTCTTATCCAAGATGAATTTATCTAATCTTTTAAAGCCATGCACATATTGGCAACAGAGAACAGTGTATAGGAGCAAGTATATGGCTGGCATCTAGGGTTAAAGGATAGAGGCAGCTGGCCACTTGGTTCTTCAGTCTAGGGACCAAAATGAAACAGGGATTTGTCTATGAAGGGATATGTCCACCTAGCTCAGTTTCTGCATGCACACACACACACAAAAACACAATTTACTATTTATGCTGGGTACCATTTCCGTTCCATACATTTTGAATTTTCTGGACATAGCCAGAATATAGCAGTTGGAAACTGTCTAGGCAGAAATCGCTCAAATGTCCAGGAAAATCCAGACATATGGCAACCCTTGTCGGAAGTCTAGATTTTGGCAAAATTCCTTAAAAATCACTGAAAATCTTTTTTCTTTTTCTTCCTTTTTTAGATTTAGAAGAAGAGGATGATGACGAGGATAAGGATGAGGAAGAGGAAGAAGAAGAAGAAGAAGAAGAAGAAGAAACTTCAACAACTTTTGTGTCGGGATGCTTGAAATAGAATGCACCCTGTTAAAAGCCAAAGCATGCAGACATAACTGCCGCAGAGGAAATGTGTGAAATTGGATGCAGATCCCCTACCATGAAAATACAGGTCTGCACTTGAGCTACTCTCAGAAATTCAGTAGAATGTCCAGAGTCATTCCTGTAGAGCAGGGCTGGCCTGAGATTATGATGATGATGATTTTTTTTGTTGCCCAAAGCAAAGGATAAAGTGCCATTGTGACAGATGATGGGCCTTGGGTCATCCCCATGAAGACCCTGCAGCCAATCTGTGCTGGGTGGAATGTCAACCAATCAGGATGCAGTGGAGAGTTAGAAGATAGAACTTGACTGTTTGATGGTTAGATAGGACTTGGATTGGGCATGAAAGGGGCTTGGCTAAGGGATCAGTTGGGTGATTAAGGGTTTGTTAGGGCAAACCAGATTGTTTCCCTAAAGGGCAGGAAAATATCCTAGAAAGGGGCTGGAAGTGTTTTACTGAAATAGAAGAACAAATAGCCATTCTAGGATAAATCACTTTATTTAGAAACAGGTCCAAAGTGAAAGTGACTGTGGCTGAAACAAAGTGCCTGATCAGAGCAACCATTAAGCTTTAAACCTTGTTGAGTGCGTATAAATAAAACTCAAATTTTGTTTCCAGCATGCCTCATCTTTACTTTATTACCAGATTAAGGGGCAAGTTATCACAAGCTAGAGCTGAGTATGTTTAGCTTGGAAAAGAGGAAACTGAGAGGAGCTATGATAGCCACCTTCAAATATCTTAAGGGCTGTCACATGGAAGAGGGAGCACGTTTGTTTTCTCCTGCAGTGGAAGGTAGGACTCAAACCAGCTTACAAGAAAGGAAATTCCTACTAAACATCAGGAAGAACCTTCTGACAGTAAGAGCTGCTAGACAGTGGAACAGACTCCCTCAGGAGGTTGTGGACTCTCCTTTCTTGGAGGCCTTTAAGCAGAGGTTGGATGGCCATCTGTTGTGGATGCTTAAGCTGAGATTCCTGCATTGCAGGGGGTTGGACTAGAAGACCCTTGGGGTACCTCCCAGCTCTACAACTCTATTATTCTTATATTCTAAGTTTGCCTTTAACATCAGTTAAAGTGTTTGCTGCAGAATATTGGTAAATGCTACCACATATGGAGAATCTCAGACCTCTCAAGTGCTACTAGCAAGGGAGTGTCTAATTTTGAAACACAAAACAACCTGGACACTCCCATCTTTATTAGGGCAGTCTTTCTGAGCCACCTCTCCTGATTCCATGTACAAATGCCAACCAGACTGGTAGCTGAATCTTAGGGCTGAAGGCAAACTGTGGGACACCACAGAGCTCTGTCCTCCAACCACACACACACACACACACACACACACACACACACACACACACACACTGCTTGCCACAGCTCAGCATCTGCCACCTGAGGTCACTGTTCATTCTTGTCTCATAAGTCTGCTTACCATTGCTGCCTGGCCACGTCCAAGTCTGCAGCTCAGCGATGGTGACTTGGGGGAGAGTGCTTGGCCAGCAAATGCAGCCTGCTGGCCCTGCTCACTGGCCAGGACTATGAAATGTAGCCTGCCTGCCATTTGACCATCCACAGACAGACGGACTTAGGCAAAGAATCTCCCTAGGGGTGGGATCAAATCTGCCGGTAGGCATCATATGGGTCCACTCCCAGGGGATAAATTGAGACATGTCCAGGCCTCCTCATCCAGTTTTATTGTCAGAACTCCCACCTTCTAACTAGTACCAGTATATTGATTTTTACGTGCTCAACCTTGCTATGGACTTCGTTGGCCGCCATATTTTGGGCTGGGCAGGAATTTCCCCACTTGGCGAATTGGCTCTGGGCTTGTGGCTTTCATCTGCCTCATAGCAATCATCTCTACTTTGTGTGGTTAGGCATTAGGTAAGCCTTAGTCTTGGCTGAAGGGCAGGTTGTAGCCTCTGCCTGCCCCTCCATGGAAATGGGTATACTGTTAAAGCAATCCAGGAGGAGTTGCTTCTGTCCGGATGCCCTGGAGGGGGCTAGGGTTTTTAGCTCTCCTCTAATGGGGACCCCTCAGAGAGTATCCCTATTTGATGTAGGTCATAAGATCCCCCAGGGTCAGTTGACCCTTAAAACCCTACCAGCAAACACGCTGGAGTTTAAATGGTTGTACCCAATGCCTATGACAATCCATTCAAATTTGCAATCAATAAAGTTGTGGCCTATTTGGTCCCAATATATTCTCATTGTTTTGTCTGGTTATTACATTGCATTGAGGGTCAACAGAATCACAGGGCCTTTCATTTCTCTGATGAAAATAGGGATGTCCCATTCCATAATGATAATTTTACTGCTTATACACCACACATCTTACTGGGCTGCTCCAGCCACTCTGGACGGCTTCCAACATATCTTTAAAAAATATAATAAAACATTAAACATTAAAAAATACTTCTCTAAACAGGATTGCCTTCAAATGCTCAGGGGTCAGATAACTCCACACCGTCCAACATTTCTCCAATGAAAATAGGGACATCCTAAGGAAAGGTGGGACATTCCGGGATCAAATCAGAAACTGGGACAGCTTCTCTAAATCAGGAATGTCGCTGGAAAATAGGGACAATTGGAGAATCTGCAACAGAGTTGACCTGCCCTGAGTCCTAAGTTTTATAAGCAACAGTGACCTTGACAAAACAGCTGAGCAGCTTTTATGGACCATGCAGTAAGAATGTCCAGAATAATCACGTTCCGAAAGAAAGCAACTCCCTTGCTGGGTAAAGGAGATACACATAGTTATTCTCAAAAATATGCAAATTCCACATGTAACAGAGAAGGGAGGATTCTTTCCTTGTTAACATCTTGAAAACTTTGCAATAAACAGTAATCCACAAAAGCTTTAATTTTACATGATTAAGGGATTGTTCCCAGTGCTGGATTGCAGCATTTCATTTACAGACAGAGGAGAGAAAAGAAAAAAAATACTTGGCCATCTATCTGGAAATCACACTTTATATACATTCTTTGTTGCTTACTTCCATGTAAAAATATAGGTCAAAGTGATTTCTCCAGGGTGAACCTCTCCTTTCCCTTTGCACCATCTTCTGATAATGAGGAGAACAACTTTGATATATTGGACCCTGCCTTTCCTTGATTGCAATTCCCCCCCCCCACCAGTACTCAGATTGTGAATCTCAGGACTGCAAATGTTGCAGAATAATTTATTAGAGCAATACCTAGTCCCACATCTGAAACAAAACAGCAGAATAAGATAATGTAACGTGCTGTTAACGAACTCTATAATGAAAATCACCTCCCTCCATCGAGCCTGAGTGCAGTGTAATCGTACCCAGATGTAATAATTAGATCATAATTAGATAGTCAAGGTGAGGAAAGTGTCTTAGCAGTAAGTACATGACCAAAGTGGAAGCTATTCAGATATATATCCCTGCTGTGTTAAAGTGCTACCTGCCACAGGAAAAGAAACTGAAAAGTCAAACTGAACAAAATATTGCATCAAGTCCGGAAAGGAACACGTGGTTTCCTTAGAGATATCAAAAGTCTATGCAGTGCAAGTACTCCACCTGCTATATTGAATCTCACCACCCCAGAACCTTAAGTCATCTTCAGGCATTCAGAATCCAAGCCCTAGAATCAAAGACTCTGGGAGCTGGAAGGGAACCAAGAATTCTGCCCCCTGCAATGCAGGAATCTCAGCCAAAGCATCCATGACAGATGGCCATCCAACCTCTGCTAAATAACCTCCAAGGTAGGAGAGTCTGCAAGCTCTCATGGGAGTCCATTCCACTGCCGAACAGCTCTTACTGTCAGAAAGTTTCTTCGACTGTTTAGTTGGAATCTCCTTTCTTGTAACTTGAAGCCGCTGCTTTGAGTCGTACCCTTCAGAGCAGGAGAAAAAAAGCATGCTCCATCCTCCATGTGATGGCCTTTAATATATTTGAAGATGGCTATCATATCTCTTCTCAGGCTAAACATACCCAGCTCCTTCAAGCACTCCTCGTAAGGCTTAGTTTCCACACCCTTCGTCATCTTGGTTGCCCTCCTCTGCACGTGTTCCAGCTTGTCAACATCCTTCTTAAATTGTGGTGCCCAGAATTGGACACAGTATTCCAAGTGTGGTCTGACCAAGGCAGACTAGAGTGGTATTATTACTTCCCTTGATCTGGGCACTATATTTGTCCCTATTGAAATTCATTTTGTTAGCTTGTGCCCAGTTCTCAAATCTATTAAGGTCGTTTTGAATTCTGCCTCTGTCTTTTGTGGCATTAGCTACCCCTCCCAGTTTGGTGTCATCTGCAGATTTGATGAGCATCCCCTCAATTCCTTCATCCAAGTCATTTATAAAGACATTAAACAACAACGGCCCAGGACAGAACCCTGCGGCACCCCACTTGTCACTTTTTCCCAGGACGATGAGGAACCATTACTTTTTGGGTTCTCTTTGAGTACTCTTTGGGTTTCGTCAGTCAACCAGCTACAAATCCAAGTAATCTGGTTAGGGACCAGGCTGTAGGTATGATCATGTTAACTCTGCCATCTCACCATTTATACAGCAGGGCAGCAACACTAACTCTGTTGCCACTCTTTTCAGAAGTTTAGTTTTCCATGGTTCTAAAATAAGGTTACCAGACGTCTCCGGTTCCTGCGGACAGTCCCCAGATTTGCAAATCTGTCCCTGAGAAACGTGGCAGTGGCAGCCTCAGCAGCCTGGAGCCAGCCTGGTAGCGCAGTTGGCTCTGGCTGGCTTCAGGAGCTGCTCGCTGCCACTGCCACTGCCGAAGGGAAACCGGGGACGTCTGGTAGTACAGATCTCCTGCCCCCTTCCCGCTTTGTTTTGACAGATCGGGGGAGGCTCGGGAGTCGCGGGTGGGTGGCCGCTGCCCAGGAGGGGCGCAAGGGGTGCAGTTTCTCTGCCAGGCAAGGTGCAAAGCCCTTCTTTTGCACCCTGTAAAACATAAATGTGCAGTTTTTTTTAAAACTGAGCAACGGCGCACCACCCGCCCGTGACTCCCAAGCCTCCCCCGATCTGTCAAAACAAAGGGAGAAGGGGGCAGGAGATTGCGGAAGCCTGGGGGGTCATGGATGGGCAATGCGCAGTTGCCCAAAAACTGTGTATTTATGTTTCACAGGGTGCAAAAGAAGGGCTTTGCACCTTTACACAATATGCATGTGTGCTTGGACCCAGGGTCTTTTGCCTCACCAGCCTCTCTACTGACTCCCTGTTGCTATTCAGCTTCCCTCCCCCCCCCAAAAAAAAAGTGTCCCCAGATTCATTGAAAAAAAATCTGGTAACCATATTCTAAAATGTACATTAAGCCTACATCCCTTGTGATTTAAAATATACTGTATATAAGAATGCTCTCAGAGGGTGTTTGGGGATTTGAAGTTAAGCATTCCATTCAACTAGCTCTTACTCTGAGTAGACCCACTGAAATTAGTAGGACTAAGTCATGGCCATTAATTTCAGTGGTTCTACTAGGAGTCAAAGTTAGCTGAATACAACTCTTTGGGGGCAACCCTATGGCCAGATCTGCCAGGATGAGCAGTTTTAGGATGCAGTAGGTACATTAGATATCCCAATAGGACCTTTAAAACTCTAGGGCACCATGCACAAGATAACATGGGAGAGCATTTATCTGCGTCTTTCAATATACTATTTCCATTTCTCTTACTCTCTGGAAATGTATTTAAGTATGTCATATTGTGAAGTGAATTCATGCTGGGACCTTATCCCACACTGCATTGGAAGCCCTGTGACATCAATGAAGAGAACAGTTGGAAAGGAAGTCAAAAAGAAATGATTTGCCACAAAATTCTGAAGCAATTTTTAAAGCAATTCATTTAGAGCCCTGGTCCTATTTAGATAGTCAAGTTGGGGGAAGTGACATAGGTTAAGGGAAGGATCAAAGAGGAAACTATTCCATTAATTTGAATCTGAAACCATGCACAGAGTCTACTGGTGTAAAACAGGTCCCCCACTTCAGACCTTCCCCCTCCAACATGGAGAAGGTGATGATGGGCACACCACCAGGAGGGGAGGCCCACAAGCATGGTCCTGTCTTCCTCATTCTTATGACCATAACCACAAGAGAGAAAAGACCAAAATGGGGCCTGCATGGGTCTAGAAATAAGCCTACAGTTGACCATAGTCATGGCATATTGAAGGTGTCAGTTGAACAGGCAGAGGGAAGGTACTGGCCTCCTTGAGGGGGAAGGTTTTCAACTGTGATTTACCTTCAGCTCTCATCTCCTCAAGATGTCAGCAGTATCTTTCCTCAATTAGACACTCAAAATGCACGAGTTGCCTCCATGGGTGAAATATACTCGGAGTAAAGTGTGAATTTCATGCTCTTTATTCAGCTCATAGTAGTGAGGACTGCAGTTCCCCCAAAACGTTTGCTTTATATACACTATTTACACAATGGGCCCCACGTGATTGGCTAATTCCGGAATACTCCTGTATGCCAATCGGGTTGCGGATTCACTTCCACCTGGAGCTGGATTGGGTGGCTCCTGCGGACCAATCAGACTGCTGCATCTCAATCCTATTGTTCTAGGACCAATCAGACTGCTGCAATCTCAATCCTATTGTTCTAGGACCAATCAGGCTGCTGCATTTTGGATCCTATTCAACTCAGTACATAACAACGGACCTCTAGTCCCTTGTCTTCTCTTTTTTTTAATTCTTTTATTTAGTTCCTTGTCTTCTCAACTTTCTTCTGACAATTCTGACAAGAAAAAGAAACTTTAAAGTAGGTTGGAGAAACTTTGGCTATCCAGATATCATTGAACTCCCAACAATAATAATTTTATTATTTATACCCCACCCAGCCACTCTGGGCAGCTTCCAACACATATAGAAACATAACAAGACATCAAACATTAAAAAACTTCCCTATACAAGGCTGCCTTCAGACGTTTTCTAAAAGTTGTATATTTATTTATCTCATTGACAGCTGATAGAAAGGCATTTCACAGGGAGGGTGCCTCTGCCGAAAAGGCCCTCTGCCTGCTTCCCTGTAACTTTACTTCTCACAGTGAGGGACCCCCCCAGAAGGCCTTCAGAGGCTCCCAACTCCTATCATCTCTGACCATTGGCTATGCTGCCTAAAACTGACTGGAGTTGGAATCCAACAATGTCTGGATGGCCATAGGTTCCACATCCCTTATCTAAAGGGATGACCTTCCAAACACAAACAATGGGATAAACTGCAGCTATTGGGATGCAAGTAAACAAAAAAAAGTTTAGCAGGTGCTGTGCTGTAGACAGTACAGCGAAGGCAACTGCCTGATGACAATGGGCCAGGAGCAACTGAGGCCCATGTGATTGGTAGTGTAATAATTCAGTGAACTAATTTCGGATAGAATTTAATTTTCAAAATGGGAGGGGAGGGAGAAGGGGGACTGAGAAATGTCCTCTTTGAAAAAAGAAAGCTCTGCAACGATAGCTTTATTCGCTGCTGTGATGTGTGTGGTTTGTCAGTTACACTTCAGAAAATCTGGGGGAAATGTGACTAGAGTGTTGTTTTTAACAGCATTGTGTTAGCAGTTCATCACCGCTGCCAACCTCTGAAGACACTGGCATCTGTTTGTCTGCAGAGAAATGCAACAACAGGGTGGAGGTGAAGCTACAAATGTAGACACTCTGAATTGCTCTTGGCATTACACTTTCAAGAGCAGGCAATGTGTTTTCTGACTAATGGCAAGAGAGCACAGCTTTTCCTTTAGGAAATCATGTCATAGGTGTTTCAACCTCTTCCTGATGCCTTATTTAAAGACATACATCGTCTTCTGAGATAGACACAAAGAAGGTCACAGGGTTGTAAATGCTCTGAAATAATATTTAGTAGATAGCCATGGCACCATAAACTAATTGTGGTTTATGGTTGAGGAGCTAAAGAGTATGCCCAGAAGTGGGGATTCTTCTGCCAAAGGACAGACCATGTTAAGGCA
This sequence comes from Lacerta agilis, assembly GCF_009819535.1. NCBI lineage: Eukaryota > Metazoa > Chordata > Lepidosauria > Squamata > Lacertidae > Lacerta > Lacerta agilis. The sequence goes on from NC_046318.1 coordinate 19,345,777, forward strand.
TGAACGGGGAACCTGTGGTCCAACAGGTGTTAACTCCCATCATCCCTGACCATTGACCATTGTAGTCCATCAACAACTGGCTCCATATCCTTGGATTAAGACATCTACACAGCTCCTTTCCTACATTGGACTTCCCAGTCACCCCAAAACCAGTAAGCCTTCTACCCCGAACTTAGCTGACATGAGTATCAGATTGATTCATTCGTAATAACAATCCTAATACCAATAATGAAAGGTGTAAAAATGTATTTTTTTTAAAAAAAAATCTACTCTATTTTAATAAGAAGAGCTTATAACCATGTCAGAAAAGCACACAATTTTAAACTTTAAGCAAACCATATACAACTAAACTATACAGTGCAGGTCACTACAGATGGGCTAAACTAGATTTGTCTGTAGTGTAAAGCAGGCTTCCCCAACTGGTGCCCAATAGATGTTTTGGACTACAACTCCCATCATTCAGTGATCATGGCCAATGGTCATGGATAATGGGAGTTGTAGTACATTTAAAAATAAATAAATATTACAAAAACATAAGTCTCCAATGCTCTCTCTGTGTGCCATACAACTCCTGAAACTATATGGAAATTGACCATGTAAAAGGCCATTCTAGAACATCCCATTGCTCAGGGAATCAGGACTCACAGAACAATTGTTCAGTTCAGGCACCATGTCAAACATTGATTTGGGGCAAATCCACACTTTGTTTGAGGTCCCAAACCTCAAACCATGGTTTGAAGATGCTTGTACACTTTAATTTTCCATCTGCTTAGCATTCAGCTACATAGATTTACTCACATCTCAATGGTTCAGCATCACCTTAATATGACAGCAACAGTCACTCACTGTGGTTGGAACCAAACTCAGTCAAACCTAGAGTAGTCCTTAGTCGTACTTAAAATCATTGTGGCACATTAGTCCTGATTAACTTAGTCTGATTGATTTCAACAGGTCTGCTCTAATTATGACTACACCTGGATCCAACCCAATGTTTTGTGAATTCAGATGTAATTGGAAACTGTGGTTAGTGCAAACTTTGGTTTTCAAACCAGCTTCAGACCATGGCTTGATATCCTGACCTTGCAGCCTCTGACAAACCATGGTTTGTGAGCTGGTATAGCCTTATACATTTAAAAAATACATTTAAAAGATTCGGTTGAAAGAAACATGGCTTGATCATGCTTTTGGAATTTTCCCTGAATGCAGCTAATAGGAGCTGAGAATTATGAGAGGAAAGGGGAACTACTTTTTTTTTTTTTTTAAGGATGCCTCCTATCTGTATATTTTATTAAGCAGATTCTTGGGGGGTTAGTGTCTTCAGGGGAATGAGCGTAAATAGTTTATGTAATTAAAAATTGTGCCAATAATATAGCCAGGAGCAGGGAGCTTGGTGCAGTCCAGACGCAGCAGTGGAACCAATCTGATGTAGGACAATCTGAAAGTCCCAGTTCACCATGCCAAGCTCCCTGCTGCTTTGTCCCTTCCCCTCTCCCTCCACTTCCCTGTAATTCAGGAAAAACAAAACTCACTGATCTGGACATCCCTAGGAATGTATAAAGCTTTCTAATACCTTGTTAGACCATTGGTCCATTTTACTTATAATGTCTACACTGACAGACAGTGACTCTCAAGGGTTTCACACAGAAGTCATTGACCAACCCTACTGGGATAAGGACCAAATGTGGGAACTTCTGCATGAAAAGTATATACTCTGCTACTGAGCTATGGCCCTTCCTCTCATTTCTGGAAGGAGGCAGGCCCAGAGAAATTACTCATGCAGAGATCGAAGATGTGCATGTCTGCTTCATCTGTGTATCCTGATTAAAAGTTCCAATCTCGCCCAGTGTAGAAATGCAGCAGAATGATTCATCTGCTACAGAGGCTGAATGGAGTGGTGCAAAACCAGAAGAACCATGGGAATCCATAAAAGGAAGGCTCATATGTGGGGGTAGGGTTTGGTTTCTATTTCCATAACAGCCATGTGAAAAATTATTCCTAGAGATCCATGCATATAGCAACTCTGACTCTGCCCAAAACTATGGACTTTCCTCATAGACTAGAGCTTGCAATAATAATAATAATAATAATAATAATAATAATAATAATAATGCTCCACCCATCTGACTGGCTTGTCCCAGCTACTCTTCCAACACATATAAAACAAAATAATAAAATGCCAAACATTAAAAACTTCCCGATACAGGGCTGCCTTCAGATGTCCTCTAAAAGTTGTGTGGTTCTTTATCTCCTTGACATTTGATAGGAGGGCGTTCCACAGCGAGGCCGCCACTTCCAAGAAGTCCTCTGTCTGGTTCCCTGTAACTTCACCCTGTAATCCTCCACCAGAAGGTCTTCGGTGCTGGGTCTCCATTTCTGGGCTGAGTGACAGGGGTGGAGATGCCATTGTGGAAGTTGTTTTCTCCAAAATGCCTGAGTATTGGCAAGGGTTGATAGGCATTGGGGTCCAACAACATTTAGAGTGCACCAGACCGGACTAGAGTCTTTCATAGCTTAACAGTGTGTGTGTGTGTGTGTGCGCGCGCGCACGTGCACACTATTTTTATGCATTTCCTCTTGGACGGTTATTGGAATACAGCCAAACAACAATGTCTGCTATAGGAAGGCACAACAAACAATACTTGTCACTTTCCATTACATAACAGTATTTCACCAAGCAAAGGAATTGCTTCTACACAGCCACCTTCAAAGAGGAGGTGTCCACTTGCATCCACAGTGACCTTTCTCCCATCACCCCCTCCCACCCCCACCCCCTAAAAATCACACAAGAGCAAAAGGCAAGCACAGCTGCCATCTCCTCTATCTCATCCTCCTCCCTAGAGACCACTGGCGGAAGACGTGGTGGAAATTTAAAATATATTCTGCTTTGATTTTGAATGGCTGTCTGGGATGGAATGGAGCGCTGCGCTGGCAAATGTAATCCTGTCATTTTGTAATTTGATTTTTCAGCCTTAACAAGCTTCTGCTTAAGGTATTTTTTTAACCAAAAAAAAAAAAAATCTGTGTTCTCAGGCATTCAGATTTTCCAGTAACAAAATTTATATAGATATATATTTTTAAGAAATCCTAAAAGTCTCGTCTCCTAAGGCAATACTCCTTCGTCTTTGTGTCATTATAATTGTGCCTTTTCTCCGTGAGAAATATGTATGGATCTCGCCTCACCTGCTCAAATTCCTGGTTCCAACTTCTGCCACCACAGTGCAGAGTGATAGCACAACCTTTGGCTCTGATCTGTGGGTTCATTTGCAGATGTCTCACTAGTTTGGAATAGTCTCGATAGAAAACATCAGCAATATAGAAAGCAGTGACACATAGGTCCTCATGATAATTTCTCACTTTCTCCCCCCCTGCTCCAGCTCTGCATTTATGCGCTCAAACATCACAGTTATGTGACACTTGGCCAGACCCAGAATTGGACCCAGGCTGTCTTACAGTTGTCCCTCGAGACCGGCTGTTGCTTTCTGAAGAATTGCCTTGGGGACCTCATTGACAGGTGGCCGTGGCATCAACAGATCAAAACCTGGAGTGTGGCAGAGGCATCAGCCGTCAGGTGTTGGAGGTCTGAGTTTTCACCTGTCACATAAGCAGGGTCTGATAATATGTGAGAGGGTTGCATAATTTCCCACTGGGCACTGCCTTTCACAACGTGAGCAGAACATGTCTCTCGCTAATGGCCATTAAGAATAAAAAATTGTTTTTGTTTTGTTTTGTTTTTAAAAAGCAGAATCTCGACTGGGTATTGTAAGAACTGGTGTGTGGGTTTGGGTTTGCTTTTTCTGCTTCTCTCCTCTTTGCTTTTTTATATATATTTTTCCTTTTGCACCACCTAAGGCAGGTTTGTAAAGGGATGCGGGTGGCGCTGTGGGTTAAGCCACAGAGCCTAGGGCTTGCCGATCAGAAGTTCAGCAGTTCGAATACCTGTGATGGGGTGAGCTCCCGTTGCTCGGTCCCTGCTCCAGCCAACCTAGCAGTTCGAAAGCATGTCAAAGTGCAAGTAGATAAATAGGTACCATTCTGGCAGGAAGGTAAACGGCGTTTCCGTGTGCTGCTCTGGTTCACCAGAAGCGGCTTAATCATGCTGGCCACATGACCCGTAAGCTCTCTGCGGACAAACGCCGGTTCCCTCGGCCAATAAAGTGAGATGAGCGTCGCAACCCAAGAGTCATCCATGACTGGACCTTATGATCAGGTGTCCCTTTACCTTTACCTTTAAGGCAGGATTGTAAGCCAGGCACTGACCTCTTTCATATTGAGCTGTAACTTGATTTGGGAGGCCCTGTGGCTACGGAGCATGATTATTATTATTATTTAAGCATTTTAAATAAATAAGTATTTCTGATCCCTATCACTTTTGCAAGTGCTTTTTGGACATTAAACTGCATCTGATTGATTTGATTGACATCCGATGCATTTTAAAATGTGTGTTTTTTAGGGAGGGGGGTTATTGCGTTGTTGTTTTTATTGATTATATATTTCGTGGTTTTATGTTCTGATTTTGTTCTGTTAACCACCCTGAGACCTCTGGGTATAGGGCAGTATATAAATTCCATAAATAAATAAATAGAATAAATAAATAAAATCTCTGTTTGTTTCTCAAAAAAACAAAAACAAAAAAACCACTGTTCTTAAACTACGTAATTGAATGCTATGAGAACTTTGTGGCAACGTTTCAGTGCAAAATCAGGTGATGGCTAGCTGAGGTCCATACGTACATGTGTCAGAATGGGGCAGATCAGAATCATTACACATGGCAACACAGGGGTGTAGCAAGGGGGCATAGGGGGCGGTTCGCCCCATGTTCCATAATGGAGGGGGTGACAAATTATCAAGGAACAATTACTGCCCTACTAGGGCAGTTCATAAAAAACTTTTTTAAAAAAAGAAAAAATGCCTGCTCCAAAGGTCTTATCTTACTATACTAGGGATTATATAGCTATATATGGAATTTCATGCATATCGGTTAATATCTTGACCCTCCTCCACCAAAATAGCTGTTTACTTGGCTGTTTTCCTATGTCGTGAAGGCTGAAATTTCAGCTCAGTGGAGCACTTACTGTTCCCAACCCTAACCCTGTGGAAAGCCATCTAATTAGTCTTTAATTTGATTTTGAGATGTTTTTAGGAGGTAATTTAATTATTGTTTGATTTTATACCAACGTTATGTATCTGACGTTAGCCACCCTGAACCCGACTTCAGCCGGGGAGGGCAGGATATAAATAAAAGTTATTATTATTATTATTACTTGTTATTATTCCTTTGTAAGAAAATATGAAATAACGTAAAACCATTTTTGCAGGGGGGGAATCAATGGGGGGGTGACAAGAAATTTTCCGCACTGGGTACCTACGCCTCGGGGGGGGGGGGTTTGACAAAAACTTTTTTGCCCCTGGGTACCAATTCACTTTGCTACTCCCCTGCAGCAACATGAATGAAGATGGGGCTGCAGCTTATGGCAGACCACATATGCTTTGCATGCAAAACTTCCTAAGTTGAATCCCTGCCATTTCCAAGCAAAGCTGAGAAAGAGCCCTGACTGAATTCCAGCAGCATTCCACCAGTTTTGGTAGAAAGTACCACTGCTATGTGACCTCCAGAAGGCTGGTTGTGCGATGTAATTTTATTAATTAAAAAAAATGCATAATTGTATTAATTATACCCCACCCATCTGACTGGGTTGCCCCAGTCACTCAGGGCGGCTTCCGACATATATAAAAAACATAATAAAACTACACAAGGCTGCCTTCAAATGTCTTCTAAAGGTTGCATCTCCTTGGCTTGGGGGGGGGTTGCATAACTCCACACCCTCCAATGTTTCTCCAATGAAAATAGGGAAGTGCTAAGGAAAAGCAGTGGCCACTGGTCCCATCACCTCCTGGCAAATAGAAGGGGAAGAAACGGAGGCAGTGAGAGATTTCACTTTCTTGGGTTCCATGATCACTGCAGATGGTGACAGCAGTCACGAAATTAGAAGACGCCTGCTTCTTGGGAGAAAAGCAATGACAAACCTAGACAGCATCTTAAAAAGCAAAGACATCACCTTGCCGACAAAGGTCCGTATAGTTAAAGCTTTTGTTTTCCCAGTACTAATGTACGGAAGTGAGAGCTGGACCATAAAGAAGGCTGATCGCCAAAGAATTGATGCTTTTGAATTATGGTGCTGGAGGAGACTCTTGAGAGCCCCATGGACTGCAAGAAGATCAAATTTATCCATCCTTAAAGAAAACAGCCCTGAGTGCTCACTGGAAGGACAGATCCTGAAGTTGAGGCTCCAGTACTTTGGCCACCTCATGAGAAGAGAAGACTCCCTAGAAAAGACCCTGATGTTGGGAAAGATGGAGGGCACAAGGAGAAGGGGACGACAGAGGATGAAATGGTTGGACAGTGTTCTCAAAGCTACTAACATGAGTTTGGCCAAACTGTGAGAGGCAGTGAAGGATAGGGGTGCCTGGCGTGCTCTGGTCCATGGGGTCACGAAGAGTCGGACACGACTGAACGACTGAACAACAACAACAACAAGGAAAAGCAGGACATTCTGGGATCAAATAAAAAACAGGGGTGCCTTCTGTAAATCCAGGAGTGTCCCTGGAAAACAGGGACAGTTGGGGGGTCTGTATAAACCAGTATATTGCAGCTGCAGGTCTTTTACATGGATGGAGTAAGAATTAAAAGCCGTCCCCCCCCCAGGTGCAAATATCTGGCAGGCAAAGAAATTACTGTTCCACACAGGTGATAATTATCTGCCACACTTGGCTAATGAAGAAGTGGTATTTATGGCATGTGTATTTTAAAAGTGTCCACACATATAATTGTCAAGTGCTGCACGCTTAAGAACCTTGCATTGGTACATTTATTGATTGTCTCTATAGGGAAAGAAAGCAAATGTTAGTTTCTCCTTACAATTAATCCTCAAATGTCTTCAGGAGGCGGTGGGGAATTGAGAGGAGATGTAGCAGAATGAAACCGGGTCTCTGCATAACAATAAGCAAGGAAATGTGTGGTGTTTATTTTGTTTTGTTTTTTCTTCTTCTTAGAGAATATATATATATATATATATATATATATATATATATATATATATATATGTATGTATATCAGATGAAACATGACTCATTTTGCCCGGAGTGATCCAAGTTAGGAAATGTGATTAAAAACATAAAAGCAAAAGAGGGAAAAAAGATAAGAGCTACAGAAGCTCACGTGATGGTGGTATGGAAAAAAATTAACCAGAGATACTGCCCTCAAGAAGAGCCAGCTCATGCCTTTCAGATTTTGAAGACTTCAAAAAAGATATCGAGGCCTACCTAACACAGCCTTTGCTGCTGAGGCTGTCCGACACAAAACATTAGCTTGAGCTGAATTTATGCCAACAGATTACAGCTGACTAACCAGATGCCTTTGGGTGTGATTAATACATCAATTAAACAAGCCCATTTAAATAACTGTGCATATTCTCAAAACCTATAGAACGGACAGGGTGGTGGCCTTGCAGATGTGGCTGCAATCCAGTTCCCATAAGCTCCATCCAGCATGGCCGAGAGTCAGAGATGATGGGAGAAAGGAGTGCCAGCTTGGCACCGTGACTGTGGGTACCTGGGGCTGTGGGTGCCATGCAGTATGCATGGCCCCAGCACAGAAATTTGTGGATGCCTGGCCCCTTCATGGGGAATTTTGCAGGTGCTCAGGGTCCCTGGGAGTTGGCACACATGATGGGAAATGTAGTCCGAAGGGGCTGCATGTTCCTTACCGTTGCTTATAGGAGACAAAGGAAATGTGTGATAATTTGCAATGCAAAACTAGCAGTCATTAGAATGGAAAAGGGCCATCGTTTTCCCTTTTTGTTTCATTTGTTTCAATCCCTATGCAGCCTCAAAAAGTTAAGTTGTCTCACAGGCCTACCCAACTTAAATTCTTCCCTGTTAATCAACCCAAGGGGCTGTTGATTAATCTGCTGGTTGAAACTACCAAAGGTGCAATCCTATACACACTTACTGGGAGGGAATAAGTCTCATTCAATTCAGTGGGAGCTGCCTCAAAAACAGACATGGGTAGGTTTGTGCTGTGTGCTGTAAATCCAGGTTTGTCCAATTTATAGTAATAGTTTTGATATGAAAAGTTGTTTCGTATATTTTTACACTTAGATTGGCTCATTATTTTAACTGGTTATTAGGAGAAGAATCTGACTTTAATATTTTCTTTTTTATTCCATATTATAGAAACACTCTAGAGAGGCAATATGGCATAGTTAAGCTTCTGGAGAGTGTTCACACATAATGCAAAACCATGGTTTAGTGTTAGATGTGAAATTGGCAAAGTCCTGGATAGCACCACAATAGAGCACGTCAGGATCGCTAAAACATATTTTTGACTTTGTTTAGTATTAAACTAAGTTTAATTTGTGGTAGACCTATTGAAATTAATGGACCTTGCAAAGGATGCAATCCTAACCTTAGATTCACTGGGTTGAATGAGTTAAGATGTAGGAGAACTCTGGCCAAGCTGGCAGGGTCCCAGCTCAACTGGGGTATGCCATAGTAAGTCCCTAACACTGACTCAGACAGTGTTACGGTATGATAGCATCACTCCCTCAGATCTAGTCTTAATTTAATCCAGTGTAAATTACCCTGTCTTTCCATACTTTTTAAATTTGATATTCTTTATTGAAAAACAAAAAGTACAAAATTACAAGTGCACACAATAAGACACAAATAAGAAGAACAAGAAATAGTACCCCGGTAGAAAACAAAACAGAACAACAACAAAAAAGTGTACATTACAAAAAAAAAAGTTTGGGGTGGACTTCTTATAACCAGAACTTTAATACAGTATTTATAAAAATGAATTCCAAGTATTGTTGGCTTCCCATACTTAAGTGGGCTCTCTTAGTCATGTCCATTAATTTCAATGGGACTTGAAAAACTTAGTTGAATGCCACTCATTGTGTTACAGGTAGGTAGCCGTGTTGGTCTGCCATAGTCAAAACAAAATAAAATAAAATAAAAAAATTCCTTCCAGTAGCACCTTAGAGACCAACTAAGTTTGTTCTTGGTATGAGCTTTCGTGTACAGTGGTGCCCCGCTAGACGAATGCCTCGCTAGACGAAAAACTCGCTAGACGAAAAGCATTTGCTAGCAAAAGGCTGTTTCACAAGACGAATTTGTCAATGGGCTTGCCTCGCAAGACGGGAAAAAAAATTTCCCCCGTCAAACCGCTATTCTCCCGTTGGTGCTTCGCAAGACGAAAAATTCGCTATACAACAGCACTCGCAGAACGAATTATTTTCGTCTTGCGAGGCACCACTGTATCTGAAGAAGTGTGCATGCACACGAAAGCTCATACCAAGAACAAACTTAGTTGGTCTCTAAGGTGCTATTGGAAGGATTTTTTTAATTTTTTTATTTTGTTTTGACTCATTGTGTTGAAATCGTTGTGATCTGCCATGGGATTTTGGGCGCGTAAGAAGTTAAATTAGCAAATAACATCGGCAATATATAACAAATTTACATATAGAAACATACATAAACCAATGTATAAAACAATGAGAATAGTTTTGGATATTCAAAACAAAGTCAAACCCAATATGGATATGGACTAGGGTAAAAATCTGAACTTGAAAGGCTTGTTGGAAAAGGGAGATCTTCAAAAGGTTCTGAAAGACAATAGAGCTGGCACCTATTTGATACATTAGATTTCCTCAAGAAAAGCTGCACATTGCATTTGGGGGCAGGGGGGCAGGGTGGAATTTTGATGCCAACATGTGGACTGGGTGCTGCAAAAAATAAAAATAAAAATACATGCTTGCAGGCCTGACCACCAGTCATAAAATAATCCCTCTTGGTGTGGAGTAAAAGAAACAGTGTGAAAAGTGCAAGAAATAACCGTTTAAAAAGAAACAGGGATGTTAAGGGATTTAAATTTAAAGGAGAAGTTAAACCACTCATTATCCAACAACGAGTCCCATCAATTAGCCAGCTCTATTGAAGCCACATAAAGTCAGAATGAGTTATGCTAAACTTTTGGACCGCCACAACTATAAACGGGCTCAACGCACTTTCAAACACTCGTTCAAAAGCCTCAATTTCAAAAATCTCAGCACAACACAGGCGTTTTTCCTCAAGGTGTTTTTCTTCAAGGGAAAATGAAAACAACAAATGTACAAAACAGAGGAAACGTGCTGGGATTGAAATAGCAGGTGTCTCCTTGCTTATTTATAATTCTGTTATCCGAGCAAACATTCTAACTACCTGTTTCCACAGAAAACCCTTCTGATAAATTACTGTTGGGTTGGAGGAGTCTGGGGTTAAAACGCCAACAGACAAACAGGAAGGTAAGAGACAGTCATGTCTCTTAGACATTTTATTTGTAAAGAGCCCGAACATTAATTAAATCCCTTGCTTCTTCCCACTAAAGATCTCCTAGGACACAATTTAGATTAGAGAGCTGCTACCATCCTGGTCCTAGCAAAGGAGACACATAAAAGCACTTTAATTTGATCCCTTTAATTGGGACCAACATCTGTTGATTGAAACTAAACAAGCTTTTGGGCTCACAGTTTCTCTTGGGAAAGATGGCAAGAGATACAAATTGGGGCAGGCATCATTGTAGATTTACTGCCTCCTACTCATCTCACAAGACTGTTAAGTTGCAGCTGTAATAACGGGACCAGTTGGTTTGGCACCGAAATCCTTCCCATTTCTAACAGCAGCACTGGTTCCGATGTCTGACTAAATGATGGACCTATGAAACATTTCCTGCTAAGAACTTTAGGCCCAAATTTTTGGAATGGGCCAAGAGCCAATAACTACCCCATAACTGCCCACTGTTCAACTTTTTTGCCCCACCAATTTTACAGTAGCATTCCTTCCTTGGAAACACCAGTTCTCTGGAGAGCTGGAAGCTGCCCTTTTTGCTTCCCAGAAGTCTAGTGGGAATTTGTAAGGTTGCCATATTTTGAAGAGCAAAAAAAGAGAACACATTTGCCACATTTTAACGATGGATCACTATGACAACTCTCCTTTTAAAAAAAGAGAGCGTGTCCTGGAAAAAGAGGACACATGGCAAGCCTAATGCTACAGCATCACTTAGGGTGCAATTTAATCCCTGGCTGCTGCCCTGCTGGGTTGAATGGAGCAAGAGGGGGCTATCACGGTATCTGGCCTGGGTGCAGCAATCTGCCCTAGATTGCACATGGTGTCATGTGATGGCAGTGGGGCTGGCTCAGAAAATCCAATGGATCTTAGGACAGCTCAGTCCCTCACACTCCTGGAAGCACAGGCATAGCCAGGGGGCCGGGGGAAGGCAGCTGCCCCCCCCCCATCATGTAAATAGAAAAAAAAATACTTAACCATCTGACCAATTGCTTCGCAGATATCTCGGTTCTGCCCCCTCCAAATAAATCCTGACCTAGAAGGGCTACAAATCCATGCCTAGAAGGGCTACATACTGGCTGTCGCCATGAGACCCCATGAGGCCCCAATCAGCATATAAATAATAAAATGATGGTGATGATGATGATGATAACGATGACGACTGCTTTTAGCTTGGCTCTTGTAAGATATACAATAGCTGTGTTCCCCTGTTCTACCGACCTGAAACTCCCATTTTAATTGTTCTAATTGCTGTTTTAACAGCTTTAGCAGTTGTGCTGTTTTAATGGACTTGTTTTATTGCACATTTTAATTGAGGGGGCTTATATCAATGTTTGATGCCATTGTTTTATTGTGCATTTTAACTGGTTTGTATGTGTGTAATTTCTTTTGTAAATGGTGTTGTGAAATGCTCGGGAGCCACCTTGGCTATTAAGTAGGACTCAACGGGGAGAAGGATGAGGACAAAATGAAAATTAGTTGGCTCTTCCTGGCACTGGTTCTCTGACGCCACCTACTGTTGACCTCCCTGCTTTCCATCCCACAATGGGAACTAACCACCACTGCCACTGAGTCACAAATGCTGATCCGACAGGATGAACTTCATGTGTCATTCCACAGATGCTCTAGGAGGCCTCCTCTTTCCACTGCTGCTAGTCTCTTGGCTATTTCTGATGGTCAGGTGAAAACCAGCTTGACTTTTCACTGTGTTTTTCGTGCATCTTAAATTAATGGAGAGAGTAGCAGATGAGTCTTTGATAGAATTAATCTTCTGGCTCAGAAAGTTGGAGATGTAACATAATTATTGGCTGATTAACCTGACACCAGTAACCGGGGACGTGGGGGAGAGAGAGTGAATACCATACTCAATCAATGACATTTGAGAATCTAGAAATATAATTAGATGCCATTCAACATGATTTTATCATACAGAGGTCTCATCAAACAAACCTCAGTTTTTCTTTTCTTGAAAGTATAATCGGTTGGAATTACAAAGGTAATTATGTTGAACATTTCAATCTCTTCCCTACAGCTTTCTTCTTTAAACTTAAATCCGAGAGTGACATTGATAGGCATTTGATATCTAATGTTAGTGTTGTCCAGTACTGCCTTGGACTAGAAACCGCTTTTAGTTCCTGTGTCTAAATCTACCAAAACTGAAATTATGTTATATAAACCAGGCCTGATGGCACAATCTGAGGCCTGCCAATTTGTACCCAGTCCACCAGCCAGGGATATTATTAGGGAGTGCTCAACAATATGTTTAGGAGAGTTGTACAGTGCTGTAAATTAATATTAGTATAAAGTACACTGTTGAAAAATGATCCCATGAACCAAATACGGTAATTTGATAGTAGTTGAAGGCCCTGACGTTTAAACTTGCTGCATCAAGGTTCTGAGAACAGAGGCCAAACCTGAGTCTCAGGGTCAAAACCTTGGGCTTGGGAACCTAACCCATGATGTGCAATTATTGTGTGTCAAGTGGAACTTCCAACAAAATGTTGCCGTGTGTGGAGTACGGTATTCCTGCTCAGGGTTCCAGCTGGATAGCCAGCCAGGACTTCTTCCAAGATTCTCTCTTCCATTCCACCCTCTTGCCCCTGCAGATATTCAGTATTCTGTAGGCCGGGGACATGCATTTGGTACTCGGGAGGAACTATAGCAGGGGTGAGCAACCTTTTTCAGCCATGGGGCCGGTCCACCGACCCTCAGACCATGTGGTGGGCCAGACTATATTTTGAAGGGGGGGGGGGAGATGAACGAATTCCTATGTCCAACAAATAACTCAGAGATGCATCTTAAATAAAAGCACACATTCTGCTCATGTAAAAACAGATTTGAACTCTGTTCTCCCAGGTCCTAGTCCGACAATCTAACCACTTCACTAGCTGGCTTGAACTCAGATGAGTGCACATTCATACTTACACAACCGTCGACCACGTGGCCACATTGACTATCACCCCAAATCCCAAAAGTTCATTTTCTCATTCCCATTTTGCTGTTGTTTCTTTCCTCGTTGGAGCCTGACATACCCCCTTGAGAGCCACCAAATAATTTGCCTTGTTATTCTCGATGCTCACAAGCAGGTCCTCAGATCTCTGAACATCATTAATGGAGATGGAAAAGCACATGCACTAAAAAGCTAGAGCTTTTATAGATCACTTTTCGAAATCCCTTTGATCTTACTCATAATTAACTTCTCTTCTATTCCTCAGCTCCCCCCCCCCCCGCACACCACACCATTGCACATTTATATAAATATCTGCAACATTATTGTATATTCAGCGCCTTCCTGCAGGGACAAGCGGTCTAATTTATTTTTTTCTCCCTCTGAAATCCAAAAATGTTTGTGATGGGGACATTGTGCAAATTTTGTCACTGCAAAGTTCAGTGACTCATAGGATATAATCTTGGTCTGGCTTGAGAATTCTTTGCCAGTTAGCCACTCATTGGTGGCAGAAGACTGCATAGCAAGGGTGGGGAAGCTCCAGTCAGGGAGGGGAACAATGTGGCCCTCCAGGCCTCTTCATCTTGCCCTCATAACTCTTCCCATGCCACACTCCTCACAGGCCCTTCTTCTCAGCCCAAGTGAGACTCCTGGCTGAGTCTTTCAACTCTGATCAGGCCTCTTGCTCAGAGGGTGAGGGTTGGTAGAAAATAGCCTAATGTCCAGTTGTAAAATGTGCATTTAAAAAAAAAAAAACTTCAAACCCCCCCTTTTCTCCTCTGGTCTCGCCCACCAATGGCATGCAACCCTTGGAAGGTTGCCCAGTAAGGAATGCAGGGTTGTTCAGCCCTGGTCAATAGGAAGGAGCATGGGAAGCTTCAATTAATGTCTCCAGTAGTTGGATGTGACTCAGCAGAGGCCGGAGAAGCCCAGGAGGTGAATGACCTGGCAGGAAGAGGAAATGAGAATGAATTGACAGCTGATTAAGACAACTGGGATGAGAGAGAGAGAGAGAAAGAGAGAGAGAGAGAGAGAGAGAGAGAGAGAGAGAGAGAGAGAGAGAGAGAGAGAGAAAGGACCATGGTCCAGATCTGCTCTTCAAGATGGAATTTCTGGAAGTGGGAAAGCCACCCATGATGGAAGAAGAGGCTTTCTCAGTCTACCCAGACCAAAACTAACCATTATCATTTTGTTCCGAGTGGAAGATCAAGACACAAGTCTGTTGTTATTGTTGTTGTTGTTGTTGTTGGTGGTGTTGGGGATTATTTTTATCCAGTGTTTGACTTGTTTGCCAATATAGCAACAACTAGCCAGGTGTCCTGTTAGCTTCCTCCTTTATCTAGGAGTCACTCATCATGACCTGCTACTGTCATTAAAAAGCCAATGTCCCCATAATCTCTTTCCTGGAAGCACCTATCTCCAAGACAATAGTTCACGCCAATAGGGGCAAACTGTGCCTCCCCAGGGGCACAATGTTTCTCAGATACCCTAGAGATTCAAAGCATTGTTCCATAGTGACACGAAGAAGACACCCCTTTACATCTGCTGCAATGTTTCTTGAAATGTGTGTGTCTATCTTAAAGGTAAAGGTAAAGGGACCCCTGACAGTTAAGTCCAGTTGCAAACGACTCTGGGGTTGCGACGCTCATCTCGCTTTACTGGTCAAGGGAGCCGGCGTTTGTCCACAGACAGCTTCCGGGTCATGTGGCCAGCATGACTAAGCCGCTTCTGGTGAACCAGTGCAGCGCACGGAAACACCGTTTACCTTCCCGCCGGAGCAGTACCTATTTATCTACTTGCACTTTGACGTGCTTTTGAACTGCTAGGTTGGCAGGAGCTGGGACCGAACAACAGGAGCTTACCCTGGGGATTCGAACCACTGACCTTCTGATCGGCAAGCCCTAGTCTCTGTGGTTTAGACCACACTGCCACCCATCTTAGGTGGTGCTTAACCTATATTTCACACATAATTGACTGTTCTCTACTCTTCTGCTCTGACTCTCTTCCTGTCTTCATTCAGCCATCATGATCCCTCAACAATGGGAAAAGGGCCTCTTGGCATGCTGGAGATATACTGAGAAGAGATTCCTCCTAGGTAATTGCTAAACAAACAAACAAACAACAACACAAAACAACAACACAAAAAACCCACAGAGCTCTTAATGTTGTCTGGTGCTAGAACTGTTTTAAACATTGCTGGGTACCACTGCAAGGACCCCCATTTTAAAAACGCTGGCATCTTACACTAACTTTATGTTGATGATACAGGCTCCATATACTCTGCAGTCCTGCAGCAAATTGGAACAAAACTGAGCACTTTCAGGAAGTCAGTTTGCCTTCTCTATTAAAAAAATAAAAAAAATCTAGATCCCAGTTTGTATGGTGCAAAGGGCCATAACGAAGGCAACTCCACCTGTCCCCTGCATTTTTCTTCTGTATTTAGTATACACAGCTTCTGAAAATAAAAAAAATAAATAAATCATTATAATGCAGATCTAAATTACGCCAACATCACCATAATCAACCCAGCACTCATAACAGAAGTGCTAGCTGGAAGAAGAACAATCTAAATATTGCTGCTGGGGTGGGGGATGGGGAATGTCTACAGTGCAAAGTTACCAGTTTTAGACTGGTTAAACTGTTCTGATTTTCTCCGGGGAACTGCAGTCTTGTGGGGATGCAGAGAATTCTGTTAGCAACCCCTTGGCCCACTCACACAGAACAACAGTTTTCAGCATCTCTTATGGG
This sequence comes from Lacerta agilis, assembly GCF_009819535.1. Classification (NCBI taxonomy): domain Eukaryota; kingdom Metazoa; phylum Chordata; class Lepidosauria; order Squamata; family Lacertidae; genus Lacerta; species Lacerta agilis. Next base: position 19,361,855 of record NC_046318.1, read on the forward strand.
AGAAGGAATAACTGTAAAAGCAGTGCAGGTTTTTTAATCAATGTCTCTTGCTGTGCCAGATCTGTAAACAAACCTTTTTTTCCCCTTTTCCTTTTTTCTCTTTTTCTGGGAGTGTCTGTAGACACTATTTTGCTGCTGTTTCTACACCAAGAGATGCTAATGGCTGACAACCCCCACTGGGGTGTTAGGGGAGGGGTAGTACTCTGATGGGGGGCACATTGCACTCCTTCTGGGGTAGTTTGTCCATCTTTGGTCCCCACCCTGGAGTCATCTCTCATGTACGGCTCCTCAAAGCTGTCAGCTTGCAAAGGCAGCCACACTCTGGGAAACAGCTTTGACTGGTTTCAAAAAATGAAAGGCACAAATACAGGATGGGTGACACCTGGCTTGAGAGCAGTACATGTGAAAAGGATCTAGGAGTCTTGGTAGACCACAAACTTGACATGAGTCAACAGTGTGATGCAGCAGCTAAAAAAGCCAATGCAATTCTGGGCTGCATCAATAGGAGTATAGCGTCTAGATCAAGGGAAGCAATAGTACCACTATATTCTGCTCTGGTCAGACCTCACCTGGAATACTGTGTCCAGTTCTGGGCACCACGGTTCAAGAAGGATACTGACAAGCTGGAACGTGTTCAGAAGAGGGCAAGCAAAATGGTCAAAGGCCTGGAAACAATGCCTTATGAGGAACGGCTTAGGGAGCTGGGTATGTTTAGCCTGGAGAAGAGAATGTTAAGGGGTGATATGATAGCCATGTTCAAATATATAAAAGGATGTCATATAGAGGAGGGTGAAAGGTTGTTTTCTGCTGCTCCAGAGAAGCGGACACAGAGCAATGGATTCAAACTACAAGAAAGAAGATTCCACCTAAACATTAGGAAGAACTTCCTGACAGTGAGAGCTGTTTGGCAGTGGAATTTGCTACCAAGGAGTGTGGTGGAGTCTCCTTGTTTGGAGGTCTTTAAGCAGAGGCTTGACAGCCATCTGTCAGGAATGCTTTGATGGTGTTTCCTGCTTGGCAGGGGGTTGGACTGGATGGCCCTTGTGGTCTCTTCCAACTCTATGATTCTATGAGTCTATGGTTAGCTAAACCAGGATAGGGTAGTCTATGGGTCTCAAACCCTCAATGAGCTAGGGAATTTCCCTGCATGCAAAGACAGGTTCCAGTAACGTGAGCAGATGAGACCAATAGTGGGTCCAACAGTCAAGAAGGTGGTTTCTGCGCATGTAGAGGGACATGAGTGGCAGATGGAGCTCATCAATCTGGGAAGGTAGCCCATCTAGGAGAAGGAAAACTCTGGTCCTACGTCTTTGCTTACTTGCAGCTGTACTCATTTGTAAGAAAGCCTTCAAAACTGAACCCCAAAGAGAAATCCATACCCACTGTCTTGTGAGACATCATCAGGGGAAGAAAAGGCTAAGGAGTAAACTCTACGCAAATCCAGAGTGGAGTCCCTGGGACAGTTCGATGGTGCCTTCCAGCAACTCCTGCAGCCCAACTGGTGCCAAATGTATTGCTCTGCTTTCAGCGAAGCCAAGAGGGTTTTTTTTTGTCATCTGGTCAGTCCAGGACCTCCATATACTCTGCCCAGGCTTGCGCTCCAGAGAGTTTGCTTCAGTGCTGCTACCACGGCAAAAACAACACAGGAGGCAGCAGTTATGAGTTACTGGTCTCTGCAACCACTGCTGTGGTTCTCCAGCAGTTTGACTTCACCCCCAGATGTGCACTCCATTGTCTCTCAAGACAGGCAGATGCCCACAACAACACAACTCCCATCATCCCTGACCATTCACCATACTGGCTCGGACCGACCGAAGCCTGAATCTGACAAAATCTAAGGGGCTACAGGTCTACACAGAAACTCATAGGATCTGACTCTTTCAGTACAAATGCACCTTTCTTCTTCTTCTTCTTCTCACAGTTGACTTTCAGTTTGAAAAAGGAGCCATTTCCCTCCTCCTTTGAACAATATTCGCCAGGCCGTGCCTGCCTTAAAATCCGCTTCAGTATTCAAGATTGGACTTCAACCTGAACGAACGTGTGCTGGGAAGTCTCCATGGGCGGCATTTGCTCACACCAAGTAGTTATGCCACACATCTTCCATGGCTTCCCATGGTTGTTTTTATTCAAAAGGTGGAACACAGAGGTGCTCTTCCTGCATGGAGTTCTTCCCTTGCCTGCGCATTCGCTCCTCAGCAGAGCCATTTGCCGTATGCTCAACAGCACCTTTGCGGATTATCTCAGTGGTCTGTGCCAGGCGGACGTGAAGACTATGCATTTCAGACAACACAGTCTCTGCATGATAATACGAACAGACATCAGACATAACCAAATTATATTAGAGCTTGACAGAAGCAGAGGAGGGGAGAGAAATGTTGCCTCGATATCATTTTGTATCTTTATCCCATTTGCCAGCAGGAAACATTCCTTTAGTAATATAAAAGTTATTCCATGTTTGGTGGGGGTTGGGGAGCTGTCAGGCCTGTAAAATGCCACATTACTTTATTGTTCTTGGCAAGGATTGCTGCGGCAAAGAAATGCCACAGAGACACGACACTGCGACACTCCAGCCAGTCATTCCTGCTACTTAATTAGATTCTCATTTTGCCTGTTAAAATCGGGTAATGTTTCCTGTTTGTTTTCATTAAATGGAGTCATTTCTCCCACACAATATCTACCAGATTATTGTAAATTGCAGTGTTTTATAATGTCTGCATTAAGAGACGGCCTCTGCTCATCTGCTACATGGATAAAGAAAAGCAGGAACCGAACAGCAAGCATTTCGGGCTGTGAGCTTTTAATCAGGGGAATGGGTAGATTAATCAACAAAACCATTAGTTGATTACTTGGTGAGGGCCAATTTTAATCAGTGAGGGGGCAGTATTAATTGGTGGGACTGGGATTTAATTGCCCGCTAATGGTTTTATTCCTTTCTTTTTATTTTGTGGAGGCAATTTTGGTTTGAAGTGTTATGGCAACAGGGAACGAAAGATAAAATATCAAATATAGCTTTGCAAATGAGCCGTGTTTTTTGGTTTTCCAAAGTATGAATAAAAAGCAATGCTTTCTTCGGCATTTTCAAAATGCTCAGCATATCTGGTAATATAAATTTATCGACCAATCCAGTAAAAGGGAAATTGTTGTCAGGCCTCAGCCAGGGGAAGATGTAGCCCTGTGGCCACATGTCTTACTTTACCGAAGACAGTCCTCTACTCGAAGGGCTGTCAGAGGACACCATTCTATTTAAAGGAACCTTCTGTTTGTGCTTATCCATGAATTTGTCCAATCCTCCTTTAAGGTCATCCAAGTTGCTGGCAGACATACAGCCCCACAGCGACCATTTTGCATTAGGCCACATCCCATGCCAGCTATTTTGTGTCGTGTCCTCGCCTTACAGTAGCCATTTTGTGGCAGATGCATATGACACATCCTCGAAAACTCCAAATGTCCCAAGGAGCCCAAAAACATTGGTGACACCTTACAAGGGCTCTTTGCCATCTATTCACTTTACCACTAATTAAACATTTAACGGTGAAAACAAATTAGATCCTGAAGTAAGTTGAAGGGTTATTTAAGGACAACTCAAATGGATAAACAAATCCTTTTGCACCTCGCTTTTGAAAATGATACTGAATAATTGGTAAACTGATGCTACCTGGTAGGTACCAAGCAGGAAACGAAGTACAAATAATATGGGGGTTTGTTGTTCTTCCATATTCATAGTCTGAAATGATACAGTTTGGGACAGTATTTCTTTTCTAAATGTCACTAGTTTAATTTTATTAATAGAAATGCATCCACTCACCGAAAACTGCTTAGGTGGAGCAATTATGTAATGCTGAAATTCTGAAAGCCTAATCTTTAACATTACAGAGAGATAATTTGTGTGCTATACAATGTCAGATACTGTTTTATTGCTTTGGGAATAAGTTCATTTCATTTGGCTTTTGGTGTAGATATTTAACAGGGTGGACATTCCAGCGTTGGAAATAATAAGGTTTCAAAAGCAAGAGTAGGGAGCATGTGGAACTGCAGATCGGGTTTGACTACAACTCCCATCTATCCTGCCCATTGATCATGCTGGTTGGCATTGATGGAAGTTGGACTTCAACAGTATCCGAAAGGTCACAGTTTCCCTGTCCCTATCTTAAAACTTCAATAAAAACAGGAGAATTGATTTTCTGTTTGGGTGGGTCTAAGGTTCCTGTTATTGAAGCAATGAGGGTACAGTTGCTTTAGAGGTAGGGTTCCATTAATGATTTCAAACCATCTCTTTATTTTAAGTTGTATATATGCAACAGTCAACTGTTTATGTTGAATAAAAATAACAATAACCTACAAGCAAATTAATTTGAGTCCCTAAATTACAGTGGTACCTCGGATTAAGAACTTAATTCATTCTGGAGATCCGTTCTTAAACTGAAACTGTTCTTAACCTGAGGTACCACTTTAGCAAATGGGGCCTCCCACTGCCGCCGCGCTGCTGCCCTACGATTTCTGTTCTCATCCTGAAGCAAAGTCTGTAACCTGAAGCGTCTGTAACCCAAGGTACCACTGTACTTACAGTTTTCTATTTAATCTACTAAAGCTGCTTCTTATTGTTAGAAGGAAGGCCCATCTCCCCCATTCCAAATTACAGTTAATATGCACCCCTGCTTGGTCCATTCACCAACCGCCCATCACCCCATGTGTGTGCCATTAAGTTTCCCCTTTCCATTCCATCCCCTTTTCATATTTCTAGCCCCATCTTTAAGATGCACAGAAGCTTAGGCACAAGTCTGTCAGTTTCTTCAGTGAGAAGAAGAAGAAGAAGAAGAAGAAGAGGAGGAGTTTGGATTTTATATCCCACTTTTCACTACCTGAAGGAGTCTCAAAGCGCCTAACATTCTACTTTCCCTTCCTCTCCCACACCAAACACTCTGGGAGGTGAGTGGGGCTGAGAGACTTCAAAGAAGTGTGACTAGCCCAAGGTCACCCAGCAACTGCATGTGGAGGAGCGGAGATGCCAACCTGGTTCCCCAGATTACGAGTCTACCGCTCTTAACCACTACACCACACCAGAAAGTGTCATTCAGTTGATGACACTTTCTGGTGATGACACATATTGTATATGGGTGTTTGTTTATTAATCAAATCCATGTTCTAAATAACAACATTGAATCTGGAACTCCGCACTGAAAACAACACATAGTACCAGGAAAGTACTATGGAATATTTGAGGGCACTGCAACCTAGATCTCTCTCTCTCTCTCTCTGAAACAATGCAGCTGAGGGAGGGGGAAATTTGAGTACAGCAAGAAGGGGGGGATACTGAGTGGAAAATTGTGTCTTTAAAGAAACATCCAGGGTTTGAGTAGACTGCAGGTATGTCCAACAGGTCGACCGCGATCTACTGGTAGATCCCCGGGAGGTTTTGGTAGATTGCAATTGATCGCTGGCTCTCTTTCCTTAGCATTGGTAAAATAGAATCCCGCCCCGCCCCTCGCCACACCCTCCATTGTTGCACAATCTGCAGAATGGAAGTTGGAATTTACTCAATGAAGCCATTTGTGTCCCCAGCAATCTGTTGGTGAGTGGCTGTTCCTCTTTCTCTCCCAAAACCCATTAAAACGGGTCTTTCCTGCTCCCTAAGAAAAGCTCAACAACTTTGACCTGAAACCCCCAAAAGAGGGGTAGATCACTGCCAGTTTTAAATTCTGTAAGTCTCTTGTGAGTTGGCTACCCCTGGAGTAGAGCAAGTAGAGGAAAGCAGTGAGAGAGGGAAATGGTAGTTTTAAACTTAAACAGAGCTTTCAGTAGAGCAAGCAGGGATGGAGAATCACTGAAAGGAAACTGGTGGCGTTAACTTATGTGTTGTACCCATCTTTGCTATTTTCCCCTTGTTAAAACTTAAAAGAAAAGAAAAACCACCTTCCCTTCCCAGTCTATTAAGACCTCCCCCCCCCACTTTCTGCTCTCAGTGTCCTTCCCTTCTAGCTCTCATGCTATAAACCCTGCTGTGGTGCAGCCTGCCTTCTCTTATGCTTCCCTACCCTGCCATAACTTCACACAAATCCAGGCTTCATATGAGGATTACAAATCAACTAATGGAGGCTGCGTGACGACAGCCTTACATTTTTCTGTATAGAGGAAGACAGGCAAGAACCAAAAATAGCTCCATAAATCAAACCAGTTTGATGATTAATTACAATTGCCACAAACCAGCTAAAGGTTTAATTGATTATTATATCAATAAAACCAATGACATATTGGTTTCATTTGGAGCAAAAATATTGGAGCTAATAAAACTTAGCTCAGGTTCACACTGTTGCATGGTCCCCAGTTCTCAGCATGGTGACAAACTACAAGGGCAGCAGTGGTTTTGTTTTCTTTGGGGACTGAAAATGTAATGGCATCCTTGTAATATCTGGACTGCTTAGGCAAATGCATTCAGGGCAAGCGAGGAAGTGAACAAGCAGCCCATCAAAATAAAGATCACCCCGAGACAACAAATTGAGGAGTCCCCAGACTGTACTCTCCCCATTTTAACCTCAGACTCCACCCCTGAAAAAAATAAAATTGCCCAGTGACAGTCATATCCACAGTATATAAGGTAGTAAAGAGCAAAGAGGAATCTAATATCTCTGACCATGAAGATCATGCGAAGAACACAAATGCATCCAACATATCCTTTGATTTTGTAATCAGGCGCTCATAAAGATTTTAGTTTTGAGTGATGCCAGTTCAGACTTCAGGGGTTACAGATCCATATTTAGCCACCTAGTTACAGTGGGATAGGGGTGCGGAACACATTTTAATTAGCAGGTTTTTTGTTTATTTTTTAAAAAATTAAAATCCTATATATTGGGGGTTCTACTTTGTACACAAACAAGCAAGCCCTCTAAGAATCTCTTCAATCAGGAGTGATTCTGGCTGAATCTATACTAAAGAATTCTGCCTCCACCCCTGCATTTCACAACTCCAACCAACATCTCCTTACTAGCTCCTTTTTAGGCACATTAACATTCATAATATCGTCTGTCACCTCATTTCTCTGTATGCTGAAAATTGCCTTGCTAACATTTATCCACACTGCACTTGTTTATGCCTCCTGTTCCATTTCTACTTGATGCTAGCTCTTTTATTAACAGATCCAGCGCCGAGGGCCTTCTGTCGGTTCCCTCACTGCGAGAAGCAAAGCTACAGGGAACCAGGCAGAGGGCCTTCTCGGTAGTGGCGCCCGCCCTGTGGAACGCCCTCCCATCAGAAGTCAAGGAATAAACAACTACCTGACATTCAGAAAATACCTGAAGGCAGCCCTGTTTAGGGAAGTTTTTAAACTGTGATATTTTAAAAGTATTTTAATTTTTGGTGGAAGCCGCCCAGAATGGCTGGGGTACAAATAAATTATTATTATTATTATTATTATTATTATGAAGAAGAAGAAGAAGAAGAAGAGTTTGGATTTGATATCCCGCTTTATCACTACCCGAAGGAGTCTCAAAGCGGCTCACAATCTCCTTATTATTATTATTATTATTATTATTATTATTATTATTACCATTTTCTATATTTTCCAATAGGTGAAATATACTACACACACTACATAGAGATAATCCTCTCTCTAACAGTGAACTCAAATGGTGAGTGCTGATCAAAAATGGGGCTATCAACATTAGAGATGGGTGATTCTGTCAATTTCTGTTCTCTCAGCTCCTTATTTTTCCACTCTTGAATTCGGTTCTCCACATTTCTACAGCAATTTGATAATTTTAGTGAAAATAATCTCATGAATATTCAACATCATTTTAGCGCAAATTTTACCAAAAAAAACCCCACATTTTTGCATGCAGTTGTGACTAATAAACTCAATTTCTCCAAATGTAATGCATATTTTGTGTTACTTACTTCTAAAAGGGTAATCCTGTGCACTTTGGATACGCATTACTTCGTCGGCAACCACATTGCAAAATTTGAAAAAGTGAAAATTTTGAATTATGGCTGTGCATCCGTTCACATAGTGTTTCAGAAAGTGCAAATTATGTAAATTCACCTTTAAAAGCAAACCCTTTAAAAGCAAAATATCTCATTTAGGGTGGGAAAGCCCTATAAATTCATAGGAAACAAACATTCAGAATTTGAACCACCATATTTGTTAGTATAGGTAAAGGTAAAGGGTCCCTGGATGGTTAAGTCCAGTTGAATTTGACTATGGGGTGCAGCACTCATCTCCACATTCAGGCCGAGGGAGACAGCTTTCTAGGTCATGTGGCCAGCCTGACTAAACCGCTCCTGATGCAACGGGACACCGTGATGGAAGCCAGAGTGCATGGACACACCGGTTACCTTCCCGCCACAGCCGTACCTATTTATCTACTTGCACTAGTATACTTTTGAACTGCTAGTTTGGCAGGAGCTGGGACAGAGCAACGGAAGCTCACCCCGTCATGCGGATTCGAACTGCCGACCTTACATCAAGACAAGGAAGTTCAACATCATCAAGACTAGCTAGTTCAAGATTTTAGATCCATCTGTTGCTTGCTACACAAAGCAATCAGGCAATTCAAATAATTTGTGGGGTGGAAGCTCGCAATAATGGAGCGAAGGAAGAGTCAACAAGCAGTGCAGATCAAGCGGCAAGTTCACTTTGTTTAATCTAGGATAATTTGGTGCTTAGACGGACAAAGCGAAGCAATCCAGATGCAATGTGCCTCAGCATTCTGAGCAGAACAAGATTTCTCCCTCATGTAGCCCAGCAAACATGAAGGGACACACAAACTAATTAGCTAGAATCCCTAACTAAACAAGAGAGTGTTGCATTCGTGTCAGCCAAGCCAGGCAGTGAAGTGCTGACATTGTTCCAAGCGAGAGGCCACAGTGTGAAAAAAGGGGTTCTTATGCCATGCTCGTGGACAAACAGAAAGTGATGTGAACCCTATGGGACTGAAAAGGTGCAGAAGTCTTGCATGGAGATGATGATGTGGGCAAAGAAACGGCCACAATATAACAGATCTTCTCGGAACCAGCCCTATTTTTATGCAGTGAGGAAGCTGTCCTAGGCAGTGTCATGAAAATGCAGCAAATGGTTACGTTATTTAATTGAACCGTTGTCAGGGAATGGGAGAGCTGTTTGTGAGATTTTCTGCCTTAGGTGAACTTAAAAATATATGAAAAGCCCTCCCAGTTGCATTATATTGTTGTTCTTATGAAAGTGGAATACATAAAATAAAAGCCACCAGATTACCCTTACCCAAAGGCAGGTTCCTCCATTCTCAAGGCTTCTGTGTGGCCAGTTTCACAGAGTACAGAGTTTCACAGAGTACAGTGAAACCACATAGACAACAGCAGGGAACCACATAGACAAGTCAAATGTCAGAGGCAACACTCTATTCTAGGCAGTGTGTCCTTGTACCCTTCCATTCCTTCCACAGATATCTGTTGGCCACTGCAGTATCATCATACCACAGAGGATTTCAACCTTTTTGAGTCCATGGCTCCCTAGACTAACTGCATTCTTTCTGTGGCTCCTCTATGGGGAAAGATGCTCTGAACCTCAGGAGCCCAGTTATTTCACTCCTTGTCTGCAGAGCTGGCAGCCCCCTATCCCTTTTCAAACACCCTCCCTTGGAGAGTGTTCCCTCAGTCTCCTCTCCCCTCTCCTTGGGAGTCCTCTGGGCAGCTGCCCCTGGTCTCTGACCCCCCCCCCAAAAAAAAGAGGTGTCTCCTCACATCTGCATGGGGGAAAGGCCTGGCCCTCAGCTCCCAAGCAGGCATTGCACACAGCAAGCACAAGAAAGGCCAGCACTTGTCCATCCATTTCCAGCAGCAAGGGCTCGTGGATGGCTGGTTGGGCTCCCTCATCCACTTGTTTGCTTATCCTAAGTCCCCTCAGCTCCTGGCAACCAGCACACCCTGGCCGGCCCCAGAGGCAGCTCCCCATTCGCCTGGGGATCTTGCAGCCAGGGCTGCTGGTCTAACAAGCCTACATTTCCATGCTTTTTTGTTGTTTAGTCATTTAGTTGTGTCCGACTCTTTGTGACCCCATGGACCAGAGCATGCCAGGCACTCCTGTCTTCCACTGCCTCCCACAGTTTGGTCAAACTCATGTTGGTAGCTTTGAGAATACTGTCCAGCCACCTTGTCCTCTGTTGTCCCCTTCTCCTTGTGCCCTCAATCTTTCCCAACGTCAGAGTCTTTTCCAGGGAGTCTTCTCTTCTCATGAGGTGGCCAAAGTATTGGAGCCTCAGCTTCAGGATCTGTCCTTCCAGTGAGCACTCAGGGCTGATTTCCTTCAGAATGGATAGGTTTGGTCTTCTTGTAGTCCATGGGACTCTCAAGAGTCTCCTCCAGCACCATAATTCAAAAGCATCAATTCTTCAGCAATCAGCCTTCTTTATGTATGGTCCAGCTCTCCCTTCCACACATCACTAATTGCTGCATTTCTTGTGACTCTGCTGAGGTTCTCTCACCAAAGGGTGCTTGCCCTAAACTTGGTTCTTGGCATCCAGGAATTATCCTTTCTTTATATTTCTTTTTCCTTGCAACAGCAGGGTAGCAACAAACATTCTGTTCAATAATAATAATAATAATAATAAAACCTACACTGGGATTCCTGATTGACACCTTGTTTAGACATATCCACAGCATACATTTACAGCACATCCAAAGAACATTTGAAATCAGTGAGAAGTGGTTTGTAAAGGGTACTGGCATTATAGGTCTGCAAAGGGAAAACTACAGTTCCCAGAATTTATTTATTTTTTAGGTGGGGAAGAAATGTGCTTTAAATGTGTGTTGAGTGCTCTTTAAATCTATAGTATGTATTTGCCCTTTATTGATGTTTGAATCAGGATTGGGCCATTTGGTTCTACTATGCCTTAGTTGGATGTAGGGTTATGTCCAATTCTGTGCTTTTAATATCTTCCTCCCAGTTTTTAGCTTCATCTTCTTTCTTAAATTTTATCTTTTTATGGATTATATGTTGTTTTAATTGAGGTTGTGAGGTGCCTTAGCTGCCCATAAAGGGCCAAAAGTTGGGATATAAATATTTAAATAACCAAAAAATATATATCTTCTAGTAGTCTAAAATAAACAAGAATCAATTTTACTTCTCCAGCAGATAAAATATAACAATTAAAAATATTTTTCACCTCCTGCAGAAATAAACTTTACCCCAGATAGCAGAAATCTGAAAGTTACTTGGATATTTTTTTCCCTACTGAGATAATGCAATCTTCCTACAGCTAAAAAAGCATATGGGTTTTAAATGCTTTAAATTTTTATGCACCAGGCGGCAGGTTTTAAATTAACAATGAACCAGTTATTTTGTGTAATTCCAGGAAGACAATCTATCATTTTTAAGTTTTCAAATTTTTCACTGCTCCCATTTTGCTAGGCCCGAGACATATTGTACATTTTCTCATCATCTGTCATAGATCATTGCAGCAAGAGCGCCGTGTGATTTCTAAGGGAAATAGCTCTGATCTGATCTGAATTTCTGTTCTTCTTTTTTCTTTTTTCTTTTATTGCATTTTCTTTCTTCTTGCTTTCTTGCTTTCTTTTTTGAAGTTGTAGTTCGTTAAAAACAGGGGGGAAAGCTCATGAAAAAACAAGAACAGTACAAGGGAGCGACAAACTGAAGATGGGGGAAACTGAATGAAGTTTCAAGTACTCTGCTTTTCCCCCTTAATGAGATTAATCCATATGTTTGCTTCTCCTGCACAGGACTTTCTATTTTTAAAAGTTCACAGAGAGCTACTGTTTATCTGTCTTTGGTATTGATGCTCAGAGTTGTTCAGACAAAGGAAAATAGCATTAAGCGCTTCAGAATCAGCTGCTTTAGCAGCAAGAGATGCCATGGACATCTGTAAGCTGAATGTGCCGACTGAAATCTTTTGCTTTTATAGCGCTCACTGCTTTGAGTTGGTGACCTACAATGCAGTAAACATTCTGAAGGTGTCCATGGATCAAGCATTTGGAGAAATGGGGACGGGAAGCATGGGTTGGGAGTGCTACATCATTTGATTGGGAGATGAAACATTCTATCTGCTCTTTAAAGATCACTCTCCAAAGAATGAACAGAGCATTATCTCCTGACCAGTGGGCTACTTCCTATGGATTGGTGGTCCGTATCCAGCCCACGAGACATAGGTTCACCAGTCCTGCCTTAGGGAGACTGCAATCCCACCCAGAGCATTTGCCTTGGTTGTTGGATGAACTACCAGCCAACAGAACCTTTATCTGTGGATGCAGGTGGCGCTGTGGTCTAAACCACTGAGCCTCTTGGGCTTGCCAATCAGAAGCTCGGCAGTTCAAATCCCTGTGATGGGGTGAGTGCCCAATGCTCTGTCGCAGCTTCTGCCAACCTAGCAGTTCGAAAGCATGCCAGTGCAAGTAGATAAATAGGTACTGCTGCAGTGGGGAAGGTAAATGGTGTTTTCGAGCCAGTGTGGTGTAGTGGTTAAGAGCGGCAGACTCGTTATCTGGGGAACCGGGTTCGCGTCTCCACTCCTCCACATGCAGCTGCTGGGTGACCTTGGGCTAGTCACACTTCTCTGAAGTCTCTCAGCCCCACTCACCTCACAGAGTGTTTGTTGTGGGGGAGGAAGGGAAAGGAGAATGTTAGCCGCTTTGAGACTCCTTCGGGTAGTGAAAAGCGGGATATCAAATCCAAACTCTTCTTCTTCTTCTTTCGTGCGCTCTGGTTTCCGTCACGGTGTCCCATTGCACCAGAAGCGGTTTAATCAAGCTGGCCACATGACCTGGAAAGCTATCTGTGGACAAATGCCGGTTCCCTCGGCCTGAAAGCAAGATGAGCACCGCAACCCCATAGTCATCTTTGACTGGACTTTACCGCCCAGGGGTCCTTTACCTTTTACATTTACCATCTCTTCTGGGCTGACCTTCTGTGTATCAATTATCCAATCCAATACTTGCCTCAGACTTAGCACACTCATCACCTCAACTGCATTAGATGAAGAGAATAAATCTAGTTCAATGTCATCAACTTACCTGTGACACCTCCCCCTAGATCCCCAGATGACATCACTCAGCAATTTTACATAGATGTAAACCAATTTAGGGGGCAAAACAGAGCTCCGCAGAACCTTGTATCACAGGTGCCGTGGGACAATAACACCATTGGGATGCAATCTGGCAGACTTGAACAGAATATGAGAGCTCCCATTCCCATCTTGGATTATTGGTCCAAAAGAATACCATGATCAATAGCATTAGAAGTCACTGAGAGAGCCCAGATAATTAACAGGGTTTCATACTCTCACAAAACTACCTTCTCCTGTCTAAGGCAGTTTGAGGCAGTTTTTCTAGAAAAAGAGGTTCTGGAACTCACCACGAGCACGTCCCTTGTTCTCTTATAATGGGAATGGTGCCTACATGAGAGGTGCTGGAACTGAGTTCTGGCAAGTTCCAGCTGAAAAAAAAGCCGTAACCAGAACAATGATGGAAACAAGATTATTTCCAGATAATCAGTCTCATCCAAAAATGCCTGGAGTTGTAGAGCCAGCAAAGTTCAGGAAGCTTCTGCCCAGCTTAGGGAGGTAGGCTCATCACACATGCATTACACTCACAAACTGGCACCTCTGGCCCTAACTGTTCTGCTACAGAAAATGTCACCACATGCCACTCTCAAGTAGAGAGAGATATGAATAGCCTTCAAATGGGGGGGGGGGTTACCAAGGTTTGCAAAAGAAAATGTTTCGGGCAAAACAAAGTGGTAGGAAGCCCCCAAAACAAGGCACTGAGGACTGAGTGTGCTCAGCAGCAGCCACAGAATCACAACACAGAAAACGTGTCTTATACTGAGTCAGATCAACAGCGTCTAGTTCAGTACTGTCCACCTATCAGATAGTGGCTCTCCAAGATCTCAAACAGGGTATGTCCCCAGCCTGGAGATTGCACCCGGGGTCTTCTGCATGCAAGGCGCATGCTGCTCTGCTCAGCTACAGCTCTTCATCTTCTGCTTGGAAGGAGATTCATCTTCTGCTTGGAAGGACTCATGCAGAGATCGACAGGGAGCTTCCTAGAGGGTTGAAATTTCTGCTTCATTTTAGCTGCAACATTTCATCTACTGTTGACTTAGGAGCACACAATTTCCAAGGTAACATCCAGTTTTGCCTTTATCATGGCTCGTATTGTATTGATATGTGGAATGCACACAAGGTATCTGATTATATGTATTAAAATATGGACTTTTAAAATCTGAGATGATAACCTTCTTTCATAAAAATGTCAAAAATATCCTTCCAGCTAGGCCAAGTGGACATTGGACATTGTATATATGTGTGTGTGTGTGTGTGTGTGTGTGTGTGTGTGTGTGTGTGTGTGAATGAATGAATTAATATATATATATATATAGAGAGAGAGAGAGAGAGTCATAATTAATTGGGAACAGCCTCAGTATAATTGTGAGCTAGTTTAGCAAAAGTACCAATTCTGCATGAGGCAGTCTTTTGGATAATTGATAGCATCGCCTTTCTGTACTCCTGGGTACACAATGCAAGGATTTCTCCAAAAAGAAGAAATAAAAAGGTGATCATTTCTCTCTAGAGCTAATGCATTAGGTTTGCATAATGAATGGGGGAAAGAACTTTAACCAAGAAAAAAAAGTTCAAGAATTTCAAGGCGTACGTACGTTTTTGATGTGCTCGTAACAATAGCTGCTAACGGATGAAGATATTCTCAGGTTTTTTAATGCACCTGCTTATTCTTCTGTTAATTAAAATCTGTGTTTGCCGCAGCAATCTTTGCATAACAGATATACGCTGCTTCAGAAGTGGCACCGTTTCAAAGAAACAAAACACAGACTATGCAAGCTATTAAAAAGCGAGTTTGAAAAGGAATCACAAGCATATTTCTGCTTTGCTTCGGCTAAGAAACCTGTCTGTCGGTGCAAATGCACCAAGAAGGACCCAAAGCAAATATTCCCATACGATCCCCCCTTCCCCCCCTTTATTCTGGGACTGAAGGGGTGAAGAAGAAGCCCTGAAAAATCAGCTAGTTATGGGGACGCAATTGCATCGCTAAAATACAAAGGGGGGAAATGCACAAGAAGTCATCAATTATACCAAAAGTAAAACAACAAGTCTTAGTCTTCAGTGTAATAATCCCAATTCCGTGTTTTGGTTCTGTTATCCTTGGGACATGGGTGGCGCTGTGATCTAAACCACTGAGCCTAGGGCTTGCCAATCAGAAGGTTGGTGGTTCGAATCCCTGTGACGGGGTGAGTTCCCGTTGTTCGGTCCCTGCTCCTGCCCACCTAGTAGTTTGAAAGCACATCAAAGTGCAAGTAGATAAATAGGTACAGCTCTGGTGGGAAGGTAAACGGCCTTTCCGCGCTCTGCTCTGGTTTGCCAGAAGCTGCTTAATCATGCTGGCCACATGACCCGGAAGCTGTCTGCGGACAAACGCCAGCTCCCTTGGCCTATAGAGTGAGATGAGCACTGCAACCCCAGAGTTGTCCGTGACTGGACCTAACAGTCAGGGGTACCTTTACCTTTATCCTTTCCCCCCCAAGGGTAACATTTACCAAAAGCAAAAAGCAAAAGAAATACTACTCTATTCTTCCTTACTTACAAAGTGCATTTGTATAGCCCCCATGGTTGTTCAGGAGGGAGATCAATCAGAAGCTCGGGTGTGAAGTTGAATTATCATGCACAGCCTGCCTCATGACTATCCTTCCAAAACAACAACTGTTTACTAGTTTAAGAGGAGGTGTAACAGAACCTCCATGACTACAGGCTTCCTCTCTGGGGTCCAATATGCATGCCCTGTTCTTAACAGTACTACTTGCTGCTGGGTTCCCATAAATCTCTAGACTAGAGCCCAGGACACTTTTGTCCTCTTAACACCATCCTCCTTTGCCATCCCCCTCAGCCCCAATATCACAATCTCAGTGCCTTTCCTCTAGGTACTTGCTCTGCTCCACATCATTTTTCATGCAAGTTTGGTGCCAGAGGCTGTTGCCCGCTGTGGCCATCTGGCACCTAGACATTAGCAGTGGGAATACATTAAGACAGTGGCATGGCATGGGTTGCCAGTGCCCGGGGCCACACATTCAGCTGCCTAAGGGTGTCTGCATCACCCAGGCAATTGCAGACACAGAGATAAGAAATGAAAAGTTGTTCTATTGTCTGAAGAGGTAACTTCCTGGTCCGCATGGAGAAGCCATTTTCCACAGAACCCAGCAAGGGAAGCACACAGCTATATTGCAGCAGCACCAAGTGTTTTCTAGTCTATTCCTGTATCTAGCACAGGTTTGAACCAATGGTAATCAAATTATGCATTTCGTGTTCTATTGGCATATTTCTCAACATATTACAAAATGCAATAGATAATTGTCATCAAATATTTATGACTGTATGGAAATAATATTGTGAATTTGTGATTATCATAAACAACCCACTTATCAATTAAAAACAAGGGTGACAGACATTTTTTAAAAAAAAATATATATATCAGAAGCAAACCAGCTGCGTGGGTGTCCTCTCCACAGGTTTGCTTTACTGAATTCACATTTTAAACCTGCATTTTTAAAACCTGTGAAATTGTAACTGTTCTCAAAGCACCAACATTTGGTGTTTAATGAGTTTATGTAAATCTATACATTTCATTACTTGATTGAATGGTCGAATTTTCATGAACTCAGCACTACATCTCGAATTCAAGCAGGGAATGAATATCGAACTAATTCAATCTATTGCACTGAAAAAGACAAATGGCCCACTCAAGCAAGGATGATCTGAGTACAGAAACAGGCTTTTGCAGGTAGAATTTCCTTGTGTTGTGGCCTTTATGTGGAAAGGCAACATGTGTTCATGATGAAACTGAGCACTGTTACTTTTTAGTGTTCACCGCTTGTTTGGTGGATAGATGGAATGGTTCCAGCTCTCACTTCTAGTCTCAACTCTCACTAGCAATCAGTTCTGTCAAAGATTGGGGGTGGTCGTCATGTCGTTTAAGAAAAATAAAACAGAGTTACAATAATGGTGCAAATTTGCATAAGCACTGGAGCAACTCATAACAGTACGTTCTCACCCTGGAGAGTAAATCCAGCTTCACTCACAAACACACACACACAGTTTTGTGGTGCAAATGACAGATCCAATCAACTATTCGGATGCTAATAGGTACATCTGTTTTGCTCATCACCCTTTCTGTGCTTTACGTGGGCTGTATGCCTGTTTATTCTTTTATAAACGCAGCACGAACATTCTCTTTTTCTTAATCAGCACTACACTGCCGATTCCTCCTCTAAACAAAAAGGCAAGGGAAGAACAGGTTCCCTTTTAAATTAGGTCTAATGGTTGTTCATCTTTGCAAAACATATTTGCAAGTATTCTTCAACAGCTGGCTCGCTGCTGACATTGGATTGGGTCCAGCCTTAGTCATGCTTAAAGTAGACGCACAGAAATCAGGAAGAATTAAGTGAACCATTATTAACTTATGTCCCATGGATTTCAATGGGTCTACTCCAGTTTTCCCCACCCAGATGTTCAGTTGAACTCCCAATTCCCATCAGCTCCAACCAGCATAGCCAATGGTCAATGG
Source organism: Lacerta agilis (assembly GCF_009819535.1). Taxonomy (NCBI): domain Eukaryota; kingdom Metazoa; phylum Chordata; class Lepidosauria; order Squamata; family Lacertidae; genus Lacerta; species Lacerta agilis. The sequence goes on from NC_046318.1 coordinate 19,379,402, forward strand.
TTGAGAGTTGTAGTCCATAAGATCTGGAGGGCACAAGATTGGGGAAGACTGGTCTCCTGTAATCATGATTCTGTCTGAATCCAACTCCTTATGTATGTCCAAATCCTGCCTTCTGTAACCAACGTTTACAGAATAAGATAAGCAACAAAAAATATAGTTTCCTACCCAAAAAAAAGCTTCCAGTCTAGATATCCACAGGAGGGAGGATTACAGAAAAGATGGGAGGAAAAGAAGAAGTCAGAATAGCATGATATGAAAATAGGTTTGATTATTGTGGAGGATGTTTTATGATCATAGAATCATAGAGTTGGAAGAGACCACAAGGGTCATCTAGTCCAACCCCCTGCCAAGCAGGAAACACCATCAAAGCATTCCTGACATATGGCTGTCAAGCCTCTGCTTAAAGACCTCCAAAGAAGGAGACTCCACCACACTCCTTGGTAGCAAATTCCACTGTTGAACAGCTCTCACTGTCAGGAAGTTCTTCCTAATGTTTAGGTGGAATCTTCTTTCTTGTAGTTTGAATCCATTGCTCCGTGTCCGCTTCTCTGGAGCAGCAGAAAACAACCTTCCGCCCTCCTCTATATGACATCCTTTTATATATTTGAACATGGCTATCATATCACCCCTTAACCTTCTCTTCTCCAGGCTAAACATACCCAGCTCCCTAAGCCGTTCCTCATAAGGAGGATAATTCATTGGAAAATCTTTTTATTCTTTTTACTCTTCCCCAATTCCAGGAGGTAGGACCATAGTTCAATGGGAAAGCTCCTTATATGCAGAAGACCCCAGATTCAATCTCAGATTCAATCTCTGACATCCCCAGCTAGCTGGAGAGCTGCTGTCAGTGAACATAGATATTGCTGAGCTAGATGGACCAATGGTCCAATTTGAGGATCAGGCAGATTTCTGTGTTTGTGTGCCCCTAGGATTCTTACAGCATTAGAGGGTAAGGTGTGGGTTCTGCCATTGTGGATGCCCCATTTTATAATAAGAAAGGCTGATAAATTGGGTTAATCAGTCAAATCAAACAGCTGGTCTCCCCACTTGTTGAATCTCCACTAATGCTGCTGTATTTTTCTAAGGGGGGGGGGAAATTAATAAAAATGGCTTATCATAGATCAATACTGGAAAGCAATGGACTTACCAGTAGTGAATTTAAATGAGCCTGCAAGTCTGGAATCAAACATTCTCTTTTAGGCTTGGGATTAGCTTGATTTTCCTCCTGTTATCTCTAGTGATTATTTTAAAGTATTGCGTTTAAGTTCATTAACCTGCAAAATTATCTTTAAAGTGAGATGACAAAGCAGGGGATATATCAGGCTAGAACAGAGTGTGGTTTGGATTTCCACCCCACTCCCAATATGAGCAGAGGGGGGAAAGGAAATGCACACATGTATAAAAGATCCAGAGAAGAGGAGGCTGGCAATTTGCCACTGCAGGCAAATTATACTGGATTTTGGTAACCCGCTGGAATAAGACTTTCGCAGAAACGGCTGGAAAAAAGGTGGAAGATGGGAGGAATTTCCATGAAAATGGAATGCCGGTTTGAGAAAGACAATGCAAACATTGTGTCCAAGGCTAGATCCCATATTGTCCAGGGACATAACTTCAAAAGAACGGATTTCTCCACCATCTGCACCAAATGTATTCTAGCACAGAGCACAAAAAGCACTAAGCATGGAATCCACTTTCACAAGTACAGCTTCTGAAAAGCAGCTCATTAAACCAGTTACTGTGTCTCTTGCTAATCTCCTAATGCATTATTTTTAATGAGGTGGGGCGGGGGAGGAACAGTTCAGAAGTGCTACTTAAAATTCGGGTTGGCAAACCTTCTGGCCCTTTTCGGAGACATTTTTCATCCCCCCCAACACACAAATACATACCATTTCATAGCCATTGATGGCCTCTTGCAAAGAAAGAACTGAGTTGATTAATTCCTGAATTAGCCTGGGAAAGAAAAGAAAAAAGCATTCGATTTAATAAAGAACTTCTAGATAGAGTTGGCTTTGAATAGGGAGGGGCCCTCATTTTGAGCATTCGGTAGGGATTTTAAGTAGCATAGACGTGTTACAATGAATGTCCAAAACAATTCCATGTAATTGTCATAAATGCCATGAAAATCAGAGATATGCCCTCGAATGCTAGTTGTTATCTTATGTGACTGCCATCATTCACCGGGGGATATTTTGAAAATTGTGTGTCTGTGCGTTGGGCTTTCACAAATTCATCTGCAAGCACCAAAACTCACACGTGAATGCTAACATTCACCATATTTTCAAAGAGAGAGAAAGAGACAGACAGACAGATAGACAGACAGAAAGAGAGAGGCTCCCAATGTTTTGCCTCCCATTTATCCATTGATAAAAATTTATATTTAATGATGATAATAAATTTCACATACAGATAAATTGCAAATAGGCTGCACTGAACATGAAAGTTTTATCGCTTCATCTAATCCCTACACTATTTTGATCAATCTCCCACCAAACCAGTGAAGTATTCAGTGAATCCTGCTCCTAGGAAGCTCTGTTGAAATGGGTGCCTTCATGAATTGAATCATCACACTATTCTATGAGTGAAGAGGTCTAATTTCTGTAGGACATGCACTAAAAAGCAGTTGGCCTAATTCAGAATGAAGTCATCCAGGAGACCCCCACTAGCTCTAGAAAGGAGCTTGAGGAGGAGGCGAGGGCAGAGAGTGGAGAAAGAGCTGTGAGCCCTTTCCCCATATTTTGGACCCCCAGGGAAACTCAACCAACTGGGTGTGGAGAGTACAGCTGAATGGGACACACCTGTGGGCAGCCTGAGGAAGCACCATTCATTTTGGCCTCCCCCCCCAAAAAAGCAAGTCTAGAGTGAGAGACTAGGGTGACGTCCACCGTTGCTGGGAACTCTTCTCATTGTGAAACAATTGCGAGTGACCTGAGAGTTGTTTTGGACCCTGAGTGAGAACCCAGAGGCTGGGAGTGACGGTGTATCAGAAGGAAAATGAATTGATATTGATTTTAACTTTGCATTAAACCAACGTTCTGATGTGCAGCTGTGCGATTTTGTAATATTTTGTTTAAGTTGTCTGTTGTTGCTTCAGTTTTTCGTACTCCGCTTGGAGATATTTTTAATACGTTAACAGTCACAGAAATTAAATGGTCAATCAACAATCCATAGAAGAGCAGTTTCACGATGACGCTGCCGAATTAGACTAGAATAGCCAAGGTTTTAGGTGCCAAGTGACGACCCATCTATCCTAGTGTGGATAAAGCGTCCAGGTGCAGAAGCAGTGCTTTTTTTCTTTAAAAATATTTAGGGGTACTCTCATTTTGACTGCTCCCCCTCGCCCTCACCCCCTTCCTCCTCCCAACCCCCAGACGAGGGATTTGAGGTGGAGGCGGCGGCGCTGAGAGGATGGGAAGGCCCCCAGCAATGGCGGGGTTGGCTTGAGTGAAGAGGGGTGAGCGCTCACTGTCTGGCTCTAGCCCAGCAAGAAGAGGAGGAGGAGGAGGAGGAGGAGGAGGAGGAGGAGGAGGAGGAGGAGGAGGAGGAGGCAGTGCTGTTGTCTCCACTATGGCCGCCCCAGACTCCCCTCCCCAGGCACCAGTGTGGAGAATGATGGAGCTCCAGTCCACGCTGCTACTGCAGAGACAGCTGGCATGTCGGTTTGTCCATCGGTCAGTCGGGGCAACACAAAATGTTTAGGGGTACGCGTACCCTTGCGTCCCCCCAGAAAAAATCACTGTGTAGAAGGATAAGCATAGATCTGTTCGCCCTTCTCATTTATTCTCATTAGTTGCAAATTAATTTTGTGTGTACACAAACAGAAGAGATGGAATAGAGAAGACAGGGTTTGGGCAGAGCTGCTCTGCTAGCTTGCCAGCATATAGGTCACTGTTGCTTATGGGAAGCAGGAAGGGTAAGGTGACCCACCCACTGGGAAGCTAATGCCCCACCCAGCAATCCGCTTTGGAAATGGAGGGTGCTCTTTTAAGACCTCTTTTGACACAGTGGCCACACAAGGCTAGAGCTTGTCCATTGTTATAAGTTTTGAGAAAGCCATACTTGTTGAATGTTGTTATTTTCGGGGGGGGGGGCAACAAGCAAGATGCTGATGTCTTCCAGGTCAAATGTGGCCTATGCCATTTAAATCAGGGGTGAGCAAAAGGTAGATGGGGAATCCACTGATAGATCGTTGGGTGTTTTGCAGTCAATTGGCAAGGATTTCCGACTCCCAGCTGTTTGACCATAGCAATAACAAAGTAAATCTCCCCCACTCACCCACCAAAATTATGTGGCTGAAATAAAGGAAGCTTGGGAGAACGAGGGCTGGATGTTTGAGTGAAAGGACTATGAGTCCAGTTAGGTTCTGGTAAGAAAACAAATTCCAAGACTCAGAGGCACTGTGTTCTTTAATCTAAGTGCATATCTGCAGTCACTTGGAACTGGTTGCTAGATCTTGGAGTATTAGAGCGAGGGGGGGGGTGGTAGACCCAACAAACCTGACATTTGTCAATGGATAATGAGTACACAGCAAAAGCAGGAAAAATACTAACTGCTCAATAATCCATTGTTTCATTCCCTAGCAAGTCCAAAGAAGAAGATAACCACAGCACATTGATCAGGTTTGCTTGAACTTTTTTCATCGTACTGCCCCAAACATTAGAATGTGATACCTTTCTGGAGTCTAAAATGGCATAAATCCCAGGTATATTCATAAACTGATGATACTTCATGATCTCAATCTTTGATATCTCACAAAAGTGTGATATCTTCCCTGTATACCAGGGTTGTCTATAGTACTGTAAACCTTGTGAGGATGCGTTTGAGTGCCCTACGTTATACAACGAATAAAATGAGTGATGCTGACAAAAATAAAAAGCAAAAGGAGGGCATATGATGCAAAATTTTCACTGTTCATAAAACTCATTCTTAATGCAAGTTGGCCACATTTGCTCTGAAACTCCTACTGTACTAATAATTAATAATGAGACAGCATTGAGCTGGTGTCCTGCTCTTGTATCTGTGTAGTCAGCATTCATTAGACCAGATCAGCAAGGTCCAGATCATTGTTGGGCACAAGTTCAGTACTCGAGCATTTTAACCTCTTAATTAGTCTGAATGAGAACAGTTCTTCCTTCCTGTATTTTAGTATCCGCATTGCTAGCAGGGATAGCTTCCCAATCACAGGCCCACTGCCCCCTCCTTCACTACTGCTAAATAACACTTGCTTACTTATTGGCAACAGTCTCCACCTACATATGGAAAGGAGGAGTTGGGAGAAAGAAGTTGAGGGTGTGCAATGCTGGGAAATGCGTCTGCTGCTTGTCAGCAACCTCTGACCATCAGGGCTGGCCCACCCATGAAGCACAGTGAGACAACTGCCCCTGGCGACAAGATGCACATAAGCAGCAGATCTAGCCTCCAAGGAATCCATTGGCCAGCAATGGCCACAGAGGACACAGTGTAGGCCTCCTCAAAAGCTCCCCACAGTGGCGTCTTGGCAAATAGGTGAACAGGAGGCACTGCTACTCTCCTTCCACCCTTAGGGAGGAAATGAGGCTCTGCCCCCTAAGTTCTCCTGAAGTCTGCACCCAACTGGCATGTTTCAGAGTGGGCCTATTCCCCTCCACCCACATTCCCCTCCATTCCCTGTTCAACCATTGGGTAAGGTTGATATGACACCTTTGTATCTGATGTAGATCTTCACTAACCCCATTGTTTCTGATGTTTCTGATGTAGATCTCCACTCACCCCATTGTTTCAGATGTAGATTTTTCTTTTCCTCTTGTTCCTGATATAGATTATCATGCCACAACCCAGAATGGCAGGGAGGTACCATTTTGAAGTTTGCCTCAAGTGCCAAAATGTATTGGGCTGGCCGTGCTCATAATCACCAATTCCACTAGAACTGCTGGTGCTTCCTCCTCTGCATTCCAGCAGCCGATCAGAGATCAGGGCTTCATTTCTTGTTTGCTTATTTTGCATCCCCTACATGGGCCCATTGTCTGTCTATAGAAAGACCTCCTTTGACTCTAGACGAGACTTCCTCTGCAAAGAGTTCTCGAGGCTGAGAGGGGCAATCTAGGCCACTTCCCCATCAGAGGTCAACCAGAATTTCCTGGGAAGGTGACAGGGAAATCCTAAACACCCATCAGGAAAACATTCAGCTCCATCAGCCTGCCGGGAACACACCGTTTCCGCTGGTCTTGCACCCTAACATGTCAGGATTTGTGACGCATGGCAAACAGGAGCATAAGAGATGCAAGAGCCCTTACCTACCTTTGCCCTAGAGCTCAGAGACAGCATTGCAACAACATGCATACACCAGGGGTTGTTGCCACCTAAATTTTACTCAGAGTAGATCCATTGAGATTAGTGGTCCTGAGGTATTTGTGTCTATTCTATTCTATTCTTTATTTTATTTTATTTTTAAATGCACTTTCAAAATTTCAATGCATACTACGATTATCTTCATTTATCCCATATCCCCCGACTTCCCCGTCCAACCTTCCATGGCTTCCTATTTGTTCCTTGTGGATCTGCATATCCTTTCATACCACCCCATTTCATTCCATGCAGTATTCTAATTGTTTTTCACTGCTGCTCATAGGTCTAGCCCTACTTGGAAGTTTATTCATTTCCATGTCTATTCATTTCCATGGGTCTGTTCGGATTATGACTAACGTTGGTGACAGTCCACCAGTTTTAGAGCTCTGCAATCAACGTGTGCTGGTGTGATTATATATATATATATATATATATATATATATATATATATATATATATATAATAAATAAAAAAATCACGGAGGACATTTCAAATTAGGAACCCAAACACAATTCATATGGAGAACGGAAAGTGGTTTACATCAGTAAGTAGAACCAGCCATTGGGAAATTAAACTCCCCCCCCATACAATTTAAAACCCTGGAGAGGGGTGTGAGAAGGCTATAAGTTTTTTAAAAAATAAATAAATAAAGGGAAAGGAAATGGCTGTGGTTGTTTCACTTACACAACAGCCTCAAAAGCCAATACAATACATGCAGGGTGAATTAGTGCTTCATACAACAGGCAGAGAAGGGGTTGGGTGTTCAAGCAGAGACTTTTCGTGCCAGCGTAGGGCTGTTACATACAAGGACACACGAGTATTCTTCATTTCACCTGCAAAATGCGGGAGAGCCTGGCTGGTTATTATCCAGAAAACAACATAACCTTGAAATATGTCATTCATTCTAAACACAGATACTAAAAAGACTGAAGCACCACTCCGAATCCAATCATTACCAAAATGAATCAGATGCATTGCTTTCATTTCGTCGGTGAAATTCCCTTTCGCCTACCAAACAATGGCATGTAGCTCCCCCCGTGCAGCAACAAACCTCTGCTGAATTAAACGCTGATAAAAAAAATCCATGGTGAGCTTGAGTGGGAAGATGAAAAGAGGTCACCGTCGGGCTTGTGTGTTTTTGCCTGGCCAAGTATGCTGCCTTCGCTCATAATTGGGAGAGGGAGAGGTTTAAGGTGGTGTTTGGAATACAGGTATTTTCAATTATGCGAACAAAGGGGGGAAAGCAGCAGTAAAGAGAAGCTATAAGTACAGAGTCAGGTACAGCATCCGTGATTAAAAGTCACAAGACTGCAGGCACAAGTAGATCCAGGCAACAGAAGCATGGTCTGCAATGACACAAGCTGTCCTTTAAGGAAAATGTTTAATGCATTCAGGAGCTGTGGGAATGAAAAGCAATGTGGGCATCAGATTTTCTAAACTGGACATTTGAAGTGTCAGCATTTGCAGCCTTCCCTTAGATTCCCTCTCTCTCTCTCTCTCCTAAATGCAGCTTCTATTTTGCCTTGACTGGAATAATAAAGAAGGCCAAGCTGAAGAAGCCATGAGGACATATTTACACTGCAAACACCCTCCAGCAATCTCCGCTTAATGGAGTTTGCAGTTATAGATCCCAAAAGCTGACTGTGCACATCAAAAATTCAGCCCTATTTTCGGGGGGGGGGGGATGAAAAGGGTTTGCTTTTTTAATGTATCGTTGCTCATTTAAAAACGTAGACCTCGTCTTTAGTCAAAAGGAACTCCTGGCGGCTTACAATTTGTCCATTACCTAACAAAATCTACAGCAACAACACATAAAACAACAAAATGGAAGAACATTCGGCATGCTGTGCCAGAAACGTCATCGAGCCTCAAGAGCAGCAATTCATGGAAGTGCAGTAAAAGCAGTTTTAAAAGGGACTGGTATTAACACAGCACATATAAAAGGGACACACTCAGCAAAATACCATTTTGAATAAACCAAACATCTAAAAACATAGAGTGTCTGGACTAAAAAGAAAGAATATGAGTCAGGCTATATATTTAGGGGAAATGACTATGGTTGGCTGTCTCAACGTGGAGTTAATTTAATCTAGGCTAGTTGATATATGGTCTATTTAGTGATGATATAAGGTTTATTTACACATAGTGATGCGGGTGGTGCTGTGGTCTAAACCACTAAGCCTCTTGGGTTTGCCGATCAGAAGCTTGGCGGTTCAAATCCCCACGACGGGGTGAGCTCCCATTGCTCTGTTCCAGCTCCTGCCAACCTAGCAGTTTGAAAGCATGGCAGTGCAAGTAGATAAATATGTACTGCTCCGGCGGGAAGGTAAATGGCATTTTAGCGCGCTCTGGCTTCCGTCATGGTGTCCCATTGCACCAGAAGCAGTTTAATCATGCTGGCCACATGACCCGGAAAGCTGTCTGTGGACAAACGCCGACTCCCTCGGCCTGAAAGCTAAATGAGCGCCGCAACCCCATAGTCGCCTTTGACTGGACTTAACCGTCCAGGGGTCCTTTACCTTTTTATATTTACACATATATACCAACCTGAGCCTATGATGGAATTGACCCGCCAAGAAGGTCTTGCTTCTCCCACAGCCACAGCCTTGGAGCCAAACAGAAATCAGGCATGGCTCTGTCTCTCAGCTGCCCAGCCTGTAGCCTCTTTCTAGCTTCTAGATCTCAAAGACCGGCAAAGCAGCAGAAACGGCCTGTGTTGATGTTCTGACTGTTTCATGAGGGTGGTTTTGTGTGTGTGCGTGCGTGCGCGCGTTTTGTATCTGTAACCAGCCGAGCACATTAAATGGCAAACAATAAGCCCTGCACATCTGGTTCTTTGCAGTGAAAAGACAACAACAACCCTATATATATATTTCTTCTTAAAAAGACAAACAAACAAACATTGCTGATTCTCTGCATGTCGTGGCCGTATCCCATTTTCTTCAGCAGGATTTGCTCCCTAAGGCTGCAGCCTTATATTCACATATACTTGGGAATACATTGTGTCAGCTGCGTAGAAGCATCAAGCAAGGTTCTGAGCTATGAGCCTTGGCCGGTTAATGCTCACCTTCCCTTTTAATGCCTTGGAATTCACCACCTCTGTATGTGGGTATGGCAAATGGGCTTTGAGAAAGGATTAGCCAAATTCATGTGGATAAGCATTCAAAAGCACCAGCAGTTATTATTCAGGATAGCTTAAGCTGAACCTCTGTATTCAGAGCTGAATACATCTGAATATCAGATGACAGAGCCAAACAACGGGAGAGAGCTATTCCATTCTTCCTCTGCTTTCCCAGAAACATCCAGTTGACCACTGCTGGAAACAGAATGGACATCTGGGTTGCATCTACACTGACCTGTTTAACATTATTTCACCCTGTTAGAATGATAACAGATATGTCGTTCTAAAATGTCACAGGGCACACTTCTTAATTAAAACGTTTTTACCTTGTTTTCCCCCCCATCAAATGTAAATAGTACCCAGCCACACCATTTTCCAAAACACAGTTTCTTGCCTTGCTGCTGGTCGCTCTATTCCACCCTCTGGTGTCACATTTTAATTCTTCCTCCCTCCGTGTCCTTTGCTATCTGAACTGAATACCACCCCTCAAATACCATTGTAGGTGAGCATCAGAGTTTGAATGCAGTAAAAAAAGGGGGGGTAAAACACTACATAGAAACATATGAGCAGTGTTCTTAGTGTTGCCATAAGTCCAGAAGTTGCTGGACATAGCTGGAATACTGCAGTCAGAAGCAGTGTCCAGGCAGAAATCGCTAAATGTCTGGGAAAATCCAGAGTCTGGCAACTCATATAGTTTTAAGTGAATTTGCCAAAAAGCTCAACGACTGGCCAGATTTTCACTTTTTGAAATATGGCAACCCTAGCTTCACCAATACAGCAGCATGAAATGATTTAAAATTTAAGTGATAAAAAGAGAAGGTAATAATGCATTATGATTGTAAAAAGTAGACGGTTACAGTATGTGTCCATCTACATTAGTGAAATCATTCCGTAACCCTTCCTTAGTAAGCATGATCATGAGCCTAGATCTGCCCTTGGTTTAATCAAACAGGACTTTTATTATGTGCTTAACTCAGTGGGAGTTAATCCCAAACAAACCTGCCTATGACCGAGCTACACACCATGTCACATCCAATGCCACAAACTGAGTCAGATCATTCTTCTTTGGCAATCACTCGTAACTGTGTAAGATTGTCTTCCAGAAACACGGTCTTAAGTGAGTCCATAAGTGACTGTGGAGGCCAATTCTGGATCCACACTTCTTTCCACAGTGGGGACATAGGTTTCCGGGTGGGAGTTGATCATGGTGGGGTTTGCCAAATGTGCCTTCCTCTTAGCACATTTCTCCCTTGCCTCCTGAGTTTGAGCATCTTCAAAGCCCACAACACCTTTGGTAAAGGCTGTTTTCCAATTGGAGCACTCACAGGCCAGTGTTTCCCAATTGTCAGTGTTTATACTATTTTTTTTTTTTTAGATTTGCCTTGAGAGAGTCTTTAAACCTCTTTTGTTGACCACCAGCCTTACGCTTTCTATTTTTAAGTTCGGAACAGAGTAGTTGTTTTGGAGGACGAGAATCAGGCATCCAAACAACAGGACCAGTCCAACGAAGTTGATGTTGAAGAATCATTGCTTTGACACTGGTGATCTTTGCTTCTTCCAGTACACTGACATTAGTTCTCCTGTCTTCCCAAGTGATGTGTAAAAAAAATTGGAGACACCGTTAATGGAATCTTTCAAGGAGTTGGAGACAGCGTTTATAAGTGGTCCATGTTTCACAAGCATACAGTGAAGTTGAAAGTACAATAGCTTTGTAAACAAAGTCAGACTGTTAGTCCATCTAGCTCAATACCACCTACACTGACTGGCAGCAGCTCTCTGAGCTTTCAGACTGGGGTCTCTCCCATGCTTATGTGGAGGTGCTGGGGACTATAGATGGGCTCTGTTGCATGCAAAGCAGATGATCCACAAACTTTACCATTTTTTGCCTCTTTGACAATTGCATGACTTTCAGGCAGGTGGCCTCGAAGCTTTCAAATTACTGCAGAAGGCAAAGGAGGAAATATAGATGGTCTCGCAATGCATGTGGAGCAGGAGATTATGGTGAAGGAAAAGAGGGAATTTATAAAATAGATTGGAGCACAAATCTTGTTCTAGAACCACAATATGGATTTTCTTTCACAAGGCAATATTCTGACACCATTTGCAGTGATTTACCATCTGCTTCCTGGAAGCTGTTTTTTAAAATGTCCTTGATGTTACATTTTCAAAACTATGGAACAGAGAGGCCGTACAAATAACCGTATGCAATCAAAATGGACACAAGTGCTTAAAAAAAACCAATAAAACAATAAAAAGTCGGATAATCTTCTTTGCGGGTAATGGTGACATGTAAAATCACTCGCATCTGACTTCATAATGGAAGCTTCATGCAATCCACTCCGTATATCAGTAGAATGTATACAAACCCAAACGGCTGAGTCACATTAGGAATGGAGAAGAAATCGGATACAGTTCACATTTAAAGGTGACTCTGCCGGATTTGCATTTTGCAAAAGAGCACGCAAAACAAAACACCACTGTCCTTTGACATTCACATGACCCAAGGGGCCATGGGGCCAAGGCATGGTGAAGTTGCAATGAGCAGAATACATCCATTTTGGGATAAAGCAAGCCACAACTTGCTTGATATCTGTAAGCAATAGATATCAGCATATTTGGGCAGATAAGAGGCACTGCTGTTCACCTCCCTAACCACCCACTCTTGTTCCCTATGTAGATCTTTATTTCCCTCATGTTTCTGGTGTAGATGTTCTCTCACACCTTCTGCACTCATGGGGGGCGGGCACCATGTTGTGGTTTATCTCAGGTTCTAAAATGTATTGGGCTGGCCCTGCAGCATCTTGCCCAAGAGACTCCTAAAGCCTAGGGCAAGGTTGAGTATAACCTCTAAGCCTCAGTTTGGCTCTCTGGACTCTTTTCAAGCTACGCCCTTCACTAACTCAGCTCTGTGCGCTCCTCTGCTGGAATAGGTCCTTGAACTATGATGTTTCTTGCTTGCCTCAAAGGAGGATAGAGGCTGTGTGTGTGTGTGTGTGTGTGTGTGTGTGTGTGTGTGTTTCATTGTAGCTTGCTGTACAATGGTAAGAGTTACCAGTGCATTTGTTGCTTCACCCACATTCCCTAGCAATGGCCCAGAATCAGTGATAAAGAATACAGCTGCACGAGCAAGACTGATTGCATGGTCTTGTGTTTAGTCAAACCTTTGGCCTATATAGCTAAAGGTAAAGGACCCCTAGACGGTTAAGTCCAGTCAAAGGTGACTAAGGGGTGTGGTGCTCATCTCGATTTTCAGGCCGAGGGAGCTGGCATTTGTCCACAGACAGCTTTCCAGGTCATGTGGCCAGCATGACTAAACCGCTTCTGGTGCAATGAGACACCGTGACAAGTGCCAGAGCACACGGAAACACCACTTACCTTCCTGTCGCAGGGGTACCTATTTATCTATTTGCACTGGTGTGCTTTTAAACTGCTAGGTTGGCAGAAGCTGGGACAGAGCAACGGGAGCTCACCCTGCCGTGCAGATTCGAACCGCTGACCTTACAATCGGTAAGCCCAAGAGGCTCAGTGGTTTATACCATGGCGCCAACCATGTCCCATTTCTCTCTACTGGTTGGTAGCAACTCTCTGTAAGCCCTGGAAGAAAGATTTGCTCTTCTGTGCTACTGAGGATTCTAGAGAATAAGCCTGAGGACCTCACGCATGCAGATTGTGTGCGGTATACAAAATTAATATAATAATAATAATAATAATAATAATAATAATAATAATAATAATAATAATAATTGGTAACCATTCTCTTAATCTGGAAGCATTTTATCTCCCTTTGCTTAGATTTAGATTCCCCCCTACAGTAGTAGGCACCTGTCCAAGTGAAAGTAATGCCCACTTTTGAAAGTGTGTGACTGTGCTGAATGCAAGGTGTTAAGTCTCAATAAATATAGGGTGGAATGGGGGGTAAGTATCTTAACCTTTTCTACCCAGATAAAAATTGTTACCAAGACACACAAATCAGTAAGCCAATGTAATGCAAGGAAAGCCCTTGTTTCTTGAGTGAAGAAACTAAGGAAAAATCTCATTTGTTGGCCAGAGGGAGAAAATATAACCCTGCATTTCCACCAACAAACAAAGCGTTGTTATTGCTATTACTATGTGGGGAAATGTAGACAATGGGATCAGGCGGATTCTCATAATATTGAAGAAAGCCATATGGTTGTTCTCCTCGTTTGCATACTATTTACATGGTGGGATCAATGTTGAAATGTTATTTGGGGAGGGGGGGGTTGAAGAAAGATGCAGATGCCCAGGGTATGATTGAGAACAGCAACAAGTGAGAAAAGATAGACTTAATACAGTACAAGGATAGGAAGAAACATCATGGACAGGAAAATAGCCGCACACAAGAAGAACAAAGAGGGGGTTTGAAGGCTTCACCTGTAGGACTGTAGATTATTTGATGCGTTAATGCGAATGGAAGCCATTAAAATTGCAGCTGCGGTATAAGGGTTTGTTATTCTGACTGGCGTGTAATTGGAATGTATAAGTTTTTGGAATGCAGAGTTAAAGTAAATTATCAAATCATCGACTCTAGCACGCGGGGGGGGCAACAAAATAATATAATTTGGCAACTGAACAATTGGTAGTATTAATTGTATTATAATCTGGTATTGGCAATGAGGCTTTTATTGGGTTATTGTAACTGAAAACTAATAAAAGATTATTATACAAAAAGAATATGCATAGGACCCTGTTTACATGGGCATCTACATGTGTGTGTATGTGTTTGTTAAACTTGCTATGATGTCTTAAGAGAGCCAGTGTGGTGCAGTGGTTAAGAGCGGTAGACTCATTATCTGGGGAACCGGGTTCGCGTCTCCACTCCTCCACATGCAGCTGCTGGGTGACCTTGGGCTAGTCACACTTCTCTGAAGTCTCTCAGCCCCACTCACCTCACAGAGTGTTTGTTGTGGGGGAGGAAGGGAAAGGACAATGTTAGCTGCTTTGAGACTCCTTCGGGTAGTGATAAAGCGGGATATCAAATCCAAACTCCCCTTCTTCTTCTTCTTCTTCTTCTTCTTCTTCTTCTTCTTCTTCTTCTTCTTCTTCTTCTTCTTCTTTGAGCTACAGATCCAAAAGCCAAGCCTCATCATCAAGTATTCTGGTGGAAATGGGGGGGGGGGAATGCATCACCTGATCTAGAGTATGTTTACTTTCAAATTGTTGTTTGTTTAGTCGTTTAGTCGTGTCCAACTCTTTGTGACCCCATGGACCAGAGCATGCCAGGCACTCCTGTCTTCCACTGCCTCCCACAGTTTGGTCAAACTCAGGTTGGTAGCTTCGAGAACACTGCCCAACCATCTCGTCTTCTGTCATTCCCTTCTCCTTGTGCCCTCAATCTTCCCCAACATCAGGGTCTTTTCCAGGGAGTCTTCTCTTCTCATGAGGTGGCCAAAGTATTGGAGCCTCAGCTTCAGGATCTGTCCTTCCAGTGAGCACTCAGGACTTATTTCCTTCAGAATGGATAGGTTTGATCTTCTTGCAGTCCATGGGACTCTCAACCTCTCAATCAGCCTTGTTTATGGCCCAGCTCTCACTTCCATACATCACTACTGGGAAAACTATAGCGTTAACTATACAGACCTTTGTAGGCAAGGTGATGTCTCTGCTTTTTAAGATAGTTCCACTAATTCTGATGGACCTCTTGGGGTGGTGAGAGAATCTATGATATCCTTGCTTGTATGATAAGCAGGTCTCAGTCTGGTTGCTGTGTGGATGGGAGATCGCCTTTGTAGGTTTCTGCCAGGAAGACAGGCTGAATATAAAACAAGCTAAATAAATAGATGGTAGTTATAATTGCATTGGCAGCTATAATTTGCAACTTTCATTGGACACATTTTTTTAAAAAAAAATGCAGCGGCAAATTCTTGGCAATTTCTATAGGCAGTCATGGCATTTCTATGCAAACTTGAAAGATCTACAGAATATTTAACATGCGCTGAAGCATAAAGGGGAGAAAACACACACTTTAATGTTTTTTTATGGGTGAATTTTTAATAGCTTAATTACAACTTCGCAAAAGAAAGAATTATTACTTGGTTACATGCTTGAAAAGGCTTCTGTACTGAACACACATCTCTCTGAAAATTGCCCCATATGTGTATATTAATGATACCATCAGAAGTTTTTAAAGACATGCCTTGAATAATACATGCTACTTAAATTAACTCTCATTCTTAATGTTCGTATTGAAAAGTGAACGCAATCAAACTGGTAAGTATAGTTTGCTGGCAATCATCATCATTATTCCTGTTAAGATTATTTATTATGAATATAAAACACACTGGTCAGGGCATATTTATTAGCAATCTTTACAAAGCTACCGAAGCAACAGTCTTTAAAAGTGCAAGTGGGCTGCATGAAGCCTCTGTTTTTGCTTCCAGCTTCCCACTAGTTTGGGAGACGTCTCTTCAAATGCAGATAAGCCTTCTTTTCAGATGCAGTTCCGATCAGTGTTGCACATTTCATGCATGTGGTTAATTGAAACTGATTAATCATTCGCACCTTTGCATCCCACCTGCAGTGGCTCACAGTTACAGGGTTAAATATTATCTCCTGTCATCACATGAGTTGAAAGATTTCATCCTTTGGCTTGTTCTTGTGCCTACTTTCATTTTCCTGTGTCGTTGCGGGTAAAGCTGCTCCTTGAGAAACAGCCTCTTGTTCTGAGCCTGAAAAGTGAACAAACTTGCTTTATGTGAAATAAATGAGAACTTAGTGCCATCTCATTTCCAGTTTTGAATTCAGGGTAGCATTCATGGGGTTCCCAGGCATAAGGGTCCATGTTCCCCTTTCAAAAGCACAGAATGTATATTAAATAGTGTAATGCAAATTTCAGTCATGTTCATGCAGCCTCTGAACAATTGACCGTCTACTCCATGGGGTAAGGGGAGTTTGAAGAGCAAGCAAGAGGCTCTGCATTATACTTGCTGGAAGACAAAGCTTCTAACCTTAGTCCAAAAACCTCTTTTTGAGCCAGGACCCCATTGGAAAGCTATCAGGGCTGTATTGCAGTACAGTGGCACCTTGGAAGTCGAACGGAATCTGTTCAACTTCCAAAACATTTGGAAACCAAGGCGCAGGTTCCGATTGGCTGCAAGAAGTTCCTGCATCCAATCAGAGGCCGCAGAAGTCGCATTGGACATTTGAGTTCCAAAAAACGTTCGCAAACCGGAACACTCACTTCTGGGTTTGCAGCGTTCAGGAGCCAAAACGTTCATCTCACAAGGCGTTCGGGATCCAAGGTACGACTGTAGTGGGCTAGGACACACCCAAAGGTTATTTTGAAGGGAAGCACTTCAACATCATTAGGAACAGAAGCAAATGCAAGCAATTCTCAGCTAAACAGAAAGAAAGCCTTGCTTTACAGCTGTTTGAAGTGTGAAATTTCAGAATGCAACTTTATTTTAATTTTTTTATTTTAATTTTTTTTAATAGAAATTATATCCCATCTTTCCATCAAGGATCTCAAGGTGGCAGACATAATTTTCCTACCCATTTTATCCTCACAGTGACCCGGTCAGGTAACTGAAGCTAAGAGACAGCAACCGGCACAAGGTCACCCAACGAGCTTTGCAACTGGAGGTGCCAATTTGTGAGGGAGATGGGGGGGGCTGATGTTGCACAGGTGACATCCCGACATTGCGTCAGGATGTCAGAGGAGCCAGGGGCAGAGCCAATCGTGGCGCAGCTTCAATAGCTGGTGGCTCCTCCCTCTCCTCCTCCTCCTCCTCCTCCTCCTCCTCCTCCTGCCATGCCACCAGCCGGGGGCTGCTTCCTCCCTCCTAAATAAAAAGTTAGTCATGGCTTCTGTTAAGACTCTTTGATTTTCATGGTAACTTAGCCTGTATTTCTGTACCCATGTAACAGACAGTAAGCCCTAAGGAATTCAATATGACTTACGGCTTGGGAGATATGTATAGGATAATACTGGAACTTTGCATAGCAATGCTAAGCATAGGATATATTTTAAAGGCTTACCTATCTCCCCAGGCTTTCTGTATCCCTGCAGACTCTGTTTTTTATTGGTTGAATTCCTGTTATTTGTTTTTATATGTTTTTATACGACAGCTTTACTGATATCATATTACATTTTTGTCTTAATGATACCGTTCATTGTTTTATCTTGCATACCACGTAGAGATTTTTTTAAAAACATTAAGCCATTTATAAATGCTTTTAAATAAAATAAAATAAAACCCAATGTTTCACACTGCTTAGTGTGCCTTGTTTATTATTACCAGTGTCCAGTTCAAAATATGTTCATTAAGGCAGCTTAATGTGGTGTTTCATATCCATAGGCTCTTAGGCCTTCCCCAAGTCACTCCCTATTAATCCGACTGTACTTTTCTTCTCCGACTTTGTGGATAAGTGATTCGTAGCTGTTAAGCTGTAGAGAAGCTGTTATATTGATACCTTCTTGTGCCTGGGTGTTTTGCAGGTCAGCTTTCACCTCTGGGGCGTTACCAAGACACTAGATGTTGTTTGTCTCTGAACTTCTTGCAACCCCTTGTTCCTTTCTGTCAGGATCAATTACAAGGTCTGGCTTTACAGCGCCGGGTCAAGCAGTCTGGCTGCTTTGCCATCCCCCTGCAAATATGGTAGGCAGATGGAGTAATGAATGTTTCCAAGAAGCAGGTGAGAGATCCATGTACTATAAGGTGTGTGGGGGGGGGGAACGATGAGAGAGAGAGAGAATAATACAATAGCTTGTTTTATTCAAGACACATATACAGCTAAACACTAAGGGTGGGTGAATCCGTTTCCTGTCCATATCTATTTTACAGATGTTAGTCCGTAATTCTGCTCTGTCATTTTTTTCATATTAAAAAGAAAACCACCTAAAAACTGACACTTGAATAGAGTTGCCATACATTGGGGAATTCTTGGACATGTCCTCTTTTGGGGGTCCTACATGCCCATCCAGGGGGAATTGTACATTTTAAAGCAGAAGTCCTGGCCTGGATTTTGGTTTGTTCTTTCTTTGTGCATGGGCAGTTCTCGTTCAGGCTCGGCCGTGGCAGAGATTGCCCTGAAAAAGGTCAACCAACCTTTTGTGTCCTGATTTTTACCTCTTGAAATATGGGAACCCTACACTTGAAATGAGCAAGTGGGTGGCGCTGTGGGTTAAACCACAGAGCCTAGGGCTTGCCAATCAGAAGGTCAGCAGTTCGAATCCCCCCGTTGCTCGGTCCCTGCTCCTGCCAACCTAGCAGTTCAAAAGCACATCAAAGTGCAAATAGATAAATAGGTACTGCTCCAGGCGGGATGGTAAACGGCATTTCCGTGCGCTGCTCTGGTTCACCAGAAGTGGCTTAGTCATGCTAGCCACATGACCCGGAAGTTGTACACCGAATCCCTCAGCCAATAAAGCGAGATGAGCACAGCAACCCCAGAGTCGTCCATGGCTGGACCTAATGGTCAGGGGTCCCTTTGCCTTTGCCTTTACAATTGAAATGCATATTTTTAAAATAAAATAAAAATCTCTCAGCATGCATTCTGAAATGCATTTTGATTTAAAAAAAATTGAACCAAGAACTGCATCAGAACAACTAGGAAGTCCAAAAGCCAGTGGAGATCTAAATTTGGATCCATGCAGCTCCCATCCAAATTCAGTTGCCATCCAAATTCAGTTGCCATCCAAATTCAGTTGCCATCCAAATTCAGTTGCCACCCAAATTCAGTTGCCATCCAAATTCTTAAAGATCTAATTCCTCAAGCCTCCTAAATGCACACAACATACCTGGCCACAGAACACTCTGGGCCCCCTCAAATCAGCCTTCTTGTCTGTCAAAGTGGTTTGCTCCGATTTCTTTTATTGCAAGGCCAAGTACGGTATTCCCTTTCTTTGTCCAAATGATTAGAAATGGACCTATGGTTGTTGTTTTTAACCCCTTTGCTGTGCTCTCTCTTCTGGCCCAGCAGCCATGGTTTTAGAACCTACATCATTGATGAGGACGACACAAGCTGAAGAGGGAAAGACAACTCTGAGCTTCTAATGCTGTCAAAAGCTCTGCTGTTTTCATTTGACATCAGCATTGTGGAGCGAAAGGTTCAGATTTGGCTCATGGCCCACGAATTAATTATTGAAACAATGCAACTTAAAGAAAGGATGCTTTTTCCTTCCTTTTCCTTTTCCCCCCTTTTCCTTTGTTTAACACAGGAATTACCTGAAATTAAGTCCCATTGATTTGAGTCAACATGCACAGGGTTGTGCTGTCAGTAGCATAGCATGCAGGGGGCCATGGGGTGATTGCCCTGGGTGCAAAATTTGTTAGGGGCGCTAAATTTCAACACTCGGGGCTCCCTCAATACAGCTATGCACTTCTGTTGCTGAGCTCCATTGAAAGCAGCTTCTCCATGCAAACCAGGAAGTGAGCTCTCCAGACAGAGGAACAACTTATTTTTTTTTCTTATCTCTGCAGCTATGATCTCCTGGGTGATACGGACATCTGACACACCATTAGGCAGTTGAATGTGCAGGCATACTCTGTATAGGATAAACACACACACACAACAAACTCCAACAGAAAGGGTGAGGTTTCTGTGATCCCTGTTCTGTCTGAAGTACCTTGAACATCTGGAGAGTTGTAGGGACCTCCACAACAGTATGGGAGGGAAACTGATAACAACAAAATCTTCACCTTTCTTCCAAGCAGTGCTATTTTTCTAGAGAAAGAGGTGCCGGAACTCACCATGAATACCTCCCTTGTTCTCATAGAATGGCAATGGCTCCCACCTGAGAGATACCAGAACCAAGTTCTGGTGAGTTCCTGCTAGAAAAGAAGCCCTACATGAATGCTTCAACTAGATCACAGCCACTTTCAGGAATGGGTGGTCTTTTGCTGTTAGCGGAAGGACTGCTCTGAATCCAACCCAATCTCCCATTTTGTTAGTAATTAAATCTCATTTTATTATAAACATCTGTAGTCAGCTATAATGTGAGCATCATGTTAAAAAAGAAAAACCACCCAATAGCTCTTTCCTTAATTAACTTTCCTATCATTTCCCCCCTTTTTATTATCTGCCCAACCTTCAGCATTTATGCATATAGTATTTAATGTAGCCATTATTAATTGCTACAAGCTGACCTCACTGTTGTTATTACTTTTTTCAAAAAGATCTCTGCCATGGAAAAATAGCCCTTGCAATCTGTAAGGTGTACTTGAAGTCTCATCGTTCAATATTTCATGAAGTTTATTGGCCTTGTCCACCGTCTTGGCTGTTGTCAAGAAGCCATCCTTCAGAAAACATCTTGTCTGAAACAGAATTCCCAACTGACACTTTAATTTAAAGTCTCTTAGTTTGTTAAAAAGAATTCTTAATGTCTTGTCAAAATAGGCAAGTCTGTAAAAATATGGCTGTTCTTCTACACAAAACATGTTTTTGTTGTTTAGTCGTGTCCGACTCTTCGTGACCCCATGGACCAGAGCACGCCAGGCACTCCAGTCTTCCACTGCCTCCGGCAGTTTGGTCAGACTCATGTTAGTAGCTTTGAGAACACTGTCTAACCATCTCGTCCTCTGTCATCCCCTTCTCCTTGTGCCCTCCATCTTTCCCAACATCAGGGTCTTTTCCAGGGAGTCTTCTCTTCTCATGAGATGGCCAAAGTACTGGAGCCTCAACTTCAGGATCTGTCCTTCCAGTGAGCACTCAGGCCTGATTTCCTTCAGGATGGATAAGTTTTATCTTCTTGCAGTCCATGGGACTCTCAAGAGTATCCTCCAGTACCATAATTCAAAAGCATCAATTCTTCAGCGATCAGCCTTCTTTATGGTCCAGCTCTCACTTCCATACATTACTACTGGGGAAACCATAGCTTTAACTATACGGACCTTTGTCGGCAAGGTAATGTCTGTGCTTTTTAAGATGCTGTCTAGGTTTGTCATTGCATTAGCCAGTTTTAAACCTTTTCTAGCTCAAAAGAAGGGATCACCGCAGGTTAGATCCAATTTCGTCATGCAATCCTACCACCACCATCCCAACACACACACACACACACACACACAACACAATGTTGATGGCTGGGTGAAATGTAGTCAGCAATGAGTCACTAGGGGGCCATACCCTCCAACATTTCTCTGATGAAAATAGGGACATCCTAAGGACAAGAGGGTCATTCCGGGATCAAACCAGAAACCAGGCTTCCGTAAATCTGAGACTGTCCCTGGAAAATAGGGACACTTGGAGGGACTGGGGAGCTGGGTGGACTAGTCTTTGACCAGACTTTTTTTGTCTTCCTTGTTCCTCTCTCCAGGGCTTTCTCTGTCAATTTTCCATTCCCAGTTTTTTTCTTCTGGTAAACACCCATTCATTCCCAGTAAACAATGGAGATGAGGGTGAATATTTTGTGGTTTCTGAAATTTTGCAAATTGAGCCAAGATATCTTTTTTAAAATAATAATAATAATAATAATAATAATAATAATAATAATAATAACAACAACTCTATGCTGTAATTTATTTATTTATAAAATTTATGAGGTATCCTTCAGCTTAATCTCTGAGGAAGGTGTACAGTTAAAAAGAACAGAACTCAATACAATAAAATTCAGCGGTACAGCAAAAAAACAAGAATAGCAATATTGGTTGTCTTTCACTGATAAGGAAAGAAACTGAAGATGACACACAGTCATTTCATGGGGACATTTGGATGGCTTTGAGATTTACCAGAAAATGTCAATTTAGACATTTCCAAACCAAGATAAATGTCATCCTTTTTCAGATGAATGATGGAAAGAGGAAGAAATTTGGTTGTTTGTCATGCTCACTCAGTTGGCTTTCAGATTTACAGATAAATGTCAGAATTTCTTCAGATAGTTCCCCAAAACCATAAGACTTACCAGGAAAGTCAGCACTCACCCACTGTCTGACATTTACCATAACAAATTCATCTTAAACGATTAGTGGCTAAAGCCATAAAGATTAAACTCTTTACTGGATAACCTGATGATGTAAGTGGGCATCAGCTGTACTACATTTATTTTTTTTTCGGATTTTGTAAGATTTTATTATTTTCTATTCAGACAAAAGAAAAACATAGCATAAACAATAACAATACAAAAATGCAATACATAAACACAACACAAAAACACAATCAAACAATTACAATAAAAAGAAACATATACAAACCTTTAAACTAACACTTATCCTCTTACTTTTCTTATTACTATCTTCTCTGTTTTGGGGGACTTCCCCCATTCCCTCCACTGTCTTCAGAATCATATATATCTTCTGGGTAGCTTTTATATCTTATTCTATTCACATTTGCTCAGTTTTTAATGCGCTTTGCTTTACTTAACCATATCTTAACTTAAACACCAAATCTTAACACATTTTCTAACAATTAAATCTTTCACACAAAAATATCTTACTAACACTTTTATCTAGCGTATACCTGCTAAAGCCGCTATTCTATTTAGTTCTGCTCAAATATTCAATTTTACTGATTTAACTAGATAGTCTTTGAATTTCTTCCAATCCCGTGACACCTTCTCCTCCCTCTGGTCCCGGATTCTGGCGGTCAGTTCTGCGAGTTCCATGTATTCCATCATCTTCATCTGCCATTCTTCCACCGTTGGTATCTCTTCGCCTTTCCATGTTCTTGCCAATAAGATTCTAGCTGCTGTTGTGGCATACATAAAAAACACTCTATCCTGACTGGGTATCTCTTCATTAGTTATGCTCAGAAGGAATGCCTCTGGTTTCTTACAAAAGGTAACTTTCATTACCTTCTTGAGTTCATTATAAATCTTATCCCAGAAAGCATTTACCACTGGGCACAACCACCACATATGAAAAAAGGTACCTTTCGCATGTTTACATTTCCAACATACATCTGACATTTTGGTATTCATCCTGGCCATCTTAACTGGTGTCAAATACCATCTGTAAACCATTTTCATTATATTTTCTCTTAAACTATGACAAGCAGTGAATTTAATACCTTTTTGCCACAATCCCTCCCAGTCATCCATCATAATATTATGTTCTATATCTTTCGCCCAATTTATCATTGACGATTTAACCAGTTCATCTTTCGTATGCCACTCTAGCAAAAGATTATACATTTTGGAAAGGTTCTTACAGTTCGATTCTATCAGTTCTGTTTCCAGTTTTGATTTTTCTACTTGAAAACCAACTTTTTTGTCCATTTTAAATGTTTCATATACCTGATGATAGTGCAGCCAGTCGGGGACCTGGCTTTTCACTTGATCGTAACTTTTAAGTTTAAAAGAGTCCCCTTCCTGCTGCAATATGTCCATATATCTTAACCAATTTGCAGACATGTTCGGTCTCTTATAGGCTTTGGCCTCCACTGGAGAGATCCATCTAGGGGTCTTTCTCTCTAACAAGTCTTTATATCTAGTCCAGACCTGGTACAGGGATTTTCTAACTATATGAGACTTAAAAGTTCTGTGGATCTTAACCTTGTCGTACCAAAGGTATGCATGCCAACCGAACATGTTATCATATCCTTCCAAGTCCAATACATCCACATTCTCTAGTTTAAACCAATCCTTTAGCCAGCAAAAGGCCGCTGCTTCAAAATAAAGTCTTAAGTCCGGCAGGGCAAAGCCTCCTCTCTCTTTAGAGTCTGTTAGAATCTTAAACTTAATTCTTGGCTTTTTGCCCTGCCATATAAACCTTGATAAGTCCTTTTGCCATTTCTTAAAACAGTCCAGTTTGTCCAAAATTGGTATGGCTTGGAATAAAAACAGCATCCTTGGTAGGACATTCATTTTTATCACGGCAATTCTTCCCATTAACGACAGTTTCAATCTTGTCCATATCTCCATGTCTTTCTTTATTTCCGTCCACAGTTTTTCGTAATTGTCCTTGTACAGGTTCAGATTCTTGGTTGTGAGATTGATACCTAGATATTTTACTGTTTTAACAAAATTGAGGCCCGTGCCTTCCTGTATTCTTTGGATTTGTTCTGCACTCAAATTTTTTCCTAAAACTTTGGTTTTCTGCTTATTTAATTTGAAACCAGCTACAAGTCCAAATTGTTCAATTAATTCCAAGGCTCTGGGGACACTGCTTTCCGGTTCCTGCAGGGATAACATCAGATCGTCTGCAAAGGCGCGTAGTTTGTATTCCTTCTCTCCCACACGAATTCCTTTTATCTGTTTATCCTTTCGTATCATATTTAGAAGGACTTCCAGGACCGTGATAAAAAGTAGAGGGGAGATAGGGCACCCTTGTCTTGTTCCCTTTTCAACTTCAAACTCCTCCGATATCACACTGTTTACTATTACTTTAGCTCTTTGTTCTGTATAAATGGCCGTAATGCCATTCAGAAATTTTTCACCAACTCCCATCCTTTCCAGATTCTTTTTCAAAAATATCCAAGAGACTTTATCAAATGCTTTCTCTGCATCAACAAACAGTAGTGCCGCATCTGTATTTATGTTTCTCTCCAGTTTTTCTAAAATGTCCACAATAATTCTCGTATTATTACTAATTTGTCTTCCTGGCAAGAAACCTGCTTGATCTCTGTGTATATAATCTTTCAACACTCTTTTCAACCTTGTAGCCAATACATTTGCAAAGATTTTATAGTCCACGTTCAAAAGGGATATTGGACGATAATTTTTCATTTGAGTCTTATCAGTATCTGGTTTTGGAATCAGTGTGATAAAGGCTTCCTTCCACGTCTCTGGTGCCCTATCTCCTTCTAGTATTTTATTGCAAGTTTCTCTTAGCGGCTGCGATAGCCAGTCTTTCAGTGTCTTATAATATTTTGCTGTTAATCCGTCCGGTCCTGGAGCCTTCCCTAGTTGCATGTTGTTTATTGCATCTTCTATCTCCTGTGTCGATATTGGGTGGTTGAGAGTGACTAATTTTTCCTCTGGGACTTTTTGCAATCCATTCTTTTCCAGAAATCGGTCTATTTCTACTTCATCTATCTTCTCCTCCTTATACAGTTGCTTGTAGAATCTTTGAAAACACCATCTGATTTCCTCCGGTTTCTCCACATTTTTTCCATTTACTACCAAAGTGCTGATGACATTTGCCTTTTGTCTTTTCTTCAATTGCCAAGCTAGTAGTTTTCCACACTTATTAGCCGATTCGAATGTTCTTTGTTTCATCATTTTCACTTTCCATTCAATGTCCTGATTCATTATATTAGCATATTGGGATTGCAAGTATTTGATTTCTTTTTGAATTTTAACACATTTGGGATGTCCTCTTAATTCTTTTTCCTTTTCTTTGATTGATTTCAACAATCTCTCCATTTCTGCGTTTTGTTGTCTCTTCTTTTTTACTTTTTCACTAATGAGAAATCCTCTCATTACAGCTTTACTTGCATCCCATGCAATTCTTTTCTCCACTTCGGAATTCCAATTTATCTGAAAATATTCTTTTATCTTTTTCTCCGCTCTTTCTACTAGCTTGGTGTCTCTCATCAAAGCGTCATCCATTCTCCATCTGAAAGAATCCTTGGAAATCATTTTTAAATTTAACTGTACCGGATTATGGTCTGAAAGAGTTTTAGGGCCGATTTCTGCCTTTTGTATTTTTGGAGCCAATTCATTCGAAATCCAAATATAATCTATCCTCGACCATGACTGCTGAGGTTCGCTGAAATAAGTTGCCTCTGTATCTGTAGGGTTTTTTAATCTCCAAGAATCCACCAAGTTCAAATTGTCAACCATTTCGAAAAAGGTCTTTGGGAGTTTCCCATCATTCGTTAGTTTGGTTCTTTGAGATCTGTCCATTAGTGTGGAAACTGCACCATTAAAGTCTCCAAGGCAGATTGATTTGTAATCCAAATAGTCCAACAGCAGATCATGTATTTTCTTATAAAAAATTGACTTTCCATCATTTGGTGCATAAAGTCCCAGAATCAAAAGTTTTTCGCCTTGTATATTGATTTCAATTGCGATGTATCTCCCTTCTTCATCTTTAAAGAGCTGTCTTGGGCTATATTTCTCCTTCGCATATATCACTACTCCTCTCTTCTTGACCTTGTCCGATGATATAAACTCTTGGCCTAATTTTTTGTTCTGTAATAATCTTCTATGACGTCGGGCTATGTGGGTTTCCTGTAAACATATTATATCCAAATTTTTCTTTTCTATGCTATAAAACACTCTGCGTCTCTTTGGTCTCTGATTCAATCCCCGGACATTCCATGTCATTAGCTTGAGCGCCATTTCCCTTTCTTTATTCTTCTCCTCCAGTTGCTTCTCCTTTCTTGTCCTTCTCTGGATCCTGGCTTGGGCCTGGTAAGCTTGGTAGTCCCGGCAGTGATGGAAATTCCGCTAGGAACTTGTAGAGTTGTGCTGGATCGAGTGGTGTACCTTTGAATTGTTCCAGATGCTTGTCCAAAAACTTTTGCTTCTCCGCCAAGGACCTTATTCTTATCTTTTTTCCTTCAAACGTAAATGCCAGGCCTTCTGGAAATTCCCAACTGAAGGAGATTTTCCTTTTTCTAAGCTCAGTCGCCAAGTCGTTGTAAGGAACTCTTTTGTCAAGGAAAAATCTGGGGATATCCTTATAAAAAATTACTTTGTTCTGCTCCACCACCAGGTTATTTCTGTAATGCAAGTCCAGAAAGTAATCCCTGTCGTGTCGATCGTGTAGCACAATCAAACAGTCACTGACTGTTTTGTTGCTTTTCTTTCCTCTGGAACCTCTTGGACCAAATCTGAAGGCCTTCACTATGCGCGCTGAGACGTTGATTTCTTCTATCTCCCAAAATCCTGAAAATAACTTCACAATATAAGCTTTTAGGTCTTCCCCTTCCAATTCTGGAAGACCCCTCAAACGGATGTTGCCCTCTCTCTGATGTAGTTGCAGAAATGCGAGAGACTCTTCAACAGTTCTCTGTCGTGTTCCAATATTCTCTATCTGCTCCAAATCTAGATTGTCCAATTTTTCCTCCACCTTTTTTATTTTTTCTTTAACCACTTTAATTTCCTCAGAGTCCTTTTTCAAGGTGGTCACCTCCTGCCCAATTCTATTAATTTCTTCTCTGTTTTTCCTTACGTTCTCCTCAATTTGCCCAATTGATTTTTCCAGGGTCTGCGTAGAATTTTTAATATCCGCTTTAATATCAGCTTGTAACTTTTCAATTGCTGAATTCACTGCTGTATTTCCTGATGAAACTTGATCTTGTGTTTGCTTCAACCCATCAGTGACGCTTTTCAGTCCTGCTGCAATTTCTGCCACGCTAGCAACCAATTTCTCCATTTGCTCCTGTAGAGTTAGGGAAACAGAGCCTCTTTTTTGTGCAGAGCTAGAACCAGTTGTTTTTGATCTAGTGTCCATCTCCTGTGAGCTCTGCAATTGTAATCTCAAGGTCACTCCAGTTGCTGTGGTAACAATCTCAGACATTCACAGCAGAAGGCCAACAGTCCCAAAAGTAAACACCAGGTGGCCAGCAGCTCAGTTCTGAGAACAAAGAGACTGCTGAGCCAGGAGCCCACACCAGTCCCAAAGATCCAACTTTTAGGCAAAGAGTTTAAGTTTTCCAAGATATAAATTCCTTAAAGCCAAGAAGGATTTATTTTCATGTAGCCCAAGTCAGTAACAGTTTCTAACTTGCAGTGTTACCACCAAAGTCCATAGAGTAACTTGTATCCGGTTACAAAGAAGTCAAAGTATCTCCACTGGTAAACAGTCACTGAGACACCAACAAAGAAAAAATGGCAACAATGTATCACAGCCCGCTACTGACCCGGAATCCTAATCCAGAGGGTGAGGGGCATCTTCTTTTGCCATATCAACTGTTTTTAAATCTTTAAACATCCTTTAAACAACTTTTAATCCACTTTTAAAAAGTTTGGCAGAGTTCGCAAAACTTTCCCGTTAGTCGCGGCTTTGATCTTTTAGCGCTACCAAGCTCGCGCAAACAGTTCAAAGGGAACAGGCTTCCTTTTGCAGTTTCCTCTGCAAGCAGTGCTCTTTAAACTTATAAAATAATCCAATTCTTTAACTTACAGAGTTTCTTTGGAAGTTTCTGTGTAGGAAGTGCCGGGTGCTCAGGTCTGGCGGGATCGCTGCTTTGATCCTCCGCAGGCAGTCGCTTCTTCAGTCCCGTGCTGGGGCTCCGCTCGCCCGATTCTCCCCCTTACGAGGGTAAATCAGGAGCGGAGACAGCACGTCTGGGACCCACGAAGCCGTCGGTCCACGGGACGCTCTTCCCGTGGCTTTAAGGGACCCGTGGCGCAGGCACGGAGCTCCCTATCGCCTAACGGA
This sequence comes from Lacerta agilis, assembly GCF_009819535.1. NCBI lineage: Eukaryota > Metazoa > Chordata > Lepidosauria > Squamata > Lacertidae > Lacerta > Lacerta agilis. The sequence continues at coordinate 19,408,067 of NC_046318.1, forward strand.
GGACGGAGCCGTCGGACTCCCGTCCGCCATTGACTCGGCACCTAACCGGAAGTTTTTTAGCTGTACTACATTTAAGGTCAAGCCACCTTTCCCCCAAAAATCTGTCAGTTAATAACCAAATACACCCTTGCCACCCAAAATAGCAAATCCCCAGAGGAGGAGAGGGTGTATAAGCAATGTTAGCATGAGGTTTCCAGAATATAGAATAGAAATAGAAATATAGAAATACTTTATTGTCACTGTATCACATGTTTAAAGGTAAAGGTAAAGGGACCCCTGACCATTAGGTCCAGTCGTGTCCGACTCTGGAGTTACGGTGCTCATCTTGCTTTACTGGCCGAGGGAGCCGGCGTACAGCTTCCGGGTCATGTGACCAGCATGACAAAGCCGCTTCTGGCAAACTAGAGCAGTGCATGGAAATGCCGTTCACCTTCCTGCCAGAGTGGTAACTATTTATCTACTTGCACTTTGACGTGCTTTCAAACTGCTAGGTGGGCAGGAGCTGGGACCGAGCAACGGGAGCTCACCCCGTTATGGGGATTCGAACTGCTGACCTTCTGATCAGCAAGCTCCAGGCTCTGTGGTTTAACCCACAGTGCCACACTGTGTCCCATCACATGTTTACAGTGAGATTAAACGACCCCCCCTCTCCCCCATAATCTCTCAGTCCTTTTTACACTCCATGTGCTGTTGTACAACCTCCAACCCCGAATGTCAGCTGCAATTTTGCTGTCCTCCTTCCGTGAGGCTTCACGGCCCACGGGTAGAAACTGTTCTTTAACCTGTTGATGTGGCTTCTCATGCTTCTATATCTCTCCTGCCTGAGGGCAGGAAATTAAAAAGGTGCTGGCCAGAGTGTGAGTCATCCCTGGGAATGTTCCTCGCTCTTCTGAGGCAATGGTCTCCTGTGATGACGTCTAGCGGACTCAGGGGACAGCCCATGATGTCATGTGCTGTCTTCACCACCCTCTGTAGGGACTTTCTGTCTGTGGCTGTCAAACCAGCGTACCACGCCAGTGATACAGTATGAGAGAACACTTTCTATCATGGACCGATAGAAGGAAATCATCAGTTGTTGTCTAGCATATACTTGGGAATGCAGGGGAAAGCCTGATATTTTTAACTATTAATGTAAATGAATCGGATTGTGCTCACCGAGGCCCATTTTTCCAGCATCTGCTTTTCAAATTGGGTGCAAAAGAATTTTCCTATGCCATGAAATGACAGAACGTCCCGGTGTGCTATGGCACCTTCTGTAGAAACTAATGCCTTTTCTTTCCTCTCTCTCTCTCTCTCTCTCTCTCTCTCTCTCTCTCTCTCTCTCTTTAAAAAAGAATTATTTGCTCTAATAATTCTACAGACAAGAGTCCTAAAAGCCATCTCCCTTCATTCCACGACTTAAATAAGGAATTTTACAAAGGCTTGGATCCCTAGGGACAGCTGGAAGAGGTTTGTTCATCACGTGGAGTTATGTTCAGAGGCTGGCTTTCATTCACCTCACCAACAGCAGTGGCTGTTCAATCTGTCATTTAAGCAGATGGAAAGTATGTAAATCTTGACAGCCTGCCAGCAGACTCAGGGGAGACCAGGGAGTGGGGCACAAATAGCGACGTGATTCTCTAATTGAAATCAAGAGGGGGGTTATTTATTTATTTATTTAGTGTGTGAACTGCCTTCTGCTCTCCCGTTTTGACGTGCTCCAAGTTAAAACAATCTATTCAAAAGTAGCAGACTGGAGAGGTAATCCAAATACCTGGTGGGAGAAAGCAGAAGGACTTAATGGAGTGGTAGAGCCACTCCTTCATCTTCAGCATTAAGCACTCACCAGGGGTGCCAACTTGAATGAAATATTGTGGGGGCCCGGGTAAGTCCCGCCCCCCCATAATTGATCACATGACAGGGTGCGCACACACCATTTGAATGGCAATGCCTATCAATTTTGTGGTACCCCTCAAATATTTTATTGTGGGGACTGAAGCCCCCACGGTCCCTAGGAGTTGGCTCTGGTGCCACTCCCTGTATTTTTGCTAAACTTACACCAGGCTGGCCTGGCAGAAAGAGCCCCAGGTCAGATCCATTACAGTGGTACCTCTGGTTACGTACTTAATTCGTTCCGGAAGTCCGTTCTTAACCTGAAACTGTTCTCAACCTGAAGCACCACTTTAGCTAATGGGACCTCCCGCTGCCGCTGCACCACCAGAGCACAATTTCTGTTCTTATCCTGAAGCAAAGTTCTTAACCCGAAGCATTATTTCTGGGTTAGCAGAGTATATAACCTGAAGCGTATGTAACCCGAGGTACCACTGTACTGGTAGATGGGCAAGCTGAGAATCCAGAGCTTACAGGGAACCAGGCAGAGGGCCTTCTCAGTAGTGGCACCCACCCTGTGGAACGCCCTCCCACCAGATGTCAAAGAGAAAAACAACTACCAGACTTTTAGAAGACATCTGAAGGCAGCCCTGTTTAGGGAAGCTTTTAATGTTTAATATATTATTGCATTTAATATTCTGTTGGAAGCTGCCCAGAATGGGCAGGGTATAAATAATAAATTAGTATTAATAATATTAAATTATTATTATTATTATTATTATTATTATTATTATTATTATTATTATTATTATTGGATGTCCCAGCACTGCCCCCTCCCTACCTTCTCTCTGTCCCCAAAAACACCCCATGGGGGAGGCATGCATCAGGTACACTTCCATTTGCCCATAGATTAGGCTAGCCCAGGCAGGTGCTTAGCAATGGCAGAGCCCAGCAAAACTGGGGAGAGGCATACCTCTGACCAGGGGTGTCTTGCCCATAGAGGCAAGTGGCGTGGAGCGTCAGGGCGCCAAGTTCTGGATGGCACCAGGGAAGAGGCGGAGGCTAGGCGCGGCACCTCCCGGTATCAGCTTGCCGCCCTCGCCTGCCCAAGCTGAAGCAGTGCCGCACCCAGAGCCTCTGCCTCTTCCCCACCAGAGGAGCCACCCTCCAGCCCTTGCCTGCCTCCTCCAGCCCCGCAAAGCTGCCGACAGCGCTGTAAAAAGGTTGGCAACTCTGGGAAACGGGGGGGGGGGGTCTCTTTTATTTTAATGGTGCTTGCATACAAGAAGAACCAGTAGATTATGTAGAGATTTTTCTATTCCTGTCCTGGATTTGATGAAATACAACATCTGATTAGCCTCTCGGATAAAGTGAAGAAAACCTAGATTCTGAGCGATTGATAGATTGTCAGTCTTTGGGGCCAGCCATTAGGAATGTTTGCTATGGTCACGTAAAAATTAGTGGGGAAAGTAATATGAAGAGACAAACTGCATAGTAATTGCAGTGGGAAGTAACTATTTTGCCTGCAGCCCAAAGCTCTATGCATGAGCATAGAGGTTTGCATGTGAAGAAACTCACTCATTCTGTTCAATATCAGGACAGGCATCACATATGCCATGGAGATGTGTGCTGTTTTCTTACTTGGAAATGAAACTGCCCCTCATTATGAAGAGCTCCACCAGTATATTAGATTTGGTTTTTTAAGTGTGAAAGTGTTTTCCTCCTCATCATTGTTAAATATATCTTTGTGCACAACTGAATACAGGGGGAGAAATTTTACTAAAATATTTTCAATTTGTTATTGAATGCTTCTTGGTGACAGATATAAAGGTCACTACATTTTGAAGTGTTGTAGTAAGGTTTTTTGGGGTTTTTTAAAAATCAAGTTACTCTTTGGTAAAGGATAAATTGCTCTTTCCTTATTCACAAAGGCATCCTAGAAAACTGGGTGCTCACTGCGCCATAAGACCTATTGTATATATTTGCAATTTAATATAAAGTACCATTTAGCTTTAACAAAGTACTTCTGCATCTGTCTGATTTCAATGGTAGAGTTGACCTGGTTGTTGGGTTTACATTCAGATGGATGCTGGGTGATGAGTACTTTAAGATGCACCATTGGCCTGATCCAGCCTAACTCCTCTTTTTCATAGTGGGTTTTATGGGCTGGGCTCTCATTTGACTTGGCTCAGTGATAGGATCTTATGTTAGACTATGTGAAAGTTCAAGTTGTGTTTTCTGTGGGTTCCCCATGCTTGCCTTAAAACTAAAATTTAAAAAAATTGTTGGTGATGTAATGAGAACTGTATATATTAGCATTCTTAACAGGTGTACTCTTTTCTGTAATAGAACAAGGCAAAAACATTACGACAAAGATGTGTCCGTAAACATTAAATATCATAAGGAATGATGAGGGCATTTTTGCAATGCAAAGCATTGTCAAGAGAGGTCATGAAGAAGAACTGTGTTCAAGAAAAGGGTTGAAAAGCATCTGTTAAAAATGTATTGGGTATATTTTATCTGGTCTTGATAATGTTGAAATGGTTGGTTTCCACTCTAACGATTCTATGAAACAGCTAAATCAGTTATAGGGGTAGCATTCTGTAGCAAATGTAATATCTACACTATTATCAACAGCTCATTGGTCTGTAAAGAGATTTTCCATTAACTGTTATTACAGAAGATTAATTGTGGACATCTACAGTTAAGCAATTTAAGAATTTTCAGCAAATCTGAAGGAAGTGATTGTTTCCCCATTTTATATTACCAAGGTTACATTTTTTTTTTTAAAAAAAAAAAGTCTTTCTTTTTAAGAATATGTCAAAACCGATTTTAGGTAGAGAACAAATATATCATTCCATTCCTATGTTTGAAGCCAGTTCACAGGTTCATCTAAAAGCAAGTAACAATGGTGTCGTGGTCATGCGAGGAACATCAATGAGAAATGGTTTGGTTCATACATGTATGTTCATCACACACAGTCGAGAGATTAGTTATATGTGTGAATGGTTTGTTGTGCATCTAGCACCATAGATAGAACATTCATACAACTTCACACCACTCCAAGCTTCGTGGGTTTTTTAAAAAGATGGAGTCAATCCTTACACTGAACTGTGAATCATGAAGTTGATCATGTGATGTTCATGCCTGTGAGAAACAGGCAAGAATCTGATGGCAGCCATCTCCACAGTCATATGTCAACATTTTAATCAACATTTTACTGCAGGTATAGAGGCAGCTATATCTGTGTACAGCCAGTGGTACAGTTAGGTAATTTTAGGCTGGGGATGGGGAACCTGTGTACTACATCTCCCATGATTCCTGGCCATTGGCTTTGATGGCTGGAGCCAATGGGATATCAAGTACAACAACATCCGGAGGACCACCATCAGCATCATTTTATTTGCATGCCACCTTTCCACACACAAAAATTATGCTCAAAGTGGCTTACAACCAAAAGGACAATGCAATAACAGCAATAGTAAAACAGTGACATATAAAAATGCACCGGCATACGAAAAAACCACACGTCAATACAATAAATGTAACAGCATTACTCATCCCAGCAAGAACAAGAGAGTTGAACAGTTTCACCTTATTTCTATTTATTATCTTATCTTATCTTATCTTATCTATCTTATTTTATATACCGCCCTATAGCCGGAGGTCTCAGGGCGGTTCACAGAACAAAATCAGAATATAAAACCACAAAATATATAATCAAAATCAAAACAACAACCCAATAATACCCCCCCAAAAAACCACATTTTAAAAGAGCATAGGATTTCAATCAAAGCAACCAAAGGCCTGCATTTATTTATTTATTATTGTAATTTATTTTTATTTATTGTGTTTATTTTTATTTGTTGTATTCATTTTTATTTATTGTTTTAGATGTTCTAGATGTTCCAGCCACTGCTGCAAGGTCCTCTACAAATTAGCGAAGAATCAAGGTGCTCTGGTCAAACGTCTACTCCACAACTTCACCAAAGGACCATTTCCCTTTTGATGTCACCATCCAAGCAGCCACTTGTCCCATGGTGTAACTCACATAGTTTATGGTGTAGAACCGGTCCCCCACTCATGTTTTAGACCCTGGGCATAGTTAATCAGTGTGGTGTTGTGGTTAAGAGCGGTAGACTCGTAATCTGGGGAACCGGGTTCGCGTCCCCGCTCCTCCACATGCAGCTGCTGGGTGACCTTGGGCTAGTCACACTTCTTTGAAGTCTCTCAGCCCCACTCACCTCACAGAGTGTTTGTTGTGGGGGAGGAAGGGAAAGGAGAATGTTAGCCGCTTTGAGACTCCTTCGGGTAGTGGTAAAGCGGGATATCAAATCCAAACTCTTCTTAATTAGGCAGCAGAGACCAGGGGCTCTTTGGGTGGTATTTGCTTTCTTCACTTTGAAATGCAATAAGTCAGCCCTAGTGCATTTGAGTGCTTTCCTGCTCACCATGCTAAAGGAGGTTCTGGACGTCCATCCCAAAGTCCTGCCCCAGCAGCACAACTCTGCAGCACAACACAGCAGCTACATTGATATTTTCTCAGGCCAGCTTGAATGCTCATGGCCAGGGGTCAGCAAACTTTTTCAGCAGGGGGCTGGTCCACCGTCCTTCAGACCTTGTGGGGGGCTGGACTATATTTGGGGGGGTGAACAAATTCCTATGCCCCACAAATAACCCAGAGATGCATTTTAAATAAAAAGACACATTCTACTCATGTAAAAATATGCTGATTCCTGGACCATCTGTGGGCCGAATTTAGAAGGCGGTTGGGCCGGATCTGGCCCCCGGGCCTCAGTTTGCCTACCCATGCTCATGGCCCTGAGGAAGGGCTGACTGCAGCTTTCCAAAATAGAGCTGTGGATAGTCAAAATAATGCAGTTCTGGGGTTTTATTCCCCTCATGTTCATGAATCGGCCCTTAGAGTTCCATCTTTGCATTTCCCCATATGAGACTTGTTTTTGTTCTGTTTGTTTTTTTCATTTACCTAATTCTTTTTTTGCTTGTCTAAATGAAAGAAGACATCCACTTTTCACTTGATTCATTTGGGAAGAAATGGTGTTTTCTCTCATCTACAAAGCACAAACAGATGCCACCGGAGACTTCAGGCTTGACCCATTATGCCTTGTTATTTTTACCTGGAGTGCACATTTCCAACAAACCTCACGCCACACACAAAATCACTGTCCGCCTGCAGAAGTTCGGCTAAGAATCATTACAGGACACGGCTAGCTGGAAGATTTTTCTTTAACAAGGTTTCTCTTCATTTCCTTTTTGTGCTGGAACATCTCTTTGGAGCAGGCTGTGGTAGTGAATAGCTATATAGATTTGTTGCTGCCTTAAAAAGCAACCCTTTGCAAATGCAAAGAAATTATAAGTACCGGTATACAGAAGGCAGGGAAGACACTGCAGGAGCCAAAACAACATCAGCTCAAGCAATTTATAAAAGACAGATGAGCAGCTAGCAATGTGGGCTGTGGTAAAGATAGGGCTGCCATACGTCCAGACATTCCTGGGATTTCAAAGGCATAATTGACGCCGGGGGGGGGGGGATTTCCAACAGGTGCAAATCAATTAAAAAATCACGTTTTTGGTGTTTTTGTTAAGGAAAAAAAAAGGTCAACAATATTTTTTTTTGGGGGGGGTGGTTCCAGATAAGTGCTGGAGATGCAAAGAGGTTGGGGGAATGTTCTTTCATACGTGGTGGACTTGTAAAAGAGTATTGGGAAATGAGTCCTTTCTGTTGGAGATAATTCAGACTGAAATCCCCAGGTGTCAAAAAAAAAGGTTATTTAGTATGCTACTACTGTGGCCCATGTTTCGTTAGCCCAAAAATGGAAAACAAGTGAGGTCCCAACCAAAGAAGAATGGCAACTTAAACTGACAGAATATGGACAGCATCCAGAGAAGAAGAACATACATTTAGAGAAGATTGGAAAACGGTCATTGAATATATGGGGAATAACTGTGTACAGCTGAAAACACTGGCAGCATTAAGATAAATTTTTGAAATATGGGAACCCTAGCGAAGAGAGTTGCTGTTTTGACTCTCGCCTCAGCCAAAAGCTCTGGAGGTCCATTCTTAACCTGAAACTGTTCTTAACCTGAGGTACCACTTTAGCTAATGGGGCCTCCCACTGCCGCCATGCCACCCCCATGCAATTTCTGTTCTCATCCTGAAGCAAAGTTCTTAACCCGAGGTACTATTTCTGGGTTAGCGGAGTCTGTAACCTGAAGTGTCTGTAACCTGAAACATCTGTAACCCGAGGTACCACTGTACAAGGAGCAGAAGAATCTGGCATAAAGAAAGACCATGTAAGTGAAGACAACGTAAACTTTTACCAAATCCCTGTCCAGAAACTGACAAACCAGACAAAGCTGGTAGAAAACACTCCCAACCACAGAGGACACTTGGGTATCTAGATACTTAGATATACTCACAAGTACCCACCAAACTAAGGGACACGGGTGGTGCTATGGTCTAAACCACTGAGCCTAGGGCTTGCCAATCAGAAGGTCGGCGGTTCGAATCCCTGCGACGGGGTGAGCTCCTGTTGCTCGGTCCCAGCTCCTGCCCACCTAGCAGTTCAAAAGCACGTCAAAGTGCAAGTAGATAAATAGGTAACGCTCTGGTGGGAAGGTAAATGGTGTTTCTGTGCACTGCTCTGGTTCGCCAGAAGCGGCTAAGTCATGCGGGCCACATGACCCAGAAGCTGTCTGTGGACAAACGCCGGCTCCCTCGGCCTATAGAGCGAGATGAGCACCCCAACTCCAGAGTCGTCTGCGACTGGACCTAATGGTCAGGGGTACATTTACCTTTACCCACCAAACTATGTGCCTGCCCCTGCAGAGGGAGTGTGATTCCATCCAGAATGGGGAACATGGCTCTCTTCCAAAGATGGGAGCCACTTACCCCAAGAGCCTCTGTCTTTCCGAAACAATTTATTAGCCCTCATCCAACCCAATGTTTCATCCAGTTCAGAGGTTGCACAGCCAATCTGGATGCAAGTGTTTATGGAGAAATAGACCTGCTTGCCGTAATATTTCAAATGTCGAAAAGAGTATTAGGCTGCACTGTTTTCGATGAAAGGAAGCATGCATAGGATTGTACCTTCACAGTGCCATCATGTACATGCCCAGAAGTAAGTCTATTGAATTCCCACATAAGTGTGCAAAGGATTACAACCACAGAGCCAATGCATGTTTAGATAAAACATCCACTAAGCTTAAACAGGCCACGTTTGTTTTGGAGGAAAAAAAACCAGATGGAAAATGTTGAGTTTAAGCACACTTTTAAAAATAATAGTTGTAACATTTTTACTGTCATGTGCATGTTGAGAATTGTCTTTTAGGGAATCGGAACTGCTCCCCGCAGTTACACTTCTCTGCAGTGGGAGTAGGGGAAATGACAGTACTGTATGTGATGAACAACCGTTTCGCTACACGTTTTATCGCACCTGCGCCAGATTTGTCGTCAAAGCCTCCTTGCTACACAGCAGGAAGTTCCTTGGGGGTGAATGAACTTTGCGGGGTCATTTGCTCATCTGTTTTGGCTCACAGTTGGATTAGTGTGTAGATTTTTCCTCGGGTTCAAATGCAGAGCCTCTGCATCTCCCCCCCCACACACACACACACTCTTTCCCCTCTCTTTAGGTATTGTTGAAGCCCCGCAACACTTGGATGGGGTGTGCTGTTGTCAAAGTCAAGCCTATTCGAAGCTCAGCCAAGAGAGAAAGACAGAGACAGACGGGGAGAGAAGAGCATTCTCTGCCCAGGAGTGAGCCATTTCAAATCCCTACAGTTGCCCAGAGTGCCACTTTCCTACTGTGATGTTAATGAGATGAACGAGAGCCCCACAGGGAACAGTAATAATTACAGGGTGAGGAACTTGTTTTCTTCCTGGACCTTCTCTCTGGGCTGCCTCTTTTTAGAAGCAAGGTAGGATTATTATTATTTTTTGTAACACTAATTACAAATGTTAATTAAACATTTCTTTGGAATTTTGCCCTCTATTAATAGGTCAGATAAACAGGGAATAGTGATGACAGGCACAAATCATTACCGGCCTACTCCTGAGAGAATCATAATTTATTCTCTCCCAAATCCTTCGCTGTCCAAAGATGAACCTATTGTTCCAGTGTGTGCTTTTATTAAACCGACGCAGCAAAGGGGGGCTTTGTGTTATTGTCAGAATTTTTTTTAAAAAAAACCCTTCCTTTGACAACTTAAAAGCCAAGCTAGATTCTTCAGAATCTACTTCCACGAGGCCTCTTTGCTCTTCCCCACTCCTGAGGAGCGAGTTTAATCCTGAGTCCTGGTTTAGATAACATGCAAAGTGAAACCTTGCCTTTGCACAACAGGGCATGGCACGAAAAAAGGACTGGGGAGGTGTAACGCAACTGTGCACTCATTTCCAGGTGCCCGCACATTTCTGCAGGTTTGCTAAGCCAAGTTTTTTCCCCCAAGGGATATTTTCTGAGTCCTCTCACAGACATCATTAGAGGTACCGGTGAGCACATTGCATTGGTGACCCCTGGTTTAGGTGTGACCCCTGCTTTAGAAATCATCTCTAAATTATGGAATACCGTCAATCCCACAGGGAAACATGCAGGAGTACACAGGTACAAGACTTCGCCACCACGCATATGGAAGGCCTGCTTTATGCACAAACCCAGCCAGTGACTTCTCAAAGGCTGTCGAAAGAGTTTCAGGTCTGTTCAACAATCTGGATTCGTTTCTCCATATAGTTTACGTTCAGCTACACTGCACTGGCTGTCAATTCTGGTAGGATCTGTTTGCGCAATGAAGATTTCCCGCCTCCTTCCCACTGCAGTTCCTTGTGCCCCTGAAATGCATCTCTGAGAGCCAGCACGGGATGAGGTGTGAGGTTCTGCAGTTGGAGTGGCGCATTGGCAGGAACTGGAGATTCTTGCCCCTTCCACTTGTGCAGTGAGCTTCTGGATAGAACCCAATATGTTTGTTGCATTACACTGAAGCATCCCGCAATGTCACAAACTGGCATTATTCTATTATTGGGCAATGTCCCATGCAAGTCAATGGACTCACTGAACTAAATGGATTAGTGCACATTGATTTCAATGGATCTACCCTAAGTAAAAGGTAAAGGACCCCTGGACGGTTAAGTCCAGTCAAAGGTGACTAAGGGGTGCGATGCTCATCTCGCTTTTCAGGCCAAGGGAGCCGGCATTTGTCCACAGACAGCTTTCCAGGTCATGTGGCCAGCATGACTAAACTGGTTCTGGCACAACAGAACACGGTGGTGAGTTCCAAAGTGCAAGGAAATATCATTTACTTTCCTGCCACCTATTTATCTACTTGCACTGGTATGCTTTCAAACTGCTAGGTTGGCAGGAGCTGGGACGGAGCAACGGGAGCTCACCCCAGCATGCAGATTCGAACCGCCGACCTTCCGATCACCAAGCCCAAGAGGCTCAGTGCTTTAGACCTAAGTATGGCTTAGATGAACATTACCCATTGATTTAAAGCATTTTAATAGTGCTATTTTTCAGCACCTAACTCAGTATTTCCCAAACTTGGGTCTCCAGTGGTTTTTGGACAACAACTCCCACCATCCATGACAACTGGTCCTGCTAGCTGTTGGGAGCTGTAGTCCACAAACAGCTGAAGACCCAAGTTTGGGAAACACTGATTCAACCTCACCAGCTGTCTTGTTGCACTACCAGTTGAATTCACTTCTTATGACCACTGAACAGGACCAGCCCAAGACAATGAGCTGCTTGAGGCAAAGGACAAGATTCCACCCCACTCCCAAGTCCCATTCCAAATAGAGAAACTGATCGGACTAGCAGCTGGATTTTATTTCAGCACTGGTGATGGGACAGCATTCTCCTGAGGGCAGCAGGCTAGCTTAGGGGATGCAGAGCAGACCATGTGGTCTACTTAGTCCTATCCTTCAATATCTCACTGCCACTCACCACCAGCAGGATCTGCCTCCTGAGGTGGTGGCCTCACCCTGCCATCCTGAGATGAACCACTTTGCTTTGCTGCGTGGAGGTCAAGATATGTGCTAATAACATAAAGGAAGCTGTATAATCTGCATACCATAGTTAAGAGCAGGTCTGTGGGAGGCCCAATTTCACAGCCAATAATAATAGGGACCTCTCTGATCTGTCGATCAGAGAAGATGCATTGGTTCCATTTACAGTCTGTTTTCCTAGTTTTCCAGCATAGCACCGCTCTCTGCTTTTCAGCCAAGGCTCTTTATTTATTCAGGTTGTTAAATTCCTCTTTTCAATTATAGACACATAACTAGCAATCCCAGGATGCCCAGTCATTTTCTCAAGGGATATTCTACAAATTCCTTTCGGGCATCCTCTCTCTCTAGAGCATAAAAACTCAGATTACTTACCACTCTGCTCAATAACCGCAGACAGTAATGACTTGTTGGAATAGCTGTGATTGGCATAGTGTATTTTGGAAACACCAACTTTTCTTGCTGATTTTGCCTGCCTGCCTCTCTTCCCTTCCCCCTCCCACCCCACTGCATTTCAACCAATGTGCAACACAAAATTGTTTGCTTTTGATTCACTGGGGCTCAATAGGCATAAAGCAGGAAGCTCAATATGGTGATTGCCCCCATAGGGTGAAGGGGATTTAGACTCCTATTCAAATGGATTTACTTTTAACCACCTGATTCATTTTTGTTCACTCATTGTTAGAATTTCAAAGCATTCCAGGAGATGTCGGCTGTTGTGTGACTCCTTGTTAAAGCCAGTGGGAGCCTTGTGACCAAATTCCCATTTTCTGTGTCTTCAGGACAAGTCCCCTTTTGTGCCAGGAAACTCCTGTCTCCCACAGTCTCAGATCTAATTAATGAAATCTGCATGTTTCCCATTTTAGAATAGATATCAGGGAACAATGCTGCTCCCAAGGCCAGGTTGAGAAAACAACTAGATTGTTATCACTATGGTTGGAATCGTCCCACAGAAATCAGTGGGAAGCTGCGTGCCGTATGGCATTCCTACTCATCGTGCCCAGAGGCACCTGAATTAATGTGCATCATAATAGATAACATACTAATGAATAATAGCTCTTGGGCCTTCATTGGTGTATGACACATTAATGAAGGGTGCTTGGGAGAATACCTGTGCAAGAGTAGAATGCATTATTATTTCAGAGGAAAGTGGAATATGGAGAGAAAGGACTGTGGCCACAGGTGCCTGTTCTTCACCAAGCATCTGATGTGGCCAACTTATGGGTGGTCAAGAAGAGGACAGAAGAGGATACAGGAAGACACCCAATTTGCATGTGCTACTTGTGCTGTGGTCTAAACCACTGAGCCTCTTGGGCTCGCGAATCGGAAGGTCAGCAGTTTGAATCCATGTGACGGGGTGAGCTCCCGTTGCTTTGTCCCAGCTCCTGCCAGCCTGGCAGTTTGAAAGCATACCAGCACGAGCAGATAAATAGGTACCACTGTAGTGGAAAGGTAAACGACGTTTCCGCGCACTCATCACGGTGTCCCGTTGCACCAGAAGCAGTTTAGTCATGCTGGCGACATGACCTGGAAAAGCTGTCTGCAGACAAATGCTGGCTCCCGTAGCCTGAAACGAGATGAGGGCTGCATCCCATAGTCAAGTTTGACTGGACTTAAACATTCAGGGTTTAGATCAAAAGTCAGCTCAACACTCATCTGCCATCTCAATCCACAATAGCCCCTCCCAATGACTCCTGAATGGAGTTTTGAGTAGGAGCAATTTACTCCTGGTATAAATTACTCTAGGTATGCTAGCTTGTTCTTTAAGTCTATCTCGTTCATCCTCTTATCACATGGAATGGCTTTTGTTAAATCCAATGTTTTATAATTCTAGAGTTGTTTCTTGACTTTTGCAACTCCAGCCATGCCCTATTCCTGGATCCCCTCTACGTAGTCTATTTTTACTGGAATCCTCTAATCAAAATGAGCCAATATGTACAGTGAAATATGCTGTCACCTTTCTTGAGTACTTGAGACAAAGTGGGCTATAAATTCAATTAAGTAAATAAAATACTGGGAGATGGAATTGGTTGTGGCTGTCCGATATAGGAAATGCAAGTGTGTCACAGCATAATGTGCAAAAGTACCCTGTGCTGGCACTCAATAATACTGTCCATCATAAGCATTTGTGTTTTTGGTGTTTTTTTTAACGCAGTAAGTCTTGGGTTGCTTTCAATAGTAACTAACGTAAAGGAAACGCTGTGGGTGAAATCCAGTGAGCAGGCACCATTGGCAGAACAGAGTCCCATTCCTATTTCAGGCTCTCTGCACACCTCCAAAATCTTTTCAGGCAACCCTCCGGAGCAGATTTGGATGGGGTATAGCAGAGAGCATAGGAAGACGAGGAAGTCCCTTTGCATGATGTTGGATGTGGCCCTGTAACTCTAAACAAAATTACTATTGTCCAGTGATTTCAAATTAATGCAATATTTTGGCTGCAAACCCAAGAAGTGTGGGATCACTGGGAGTGCACTCCTTTGAAATTTGTGCACATGCAGTTACACAAATTAGGTTTCCTTTTGAAATGAGTGGAACTCTCTTTCAAGTAAATGTCCCTGGTGCTGACACCAGAGTCGTTACTGCTAACCAGATCTCAAAGCCTTAACTATATGGTGTTTACTATTAAGTGATGGTTGTAGCAGTTGCTTGTCCTAAATAGCCTCCTTTTACCTCCTGATTGTAAATCCCTCCTATTTTATTCCCTCTACGATGTGGCTTAATGGACAATGATGTTGGAAATTGCTCCTGCTTTTATAGAGAGAGTAAATGGCTTCTAGGCGCCTGTTGAATGTATCCTTGTCTGAGACGCTTAGCTCTGCAGTTGCTGATGCTCTACGACGTGATGGAGATGGATGCCTTACAAGACCTTGGGAAATCAGATGTTTCCAAATCAAGCCCTTTAGCAGCCACACAGAGGCTTGGGGGGTTATTATCCCCTTGAAGGCTGCAGCATAAACACACATTTTTGTCATTAGCAGGCTCGGCTGATTGTGTACCAGGAGCGTCGGAAAGAGAGACAGGGAGCCTTTCGTGTGTGTGACAGAAGGACCCTGAAGGAAACCGGAAGCCTGCTGGGTATTGGGAGCTTTGGAATGATAGCAGAATAAACATGAGGGAGGTCCTGACATCTTTAAAAACCTAACAAATACGTTTTGGAGCTTTGCACTAATGCTGCATGTATCAAATCTCTTGTCTGTTTCCCAGGTAGGGGGACACTGGATTGCAGCCTTACTGCTGAACTCTATGCAGGGATACTCAAAAGGTAGTGTCATTCACTTCAATGGGACTTATTTCTAGGTAAGCAATGCTACACCCACTTAACTAGGAGTAAATCCCATTGAACATAGTGGGACCTGCTTCTGAGTTGGCATGTATATATGGGATTACGCTGCAAATTTTCTCAAGGTACATGCCCACCAACTTCTCATGCTCCCTGCAAGCTTGGTTGCTGTTATGTACTGAGTTGAATAGGATCCAAAAATGCAGCAGCCTGATTGGTCCTGGAACAATAGGATTGAGATTGCAGCAGTCTGATTGGTCCTAGAACAATAGGATTGAGATTGCAGCAGTCTGATTGGTCCGCAGGAGCCACCCAATCCAGCTCCAGGTGGAAGTGAATCCGCAACCCGATTGGCATACAGGAGTATCCCGGAATTAGCCAATCACGTGGGGCCCATTGTGTAAATAGTGTATATAAAGCAAACGTTTTGGGGAAACTGCATTCCTCACTACTATGAGCTGAATAAAGAGCATGGAATTCACACTTGACTCTGAGTATATTTCAGTTGCATTCATTTCAAATCAAAACATTCATTTTTATGCAGGCTTAACCTGATGCCTTTCGCATCAAATATTTAACCACAGGTGTATTTGTTTGCTCATGACAGTAACCTAAGCATATGTGCTGTAAGGCTGTAACTCGTATGCTACCTGATGTTCATAATGTGAGTCATTTGTGAATGATGGAAGCGTCTT
The DNA here is from genome assembly GCF_009819535.1 of Lacerta agilis. NCBI lineage: Eukaryota > Metazoa > Chordata > Lepidosauria > Squamata > Lacertidae > Lacerta > Lacerta agilis. The sequence goes on from NC_046318.1 coordinate 19,423,866, forward strand.
TTTAAATATATAAAATGGTTTCCTATGTCTAGCACTACTGAAACGTATCTCTGAGTCAGGAGGATCGGAAATTACATGGCATATTTTGGACAGTCTAACTTTTCAGAGAACTGTGCTGTAAAAACCTGACCTCTTCACAGATGGTGGTGGCTTGTCTTGTATTCATGAGCTAGCTAGTTAATAGATCCTCTATTTATGATACCTCCTCTATCACTCTGTTAAAGCTACTGAGTTTCCCGAACTCTCAACATTCCCAGTATCTTGGCAATATTTAGAGCATGTTATAATGGTTGTTTCCTGTGCAGTCCTAACCTTGTTTTATTATGTTTTTGTATATGTTGGAACTTGGAAGCCACCCAGATGGGTGGGGTACAAATGATAAAATTACAATAATTATTATTACTCAGAAGTAAGTCCTATCAAATCCAACGGGGCTTACTCTAAGGTAAGTAGGGTCAGAATAGCAGGCTCCATCTGTGAACTGCCTTGTGGGTTTGATTCAGCCCCAAATTGGCACAGAACTGGAAGTAAGTGCCGTTGAATTCAGAGGAGCTTGCTTCTGGTGCCACTTGATCGCATGGGCCTTGCCCAAATATTGGTTGCTCCTCCTCTGGATTTCAGGTACCGCAGACAGAAATTTCGCTGCCCTGGAGTCTCCCAGCCACAATAAACTTCTGAATGTTGCAAGCATGATTGAACCCTCTCCAATTTGGGAGTTATAGCTGCAGACTTTCATTTCAGCACTGTTTGCAAAGACATATACTTGAGAAGTTTGGCGGCGTTAAAGCAGAACGGGGCAGTCAGTGTGCTGCCTTCCAGAGCTTAGCTGTCAATTTTTCCCTTTTCTTCCAAGGAATCCTATTCGGAATAAGGGAATTTCCCTTAAAAGGGGGGGGGGGAGTTGACAGCTATGTTCCAGAGGTTGTTGAACTCCAATTCCCATCAGCCTCTGCCAGCATGGCCAGTAATCAGGAATGATGGGAAATGTACTCCCCATTGGCTTCACCTGCAGGAGTAAGACCACCACCAGCAGTTTAAGACGCTTCTGTGAGGCTGGAGAAGAGGACTGCCAGTCATCGCCCACCCCAACATTTCCCATACCCGCTGTCAGCCTCCTCAGGAGGATAAATGATAGAGCCAGCCATCAATCATTTAGCCTAGAAAGAAGACTCCACCCTGTCTGCTTCTTTTGTAATATTGAATCCAATCTACATTTGCCAAATTTGGGGTTGTTGTCCTTTCTGGACTGATGGATGTGCTTTGCAAACTGGTTCATCCTTTCCCTCTCACAAGGTTTTGTATTTTGAAAACAAGTGGGTGTTTGTTGACATGCTGGGCACAGTTCGCAGTGGAAAGGCAGCATACAAACAGACTTAATCAATTTAACTTAATCTTGGCATTGGAATACTCCCTCTAATAGAAAACTTTGGTATTGAGGTGAGAATACATTGTGACATCTTGTTTCAGGTTCAGCTAGATACAAATTCAAAACTTTTCTATTTCTGAGTCCTCCTTCTCTCCCCGGCAAACTGAAGCATGGCCCTCATTGTTATGTCGGCTTTGCTGCATAATGTGGAGAGATTGTGTGTGTGTCTTTTCTTCTCTTTTCATCAAAAATATCAAGCATTGGAGAAAGAGGATAGGCTCCAACAAATCTGTCTCCACAAAAACAGCCCTTCCAGATGTCTGTGATATGGGCAGTGCAGGAAAGGTGGATAAATTGACTTTCCTAATTGGATCTCTCTAAACAGGGTCAATAAAATGCTACTAAATACTACCTGGGAGGAAATGAACAGCAGATAAAATTATAATGGTCATCCAGTGGTTTGGAAAGGGAAGTTCACCTGCTATTCTCATGGCAAGTTTTCAACAAACTGCTTTTTTCTTTTAAGTTCTCCCCCCCCCCTTTCTTGGTCATTATTATAGCGCTTTCTCTGAACAGTTTGACTGACAGGTCAGAAGATAATCCTGTTCACACTTAATGTGCAGTAACAGGATTGAGGGAAAGAGACTAAAGAGCTTTCATCAGGGTCAGGAAACATCAGTACCATATTAAAAAGATACTCTCTCTGATCCCTTGTGAAAAGATAAATGTTTCAACATCAGGTTTTAAACAGGGAGGGGACAGCCTCTTTGCTCAAAGCTATTATACTGTGAAAAACAATTCTCATCAGAGTCCATACTTGCTATCTTTACAGATGACTGGGTAGTTCCAGCCAGTCACTGGGAAATAATCAAGGCCAACCCAAGCATTCGACAGATGAGACATCTGTCTGTGACATCAAGTTTGCAGAGTAACCGAACAGATGAATAGTCCCTTCATTTGTCTGAATCACTGTCATGTTTCAGTCAGAGCTCACTGGTCTAAAGAAGGAAGGAAAATTAGAGTAACACACCCTCTCTTCCAGGTCCCAACTGAAAGTTATCTGGGTGGCAGAACCATGGCACAATTATGGGGGCATTTTGCCCCTGGATTTCTGTGAAGCAACCTGCCATAATTGCCTGGTGGTGCTCAACTATTCAATTTACCAGATTGGATTGGAAAACGGGAAGCATTAATTGGGTCGCATGAAGAATACTCATTTTGGTGGTTTAGAAAGGAAGGAAATGGCATTTACTAGCCAATCACAGGGTTCTTCCTCCTATCTTCCCCATAGAAATGACTTTCTTTCTTTCTTTCGCTGATTTTTAACCCACCCTTTCTATATACAAATCCTTCCAAGGCAGCTTACCAGTAACTTTAACACACTTCTTAAAAACACAAAAAGCAAGTCCTAAGGATTATCTCTCAAGGGCATCAAGTGGAAGAGTGCTCCTTGTGGGGAAGCTAGATTTGTGTCACAAATCTCTCCCGCATTTCCCCCCAACCTCTAACCATCAAGTAATAACAACAAGAAGAAATTGCATTCCAAAACTTGTTAAAGGGGAGAGAACATTTAGTGACACTCTCATGGGTGGGTGTGGGGGTTTTGCCATGCATACTTTACATTTATTTGCCAATACACTTTCAACAAAGACTTACTTCTGAGTAGACAGGCTGAGAATTGCACCCGGGATGTAAGACGGCAGAAATTTCTGTTCTATCCTGTATTCATAAAAATTAGTCCTGTTTCCATTCCACTGCAGTTCGGGTTTCTCCAAATGCTGCCTGCTATTTAATGTAAGTAATGTAACTATTTACATAACACACACAACTTATGTTCAAGCATCAAAACAATGTAAAGAAAGTTATTTATTAGGTGTGTTTTGCAGACCTAGATAAAGCAATCTGAATGAATACCAATCGTATTTGCCCGACTGATTTCCATTCCTGACCACAAACAAATGCACAAACTGCAGCAATTTCCACTTCCTTATCCATTTTCCTCGGAGTTCTCTGACATCACCAGCAGTTGACAGGCACCGATCTGGAGATGGCATAGAGCTGAGCATCACTGTTGGGGAGGAAAGAACACAGGAGCAGGGACGGAGGAAGGGGTGTGTGGTGGGTGCGGACCGCCCCGGGTGTCACCACTGAGGGAGGGTGACAAAATGTCGGGTGGCACTCACTGCAAGGCCTGCAGTGCGTCCGAGCCACACGTCTCTCCTGGGAGAGATGCAGTGGCTTGGGCGCACGCAGGCTCTGCACTGCCCAAACAGTCCACCCGCTGCCTCCCCACCAGCTGTAGGGCAGCTGAGTGGGAGGAAGCAGACAAACTCCAGAGGCCCCACGGAGCACCCTGCCTTTATGCACGGCTCACCCTGCCCCTGGGCGCGCCTCCCCAGGCGCCCGAGCGGCTTCCTCTGTCACTGCCCAGGAGGAGGGAAATAGATTACCTAGCTCGATCAGACTTCTTCCACTCTTGACAACACCAGGATTTGTAGAACATGAATGGAGCGGCTCAAAAGCGAGCTCTCTAGATGAAGCCACTGAAAGATGAAGGGACTCAACCCTCCCAAAGGAGCCTTTGTGCTTATTTGCCTCATTTAAATCCTTGCAATCCCCATCCACTTTGAGATATCTTGGAACTTAGCAAATCGCCAGAACTTCTCTTGTCATTTCAGAAAGTTGAAAGGCTCATGGCCCCAGAATTCTGTTTCATCAGCAGCCAAGATCATCTTTGAATTTAATCAGCGTAAGATCTATTGTGCGGCGTTTTCTGATAATGACATCAAGTGGACCTAACAAGTACAAATATTTCTGCCTTGGTTTTTCCTGTACGATGTTGAATCACTGGAGTTGTGGGTGGTGGTGTTTTTTCCCCCCAGTTTCAAATATCATTAATGATTTTTTGATTTATTTTTTTAAGCAGAACTGTGCAAGGGAGGATATGCAGCCTGTTAAAGCAGATAACTTTACCAGTCCAGCTTCTAAAAGGCCTTAGCTGGCTTTTAAGAAGCCTTACTATCAATCTTACAAAGCTAGCACTATAATATATATCCGCATTAGGATTTTGCTATGACTTTGATCCCAGATTCTTAGAGCACTGAGCTCCCTTATGATCAAAATCCACTGACTTCAGCAGCCACTTATGCTGAATTCATAAACCACTTATATATTGGGACTAAATCTGGCCCTGCCATGGTCTGCCACGCCCTGCAAGGAGGATATAATAGCACGCAAATTCAAATGTCAGATAATTTTACATAGCAAGCTAGGTGACATTTACTTTTTTGCATACTACAGAATGAGGAAAACTAGGGCTTTCCCCCCCCCCCAGCCAGAACTCACAGAAACTCAGTTCCAGGACCTCTCGGGTCAGTGCCATCACCATGATAAGAAAATAAGGGAGGCATTCACTGTGAGTCCCAGCATCTCATTTTATAGAAAGATAGATCTGAGGAAAACATTCAAAAGTGAACAAGCAGTGAAAATATTCCAGCAGATGCCCAAACTTTCGTTTGCTAAACACTGAGATAAATTCTCACTTATGTTTTGAGTATAAGGCCTTCTTAAGGAGAAAGAAAGGGTTAGTGAAAATGCAGGTTGTGGAAACAACTGCATACCCTCCAACATTTCTCCGATGAAAATAGGGACATCCCGTTCCATAATGGTAATGTTGCTATTTATACCCCGCACATCTTACTGGCAGTGCTGGATTTACATATCACTTAGCTTAGGGCCCCACTCTCTTGGGGGCCCCCCAAAAAAATAAAGGAAAAAAATCTGGATGTACATTTCCAAAATATAAGATAAAAAACAAATAAAATAAAACCTACATACAGCAACAGTGTTTTGTTTTGTTTTGTTTTGTGTTGTGTAGGCTCCTATGATGTACTGTAAATAATGGGACCCACCTGCTTGACTGCTCCCTAAAATATCACTGCTTTGCTCATTTCTTTATATAGGGTGCCTACATTCTGCGTGGACTGGTTGCATGGCAACATGTGCAAATGGCTTTAGATACCTCTTATGTCCATAAATTACCGTTTAGCATATATTCAACACAAAAAACAGTGACATATAAAGGGCCCCATTACCTTCAGTAGCTTACTAGCTTAGGGCATCATCATACCTAAATCAGGCACTGCCACAGCCAGTGGCAGAGTGAGGGCGGGGCGTTGGGGGCGGTCCGGCCCGGGTTCCAGCCTGGGGAGGGTGACACTCTGCGCCACCACCAGCCCCGCAAGTGCGACTTCCAAGCTGCCGCTCAGCAGCCCTTCCGTGCGAGCAGTCGCCGCACGGAAGGGGTGCCGGGTGGCGGCTTGGGAGTCCGAGTGGACTGAGCATGTCTGCAGCAGCCTGCACAGACTGCACGTGTGCAGACATGCGCAGGTTGCTGTGGACATGCGCAGTCCACCCAGACTCCCAAACTGCCACCCAGCACCCGTTTTCCGTCCCTTCTGTGCTGCGACTGCTCACGCAGAAGGGCTGCAGGACGGCGGATTGGGAGTCCGGGCGGACTGACTCCCAAGCCGCCACCCAGCCACACACACCCCGTGAGTGCGACTCCCAAGCCGCTGCCCGGCAGCCCTTCTGCATGAGCAGCTGCGAACACGGAAGGGGTGCCGGGTCGCAGCTTGGAAGTTCGGGCGGACTGCACATGTCCACAGCAGCCTGCAGGACTGTGCATGTGCGGACATGCGCAGTCTGCCCAGGCTGCTGTGGATATGTGCAGTCCATCCGGGCTGCTCTCTGTAGCGCATGCGTCATGACGTCATGACGCATACGCTATGGAGCAAGGCCCCGACCCCGGGGGGTGCTGCTTGGCTTGCCGCCCCCAGCACCCAAGCGGCTCAGTACGCCTCTGGCCCCAACCACTCTGGGCAGCTTCCAACACATATAATATATAATGAAATATTAAACATTGAAACACTTCTCTAAACAGGATTGCCTCATAAGTCCATACCCTCCAACATTTCTCCAATGAAAATAAGGATATCTAAGGAAAAGCGGGACATTCCGGGATCAAATCAGAAATGGCTTATCTAAATCAGGGGTGTCCCTGGAAAATAGGGTCACTTGGAGGGTCTGCGACAGTAGACTACTTTCTAGCTGCTGCTTCAAAGGCTGGAGTGCTGCTCTGTACCTCCCCTGTCATAGGTAGTGCACCTCTGGATACCAGTTGTGGGAGAGCACAAGGTGGTGGTGGTGGGGAGTTCTGTTGCACTTGAGTCCTTCTTGCAGGCTTCCTATATATATGCAGGGTGGGTCCATCCCCAGGGTGCTGGACTAGATCAGAGCTTTTTCATACCTTCTGTGTTGGACTCCAAATCCCATCAGACCCAGCCCACATCTAGCCAATGATCAGGACTGATGGGAGTTGTAGTCCAACAACATCCAGAAGGCCACAGGTTCCTCCTCTCTTCTCTAGGAAGCAGGGTGGCACGTCCCATTTTGCCACCTGAGGCACTACAGGAAGTTGCCACCCCACCCCACCTCCCTTACCTGGGTCACACCATAGCACCCATAAAGATTTTCACCGAAATCTTGACAGATCTTGCCAGAAATCACAGGCACCGCTTCTTCACTGGCCACCAAGACAGCGAGCGAGGTGCCCGTTAGGGCGCCACCTTTGGGCTTCCACCACCCGAAGTAACCTCCTCAGCCTGCCTCATGGGTGGGCTAGGGAGCAATGTTGATTCCCAGGTAAGTTTCACATATAAGGGAAAGTGTTCCCTCTCTCCCTCTCTCTCGCTTCCTGTTCAGGAACTGTTTTGTAGATCCCTATCTTCTGCCAAGATTGCTTGATGAGGAAGTCTCAGTGTTTGCGACAGGCCCTGAGTTGTCCGATGCTTTGCTCTTTGCATAGGAAAGATAACCGGGCTGTTTTTTTGTTTTTTGTCTTCCCATACTGATCTCCCTTTGCCACTGAAGCACCACAGTTCTCTTAATGCTTGCCCAGCACTCTCTCGGCACCTCCTTGCGGGGTCGGATGTCCTGCACACCAGAACATGCAGCCCGCCAACTGCAATTATCTTCCCATTGTAAAACGCCTCGCCATCACCCTTGTCGGTTAAGGTTGAAAAATGCCCCCCCTTTCCCCCCCTCATCTTCTGCATGCAGCTGGCTGTAAATGTATATGCTTCGCCATGGCCCACTTAGGTGGAGATTGGTCACGGGGTTATTGATTTCCTGTCTGGTGGCAGAAAAGAAGTCACCCCTTCTGCTATAAAGGAGTGACGTTAATAGATGCACTGAGGCTGCGACTTTCTAACAAGTCTGGCTTCGCTGGCAGCTCTGCTCATGTCCGATGATAGTGATTTGCAAGTCTGGACTTCCCTCTGGATACTTAAAAATGCACAAAAAGCCAAGGTTCCTGCTCCCGGGTCTTTGGGGTTTACAGCAGGGACATTAACACTGCCGCTAGGATGGAAAATGGGCTAGGACAACCAGTCTGCATGCCGTTTGTCGGCTGCTAAATATATACAGAGGGAAACTCTCGGGTAACCGGGACGTATCGCTTCTGTTTATGGCTGCAGCTGAGCATTTGCATCCCTGCAGAGATAGAGGGAATCACTAATTCCGTTATTCAGGTTGTGAGTGCCGTTGTTCGCAGAGTCAAAGCAAACTCGCCAATGCACAAGAAGGGAGGACCATCAACCGGTTTGGTGAAATTGAGGGTTCGTGGGCCTAGCCAGGAGGGCTGGGGGCAGCTGCCCCCAAATCAAGTAAATAAATGGAAACACTTAACGGAAAGTAGAAATCATCTGAATATCCGAAACTGAGATGTTCACTGAGATTGCTTGAAGGATGTTGTGAAAGATTTTCAGCAAATTAAAAAACAACAACAACAACGCTTGTTTGAGTGTTTTAAAAAAAAGAAATGAAGAAAGGCGTGTTCTTTGTAATTTTGCAAAATATACTCGTTAACCACATGAAAGGTACTCCTTGATGTTCTTTTTTTTTTTTTTATTTAACATCCCGGTTTTCAAATGACTGAAGTTTTTGACAGATTTTTCTGAGCACTGGGGGGGTCAAAGGAAAGTAAAACAACTGTTGTTCAGAAATTTCCTTCTGAATCTGCTGGACAGAGCCAGACAGAGGGTGAGGACAGGTGGGGTCCTGCCTGCCCCCCCCCCAAACAATTCTTTATTGAGGAGGGGACCGTGAGGAACCTCACCCAAAACAACCCAATGAGGACTTAATATGCTCAGTGGTCATGTGATGCTGACTGACCATTGGAGAGGAGCAGAAAACCTGGGGGAGAGGGAATGGAATAGAGTGGGTGGAATTCTGAACTGGAAGCTCTCCATGCTGCAACATTTTGTTGAAGATAACACTTGTAATATAATACTTCATACAGTCATACCTCGGGTTACGGCCACTTCAGGTTGTGCGTTTTCGGGTTGTGCACCGCGCCAAACCCAGAAGTACCAGAACAGATTACTTCCAGGTTTCAGCACTCGTGCATGCACAGAAATGCTAAATCGCACTTTGCGCACGCACAGAAGCACCGAATCATGACCCGCGCATGTGCAGACATGGCGCTGAGGGTTGCGAACGTGCCTCCCACTGTAAATATGAAAAGCATTTCCCATGATTCCGTCACATTCTAGTGTGTGATCAGCAAACCCAAAAAAGAACGAGGGTATTCGGATTAAGGGTGAAAGAAGAAGAAGGCTTGATTTTGAATGACGGGCTTCCCTAAGGTCTTGTCGAGCAAGTTTAGTTCCGATTTTGGTGGCATCTCCACGTGAACCCGTATGTGGAGGCTTGTAATTCACTCCTGTCAGGGCGGTACGTCTGGTTGAGACAGATTCCATGACTGCGGAAGCTTTTCAGCCCTGGCACTGGGTAACCTAACTCTCACTGGGAGAGAAATCCTGCTGTTGTTGCCCACCAGCTATGTATTTGTAGCTTTTCAGCTGCTTGACAACCCCTTTGTTTTGGTAGATCCAATTATATCAGACCCCCGGTGGGCCACCAAACATGGCTGATGGATGGGTTGTGACCAGCATGGGTGCTTTACTGTTGTGAAGGCTTGTAGATTTGAGTGTGAGATACTGATTAGCTACGCCTTACCTCATTTCAGAAAGAAACATTGGGGGGGGGGGAGGGAGTTAGAGAGATAGAGAGATAGAGAGAAGAAGAAGAAACTGATGTAAAAGAATGGTGCACATTTGTACTTTTCCCAAGTCTTAGCCCTGGGAAGAGGACCTTGTGGTCCTCCAGATGTTGGACTTCAACTTCTATCATCCCTGACCATTGCTTACACAGGCTGGGATTGATGGGAGTTGGAGTCCTACAATATCCGGAGAGCCACAGGTTCCCCACCCCTGGTTTTGGAAACTGGTTTCTCAAGCTGAGTCCCTCAGTTACACTTTTCAACCCTTCTCAGCTGGTTGTCTAAACTGCATTGATTCACATTTCCCCCTTGCTAACGTTGCCTTCCGCTGCTAATGTCTCCCACCTCCTGTCTTCTGTGCTGTCGATTTTTTAGATGGTGTGCTGCTGTCTTTCTGTTTACAAAGCTCCGTAGGGATAGCTCAGTCAGTAGAGACCGCTCAGTCGGCTGAGCATGAGTCTCTTAATATCAGGGTCCTGGGTTCAAGTCCCACTTTGAGTAAAAGATTCCTGCATTGCAGGGGGTTGGACTAGATGACTCTCGTGATCCCTTCCAACTCTACAGTGCTATGAAATAAATAAATAAATAACTCCAGATACAGATGCTCCTGAAAAACAATGTGGTCTGAATCACTGAGTATTGCATCTCCAGGCCCTCCTAAATAACACAGCATTGGGTTCTGTCCCTAGCACTGGCTCTGTCCCCTAACTGTGGGTCTCAATCTATTCAAAGTGCCTCTGAGACTCCTTTTTTTTGCCAGCTACCTCCTTTCCCCGTGGCTGAATTTGATCATTTGTAAGGGGGAAATCCCTGTTTTCTGTGCATAATTTCATGACACCTAATGAGCAGGTATGATGTAGTGGCTTTTTAGTTCTGCAGGCAAGACTATAAAACAATGCTTTTGTCTACTGAATAGGATTCATTTCCAGCTAGCACGAATATTTTTCATCTCGGCTGACATTCTCCCCGAAATGTCCATCATGTCATTGTGCCGCAATTACACATACATAAAAAGGCAGATGTCTGAGGAATATTCTTGAAGTAGAAATGTGGTTTCCATGCTTCTTCCCATCAATGCATCTTCCACGTTTTCTCCCTTGCACTAAAACAAAGCCTATGCAACCTTAAATGTGCTTGCTCAGAAGAGAGGCCCTTTGGGTTCAATGGGAGATATTCTCAGGGAAGTGTACATAAAAGCACATCCATGACCGCATTGACAATAATGTGTCTAGGTGAGGGGTTTTGAATAGTGCAGAATAATGGTTTATTTCGTGTTTACTTTTTTCCCCTTCCCAGGAATATTTTCCACACTGTTTTGTCCCCCACAGAACCCATATGCTGCTGTGGATCCCAGGAAAATTTGAGGGTGTGATATTGCACTCAGGGGTCCTGGGGGGTGGAGAATTGCTAGCTGTATTCAGATGTTGTGCTAAACCACAGTTTAGTGTTGCAGAAATGAGATTCATGATCCCTCCCCTTGCCTCCTCCAGCAGAGAGAAGAGGAGGAAATGGCTATCATTTCTTACTAACCACAGCTACTTGTTTCATCCCAAGCAAGAACTGTGTTTACAAATGCTTAGGGAAGCAGACCGGGGTTGTAAACCGTGATCTGCCGTTCCCCTAAATCTGAGATGGAGATCCTGAAGTGTGTGTATGTGTAAACCTCTGAATTCTGTGTGGATGGAATGTGACCTTCTCCCAATGGTAAGGGTAATGTACATTGCTCCAGAAACATTTGCCTCTGCCCCACAGATGTTTGTCAGAGCTCCACCCACCACTGGGCACCTGGCATCCAAGAGGGGATGCATCGCACAGAATGAAAAAGGTTATCTGCCCCTACTCTAAAGTGTAGTTAAAACTAACCACGGTTTGTCTGGGATTGGAAATAATGAGTAATCACAGTTAGCTGAAGAAAGAAGCAGATACTTCTGGTCTCCTTGTTGCAACCATGCCAGAGAAAGAGGTGAGGTGGGGGACCATTGCTTAGCATCATGTACCATAGTTAAGCACAAAATGTTTGGGGGCACCCAAATATTGAACAGGAAACATTCCTCAATGAGAAGTTCAATAAGGGCAGATAAAAGCCCTCTGGAGGTTTGGCCATCACTATTGATCATACCTTCAATGTGATGTGTTGAGTATGTTGTCTCTTGGTTCACACAGTGGCTTTGTTTCTATGTGTGAGCATTAAGTGTCAGTAGAAGCTAGACTACTGTACAAAGATAAAATTTAACATTTCTTGCATCATTTCCTTTTGCCTCTGGCCCCGCCCACAACTGGCATATGGTTCCCAGAAGGCTGCCCAAATGGGAATGAGGCCCTCCATCAAAAAATGTTTTCCAAGTGCCACCAAAAAGTCTGAGCAGGAGCAGGCTCCTTTCATCTCTGAACACAGCAGAGCATGTTGAGAAAACCTGTGACCATCTATTGTGTCTTCAAGTCCCTTCTTCTTCAGTTACTGCAAAAGCAAAAGTTTGTGAGAAGGAGATCCTTCATCATCTCCCAGGATTTCAGCCAAAGAGTTGTGAACCCAAATTAAAGCATCTTCACTTGGCTTGTACAATTTAGCCTTGGTTCGAAAAGAATTAAAGGGAACATTCAGTGGGCAATCATGGTGGCCAGTGGAAGTGAGACACAGGCTGCAATTCCGCGCACACATACAAGGGAGTAAATCCATTGACCTTGTTGGAAACTGGTGGGTCACCAACGTACCATCATCAGACTGCCATCATTTGCACACCTGCTTTGAAGTATGTCCCGTTGATTTTAACAGCTGCCTAATGAGGCTTATGCTTGGCATGAGAGCTCGATCCTGAACAGATTTAACCAGAAGAAAATGCCCTTTGTGGGATATACTCAATGTCACCCAGGGAGCTTCATGGACGAGTGGGGATTTGAATGCAGGTCTTAATCTGGTGCACAACTACTGCAGCATGCTGGCACTCACAGCACACAGGCGCATGGATCCCTGTGATATTCAATGAAGCTCTGCGGGCTCTGGCAGCTGGGGGGGGAAGGCTGCTCGAGGATGCACTGCTCAAAACACTCCATTTGGTTTTCTGCAGGTTTATACTCCTGCAGCATGATAAGAAGGAAGATAACTAGATGATAGTAAATAGGAAGTGTGAGAATGGTTGGGTGGTTGGGAGTGTGCCTTATCTGCAGATATGAGAACAGTACATAGAGTTGATATACCAAGTGTTCAAAGGGCTCACATACATTTCCAGTGTGGTGTAGTGGTTAAGAGTGGTAGACTCGTAATCTGGGGAACTGGGTTTGATTTCCCACTCCTCCACCTGCAGCTGCTGGGTGACCTTGGGCTAGTCACACTTCTTTGAAGTCTCTCAGCCCCACTCACCTCACAGAGGGTTTGTTGTGGGGGAGGAAGGGAAAGGAGAATGTTAGCCGCTTTGAGACTCCTTTGGGTAGTGAAAAGCGGGATATCAAATCCAAACTCCTCCTCTTCTTCTTCTTCTTCTTCTTCTTCTTCCTTGGTTATTATTATTATAACATCCCTCTGGAGTTGGTCATATTGTAACAGACCAACTCCAAGGCTGAGAGTATAGTGGCTTCCTTATGGCTGCCCTGTGTGAGTTTATGCCTGTGGTTTTATTTTTAAAAGGCTAAGGTGGGTGTTTCTATTGGAAAAAAACAATTACAGTACTGTCAGATTTGCCTACCTTGTTGATAGTTTTAGTTCATTTCTCATTATTAAATTGAAAGGAATAGCTATTAAAGGTGGGGGCAATGTCAGTTCTTTATTGCTCTCCCTCCATGTGGGCCAATAGTAGAAATGATTTTTCCCCCTTTCCTAAGTAAGAAACATTCCTCTAACATGTGGCAAATGGTGTAACCGTGACTTGGGGTTTCTCCACAGCTGTTTCTGAGGCAGCTGAGACATGAGTGCAAAAACCAGAGACAGCCTTTCCCATGTTAATGGGAGTTAGGTGGGTAAAGCCACACATGCAGAGCTAAGAATACGCCTCATTCAACATGACATTAGCAGCCAATGTTTTTGCAGCTCCCCCATGGCAACAGTAATATAAAAGCCATCAGACCAGAGATTCCATGCTGCCTTTCAAATTAGCATTAGCACTCATAGTCTAGAAGGACTGTCAATCAAGTTTGGGAATGAGTTGCCATTGGTCCTCTTTTTCCAGGACACGTCCTCTTTTTCATGGGTGTGTAAAATGAGATTCGTCATAGCGACCCATTGTTAAAAGTAGAAGTTGGCAAATGGGTCCTCTTTTTTGCTCTTCAAAATATGGCAACCCTACCTTCTAATCTCGTTTGGGTTAGACCCCCATCTCCAATGTGCACTTAGAGTCATATCCTAACATGACAGTCATGGTATCCCCTAAAGAATCACAGAAGCTGTAGTTTGTTAAGGTTGCTGAGAGTTGTTAGGAGACACCCTTATTCCCCTCACAGAGTGACAATTCCCAGAGTTCCCTTGTGATGGGGGGAGGTTTGATTGTTAAACTACTCTGGGAAAGAGACTCAAGGTCACTCAGTGAGCTTCATGGCTGAGGGGAGGTTTGAACCCTGGTCTCCCAGATTCTAGTTCAACATAAACCATAGGAGACTTTTGAGATCCCTTCCAACTCATGGGAAATATTGGGAAGTTTTAAATATTGGATGTTTTATTATGTTTTTATATTTTGAGGGACGCCACCCGGAGTGGCTGGGGAAACACAGCCAGATGGGCAGGGAATAATAATAATAATAATAATAATAATAATAATAATAATACAACGTATCTGATATATCCTGAGACACACCGGATAGTTCAGTTGATTAGAGCATGGTGCTGATAATGCCAAGGTTGCGAGTTCAATCCCCATATGGGGCAGCTGCATATTCCTGCATTACAGGGGGTTGGACTAGATGATCCTCAGGGTACCTTGAACTCTACAATTCTATGATACACTTCTATGACCTATGATACACATTATCCAGCCTATGAAGCTAGTGTAGTGTAGTGGAACAAGTCTACTATCAGACTTGGAACATGAGAAACTCTGCAATTTTGAAAATGGGCAGTGACTATGCACGGGTGTTAGTTGCACTTAGCTTCACGGGTCACAAACTTTCCTCTGTTTGCAGAAGAGGCTATGAAGATGTTGTTCTGCTTGGTTCAGTGTCTCCGATTAAACATTATCTGAAACAATTTTATCTCCGCTCATGCAAACAGGGTTGTTGGGTGAGACGTAATACAGGCTGAATACTGGGAAATTAAACTTGCGGGATTTGCAAAATGAGGAAGTATGTGTGTTTTTACCCTTTCTAGGACTGTAATTAAAAAGAACCAAGATACTCAATGTAGATAAAGCCATCGTCTCAAGCAATCAATACCGCTAACTTCAGTGAGCAGATTTCATTGAAACCCGCTGAGATTATCGCCTCCTCTTTTGTTCTTTCCAATGACATTTTGTCACACAAATATTATGACTTGTTTCTGTTTTATGGCCCTAGTTAGAGCCACCAGCAGCTACCAGATTGCTTTATCGTCTAGCTTTTTCCTTAATCATATCCATCTCACTTGCACAAGATTATCTGACCAAGAGTCATAATTAGGATTCTAACTACATGTGCTCTATATAGCTTCTTCCCACTTTCAACTCAGTCTTTACTGATTTCTGTTTATTTCTTTTTTCCTTTTAAGCTTGAAATCCACAAGCTTTTCCTCAAGCACCAAAGGTCAGATGGGCCTGGGCTGGTGTTGTTTGTACAACTTTATAGCCTCCCACACAGAGACTCCATAACCCTTAGCAACTGCAAACCTTGGCACTAATTTCATCAGTGGCTACAGTTAGGAAAGGCTGTTGTTAAATAACATCTCTCCTGCTGTTTCCGAAGAAAACAGAACCAGGAACAGAACTTCCTGGTTCTATGAATATGAAAATACCAGAAGGGATTAAGATAAGCAAACAATAAATAAATAAGGCTCTGCATTTAGAAACATAGGATCTAATTGTATAAATTCTCTTATTCTATCATTCCCCTAAATTAGGGACTGACAACTGCCTTAATTTCAGGCGGCCCTCACCCTGATTTTATGTGGGTGACAGCAAGTGGGTAGGACAGAGAATTGGGGTGAAAGATAGAGAAAAGGGGACTGGAGAGAGGGAGGGAGACATGAGAGAGGGGGTATGCCATTGAAATTTGAGACCCCAAGGTCTGCTATTGCTCAGTGAATGTTAAATTATGTCCCTTTCAGAAGGGTATTTTGTTTCACCTGTCCTTAAGGTAAAGGTAAAGGGGCCCCTGACCATCAGGTCCAGTCGTGTCCGACTCTGGGGTTGCAGTGCTCATCTTGCTCTATAGGCCGAGGGAGCCGGCGTACAGCTTCTGGGTCATGTGGCCAGCATGACAAAGCCGCTTCTGGCGAACCAGAGCAGCGCACAGAAACGCCGTTTACCTTCCCGCTGGAGCGGTCCCTATTTATCTACTTGCACTTTGACGTGCTTTCAAACTGCTAGGTGGGCAGGAGCTGGGACCAAGCAATGGGAGCTCACCCCGTGGCAGGGATTCGAACCGCCGACCTTCTGATCAGCAAGCTCTAGACTCTGTGGTTTAACCCACAGCGCCACCTGGGTCCCTCCCCTGTTCTTAACCAACTGCAAAAGGAACTTCATTGGGCAACCCTGAACTCTGTTTTCCTTAAAACCGAAGCCTTTCATTAGGGTTGGTCTTAGGAACGAAATATTTCTCACTCTATAAACACCTTTGAGTTTACCACACGGTCCTTCAAGGCAGCAACTTGCCGAAATAACCCGCAGTGACAGGAAGCACACTATTCAACCGTAATGGATTTTGTTCATGGGAAGTGGCTCAACGAAGCCTCCCTTCCTTTTTCCGAAGCTGAGAATCCCCGCATAGGGACTTACTCTATCCCTGTTAGTAATGCGGATTGAGGACTGCTGATAAATACAAGCAGGTTAACAGCGGACATCAAAGGTTTGCCAGATTAAAGTGAAAAGCAGGCGAGGTTTTCAACAACTTGGGTAAACAACAACAACAACAACAAAAAGAAGAAGAAGGTTGAGATCCACAATTATTTTTCAAAGCTCTTTTAACAGAAGCCTCAATAGGCTTAGATGGGCACAGGAATAAACATGTCCTTGCATCGCGCAAACCCCAACCGTGCTGATTTGCTTACTGTAGCTCAGTCTATACGGATTTGCTCAATCAAGGGCGAGATGGAAGGGAGGGGAGATAAGTGAATCAGCTTGAAATGGCTATGAAATGACGGCTGTTTGTAGCGGGAGAAGGACGGCTAATGAATGAAGGGTAGGAGCGGATGATCACCGAGAGGCCAATATTCCAAGTGATGGGCAAACTCCCCAGAGTCCAACTTGTAATTAGTCTGTTAAAAATGGATTAATTAAGAGGACATCTTCCAGATGTCTGAAATTAATCCCTTTTTTAACAGATCAATTATGAATCAGTTGTACTGCTCTTGTCTATACTAATACCCATTTGCATTGGTCCATTGTTTTCCGGTAATGTAAACTTGTCAGAAGAGGTTAGGAGAAGTATTTGTGGGTGTTTGTGTGACCTGGGGAAAATATACCAGGCGAAAACGTGACAGTATACAAAGTAAGGTATGGTATTCTTGCAGATGACCCAAGGCCAGAATTCACTGTCCTGTGTTTATGGGAAGTTGACAGCATCCCTTTTAGGAATCCTTTTTATCGCATAAATCTGAACCCGTTCTGTCAGGGAGAACCAACTGGCAGCTAGTGAGCAGCCCTAACAGATTGCAAGCAAAGTACGTCACAAGCGAAAAATGCTTTTGAGTTATATGAACAAGAGAGTGGGATCCTGCACTGCCGTGTTGCACCTGCCTTTTCAGTTGTTGTTGGCATCTTGAGAGACCACAGAGTGCACCTCTGAAGGTGAAGTTAAATGGCTGTATTAGCAGCACCAAAGTGACCTCCATGGGGTGCCAGCCCAGGCAGTGTGTATGGAGGTGCTGGGCTGACAAAACAAGACCCCACCCTTGACCTTGCTGGTGTGCTCCAAAGGAAAGCACAGCAATACATTTGGTATGAGCTTGGAGTTGCCAGATGGAGTTTTCAAGGCACCATCAAGCCGACGTAGAGACTCCACTCTGGATTTGTGGGGGTGTGGGTGGAGCTGTAGTCTAAACCACTGAGCCTCTTGGGCTTGCCGATCAGAAGGTTGGCGGTTCGAATCCCCATGACGGAGTGAGCTCCCGTTGCTATGTCCCAGTTCCTGCCAACCTAGCAGTTCGAAAGCCTGCCAGTGCAAGTAGATAAATAGGTACTGCTGTGGTGGGAAGGTAAATGGTGTTTCCATGCACTCTGGTTTCTGTCACGGTGTTCCGTTGCACCAGAAGTGGCTTAGTCATGCTGGCCACATGATCCAGAAAGAAGAAGAAGAAGAGTTTGGATTTGATATCCTGCTTTACCACTACCTGAAGGAGTCTCAAAGCGGCTAACATTCCCTTCCTCCCCCACAAGAAATACTTTGTGAGGTGAGTGGGGCTGAGAGACTTCAAAGAAGTGTGACTAGCCCAAGGTCACCCAGCAGCTGCATGTGGAGGAGCGGAGACGCGAACCCGGTTCCCCAGATTACGAGTCTACCACTCTTAACCACTGCACCACACTGACAAACGCCAGCTCCCTCGGCCTGAAAGTGAGATGAGTGCCGCAACCCTATAGTCGCCTTTGACTTGACTTAACCATCAAGTCATCCTTTACCTCCAGTACTTTGGCCACCTCATGAGAAGAGAAGAATCGCTAGAAAAGACCCTGATGTTGGGAAAGATGGAGGGCACAAGGAGAAGGGGACGACAGAGGATGAGATGGTTGGACAGTGTTCTTGAAGCTACTAACATGAGTTTGGCCAAACTGCGAGAAGCAGTGAAGGATAGGCGTGCCTGGCGTACTCTGGTCCATGGGGTCACGAAGAGTCGGACACGACTGAACGACTGAACAACAACAACAACATCCTTTACCTTTACCTTTTTGGGTTTACATAAAAGGTTAACGTACATCAGGAGTGGGGAGCTTGTGGCACCAGCAGATGGTGTTGCGCTCCAGTTCCCATCAGCCCCAGCTGCCATGACCAATGGTCCAGCAACATCTAGAGAGCCACAGCTTCCCTATTGCAATGCAAACATATGAAATGGTATGGCTCCATTGTGCCTGGGCACATTTCCACCTGAGAGCCCCCACCACTTGCATCATTGAAACCACGTTCAGAAGGAGAGGAAGCAGCAGGCCTTTCAGTTCTGCTGAATTCCTGCTTGCTGAATTCTGCCATAGCAGAGATCCAGTTAAGCCCAACCCTACGAAATAACAAAACTGAAAGAACATTAATTCATGGCAGCAGCACGTGGTTTTCCCCGGCAAGGTAGTCATGGCAAGGTAGTCATACCTTCTTTCTCCTTTGATTATTTTAATTTGGTTCTGTGGGAAATGTGTATACCGGTTTGTGCCTCTTTATGAAAAATTAAATCACTTTTTTTTTTTAGTATAAAATAAAATAAAAACAACAGAGGTCTAGCGCTCCTTTCCCCGCCTTCTCTCTCCCAGTCCCTTTTTTTTCATTTGTGTCATGCCTTTTTCAGTTTAAGGCGTTTTGCTGCCTGGGGTGAAGCAGCAAATGGAGTCTTTCCACTCCAAGTCAAGGTGCCTGGTATCTAAGACTAGGTCGGTTATATGGGCACCTGTGTTAGAAAAGCTCACAAGCTACTCCCCTCTTCGCAGTCAGGAAAACAGCAGCAATAGTGAATTAAATAACAAATCGTTTTCTGCCCTTTCTTCATGACACCCCAAATCAGCCGCCTGAGGCGTCTGTCTGACTCTGCCTAAAGCAGGACCAGCCCTGGTGTGCTGGGATTGTAAGCCCGAGGGCAGGAACTGTCTCATTTGTGATCTTTGCAATCCGCTCTTGGAACCTTTTTTTTCCTGTTGCGGAGAAGGGTGAGAAAGAAGGCTTCAGATAAATAAGTAATTGTGAAGCTCTTTCTGCAATATGGCAGCAGCTTAAAAAAAAAAAAGAGCCTTTCACCATTTGTGAAAGCGTCGGTTTTGTACTGCAAATTATACACGTGGCCTCCCAGCCTTTGCCAAGGAAATAGAATCGCTGTCATCATCCCCTCCAAAAAATCCAGTAACGGTCCATCCCTTTTTCTATGGGATGATTTTGTTTTAACCAGTCAGAATTCCCGGAGCATGATGGCTACTTCAAAGATCTGAGCATCGCCCTGTAGACACAAAACTGGCATAAAATTTGCAAATTTGGATGTATCGAAGTAAAATTGGACTTCAAATGTCACAGAAGGCAGCTCTACCAATTTCTCATCCAGATCACTCCTGGTGATTTGCATCCCGGTCAGTTCACCCCCAATTAGTCGATCTTGAATTCATTCAACCCCCCCCCCTTAACTTTCCCCATAGATCCTGCTCCAAATTGATCCAATTCCCCCCTTTTGTTGCACCCGAGTTATCTCTAGATAAAGTTATATTAAATAATTACAACCATCCCTATGGCTTGTATCCAATGCAGCACTTAAGTAAATGTCCCATCAGTGCAAGGATTCCTGCTTGAATAATGGGACCTTCTTCCCTCTCCTTCCCAGGAGATTGGTTCTGCCGGTGCATCTACACAGCTCCTTCCACTCCTAGTAAGCAGCAGCAATGCTGCTTTTAGGAAGGTATTGCTGTATCTCAGCTCTACTGCAAGTGAGCTGCTCCTGGCTAGATATCTTCAGTACCGGAGAGAGTCCACAGTTACTTGCTAGAGCCCCTTCCCATGCCAGACTAAAGAGGGCCCAATGACAGAACTCTGTGCATTTATGTAGGTATAGGTCCTATGCTGCTCTTCAGTGTAAAATTCCCAGAGAGGCATGTGCAGACCCTCCAAGGGTCCCTATTTTCCAGGGACAGTCTTGGATTTACAGAAGCCCTCCCAGTTTTTTTATTTGACCCCAGAATGTCCTGCTTTCCCTCAGGACGTCCCTATTTTCATTGGAGAAATGTTGGAAGGTATGGAATAGGACGTCCTTATTTTCATCAGAGAAATGTTGGAGGGTATGATATATGCGACCATAAAACTGCAGTTAAAATGGGTTGGTTTTTTTTTCAAAAAGCAAGACAACATAGATGAAATCACAGAAACAGCAACCATAAAACCTAAAAACCAACAGAGATAGAGATAGGTGGAATCTACACACAGCGTGGAAATGCCTTTTTAAAAAATGTTTTGAAAAATAGATTGAATTTGCCACAGCTCATTGTCGCCATCTATCATCACATTTGTATATTGCAATTTACAACACTCTTAAAACATTTTATTTGCAGCTGAGTCCATAGATAGATAGATGATAAGAGAGAGAGAGAGAGAGATAGAGAGAGAGAGAGAGCACTTCTGGTAATGAATGGGCAAGTTGGCTTTTAAACATCTTTTCCTGGTCCAGGTGTGCAGAGCATTTGGTAAATTGGGGTACCATGACCAAAAATGCCCTCTCTCCAATCATCACCTTCCTTTTCCTTGAGTGTAGGAAAAAGCAAACCCAGAGATCTTAAAGGAGGCCAGTACTTCAAGGCTGTCAGTTGGCACAGGTTTCAGTATAAGTCAAGACTCATAAAAAGGGAATAATAATAATAATAATAATAATAATAATAATAATAATAATAATAATAAATACCCTGCCCATCTGGCTGGGTGTCCCCAGCCACACTGGGCGGCTTCCAAAAAAGATTAAAAATACATTAAAACATCAGTCATTAAAAACTTCCCTAAATAGGGCTGCCTTCAGATGTCTTCTAAACTTCAGATAGTTGTTTTTCTCTTTGACATCTGGTGGGAAGGCGTTCCACAGGGTGGGTGCCACTACTGAGAAGGCCCTCTGCCTGGCTCCCTGTAACTTGGCTTCTCGTAGCAAGGGAACTGCCAGAAGGCCCTCGGCTCTGAATCTCAGTGTCCGGGAAGAATGATGGCGGTGGAGACGCTTCTTCAGGTATACTGGACCGAGGCCGTTTAGGGCTTTAAAGGTTAGCGCCAACACTTTGAATTGTGCTTGGGAACGTACTGGAACCAATGGAGGTCTTTCAGAAACACTCTGGTTAGACAGTCTGTGGGCTGGTAGGTAGGGTCTCAGCCTGCGTAGCAGATGGAGCTGGTAGACAGCTGCCCTGGACACAGAATTGACCTGCACCTCCATGGACAGCTGTGAGTCCAAAATGACTCCCTGGCTGCACACCTGCTCCTTCAGGGGCACAGTTACCCCATTCAGGACCAGGGAAGGAGAATTTGAGGAGTTTTGTGTAGAAGAAGGTGATCCCTGAAAGAGCCACAGCACTCAAGCAATGGAAAATTAAGTCTCATATGTGCACAAGTGAGCTTGCCACTGAGCTCAGAAACTCAAGGAAAACAAATCAGAGACAACATTCTTGCCTCATTTTTTTTCCTCTCTCAGCATGGATCGTGCTTGTTCTCCTTGACCCACATAAGGCCAGGGTTTGTGCTGATCTTCACAATGCTGTCAAACTGAAGTTTGGGCTTCTAAAAGTCCAGGAGAGCAATGCATGTGGAACATCATTTTTTTGTTTTTTGACAGACCACCAGGACTGTTACATCATTCCTGCCTTCTTTTTTTAGCAACAGGTGAAAAAGGGGTATCTGGATGAAAGGGCAACTGTAATTGTCCCTATTTCATTTGAGAGGGAAAAGTTTGTTTCCAATTCCGGAAAGGGGAAAAAATGGCCTTGATTCTCTCTCAACTTTTAAAGCTCCCTTGCTGGGTAAAACCATCAGAAAAGCACAGCTTGAAGTTGGAATGCAGGCTGGCATGACGGCTGCACTTTGAAGAAGGCAGTCGGGGAAAAATGCCGTTCAGAAGCCTAGAAAAGGCTTCTCCTCCTCTTCCTCCTTCTCCTCTCTCTCTCTCTCTTTTAAAAGTAACTATTTTCCCCCTAAAAGTTTTTCAGGAAATGCCTTTTATTCTCAAAAGGTAGCACAATTAAAAGAGTTTCACCCAAGGCAGCAGTGCGAACCTGATTGCTGTCACAACACAAGGGCAAATGCGGTTGAGACAATAAATGAAGTGCAATGTGAACTGAGGCTGGATCTAGACACATTAAAAAAATGTTGCAGGAATACACCCTGTAAACCTCATAATGGAAAATTGTGTTCCTGAAAGATGGAACTCTACAGCGCCATCTCTTGCCACAGTGTTGTAACACATTTAAAACACACCACACGTGTTTGCAGGCAATAAGAAGGAGCACATTCAAACTAGGGTCTGCGCCCCAAAATAGAGAACGGACAAAGTACTGGAGAAGGAGGAATGATATCTTAAGATGCTGGAATATGCAGAGTTAGCAAGTCCCACCAGCAGAATAAGAGATCAAGATAATGATAGATAGAACTTATAAGGAAGATGGGAAAATATTTGTGGATTATTTAAAGTTCAGTGTAGACAGGTACATGCCTTAGCAGGATTAGAGTGGATTCAGCAGTATAAGGTAAACTGAGGTAAAAAGAAGAACCATATTTAGAATATGCGGAGCAGAGGGGCAACTGAAGAAACCATGGAAGGAGGGAAAGGGAAGTTGAGACCACTGAATTGTTTGAATGGTTGTTGTATAAACGTGAAATATGTAACAGAAAAACAAATAAAATTATATATATATATAATTTTAACAGGAAAAATTAACAGAAAATAATAATAATATACACCCCCCCCCCAAGACTAGGGTCTGAATGTGCATTAGGGTCCCTAAAAATGTTAGTTGACCATAAGCACTTGATGTCTGGCATTATTCTGGGGATGAAACCTTTTTCCTGGGGCTCCTCCCCCCACTGCTAGAAGGTTCCCCATGAGGGAATGAGGTGCTCAGGCTGAAAAAGGTCCCTCACCCCTGCTCTAAATGATTTCCATTGTGTGTGGGGGGGGGGAATGGAGGAAGGAAGATTTGGTGAACGTAACTTAAGATATTAGTTTGCTGGACTTTATACAGTCAAATATATGTAACCACCCTAATTGCAATTACTACATTGCCCGGGTGAGGGTAGGGAAGTCGCATATGGCTGAGGACAGAAGATTGTTGCTTTGAGCGCCAACAAACCGTGATGATTGCCACAGAAGCGCAGCCGTCAGGGACAATGTAGGGACAATTGTGCGCTGCAAATTAGAAAGAAATGTGTAGTTATTGGGCTACAACACTGCACTCTAGGAAAGCCCCTTGAATGCAGTTTTTTCACTCGAAATCATAATGGTGGGGGTGGTGATTTTATTTATACCCCACCCATTTAGCTGGGTTTCCCAGCAACTCTGGGCAGCTTACAGCATATCTAAAAATATAATAAAAACAGCAAGCATAAAAAACCTCCCAGTACCTTCAGATGTCTTCTAAAAGTTGTGTAGTTCTTCTTCATGATTTATTACCTTGATATTTGTAATAATGGAGAATCCCCCTACTCAGGCCCATTGCTACCAAAGCAGCGAATTCATTATCTCGCAGGTCAGCGGCTTGTTAAATCCTTTGGATATGAGAATTTGTCCCCCTTGTTTTCCTTTGAAGTTTCTCAGCAGATGGAGAGACACTATTGGAAATAAGCCAAGACCAATTGGAGTTAATAAAAGAATCAGCCCCAACATGTTTGGTCCAGCAAGTTCGTTTCGTTTGGGTTAAAATTTAACCAAGGATTTTCTTCGTTGACAACAACAAAAATACCCTTCCAAATTCAGAGTCTGTTGTGGTTTCTGTGTGAATAATTTTGCTCTTCATCGGATTGCAATTGAGGGCGAAAAGTGGAGTAAAATGACAAAGGAAGAGTAAATCAGAAGAGACTGTTCATAATTAAGAATCCCCATAGGAAATGCCATTTCTGCTCTCAAATGTCCGTCTGCAGTTCTCCAGACTCTGAATGCAGGGATAAATTGGTGTGGTCTTTTTAGTATGATATTTCAGTTTCCATTGGGCCAATTAGGAGAGGCAGTATGTGTAACCTGCCTTCTTTATGCCACAGAAATGCAATTTCCTACACCCCCCCCCCACAGTACATGCAGAGGTTCCTCACATCCCAAACCTGATTAGCCATTGATAGCATCTCTGGCTAACTCATTAATGTCATTCATTCATATTCCAGTCGCTTCCCCAAATGTCTATCAAATGTCCATCCCTTCAGGAAATACAGTTTGAGCAGAGATTGCTCATGCTAGGGATTACAAATTGCTTTTACTGTGTGTTTGTGCAGGCACAGAGGCAGGCATGTGTTTATAAAGAACCCAGAAAGAACATATAATCAATATGGAATGATGTATAAGGCATCCATAGGATACTATTTCTTTAACAATATATGTTTTATAAATAGCAATATTTCTGTAACTGTATGATTGTGTTACCTACTCTGCCCAGTTCAGTCCAGTTCTCCCAATTGTATCTTTCCATAGTGCCAGTGTAATTTTTCAGAGTCGGTGCAACGTTTTGGATATGGTGGTTTTGAACTGGGGACAGCTTTGCCTTGATCCAGCTCACATTGGTGTTGTGGGACCAGGGACAGGTCTACTTTGAAGCTTAAGCTTCAGGGCCCCTTATCCCAGAAGTCCACCTTGTTTTTAAAAAATTGTGTCTAGGAGACCCAAACTGGAGTTGCATCGAATTGAACCAAATTGATCAATTTCTCATTGTATATATTTACACAATCCCAAAGTCTGACCGTCAGTAGGACAGATGTGGAAACAGCATGGTGATCTGTGGGGGAACAACCCCATGGAAGAAGAGAACCCAGACCTTGTTGCGAAGGGTACCCCTTCACAGTTTGAATGCCTTCCTGTGTTCCTTAGAGGAGTGATGGGGGATGGATTAAGAATCCTCCAAGTGTCTTTTTCCCCAGCAGAGAGTCATGTGTTGCCAGATGGCAGATAAAAAGAGAGGAGTTTACAGCTTGAGGGCTTCGAACTGCTGAGAGCACCTACCACTGGATCCTCACCTTCTCACTTATGGTCCATCAGTGGGCAACCCACCCTCTAGTTGGCAGGATAATAATTTGTTATGATTTATCATTTATACCCCGCCCAACTGGCTGGGTTTCCCCAGCTACTCTGGGTGGCTCACAACAGAAAACTAAAAACACGATAAAACATCAAACATTAAAAACTTCCCTAAACAAGGCTGCCTTCAGATGTCTTCCAAAAGTCAAATAGTCCTCGGAGCTGGACCTCAGTGTCTGGGCTGAATGAAAGTTGAAAGACAGAGAGGTCAGTCTGTTAGCTTGCTGAGAGTTATTTATTTATATCTGACTATTTATTGACAGTCCTTCATCCCAGTGGATCCCAGGGTATGATCCAAAGTATAAATAAATATAATCACATTAAAAAACCACCCCTCACACTAATTGTCAGGTCACACCACGGTGTTGCTCATGAGTAACGACAGAGTCCTCTTACACTAAAGATTACTTTATTGTGCATAACTATTTACAGTGCAAAGCTAGCTAAAAACAGTCACTTGCAGAATCCGGAAGTGCCCCTCTCCTGTTTCCCGTCCAGCACCAAAGCCTCAGCACCCTGAAGCGATGACTTCTGCGCTGGCGCCGGAAGCTGCAACTCCCCCTCTGATCACCTCTGACTGGCGCTGCTGGGTCTCTGCCCAGCATCCCTGACCCTCAACGACTCCTCCTCCTCTTCGGGAGAGAGCTCTGGCAATGGGCTTTGAGAGGAGTCAGATGACAGAATTGGCTGGGGCTCCCTGTACCTGAGCAATACCTTCTCTCGAGGAGGTTTCCTACCCTGATCCTCCCCACTAGCAGGATCACCTTCCCCTCTCTCCCCGCGAGGAGTACTCCCGCCCGGGCTCTCCTCACGAGTAGGACCTCCCCCCACCCGGGCTCTCCTCGCAAGGAGAAGGCAAATCCCTGACACTAATGAATATTATAAAACCATTTACCAATGAAAGTAGCAACCAGAATGAGAGCTAAAAAACAACAACCCACAAAGTATGTATCTGCCACATTTGTTCTGTTAATCGCTTGAGGCTTTGCTTTAAAATAAAATAAAATAAAGCAGCAGCTAGGACATTGGGCTCCACCTAATGTTCACCTGACTCGAGTTTCAGATCCAAAGTAGTTCTGTTGGGGAGAGGGCATAAATATTTCCTGGAAGAAGCCTTTAAGGCTGCAGCCCTCTGCACACTTGCCAGTGCGTAAGGCCCATTATACACAGGACTTCCAACACGCTTAGGAACTCTTTTTCTAGAAAAATAGCACTGGCAGCGGGGTTCATGCCCTATTACCTCCTTGATACACCTGCCCTAAGTTAATGTTCATTTGATCATTGTGCGTTGATTGTTTCAGACCCTTGAAATTTAATAAGGTTACCCTTCAGCTCAGTTTAATGTTTTGCATCTTCAGTCCAGCATCGGGGCAATGTTCAGTCTGAAAGCAGTGCTTGTATTCAGACTAGATTTTTGCAGCCAAGAATGGGAATGGCTCTAAGATGTGGGAGAGGGGAGAATTAACAGATACCCTCCAACATTTCTCTGTTGAAAATAGGGACACCCCCATTCCATAAGGATAATTTTACTAGTTATACCCCACACATCTTACTGGGTTGCCCCAGCACTCTGAGCAGCTTCCGATGTATATAAAAACATAATAAAACATTTAACATTTTTTAAAAAAACCTTCCCTATACAGGACTGCCTTAAGACGGCTCAGGGGTTGGATAACTCCATACTGTCTAGGTTTGTCATTGCATTAGCCAATTTTAAACCATTTCTAGCTCAAAAGAAGGGATCACCGCAGGTTAGATCCAATTTCGTCATGCAATCCTACCACCACCATCCCAACACACACACACACACACACACACACACAACACAATGTTGATGGCTGGGGAAAATGTAGTCAGCAATGAGTCACTAGGGGGCCATACCCTCCAACATTTCTCCAATGAAAATAGGGACATCCTAAGGAAATTGGGACATTCTGGGATCAAATCAGAAACTGGGATGGCTTCTCTAAATCAGGGATATCCCTGGAAAATAGGGACACTTGGAGGGTCTGATAACATGTTGTTACCTGCCGTGATGCTTTAGGGTGAGGATGGAATATAGCTAATAAAAAATAAGGTAAGAGAGAGAGACCTAGTTTTATTAGTAAAAGCTGAGCATTCAAGGGAGGAGTTGAGGGAGCAGGCCTCTGAAGTCCTGGACTTCCAGATACGGGATCTGTATTTCAAGCTCGCCAAACTCAATCAACATAAAGCCGAGACTCCTGAGAATATCAAGTCAAGCGTGACTAAAATCCTTGTCTCCAAATCATCTCCAGCCCGGTTAAAAATTAGACATTCCCTAGAAACTCGAGAGGAAGAGTGAAGTCATGCCTCAGCAGGGCGGACTTTGTGCTCCTCCTGACTTTAAGGGGAGTCATTCGTTACATTTCACACACAGGCACATTGCATATCCCAGCATGTAGTTTGTTTGTTTGCTAAGCTTCTGAGAACTTTTGAAAGAGTTAATTAAAATATCTGCCTTCAGTGTTGGAGGGAGTTTAGCCTGAGTAATGCTTTGAGGCTGTGGTTCTCATGCTACCTTTGATACTCCCTTTGAACACTTTTGAAAGAGAGAATGGGAAACACCGTATGAGTCAAGCAATCAAATAATCTCCATGTCCAGTCATGATTTTTATTTACTTATTTGATGAGGCTGCTAGTTCTGAGGATGGGATACTTTTAGTTTGTTCTTTGAAAAAAATGAAAGTAGACAAGGACATATTTGGGGGGGGGGTGGAAATAAGAAAAGCAAAAGTAAGGGAAAGATGATTGATTGATTGATTGATTGAAGAGAAAGAAAAGGGGGGAAATATACCAGATTTGGAGAAACTCAGTGGTAGAGCACTTTCTTTGCATGCAGAAGGTCCCTGGTTCAATCCTAATATCGCCACATAAGACTGGAGCCGACCCCTGTTTGAAATCCTGCAAAGCAGCTGCCGATTGGTGTAGACAGTGCTAAATGGAATGATGCTCTGACTCAGGATAACATGTGACTGGACTGTGTCTTGACTCCTGTACTTCACCATTCCAATAATGAACAAACAAGCCCCATTTCTGAATGAACAAATCATTGTTCTCCCACTCTTGTTTTTATAATATTAGTGAGTTTAATCTTATAGACCAGATCCCAAATCCTGAAGAACCATTTCACAATGATGACTGGATTGATCTTTTTTATTATTATTATTTAAAGCTAAAGATCAAATTTATCCATCCTTAAAGAAATCAGCCCTGAGTGCTCACTGGAAGGACAGATCTTGAAGTTGAGGCTCCAGTACTTTGGCCACCTCATGAGAAGAGAAGACTCCCTGGAAAAGACCCTGATGTTGGGGAATATGGAGGGCACAAGGAGAAGGGGACGACAGAGGATGAGATGGTTGGACAGTGTTCTCGAAGCGACTAGCATGAGTTTGGCCAAACTGTGGGAGGCAGTGGAGGGTAGGGGTGCCTGGCGTGCTCTGGTCCATGGGGTCACAAAGAGTTGGACACGACTGAACGACTGAACAACAACAACAAATAACTGGGCAGCTGGTAATAAAGGCATAACAATTCCCCTGTCATCTGGAGGTACTGCGTCTTACATGTATCCTAAAAGAATTGTGAGCCAGTGTGGTGTAGTGGTTAAGAGTGGTAGACTCATAATCTGGGGAACCGGGTTTGCGTCTCCGCTCCTCCACATGCAGCTGCTGGGTGACCTTGGGCTAGTCACACTTCTCTGAAGTCTCTCAGCCCCACTCACCTCACAGAGTGTTTGTTGTGGGGGAGGAAGGGAAAGGAGAATGTTAGCCACTTTGAGACTCCTTTGGGAAGTGATAAAGCGGGATATAAAATCCAAACTATTATTATTATTATTATTATTATTATTATTATTATTATTATTATTAGATCTATGTGTAGCTCTTAACCAGGCATTGCTTTGTTTGTTATAAAGCTCCCCCACCCAAATTTCTGAGCCCTCAGACAGTCATGATTTTACTTAACAACCAGCAGCCAGCATGACTGAGCACAGATTTTAACTCGGGCCTCCCCAGTACGAGTCCAAAAGTCTGTCTGCTATACCAGACTGGGGATGTGAAACGTAAGATCTGCTTTTAAATGTTTTTGTGTGGGTTGGCTATTCAGCAACAACACTGCTCTCCCGTGCCAGGGAATTTCTAAGCCTGCCTACGTTTACAGCTTCAAACACAGCTAGGGATTCCAGAGATGGTCTCTGGAGATCAGGCACCAAGATGGTGAGAGAATGATGCTCTATCAGTGGCTGGGAAGCCAGGCAAAACTTTGATGGCTCTGTTTCATGTTGCTAGGCTGTTTCTTTTGGCGCACGCTTGTCAGATCAAATGACACAGCTGTCCTGAGAGATCTACAGACTCCGTTGACGTTTCACTTGCAAAACTGCAAAGCAAATAAGAAAACATAAAGTGGGGAGGGGCAATCCAATAATGATTCCTTGCAAAGTCATGAGGTCCTTGTACAGTGTTTCTCAATCCTCTGATAGCTAAGATGCCATTTTTCCTTTCTAAATTGTTGAGGCCTGGGGTCACTTGTAATTTTAGAGGGCCTGAGAATAAGAATTATTGACCCTCAGTGAAAAACACACATGCAGACCCTCCAAGTGTCCCTATTTTCCAGGGACAGTCCCAGATTTACGGAAGCCGTCCCGGTTTCTGATTTGATCCTGGACTGTCCCGCTTTTCCTTAGGACATCCCTATTTTCATCGGAGAAATGTTGGAGTTATGTGACCCCAGAGCCAAGGAGAAAAGTAACTTGCCGATCAGAAGGTTGGTGGTTTTAATCCCCGTGATGGGGTGAGCGCCCGTTGTTCGGTCCCTGCTCCTGCCAACCTAGCAGTTTGAAAGCACATCAAAGTGCAAGTAGATAAATAGATACCGTTCCGGCGTGAAGTTAAACGGTGTTCCATGCACTGGTCTGGTTCACCAGAAGCAGCTTAGTCATGCTGGCCACATGACTCAGAAGCTGTCTGCAGACAAACGCCGGCTCCCTCAGCCTATAGAGCAAGATGAACGAGCAACCCCAGAGTCGTCCGCGACTGTACCTAACGGTCATGGGTACCTTTACTTTTTAGGCAAGGAAAGCACAGAAAGCATCTACTGAATATCATTTTCAGTACTAGCTAATAGGTAAGGGTTTTGTTGTTGTTGTTGTTTTGGGCAGGGCGCTATGGACACAAAGATCTCACACAACCCAAAGCATGAGGGATTAGTCAGTGTCCAGTCTGCATTGCTTTATGCAAAAACAAAAGGGACTGGAGACAAGCCTCTTTCATTAGAAAACAAGAAAGAAAGCGGGGGAACCTTGGGCAATGAATTAATTTTTTTAAAAAAAATAAAAAAACCAAAATCACTGGCAGGGTGGAAAATAAATATGCCTATAATATTTAATGATAACTTGTTAGTTTCTGACCCTGCAGTTCTAATTTCAGTATAGCATTTTCTTCTTAATCCCCTGTTTGCCAGTGGTAGTTCTGTTGGATTAGCCCAGGCACCAGACTGTGACTGTGTACATTCAAATCAGGCTGATTTACATCTCCCTTTGCTGGAGAAAGAAAAGCCGAGGAAGAAAGCACCGCTTCTGGTTATTAACAAGGTTGTCTCACTCTGGACCCCTTTTCTTCAGTTCCTCTCGACAAAGTTTAGAGGACAAGGGAAAGAAACTCCCTCTTACTTAAAGCCCAGCTGCTGGGGTTCTCAATCCATTATCCGCAACAGCATGAGCTTTCTGTTCAAAGTGCTTTGCTGCGAGTGAAAAGCAGGGCTCCAAGGAAGCTACTGGCTGCACCTCCCACCGGCTTCAATAGTACCAGGATTTTGACCAAGATGCCTTCTGAAAATAGCTCCCCATCCATCTTTCTCCTCCTCCTCCTACGCCGCAAAGGGAGGGAACAGAACAGATTGTGGAACATGCCTGGGACTCCTAATACCTGATCTTCATTTCTTAGTATAGGTAAAAAAAAAAAAAAAAAGGTAAAGGGCCCCTGGTTGATTAAGTCCAATCAAAGGCAACTATGGGGTTGTGGCACTAATCTCACTTTTCAGGCCAAGGGAGCTGGCGTTTGTCCACAGACAGCTTTCCAGGTCACGTGGCCAGCGTGACTGAACCGCTTCTGGTGCAACAGAACACCGTGACGGAAACTGGAGCGCACGGAAACGTCATTTATCTTCCCGCCACAATGGTACCTATTTATCTATTCACACTGGTGTGCTTTCGAACTGCTAGGTTGGCAGGAGCTGGGACAGAGCAACAGGAGCTCACCCCATCGTGGGAACTCGAACCACTGACCTTCTGATCGGCAAGCCCAAGAGGCTCAGTGGTTGTGTTTCTTTCCACCTCCTATTGGCAGAGGAAACACTGGGCCTGATCCTAGCCAGATTTCAGCACTTTTACATGCCGTTGATTTTAGATTGTAAGATCTGTGGGGTGGGTGGAGAGCCCTCTTTTTGATTCATGTAGCTAAATTAGAAGTCTCCTAACGCCATTCCCATTCAGCTAATCCTTTCCCCTCTCTTCCAGCTGTCAACTTTCATTCCATGTTGCCTTTCAACTCCCACTCACCCCAACATTCCCTGATCCCGGTCATCTCCTCCCCCTGAGACACAAACCCCAGGCATGGTTCATTGCAAACCTATGCTGTCCTGGAGCTATTTGAAGAGCTGAAGCTGGCACAAGTTGGCATCGGGCCTCGTGGCCGGCTTGGATTCCCAAGACCGAGTCCAAAGCAGTCTTCCATTCTACCACTTTTAACAACTAGTCTGGTTTCAGTGTTGCAAATAATTTCAAATACCTTTGTAGAAAGGCAACTCTATAAATAGAGCAACATAAATAAAGCAATTTTGTAATACTGCTGCAAGGTTCATGCCTCCACCCTTCTTAAATTTTGCACAGTTGTTATTGCTCTGATCAATACCTTGATAATTTAAACCCCAACTTGATCAATGTTCTGGCTTTCTTACCAGCTTCTTTTAATTTAGAAGTGTGTTCCAGCATTCTTTCAGGCCAGTGCTTATGTGCAGCGAAAGCTGCCTTCATTTTACTGTTTGCGCTTAAACCACAGTGAGCTGTGTCTGCTGATGATGTTCCAGAAATTCCCATGCATTTGGTAGTCACATTCCTCCTTTCACTCCTGCTTATTCTCCAGGAGCCACCATGTTGCATTATACTCCCAAATCACCCATGCCTGAGCTATTTGAAATATATGAAATAAAATAGACAAATAATAAAATAATAAAAAAGAAATTTATGAAATGTGGACTTAAAATGTCCTAGGTTAAAATCAACATTCTTTGCCATATATGATCATTCTGCTAAATTTGTCGCAATACCGTTGTTCTAACTAGAAAAATATTGTTACAAAGGCTGCTTGCCACCCGCAATCTCTGCCAAGAGGTACACCAGAGTCCAGGGGGCAGGGGTGCCAACTTGAATGAAGAAATGGGGGGCAGGTAAGCTCCCCCCACCTACACATAACTGACTACATGACAAGGCACACATACAATACCCATCAACTTTGGAGGTGCAGCCCCCTCAAATATTTTATGGGAGGGGGTTGAAGGATCCTTGGCCCCTAGGAGTTGGCTCCTATGCCAGGGGGTTCCAGGCACCTACCCAACGGTGTGTTTCCATTGAGAATCAATGACTACAATCAATGTGGTAGAGGCTGTGGTGTCTTTAAGAAAGATGGTTTCATTGCACATAGTTTATTGTAGAAAACTCTGATATACATGTACAAAACTCACATATACGTACATTAGTAACGGATATGACCTCCACTATTTTTAAGCAGCATTTGAACATGGTTTGGCATGGAATCCCTGCACCACACTTGAATCAGTGCCTGAATGAGCTTCTCCATAGTCATACAGTCTACAGCACGGAGGTGAGTTTTGCATATAGCCCACAAATTCTGAATGGGATTTATGTCCGGGGAATTCCCTGGCCAATCAAGTCCATGTATTTGCTGCTCTGTCATGAATTTCTTCACCACTTTTGATGTGTGACAGGGGGCTAGGTCCTGCTGCAATATCCCAGTCCCGCCAGGATACCTCTTTTCCAGCTCTGGAATAGCTCTCTTTCGTAGAACCTCAATATATTGTGGCGAGCGCATCATTCCTTCTATTGGCTACAGGTTTCCGACACCATAATGATCAACTGACTTTTCGTGTTTGTTTTGAGTACAGGATTACGAGTAAGATAGAAAACATGCTTTGTTTCCATTAATTTGCACAAGGGTGTACGCCCAAGTTTAGATGAAGGGGTTGCAGATCTTACAGCAGCAACAACATCTCAAGAACACCTTTTCTTCATAGCAGCCCAGATTACAAACAGAGCCATCCTAAGCACCATCCTTTCCTGCTCTAATGGCTGTTCCCCTTAACCTTCCACATTGTGTTTTCCCTTTTTTTCTCCTCCTCCTTCTCAGAACACCTAGCCAAATACGACACCACCCCTTCCATCTGCTTGCACCCTCTTCTTCAAAGTGTGGAGGGAAAGGGGTAAATTTTCCCGTATGGCATCTCCCTGTCGCCTTCACAACCCCAATTTTGCACAGACCCCAACACTTCCATTGATGTGTAGATGCATAGTCGTTGTTTCATAATGGCTTAATTCCCACCAGTTTGCGTAGGGTGTTTCCCAAACTTGGGTCTCCATCAGTTTTCAGACTACAATTCCCATCATCCTTGACCTTGCTAGCCGGTCTTCCCAAGTTTGGAAAACACTGGGCCAAATCCAGGAATTTCCATGTTTGGCACAGGTCAGGGGAACTGCAGCAGCCTGTATCTTCCCTTCAATATCCCCAATATTATCTAAATCCTGTTGTTGGTGTTGTTGTTGTTGTTGTTGTTGTTGTTGTTGTTGTTCAGTCGTTCAGTCGTGTCCGACTTTTTGTGACCCCATGGACCAGAGCACACCAGGCACACCTATCTTTCAATGCTTCCCGTTTCTAAATCCTACCATTTATTAATTCCTAACATTCGCTAACAGGCTCTGCTACCCCAGCTATAGCAATATGTTCCTCTGCTCATGGATTTGATTTGATATCAAGCAATCATTCATTCATTCATTCAATCAATCAATCAATCAATCAATCACTTACGCAAACAATAATTATGCAGGGAGAACCTATCCCATTCAAGGGTAGTCTGTACAAAACCAGATGACGCAAAATAAAGGAGCGTCACATTGTTTTGCCTTGATAAGTAGTCTGTGATGTGAGGCACAGGGAACCAACCCTCATCCAGATTGTGGCAATTCCATTAAATTCCCGAGAAGTCCATTTTAGGAACTGGTTTAGCACACTGGTTTTCAACACTGGCCTCTGTGTCCCTCTTTCCTTCTCTCCTTCCTCTGGTGCCCTCTCACGTCTCTGCTTCCCAAAGGTTTGCACAGCTGTTTGTTGCAGCAGCCCCGGCTACAAGCTCCACATGCAAATGGTGCCTCTGGTTGCCAGGAGCTGAGGCGGCCTTGGAGTAAACAAACAAGCAGGCAAGGGAACCCAGCCAGCCAGTCCTCCAGCCCTTGATGTTGGGAATGGACAGACATGTCCAAGGCCCCTGTGAGGCAATGTGAGGAGGCACCTTTCGTTGAGGCTTGGGGGGCAGCTCTCGAGACCAGGGGCGGCAGCAGCGGCTGCCCAGAGGACTCCCAAGGAGAAGGAAGAAGAGAGGAGGCTGAGGGAATACTCCACAAGGGAGGCTGTTCGGAAAAGGGTGAGAGGCTGCCAGCTCTGTAGGCAAGGGGTGACATAACTGGGCTCCTGAGCCTCACAGGGGTGCCACAGAAAGAATGGAGTTGGCCAAGGGAGCCATGGACTCTAAAAGGTTGAAAACCTCTGAATTAGTATTTGTAGGTCCAGCATCTGCTCTGAAGTAAAGGGGGAAAAGAAAGAATAATTGCATCATTGGGATTTGCATTTATGGCAATATAGCTTGTTTATTGCACACAGAAGGAGGGGGAAACCACATTTTATGACAGAAGATAGTGATGCCTTGCTTAATCAAGTACAACTCATTTCCTGAAATATGCAAGGTTAATGCACAGGGATTTTATTGTAGAGAGCCTCAGTCTACTCTTTCTTGTTGAATAGTTTCCCTACTAACTTCAAAGATGCCTGCTCTGAATGAAACTTGAATAGAGCCATATAGAGCAAATTACTCTGTCTTTGGTTAAATTAGTGATGACATTATTAAAACAGAAGGCAATATGACCTGATCAGCTAGAAGAAATGCAAAGAATTATGGGGTAGCAGGGATCCTAACACAGCCAGGTAAAAACACTCAAGTGGGGTTCACACCTGGGCCAGTGTGTGGTGTGGCAGACCTGGAGAGGGGAAGCTTGGCCTGAGGAGAGGGTTCCTGCAGTCCCATTTTTACACTGTGTAACAATGACGGCAATTTTATCAGGAAAGGACAAACAGACACAGCTTTGTATTTGTAGCAAAGAGAGCTTGGTCCTTCTGGATGGTTGACCTTGTTCACAGTATGTTTCCAAGCACAATTCAAAGTGTTGGTGCTGACCTTTAAAGCCCTAAACGGCCTCAGACCAGTATATCTGAAGGAGCATCTCCACCCCCCATCGATTTACCCAGACACTGAGGTCCAGCGCCGAGGGCCTTCTGGCAGTTCCCTCGCTGTGAGAAGCCAAGTTACAGGGAACCAGGCAGAGGGCCTTCTTGGTAGTGGCACCCACCCTGTGGAACGCCCTCCCATCAGATGTCAAAGACAACAACAACTACCACCAGACTTTTAGAAGACATCTGAAGGCAGCCCTCTTTAGGGAAGCTTTTAATGTTTGATTGATTATTGTATTTTAATATTTTGTTTGAAGCTGCCCAGAGTGGCTGGAGAAGCCCAGCCAGATGAGTGGGGTATAAATATATTATTATTATTATTATTATTATTATTATTATTATTATTATTATTATTATTATTATTATTACTATTATTATTATTATACCAAGTCTGCTGCCTTTTTCAACAACAGAAGATGATTGCATGTTGAAATGTGGGCCAAGCTCAGTTTCCATCCACGGTGTCCGCCTGCTATTTTAATTTACCCAGAATGCAATGCTCATAGATATATGAAATGTAATGATTTCACAAAATCCATAAAATTAATAGATCCCTAATCATGGGTGGTTAAAAACCTGATGGGGAGAAAACCCTCACTAAATGAAGCCGATGGATGGGTGCTTCTCCTTCTCCCTTCACCCCATCTTCTGGTGCCAACACCCCATTCTCCTGTGTTTGAAATGCTCTGGTGAAGCTCGGCTAATTTTTTCTGAAGGCATCATCTCGTTGCTGCACATCTACTCAGCTTCTGCCTTGTAGTGCATTTATGTACCTGACTTAACAAGTGCTCATCTACAGTACTCCACCTGAGCAGTCACTAAACATTATCTGGCTTCTTGGATGATAAGCCCCATCGAAGTGCCTCCTCTACTCTAAATAAATAGGTAACCTGTGTCGCAGGCTTGCTACATTTTCTGTTTTCTGGATGAACTGAAAAGAGCCATGGTTCCTTAAGGAGTTGTTGCCCAAAGGTGAGATCATCAGAAAGGAACCAGGGCTATCTGTATGCAAGTCCCACTTCACTCGCGGGTGACCATGACCAAGGCCACATACATTTAAAACACACACACACACATACCCAAGAATTCTAGGTGCTGTAGCTTACACTGAACAGAACTATAATTCCAAGAACCCTTAACAAACTACAATTCCCAGGACTGGGGTTGTGTTTAAATTGTGCTTTAAGTGTATGGTATGTAAATAGCCCAAGTTTCAGCATTAATGCTTTATTTGTGAAATGGGAATAATAATAAAGTTCCTTACTTTTCTTTGAGTTAGGTCTCCTATTGTTACATGTCTCAACTAGGGCTGGGCGATATATTGACATATTGTCCAAAACCACTTTGAAGTCCTGATTGTGATATCAGTTTCATAATTTTTTGACCTGCCGATATATTGTGATTTTATGCAAAACAATATAGCGCCCTCCAGTGGGCTTCTCATTTCACCACCACACCCTCCTCCTCCTCCTCCTCCTCCTACATCACCTCCTCCTACATCGCCACCACCCTCCCCCTACTCCTCTTCCTCCTACAAACCACCGTAGTTGACGCCCCGACCGCCTCCAGCCTGCACTGCCTCCTCCAGAGCCAGGCCAGGTGTAAAAGCCGATGCTGTCCACTCCGCCGCCACCTCGAGCCAGGCCGGCCCCCAAACCCGCCTCTGCTGACTTCCATGCCACCTCGAGAGCCAGGCCAGGCCAGAAAGAAGCCGCCGCCGCCGCCTCGAGAGAAAGCCCAGCCGGAAAAGCCGCCTCCACTGACTCCGCCACCTCCTCCACAGCCAGTCCACCCCAAAAGCCGTCTCCCCCGACTCTGCCGCTGCCTCAAGAGGCACCCCGGCCCCAAAATCCGCCTCTGCCACCTCCACCGCTGCCTCGAGACCCAGGCTGAGCCCAAAAGCCGCCTCCGACACAGAGACACACAGTGTCCAGAACCTTTCACATACTAAGCCACAGCAACGCATGGCCAGGTACAGCTAGTGTGGATATAATATTGATGATATTGGCATTGAATGTTATTAACTGCCCTACTGGTATGTTTTATATTCTTAAGCCGAATATAATTGATGCTTTTGAATTATGGTGCTGGAGGAGACTCTTGAGAGTCCCATGGACTGCAAGAAGATCAAACTTATCCATCCTTAGAGAAATCAGGCCTGAGTGCTCACTGGAAGGGCAGATCCTGAAGTTGAGGCTCCAGTACTTTGGCCACCTCATGAGAAGAGAAGACTCCCTGGAAAAGACCCTGGTGTTGGGAAAGATGGAGGGCACAAGGAGAAGGGGATGACAGAGGATGAGATGGTTGGACAGTGTTCTCAAAGCGACTGGCATGAGTTTGGCCAAACTGCTGGAGGCAATGGAGGATAGGGGTGCCTGGCGTGCTCTGGTCCATGGGGTCACAAAGAGTCGGACATGACTGAACGACTGAACAACAACAACAACAACAACAACAATGTTTCACACTGTTAATTGTTGAACAGTCAGTGTTATATTGTAGTGGCATTATGCTTTTATGATAAGTTATGGCTGTTGTGCTCTTACTGTATTTGGATTGTTTATTTTCTGTGAACCGCTTTCAGCACAGTGTACTTGTAGGAAATCGGGCATATAAATAAAGGGACTAAGAAATATGAGGTTGTTGTGAGGGCAAATGGGAGACCAGTTCTATAGTACTTTGTGCACTACAATTGCTCCATAAACAATACATTCAAAGATACACAGGCACAGGTTTTTCAATACAGGATAATATTGGATATAGGATAAAAATACCTTCAAAGGGTTTTTCTTTTTTGCAGAAGTGGATGGAAGAGGTTGTGCAAATGGCATGCATATCTTTATATTATTATCACACACAAAAACTGTTCTACAGTAATCTAAGGAGTACTGTCCTAACTAGGAAAAATCAATCTTGTCATCTCATGTGGGCACAGAATAGTGGTTACATGAGTATCCTCAGGTGTACATATAACTTCTCCCACCATTTACAGATAATCTAAAAAGAAGGCGAGGCCATGCTGTATATATATAAAAAGACACACTTTTGGAACACTGGTGCAGTTGCCAGAAACTATGGAGGCAATCTGGCCGCAACATCTGCCAACCCCGTGATCACCAGAGGCGATTTGGCTGATCTGGTTGGCTTAGGGAACTGTCCCCTCCTTCCCTCACTGCTCCATGTGTGTCCCTTCCAAAAGCGTGTTTAGTGGGAAAGGACAACCATTCCAGATCGAAGGAGTGGATCTGCTGCAAAACATAACTGAAGACGGGAAGACGACATGGACACTAGCCACTTGTTGCCTGCCCACTGCCAACATTCCTCCATTTCAAACTGGATCATGCTGAAAACTGATTGATTTATTTTTTTTAAGGAGCACAGGAAGCTGCATTAAATCAGGTCAGACTATTTGTCCGTGGAGCTTAATATTATTATTTTTCTGACCAGCATCCAGGTCTTTCCCATCGCCTGCTACTTGACCCTTAAACCTTCCAGGGACTCAGGCTGGAATCTTCTTAATGCAAAGCTTTCCCATATACTTCTCTCCCATTTACCTTTATATATGTTCCTCTCAGCCCACCTGGCAAAAGTCATCCCATGACCAAAAGATGTGTGTGCACTGGCTTTGAAAGGCACCTCCGCCGCTCCTGAAATGCTACATCTGTCTCCCCCCAAGATTACCGGTAACAAGCGACCAGCCTCTCTTTTAACAGGATGAAAGTTTTGCTGCTGTTTTCTAATATCGGGAGCGAAAGAAAGGACACCGTCTTTTCGTGCACATCAAAAACTACACGTCCGCCTGCTCACTTT
The DNA here is from genome assembly GCF_009819535.1 of Lacerta agilis. Classification (NCBI taxonomy): domain Eukaryota; kingdom Metazoa; phylum Chordata; class Lepidosauria; order Squamata; family Lacertidae; genus Lacerta; species Lacerta agilis. The sequence goes on from NC_046318.1 coordinate 19,463,777, forward strand.
GTTCCTTTGCTGCCAGCCAGTCTTCAGCAATCAGGTTCAGAGAGTTTATATCTCTGTTCAAAACCACCGAGATATAAGAGGAGTTCTAGAGCTGCGGAAGACATTAATTACTTTGGGTTGGAGGCATTCGAGCTGCTGACACGGTGTTTTCCAACATCTTAGGCTTTTCAGTCAATTCTGAGATTCAGACAATTTCAGGGTGGGTTTTTTTTTTTTTTTTTTTTTTTTTACAAAAAAAGAAAGAAGTAACGGTAGGTGTGCATTCAGAGATTCAGAGGTCTCCTGCAGTGAAATAAGCAACAATGGGAATTTTGTCTGTGCAAAAGATCTGCGAAATGTCCTGAAAAGATTTATATTCTGTCTTTAAATAAAAAAAAATAAAAAATGAGTAGTTTATGTAGTGCCTTCTGCAGGCTTTAGAGAGTGGTGGATTACAGTCATTGGGTCTTACTCCTGAATATAGATGCATAGGATCAGGCTGCATGCACGAAAAGTTTTCTGTGGCACTTGAAAATTCAAAGGGTCTGTCTCCAAAAATTGTTTTAGAGTTTAGTCCCCACCTAGACACACTGCTTCTTCCATTCTCTGCCCTTCCTCCCCCTTTACCAGGAGCCAATAAATAGTCCTTTTTGACCAGATGTGCTTCCAGATGTGAATGATCTAGCAGCACACAATCATTGCTGTTTTGCTTTAAACTGGAAGTGGAATGGCAACTCTGTTTCCTGACTTCTAACACTTTGTAGCCAGGTCAGTGTTTTCTCTTTCTTCAGACCCAAATGTTGCAAAGGAGGTAATTTTTCTTGGGAACAATGTGGCGGTGCAGGGAACAGTAAAATACTCCCTCCCTGTCCCTTGTGGTAATGATGTCTTCCACTGCTGTATAATTTGGGAAGGGGGAGAAAGAGGGGTGGGGACCGATATAGGGACAATGGTATTTGGTAAAACAAAGCTGAAAGAGAGAGCTGATTGCTAAAGAAGCAGCACCATAGAGAAATAAATGTCTAGAGCCATTTATACAAGAATAACCAACCAGGATAGGAGTGTAATAGACCATGTACACCCTTGGAAATAATGCAGCTACGGCTCCCCCCCTTTTTTCCTTTTTTTTTTTTTTTTAAGAAGAAGATATATTGGGTTTTCCGAGCTCTAGAAAAATATGGAAACCAAACAAGGCAAACGAGAAGATATTTTGCTCACAGTATGCAAATGCCTCGTAAAATTTGAATGAACAAAGTGTGGCTCTTCCACAGTAATTGCCCCAAATGGAAGGAACCTGAAGGCTTTGTTATTCTTTTATAAGTTTTAATTTCACCATCTTCTTATATTCACTGTCGTTTTTATTTTGTAAGCAAGCCTGAATTTATTTTGTATTGAAGGATAGTATCGTGAATTAAAAGAATATACTTTTTTGTAATGGTTTGAATGGCATGTTATGATGATTTCCAGGGTTCAGGTTCACTTTCACTTTTAAAACTTTCCTTGGCCTCAGAAAGTAAGCTCAGCGCAGAAGTGATAAACAGCACACAGCTTGCTCCCCCCCCCCCGAAATTCGGCTAGACTCTTGGATAGGTGATGTGGGACAGTCCTTCTGCTGTTCCTCTTGAGGAATGGAGGATGGCTTCAGGATGTTTCTTCAGTAGAAAACGGCCAAGGGCTGGCCTAAATGTGGAACATATTAAATATGGGTAATAAGATTAATAAGGGTAATAAAATACATGGCTTTAAAATATTTTGGGGTCTAGCTTACGGTAGCACCAAACAAAACTGTTTGCATGCAGATGTTTTAATCACACTGGGAATGGATAAGAAATCCATTTGGTCTGCATTTTAAAGTAGACCAACTTAATTTTCCATTCCTAGACACATATTCAGATTGGGATGCAGTTATCAATTGGATTAATCGCTTCTGCAATGCAGCTTTGGGTTTCTGGTGTGTGTGTGATTTAAATGCACAGAATGTGTGTTTTAAACTAGGAAATGCCTATCAAAGAAGCGTATTTTAGGGGCAAAAGCATTACAAAAGATAACACAAATATTTTATGGGGCGAACGCATGGCACTCATGCGTGATTCACCTTTATGATTTTCCATTGCCTTTTGTTCTTGCTTGCGAAAGAGACTGTCAAATGCTACCATGCCCACAGCTGTGTGTGTAAGGAGTAGGAAAGAAGCTTGAAGGAGACTGAGACGAGAGAGAGAGAGAGAGAGAGAGAGAGAGAGAATGAGAGAGAATGAGAATGGCAGGACAAGACATGGGAAGAAAGATGGGAAAGTGAGTGAACTTTCTGTTGTAGGCCCCACTTCCTTAATTTAAAGTAGGTGTGAGAAACCTTTTGCCCCTCTAGATATTTGCAGAACTATAAATCCCATCATCCCTGGTCATGCTTGCTGGACTGATGGGAGTGTCAGGATTTCATTCTCCCATTGCAGAGGGTAATATGATATTTTAAAGCTGTAAATAAAGATTTGATGCCACATTCCTACCAATCCAGTTTTCGCTTACACTGCGAATGCATGCACACACATCACCGCGTGTGTCATGGTGTTTCCAGGAACCCTGAACTCTGGACGTGTGGATGTTCCATTATGCTGTTCCGGAGGGTGTCGCAGGAGCGCATTTACCAATAGGGAGTTGTAGTTCAACAAAATCTGGATGGCCCACTCCTGATCTGGAACCAAGGCAATAGCATTCTCCTGTTGCCACATTGGTTCTCATATTTTAAATTTTGCTTAATAGGTAAATTCATTTGACACAACAGAAGCAGAGCCTCATGGTAGAACTTTCTTACTTCCTTTTCTGAGAGATGTGGCATTATCCATCACTAAATAAGCTGAAGAAATGGAACATAAAGGTCATGTAATTTCCACAGCAAGATAAAATTTTCAACCCATTTTTCAGATTTGGGGAGGAAAGAAAGAAAGAAAGAAAAGATTGAGAAAATAAAAGGCAAGGCAGGGGCTGAGTTTGTCAACATACCAGCCACAAGAGAGAGTAAATTGCCGTTTTCAAATGTTGCTTGACACTTTCTGCCCCTCACACTAATTACACACCCTCTGTATAGAAAGATAACTTCCAGAAACACAATGTCATATTGTGTTGCTTTTCAGCACAATAGCAATTTTAAAAAATGCAGACAGAACAGAAGGGGAGGGTCTGTTAGCGGCTCAAGCAACTAAACTGTGTCAGCATTAGCAAATGTATGAAAAGGAACATCTAGTCTGGCGACAAAACTTCTTAGTCATCCATTTGGATGAGGTAGAAGACAAATAAATATCCTGTCAACCCATCTTGATCTTCTTAACTTTTTGTAAAACCTTTCACTACAGAATGATGGCTAAAGTTCATGGCAGCTAGTATTGTCTTTTGTGTAATTGTGGCAACCTGCTTTACTCCACAAAAAGCCACTGAGGCTGCTCTTCTTCTTCTTCTTCTTCTTCTTCTTCTTCTTCTTCTTCTTCTTCTTCTTGGTCTTAATTGACATGCAGAAACTTATTCAGGAAAGGAGTGCTACGGCTAGCTCATCCTGTTTCAGGAAAATAGATGTGGTTGTGTACTGGATGCGTAGAATTGTACATAGAAGCCTGAATAGGAGCTGGGCAAAGATGGAGAGGAGGGAAGAATGCAGGTCATTGGAGAATGGCTAGGTCAGATTAATTCCAGTTTTAGAGTGTGTGCTTGGAATAAATAAGTTCCTATTAACTGTATTTGTTTTGGAATGTCTGGTTTTGGGATGATGGATAACAACAAGAGGTCTCACAGACCTCGACGTAAAAGCAGTCCTATTTAAATGACTAGCAACTCCATTGACCGAAATACATTGGATAAGAAATGCTATCTGTTAAAAACAAGCTCAAGGGGGGTGGACATGCAACACTGATTTGGGTGCATCTTGTGCAATAGACAATGCAGTCTTTTACTTCAGCTGTCGATGTCTAGAGCAGCGGTTCTGAAACTGTGGTCTGTGGACCATCAGTGGTCCATGAGATTCAATGAGGTGGTCCACCTGTGGATTTGTGGTTGAAGACTGCTGATGGCACATCCATTACATGAAATAGTTATGTTGATTTTTAATTGTATTCTACTGTGTATTTTGTGTATATTGACGTGGGTGGCGCTATGGGTTAAACCACATAACCTAGGGCTTGCTGATCAGAAGGTCGGCGGTTCGAATCCCTGCAACGGGGTGAGCTCCCGTTGCTTGGTCCCAGCCCACCTAGCAGTTGGAAAGCACGTCAAAGTGCAAGTAGATAAATAGGCACCACTCCGGTGGGAAGGTAAACAGCATTTCTGTGTGCTGCTCTGGTTCACCAGAAGCGGCTTTGTCATGCTGGCTACTTGACCCGGAAGCTGTACGCCGGCTCCCTCAGCCAGTAATGCGAGATGAGTGCCGCAACCCCAGAGTCGAACATGACTGGACCTAATGGTCAGGGGTCCCTTTACCTTTACCTATTGTGTATTTTATTTCTTATATTGCATGTTATTGCATTGCAAATTGAATTCTATAGCATTCAAATTGTAATACAATGAGATACAATATATAAGAAATAAATATGCAATTAAAAATCACACAGCATCCAGCAACTCAGTCAGATGGGTGGGGTACAATTATTATTATTATTATTATTATTATTATTATTATTATTATTATAGCACAACACATTACAATTGCTACCATAGGCAGAAAAAAATCATTAACTGGTCCACCGAGAACCTCAAGAATTTTCAAGTGGCCCAGGGGTGGGTGGAACCAGTGGTCTAGAAGATATGTGACCAACACAATCTACGTCTCCTAGTGAAATCACACCCTCTCTTAACCTCTAATTGGCTTTTAGTATTGATTATATGTGTACCATGGCATTCCTCCAAGAATCTCCCACCTCTCATTCTATAAGACAAGTCTGTGAGATAGGTCCTGACTGGTCCAGGTCCAAGGTCACCTAGTCAGCTTCAAGGGAACCCAGATATTCCTGAATCACACCTAACACTCTGCATCGTACACCACACTTGCCCACAACTCACTACATCCCTTTCCCCTGATTATGTCTGTTGCCCTGATATCGTTCTATTTATCAATTCACATAGCAGTTTAACAACCAGCCCCAGAAACCTCTGGGAATCACAGATCTTTGAGCAGAATGAAGTTCTCCTAACAACTCTCAGCCCCCTTAACCAGCTACAGCTCCCAAACACTTTTTTTGCAGGGAGCCATGGCAGTTCTAAAGTGGCATATGATGCTTTAAATACAGGGGTGCACAGGGGTGCCAACTTAAATAAAATATTGGGGGGCCCAAGTAAGCCTTGCCCTGCATAATCGATCACATGACGCTGTGCACAGACACCATTTGAATGGCAATGCCCATCAACTTTGCACCCCCCCAGACCTCTCAAATATTTTATTGGGGGGTCAAAGACCATTCAGCCCCTAGGAGTTGGTTTCTATGATAGTGCAGATGGGGCCTGAGTAAACAGGCATAGACTTGAATGGTAAGATTCAGGTGAATTTCAGTGAAAGAGAAACTCCAAACCATAAGAAGACGTAATGCGCTCCCAGATGTGTTTTTCGATTCCTCAACCAAAAGTGGTAAAGATCCTCTTGTGCTCTAACCTTTTCTCCTTCCTCGCTCAATGAGTGTAATGTTTTCACATTCTGTTTAGGAGTGTGTCTAATTCATTTTCGCAGCTTAGCGAGACTTGCCCCGAGTCATTTCCTATTTGCTCTCTTGCTGTGAGTGGAGTCAAATTCTCCGCGAGAAGTCAGTTTGGTTCCAGTGATTATCTCTGCTGAATGAGCATGCTGGGACCCCAATCCCCACACACTCCGTTGCATAGAAAAGGCGGCCGGCTCATTCTGGGAATGCAGCTTAACTGTACGTTAATAAACACACTGGGAGGGGAAAACTCAAACAAAGGCTGAGAAAAAAAAGGCTGCTTCAAACTAAATAACACAGCGTCCAAGTCAGCAACAGACTTTGAAGGGAAATAAATGAATACAGTAAATGGTCTGCCGTAAATACACTTCTAGCTTGGCACTATCAAGAGTTAACACGCAGGTGCTCTTGCTTTCCATCACTTTAATTGGCCCTTGCTTTGAAGATCATTAGCATTGGGATTATAAGGAATTGGGTGGATTAAGGAGAATTTAAGGCCTCTTCTCTGTTCGCGGTCAAACAATTTGCCTCACACGGCCTAATTCCTCTGCCAGGCCATTAATTATGTTTCATTAAAGTCGGTGGCGTGAGGGTGATTGCACATTAAACCTTCGCTCCTTGCCTGATAGAGGCCTTTCACATCCAAGGTTGCTCCAGGAGCTGGTCTGAAAATAGAACTCTCCACTCTAAGCCACCTCGGTTTGGGGAAACCTTTTGTTATGAGTCGCTTGTTCCGACCCGCACTCTGGCGCAGCATCAACACGGTTACCCCACGCAAAAAAAAAAAAAGACCCCAGAGTCGGAGAAAGAGTGTGTTGGCCTTACAAAAGAGTGAAAAATTAGCCTCCCACAGCACTCCTCTCCCTGCATATATAGCATATTGATCTGATCTCTCTCAGACTCAAATATATTCTTAATATATTCTTAATAGGACGGCTCTAAATTTGCCACATCGCGGCACTGATCATAACGACCAAACAATATGGGGACTCTGGAAGCTTGATAGATATTCTTTGGCTAATTGGGGACTGTTTTGAAGGTAAGAAGAAGGAAAGAGCAAGCACGAGGCAGTACCTTCAAGGAAGCACATTTCCTTGGCGGTAACGTTTGTATAACTAATTAGGTTCCTTTGCTGGGGAGAAGGGATGAGAAGGAACAAGCCACGTTTTATTCAGCTCTTCATTTTGAAAGGTAAACCGAGGGGATCAATAAAAGCCGCTGTCCAGGCTCTCAGAATGAGGCAGTGTGGGCGGGAAAGAACTGGGTGGTGTTCTTTTTACCATTTGGGGGAAAACAGAGCCTTTTAAAGAAATAATTGCTCTTTTCTATGAAACAAGCAGCATTTCTAAAATGGAAATTGTATCATATTCCAGTGTAGGAAAGAAAGAAAGATATAAATACATCTTTCGTGGCAGGGGCGGCTGATCAGTTTAGCAGTAAAGAAAGGCCAGACAATGTTAAGTACCTCAGCAGTAGCTGAGTACCTCCACAGATGTGTTTACTCAGAAGTAATTCCCATTCAGTTTAATAGGGTGTGAGTATAGGGTTGTGCTGTTAAAGTTCTCCACCTGTGTTTACATGGGAACAGATTGAAATGTGGCCCGTGAGACACGCTCCCAAGAAAATATATGTGTAAAGGTGGTAGCATAATCTCTTTATGTGAGAGAGCTGGGAACATTTTTGCATGTCTTCGTTAACCATCAGTGGAACTGAAAAGTGCTTAATTTTGGCCAGATCATGCCCCATTACTCAAAACAGTCAAGCACAATGACATACTGTCCAACATTTCTCTGATGAAAATAGGGACATCCCATTCCATAATGATAAGTTTACTATTTATTTTTTTTTTTTTTTATAAGAATTTATTAGCATTTTTCCAAACAACATATACCCTCACCCACACCCACAAATACAAAACAAATATGACAAATACAAACAGTGTCAAGATTCTTATAGTATCTTTCTAAAAAGAAAAATTTCTTTTTCCATATCTTGACCATTGACTTCCCCTGCCTTTTCACCTTCGATTTTATATCCTTAATCTATTTTATAACCATTTCTTCTGAAAAAAAAAAAAAAAAAAATTAATTCAATTATATATTTACATCAAATTATCTTTTCAACACCTTACTAGTAAATACATCACCATAATAATACCTCATCCTAGTTCTTCTTAATTCAATCTTATCAATTTCTTAACTTAATCTAAGTCTTAATCTTGCTCCTCGCATCAAATCTAATTCTTCTATCCTTAAGATTACTGCTAATAACATAAAAACTTGAAATATCTCCTTTCATATACAAACAAAAATATAACAGAGTATTGTTGACAGTATTCACCCTCCACTTTCGATTTGCCGTGTTAGACTACTTTAAATTTTGTTTAGGACTTCACCCCACACCCCCTCTGTCCATTATTCTTCTCCTGGTGGCATCGGCACTGAACATCCGTGTAACTTCTCTCTCCCAACGTCCACAGATCCAGGCACAGTCCATGTCTCTTCTTGCCACGAGTTCAGAGGTGTCCATCTCATCATCTCCCTGCTTCTTCGGTTCTTTGTAACGTTCCTTTTCTTCTTGTAAATACCTTAATTCTCTGTCCCTGGCCCCCGAGCTCACACCCCGGGGACTGGATATAACAAATCTTAACGTCGCCTTGGGGCTGCCACCCCCAAAAAGCGAATTTCTTCTCCGAAGTTGCTCACTCAGTTCTCTCCATCTTTCCATCCACTCTCTCAGCTCATTAGCAAGACATTCTTCATAAGTGTCAAAAGTTTTAAAAGCCTCCTCTGTGGGCAATTGGTTCCCTTTCAGATCCCCACACAAGACTTTGACTTTTCTATAAACAAGTTCCACCTTCAAGGCAATGAGTCTCTGTTCATCTGTTAGTCCAGAGTTCAATACCAGTTCAAGGACAAAACCCAGCATACTGGCAGAGGAGGAGGAAGTGGGTGTTGTATTTCTGCTCTCCTCTTTGTTCAACGCCATTTTTCTGTGCTGAAGCGCAAACACCGCAACTTTAAATGGAGATATTTTCCTCTAATTAACTGCCCGAAAAAAGAGTTTGCCAGTCTCATGTGTCAATTTTAGCTACATTGAAACCAGTTCTGTAGCAGTAAACCCTCATTTGGTTACATTCTTCGGCTCGAAGGGAGGGAGGCAGGCTACCTTTCCCCTTCCCCCCGGATCGTTCCAAAAACGCGATTTTTAATCCAAATCTTTACTCACGACCACCGGGTTTTTAGCTCCATTCTTCGCAGGTAGAACTTGGACGCTCACCGCGGGCTTTGTCGCCGCATTTGCATCCCGGTTGGGGCATGTCCCCTGAAGCCCGGCTCCGGTTGTCCCTTCACCCCCACTCCCCCTTTACAGGGGGGGCAGGGGAAGGGTTCGGAGCCTCCGCGGGCACAGCCGGGGAGCCCAGGGTGCGGGACGCTCTTCCCGCACCCCAAACGGAGCCGCGCGCTGCGGTAGCGCGGCTCCTGACCCCCGGGATGGACAAGGCGCCTCGAGACCGAGGCAGCCTTCGACCACCCGGCGATGGCGTCGCCGCCGGAACGATAAGTTTACTATTTATAACCCACACATCTTACTGGGCTGCCTCAGCCACTCTAGGTGGCTTCCAACATATATAAAAACATAATAAAACATTAAACTTCTTTAAAAAAAAAACAAAAACAAACCTTCCCTATACCTTCAGACGGCTTGGGGGTCAGATAACTCCATACCCTCCAACATTTCTCCAATGAAAATAGAGACATCCTAAGGGAAAGCAGGACATTCTGGGATCAAATCAGAAACTGGGACAGCTTCCAGGAACGTTCCTGGAAAATAGGGACACTTGGAGGGTCTGCTATGAAAGAACTTGTATATTTAAGTTGCTTTCCTAGGCCCACTTGCATGGAACTAAGTCCAAAGGGAAGAAATAGGACTTCAATCAAGACATAAACTGGTGGATTCCAAAATACATGTGATGAACGTTCTTCAATCTGAATTTGTCTGTCTTTAAATATCAGACACAGAACATGAAAGTTCTTGATAGATAAACATGAGTAGAGTCATCTACAGTGGGCTTATTTTTACTTCAGGCAGTCCTCTACTCGTTTTACAGTCTCAAAAATATTCCTTTGGCCATGAGAGTTAGAAACCAGTGGCGGCACCCCACCTCCATTAAAACAAACAGCAGGATACTTTCCCATAAAACTGAATTACATATTGCACATTTGAAAAGGGAACATTGAAAGGATCAGTATGTGGTTTACATCCATCTACAGTTCAGGCAAACTTTTTTTAGAGGCCGCATTCCTCTCATGCATACTAACGTAACATTTTTATATGCAATTATGTATTTTTGTAATATTTTCTTTAAGTTGTCTGTTGTTGCTTCAGTTTTCTGTACACCATAATATATTAAAGAGTATAGAAATCAATCAATCAATCAATCATATTTATACGAGCACCATAGCCATTTTGTTCAGATACTACAAAGCTGTTTTCACATGGTATCCAGATCCACACAAGTGAGATCTGTAGTGCGTGGAGTGTCATACATGTTAAACATTCCAGACACTCCATTCTACATTTCATTTCATTTTTTATTTCATTTATTAGATTCTTATACCACTCTTCGTCAAAAGATCTAGGGCATTTCCATTCCACACCACCAACAAAAAATGGTCAGTTGCCATTCTGTGTCCATTTAGCATCCTCAATTCTCATTGGGCTGTAGGGGTTCACACTTTTACCATTATTTTTGTACTTTTTCAAGGCTTGTGGTTCCTCCAAGTCTTTTCAGCTCTCTCTGTGTATGCATGGTGCCATACGAGCTACATAAGCAACTGTACTCACAGCCCGAACATCAGAAATAGAGGGAATGTGAGAACAGAACTTTGAACTCTTGGCCTAATCAATATGACTTACCAAACACTATTCTAATATAATATTTTGTTTGTTTGTTTCAGTGGGTCTTCATAACAGTCGTTTGGGTTTCAGTCTCTCTCAATGGAGAGCCTTGCCATGAATTAAACAACGGGGGATTTATTATCACAAGTACAATAAGAGCTTTACATTTGCCACTGATTCTTATTTTCCTCCACAAAGTTCATTGAGATTTTCTACACAATGCACTATTTTTGCATTTGCATTGTACAATATATACATATAATCATGCATTAACATTCTGCTTCAAAGTCTGTTCCAGCCGAGTTCATCAGTCTCTTTCTATCGATTTGGAAGAATGTAAGAAACAGCCCTCCAAAAAGGAAACTAGGGGGGCTGGAAGCTTAATTGGTAGATTAATCAATGGAAGCTTTCATTGAGTATTCAATGGGGACAGTTTAAATAGATGAGGGCAAATTTTTAATCGGGGCAGTGAGAGTTAATGGCATGTTTGTTTGCTTTTAAGCTGTTTTGGTTCTTCTGTTGGCTAACTGGAGCATGAGACTCTTAATCTTGGTGTCGTAGGTTCAAGCCCCACATTGGGCAAAAAGATTCCTGCATTGCAGGGGGTTGAGCTAGATGAGCCTTGGAGTCCCTTCCAAATCTACAATTCCATGATTCTGCATAGTGTTGTCCTGAAACCTTGGAGTGAAAGCTTTGGGTAAGAGTAGAAGTCGTGCAATAAGAGTACAAATTGTATCAGAAACTGGTTAAACAACAGGAAGTACAGAACAAGGATAAATGGAGAGTGGCATTCAGTGAATGAGTTCCATTGACAGAAGACCTACACAATGACTTTTCCTTGCACAACAGTGTTTGCCACCCCTTTCCTCCCCTTGCATGCCCCACTTTGGTGGGAGGTTTTCAGGAGCATTGCTGGAACAGCATGCAAGGAGAGGACAGGGGGTTTGTTTCACCTGGCAAGTCAACATGCTTGCATTTATGGAACAATCAGAAGAGTGCAATGTCGAATTCCTCCCAGAGAGTTCTCACGAGGGATTTAAAGAGTGGAGTCATCCAAGGATCAGTATTGGATCTCGTGTCTTTAACTTGTTCATAAATGATCTGGAGTCATGGGTCAGCAGTGGGGTAGCCCAGGCTGTTGTTCAGTGTGGTAAACACAGAGGTTTACGGGAGCTCTAAAAGGAACCTTCCATAGTAGGTGAATAGGCTTTAAAATGGGGAAAATGTGATTATCTCAGGGGATCTCAGTTACACCATTATAGTGCACGTTGTAGCAAAAACAGCAAAGAGTTTGGTTTCAAAGAATGAACAGAAGAGGAGATCTCAACAGATGCTATGGAACAGTTTGTTATTTTAAAAAATGTTGTGGGCAGGGTAGCCAATTATGCATCACCAGAAAATAGGGCATGTACGTACATAAAATTTGCATATACTAATTTAGATCTATAAATGCACATTTAGACTTAATAAAACTTTATTGTTTGAAAAAAAAAGGAAAATGTGATTTAAGATAAGACAATGCAAAGTGATAGTGAACATAAGGGTGGAGGGAGAAAACTCAACTTAGCATAAATCTTTTGAGGTCTGAACTGGTGGCGACTGACCGAGAAAGAAATATTCATCCAGTGAATAGCCTGACAAAAATGTCAACCCATGCTTTGAAAAAAAAAGATGACTTCCATCTTAGGGACCATTGGGAAGGGGATTGAGTATAAAACTGCTAATGTCACGGCATGGGGAAGAGCCGTGGCTTGGTGGAAGAATGCATGTTTTGCATACAAAAAGTTCTGGGATCAATCCCCAGCATCTCCAGTTAGGACTGGGAGACATCTTTTCCTGAAGCTCTGGAGAGCTGCTGCGATTCAGGGCAGACAATACTGAGCCAGACGGACCAATGATCTGACTCAGTAGAAGGCTTTTTATCTGTCCTGATGCCATTATATGGCGAGATCCTGTCAGTTCTGGTTATCTCATCAAGATATCGTAGAGCTGGGAAAGGGTTCAGTAGAGGACAACTAAACTGTTCACAAGGCTGAAACAACTCCCCCATTCGTAAAATTTACAACACGTGGGGATTTGGGGGAGTAGGGGGGAGGCATGATAGAGGTATATAAAATTTGGAATAGTGTGGGAAAAGTGGAGAGTTTTTCTCCCCTTTTCACAATACTAGAACTTGGGGAAATTCAATGTTGGAAGATTCGGAACACACAAGACTATGTACTTTTCTACACAACACATGTCAAACGATAGAATTTGCTCCCACAAGATGTAATTGCGCTTCAAGACCCCCCCAAGCCACCCCAGCAGAATAAAGACACGAGGACACCGAATTTAGGTTAATGTTAATGGGCAAAATTTAGGCCACAACTTTATTGGTTACAGAATGTGAGCGGTATTGGCTTAGGCATTGGCATCGACAGACTATATCTGACTCCTGCCCGCCTTGCAGGGAGTCTGGTAAGGGTAAACCACCAGTAGGGGGAGCCCTGCTGATGTGGATTGACTCAAGCATCCCCTGGGTTCCTGCTGGGGTCGTGCCATGGCCCTAGCCCTTCCCCGGGCTTCAGATGAGATCCACACCCCCGGATTCCTTTAACAGAATACGCTTGAGCATAGAGGGGCAGGTGATGGCTGCCAGTGGCAAAGGAAACGCCCCGGGGGCGGGGCGTCGTGACGGCACATTGTGCCGTCACGATGCCCCGCCCCCGGGGCGTTTCCGGGAGTGCCGCCGCCGCTTCTGCAGCCCCCTTTTAAGCCGAAGAGCCCGCTTTTAAGCTCTGCGGCTCAAAAGGAGGCTGTGGAAGCGGCAGTCCGACGCTGCTGCTCCCGGGGCGACTGAGCCAGCGGCAGCGCATGGGGGTGACAAGCGCCGGCCCCTCCTGCCACTCCCCACGCTGCCGGTCACCCCGGGAGCAGCAGCGCTGCACGGACGGGGTGCTCCCTCGGCCGTGCGCTGTTGCTCCTGGGGTGACGGAGGGAGCGGCAGCGCTTGGGAATGGCGGGAGGGGCTGCCGCTTGTCAACCCCATGCGCCGCCGCTTGCTCCGTCGCCCCGGGAGCAACAGCGCTGCTGCTCCCAGGGTGACCGGCGTTGTGTGGGGAGTGGCGGGAGGGGCCGTCGCTTGTCACCCCCGCCCGCCGCTTGTCACACCTGCCACTTGGGGCGTACCGCCCCCACTGCCCCCCCTAGCGACGCCCCTGATGGCCGCACCTCTCCTCCCGCACACATCGCTATTCCAATGCCTAACCACCACTCGAGCCCAAAGCTTGCCACCAATACACCTGCAACCAACTTTTTATGCCTTTGATAATATTGGCCAAACATCATTTCGCTTGTTTGGCTTTGATGGACAAATTCATGTGGAACAAAACTATCAAAGGTCACAAGCTATGGTGGTTGCATGCTTCCACCAGGGTCAGAGATGGTATGTCTCTCAATACCCATTGCTGGGGAGCACGAGCTGGAAATATTCCGTTGAATTTATGCCCCATGGTGAGAATAAGGAATAAGGAATAATTTATTGGATCCGGTTACCACTTAAAAAGGTTATTTTTTTTCCCTCCTCTATACAACTTTTCCAACTCCACTAAATTATGACTTGCATTGCCCTTGTCGTTATAGTCTGGACCCCAGAACAGGGTGGCAACAGTAAGAGGCATTTTGTCTCAGCCAGGACTATTTTTTTTTTTTTTTTAAAAAAAAAAGCTCTTTGAGTTTCATGGGGTTACCACAGTAGGGCACATAGCAGTCAACTTTTCCCTTTTTTTAAGGGAAATTCCCTTATTCTGAATAGGATTCCTCACAAGAAAAGGGAAAAGTTGACAGCTATGGTAGGGCATGAAAAAGAAAATAGTAAAGGGGGCAGCTCTTGGAAGTTCTTGTTAAGTAAATCATAACCTCAATTAAAATTTTGATTTTAAACAATGTGTTTGTGCTGATTTGTAAATTTATCTCAGTGCAATTGGTTAATTAAACAGTTAATTGATTTAAAGGGCAGTTTCAAGGGATGAATCAACAAACAATTATGTTTAGTTGATTAACTGCCCTAGACAAAAGCAATACTTGTTTAGAAACCAGGATGAAGTTAACATTCATTAAAATAGCCCAAAACACTGGCTGAACAGAATCACCATCACATGATGTCATATAGCGGTTGGCTTTCCTATTGTATAATTCCTATATTAAGAGCTGCGCAGTTGTCATGGTGCAGAGTGGAAATACAGTTCTACTTGCACTGCAACACAGAGGTGCATTAGCCCCTGTTTTAGCAAAGTCATTTTTGCAGTCTTAGTCACTCCAAAGGGCAGCATCTGTCTCTTAATCTCCAGAGAGGAGGGAGCCACTTACGCAGAGTCAAGATCATTTTGGGTCGGAGCCAGGAAGATACATTTCCAGCGCTTCATGTGTTGACCATATGCTACATCTCTCCGCAGCTGGGGGGGGGGGAAGGCACTCAGCTGCTATTTAGTTCACAACCTGCGAGGGAGGAAATGAAAGCTGAATGGCAAACAGATAGGCACAGCGCCCATATGTTCACACATTGCAGCAAGGGATACAATACCCTGTGGATAAAGTAAAATATGGTCACTTCCCCCTCGCCTACTGCCAATACAGCATGGTAACTTAGGTAAGTGATGAATGACTTATACAGAGAAAAATCCATAGGATCTAACCATTCATTTCCACCATGCAGAGGCCAATGGTCGCAGATGTTGGAAGCTTCAATCCAGAACATTTGTAGGGCACCAAAGTGAAGAAGGTAGATGTGGGGATTGCATAAGCAAACAAGGATTTCGGGTTACAGTCCTCTACAATCCTAGGATAAGTATCCAGTAGCGCTTACATCTGAGTCTACAAGCATAGGATTGTGCTGCTAATAATGAAATGGAAGTAGGGGAAAGTGGGGCACGTTGAGCCATTTTTTACTTTAAGCTCTACACACCTCAAAATAATGCACATAACAGAAAACTTTTGCATTTAATATTTATTAGGTACTATTCCAAACAAAATCCAAGGGTTAATGTTTCACATTTGATGGAATAAAATGACAAAAAATCACATTTAAGTTTTTTCAAAATAATGGATCAATGTGCCCCAGTAGTGGGGCACATTGATCCTTCATTTGGGGCACATTGAGCCATTCCAATTTGAGAGCAAAGAAGGCATTTTTACTACACAGTATAAACTTCCAAAAGAGTTTCAAAAATATCTCAAAGTTCTTAAGAGTCAGCATCACTTCAACTTGTACTCATTAAGTAAACATGGAAATGTTACCATCTTAGAAACACGAGCAGTTCCTCCGAAGCAGAGTGGTTTAGGGAACAATTTTACAATATCCTCAAAAGGAATCAAAGCTTCTGGTTCAGAAGAGGGAGTGAACTTGGGCTGGTCATTCACTTTAGACAGAACACGTTTTAGAAATTTTACAATGAAGTCCCCATATTCATCAGTTCCGGTAACTTCAGCAACATAATGGGAAATTGTGTTTTTTCCTAAAATCTTCACGATAACTAAGTTTCCCTCTTTCACATCAGTCTTGTTGAATTCTATATTTTCTTCTTCCTCTAGTTCATCTTTAGAAAAGGCTTCAAAATCAGTCGAGTCACTTTCAAGCAGCTGGTTCGCCTTCAACTTTTCTTTCATAATTTTTGACAAAGCACTTGTCTTTTCTTGTTCTGGAATAGGTCAGTCTGTCACAAAAGATGACAAATATTCGTCATCTGCAAATGTATCTTGGTTGAAAGGACTGATATCAGTGACGGCAAATCCTGCTTGGATGTTGCTAGGTGTAAATGCAAGAGGGTAGGCTTTGGCAACAATTTCTGGTATGTCGTAGATTGTCATTGGTTTCCCAGGATTAGTGGTCATCCATGAATCACAACTACTGTTGTAATATCTCTTAAATGGTCCCTAAACACATCTGTGGAGAGGTTGCAACTTGTGGCTACAATGGGGTGGGAATGTGAGCACTGTCACTCCATTTGCCTTGGCGAGATCCAAAACTTCAATAGAGATGTGGCTGTCATGGTTATCTAGAATAAGAAGCACTGGGTGATCTTTGGAACTTCTAGAGTATTTGATGAAATGGTTCATCCATCGAATAAAATTATCAGCTGTCATCCATCCACTGGGATGTGCAGCACCAATGCAGTCTTTTGGACCATTTTTTATCATATAATCTTTGAAATGCACCCTTGGAAATATGAAAAGTGGAGGAATGCTGTTTCCCAATGCATTTATACATGCACACATTGTCAAAAGAGTTCCGAGTTCTGCTGATGTCATTCAGCCAACTTGCTTTGCACCTTTCACAGGAATGATTTTGGATGGTTTCTGCACTGTGGTTACACCAGTTTCATCTACATTGTATATATCACCTGCTGAGAAATTACTTCTTTCTATAATGAAGTGGAGTTTATCAAAGAACTCATTTACGTTAACACAGTTGTTGCTCTTGACAAACTTGTTGCGTGTGGAATGCGAAGTGACAGTAAAGCACAATGACGTTTCATAAATCCTTCTGCCCAATCTAAGACAGCCTTTTCAATTTAACTTATTTTACTATTGTTACGAGACATATAAATTTATTAATTTAAACATTTGAAGAAGTGTAAACTAACAGAATATAACACAAAAACTAATAAACTATGAATGATATTTTCCATGGGGTACATTGATCCAGGCTCAATGTACCCCATTCCCAATTGGATCAATGTGCCCCACATCGCCATTTCAGACATACATCTATTTTACGCAAAACAGGCTGGCAGCCACGACAAATATTTTAGTACATACTGCAGCTATGTTAACTATGATCACATAAATGAAAATATATTTCAGCTACCTTTACAACTTTTAGAGCTACATGGTTCACAATACATATAATTTTTTTTACTAAAGCTTACCTAATTTAATTTAATTCTGGATTTTTTTAAAAACTTCTTTGAAAACACAAACCCCCCACCAAACAACTTCGGTAACAATAACATTAATAACTTGGTTCTGTTCTAGATTCTACAAGAATTCCAGCACAAAAACTGGACCCTCCAAGTGTCTCTATTTTTCAGGGACATCCCAGATTTAGAGAAGCCATCCCAGTTTCTGATTTGATCCCGGAATGTCCCACTTTTCCTTAGGATGTCCCTATTTTCATTGGAGAAATGTTGGAGGGTATGGAGTTGTCCAACCCCCGAGCTATCTTAAAGCAGCCTTGTATAGGGAAGTTTTTTTAAATGTTTAATGATTTATTATGTTATTATATATGTTGGAAGCTGCCCAGAGTGACTGGGGCAGCCCAGTAAGATGTGTGGGGTATACCATATTTTTAGCTCTGTAAAATGCACCTGACCATAAGACGTACCTAGTTTTTTGAGGGGGAAAGGGGGAAAGCCCCCCTTTTTGAGGATCAGTTTAAAGATATGCATCTTCTTTTGGAAGAAGAAAAGCCCCATTTGCAAAAGGAGCAGCTCAAAGTTGTTGTGCTGCTGCTTTTGCAAAGGAGAAAAGCCCCATTTGCAAAAGGAGCAGCTCAAAGTTGTGCTGCTGCTTTTGCAAAGAAAAGCCCCGTTTGCAAAAGGAGCAGCTCAAAGCCCTTTCTACAGTTTCCAGACAGATAATCTAATCAGCCAGTCACATGTTGCTGGGGAAACCAACAGCCTTCTCTGCAGAAAGGGAGCCAGCGACCTTATCTCTCTCCCGGATCTCTTGCTGATCAGCTGTAAAGTGGCAGCCTTTCAACACCCCCTTCTCTCTTTGTAAAAGAAAAAGCTTGATCTTCTTTTGGTCCCTGGGCAATTCAGCTCCAGGGACCATGCATTCGCTCCATAAGACGCACAGACATTTCCCCTTACTTTTTAGGAGGAAAAAAGTGTGTCTTATGGAGCGAAAAATACAGTAAATAATAAAATTATCATTATGGAATGGGACATCCCTATTTTCATCAGAGAAATATTGCAGGGTATGAAACACTTATTTCTGGACTACCTGAATATGTTTAGGGAGGTTCATGCACATCTTGCTTCACATGAGCTGCACAAGTTCAGATACTAGTATGAGCAAAGTAAAGGATCCCTTTCTGCATTATCTACAGCCTTACCGAAGCTGCTTGCCTTCAGAAGCCTGGAACAACAAGGCTGGGGCAAATTAAGCAGGTCATCCCTATGCTATAGTTGCCATCTTTCCTGACAGCTTGGCAATCCAGTGATGGCAAGTTGTGTGACTGGCAATATCCATGTCATTCAAGCTTTCCAATGCCTACCTCGTGCAGTGGGGAGAGTGATGTCCTATGCCATTGCAGTAACATGTAGATGAACATTGCTAAATTGTTTAAGTATCCCTGAGATAAGAGGTCCATGCAGGAGTTATTGGATAATCTAGAACAGACCTGTTTAGCAATGCTACTCAAGGCTTGTTTGTTTGTTTGTTTTCAACGTAATGTGTGCCAGTTGTTAAAAATTAGAGTACTTCCTATTAATCACAAACAGCATGATCCTATGCATGTTTACCCATAATTAAGCCCTGCTAGGTTCAATAGAGCTTACTCCTAGATAAGTGTGCATTTGATTGTCACCTGAAATGCTTTTTTGCCTATGCAATCTTCATACATTGCTTCTTCAATTTGTTTTGGTCTATAGTTCCCATCTTCCCTGGCCATTGGCCATGCTGCCTGAGGCTGATGGGGGTTGTATCCCAATGCATCTGAAGGGCACCCGGCTAAAGAAGGCTGGTTTATACAACCTCAGAACTAGCAGAGAGGCAAAAACGCAGAGGAAGAATTGGTTTTTCATGTTATGGGAGGAAATAGTAATTAGTCCATACTATATAATATATAGCTATACTTTATCGTACAGGACATAGGGTGATAGTTCTCAATTCTAACCATCTTCCAAAGAATCTCAGAAAAGGAAACTTATGTTTTCAGTATACCAATGGGTTTGCCTAAAAACAAGATTTCTTTTTTATTTTAAGAAGAGTCAGAAATAGTATTTCAGCGTATACGAAGCATTGGGAAGCAGTTTCAATACTGCTGAATGCCAGCACTGCTTAAAAGTGTCTACAAGAAATCTGCAAAATTTAGGTAATTTGGTGCCAGGCGTCAGAGGTTCCAACCCCCCTCAGTAGGTTGTCAGGAATGGATAAGACAAGGAAATTCTTACCAATGCTTTTTATTCAATATTTACAGGGAGAGGCTTAGAAATTCAGCCTCTTGGAGTAATGGTGTTGCTCCAAGTGAAACCCTACCCCTTCATCGCTATGGGTGCTGAAAAGTGCCTATTGCCTTTGAGGTCTTTGCTCTCCTACTTTCAAGGCCCACCATGTTCTGGGAGGGGGGGTCTGAAATGCTTTCTAAAGACACTGAGTCTGTCAGCTGTCTCTCCCATTATTTCCCAGCTTTCCCCCTCATCTGCCTCTGAGCTGTGATCTCCCCCAAACCCCTGTTGTAATTCTGAACTGTCTTCTTCTTCTCTGGAAGGGTCAGGCTGGGGAGGCGGTCTCCACCATTCCTCCTCTGCCCAGTCCCTGACATTTGGATACACAAAACCTGGAGATCACTTTCCCATTGAAATGAAACCTGGCTAATTTTGCTTAGATCTTGAGCTATATAACAGGTAGTGGGTAGCGAACCCTTCAAGTATAATTGGACCACAATAATTGGAAGAAATTTAAATTGTACTTAAAAAACTATTGTATGATTGATAATTAGATATAACTAGGAATGTAAGGCTAGACTGTAGATTTAGAGTAAGGTTAAGTGTTTAAGATAATTGAATATGAGTTAAGAAAAATGATTAAGATTAAATATTTAGGTAAGTTTTATAGTAAATAAGATTTGGCAAGATGTTTAGAAATTACTAAAGATGATAGACAAGGAACGCAGGAGGAGGAGATAGGAGGAAGTCTGCTTACAATGTGAGGGATAAATATTAGGTATAAGATATATCTTTATGTTTTTGTTTTTGTTGTTATTTGTGTATTTGTGTATTTTTTCTCTGTTTCAAAAAAATTAATAAATATATTATAAAAAAAACAAATATAATTGGACAACTCCTATCGTTTCAGACTAGTGGTCGTGCTGGCTGAGGCCAACAGAAGTTGTAGTCCAACAACATATGGAGAGCACCATGGCAGTTATCACTGATATCAGAGATGGAGAACCTGGGGAATTCTATTGGTCTCCAGTTCTGATCAGCATAACTGGACTAGATGATTTTCAGGGTCTCTTCCGACTCTACAATTTTATGATTCTATTCTATCAGGGATGCTGAGAGCTGGGAGTGCAACATCTGCATTGTCACAGCTTTTCCACATTTGCCGTACGTACCATATATTATGCATTTCCTCTGAGAGTGTTTCCTCCTGGAAGCTGGAGCAGACGTGTGCATTGATCTGCTGGATAAATGCTTGGACACCCAGAGCCACTCTCACCCTAGAGGACACCTGCAGACAGTTCTAATTTGTGCGTTCCAATTAGGTATTTCTTACCATTTGCAGCCCAGGCATACCATGAATGTTATGGTGCCCTACCCTGCCCTGCCACCAGCAGCATTCCACATGGCTCATTTTTTGGACTGGCATTGATCCATCATAGGGTGGTTCATTGTCATGACTGATCTCCTGCAGTAAACACAAAGGAGTTCCCCAAGAAAAGGTTGGGTACCAGGGAACATGCTGCCTGGACATGACCTTCCTATTCTGCAATGTTTTCTTGGGGGTATAGGAGAGCTGCAGGAGAGGCATTGTTGTATTCGAAATGGAGCTGCAAACATGCAATGCACATCTCAGTTCTCTTGTTCCGTTGAATAGTGTTAATACAATGGCAAGCTGTGTGACTGCTGAGAAATCCACTGGGGAACAAGCTCACTCCCAGTGCTCAAATTATCAACACATTTTCCATGCCGCCTCCAGAAGAGAGATATCTAACTCTGTCAGACCCTGTGGAATTATGTGTTTTAAAGGGGGGGGGTAGTGAGTTTCTTTTTAAAAAAAACCATAATATTTGCACAGGAACAATGATTTGAAAAAATACATTTGCTGAAATTTCCCTCTTTAAGTACTTTGTGTGCTCCCTCCTGCACATTAACATTCAGGCAGTAGACTCTTCAATGCCTCTTTTGCTACCTCCCATTTGAATTCTACATAATGGACTCAATGTGGTGGAGAAGCTAGTCTGCTAGACTTAGTGAGACTCGGGTTCAAATCCTCACTCATCCAATGTGGTGGAGTGCTTAGAGTGTAGGGATAGAACCTGAGAGATCTGGGTCTGAACCCCCACTCAGTCATGAAGCTCACTAGGTGACCTTGGGCCAGTAACCATCTCTCAGTCTAACCTACCTCAGAGGGTTGTTGGGGTGAAGAGAATTATGTATGCCACCTTGGGCTCCTTGGATGAAAAGTGGGATAGAGGTGTTCATATGTAATAAAAATAAAGAGCATTGGCTGGCGCTGAGCCTGTCTGTATTTCACTCTATCTCTTCCTCAGTCTAACCTACATCATAAAGTTATTTGCAGATTAGGCATTTTGGATGATCCCAGGCAATCAGGGATCATGCAGTGAATAGATCATGTCACTACGTAGCAAATCATATGCATGCATTTGAACAATTGGTATTAGTAATTGTGTTATAATTTGGTGTTGTTATAATGAAGCTATGATTGGATTGCAATTGAAGAAGAGTTTGGATTTGATATCCCGCTTTATCACTACCCGAAGGAGTTTCAAAGCAGCTAACATTCTCCTTTCCCTTCCTCCCCCACAACAAACACTCTGTGAAGTGAGTGGGGCTGAGAGACTTCAAAGAAGCGTGACTAGCCCAAGGTCCCAAGCAGCTGAATGTGGAGGAGCGGAGACGCGAACCCGGTTCACCAGATTACAAGTCCACCGCTCTTAACCACTACACCACACTGGCTCTCTAATTGAAAACTAATAAAAAAAATATATAATTTTTTAAAAAAAGATTTGACTACACGATTCTGCCACAGACTGGGTTAAGAGAGAAAGTGGAGAGATTCGGTCATTTTGAAACCAGTGCTTCATAAGGGCCACTACCTAGGAAACTTCAAATACACTTTTAAATACTGTTGAAAATGCCCCCTGCTTTGAAAGCAAATGCTGTATTGAAACGAGAAAGAAACCCCAAAATGTGCAAGTCTATTAGACTGTGGTTGCAAATCTGTTTGTTCAGAAGGAAGCCTCGCCTCAATGGTGTGCTCCGGACTGCTGCCTTAATTCAGTTTGCTAGCTCATCCTTCAATCCAAGCAGCCCAGCTGAATGGAGGGCTATAGCATTTCAAGGGTAATGTGACTTCAGTGGAATAAAAGGCACATCACACCAGGCCCAGGTGGAACATAACACCCTAGCCCATTGCCATTAAAAGGGAGAGAAACAGAAATATATCAAAGACTGCTATACACTTAAAAGGGAATCGTAAATAAAAAGGATGTGACCATGCAGTGCTGGTGTCAGGTGTCAGGAAGTGAACATCCTCAGGATCAAATAGAAGAGTTTTTCCTCTGTTGCTCCTTGAAAGGGATTTGGTTTTTCAAAATAAAAAGAAGAAGAAAAGAAAGAAGCTAATATTATTATTAAACACAAAAGGAAAGTAGATGAATGTGCCAGTGTAAAAGGGTTTGGAGATTCAAATATGCATAGATTTAAGGACGGGGTGGTGGAATTGGTTCCCCCCCCCCATTTCCCATTTGAAAATGCCACATGTAGACAGTCTTCATCCAATGAAAGATGTAGAGCATGCATCTCAAGCTGTCCTGAGGCAAATCCCCCTGGGCTTCTTGCTAGACGTTACAGGGATGCAGAGTGCCAGCAGAGAAATGTGGAAATGGCACAAGATGGTTGGGATGCTAAAAGCATCCTGTCGTGACCACTGAAAGGCTTTTACCTTCACGAGACTGAACACAATATTTTAGGGAGGGAGGGAGGAATTCCAAACGAAATAAAAATGGGTACATGCAATAAGATGTTGATGGGGAAGAATGGAATCAGGGAGCAGACCTTACTTAAAAGGACAATACCCAGTAGCGTGCCCAGCCACAGAGCCCCCAAACCCTGGTGTGCCCGAGTACTGAGTGATAAATGAATGGTCAGACCTCACCTGGAATACTGTGTCCAGTTCTGGGCACCACAGTTCAAGAAGGATACTGACAAGCTGGAACGTGTCCAGAAGAGGGCAACCAAAATGGTCAAAGGCCTGGAAACGATGCCTTATGAGGAACGGCTTAGGGAGCTGGGTATGTTTAGCCTGGAGAAGAGAAGGTTAAGGGGTGATATGATAGCCATGTTCAAATATATAAAAGGATGTCATATGGAGGAGGGAGAAAGGTTGTTTTCTGCTGCTCCAGAGAAGCGGACACAGGGCAATGGATTCAAACTACAAGAAAGAAGATTCCATCTAAACATTAGGAAGAACTTCCTGACAGTGAGAGCTGTTCGGCAGTGGAATTTGCTACCAAGGAGTGTGGTGGAGTCACCTTCTTTGGAGGTCTTTAAGCAGAGGCTTGACAGCCATCTGTCAGGAATGCTTTGATGGTGTTTCCTGCTTGGCAGGGGGTTGGACTGGATGGCCCTTGTGGTCTCTTCCAACTCTATGATTCTATGATTCTATGAACACGACAACTGTCTGGGATCTGAAATGGCCACAACTTTATTGATTTCAGGTGTAGGAAGCTTTGGCATAGACACTGGGTGTGTATCCCTCTCAGCTCCCCTTCTGGGGGACTGAGGCATGACAGGGCCTATTCGGGAGGTGGATCCATCGCAAAACGCAGGTATACATAGATTGCCCCCAAACGCTGAGGGAAGCTCTATGGCCCGCTAGCTGTACACAACTGGCTCCTTGGACTTCCCTCCAGACCCCTCTAATGGGTTACCCTGTTATCACCGCTGCAGAGAACAGGGGTTGGGCGAATCACCACTTCACTGCACCCTGAATGGATGAAAGACTGTAGGATTCCGGCCAAGGCCTAAATCGCCAAAGTTGTGACCAGTGCTATGGGGAAGGAGAAACCTGCAGCGCAGGGGAAATTCCTTCCTGGCCCCAAATATGGCAACCATCAAAAGACCACAACAAAGCCCTCCTAGCTGAAGAGGAAATGGTTAAAGCAGAGTAGAGGCTATTAATAAAGGGAGGGAAAGGGTGGGTGGTGACGCTTCTAGCTGAATGGGTGCTGTGCTTGGCCATCGGCCGGGCCAAGTAGATGGCGGAAGGACCTGAGGGAAACCTGCCTCCCTCAGGTCCGCTCGATATGCCCTGCCGCAGGTAGGCCCATTTGAATGGATGGGTTTGGCAGGAACCCGTGAGCCTCCACGGCAGCCAAGGGGGATGGGGAGACAGGTAAAGTTGGCACGACACACCTGAGAGGAGAGGAGGTGCCATGTCAGGTCGCAACCACCGCTCACCGGGAAGGGTGGCAAGTGACCATTACTGACCTATGGTGCCTGTATATTCCTTAGGTACAGAGGTGTGGTGAAATGAGTGGCAAAATGGCCTCCCCTCCTTTCCCCAAAATGGCGATGGTGCAAGGAATGTAGGAATGAGGTGAATGTAGGAATCAGTGGCCTCTGCTACCGCAAATTCTATTGCTTCTGCCATTGTGACCTGAGCAAGGCCGTTGCCCTGCTTTGGTGGTATGGTGTTTTGCATAATAAAAAATCATCTTGCCTCTCCCTGGAGAGTGTCGTGTGACATCGCCACCACTCAGGGCAAGGAAATGCTTAACTGTATGGCATATAGAGGAAGAGTCAAAAGAAGCAGGACCCAGCCAGCAAAAAGGACTATTCAACAGAGGGCCTTCTCGGTAGTGGCACCTGCCCTGTGGAATGCCCTCCCATCAGATGTCAAGAAAATAAGCAACTATCCTGTTAGGGAAGTTTTTAATATTTAATGCTGTATTGTTTTTAATACTCGATTGGGAGCCACCCAGAGTGGCTGGGCAAACTCACCCAGATGGGCGGGGTAACAACAACAACAACAACAACAACAACAACAACAACAACAACAACAACAACAATAAGTTGTTGTTGTTCTCTTCCCTGTTGTCATCAAATGGGAGAAATTTGACTGTTCAACTTGTTCCAGTTGAAACTGATGGGACTTACCAATATGCATTTATATACAGTACTTGAATCAATTTGTGCCCACCAATTGCTGCGATTCGAATAGCAAATACATTCCAGAAATAGAACGAAAGGTGAAAGAAAATGAGAGAAGTTGTTCATTGCAAACTATTCACTTAGATCTATTATTAACAGTGTCACTTTTTTAAAAACTCTCGTTTGCCTTTGCTGTATTTTATGATGTTTTAATTATTGTTGATTATTTGTTCTAGTAATTGCATTTTAATGGGCTTTTGAATATCCTGATTGCCCTGTCATGGAGGCTGCAATGAAAACAAACTCATTAACATTATTTCTAAATAGAAATACGGTTGATATTTGTTATTATAAATAGCAACAAGGAAGATTACAATGTATCTTCTGTTGTGTACTACAGGGGAAGCAGGGAGAGCCCAAAGGGGCTATGTGAAGATCGATATCGGAGAGAAGGCGCTAGAACAGGGGTCAGCAAACTTTTTCAGCAGGGGGCCGGTCCACTGTCCGTCAGACCTTGGGGGGGGGGGGAAATGAACAAATTCCTATGCCCCACAAATAACCCAGAGATGCATTTTAAATAAAAGGACACATTCTACTCATGTAAAAACACGCTGATTCCCGGACTGTCCGCGGACCGGATTTAGAAGGCGATTGGGCTGCATCCGGCCCCCGGGCCTTAGTTTGCCTACCCATGTAGCAGCTAGAACATGATTCTGCTATTGAGCAATGCTGTGATCTGAATTGAATAAGCTATTTATGATAATGGCAGCATGTTCAGACACAACGTAAAAATGACAGCCAGTGTGGTGGTGTGGTTAGAGCATCGGACTAGACCAGGGAACATATTCCTACTCAGTCTAATGTCTAATGTTTTGCTATTTTTTATGTGCTGTAAGCTGCCCAGAGTGGCTGGGGAAACCCAGCCAGATGGGCGGGGTATAAATAAAATATTATTATTATTATTATTATTATTATTATTATTATTATTATTATTATTATTTTCTCCCGTGGGCACCATGTCAGCAACTCCTGTGCTAGGAGAACATGAAGCTTTCCCATCCCGCAGCCTACAGACAGGTGTGACCTGAATTGCTAGCTCTAGAAACATCAGCTAATGGTCCATATAAAAGATAATAATCTATGCACTTGGTGCAGCACAGCAACATTCCCATAACAACAGGCTCAGAGGCAGGGACTGCTGAATCGGTGCATTTGAAGCAAGGCAATATTTCTTACAAATGAGAGTGCAAGAATTGCTAATACCTGTATAGCATCGTAGGAGGCGACTTGCAACAATTGCTAATATTGGAGTGACGGTGGAAACAATTGCTAAAATGGGAGGTAAGGTGGACTTGCAACAATGGGCAACAGAGTATGTTAGGATGGACTTCTACATATCATTGAACTAGAGGTAAAGGTACCCCTGACTGTTGGGTCCAGCTGCGGACGACTCTGGGGTTGCGGAGCTCATCTCGCTCTATAGGCTAAGGGAGTCGGAGTTTGTCCGCAGACAGCTTCCGGGTCATGTGGCCAGCATGACAAAGCCTCTTCTGGCGAACCAGAGCAGTGCACGGAAAGGCCGTTTACCTTTCCGCCGGAGTGGTACCTATTTATCTACTTGCACTTTGACGTGCTTTCAAACTGCTAGGTGGGCAGGAGCAGGGACCGAACAACGGGAGCTCACCCCATTGCGGGGATTCGAACCGCCAACCTTCTGATCGGCAAGCCCTAGGTTCTGTGGTTTAGACCACAGTGCCACCCACTGTGAATGTCATTGACCTAGAGATACACAAATACAGAATAGATGTATCCATCATTTCAAAACACAATGAGCATTTGTTTTGGATTCAAGTTCTCGACAGCAGAGCTAAAAGTTATTCGCGGCACAATACTGAAAATCATGTTCCTGTGTTCAATTACGTCAGCTGATGTGTTTCACCCCTGTGTGCGAGGGGCTGCTCACTTGTAGAAACTTCAGACAGCCGCACTCAGATGCTGCAAGGAGGCTGGCTAGGCTGGCCTCAGTCACTGCAGCCTCATTCACACGTTACGCCGAATGCAGCTGCAAACTGCATTTGCACACGGGCATGTGTTTGTGTGAAGTGCAAGCTGGATTTCGAAGGGGCAGAGGAACCAGAGACCAAATTGCAAACATGCGCTGGATTATGGAGAAAGCCAGAGAGTTCCAGAAAAACATCTACTTCTGCTTCATTGATTATGCAAAAGCATTTGACTGTGTCGACCACAGCAAACTATGGCAAGTTCTTAAAGAAATGGGAGTGCCGGATCACCTCATTTGCCTCCTGAGAAATCTCTATGTGGGACAAGAAGCTACAGTTAGAACTGGATATGGAACAACTGATTGGTTCAAAATTGGGAAAGGAGTACGACAAGGCTGTATATTGTCTCCCTGCTTATTTAACTTATATGCAGAATACATCATGCGAAAGGCTGGACTGGATGAATCCCCAACCGGAATTAAGATTGCCGGAAAAAATATCAACAACCTCAGATATGCTGATGATACTACCTTGATGGCAGAAAGTGAGGAAGAATTGAAGAACCTTTTAATGAGGGTGAAAGAAGAGAGCGCAAAATATGGTCTGAAGCTCAACATCAAAAAAACTAAGATCATGGCCACTGGTCCCATCACCTCCTGGCAAATAGAAGGGGAAGAAATGGAGGCAGTGAGAGATTTCACTTTCTTGGGTTCCATGATCACTGCAGATGGTGACAGCAGTCACGAAATCAGAAGACGCCTGCTTCTTGGGAGAAAAGCAATGACAAACCTAGACAGCATCTTAAAAAGCAAAGACATCACCTTGCCGACAAAGGTCCGTATAGTTAAAGCTATGGTTTTCCCAGTAGTAATGTACGGAAGTGAGAGCTGGACCATAAAGAAGGCTGATCGCCGTAGAATTGATGCTTTTGAATTATGGTGCTGGAGGAGACTCTTGAGAGTCCCGTGGACTGCAAGAAGATCAAACCTATCCATTCTCAAAGAAATCAGCCCTGAGTACTCACTAGAAGGACAGATCCTGAAGTTGAGGCTCCAGTACTTTGGCCACCTCATGAGAAGAGAAGACTCCCTAGAAAAGACCCTGATGTTGGGAAAGATGGAGGGCACAAGGAGAAGGGGACGACAGAGGATGAGATGGTTGGACAGTGTTCTTGAAGCTACTAACATGAGTTTGGCCAAACTGCGAGAGGCAGTGAAGGATAGGCGTGCCTGGCGTACTCTGGTCCATGGGGTCACGAAGAGTCGGACACGACTGAACGACTGAACAACAACAACAACAACATGTGTTTGTGTGCGAGGGCATGCACTTGCTGATTTGTACACCTCGGCTATCGTGGGAGCGGCCAGCGATGCTGGATCCGAGGCTGCTTGGAGGTTTGTAAAGACAAGCTGTTACTTTCACTGAACTTGAAGGAAGATGCTCCAGCTTCTTGGATAGAGTTGACTGGCCAAAAAATAATAATTGCCAAGATCCGGATCTCTCCCAACTGCCCAATTCTGTCAGAGGTATTTGAGAGGGAATGTGCACATCTATGGCTCCTTTGCACCCTCTTGAGAGCCAGTTTGGTGTAGTGGTTAAGAGCGGCAGACTCGTAATCTGGGGAACCGGGTTCGTGTCTGCACTCCTCCACATGCAGCTGCTGGGTGACCTTGGGCTAGTCACACTTCTCTGAAGTCTCTCAGCCCCACTCACCTCACAGAGTGTTTGTTGTGGGGGAGGAAGGGAAAGGAGAATGTGAGCCGCTTTGAGACTCCTTCGGGTAGTGAAAAGCGGGATATCAAATCCAAACTCTTCTTCCTCTTCTTCTTCTTGTCCCCACTTCTCCTCTCTTAAGTTTTCTCTCCATTTCTCTTGACACATGTAAATAAAACAAGGAAGGACAAGCCCTGGCTATCCTATTCAAAATTTATTGCTCTCCAGATTTTTTTTTTCTTTCTCTTTTTGAAAAAAAAAAAAACACCCCAACACTCTTGCTTTTCTCCTTCTTCCCCTTCCTTCACATTTCTGCTGCCTGGAGCGAAGGACTTGATGCTTTAAATAATAATAATAATAATGTTCAGAAAGCGCTGAGTCGTCATCTCTGGATGTTTGTTGTGTTTCAGTCATGCTACCCCTTTGATCTTCCCTGTGTTGCAGTGCTCCGCTCACTTACATCAATACTGATGGCTGTTGACAGCCAAATTGTTGCTTATGCTCCTATTAATTAAAAATTTATGCTGCTGTTAATTTGGTAACCGGGACAATATTGCGCATGTTATTAATTACGTTTGCCTTCCCGTATTCTGCCCTGTCTGCCCGCATTTGTAGCATTAATATCTAAAACAGGGCGCTGTTTCGTTGTTTTTTTAAAAAAGCAAACATACCCAAAGACATCGATGGCCCCGATCCCATGCATTGTTAAATGCACTCAAGCCCACGGCGTCCTTCTCTGAAGCAGACATTGCGGGGACACGAGACACGACCGATCCCTCGGCAAATGGAGAAGCTCATACTTGGCACAATGGCCGTGTTACTCATTAACAATCACGCCCACCAATAATGTCACCACCATGTCACCCATTCATTCCAATCCTTCATTTTCTGAGAAAATCAAGCATGCTACCTGCGTCGCCAGGATCTGCCGGGGGTTTCGAAACAGCCTGTCTTACAAAAGGCTTCATTCAACCAAAGTTTAGCTCTTTGTTTAACATGCATCACAGCGGCATATGTCAGGGCCCACTGCTGCCCTCCACACTTCCATTAACATTTATGGGAGTTACGCATATTAAGGCACAACAAACCAAAGAGGGTCTATTCGTGTTACAGCGAATTCTTTTCTCTCAGAGATGCTAACAGCTGTAATAAAAGTCCTGGGCACGTGGTTGGGCAAGGCCTTTCTTTGATTTGAGAGGGGTTCTTTTTAAAGCCGTGGTTTTTGAGTTTTGTTTTGGGGGACCTTCAAGACCTCATTTGGGGCTTCTCGGTGAGATGTTGAGTCTGGCTCGAGACTTCTCTCAGGCCTGCGTGTTTCCTCATGCAGACTGGAACAAGTCATTTCCCCACCTGAGTCAAAAGATACGATGGTACCTCTCCCCTCCATGGACCTCCATGTATAAAAGCTGACAAGACTGACTGTTCTGTTGTATTTCCACACTGTAAATAGGGTAGTTACTGAAGGGAGCAAGCTGCCTGCCACACACAGCTCTGTCCCCCAACATCTCCCATAATTCCCTGCCCCTCAGCACCAACAACCTGAGGCAACTGACTTCTCCACCTAATGTCAGATTTGGGCAAGCTCTGGTGGACAGAGTTCTCTGAAACACATGGTGCCCACCATGCTATTTTCTGCAGCGACAAGGAGAGGGTTTTGTGTCATGGGGTACACTCTCAGTTCATTTGGAGCAGTGCCGAGGCTCAATTATTCATGCTGAAAGCACACACACACACACACACACACACACAAACCGAAAGACAATTCTATGGCAAATGGGCAGAGCTTCGTTCAGAAGAAAAAAGTAACGTGAGAAAGTTTCCTTGAGTGCAGAAAGTTTGAAAACCACTATTTTTGCAAATTATTATTAGTTTGGAGCACAGGAGTTAACGCTAATTCCCCGTGAATATTAAGCTCTGTTTTGAGTTAGCAATTGTAACTGAGCCAAAATCACTTTCGGTGTAAAATCTTCCGTGACTCAATTGATTCCCTTTCCCCCTGCCACTTTAATTATTATTGTTGAATTTGATCCAAATTGCACCAGTTGGGAGTCTGGATCGAGACTTATCTCGGGCCTGCATGTTTCCTCGCGCAGACACGTGCTGTTTGGTGGGTGGTTTTAACTTGCCACACACCTAAATTCCACACACAGTGACTTTAACCAAAAGTGCTGATAGGGGGTATTTCCAGACGAGGAGAGCAGATATCCATGCAAAAGGGGGAAAAGACTTCTGAGCTTGCCTTTATTCTTCAAAGCCTTCATTAGGCTGAAGCACATTGTTTTGATTTATTTTTAAAGATATGCGCCTCTCTAGAGCCTGGAAAACTGCAAATGCTCCTTGTAGTGGTGTGCTGCTTCTTACCCACACCAAAGCAGAACCATCTGGGCGAGCAAACTCTGAGACGGTTGAACCCTTTGGAAAGGGAACCAACCCACACACTTTTAAGAACTGCATTAACACATAAGAAGAACCCTGCTGGATCGAACCAAAGGACAATCTAATCCTGTTTCCCACAGGAGCCAATCAAAGGCCCCCAGGGAAAGATGCAAGTAGGGCATGAAGACACAACCAAGCACAATTCAAAGTGTTGGTGCTGACCTTTAAAGCCCTAAATGGCCTCAGCCTAGTATATCTGAAGAAGCGTCTCCACTCCGATTGTTCAGCCCAGACACTGAGGTCCAGTTCTGAGGGCCTTCTGGTGGTTCCCTCACTGTGAGAAATGAGGTTACAGGGAACCAGGCAGAGGGCCTTCTTGGTAGTGGTGTTCGCCCTGTGGAACACCCTCCCATTAGATGTCAAGGAAATAACTATCTGACTTTTAGAAGACATCTGAAGGTAGCCCTGTTTTTAATATTCTATTGGTAGCTGCCCACAGTGGCTGGGGAAACCCAGCCAGATGGGTGGGGTATAAATAATAAATTGTTGTTGTTGTTGTTGTTGTTGTTGTTGTTGTTGTTTCTTGCTGTTCCACCTTAGCAGCTGGTATCCAGTGGGATCACAGCTCCATACAACCATAATCACTTCCATGGATTTATCTAATCCTCTTCTAAAGACACCTGAAGTCCCATGCATTTAAAGCAGCATTATACCACTTCAATCCAAGGAACTGTTGTGCTGGCCTCACAGCACCCTTAACAAGCTGCACTTCCCAGGATTCTCCATGACTTGGTAAAGCTAATAGTCATCACCGATGACTTTGACCATTCATTATCTGCTGCGTGGAATAGTTTTATTTTTGTTCCAAACCTCCTGCCCATCAACTCCGTTGGATGCCCCCACGTTTATCAGATACCATTCCACCACATGCATCATTTCATACATACATTGTTCCAGAAAAGAAACTTATGAAAGCCACTCTGTGCTTCTGGAGATGAGTTAGGCACTTCTCTGATCTTGCTTAACATCTTGAGATTCAAGGTCTTCCTATCCAGCTGTGTCGCACCCATGACCATCTGATGTCTCTCCCATGAAGATCACACATCAGACTGAGATGTAACTATAAACAAGGCTTTATTCGGAGGTGGACTTTGGTGCAAGGTGAAAATTTGGTGCCCCCCCCCCCACCTCTCGCCTTCACTGTGCCATAGTTGTGACACCCAGTGCTGTGGTCAAGCTACTCTAAGTCCACCTCAGCTTTATTCTCTGTGTATGTATTTGCTCTTGGAAAATCTGAGGTCATTTTTTGCACCATGGGGGCTAAGATACTCTGCTGTGCCTCACACAGGACACCTACTTGTCCCATGTGCAAATGATAAACCTTATGCTGAGTGGATGTCACTGCCTTGCATACCTGGGATCCTGATCCCCATAACTCCTTCCCTATTTGTAGTGACTATGGGAGTTCAGAATCTGTTCTTATGATGGGCTGGATTAAAACTCCTTTCTGAAATGCTGAACTGCCCCACGGGATTTCACCGCCTGAGACAAAGGACAAGATTGTGCCCCCCCCCCCCAGTTGCACATTCAGAAGCCAGTTGGATTGGCAGCTGAAACTAATATCAACATGGGCAGCTGAGAGTCCTCCTCCATGGAATCCAAAGGTGGCAGGTTAGCTTAGGTACTGATGGGTGGCACACAGTGCTCTGTCCTCCAAAACCTGTCCTCCAACATCTCACCACCACTCCTTGCCCACCTCCCAGAATCTGCTTCTACACTCTACCTAATGATAGAACTGTGGTAAATGCTAAAGCATGGGAGGCACAGTGGTCTAAACCACTGAGCCCTTTGAGCTTCTCGATTGGAAGATCAGCGGTTCAAATCCCCACACTGTGGTGAGCTCCCGTTGCTCTGCCCCAGCTTCTGCCAATCTAGCAGTTTGAAAGCATACCAGTGCAAGTAGATAAATAGGTACCACTGTGGCAGGAAGGTAAATGGCGTTTCTATGTGCTCTGGCTTCCTTCTCAGTGTCCCGTTGTGCCAGAAGAGGTTTAGTCATGCTGGCCACATGAAATGGAAAGTTGTCTGAGGACAAATGCTGGCTCCCTTGGTCTGAAAAGTAAGATGAGTGCTGCACCCCATGGTCATCTTTGACTGGACTTAACCATCCAGGGGTTCTTTACCTTCTACACTCTACCTAATGGTAGGGCTGGGCATGCTTCATTTTTCTTCTCCAATTCCTTTCCTTTCCTTTTCCATGCAGAGTTATTCCGGCAAGGAACAGCTCATTTTGTTAGCCCGCAGATAAACTAAGCAGAAATGTGTTTGCAAAGAATCCATGTTCTGGTGTTAGGTATGCTTGAGGACTTTGCCAAATGTTCACTGGCAAAACTTTTATTTGCAAGAGTGGGGTATGGAGATTCCCCCAAAACTTCAAATGTTTACCCTTTTGTGTGTGCAGGACTCCATGGTGTGACACTCTCATAGAATTATAGAGCTGTAGAGTTGGAAGGGACCCCCCAGGGTCATCTAGTCATGGTGATATAATTCAAAGGAGAACTTGTGCTGCAATCCTATACATGCTTACCTGGGGGGGGAAGCCCTATTGAACATTGCGGCACTCAGATTCCAAGCCGACATCTCAGGATTGCGCGATTAAACTCTCAGCACTTCAGTATAGCTGAGCTCCAGCATGATCGTTCCCACCTGCACTGCTCTCTAATTAGAAGCCAGCTGGAACTCTGGTTTTGTAACACTGTTTTCATGTCAACACTTTATTGCCCTTCATAACTGTGTTCCCATAAGTGCATTCTGGGAAGTTGCTGAATATTTTCCCTCAGCGGCATCTGCTGCTGCTGCTTACAAGGAGGACTACGCGTGCTGTCAAGTTCTCTAAAGCTCTCACAAATAGGGAGGGCTGAGGGGCTGCTTTCTACCCAGGGTGGGTGGGTGGAATCTTGTACCGCAACGGTTTCATGGAGTTTCCTTTCCTGCTACTAAATAGGAAGATTCAGGTACAGCAAGGAGATGGATAGACAGATGAGGTAGAAATAGTGGCGGACAAACATTTTTTTTGGGGGGGGGGCCCTGACGCTTGAACTGTCATGGCAGCCCATTTGCAACCAGCAACAAGGCCTGGGTAACCACTGTTTTCTTCTTCATTGGGGTTGTTTACAACAACCTTTACCATATCTGTGTTATTGACCAGGGGTGCCAACTTGAATAAAATATTGGGGGGGGGGGTCCCAGGCAAGCCCTGAATACCTGATCATATGATGAGACACACATACTCCATTTGAATGGCAATGTCCTTCAACTTGGGGGCGGCGTGCCCCTCAAACATTTTATTGGAGGGGCTAAAAGGAGCTTGGCCCCAAGGAGTTGGCTAAACAACAAACATTAATCAATTCGAGCCGTGCTGATACTCACCATGAAGCTGTTACAGTAAGTGCCACAGTTTTAACATGAGGGGGGGGAGGTACTGGTACTGTGTACCTTTGAGTACCCCCACAAAAAGCACTGGTTCTACTAGGCCCATTTTTTAAAAAAAATAGCATTGTGGACTCAAGTTGCTTCCGGGCCAGACCAGAACCTTAAGCCTCATAGTAGATCTGCCCCAGTTAGAAATGCCTGTGCAATGGCAAAAGCCCTTTAGACCCACCTGGAATTCTGCCAGGCCCAAATATTCCCACCTGGTATGTGTTTGCACTGGCTGTTTTCCAGTACATGCCATTAATTGCCCTGGCTGCCATAATTAGCTTCTGTTGTTCATAACATGTTGCATGTCGTGTCTTGATTACCTGTTTCCAGTCCCCCCCTCACCCCTGCCCTGTGATCTAAAGGATCTTCCCTAGCTCCGAGTATGTTTCCGAGCACAATTCAAAGTGTTGGTGCCGACCTTTAAAACCCTCAATGGCCTCAGCCCAGTATATCTGAAGGAGTGTCTCCATCCCCATCGTTCAGCCCGGATACTGAGGTCCAGTGCTGAGGGCCTTCTGGCAGTCCCCTCACTGCTAGAAGTGAAGTTACAGGGAAGTAGGCAGAGGGCCTTCTTGGTAGTCGTGTCCTCCCTGTGGAACGCCACGCCCCCCCCATCAGATGTCAAGGAGAGAAAGTACTACACAACTTTTAAAAAAGATATCTGAAGTCAGCCCTGTATTGGGAGGTTTTTAACGTTTAATGTTTTATGATGTTTTTATATATGCTGGAAGCCACCTAGAGTGGCTGGGGAAATCCAGCCAGATGGGCAGGGTATTACTATTATTATTATTATTATTATTATTATTATTATTATCCCCTTTAAACAGATTCTAATATTGGTGCAGTATAATTGATGAATGATGAACATCCCTGTGTTACCCTGGTCTAGAAAGTGTATTCCTATGAAAAAACCAAGAAGAGAGACGACCATGCCTGTTGCCATTTTTTTCGGATAAAGATCCTTGGGCTTGGAAATCTACTACTACAAGTGGTGCCCCGCTAGACGAAAATAATTCGTTGTATGAGTGTCTTCGTAGAGTGAATTTTTTGTCTAGCGAAGAGGCAATGCAGCGCGGAGGTTTTCGCGGCGGGAAAAAAAAATCGTCTTGTGAGGCAGCCCCATTGACTTTTTCGTCTTGCGGGGCAGCCTTCCGCTAGCGAATGCCGTTCGTCTAGCGAGTTTTTCGTCTAGCGAGGCATTCATCTAGCGGGGCACCACTGTACTACTACTACTACTACTACTACTACTAATAATAATAATAATAATAATATGGGATTTGGTTTGCACTGTGGGTTAAACCACAGAGCTTAGGGCTTGCCGATCAGAAGGTTGGTGGTTCAAATCCCCGCAATGGGGTGAGCTCCAGTTGCTCAGTCCCTGCTCCTGCCAACCTAGCAGTTCAAAAGCACATCAAAGTGCAAGTAGATAAATAGGTACCGCTCTAGCGGGAAGGTAAACGGCGTTTCCGTGTGCTGCTCTGTTTCACCAGAAGCGGCTTAGTCATGCTGGCCACATGACCCAGAAGCTGTACGCCGGCTCCCTCAGCCAGTAAAGTGAGATGAGCGCCACAACCCCAGAGTCGTCCGCACGACTGGACCTAATGGTCAGGGATCCCTTTACCTATTATTATTATTATTATTATTATTATTATTATTATTATTAGAATTTATTTTTTATTTACCCGGAGGTCTATTTTGCCATACAAATCGTCAGGCCCTGTTATAAAATTAGTAAGAAGCAGTACCTTCACAGTTATGAAACACAGTTATGAAACACATGCACTCAAGCCTAGCAGCACATACCAGTGTTTATCTATGGCACATACATGCACATGCAAAAGAGTGGTGCATTGTTTGAAAGGCTGAATAACTCTGCTTCTTACCTCTTCAAGTCCCTTTTCTTTCCTAGCGAAACTGCGAGCAAGCGTTCTACCAAATTGTGATAAAAAATTGATAGGGCAGGTTGACCCCTAATCAGATTGCACTGGAGACTGGATCCAGTCCAATGGTTATCATTTATTTATCTCATTATTTAATTATTTAGCCTATATCCCACCCATATGATGAAACACAGGCTCGCGAGGTAGCTTGCAACACTATGAAAAGCCCAGCTACATAATCAAAGCAAAATATGAAATATGAAATATAAATCTATGAAATGGCATCGTCATCCCACCAGGAACAGACATGTGTTGAAAGCACCATGAAACCAGGTGGCTTGCAATAGATAGATAAAAAATCTCATTAGTGACTGCCTAAATTCCCTCAAAAATGAGGCTCGAAAGCACTGGAGCCACCATCGAAAAAGCTCGGCTGCTCATAGATGTAAACCTAGGTTCCGGAGGCTATGGAACTCTGAACAAGGGATAACACAAGTATATGGGCAAAACAAAATAAAAAAATAAAATAAATCCTTCCAGTAGCACCTTAGAGACCAACTAAGTTTGTTCTTGGTATGAGCTTTCGTGTGCATGCACACTTCTTCAGATACGGGAACTGTGGACATTGCTGGAGAAGTGAATTCTCTGCAT
This sequence comes from Lacerta agilis, assembly GCF_009819535.1. Lineage (NCBI taxonomy): Eukaryota > Metazoa > Chordata > Lepidosauria > Squamata > Lacertidae > Lacerta > Lacerta agilis. Next base: position 19,501,531 of record NC_046318.1, read on the forward strand.
TCTCACAGAGCCAGTTATCTAGGTTTTGGGGAGGAGGGTGTAGCAGTTAAATGAGTTTGACACTGGTTTCAAAATGCATTATATTTGCAGTTCTCTCTCGCTCTCTCAATAAAAATTCTCTCTCTGTGAATAAAGTCAGTTTATGCCGTTTTCCTGATGTGTAGCACTCATTTCCGTATTATTTGCTTCCGGGGAAAAATCTGTTTAAGATAAATGTGGAAATGTATTCTAAACCCGAGTTATATTGCAATATATTCCTGGAAGTGGCTCTTAACGTTTAATATACATGTGGGAATTAACAGTTAGGGAAACACCAGGAAAAGGTGACATATGAATGCACCATGGTCAGCTGAGGCTGGGAATTCTGGGTTGCTTGTTGTGGCATCCATCTGTCCTGGGAGACAATGGAGGAATGCACCTTTAGGGTGAAGAAATTAAAAAGGAAGATGCATAAAACTACAAACTGGAAAAGAGTCTATGCTGGAGAATAAAGTATAACCATCTAAAGGTAAAGGGACCCCTGACCATTAGGTCCAGTCGTGTCCGACTCTAGAATTGTGGCGCTCATCTCGCATTACTGGCCGAGGGAGCCAGCATACAGCTTCCGGGTCATGTGGCCAGCACAGAAATACCGTTTACCTTCTCGCCGGAGCGGTACCTATTTGTCTACTTGCACTTTGACGTGCTTTTGAACTGCTAGGTGGGCAGGAGCAGGGACTGAGCAACGGGAGCTCACCCTGTCGCGGGGATTCGAACCGCCAACCTTCTGATCAGCAAGCCCTAGGTTCTGTGGTTTGACCCACAGCACCACCTGGGTCCGTCTAGTTTCTCTCTTTTGGCATTGTTATGACTTACATTTTACAGTGTTTTTATATCCTTGTTATTACAATTTTTTGTACTTTACATGCAAACTCAAAAAGAGCAATATAAAAAAGAGGGAGGGGGAGGGAAGGAGACTGTTTGCACCTGCCAATTTTGGGAGGTGGACATTCACACTTTTTTCTGATAAGTGCATGTCTCATAACTTACCATTGAAATTTTGTAACTCTTTGTACCACAATTGTAGTGGGGGGGTGTTTGCCTTTTTGCAGAACAACTAATATAGGGGAATAAGGTGTAGATGAACCAGTATAAATTCACCACTAATGCACTATTGTTGCATTAATGATATGTAGTAGAATAATCCCACAAAAAACACTGGGGTGTTGGGGGGGGGAGATCTTAGCAATCACCTGGAGAGATACAGATGGAACCAAGGAAGAGTTAGGAGTATGAATGAACACACTACTTGTGGCCAAAGTCAATAATTGCTGCTTTCTTTCCAATGAACAGACTTCCTTTGCTTAAGTGGAATTAGAATCACAGCCTTAATTAGACCCAGAACAGAGAGGTAACATCAGAAGTGAATTACCTTCAAACAGATAGATGATCAACAGATAGTCTGCCCCTTTTGTTTTTATCGTTATTGGCAGTGCATTTGAAATTAATCCATCAGTCTGTAAATCCACTACACTTTCAGAGCCAGGAGCTTGTATCTCTAAAAGGCAAAATTCCCTTTGCTGAATTTTCCTTTTTTTTTAAAAAAAAAAAAAAAGGCAACCGCCACAAACAGCATCAGTACACCCTAAAAGTAACAGCCGAGAGAGGCTGTGAAATATCTAGTTCAGAATAAATTGGCTGTGCTGAAACATTTGTAATTAAGCATGATAACCAATTACAGAAATACCTGGCGAAGCTCAGCGATTCACTTCTCTCACATCAGAGGCTTCCTAATCAATTTAGAATAAACCAGGCGCTGCTACAGAAAATAAGCAAGATCACAGCGTTTGCTAATGAGTCTCAAAAATGGATTTCACCGCGTGAAAATGTTCATTGTCAGGTGAAAGGCAGCATTCCTGAAATCTTCAGGGTCATTTCCATTTGCATGCGACTGGAGCAAAGTCCCCTTTGTTCTTCTTGTGTCTTTTCTTTCTCTCCCCCCCCCTTCCCACCTCCCCCTGCTACAAGGCTGCTTTTCCTCCAGTGATTTAACATTATGGAATCAATGTGGCCTACTAACTTCTAAAAATATACCCAAATAAGAGTGTTTTGTGCTGAAGCAGCAAGTATCCATTTTCAATTATTACTTAATTTGACTCCGCAGCACCGCTTTCCTCGGATTCAAATGTGCAGATGTATGACATCTGGGAGAATTGTTTGACAGAAGGCACAGTGGTGCAGCTCTGAAGCACATGCCAGAGGACTGTATTATGACATGAATGACACCACTTAATACATTTGTAAAATGTAAAGCTCCTATGCACTGCTTCCCACAGGAACATGAGCTATGCGAGCAGGCTGTTCCGAGATCACGCCTTTTGAAGGTAGCAAGAAATGTTTACAACCAACAAGGCCTCCAGGGGAGGTGGATCACTTGCTTGATTCCTTTTCACCATGAGAAGAGAGACTTCAAATTTAAGCATCTCGCCTTCCCTGCTTTATCCAGGACATGGGCCATGGGGAAGTTTGTGCCCATGGCTGATTTTATAAATCTCTAGCATGTTAACAATACCGCAATCACCCATCGACATTGCATGGATGAGACCAGCACAGGATCCAAAGTCGGGTGAATTTGGGACTGCCAAGTTGGGCACTGGCCAAACTGCCGTATGAATACCTGAAGCTGCCTTATGTTGAGTCAGATCACTGGTCCATCTAGCCCAGTTCTTTCTGCTGTCAACAAAGACTCAAGATCTCTCCTCCTCCTGCTTCCTACAAGATTAAAGTAAAACCTAGGATCTTATAAACAGATCGTATGGGGTAGTCCATTTGTCAGCTGATTTTCAGGGCTTCCATAGCTCACTGTTCTGGTTGTCTCTGTAGGGGAAAATGGGTCACCTGAGGTCAGGTGATTGGCAGATGAGCAGTTCCATTCACATGTCATACTTAGCCTGCAGGGAGTGGAATAGATAGACCAATTTCTCCACCCCTGGTGAAAAAGATGTACTCAACAACTGAACTTATGTGCCCTCCTAATTGCCATGTCCCTATTACCACTTAGATGTACCCAGCAGATCAGGGATGGAAAATTTCTGGCTCTCCATATATTGTTGGACTACAACTCTCATCCTCCCTGACTCATGGCATTGCTGTCTGGAGCTGATGGGAACTGAAACCCAATAACATCTGAGAGGCCACAGATTCTGCTTCCATGATCAAAAAGTGAAGCAATGTTTGTGCCTTTTATATGTCTCAGTAAAAAATAATAATACAATAACTATGTGCAGTATTTTTCTTATTGTGGTTGCAGTGATTTTAAAATGGGACAAATGTTGTAAAGCTTTCCTGTTTACTACAGGCAACTTCTGCTGCTATGTACTTTTAGGGATAATCTCCAGCATTTCAGAAAAAAAACATCAGGCAGACAGAAAATAAGAGAAAGAGTGTTTATTTGATATAATATACACCCTGGTCCCTGGGGTGTTTTAACTATTGCAACTCAGACAGCTATCTTAGAAAAAGTTCCAGTGGTTTGACTTTTCAGATATGATGAAGAATCAAATGGTTCTCCTACAACATCAATAAAAACAATAGTAATTTATTTATACCTCACCCATCTGGCTGGGTTTCCCCAGCCACTCTGTGCAGCTCCCAACAGAATATTAAAAACATGATAAAAAAGGCATAGGCAAACTCGGCCCTCCAGATTTTACGGGACTACAACTCCCATCATCCGTGACCACTGGTCCTGTTAGCCAGGGATAATGGGAGTTGTAGTCCCAAAACATCTGGAGGGCCGAGTTTGCCTATGTCCGTGATAAAAGATCAAACATAAAAAACTTCCCTAAATAGAGCTGCCTTCAGATGTCTTCTAAAAGTCAGATAGTTGTTTATTTCCTTGACATCTGACGGGAGGGCGTTTCACAAGGCAGGCACCACTACTGAGAAGGCCCTCTGCCTGGTTCCCTGTAACTTTGCTTCTTGCAGTGAGGGAACCACCAGAAGGCCCTCGGAGCTGGACCTCAGTGTCCGGGCTGAACGATGGGGGTGGAGACGCTCCTTCAGCTATACTGTCAAACAGTTATGCATATACTTTACTATAATATCTTCTAGAGTCTCTGGTCTGTTGCCTTCTTCCCACCTCCTCCAAATAATATTTTGTCAGAAAATACAGATCCTTCACATAGGTTGCTCATGAATTCATTAAGGAAACATGAGTCACACATAGCAGGTATGAAAGAGGTGCCCAAGGCTTTTCTCAGGCACTAAATGTTATCAGGGTGAGCAAAGGCAGGAATGCCTTGAGAAACGTTAACAGGCATTCTCCAGAAAGCTGAATAAGAAAGATTCCCAGCTCACTGCAATCTGCCTTGAGAGTTGCCACAGATTTCTAAAAATATCTGGAATTTGGAAGCGAATTCTGAGGTCTGCCCTTGTGGATATGGAGGAGGACTCTTGAGAGGAACTGGATTGGATTCATTTTAGGACTGGAGAAAGCCTGGAATGCTTATTTCCCATTCTGGGCTCTCAAAACCTGCACCAAAGCAAGTTTTGGGGTCGATGACCCTGCAATAATACTACAGGCCTAGGTCTAATATGCCCCAATGTGCCAGGTGGTTCAGTCTCTAGGAAAACAGTTATCTAATGTACATGAGGAGGGGACCCAGCAAGTCAGAGCAATTTGTGCCTCAAACCTATTTTTTATGGAGAACTTGATTCTTCAAGAATATTTCCTTCACCTTTCAGTTCCCCTATGAAGGAGGCTCTGCAGCTAGGAAGGTTTTGCATGCAGAAGGTCCTTGATGGCCCTAGATAGGACTGAGAATAACTCATCAGAGCCACAGTCAGTGTAATCAATGCTGAACTACATGGACCAACATTCCATCTAGAGCAGCTATCCTATGTTCCTAAATGCGTCCATTTGTGAATGAGAATTAGCACCCATTTCTAAACTGGTTTCACAATATACCAATTTTTTCGCTCCATAAGACGCACTTTTTTCCTCCTGAAAAGTAAGGGGAAATATCTGTGCGTCTTATGGAGTGAATGGTGGTCCCTGGAGCTGAATTGCCCAGGGGCCAAAAGAGGATCATGCTCTTTATTTTACAAAGACAAAGGGGGGTGTTGAAAGGACCCTGCTCAGCAGCTGATCAGCAAGAGATCGGGAGAGAGATAAGAGTCCCTGGCTCCCTTTCAGCCCCGCCCTCCTTTGTTAAATGTGCTGCAGAGGGAGGTTGTTTGTTTCCCCAGCTACATGAGACTGGCTGATTAGATTATCTGTCTGGAAACTGTAGAAAAGGCTCCCTTTCCTTTAGAAGCTGCAGAAATGTGAGTTGAACCCCATAAAAACAGAGCTTTTCCTCTTTGTTTTTCCCCCTTTGCAAAAGGAGCTTTGCTTTTCCCCCTTTGCAAAAAAACTACAAAACTTTTAGCTGATCCTCAAAAAACAGGGTTTTTCCCTTTGCAAAAAGCTGCAAAACTTTTAGCTGATCCTCAAAAAACAGGGCTTTTCCCTTTGCAAAAAAGCTGCAAAACTTTTAGCTGACCCTCAAAAAAACAGGGCTTTTAGAGGAGGAAAACCAGAAAAAAAAATTTCCTTGTTTCCTCCTCTAAAAACAAGGTGCACCCTATGTTCCGGTGCGCCCTATGAAGCGAAAAATACGGTAATAGGACGAAGACCTACCATCTAATTCATGCAGTGCAATTTTCAATGGTCTTCATATTTGCAAACTGGGAAACGGTCAAGGAAGGGGGAAAACTTTGCAGTTCTTTTTAAAGCAGATTAATCTCGATGAATCATCAAAGCGTATGCGTAGGGTTATTTAGCCCAATCACTAACCCAAACTTTTCTGTCAGGTAGAAAGTGAAGGCAAAACAAATAATCCTGATGACAACGAGGCAACGAGACTAATATTTTGAGATGTATAGCAAATTGCAGTGATGTTCGCTGCAGATGTTGCCATGTGTTTTAATCTGGTTTTAGGTTATCATCCATTCTGATTATTTTGAAAATGTTTTAAATGTTTTCTAACCAGTTTTACTGATAATCTTATTGTTTTATTCCTTTTGTTAACTGCTTCGAGGTTTTTTTGTTTTGTTTTGTTTTTTACAATCAAGCGGCATATGAATTTTATGAAAAAGGGAAATAAAATGTTTCGTTTGTTTCTTTTCCTAAAGAAATGGATCGCCCATCTCTGCCCCTGCCAAATGGCATCCAAGGCAATGTATAAAGCAAAGCACACAGGACACAATGCCATCCATATTTTATATTTTGTAAATGTATACAGTGTAAACTTCTTTCTTCTGCCCCAGCTTTTGACTGGTTATAGCCTGTGGAGGGAGGAAGAAAGCACATCCCTTTCAAAGGATATCCAACAATGGTGGTGATCAGAGTAAGCAGAGACTGCTGCATTTTAACTTTTATTTTGTTATTACTTGCAGCTAGTGTCTTTCAGCTCTGAGCATCTGATTCGCAGACTGTCTGTCCCTAAGCCAGAGGCACGAGAGTAGGAATCCACAGCAGGGGGTAATGTAATGCCATCTTCACTATTTCTCCTCTAAGAAAAACACACAGAGAGATTACTTTGATGGTAGGAGATCTGCCTGCAAACATGCTCAGTTTAGATGGGTAGCCTTTAGGAATTTGGGACAGACAGATGTGTATTGCTGCTATGGAACGGCTTCAAAGACATCAACACAGCTTTGTGTTGTGCCACCTTTCAGACCGGCACACTTCTTAATACAATAGTACTTTTGAATCAGTTTACAGGTGCACAGTTCAGCACCTGGTAAATTCAATGTCAAGCATAGGAGGCAACTCCTAGGGGTCGAGGTCCCTTCAGCCCCCCAATAAAATATTTGAGGGGCCTGCCCCCCCAAGTTGTTGGGCATTGCCATTCAAGTGGTGTGCATGTACCACATCATATGATTATGTGGGCCAGGGCTTACCTCTCCCCCCCCATATTTTATTCAAGTTTGCCCCCCTGACGTCAAGTGATCACCTGCATGTGAAAACTGTTGGTTTTTTGTATTTTGGTTAAAGGGGAAAATAGATAGATACAGTAAAATAAAAGGAGACATCTCAGAATGCCTTGGTACATGTTTTGGGCAAGTATTTTGTGTATGAGTATGAGAAAGAGTGCCCCAGTAGAGATTTAAAATCACAAAACATGCAGCAAACTAAAGCAGGGAAATATAGGCTGCTAGACCTTTAACATACCCCCTTCTAAGTCACTTCCAAAATTTCCTACTTCCCCTTAGCATAGAAAGAGACCACCCATTTCTTCAGTTAAAAATAGTTTACTTACTAACCCTTCAAAGGTCAGATTCATGTGTTTTTCCATACAGCAGCAAGAAAAGACAGGCAGTGTGGTTTAGTTTCGAAACTGGGGAAATGTTTCTAAATTATTTGTCTAGTAGAAACACAAAAAATGGCTTGCTAAAGCCACGTGGTCTAAGCTTGAAGTCGTTGAAGACCTTTCCCTTTTTTCCTTTTTTAAAAAAAATTCGCAAGATGCAAGAGTGAGGGCAAGAAGCTCTCCCCTGGCTCTGATTTGGCTTCAGATATCACCATGTAGTCAAATCACATTGGCTACATTTCATTGCCATTAAGCCAAACCAGAGGGAAGACAACACCTCGTCCTCAGTCTGGTACCTAGTAGGTATAAAAATATGGCACCAAACAGGAGCAGAGAGCAATTGCCTGTGTTGGTGAATGAAGCCAACAACCTCTTAAAAATAAGTCGCAAAATGGTGGTCTCGGTTCAGAACCTGAAAACAGGGTGACAAAGCAAAGGGGGGGCCATTCCACCTCAACCTTTCTTTTGATACCCATCTCTGGCAAAGGATTCGCTGTGATTATTAACTGCGGATGCGGCACATGTGTCTGCATGGAAACAGACTGAAAGAGCGCACCAGAAAGATGAAAAAAAGAATAATTGAAACCTGACCACTAGCAGGAGCTGATTACATTTGGCCATGGATGCATTTCTCAGATTTCATGCTGTGATTTAGGAAATAAGTCCTGGCTGGGATGTCTTTTCGAGGGCATCCCTGAGGAATATCCACATCATTACTATTCCCCTGAAATCAAAGGATGGGAACATCTTTTTAAAAGGGGGAGGGGAGTGAAGGCACAACTGTACCAGATTTCTTTTCTTTCCCCCCCCCAAACTATAGCTGGGAGATCATGAAGTGGGGGAGAGGGGAAATGAAGTTTGGTAGGGGGGGTATGTGTGAACTTTTCATCAATTTGGCCTCTGTTTGCCTCCGAGCCCTGTATCTTCCAAGTTTACCCTTGTCAGAAGCTTCAGCTGCTATAGTTTCACAGCCTTTCAAGAAATAGATAATTGCTTTCCTTGAATCACATGCTTAGTTATATGGAACTCCCACCCCCTTCATTTTTTTTTACCTTGTTCCCCCTCGCATGTGGTTGAAGAACCACCTCGCTCAAAATAATTTAAGATGCTGCACTGGAGATGCTAATGTGCCTTCTAAAGCTGATCGAATGCAGGAGCTCTGACAAGTTCACATTTTGAAGTCCTCTTTGAACTCTGAATCTCTCTCTCTCTCTCTGCATTACAAACAGCGGATGATTATAAAATAGAGCAATAGAGGAGTCTTTTGATACTCTTTTCTCAGCAGTAACCATCAACGCGCAACTTGCTAGGGAGTGAATTTCTGGGTTTTGCCAAGTTCCCTATCAGCAGATGTCTGAGCAAAAGCCGGTGAGTGTTTTCTGTGGCATGCAGTTTATCAGAGACTGAGCTACCAGGCAGAGAAACCCAAAAGAGGGAGTGTTTATGATGAAAGCAAAGAAACGCGGCCTCCCAAATATTACTTTGTCAAAGTCAAAAAACAGTACGTGAAAGCTGCTTTTGCTTTAGGGTGCCAAGTGAAATAACACGCAGAGAATTAACATTGCAGTCCTCTATGTTTCTTTTCAGAAGTAAGCGTCTTTCTGAGTTCAGTGGGACTAACTTTCAGGGAAGTGAAATGTAGATTTGAAGATTCTTAACAGTTGTTCATATGGCATCCTTGTCACCCATGCTGCTGTCCCAAACTTGAAGCATTCTGTATTCTTCCAACCCCTGGATCATCCAAAAAGATGAATTTCGAACTGCTTTTATGAAGAGGTTGCTGGTTCCGATGCTGCTATTTGGATCACATTGCTTGGTAGGACTGGTTCATCATGGAAGTATGTACTAAATCCACTGTCTCTGCCTCCCTGGTCTGTTATCTCCCACTTTTCGTCTTGGGCACACACCATTCTACTTCCATTTGCTGGCGATTGCTGCTGCATTGTGGCTTAATTTTTTTTTAACCTGCCCTTATTGAGCTCAGTGTTCCCTAGCTGCAGGTGCGCCAACTCTAAGGGTTGGAGATGCCATCAGCCCCCTCAATATTCCTTAGCAGGGAGCTCAGCCCTCCCCCATATTGAGGGGGCAGAGGAGGCTGAACTGGTGGGCCGAGTGGGTTGTGGCGTCAAAGACAGGCTCTTCCTGAACACAAGAGAGGAGGAGTCACAGCCATTGAAGCTGCAAGGTTCTGGGCAAGGCCTCCTCCTGACAACACATGCACATTGTGCATTGCGCATGTGACATCACAGGCGTCCAATGCCACCTGCAACACTCATTGCTGGACCCCCAATCTTTGGTCCAAGGTGGCGCCTCTGCCTAGCTGATGGGCAGAGAGCTCGATTTCCCTTGATTTAGATGTGCCACGTCTTTCCCTGAGCTCAGCCCTGCTGGGTTGGTATCCACACACACACACAGTGGGTCCACTTTCACATGTGGGCAGGACCACCCACCTGTCAATCACTGAACAAAAATGTCCGCCACCCCTGCAGCACATGTTCAGTTTCTGTATTGTTATTCATTGTATATTATTGTTCTGCAGTAGCTGGCTGGGTCTTTGTATGGCTTTGTATAATAACTACTTACATGCTTTGACATTTTTTTGTGTGCACACCTGATACATATATCACCACTGGCGGAGGAACAGGGGTGCGGGGGAGCGCACCGCCCCCAGCGGCACGTTCCCGGTGGGGTGCCATCATGGCTGCCCCCCGCACTGGGCGCCACACCCTGCAGGCGGTGTGCCACACCCCCAGGACGCATGCCACACCCCTACAGGTGGTGCGCCACACCCCGGGACATGCACCACACCTCTGCGGGCAGCGTACCACGCCCCCAAGACGCGTGTCACACCCCCGGGATGCCACGCCCCCAGGACATGTGTCACATGCCCAGGATGCCTCGCCTGCTCTCCACCACCACCACCCTGCCAGAGCTTGAAGCTCTGCCACTGTATATCACACATTTTATATTTCATTGGTTCAGATTTTTCCCTCTCTCCCTCTTTCTCCTCTGCCACCCCTCTGTGTGAGTTTAGGATTCTCTTCTCCATTGCTTTTTTGTTTGGGGGGGGGGGATCTTCCAAGTACAAGCTGCTCTTGCATGTCAGCCACCAAACAAGTGCTAAATGCCATTGCATAACCGCCACCAAATGCTGCCAAACATATACAGTTGTCAGTGTTGCCTGAAATCAAGTACAATATCAGATACCAGATTGCGATGCTTAATGTAGAAAATTCAGGATGTTCTTGAATTATTCAACATTTAACATTTGCAGGGGAGAATTGGGCTGAGGAAGGGCTTCCTGATTTTCACAAAGAGCAGCTTCAAGTATTTAAACGGCTTTGTATTCATCGCCAGGCTGCCCCCTTCTGCTCCCTGAAACATGTTCTGCTTACATGACCTGCAGCTTAAAACTTCTTGTTTCTGTTATTTGTACCAGATTTCTCTGGAGTCCTAATGAGTGATCTACTGCTGCAATGATGAGTGAGTTAAGGCATGTCTAGAGACTGATGTTTTTTTGTAGTACGTTCCAGGAAACAGTAAGTCCCTTTCCCTGCAGGGTCACTGCCATGCTCATCACAGGAAGTGAGCCGCGAGGCCTCATCCTGCAGGAGTCCATATCATCCATTCAGATTGGTGGAGCTCCGGTGTGTGTCAAAGCACTTACTCATCTGCATTGTAGAAATCAGAAACACTATACCTCATCCATGAAATTACAGCTCTCTGAACATGGTGTTTGCTTGTTTGCTTGAAATGAGGAAGAGGGGGACTTTATGCCAAGGTGATGATGGACAGAGTCATATGGATGAATTCGTAAGGCCAGATGGGAATAACCTATAAGCAGAGGCCCATCCAGACTTGGTTCCCCAAATGGCAGGCCTGTCGTGATGAAAGACAAAAGAGGTAGGCCAACTTGTGCCACTGTCCCATTTCTCATTTTCAGGAGTCCAGGTTCCCAGCTCGATAACACAGAATGTGTAGGGAATTAAAAAGGAAGATTTATTGCAAAAACAAACAGATAGCTGCAGATGACTCTGACAAAGCCTCAGGCATCATTACTCAAGACGACCCTTCTGAAGACTCCTTCCTATGTCGACAGAACTTTCACTCCTTATGTCTTTTGTTTTGCTTCCTATGTAGAAACCCACCCATTCGTCGACCTCTTCTTGCTCTGACAAACTGTCTACTTTCCTGTTCGTGTCTGTTGGAAACTCTTGAGAGCTTTGGCTGGGTTCCAGCCCATTGCATTGTGCACTGACAGCTGTTCAGCCTGTGCCAGATCTAGCTCTCTCACTTCTGCAGCAGGCTGTGAATTTACACAAGGAGCTGGCTCATTCCTGACACTCTTTTTATAACTTTTTAAAATTATTTTTATTTATTTTTACCGACATGGGACACACTGTTTAGTCATGCAAAGTTACAAAATTATTATTTTGTATGGCTTTATGGTTGTAGCCTCTGGCGGCAAGTGGCTACTCCAGAAGGATGGCATTTGGGTTATACACCCCAGCTCCTTAAATTAAACATGTTTTGCAAGTGGAAGAGAGAGAGAAAGAAGGTTGGCTGAGTTTTTTTCCCAGCTGAGTTGCAAAAAGCAGCCGGGGGGGGGGGAATCTGTAAGGGCATGCTGTTGTTCTGCAAAAAGCAGCCTTGGGAGGATCTGTAAGGTCATAATGTTGTTTCAATACTAGCAATTCTGGCCGCAAATTTTACATTTGTAGATCAACATGTATCTTATTTGCAGGCACTTTTAAATGCTGAGCTCTGAGGAAGTAGCGGGGGGGGGGACGTGATACAATAACCAAACAGATATACTACACAGCAAAAAGTCAACGGTAGCTGCTATTGGCAGAACTGCATATTGTACTCAACAGACCTGAGGCCACCAAGATGTTTTCGGTCAATTAATGAATGAAGCGATGGAGGATGGATTCCAGAAAGAAGTCCTCCCTCTCCCCCCCCCTCCACCATCCTGCTCCAGAAGATGAGGGCAGCAAAAGGTCTTGTAGCTTTTGAGCTGGCTACAATTAAGATTGGACGGACAGTGAAATTTCAAATTTTAGGAAAACCCAAATTCAAAATTGGGACATGCAGGTTTGAGTAAAACAACCACAGTTCTACAAGTGGCACGCCTAGTATATTCAGCACAATCCCTGCTTAACGTGAAAAAGGTTTAATCCAGCTTCTTGCGGTTCTTAAAATAGGCGCAGGGAGGAAAGGCAGTGAAATGACGAAAATATGAGTGCTAATTCTCCACGGAGTTAGCCTCATGCAGGTTGCTATTAATTACGGAAATAATTTTAAAAGGGCTTCTAATAACCTTTATTGCTGTCCTGTATGTTTTCTCTCTCTCTTGAAACGCTTGTATTGCTCAGATTGTGTGTGTGTGTGTGTGTATGTGTGTGTTTCAGATTTCAAACAGCAAAACAACATTAGCCACTGTCCCTGCTTTTATCTTCAGTGTGAACTGACAGCTGTGGAAAGCTGCCTGCCTCTCCCTTAGGACCGTTCCATGAGTCACATTGTGTCACACCATCTTTTATTTTCTCTAATACAGTAGGAAAGAGAATAATCACCAGTTTAGAGGGAATATAAACCTCGGTTGCTAAACGCAAACTATTTTAGGAAAAGGTGCTACAGACTAGCCTACCAATGGTCCATATAAAGTTGAACACAGTTTATATCCCCCCAGGATATTTTTGTAGGCCACCTGAAATCATTTGGAAAGGATGGGGTCACAACAAGCAGTTCGGCATTAGAGGTCAGAACTGATGGGAAGTTAGTTTGCTTATTTTTTAAAATAAATAAATAAATTCATTGCTTAGAAAAATCCATCAACTGATATAATTAATAATAATAATAATAATAATAATAATAATAATAATAATATATCAATACCCCGCCCATCTGGCTGGGTTTCCCCATCCACTCTGGGTGGCTTCCAGAAAAAAATTAAAAATACATTAAAACATCAGCCATTAAAAACGTCCATAAACAGGGCTGCCTTCAGATGTCTTCTAAAAGTCAGATAGTTGTTTAATTCATTGGCATCTGATGGGAGGGCGTTCCACAGGGCGGGCGCCACTACTAAAAAGGCCCTCTGCCTGCTTCCCTGTAACCTCACTTCTCGCGGTGAGGGAACCGCCAGAAGGCCCTCGGCACTGGAACTCAAGTGTCCGGGTTGAACGATGGGGGTGGAGACGCTCCTTCAGGTATACTGGGCCGAGGCTGTTTAGGGCTTTAAAGGTCAGCACCAACACTTTGAATTGTGCTCGGAAACGTACTGGGAGCCAATGTAGGTCTTTCAAGACCAGTGTTATGTTGTCTCGGCAGCTGCTCCCAGTCACATCTAGCTCCTGCACTCTGGATTAGTTGTAGTTTCCGGGTCACCTTCAAAGGTAGCCCCACGTAGAGCGTGTTGCAATAGTCCAAGCGGGAGATAACTAGAGCACGCACCACTCTGGTAGTGGGCTGGTTGATCATTTGGACACAAGTCCAATGTGTATGCCAAACCTATTCTTCTGTAATCAACAGAGTAGTGGCCTCATTTCAATCATCAAAGCTTGCCTCATCTTTTTATTCACTGCTGCTCCCTACCAGTGGAATGCAGTGATTTTTTGTTGTTGTAGGGGAACAGTTAGGGCCAGAGGTGCCAGCTTGTGGAGAGCAACTGGGGTGCTGATATCATGCACGTGACTTTGTAACATCCCGATGTCACGTGTGTGAGCATCATGCCTTCTTCTCTAAGCATGGTAGAAGCTTCCTGAGCTTTGGGATGGAGGCGCCAGGCCTTTGACAGGATGCTGGAGCCATACTGCCTCCTTCTCAAAGCCCACCCAGCTTTGGGAAGGTGGTGGGAAGGGTCTTGGACCCCAAGAAGACATCAAGCCTCCCTCCAGTGTCAGTGTGGTGTAGTGGTTAAGAGCAGTAGACTCATAATCTGGTGAACTGGGTTCACGTCTCCACTCCTCCACATGCAGCTGCTGGGTGGGATATCAAATCCAAGCTCCTCTTCTTCTTCTTCTTCTTCTTCTTCTTCTTCTTCTTCTTCTTCTTCTTCTTCTCCTCCTCCTCCTCCTCCTCCTCCTCCTCCTTCCTAAACCAGCAGAAGCTTCCTGGGCTTTGGGAAGAAGGTACCAGATTTTAATATTTTAACACTCTAATTTACTGGGAACATTTAGGGGACTAGCCTAGACCTGTCTGCTGACCACACACCACCGCTCCCTAACCAGTGCCTTCAACACAACTGGAGCCATAATCAAATTCCACTCCTTGTGTGGAACTAGAGGAGCTGCTTGATCTCCTCCCAGGATGCCACATAGAAGTAACTGCCTTATAAAATACAGGCTTAGTTTTTAAAAGGGAGGGAGATCAAACGAGAGGATCAAAATGCCCAGGAAACTGGGTTAGAGCAGGTGGGCTTGCCATGAAAGTAAGGAAGGTAGAGCAAAATAAATTCACTGTTCAGGGGCAAGACCCTTTTTCCTTAGAAGCAAAGGAGATGCAAATGTTAAGAGCTTTGTGGAAACAGCTTTGTGGGAATCTGATTAAAGTCATTATAATTTCATTGACCTGTGTTGGCAGTTTAAACAAACACACGCACAAAAATATTCCTATGCTTTTGCACTCCTGGTTTTCTGCGCTCCCGTTTGCATGTGTGAAAGAGGAAAAACTTGCCAATGCGCCATGGAAGGCTTTGAAGACGCATCAGTCGGGAAGTCATTACACTGCCGAGGTGGATCTTTACATTGCAATTTTCATATCATATAAAATATCAGAGAGGACTGGGTTCAAGAGGTTCTAATTAAAAGTTTCAGTCCGGGTGGATCAAAGCAGGTGGAAGCTCCCAACTTTATTAAATGCCACAGCTTAGTTGCAGAGAGCATGTTCAGAGTCTGGTTAAAATAAAGTCCTGTACAACAGCAAGGTGAAATCTCTGCTAGCAGTCTTGCAGAGCTACTTCCAGTCAGAGCAAGCAACAGTTGGTTATACGTATAGGCCATTCTTTATCTCTTTAGTCTGGGGTCCTCTTTCTTGCATTTGACACTCTTTTCTATGATATATATATATATATATATATATATATATATATATATATATATATATAAAATTCCCAGAACAAAAGATTTTTTTTTATCAGCCTGTGACCTTAACAATTCTCCAGTTGGCCTGTGCTTGGTAAGGTATTGCTAAAAGCGTCTTGGAAATCCAGAAGGCTGCATTCGGTATGACACACAATACAGCAAATCTCTGCTTTCATTTTAAAAACTTATCCAGGGGCTGCAAAGAAAAGCCAGAAAATGTGGGCAGATACAAGAAAGGATAGCTCCTTACTGGTTAAGGAAGTGGGAAAGCGATCGCAGAAAAAAATCTCGTGTTTTGGTGCAGAGCTAAAGCAATGGGTAGGGTTAATTCCAGACATGTTGATCATGCTGCTAGAAAAAGTATTAAAAAACAAATGGACTTACTTCCAAAATCTACTTTCAGAGTGTTTTTAATGAATCGTACTGGCAACTGTAGTGAGAAAAATATGAGAGCCAACAACGATTAATTTTAGCAGTTTTCATGTATCCAATGAGCCAGGGGCAAGAAAAAGTAGCCGTCCACATGTGGTTGGACTACAAATTCCATCAACTGATTGTTGGCCATGCTGGCTGTGAAATTATGGTAGCTGGAATCCAGCAACATCTGGAGGGCTGGAGGGCACCACTTTGGCTAACTTACCTGCAATAGACAATTTGCCACTTAATGTGTTTTGGTCACAGCAGGCTTCCTGTGTGGTCAGGATCTTGCAGAGTTGAATGCTTCTGCAGATGGCTCCTCCCTGGGAGATGGAACCCCACAAAGCAGTTTCCATCAGTCACTGATGATTCCCTGGAATCACACATGCATAAACTCCGGAGTGGAGTTTAGGGTGCCTAAATGAAGATAGCCTGGCTAAGGTTGGGTCTTTCTCTCCTACACTCCTGAAGAACTACAGGCTTCAAAAAAATGAATTTTTGTACATTTGCATCCAATTATGCTTTTTTTTGCAATATGCTTCCCAAAAGGGCAAGCTAACTTGCAGACCAAATACTGAAGCAGTCCACTAACGTCACCACTATATGAGTGGAGAAAAGTGGTAAGTCTAGCCCAACGCAGTATTGGGTCTCGCTACTTACCACAAAATAAAATACCTCACAGCTGAACCTGTAATTCCTTGGAGAAAACCAAGTGCATTTGAGATGAGGTGATATGAAAGTTATAATGTGGTGTTTTTTTTATCATCGAGGTATTAGGTCGCATGTGCAAACTCACTTTGTCCAGAAGGCAGAAGGGAAAAATAGAGAACAGCAACAGGAATTGTGGATTTTCTGAGTAGGTTTCACATGTAACCCAAACCGTGATTATGCAAAGAATTTATTCCACATACAGCCCAAAGTGACTTCTCAAGAATACATGGACAAGTGCTGTTAGAATATTAAGCTTTAAAAGACAGTACAGCATTCTTCTGGGAAGAAGAAACCAAGAGAAGTTTTTGACCTGAGAATCTAAGAATATGGATGAAACCTAACAGAGGGAGACTGGTCCTCCAAGTACTGTGACAGCCAGAAGAGAAAGACCCTCTGATTGGCCTGACCCCACGAGGCAGGAACAACAAGGCACTCTTTGAATGTACAAGGCAGAACATGTAAAACAAAGCAAAGGGAAAAAAATTTATGCTATGTATAACCCACCTGTGGAACTCATTACTGCAGAAGGTCAAGGAGTCAAACAGTGCATCTGGATTTTCAAAGATCTGGAGAGAGCTGTGGTCATCAATAACATCAGTAGCTATCCAGGCAAAGATAATATTATTCTAGCCTCATAATTCATGGTGTCAGTTGATCGTTCACAGAGGTTGGTCGGGAAACTTTTGCCTCTTCGGTATGGCATTGCACAAGCTGGCCTCATGTTTGCTGCCTCCTCTGAGTAATTGGAGAAATTATTACTAGGAATGCAGCTTATTGGATCACCAAAGCTGCACAATCTCATTAAATGTAGTATGCATTAAGATACATTAGTCTGGGCTGTAAACTGTGTTCTTGTCAGAGCATCGAAACAGTGGCAGACCTTGGCGTCTCAAATTTCAGTGGCATCCTGTGTGATGCCCAAATCTGGCTTAGATGTTGCAACGAACCTCACTGTCACACTACCCTCCCCTGTTACTAAGATTATTTATTTTTATTTTTTGGTCAGGTGTTCCGGGTCAAACTAATTAACCACCCCCACCTGTCCCTCGGAGGTCCGTCAATGAAGTTAACTCCCTTGTAGATATAATATGGGAGAATCTGAGTAACTGGAGTTTCTTTGTCCAGCTGCCGCAGCCGTTTATATTCCTTGCTCTGGGCTTCAGGGGTTAAACACCTTTTTGCCTACAACCCCAGGGTCTCTCTCTCTAGATCCCTCACTGTAGCAGTCTGCTAAACCCTTTAGCAACTCAGTGGCATACACAATGTTTCAGCCCGCTAGCCCCTCCTGAGTGAAACCCCTAAGACACAAATTCACACCCCACAGGACAGTTTGGTCTCTTCCCTGGGTTCACCTCTTCATGAGAAGTTATAACCCGCTGGACCCAAGAACCGACAACGACTGACTTATAGCAACACAAACTAGTCTTTATTTTCTTTTTAGAGCATAACGGTTTCAGAGAATCAAATGTTTAAACGTAGTTTCATAACAGCATAAAAGGTTTTCTATTCAGTATAACATACTAAACCTTCGACCTAGCCCAACCTACCCACCACTATCCTGGTCTCTAACCCTCTCTTCCCTCAGTCACCACTCACTCTCTCTTTCTCCTTCCTTGACCAACTGCCGGTTCCCTCCTTTTAAAGGGCGAAAAGTCCCGCCTCCTGCGAACGAGCTGCCATTCACACAGAGTGTATTTTAACTCCTAATGCGCTGGGGTTTCTGACCATACCCTGACTTAGGGCAGATCCGTTACAGATGTCATAGCTGTATTGCCTGCCCCCCCCCCAGTGCCCCAGAAGCTCTGTGTCTGGTGCAACCACACCAGGCATAGGCAACCTTCGGCTCTCCAGATGTTTTGGCCTACAACTCCCATGATCCCTAGCTAACAGGACCAGTGGTCAGGGATGATGGGAATTGTAGTCCGAAACATCTGGAGAGCCGAAGGTTGCTGACCCCTGAACCACACCATTTGCACTCCTATAGATCTGCCTTTGCTTGAAGATTCAAACCAAGAACCTCACAAGCTCAGACGCTGCTGTAGACTGTGTTTGCTCAGAACTTCGTTGAACCAGGGAGCACCCACACACCTTGCAGTAATTGGCAGTCAGCATCAAGTCTCTGGATTGGCCAGATTCAGGAGCTGAGTCTTTTGTTTTACTGCTAGCTGCTGGGAATTTTGTCCTTGTCTGGTCAACAGAATAATACTTGTCTGCTTCCCACAGCTCCAGCAACAAAGCTCAATTGCCCTACTCTAAACTTGGACTGAGTTTTGCCCATACCCATCTGCCTCTGACAAATATTTTCAGGTCTCTCAGTCACCATAAAAAAGATTATCATTGCAGTTCCAGGTTTTTAAAGAAGCTCTTTAAATCATACTACCTGCGAAACTATTTCTCCAGCAACTGGTAACCGAAGATATCATAATACCCCATCGTAATTTGTAGAAATTCATAGGTTTTCCTCCATGAACTTGACTAAACCCTGAATCGTCATTGCAAAGTTCTTATCTATTTAATATAAAGCAAGGTTACTCAGTTCGTAGGCACCGAACACTAGGCTGCTTGTGGATGAACAGTATCCACAGCATGAAAGTAACTACAAGACGGGTGGAGAATTAGCTCCAACTCATAATAACTAGATACAATATTTATCTCTATAATTCCAAACTACACTTCCATTGTCTGGAATCTGCACTCCTGTAAGTGTTAATCATGAGTGCTGAATCTGACCCAGTATTTGCTGCTTCCTTTTCCAGTTTATTCTCATTTCTGTTTCCCCCTTCCCGAATCCCAATGAAAATATTCCAAACACCATCTTAACCCTCCTCCTCCCACCATTCCAAGCCAAGTACAGCACATTTGGTCATGCAGACCCCACTATGTCCTACAACAAACAATTTTCATCTTCCCACTCGGGCTCACCCTGGACTTTACCAGCTTTTAATTTAATATGTTGATCTGTGGAGGACTGTAAGCCATTGTTAGCTAGGCAAAAGGAAATGTCATCAATTCAACCAAAGCAATGGATTACAGCTTTGATTCTAAGTGGTGCTTAAGTCTTTGTAGTATCCGTGATACGAGGAACCTTGGAATGATCAATTCCAAGGTTAAGTTGTTCTCTGGATTATAACAAACCAGCCTCTCCAGCATTCCACATATGAAAATAGGAACATGCCAAGGCTATCCACTTGAAATCTCTACCCCTTTGCTTTCCTATGCCTGTTGTACACTGTGCTAATTTTCTCTGCATTTCCTGTTTTTTTTTTCCAGCTTTGGAGGCAACTTGTAGTAATGGGTAATTATAGATTTAAATATTGTCTTCCAACTCACATTGTTTAACAGCTAAGAAAGGAAGTTCTGAACCAAGCTCCAATTGCATCTCTGCCTATCACTCACTAGGCAGCCTTAGTTCACCACAACTCCCAGGCAGGTCCTATCTGCAAACTCTGACTAATTGTGCTAGCCATTACAGATGTGTTTTAAGGATTACTGCAATAATGCACGGAATGCTCTTTGAACACTCCAAAGCTGCAATCCTAAACATAGTCACTGGTTATGACATAGCATGGGGTGGTGGTTGTACAGCCAACGGGGCCATTGCTCCGGGAACAAAACTGTTAGAGGCACAAAATTTCAACACCCGGTACTGCCTCCATACAGCTGTGCACCTCCGGCACTGGGCTCCATTGAAAACGGCTTCTCCGTGCAAACCAGGAAGCAACCTCTCCAGACAACGAAATGACACTTCTTATCTCCACGGCTGCAATCTCCCGAGAGACACGGACACTATTAGGCAGTTGAATGTGCCTGCATCTGTTTCCCGGGTGCTGGCAACCCACGCTACACCACTTGCTACTGTGGAATAAGCCCCAATGAGGCTTACTTCCGAGTAAAGATATATAGGATTGCACTGTAAAATACCACATAAACACTATGACTAACTGAATTAACAACACATATTAACCTTGTTAGTCAAACTGCAACAGTACTAAAAAGAGTTATTGCTATACTAAAAGGAGCCAGCATGCTTACAGGGATGGGTGTGTTTGGGATGGCGTCAATGCACCAGCGGAGTCAATCTGACACTCCTTTCGATGTGTTTGCACCGCGTTGCCTTCCCTAGCGCATGACCCCTCTCCCTCCCAGTTTGGCAAACAGTAACTCACCTGACAGAAGTTCAGGCGAGTGCCTCCACTACATCTTATAGGAAATATAACAACAGCCGTCGAGTGTGAGGGAAAAGTCTTATAAAGTTTATGCTGGAAATTATGGGAGCGATGGGTCCAGAATTTGATTCAAAGAAGTTATCATATGTTGCCTTTGAGAATAAACTCTTCCAAGGCTGCTTTCAAGAAAACACAAAAATACAATAAAAAAAAACACACGCGCGGGGGACTGCCACTCCTGCCCGCATTGCTAGCCAACCCCAATTACCTGTCAAACTCCCAGCTCATTGCCAACCCAGTTCCTTTACACCTCGCCCAAATTCCCGTCCCCTCACAGCTCATCCAATGCCACCCACTCCCAGATCTTGCCCTCCCAAAAAAACCTTACCCCATAGCTTGCCCACCTCCCTGTTACTGCTATCACTGGTTGTGGGGGAGGAGGAGGGAAATGCAGGAGAGAAAGGGTGTATTTCTCTTCCCACACACACCCCTGCTGCCCGCATTTGCAGGTTTCCTGCTGGCGGCAGCAGGGTGAGGGAAGATCCCCTTCATTCCCCTCACTCCTGCCAGCAGCGGTGAAAGAGGAAGCACAGCAAGGCCTGCCTGGGCTGCACCAACTGTGCTCTCTGCCAGTCATACCGCCTGCCTGGACCAGCGGCCGGCATTCGATGGCAGCAGCGAGAATGTGAGAATGCCTGCCTGCGGCTCCTGCCTGCCTGCTCACTTGCTTCACCATGAACCTTCATCAGCATGACAATGGACAAGCGCAAATATAGCATAGAACAAAATGATATACCAGGAGACCAGCAACACAAACACAAACAAACATATGGCAGCCCACCTGAAAGGACTAAAATGCAACCTAAAAGCCAACAAGCAAACAAACAAACAGGAACAAGAAGGCATGAATGCTGTCTTTTTCCTGGCTGCCAAATGCCTTCTAGTTTTGACCTTTAAAGTTTGGGACCACAATACCTAACGAACCACCTTTCCCCATATGAACCTGCCCTGAGATCATTATCTGTGGTCCCTTCTGTGTGGCATCCACAGGACAGAAGCAAGGGAAGGGGTCTTTTCTGTGGTAGCTCCCCCCCCCAATATATGGAAGGCTCTCTCCAAGGAGGACTACCTGTCTCTAACCTTGTTATCATTTTGGTGCCAGGCAGACGTTCTCATTTTCCTGGTCATTTGGGAGGTATCCTTTATAGCATCAAATTTCTTTTTGATAATGCTTATGTGGTTTTTTGGGTTTATTACTTGGTTGTAAATCACTTGATTTTTTTTAAAAAGTGAAAAGTGATGTAAAATTTAGCAAACCTTAAACCAAAACCAAGAAGGAGAACCTTTCAAGGAAAAGCCAATGGGAAAATGTGAGTCTTAAGGTCTTTCCAAAAAGCTATACACTGTTGTAGTCTGGCACAGACCAAAGGGGAATGAAATCCCAAGCCATGGAGAATGCCCTCTGCCTTGTTCCCAACAGCCGAACGGCTCCTGGCAGGAGGCAAATGAGAAAGGCCTCAGTTGTTGACCTCAGAGGTTGGGCAGCCTAGTGAAAGTGATCTGCTCTGTGATCTTTGGATAAAGGGCGGTAGATAAAGTTAATGATAAATAAGTGTAGCAGGCCTTCAAATAACCTGGATCCAAACTGCTTTGAGGCTTTAAAACTCATAGCCAACACTTAAAATTGGGCTCAGAGGTGCTCCAGTAGCCAGTGCAGCTGATACGGGGATCACATGATATGGATAGCTCAGTTGGTTAGAGTGTGGTGCTGATATCGCCAAGGTCACAGGTTCAATCCCCGTATGGGACAGCTGCATATTCCTGCATTGCAGGGGGTGGGACTAAATGTTCCTCAGGGTCCCTTCTAACTTGACAGTTCTAGGATATGACCACCTGGGTCCCAACAGAGCTTGAGCAACAGCATTCTGAGCCCAAGGCTGGCCCAATTCACACTGCTCTCAAATGGCTCCCTGCTCTCAGCCTCCAAGTTAAGTAGGTGCATGACATACAAGGCCAGCCAAGTTCTTTAGGCACCCGAAGCAGAAAATCTGAGAAACATCTCCCTCCCTGACAGCGAAAAACAATAACAAACCTGCTGCCCTTTCCTGACACCAAAAATCTCCTGCCCGAAGCAGTGGCATCATGCCACCTAATGGTAGGGCCGGCCTTATCTGGAACAGCAGAACCATTTTGAAGCTGAGCACAGTCAATGAGCGGAACAGAGGGAGCTGCTTTATACCAGGGGAGCCAACTTGAATAAAATATTTCGGGGGGGGGACAGGTAAGCCCCACCCCGCATAATCGATCACATGACGCCGTGCACACTCACCATTAGAATGGCAATGCCCATCGACATGGGAGGGGCAGCCCCCTCTAATATTTTATGGGGGGGGCCACTACTGGTCCATCTGATGGGCTTCTACCAAGCCACACCATTAGTCCATCTGATGGGCTTCTACAGAGCCACACCATTGCTCCATCTGATGGGCTTCTACAGAGCCACACCATTGGTCCATCTGATGGAATTCTACAGAGCCACTACTGGTCCATCTGATGGGCTTTTACCGAGCCACACCATTGGTCCATCTGATGGGCTTCTACAGAGCCACACCATTGGTCCATCTGATGGGCTTCTACTGAGCCACACCATTGGTCCACCTGATGGGCTTCTCCTGAGCCACACCCTTTGTCCATCTGACGGGCTTCTACTAGCCACACCATTGGTGCATCTGCCTCAGCACAGCCTGCACTGACTGGGCAGCACCTGCTGTCCACTGTCTCAGGCAGGGCCCTTGTCCCCCCCTCCCTTCACCTGGAGATGTTGAGGCCCTTCCGCAAGAGTGTGGCCCCGCATTAGAGATTCACCTCCCCCCGCAGGTCATGAGACTGCCTCACCCCACCGTCTCTCCCCCTCACCGGCTCGTTGCCTTTCATTCCTCAAACTCCTGAGGGCTTGCCCGGAAGACTTCCCAAGAAGAGCGCGCCTTTCTCTGCCACGCGAGGAGGCGGCGGCGGCGGCGGCGGCAAAGGAGGGGAGGCGGGCGTCTTCCAGAAAGGCCTCCTCCTTCTCCTCCTCGCACCTCCCACCCCATTCACTCGCGAATCGCTGGATGCCTGCAAGAGGCGCCTTCGCTGCTCCTCAGCCCTTCACCTCCCTGTCCGCAGAGCTGCGGCTCCGGCTCCCGAGGCGCCGCAGGAAGAGCAGGGCGCACCGTTGGCGCGCGCGCGCGTGTGTTTTGTGAGGTTAAAAGAAAAAAAGCCGGCAGGGCTGTGTGTGTTGTGTGTGTTTCTGTTTCTACATCTTTCTCGGCGAGTTTCCATTCCCTCCAAGGACTGCGGGACGCTGCTTTAGGGACCGAGTCCGCCGAGGGAGAGCTGCCCTCCGGCTGCCTCGCCTTCCTCCACGCAGGAGTTTGGAAGTGATGAGAGGGAGCTTCGGCGCCGCGCAAGTAGCTTCGGCGGCGGAAGGCGGACGGAGAAGCGGCGCCGTGGCCCCCGAAGCCGCCCGCTGCGTCGCTTCCCGACTAGACTCGGCGCTGGCGAGCAACTTGGCGCATCCATTTCGCCTTCTCTTCTGAGCCGGTAAGGAACCGATGGTTTCTTCTTCTTCTTTCCTCTTCTTCCGTCGCCAGTTCGGGAGAGCTCAGAGCGTGAGACTCCGCTTCAGGGTCGAGAGTTCGAGTCCCGCGCGGGGGGCCAAAGGTCCCTGCATTGCGGAGGGGGTTGGACTAGATGATCCTTCCGACTCTGCGTTCTTGGCAAGCGGTGCCAACTTGAATAAAACATCGGGGGGGGGGGAGGTAAGCCCTCACTGCACAATCGATCACAAGATGGGGCACCCATCTTTTTGCCCATCAACTTTTTGGGGTTGGGGGGCTCAAATATGTTATTGAAGGGACCTCGGCTCCTAGGAGTTGGCTTCTACGCTTCCCATGTTTGTCTTGGTTCGGTGGGTCGGTTGGTTTGCCGCTTCTCTCTCTCTCTCTCTCTCCCCCCCCCATACCCCTCCACCTCTCTTCTTGTTTGGTCTGCTGCAAATGCTAATGAAACCCTGTTATTTGCACACACACACACACACACACGAAAAGTTGGCAGGTCCGTTACTATGGGAGCACCATGCCAATGTGGCGGCACATGGACGGCGATGCGCTCTTTTAAGCTGGGGATGGGAGTTCTTGTCATTTCTCTTCCTCTTTTTTTGCGCATGGATGGGATGCTAAGTGGATGCGAGCAATCCAGGTGCTTGACATCTTTGCTGCCACTTTAGGCAAGGTAAAGAGAGGGGCGCCTTCTGCTGATGCCACTGGGAAGCCCTTTGAACATCCTAAAACACCTCCACCTCGACACACACAAAATCACACGCGCCTCTCGCTACGAAGCAGAGAAATCCTAAAAACAATAATGATAGCCTTCTCTTTGGATTTGATATGGACCTCATAAGGCAGAAGGAATGCCTCCAGGAGTGGGAGGGGGGGTCGGGATACTGATCTAGAGAACGTACACAGTTGAAACGAGGTCTTTCCTTGAGGAAAAGTCGGGAGAGCAAGGAAGAGTTGATGGAGATGGCACAGAAACCTGGTAAAGCATGGAATGCTTTGCGCCTGAAGAAGAGGCAGTGTGCAAGGTGAATGAACGTGGGATGCTGAAGTTGAGCAGCTGTAGAAAATTCAATCACAGGGTAGAACACGTTTCTGGCAAAACTATATGTATTGAAACACGTTGCATGTATGCATTGTGCATGTGTGTGTGTGTGTGTGTGTGTGTGCATAACCTCACCCCCAAGCATTCCTGCATGTAGCGTTTTTTATTTGAAGGTTTGCATCTGGGCATAGAGGTCAGCGGTTGTGGAATGAGGTCTTGACAGTGCTGCAATAAAATCCATATTTTATGGAGAGTTAAATGCAGTGCTTTGTAAGTGCAACTGGATGTTCATCTATGGTCCCTCCTGGTGACATTCAGGGATCAAGAAGTTTAATGGCTTAAATTGCACTCATCCCAGCAGCACATCTGTTACCTTTAACCAGAAAGGAAACAGGAGATGTCTCTTTATGGCACCTAGGATTTAAAGTTTTCTTATCACAAGATCTTAATGGGGCACGGGGGGGGGGCATGCTCTTCAGCCTGATCCAAGAGAGTAAGGGCAATTCATTTGTTTGATGGAGGGAGGGGGGAGCCTTAGTGCAGTTCTTGTGCGAATAGCACACCCTTAACGGAAACTGCTATACGTGTGTGCTCCATTCATTGCGTACTCAGACGAAACTGTGCACAGGAGTAACTATGCCGTTCGTGATTACTGCTTTGGAAGTTGTGTGCAGAGCTGTGTGCTCAATCTTTATACGGAGATCTTGTGTGCGCACAAGGGATGCAAGATGTTGATGCAGGAACACAATAGGGATACTCTCATAGTTAAGGATTTATGCTGTGTGTGTGTGTGTGTGTGTGTGTGTGTGTGTACATACGGAGTCTTGCCATTGCTTCTGCTTTCTTTTCTTTGAGGCATATGAGACAATGTGTACCGGGAAAGGATTGGCTGGAATGTACATTTCTGGGTTCACATATATGCATATTCTTCATGACAAAGACTTGCTTCGTGGGGTAGAATTTCAACAGCGTATATGGTTTCTGCCAGAAAGTGTTTGCATGGAACTTTAAGGGCTCCATACATTCGATTAGCAGCCCCTCCCTAAAAGAGTGATGTTTTACAGATCACTCTTTCTCTCTCTCCCCCCCCCTTTCTTAAGGGGGGAGGGGGTTGAATGAGTCCATAGCGTTCAGTTGGGAAGGAGGGTGGGCTAAGTCCAGATGAGTCTGGTGGGATGAGATCAAACAGATTCCTTCACCCCTGATATATAAACACAGATTTCCATCGGGCTGCCACAGTGAGAGCATCTGATTGAATTGGCACATATAAGCAACTCCAGTCCAGTGTCCTAATAAATAACTGCAAGACCAAGTCTCTTTATTCTGATACCATCAGGCAGGCTCTAGCACTTATCTGCTTCTTGGTTTTAAATTGCACTGAGAGTCCTTTGGCCGAAATTTCAAGTGATTTGCGACCCAAAACTAACTGGTTACTCAGAAATAACAGTCAGAGGCAGTGGGGAAAGAAAGTCTTAAAGGCAAGTGGAAATGATTCAGTCTGATGGTGGCTCCCTGCAGTTATCCTGTGCAGCCATTCGAGGCTCTTGAAAGCTGGTGCACCCTCTAGGGACTTGCTAGCTGGTTTTTTCCCCGTTATAGCGGTTTTCACACCAGTTTCCTGTTATCTCGTATCTCAAGGCTAGCCATCAAAGATTGTATCTATAGCTTGCCATTAAAAAGTGAGAGCAACAGAGAAGTTTAAACCCGCATCGTTCTCTGTTAAAAACCTGCACTTCTCAGCATCCACCTCCTCACTCCTAAATCAGATTCTCAGTCGCCAGTGGAAAAAAATGTTTAGTATTTCTGCAGGCTTTGACAATAAAGCATAATACATTTGATAGCTTGCATTGAATAAAATGGTTCTCTCCCTCTCCCTCTGCTGAACATTAGTAAACTACTTTTCGAAACTTGATGGAAGCTTTTCACAGACAAGTTCTGTTTAACCAGATTGTATTTCTACTTCTCATGATGTCTCATTGAGATCAGTGATTCCCCCCCCAAAGTGTTTCCTTCTTTTGTGTTTTGCTTCATCATACTCATTCATATATATATATATATATATATATATATATAGTGGAAACAGTTTTCAGGAAAGATTCTCTTCCTCGCCACCCGCACTCCAGTTAACTTGTTTGATCTGGGATTTGAAAAAATAATAAAGTCCAGCTCTCTATGTGACGTGATAAATGGGCTGCTTTTATGCATGGAGAACTTGTACAGTTGTTAAAATTAACTACTGTGATTCATCCTTTGCTGGAATATTTTACTCTTTTTGCTATTTGAATGACCGTCTGACATTGATACGTTGTGCTTTTTAAAAAAGAAACCCGACTCCCAAATTAAAGATTATTATGAGTACAGCATTATTTCTGCATTTCAGATAGAACTGTGAGAAATTAAAAAAAACTGAAAAAGTTTCTAATGCCCATGGCATCATGTTAACATTGGAAGCCCATTTGTAATACAAAAATCTCATGCACTTCATTCCACCTTCCAGAAAGTCTTTAGAGAGGGGCAGTATAAATCAAGTTGGTGCTATATAGAGAAATGGTATCAGGCCCAGCTATGGATCTTCTTCACATTGCATATGGGTTGCTGTAATTCCTATATTGATCTACTGGAATTATATATAGTACAACGAGAGGGAAGCACTCAATAAACACAGGTCAAGAAGGACTACCTCCAGAATGAAAGCATAAATTTATGAATTCATCCAAACTATGGGTTCATTTGCTTAATTTATGTTTGCATCAGTAATGCATTTACTCCTTGGCCTGCTCTGAAATTGTGCAAGGGGGAAAAAAATGCTGATTTCCTGTCTTATGGTTACTGTTAGTTTACAGAAGTTCTCTCCTGGTGCCTTTTTAAGCTGCTGTGCTTCTCCTGATGTTTCTAAACGATTTTGGTTTCAAGAATCATTTGGTCAGAATGCTCCAGAACTGGACATACAGTTTTGGATGGGATTGTAATTCCTTTTGCTGTAGCTACCATTCCTTTCGCTTATCCATCCCTGTGTATATGTTGAGTGTGCATATCAATTCATCCGACTCATTTTATAAACTATGTCCTAGCAAATCAATCTTTTCTGCTGAGTGAGTGTGGTAGATGTCCTTCTCTTTATAGACATTGGTTATCAAATTTGGAGGTGGGTTTTTTTTTGGGGGGGGGAGAAGGAAAACTGGCACAAGCAATGTTCCTTGCATCATTGGTTTTGGCCTTGGTATCCCAATCTGAATGAAGTTAGGGTATGGTCCCCAAGGACAGAGAAGCGACTCACTCTGATATGTATGGTTGTTTCAAAAATACAGTTTTTAACTCAGTGGCTGTCTACCTCATTTTCCTAACAAATAGGTTTAAGCAGATTACCAGTGCATTTTAGAAACCCCTTCCCCTTTGAATACTGAATAATACACGGGAAAGTATCATAATTGTGATTCAAATAAGCAGACTGGAGGGAAAGAAATGTGCATTGTTATTTGGTAAATTACAGTAATGCTTGGTTTTTAAAAGCTTTTTTATCAAGGCATTCCCTCACTCTCATCGAGAAGTGTGCATGTGTGTGTGTGATTTCTGTTCCTGTAAAGAAGGGAAGTAAAAGTTGGGCTTTTAATTTGAAACTGGACACCTGGGTGGCAATCATTTGCTCTTGGTATAGTCTTTCTATATGGCCCTGGCCAAGGGATTTAGCCTCGCTTCCCTAAAAAACATTTGGACCTCCCCTTCCCCCATCTTTCTTTCTTTCTTTCTTTCTTTCTTTCTTTCTTTCTTTCTTTCTTTCTCTCTCTCTCTCTCTCTCTCTCTCTCTCTCTCTCTCACACACACACACACACAGGTATTCTTCAGAGAGAAAATGTTTATTAGGTCAGCTTCTGTAACGTCACATTTGATCGTACAGGACAGCAAGTTTCATAACTCCTAAAAAGGCTTCAATAAAATTGTAAGCATTGGTCATTCTGATTTGTTGTTGATTTAATCAAGCACAGTTCAGCAAATGTTAAGAATATAGTGTTCAATGGAAAAATCGGTGAGACTTAACGGTGGTTTGAATTCTGCTGAATTGTGCCTTTTCGTAGTCTATGTCTTTGTGGCAATGCCCTCCCCTCAATAACCCCCCCCCCATGAATTTTTGACTGAAATACTACATATTAGCCAATTTGAAATCAATTTTGTTTGCCAGTGTACTTTTTGTTGTTGAGACACACAGAGAATGTGGGGGGAAATGTGCATTGATAGACAGTATTGAATGGTGCGATCATGAGGTCATGCTGGAGGTTGATAAAACTTCACTTTCAACATAGCAGTCCTGCCTACATTTCAGGTACCTACTCCTCAAACTTGCTGTGTAGACAATGACAGCATTCACAGATTTTTTTATATATATTTATTCGGTTCCCTAGAATAAGGGAGCATTGAATCTATAGCATCAAAACTCCTGGAAAGTAGCAAAAACTATTCCAGCAGTTTCTTAACACTCCATAGATAGTGATGCTGTGTTGCTATCGCTCCACCTGGCAAATGGAGGACATCCTGGGAGCCTCCTTGCATCAGTAGAGCAAAACGATGAGGACACTGAAAGGACATTTATCATGACTTGTGGCAGCTATATAGTCACATCATCCTAGTTGTTCAATGCAGGTTTGGAAGATTAGTCAGCCCATCATTTCCCCACACAGCAATTTTTATTCATTCAGAAATTACTATTTTTCCACGCAGCAATTTCAGTCTTCAGAAGTGCGTACTGTATAACATAATGCATTGCATTTCCACAAAACAACTTATCCTTATTAGGATCAAGAGTTTTCTGTCTCTCGTGTTTGGTGTTGACACTTGGCTAAAGAATTTGTAGCTGTCCGGTTATATGCATTTTTAGTTGATCAAATTTGCACAAATTTTCTGATGAACAAAATCGGTCATTTTGAAGAAGAGAGTAAGTTTTTTTTTAAAAACAAAAACAAAACAAGAACGATGTTTCATGTTGTGCATCAACAGCCAGCTTAGAGGCGAAACATCCTCCTATGGGTGTTGCTTGCCTTTTGTGATGTTTATAAATGTTGCTATTAAAAATAACAATTACTATTATTTTAAAATGTTGCCGAATTAATCAGGGGCAGCTTGTATGTCAAATAAAAGGGTTTTTTTAAATAAAAAAAATTCATTGATCTAACCAATTAACTGACTAAGTATAGAAATGCAGTTTTAATATAAAGTATACCTGTTTGCAGAGGAAGACTTCCAAAGCACAGTAATAAACCACTGGCAGGGGTTTGTTGGTTTGATTGTTTTAGCAATCAAGTGGTACAGAAATTTTAATAAAATAAATAAATAAAATAAGCATTACTGCTTGTTGGTCCCTGTAGTGTTTTTTCTTCATCGAGCATAATAGGACAAGATTCAGCCAAAATTAAACCGTTTTATTATTATTTTCAGCAAGCTTACCAGGCTGTATAATTCAGTTATCCAAAGTTTTGCTGATTTTTATCTGTGCTGATAATTATTTAGGTATATTTTAACAGTTTTGTGGATTTGAGCTGTGTTTTATTGGTGGTTTTATTTCATATAAGCAGTCCATACGTTTGTAAAATACAAATTACGGAGCTTTTCTCTGACCCAGAGGTTTCAGTAGGGAAAGTAAGAAAACACATCAGAGTAAAAACACTAGGAGTTAAAAGTAGCTAGATAGTGCACTTAAAAACAAACAAACTGGGTTTATAAAAGTTGGTCTGGACGATTTTATTTTTACAAATATATATGGCCAAACTCAGTTCATACTTCCTCTACATGAAATGTGAATATAAATTACGAAGAGGTGGCAATCTAAGGTAGTAAGACTGTTCCATGTTTTTGAGCTTCCATATAGTAGCCCTTCCATTGTGACCCTATCAATCCCCACTCCAGAAAACTCTTTTGAGTTCAGGGGACGGAATCTTAACATAGAGGGACATAACACAGAAGACAGGCCCATCCTGCTCACTTGACTACTGGTTGTTAAAGTCACCTTTGTCCAGTAATGCATTGCTTGACTTTTTTTAAGCAGTAGGTATTTAAAAAACAACAACACCTGCCCAAGTCTAAATCAGACCAGTAGTTTATTTTAGATAGCATTTTTGCTTCATGGCAAAAAAAGTGTTCTTTCATATATGCATACTGGCTGAGTTCCTCTCAATGTGCTTTGCTGTAGATTTCTTATTGTCCCTGAGATCACCCTACACAAACTGATTTTCACCTCCTCCAGAGAGCTTCCCTTGGAAACCATTTTTGTTTCCTGCCTGAAGAAGGAATATTTTCCTTCTCTTTCGGGAGATCCTCAGGCCCGCAGGAGGAAGAAGGAACTTACCATGAAGTACAATTTGACCAAATTGTAACTAGTGATTCCCTTGTCACAACTTTCCCCAACTTTACAACAGTATAGGGATGATCTCTTAAGAATAAAATAAAATGAAAGGTATGGTTGTGTGGTGTATCGGGGCCTTCACTGCAAAAACTCTGATGTTCCTTCTACGGAATAATTAGTTGGATTTTCTGAGAGTTGAAGGTTGATTTGAAAGAGGCATGGTGTACCATAGTGGTCCATGGTGTGCACTCTCATCCCATTATCACCTCTGATTTCCCCCACAGGCTTTGTACCACATAGTGATTGCAGCAGATATGGGGAATGATTTGTTCAGGATATGAGCTTCCCAATCTGGAACCCCTACCCTCTGAAGCATTAAGCTAAGCATCCATCAAACCTCCTGATCTTGGCTCATAATGGCTCAGTGCCAGCCCTCTGCACTGTCAGCCCAGCCTGCTTAAAAAGTTCCCTTCTCAAGCCCCCAGACTAGATGTTAAGACTGGGAACCGGTGGGAGCCAGCAAGCATCAAAGGTGACCTCTGAAAGTCCAGGGTTCTTATCTGCAATGAAGACTTCTGCGCCTGTTCAGAACCTGCATTGTCAAAGGGAGTCCCAGAGCTTTATTTCTTCCAAGAAATTTTCTCCTCGCGGTCTTGCCAATTACCATATTTAAATCAAAGTCCTCTGGAGGATTCCTCTGAATGATTAAAGCCTCCGTTGCTGATATGAACGGTGGGAACTTAAGATGAGACCTCAGCTCTCATGAGTCTTTTCTGCTGACAATTTCCTCCCTCCTTCAACCAGACACTTTCCCAAATGTACCAAGGATAGGGAATTGGGGAAAGACACCCGCAGTGTTTCCCAGGAGGCCTAGCTGGGTCTTTCTAAGTTTAGGAGAAATCCCAAATGTTCTCTAAAAGTTCTTCAAGGAAGCTTGGAAAGGATGAGCCAGTTACGAAACAGGGTGGGGAATTTAACCTGTAACTGGTAGCCTTTTAAACCTCTGTCACACTTGTTTGGCTAAGGTGCCCATGGGACAACACGCATGGATTTTACAAGCCCTTGTGGTTACTTAGATACTTATACTTGGAACCTGGAAGGACAAGTACTTAGCATCTAGTACACATCTGTTATAACATTTGAGCATACTTTCTTTATAAACACCAAATTAATTTGGGTATCTCTTTGGATATTTGGATGGCATATATGAATCTGTATGTGTAAATTAAATGGATGTTTTGGTGTTGATTGTATTGTTAACGTGAGCCGATAGGTTTCTTGCTTCTTTTTCCTTTTCCTTTTTCCTTTTCTCTTAATAAATTTGCAATGGGGGGGGGACATTTAAAAATCAAACAGTAAGCATAGAACAATAGAAATGAGCGTGAACATGATGGGGAATCAGAGAACCTGTTTGAGAACTGTTGTCTGACTCCAGCTGTTCATAAATGAGAACGCTACCCCACACATCAGTGTGAAAAATGCAACAATACCACATTGGCTGCCTCATGCAGACTGCTGTCCGATCCCCAAAAACACCGATAGCATATACATCTTCCATCTGTTCAAGCTCAGAAGTTTGCCAGCCTTGCTATGTTTCAAAACAATCCATTTCATAATGCCTTTGCCTTGGCAATGCGGGGAGGAATTTTGTGGATTAATTAGACTTCATTGCCAGAATGTGTGTGTGTGTGTGTGTGTGTGTGTGTGTGAGAGAGAGAGAGAGAGAGAGAGAGAGATGCAGAAATATTTAATTATAGTTAGAAAGTGTCTATTAGATTTCATTTGCAATATGAAATATGCACTGTATCTTTTCCAATGTTCCTTTATGCCATGTAGTGCACACACACACACACACACACACACACACATTCAGACTTTATGAATAAGCTATCACTGCACCTGTTTTGATACCTTAATTTTCTCTCTGATAAAACTGATTCCTTGCATTGTAGGCTGCAAATTAAAACTCTCCATCCACTTTTTTTTATAGGTGCTATAGAATGAGCTGTGTCCAGTGGTAGCTTTTGCCTGGTGGAAAGCACTTGTAGGGGAGATGAGCCACAAAGTTGTTGAGCTTTTTGGGGGAAATGAACCTGAAAGTTGTTCAGCTTTCTGGTCCTGTTGACAAAAACCCAGACATTTTGCCGATTTCGTCATTTGAATCCCGGAAATGTCCAGGAAATTCCGGGCGTATGCCAACCCTATCCACTTCCCCACCTGTGGCACCTACAAGTTGTGGAATCTGAACCCCCCCCCTCCATTCCTTTCAAGCTCTCGCACCTTTTAAGCTCCTCCTCTGTTTCCATAAAAAACTGCTCCTAATCATTACCAGGTGGTATTTTGCTGTAATACAAAGTGTAAAACATAGTATAGTGCAGGCTTCCTCAACCTCGGCCATCCATGTGTTTTTGGCCTACAACTCCCATGATCCCTAGCTAGAAGGACCAGTTGTCAGGGATGGTGGGAATTGTAGTCTCAAAACATCTAGAGGGCCGAGGTTGAGGAAGCCTGGCATAGTAGCTTGGGAAGGGAAACTCCAGGATACAGATTTGCTATTGACAAACGACAACAAAAGCACTGTCTTTCACTTGGCAATTCCAAGCACAGCCCGGAATAAAAATCTGCTCGGTATTAAAGCTAAGTTGGTGGTGGTTATGTTCCGCATGCTGCGCTCTGATCAAGATGATGCCAGCTGGGATTCATAGATGATCGCCCTGCACCGCAGAGCAGCAATACCCAGAGAAGGATATTCTGTTCTTGCTTAGCTCTTCAAAAGAATCAGGGCATCTTTCCATCATGTCTCAATGTCTTCTATGATGGAATGAGGAAGGCAATTTGCAGTTCTAGCCAAAGCAGTGGAAGAAAGTCATACTGAGCCTGTAATTCGAAGCACCCTTACTGGGAAACAGACACCACTGAACTCAGTGGGACTTATTTTTTGAATAAACATGCATATGTTTAGGCTTCAAGAAGTTATTTTTTTGCAAACTGCCATCATACTTGTTACATCTGATCCAAGCTGAAAATGAAAACAAAACAGCTAGGCTGGATATTTTCATGTTTACATGCAATTAAATCACAACTTTGATTGTTTCCTAAAGGTGAAAATAGTAATGTTTCTTTTGTAACTTAATTTCCCACTTAGGTTTTGTTTTTGTTTTTTTTATAGTAAAAACCTCTATACATTTATATATATTTCAAGAAACAACACCCCAGAATCATCAAGCGTCACAAATTGTAACCTCCAATTGTAAATGTCCAATCTAGAGAAAACTAAAGTACAGCAAAACATATAGCACGTGTTATGCATGTTTACTCAGACGTAAATCCACTGTAATCAGGCCCCGATCCTTGATGGGAGATGTGGTGGTGGTGCAAAGTACACAAGAGTGCCCCTGTTTTCATCTGAAACATGCCAACAGCTTTGCTTACTCTGAAGTAAATGGCACACTGTTCAAAGGGATTCACTGTAAAGCAAGTGCACATGAGCTTGCAGCATTAGCTACCAGAATTAAGACAGAAATCTCCATCTGGAATAAGAAGGTAAATCACTGCAATCCACTTTTTGATGTTAATTGGTAGATCCCGATCATCTAGCTAGCATCTGTAATGTGTACAAACTAAGAGTGGGAAATCCTTTTGACATTCAAGGCTTACCTCCCTACTTGAATGCTGAATTGGGTGATGACTTGGGGAAGGCAATTTTTTACCTCGCTTATCAATTCTAATCCTGGCTGAGCTCTTGCAAATCTTAGCTGATTACAATTAACTTGCTGGGAGATCGTCTTTGATGGCACAGCTCAGCTCTCTTGCAGAGTTGAACCCGCTCTTGTTTCCGACAGCATTGCAGAAGAGGACCCAGTGAAGAAGAAATAACAGTTTATAAGGCTTCCAATTAACCAGGTCAGGAACAAACTGCAAGGCTGCAGATAATGGTTAACAAGCTGTGTGGATGTCTTCCTACCAGTACTCTGCTTCTTAAGAAAAGAAACTTCAGTTGTGGCGTGAAAGTCATATTCAGTTGAATCGTTAACAGAAAGTTTTAAGATATAAGAGGGGAGCCCTTTACTGAAACTGTTCACTAAAGGCAGAAGGGAAGAAGTACATGGAAGGGCTCAGTTGGTAGAGCATGAAACACTTATGAGCATGAATCTCAGAGTCGTGGGCTTGAGCCCTTCATTGGGTGAAAGATTCCTGCATTGCAGGGGGTTGGACTAGATGACCCTTGCAGTCCCTTCCAACTGTACAGTTCAGCAGATGTGAATTAGATTTTTGGAGATTCCTAATTCAAAGTATAGATGGGTGCAGGGCAGGAGAAACGTTTTTGTGGACTTCTTTCCCATAGAGCCATTCAAAAGGGAAGCGTGAATGGTTGTTTTTAAGGGTGGTTTGAGGCTACAATCCTGTGCACTTCTCACTTTCTTAGTGACCATGCACAGGATTGAACCATGTAAGCCCCATAGTATAAATAGGGTGAAAGTGTACCAGCTTCAGGCACAACCAGGACGCAAGTGCAAAGCGGGCTGCAAATGCTATATGTACTTATGTTTACAATAATGTTAAATATTTTTGCTTTTTAGTTTGCAATTGTAATAATTAGGCATGCCTTCAAGATAATTGCAACACAGAAAACCAGGCTTCTGGAAGACGCAACAAGGGCAGGAGTCCAGGCAAAGGCGGCCTATTTAGCTGTTACATTTTGCGAGGAAACAAAAATCAGGAATGCAGCTGGGATCAGGTACTGCTTTTTGAACAACAGCTGCCAGCTGGTTTTCCACACCACAGCCTTTGAGCTGACTTTCTATCAAGCATCAAGCAGCAAGAGTAGTCTACCTGAACTGTGCGGCCTTGGGATTTTAACTGTAGTAGCACTGAAGTTCTGCAGCCATCTTTTGAAACTCTGTATTTTACTATTTGCTTCCAAACCCAGCATCCATTTGGCCAAGAACAGGCCTTCAAAACTTGCTGAAAATCTCTCCCTCTCTCTCCTCCTTTCCCAGAAATCTCTTCCTCCTCCTTCCCCTTACTGAAATCTGAAATGCAGCCCTGCCCCACAGGACTGGAAGCATTTTTTATTTTTATTTTTAATGCTGGCCTCATAACGTGAGGTGTGCTGAATAGATAAATGCACTATCGTTTATTAATCTGCTCCAGTGGGGGGGGGGATCTATTGCAAGTTTCCAAACTTCACGAGGCCTACAGCGCAGGAACAAAATACAATAAGGCTTGAAGCAGATTGTAAGCAACTCTTGCTGATCCCTTGGAAGATATCTTTTTACCCGCTCTTTCGGGGCCTTTCTCATTTTGCATCGTGACATTCTCTCCTTTCCGATGCCCGGAGGAATACATTTCCAGCCTTGTTGTGCTGTGTTCCCCTGTAATGCTTCTCATTGCAGGCAACTTGCTTTTCTCTGGTGCTTAATTTGTAAAAAAGGAAAGAAAAGCTAGAGAGATGCCGGGGCACAACCTTGCTTGGTAGCCACAGGCTCAGATGCCCTTGCCCGCTGTCTCCCACATCATATTTTCAGAATTCCAGCCTGTTTTCATGTAGAGATAAGCATGTCTCCCCTAAGCCCCATGAAATTGGTAGTGCACTTCATTTTCCACAGGATCTGTTATCTGAGGTCGCATGATATGGTTCCAGTATACGCTTAATTAACGTTTCACAAGCAGAAGCACAATTTTGCAAACGGCTCTCACCTCCCGTCACTGTGCCGTTCTTTGATCAGAAAGTAAAACACTTGCTTTTGATTCCTGCAAGTGACCTGTATTAAATAAAAGGCCACTTTCGCTCCTCTGTGGTGATGAGACTCTCAGCTGCTCCCTGGACACGCCATAACCACCCACTGACCCAACATTTGGAACAATGCTGAAAAACCACACCAAAAAAATAAAATAAAAATAAAAGAGCAACCATGAATAATAATGCAATCTGAATTTTATCATTTTAAAATTATTATTAAATTTATATTCCTCCTTTTATCCAATGGGAGGAACACATATTTCTCTCTCTCCCCCCCCCCCCTCGCTCCATTTTATCCTCACAATAACCCTGTGAGGTGGGTTAGGCAGGTCACCCAGTGAGCTTTGTGGTCAGGTGGGGACTAGAACCCCCAATCTCCCAGTTATTAGTCTAGCAGTCTAACCACTACAGTATACTGGCTCTCCAGCAAGAGAGACAACTGAGAAAAGGTGAGGTGTGGGTAACAAGGGATGGAATGTGAGCAAATGCGATTGTGTGGAGAGCCAGTGTGGTGTAGTGGTTAAGAGCGGTAGACTCGTAATCTGGGGAACCGGGTTCGTGTCTCCACTCCTCCACATGCAGCTGCTGGGTGACCTTGGGCTAGTCACACTTCTCTGAAGTCTCTCAGCCCCACTCACCTCACAGAGTGTTTGTTGTGGGGGAGGAAGGGAAAGGAGAATGTTAGCCGCTTTGAGACTCCTTCGGGTAGTGAAAAGTGGGATATCAAATCCAAACTCTTCTTCTTCTTCTTCTTCTTCTTCTTCTTCTTCTTCTTCTTCTTTCCGGAGGACCTTCAGGGGCTTCCCTCACTGCGAGAAGTGAAGTTACAGGGAACAAGGCAGATGGCCTTCTTGGTAGTGGCACCTTTCCTGTGGAACGCCCTCCCATCAGATGTCAAGGAGAGAAACACAACTTTTCAAAAACATCTGAAGGCAGCTCTGTATTGGGAGGTTTTTATTGTTTGATGTTATATTATGTTTTTGTATGTGTTGGAAGCAACCCAACGAGATGGGTGGGGTATAAAAGTATAAAGTTGTTGTTGTTGTTGTTGTTGTTGTTGTTGTTGTTGTTAGCCGCTTTGAGACTCCTTCGGGTAGTGAAAAGTGGGATATCAAATCCAAACTCTTCTTCTTCTTCTTCTTCTTCTTCTTCTTCTTCTTCTTCTTCTTCTTCTTTCCGGAGGACCTTCAGGGGCTTCCCTCACTGCGAGAAGTGAAGTTACAGGGAACAAGGCAGATGGCCTTCTTGGTAGTGGCACCTTTCCTGTGGAACGCCCTCCCATCAGATGTCAAGGAGAGAAACACAACTTTTCAAAAACATCTGAAGGCAGCTCTGTATTGGGAGGTTTTTATTGTTTGATGTTATATTATGTTTTTGTATGTGTTGGAAGCAACCCAACGAGATGGGTGGGGTATAAAAGTATAAAGTTGTTGTTGTTGTTGTTGTTGTTGTTGTTGTTGTGCAAAAACCTAGTTTATACATCACAAGGGCATACCATCTGCATGCAATGTAAGCAGCGACAAAAGCAAGGAATAGGAATAGCAGTCTCTGCTGCTCTGCTTATCTTCTTGTGGATTGGGCCCAGAGGGAGAGGTTGAGTGAATTGGCAAGCGGTGATAGAGAGGGCCTCACCTTCACCCCTGCCCAAGAGCTCCACAAAAGCTTGAGCTGGCACTGCCAAATTTGTTAGAAACGTTCGCCATGTTGCATACACTTTAAGGATATCAAAGATTCTCTCGCACACCCTGCCTGCCTCCCCGTCAGCAGCAACTGGTTGTAATTTCATCAGTCTGATTGCCACGAGGTCGCTGTTGGTGTGTCGACTGTCACAAGCAAGTAGAGTTAAAGTGCAACCTTCACCCTAATTCCCTGGTGATCTAGTACCCTGAACTTTTCACTAAACGCATTTAATATACAACGGGTGTTATTCATAATGACAGCTCATTTATTGTTGACAACTCAGGGAAGTGTGTAGGTTGTAGCGAATTCAAATTTAACAGGACTGCTGGGGAGTATTCAGATTTAGCAAGGCAAACTTTGGCTCATTCGGTATTCCAAGCCGCATGTCGTCTTCCCTATCCTCATCTCCGACCCCACCTGCAAAGGCTTTAAGACACCTCCTTTTTGGCCAGAACAGAAATGGTCCACTTAATCTGTGGTGCCACCTAGGGAGCAGAAACAGCTAACAGGCTGCAGGTTGCATGGAGGGATTTCTGTGCCGCAATATTATTTTGAAACAGCCTCCCCTGAGTTTCAGCTCATAAATGTAGAGCGCTTAATGTACATCCCTGTCAGGAGCTGCTGCTTCAGAAAGGGCAGCTGGAAACACGGCGTAGCTGGGAGCCTGGCCATTATGGTTCAACAGACTATTTGGAATTGATGACCTAGTGGGACTTTTACATCTCGGGCGTCTCTGAATGGAGCACAGCATTTCTCCTGAGCTAACAAAGGAGGTATAAAAAGAAATGCAGGCTACTAACTCAGAGAGCAGTTTTTCAGGGACTGGGCTTCTTCCTAGATTTTCATTGTGTGTGTTTCTTCATATAATACCTTGGTAGCTTCACCTTCATGCATATCTTCCTTGTGTAAGTTAGGGGTTCTTTATACTTGCTCCAGAAGGCGCTTCTGTGCCTTTTGGTATCTTCAAGTTTGGCACATAAAAAAATGCAGGAAGAGGGTCTGGTCTCCTCACTGTTACCCTATGACTGAAGGCACCATACTCAGCAAATTCCTCTCTGCTAGGCACATAGGCCTTGGCACACCTTTTGGCTGTTTTCAGATGTTAGGACTAAGCTACGGTTTACCCAAATGGGCAGGAGCCTAGCCTCCAGAAGGCAGGACTCAAAATCACAAGAAAGATTCCAACTAAACGCCAGGAAGAACTTTCTGACGCTAACAGCCGTTTGGCAGTGGAATTGATTACTTTGGAAGATGGTGGATTCTCCTTCATTGGAGGTTTTTAATCAGAGGTTAGGAATTCTTTTGCTGTGATCCCTACGTTACAGATTGTTGGGACTAGATGACCTCTGTGGTGCCTTCCAACTGTAAAATTCTATAATTCTATTATTCCTTCTGGGCTCACATATTTCTGTCTCCTCTTCCTTCCTCCCGCATGGTTGTGGGGAGTTAAGAGGTTTTTTTGCTTTTATTTGACCACAATTTTCTGTGTCATCTGGATCTGTGGTTGGCACTGACGATGTCTAGTTTAAGCAACCCAGCTTCAGAAAACACATTTTGAAGTTAGTTTGCTTTAATAGTTAATATAAACCACAGTTTGTTGGTGCAGATGACACGACCAACTGTGGTTAGCCAAATGTTTCCACAGATTTGAGGGCTGAATGTGGCCATGCCCTTCACTGTCTCTGCTCAAGTGCGTTGGCTGGCTGGCATGCGGCCTGTGATAATGTCTCTTGCTTGTCTGGGTGGAGAAGGGTGGTTGTAGGAATATTTGACATTTGTTTGGCTGTAAATGTAGCCTACTGTACAAAGAAAAGAGTCGCCTCCACTTCTCCTCCCAGTTCTGTATGTGCATATTTGTATGTGTCGGCCCATATGGTCCAAAACTGTGATGCTGTTCCTGGGTGTGTTTATGTTGAGTAAAGGTAAAGGTAAAGGGACCCCTGACCGTTAAGTCCTGTTGCGGATGACTCTGGGGCTGCGGCGCTCATCTCGCTTTACTGGCCGAGGGAGCAGGCATTTGTCCGCAGAAAGTTTCCGGGTCATGTGGCCAACATGACTAAGCTGCTTCTGGCAAACCAGAGCAGCGCACGGAAATGCTGTTTACCTTCCCGCTGGAGTGGTACCTATTTATCTACTTGCACTTTGACGTGCTTTCGAACTGCTAGGTTGGCAGGAGCAGGGACTGAGCAATGGGAGCTCAACCCGTTGCGGGGGTTCAAACCGCCGACCTTCTGATTGGCAAGCCCTAGGCTCTGTGGTTTAGACCACAGCACCACCCGTGTCCCCACTTATGTTGAGTAGGGGGGCATATTAATTTGTTTAATTAATAGAGATGGGCAGATGATGGTAAACAAATTTGGCAAACAGGAGAGGAAGATGGAGCTAATCTTTCATTTTGTCTCAGAGAATATAGAAAGATAGGTAGGTAGATATAGATATAGATATAGATGTCTTCAGCAA
The DNA here is from genome assembly GCF_009819535.1 of Lacerta agilis. Lineage (NCBI taxonomy): Eukaryota > Metazoa > Chordata > Lepidosauria > Squamata > Lacertidae > Lacerta > Lacerta agilis. Next base: position 19,543,101 of record NC_046318.1, read on the forward strand.
CTGTACAGGTAGCAGGAATTCAACAGGTGAAGCCTCCTTACTTACAGCCATACTGAAATGTTACACTAGACGAATTTTTGCCTGTCATGTAACACCCATATAGAGTGTTAATCTGTGCCTTAATTTGTTGCTATAGTACAGACCCCCTCCCTACTCCAAGTATTTTAAGAGCATAGCCTCTCTTTGAATTAGTATTCTCAGAGGACAGATTCAAAGCCACACAACACCATTTCAGTGAATCCGTCTACAATGGAAAACTAATGGTTGACCTCTCTCAGATGGTGCTGTAAACTGATGATATTGCATGACCACAGCAGGGATGGCAAAAGGATAAAGGCTTTGGCCTCTTATTCCATATAATGAATATGGAAACCATATAAGCATGGCATACATATTATGATGCCCCCAATAACTGAGTGTGGAGGTGTATGCATGTTGTTGTTGTTGTTGTTGATGATGATGATGATGATGATGATAACAATAATAGCATTATCAGTGTGCATGGCACTTAACAGAATTTAAAAGTCCAGGACTCTGCTCTAAGGAGCTTATAGAGTGTTTGTAGAGATTTCCATATGATATAGTGAAAGCAGTAAGTTGGGGAAAGAATCAATTAGAAGCAGGGAATATGCAAAACATGAGGGAGAAAGAGCAGGAAGGTAAGGGATGTAACCTCTTTAGCTAAGCAGAAAATACTCCGCCCCTTTTACCCTAACTCCTCACCCTGAAATTTTACATTTTCCCTTGGAAAATATGGCTTGGTTCCAAAGGTTTCCTTCAGTGAACAGAAAGCGTCCTTCCATTCATTGGAAGGGTGATTTTGATCCAGCAGTTTTTCACAAATTGAGAGATTTCTCTCAATACCGGCTTTCCCCCCTGGGGTTTAGGGGTACTCTCATTTTCCTACTTATATTGAAATGCTGCCACTCAACGAGACCAAACTTAGATTCGCAAAATGTTTAGGAGTATACGTACCTCTGTGTCACTCCTGTGTGGTGTAGTGGTTGAGAGCGGTAGACTCGTAATCTGGTGAACCGGGTTCGCATCACCGCTCCTCCACCTGCAGCTGCTGGGTGACCTTGGGCTAGTCACGCTTCTTTGGAGTCTCTCAGCCCCACTCACCTCACAGAGTGTTTGTTGTGGGGGAGGAAGGGAAAGGAGAATGTTAGCCACTTTGAGACTCCTTCGGGTAGTGATAAAGCGGGATATCAAATCCAAACTCCTCCTCCTCCTCCTCCTCCTCCTCCTCCTCCTCCTCCTCCTCCTCCTCCTCCTCTTCTTCTTCTTCTTCTTCCAGAAAAAAGCACTGGCTAAATCTATTTAGTTGTTTGCTAATCCACACACCCCTGGGGTTTGTGGCCGTTACCATGGGCTCCTTCTTCCCAACCACTAAAAGAGGGGGAGGGGGAAGGAGAGAAAGAGAAAACCAATGAAACGAGCAGAATATAAAATACTCTTACTGTATCAAAGTGACCTCATGCAAGCTTTCTCGTAATCACTGAATAGCAGGTCAAAGAAGGAAGGCTCCCATCACTGTAGGTCAATTGACTGAAGGCGCTGCTGCTTCCAGACAGCAACACAAACGGAAAACCTTTCTGACAATGTTAGACTCCTGCTAACCCTGATTTGCACACATGGATAGCATACAATCAGAGAGGGGTGTGTGGAATAGATGCTGATGCTGCTGCTGCCTCTGTCCAGGCAAGAGCCCCAAAGCAATGGGGCAGAATATTTCTAGGGAAGCTGTTGGCTTCCTTGCACTTTGTAGCTAAAGGCGGATTCTGCTCTCTACCACCACAAAAAAGGGCACACGTTTCTGCGCTGAATCAAGGCGAGACAACAGTATCTGTACTGTATTATATTTTAAAGGAAAACAAGATAAAACTAGGGGCATTGCAAGTGATGGATATGCAGCTCGCCATTAGTGACATTGTAAGGACCAGCTTAATAGATGCCCTTGCTCTTACTGAAGAAGGCAGGATCTGCCCTGTCTGAAACTTTCTGAAGCACAGCACAACTGCAGGGGGAAAGTCGCATTTCCCAAGCAGCTAAATATTGCAGCTTTCTGCTTGTAAAAAACAATCCCTTTGCAAGAACAGAAGCACTCTTATTGAAACTGTCCGGACTCCCCGTAATAACTTAGCGACAACCGTGCTTGCCAACATATCCTCATCTGGAAGGTAGCCCAAGTGAGTGAATGAATGAGTCACGACTCACTCGACTCCAAAGCCAGAGCTCCGTGAGTTATAACAAACAGCAGAGCCCCAGTCCGACATCAGTTTCCGAAGCAAGCTAGATTAACTCGGTGCGGAGCTTGTGGCGAGATATTAGAGGAGATAAACGAGTGATTGAAAACTTTTTTTCCCCGTTTCGGTGGGAAACATGACTGATTAATTAGGCGGAAGCAAAATAGCTTTGCCTCACACTGACTTGCCTTGCTATTTTAACACAAATTGGAGCTCCCATATGTTATTAAATGTAAAAAAAAAAAAAAAAAATCTTAAAAATGTCCATTCTCTCCCCCCCTTTTTTTCCCCCTCGTCTGTGCGGCAAAATGATTATCTTGACTGGCTTGAGAAAGCCCCATCACAGCCACTGTAAGAAGAGCTGGTGGAAGGGGGGGGGAGGAGATTGTTCAGTTTTAGAATTAAGGAAAATATGCTAATACCCATGACATCATGAATAAGTACTTCAAAGCAAACGAGCAGGCTTTGTCTTGCATATTAAAATGAACAATTAACACGCTAACTAGCCGTTCTAGGCAGACAGCAATAAGACATTGTACTTGAGAGAAATTGTATCTCTTCAGTGTGTGTTCTTTTAAATAATAATAATAATAATAATAATAATAATACAAAGATCACTTGACTGACAAGTATTATTAAGGAATGAAAGAGAAGTGACACGCTACCCCCCCCCCTCAATATTCAGAAGAGCCCTCTTCTCCCCTCCCCTCCATAAATAATGCACATGATTTTTGGCACATGATGTAACTTCTCTTTTGTTCCCACTGAAATATCTGATGGAACTGAGAGAGTGTGTTTGCATGATAGGGGAGTCACATGCAACAATGGGAGGGTAACCTTGTAGTGGCATTGCTTTTTGAAGTTCCGACAATGACAGGAATGATTCTGTGTAATTTATTGCTGGATAGTTCGACGGTAGCAATTTGTCACACATTGTGATGTAATATAGTGGGTTCATTTCTTAAAATGAATTATGGATTATGGATTACTACTTTTATATCAACAGTGCAGCTGTAGCATTTCATATCAATAATTTCCCTTCCATTCTATCCCCTTATTGTTCCCATCATTTTTTCCCTTTGTCTAAATACAACTCAATCTCTCTCTCTCTCCCCCCCCCAGCTAATCTTTTCCCTAATAAGGTGTTTAATAATTTAAGAATAGCTTCAAAATGAGCACATTTCAAAGGGGTGGATATCAATGGCTGCCTGAGAGCCCCCCGGCTATGAAAATGTGAATGGGGCAACCAAACTTTTAAGAGACAGAATCCCAACTGTCTTTTGGCTCTAGGCGACAATTTTTATTAAAGTTGGTATTAAACCACAGTGCATGGGATGCGATTAACAATTTATGCCTGCATAAGAAGGAAGATTAGCAGAAGTCTTATCATTTTGATATTCAAATCTTAATTTGCATTTGGGAGGGTGTTCTTTTTAAAAAAAACAAAAAACGAGATCTTAATCAAAGATTATCGTTATTTATTTTTTGTAGGGGAGGGCTTTTTGAAATAGCGATCTGTGTGGATATTTCAAGCACAGGTCAAACAAAGGCCATGGCAGCTAAATGAAACCTCCACCCTGTGAAGCAGTATATCTCTGCTTACCAGGCGTTGGGGGAAATCAACAGGGGGGTAGACCTTTCAAGTTCAGAGCAGCATGGCACAACACAAGCAAGAGGAATTAAACATTAATCCCTGACGAAGATACTTGGATACACAGTAGACTGTAAAATAGGTAGCTGGCTTTTCATTTTTGATATTTTACTATGTTCATTACTGTTAGTCCTATTGTGTAAATAACATTTGCTTGATATCAGGGCTTGGGATGTAATCCATTGGAGCACTCAAATGCAACATTCCTTATTTCCCTAGAGTGGGCACAGGCAGGGGGACATCCAGTCAGTGTAACTTCCTATTCCACTGGTCTGGAGCTTCCTGCCCCTTCATGTGACCTGGGAGATGGCCATAGCTCTGGCTGACTCCATAAAATAGTCAAGTCATACAGCCATTTTCTCAGTCTAGTTTTGTCTCCTTGTTGTCTTGTTCCAGTCTTGTCTTGTTGTTCTTTTGCTGCCATGCTGCTCTCTTGCAGCCATTTTGTTCTATTAATGTAATTTTGCTGTCTGCTGGCTCTCAGCCAGCAGCATGTGAGTTCAATCTCCATATGAAATTAACTCACACTTTACTACCAAGTAAAGCCTGCTTTTCAGGGATCATATTGTGAACTTGCAATGAGGGAACCGCCAGAAGGCCCTCGGAGCTGGATCTCAGTGTCCGGGCTGAATGATGGGGGTGGAGATGCTCTTTCAGGTATGCAGGTCCAAAGCTGTTGAGGGCTTTAAAGGTCAACACCAAAACTTTGAAACACACTGGAAGTCAGTGTAGATCCTTTAGGTGTTATATGGTCCTGCCACTGGCGGAGGAAGGCAGGTGTGGTGTGCACTGGGTGTCAGCTGTGAGGGCGGATGACATCGTTGTGCCAGCCCTGCGCTCGCTGCACAGGCAGCGCCCCCGCTCGCCGGCTGCACGGGTGGCACTCATTGCGCGGGTGGCTAGCGGTGCCCCTCCCAACGCTTGCTGGGCAGGCGGCAGGTGGCTAGACACGCTCACCATGCAGGCGGCTAGCCCCGCCGCCGTGGGCCAGCTAGCCCCGCCCCGCACCACTCCGGGTGCCGGGGCAGGTAGCTCCGCCTCTGGGTCCTGGTGGCCACTCCCAGTCAACAGTCTGGCAGCAACCATGAGCAAGCTAGCCCATCAATAAAGATTGATGTCCATCACACCACTGCTGTGAATACCCTGCCCCCTCATCCTCGCCAATGTAACTTCAGAGGAAGAAGAAACAGGGCTCAGAAAAGCATCTCCATGTATGGGAGAGCAGGGAAGGGGCCATATGGGAGGAAATGCTCCATAATGCCTCCAGGGCCGAATGCATTTTAGGGCTTCTTTGAATTGTGCATGGAAATGAACTGGGGTGTGCTGTAAGATATATATATATATATATATATATATATATATATATATATATATATATACAATGGCATTGTATGTAGTGCCATCGACTCAGCCCCTAATAAACAGGCTGTGGCACTTCAGATGATTTCCAAACAATCTTGCAAGGTAGCCCCAGTGCATTGCAGTAGTCCAGTTTGGAGGCTACCAACCCGGGAAACTGGTTCAAAATTTCAAAGATATTTCCAGGTTTGCATTCATTGCGAAAGGCAATTATTTTCCCAGATATGAAATTACTTGTTAAATATCAGCCGATAGATGCATCCTGCACTTTTATCACATTTTAATATAATATCCAGTGGATCCAGTGTTTATTTTAAGGGTTAAAATGGATGGCTATACCCTAAAGTGATAAGGGGACGTGCTTTCTAGCTAGGGTTGGTTTTCAGTTCAAAATATTTCTTTCTTTCCCTTTTTGTCCTCTGGGGTCTCACTATCTTTAGTAAGTAAAACACACACGTCGGGGGGGAAATATCAAAGGGTATGCCGATATTTAAGTACTGGCATTTCTTTCTGTGGCCCTGCTTGAACTCCTAACTTTTTGATTTCACTCCGTGGCTTTCCTTTTAATCAACAGCTTACCATTGTCATGAGCTTGAGGGCTTTACATTTTAAACGCTAGATCCATGCCCTATGAGTGGCTGAGCTGTCTTCAAAGCAGGAAGGAAGAAACACACATCTAGAAGTGTGTGTGTGTGTGTGAGTGAGAGAGAGAATCTCATAATTTAAAGTTGGGCGTGTTTTAGTTCCTTCTCCTGCTTTGGGGTTAGCCTCTTCCCTCACCGTCTTACAAAAATGCATCCCAGTTTGGCTCATGGGATGAAAGCCAAAGCCCGAATTTGCAAAGAGAAGCAAACGGAATCAGAGAGAGCAAGAGCGAAGCAGCCACATAAGAGCAGCCTTGGGGAAAGAGTGTGGAGGTCAGGAATTGTGCCTGCAGGTGTCTTCAGGCTAAATTCTGCCCTCAGCTGCACATGTACGATCCCATTTTCTTCATAGGATTGCATGGATGGAACGGAGGGCAGAAACTGGGTTGTTGTCTCCAAACCCACAAGGCTCCAGAGTGTTTGGAGATGCGCTGCATTTCTCTCTCACTGCAGCACATTCTGAACTGGACAAATTCAACTCCCTTGGCATTCCACCACTCTCGCTGTACAGTCTGGTCGATGGCTGCAGCAAGGCTAAAGGCAATTTGGGGATCTCTCCCCCCACCCCACCCCACATTTTACATCCCCTGCCACAGTTGAGTCACATCGTCTCTCCCTTGCAGAATCAAAACCAGCTAGTTTGAAAAATGAGAAGAGTTTTGCTTTTGTCAGACCTTTTACGCCCTTGGCATTGAAATATACCATGCGACTGAATCTGTCCAAATTCTCTAGCTATGGTTTTATAAACAAGGTATATGCCATTTTTAATCCAGTTTTAAGCAAAATAATGCATTCATGGAATCTTAGAATTCCACACATGCATAAAAGGTAAAGGTAAAGGACCTCTCACAGTTAAGTCCAGTCGTGAATGACTGGGGTTGTGGCGCTCATCTCGCTTTACTGGCCGAGGGAGCTGACGTTTGTCCACAGTTTTTCCAGGTCATGTGGCCGGCATGACTAAGCCGATTCTGGTGCAACGGAACACCGACACCAGAGCAGCGCACGGAAATGCCATTTACCTTCCCGCCAGAGCGGTACCTATTAATCTACTTGCACTTTTTTTCATGTGCTTTCGAACTGCTAGGTTGGCAGGAGCTGGGACCGAGCAATGGGAGCTCGCCCAGTGGCAGGGATTCAAACCACTGACCTTTTGATCTGCAAGCCCAAGAGGCTCAGTGGTTTAGACCACAGCGAGGCAGCATTTCTCAGATGAAAATAGGGATTCCCCATTCTTTTTGGAATTTTTTGTTAGGTTGTCTCCTAATCGCATCTGTCATTTTTGCCAAATGAAGATATTCAAATAGCTTATTCCTTGTTTGTTGGTACTACTGTATTTCACTTTTCCAATCCCTAGCTATTCATATTCTAGCCGCCATTGTGGTGTACAAAAATATGCTCTCTCTTTTTCGTTTGGTATATACAAGTCTAAGATCCCAACAAGAAAGCTTCTAGTTGTTGTTGTTGTTTTATAAAGGCTTGCTTAAACGTTGTCTTCAACTCCTTGTATATAATATCCCAAAAATTCTTTTAAAAATTTGCAACCCCACCACATGTGAAACAGTGTCCCTTTTGCCTGTTTACACCTCCAGCAAGTGTTAGATCTCAATTTGTACATTATAGATAATTTGCTGGGAGTTATATACCAACTATATAACCCATGCACACATTTAAGTTTGCTTGGTTAGGCTGAAATCCTGCAAATAAGCTTAGTGTTTTAGGTCGGCACTTTAAGATAACCTTTCTGTTGTTCCAATAACTCTAATGCTTTTTTAAAAAGATAAAAATTAAAAAAACGTGACTTTGACCAATATTTAACCAGTCACACACCCCCCCCCCCCCGAAAAGAAAATTTGGTCATTCGACATGTCAAATGCCCAGTCAACCCTACATCATTTTGAGGGAAAGGCGGAAGACAAACGTGCAAGGTAAAAATGCTATTCTTCTTAACTTTACAGCATAGGTGGAGGCTAGCTGAGGAGTAAACTGTTTAAGATGGTTTATGAAGAATGTGTTATATATCTTTTTTTTAATAGCCTCTAAAATCTTCTTTTGAAAGGTTTTCAGAAAGCGCCTCCTGCATTCCCCACAGAGCTGTCAGTTGGAAGCTGCCTCTGGGAGAGGGAAAAGAAGACTATTACTTTTTAAAAGTCCCTTTAACAACGCTGTTAAGAATTACAGCAGCGGTTTTTTTTTTATTTAATGCCGTTTAAATAGTGTTTCTTGGGGGGGGGTTGCTTACCCCATACTGTTCTCCTCGCTCACATATGCAACCGTGCCCATCTCCATCACCCCTCCCCCTCCCCACCTTTTTTGTACTTTTCTGCAACTGGAAACACCTGCTAAGTTGGCTGGCATTTACAACATTAAAAGCAACTGAGGCCACCTTGGCTCGTGTAGCTAAAGGGGCTGATTGCCGCATATCAAGTTTTATTTATTTATCCCCACCCCCACCCCACCCTCTACTTTCAAGTAAGAGTTTCCATCTACTCGTGTAGAGCCAGCTTTGCTTTGTTTCCAAAATGCCACCGTATTTTCATGGAAACGAGGACCACTGGGTTCACGCCAAGCTGAAGCGGCCTCGCATTTTTACATAGCATCATTTTGTTACTGCCGGGAAATTAAGGCCTCCTAATTATGTGAGTGCTCCAGGCTAGGTGTGAAACCACATTGCATGATTTAATCCTATTAAATATATATATATATATATTCTTCCACAGTTGCAGCAGAAACCCCAGGAGTGGCATGCTGTGGCAAGTCCGGTTTCTGCGCACCTGGGTAGCCCAGTTGGTTAGAGCATGGTGCCGATAATAGCAAGGTTGCAGGTTCGATCCTCGTATGTATGGGATGGCTGCATATTCCTGCATTGCAGGGGGTCCTCAGGGTCCCTTCCAACCCTACAGTTCTTTGATTCTGTGACTTGGCTGTGTGGAGCTGTCTCTGAGGATGCTGAGCGAGACATCTCTCAGGGATCAAATGCAGAGAATTCTCTCGAGGATAGTTCCGGGGGGGGGGGGGGAAGAAGGTAGAAAGGTTACATCTCCCACCGCTTTGAAATCTTCACTAGGTACGCAGAGCCTTCCTCTGGTGTGTGATTCGTAGCAGGAAGAAAGGAAACTCCAAGGGAATCAAAGCAAAATCTTGATACTGAAACATAGTGCTTGTCCTGAGTTCTGAGAATGTCAACATATCCATCGTCTTACCTCAGTTCTACAAGGTATATCGATGATGATGATGATGATGATGATGATGATTTTTACCCTGCCACTCTGGGCAGCTTACAGCATATCTAGAAACATAATAAAAAACATCAAGCGTTTAAAAACCTCCCAATACAGGGCTGCCTTCAGATGAATTCTAAACATTATATAGTTCTTTATCGCCTTGACATCTGAAGGGAGGGCGTTCCTCAGGGAGGGCGCCACTACCGAGAAGGCCCTCTGCCTGGTTCCTGAGCATTTCTTTTATTAACATTTCTGTCCTCTGTGTCCGTGATCCTTTGCTAGCTGCCCGACTCTTCTTTGACACTAGAAGTAGCTCTGGTTGTATCTAAATTCATAAAAGCAATTTAGGCTGTGATCACAATATCCGACTTGATAGCCAAAGAAGAAAAATGGAGGTGTGAATGATATTGTGTCCAGCCAAGTCTCTGATCGCAGGACACAGCCAGAGCAAAGCTGGCAGTTCACCCAGTCATTCTGTGAAGTTACTCCCTGCCAACTTCTGGCAATCACAGGTTAGGGACACCTTGATAAACAAGAATGCATTTACAGACCAAGTAACTTAATAGACCTTCATGGGCCAATCCTTCTTTAATCTGTTTTTAATGTTCAGTCTGGTGTGCTGGGAAGATTCCTCATTCACATATAAACGATGGCATTTTGAGGGTCAGACTGCACTTAATATTGTGCGAAATATATGTAGCTGTTACTCACAGAGCAACGTGACATAACATTAATTAACATCTTCCAGTTATGGGTGAATAGACTGAGTATTACAAGCAGGATATTGGTTTTTTGATACTAAAAACCGGATCTCTCCCTCCCTCCCTCCCTTCCTTGGGATCAGTGTTGAAAGGACCTTCTTCTGAGCTGACTCTACTACTTTTGAAAGTGCTCAAGGTCAGGGGCATAGCATGGGGGGGCTGTAGGGGGCGGGTCGCCCCACATTCCATAATGGAGGGGTGACAAATTATCAGGGAACAATTACTGCCCTACTAGGGCGGTTCATATTTTTTTAAAAAAATGCCTGCTCCAAAGGTCTTATCTTACTATACCAGGGATTATATAGCTATATATGAAATTTCATGCATATTGGTTAATATCTTGACCCTCCTCCAAAAAAATAGCTGTTTATTTGGCCGTTTTCCTATGTCGTGAAGGCTGAAATTTCAGTTCAGTGGAGCACTTACTGTTCCCAACCCTAACCCTGTGGAAAGCCATCTAATTAGACTTTAATTTGATTTTGAGATGTTTTTAGGAGGTAATTTAATTATTGTTTGATTTTATACCAATGTTATGTATCTGATGTTAACCACCCTGAGCCCGACTTCGGCCGGGGAGGGCGGGATATAAATAAAAGTTTATTATTATTATTACTTGTTATTATTCTTTTGTAAGAAAATATGAAATAACGTAAAATCATTTTTGCAAGGGGGGGATCAATTGGGGGGGGGTGACAAGAAATTTTCCCCACCGGGTACCACCTGACCTTCCTATGCCTCTGCTCAAGGTGGCATCCACAAATACTTAAGAGCCATCCATGTTCAGATTCCTTTTAAAATTATTTTCTTTTGAAAGTATTAGAATAGAGTACATAGGATGCCACTCTGTTAAAAATGATGGGGTCATTTGGTGAGGGTTAGGAGCAGGATTAATTGCTTTAGTGCCTTAGTTTAAAGAATTCTCATTGCCACCAGTGCATTGTCCCAATAGGATGAAAGAAGAAAGACAAGTTCTTTCTGTTTAATGTTTAAACTGGTGATGGGCATTTGAAAAATAAATGGTATGATTCTTTCCCTTCCATCCTGCTAGTGGGACATCCTGTAACTGTACATTAGAACACCTTCCCTCCCAAGCCACCTAGGTGTTCATGGCTCGCTGTACTGACAGGTGATTAGCCATGTGCCAAGAACTCGTCCAGCCTAGTGGGCCACTCAACAGCCAGTGTGCCACTCCTTTGTAAGTAGCTGCATGGACAGCTTGCAACAGGAAAATGGAGCACTTGTGAGCTGAGGACCTGGAGATGAGCAAACACTGGATGCTGTGAGCAAGGCGCAGGGAAAATGCCCCTCCTTTGTGAACAGCCAGGGTTCACAGCAGTGATGTGTGCAATTGTCATGCATACGATAGGACAATATAAATAGTGAATAATAAAAAATAGAAAAGCATCAATAACATTAATATTGTTGTTCAGTCGTGTCCGGCTCTTCGTGACCCCATGGACCAGAGCACGCCAGGCACGCCTATCCTTCACTGCCTCCCGCAGTTTGGCCAAACTCATGTTAGTAGCTTCGAGAACGCTGTCCAACCATCTCATCCTTTGTCGTCCCCTTCTCCTTGTGCCCTCCATCTTTCCCAACATCAGGGTCTTTTCCAGGGAGTCTTCTCTTCTCATGAGGTGGCCAAAGTACTGGAGCCTCAACTTCAGGATCTGTCCTTCTAGTGAGCACTCAGGGCCGATTTCCTTGAGAATGGATAGGTTTGATCTTCTTGCAGTCCATGGGACTCTCAAGAGTCTCCTCCAGCACCATAATTCAAAAGCATCAATTCTTCGGCGATCAGCCTTCTTGATGGTCCAGCTCTCACTTCCGTACATTACTACTGGGAAAACCATAGCTTTAACTATACGGACCTTTGTCGGCAAGGTGATGTCTTTGCTTTTTAAGATGCTGTCTAGGTTTGTCATTGCTTTTCTCCCAAGAAGCAGGCGTCTTCTGATTTCGTGACTGCTGTCACCATCTGCAGTGATCATGGAACCCAAGAAAGTGAAATCTCTCACTGCCTCCATTTCTTCCCCTTCTATTTGCCAGGTGGTGATGGGACCAGTGGCCATGATCTTATTTTGCTAGTACAAAATGCAAAGAGAGGAGCAAGGGTCATCAGCTGATCCTTGTCTTTTTGACCTTGGGAGGTTTGGAGGTTGTATTTTTCTAGCCCTGGAAAGACATGCAATGAAAAGTGTTTGAGCACCTCCTTTCTAGCATGTGTTCTCCTTCTCTCCCTCTCCCCCTCCCTCCCTCTTCTGCAACGCTAGAAAAATGAGAAGAAGCAGGAGGTGTTTACGTCCACAATGCAGAGCTGTGGCAATACACCGAATCCAAAATAGAAAACCCAAAGATAAAGGAAACGGGGGGGGGGGGGGCAAAATATGCTGTTCGACATGGGAAGGATAAAAAAAAATCTGTGATCAAAAAACCATCTGCATGCTAATATGAACATTTTCAAGTAGAACAAGTGTAAGGGAAGGGAAGGAGAGGGTGGAAACCTGCGCTGAAAAGAAAACACAAGCTGAGAACCAAAATAATTACGAGCAGAAAAACCCTGACAAGTTAGAAATGAGTAAGGAACAGATTGGACTGACGTGCTTTTCTTCACAACACTGGAAGTATATATTCAGCAGTGTGACTACTATAATTGAGACATATACCAAATCAAGCCAAATATTTGAACCTGCCTTTTAACAAGGAGATAAACTGTTAAAATTCTGACAATATAATGGGGGTGTATGGTAGCAGGGAACATGTGCGTGGCTTCTTTTCCCAACCTTTCCAATTGTGTTAGACCTTTACTCCTGGATGTCAGTAGACTACTGGCACAAGGGACTCACAAGGAGAGCAGGCCAGCTTCGTGATCTGCCATGCACTGGGTGGGCTTAGGCCTCAGACTCAATTTAAATGGGATTCAGGCGTTCAAGGTGCAGTTACCGGTGCTTGATGTCTTGTTTAAATCGCATCTTCAAGTACTCTGCGTACACATTTCAGCACATCAAGAATCATTAGCATGGACAGACATTGTAGTATCATAGCTGTCAACCCTCCCTGCTGTTTCCCAATGCTATAATAAGGGAATTTCCCGCAAAAAAGGGAAAGGTTGACAGCTATGTGTAGTATTGCATTTATTTATTTCATAAAATAAATACATTTGCTTGATTATATAAAAAAGAAACAACCTCAGAGCAGTTTACAAAGATGTTAGCACTAGTGTGCTAACATGTTGCGCATAGTAGCAGCTGAGGGACAAAGTTAAACGAAATACTGGGGCTGGATCTACACTGATCTGGAAAACACTATTTTTTAATTAAAATTCTCTCTCTTTCTACATATATATATCTAGCTCCCAATGCAATTTCCCATTGGCCAAAGATCGACGCTCTACAGTGCCCTATGGTGTCACATTTTTATAATGCATTTTTAATGTTATAACTCACCGGTGTAGATTAATCCTGGGTACACTCTCTCACTATATATAAGGGTCTGGTGACTTCTGTTTCAGTGTATCTGAAGAAGTGTGCATGCACACGAAAGCTCATACCAATAACAAACTTAGTTGGTCTCTAAGGTGCTACTGGAAGGATTTTTATTGTTATTATTTTGTTCCAGGTTGCTAAGGGACTTGTAAATTAATCCAAGAACCTTGGATCTGGCCGAATAGTGCATGGGCAGCCTGTGAAAGTTTTTGAGCATGTCCCTGTCCCTGTCCCCATCAGCAGTCTAACCACAGTGCTTTGCATGAGCTGAAGCTTCTGGAAGCTCTGCATCGAGTGCATGGCAATAATCAAGACTTGAGACTACCAATGCAGGAATCACCATGGCCAGGCTATCCCTGTTGAAGAACAGCTGTAGTTGATGTACCAGTTGTAGCTGGTAAAAAAGGCACTCCTAGCCACTGAGGCTAGCTGAGTGACAAAGATGGATCCAGGAGCTCCCGGATACTCTGAACCTGTTCTTTCAGAAGGAATGCAACTCCATCCAGAACACAGGCAGCTGACCTTTCTCCCAGACACGGGAACTACCAATCCAAAGTACCTTTTTTTCTTTTCTAAATGTGCAAGCGCAGCTTATTATCCCTCATCCACACCACCTCTGCACCCAGGCAGCGGTTCATATCATGCACAGCCTCAGTGCTGGATTTATGTATAACCTAAACAAGCTATAGCTTAGGGTCCTACTCTCTTGGGGGCATCCAAAAAAATTAAAGAAACACTTGGATGTATATTTCCAAAATATAAGATAAAAACTAATAAAATAAAACCTACATACAGCAACAGTGTTTTGTGTTGTGTGAGTAATGGGCCCTGCCTGCTAGCCTGCTAGCCTGCTTCCTAAAATATCACTGGTTTGCTCATTTCTATATATAGGGTTCCTACATTCTGCATGTGCAAATGGCTTCAGATACGTAAATTACCATATAGCATATATTCAACACAAAAAACAGCGACAATTTGTCGTTGACAAAGGACAGCTGGACATATAAAGGGCCCCATTACCTTCAGGAGCTTAGGGCCTCATCAAACCTAAATCCGGCCCTGCACAGCCTCTCCTGACTCAGATGTTGTGGAGGGAGCTCCATGTCACCAGCAACCTTTGCCCCAAACTCCAAAAGACCAAGACGTTAAACAGCATTGGGGACAAGACTTCAGGCTCTAGTTCAAGCCACTCATACACCTCCCAGGCTTAGAGTTGGACATGGCTTTTCCAGGGAACAGATTTCTTTGTATAGCAGTGTAGCAAGGGGCAACGTTGGATTTCAGTGACAGATACCGGGTTCTTGTTTTGCAGCCCAGCGAAAAAGGATGTGTTTTTTGTTGTTGCCCTTTCATTCTCACCTTGTTAGCTCTGCTTACTTCCTGTGTGTATGTGATATATCATCTCACAGTTACTTCATGCGCTTTATGATGAAGTGAGCTCTTCGCACACACTCGATTTCTAAGGTGTTATAGCAGTCCGTCCTTGTTGCTCCTGCAGCCTTAGGATTGGTACACACATTCCAGCAACTGTGTGAGAACCATTTTTTCCATACCTCTTCCTACACAGCACCAGTGCTGTGAAGAAACCACATCAGTATAACCAATTATTTGGAAGGGTGGGGCAATGCCCATACATAAAGAAACCATCTCATTGAGCCTATCCACGTGTGATCTGCGACATGCATATGGTACTAGAAGGAACTTTCTTCTAGACAGCATGCAGTTGTGGATTAGCTGCAGTCCCACAGCTTTTCCATAATATAGAGTAATTTCATATCTAAATTTAAGAGTTTTTTAAGTTGAACAATCCATAATGAATAATAACCCACTGATCCTTTTTCCAGAATTTACTTATGCAGCTACACTGATGTCAGAAGTTATGCGGATATATATATGTTAACTACTGAAATGCCCATATTCCTGAGGAATATGTTGACTTTAGAGCTTTCAGAGCTACTGATGAAAGATTTGGATGCTGTTAGTCATGAAGTCAACACCGGAAATCACTTTATTTTCTCCAGCTTGACTTGAGAGTTGTTTGATCAGTTGAGACAGGTGATTGCCATTCTGGCCATAATTCTTTTAATGGGGATTCAGCAAATGCGCCGCTTTTGACCTCTTGAGAAAAGGACCTGTGGTAGCACATTTCCAGAGCTTAGCAGGGTAGGCTATGCTTTCAAATTGGATGGGGGACCATGTGCTGAGATTCCTACATTGCAGGATGACCCTCAGGATGCCTTCCATTGCTACAATTCTATGATTCTATAAAGCAAGGTTTTGAAAATCCTTTGCAAAGCTTTTCTGACTACTGCACCTTATGAAACATGGCTTATTATTCACACCTTGGGAGCTCCCACCCCATAATGAGAAGCTACAAAATACCTGTGGAAAATGTTCCAAGGGTGTATTTATCCCACCTTCAGAATGGACTGGGTACATGTGCCTAGAGATTTATTCAAACCTGCCCATTGGTCCTTAATGCTGAACACCTGGTGAGAAGGCTAGGGCAGGTACAGGTAATGCAGCACCATCCAGGTTGTGCTTTGCATCACCTTAAGTCTGACCAGGCTGCGATATTGCAGGCCCGTTTGTGTTTCCAGAGCATGAAATAAACATATGCAGCCACTTATCCACCTAGTCCACTACTGCCTCCTCTAACTGGTAGCAGATTTCCAGGGTCTCAAGCAAAGATCTCCTCTGGCCCTGCTACCTGAAATCTCCTTTAACCGGGGATGTTGAGGAATGAAACTTGAGGCCTTCTGCTCACAGAGCGTATTCTCTGACACTGAACCTTGGCCGTTCCCTGGGGCTATATCTAAAACCAGGAGGGAAATGTGCATCAGAGAAGGCAACTGCTGCACACCGTTTATATAAATGGATTGTGCTCATAGGATTTCCAGCAAATATGATCAACTCAAGTTAGAGTTTACAGGTCAACATTTCATAACAGAGGAACACAAGAGGACAACCCAATTGAGTTCTGGAGTCAGTAATGATGTTAAACCATATCATTATTATTGACCTGTGTGTCCAATTAAACCCAAAGTTCTTAAACTAAGAGGCATGCAGCCTCTGTAAGTTAAAGATCAAAGATCAAAACCATTCAAGCCTAAATATAACCAAGGGCTTTTCTGGCTGATTGATTTTTTTTCCCCATGCAATAAATGTGCAATTGCTGCTTATTTATTCTGGGAGATGCAGCCGCGGCTTTGCATGTGACATAGCGATGGCGAGAGAGGAAATGTGAGAGATTCTCACTTCACTTTCCACTTCACGAAATGGACGGGTTGGTGAAGTGGGGAATGCGCATTCTCCTGATGCAGCGACTGGACAAGCTTCGCCCTATAAAAGAAATTCATATTTCCTCCCCCACTCCCCACTTCAGTCAAGTCTCTTAATTCCTCTGTGGGGCAAAGCTCCCCATCCTACTCCACTCCAGGAAGTTAATGAATCCTGCAACAAGAATATCCCTCTGAACAAAGACTAGCCTCTTCCAATACAAGAGTTGGAACTCATTTTGGGCTTGTTTGTTATTATCTGGAAAAACCTTGAGGCCAAACAAAAGGAGTTCATAGATTCACAGAACTGTAGAGTTCTATGGGATCATCTACTTCAACCCCCTGCAATGCAGAAATGTCAACCAAAGCATCCATGAGAGATGACCATCCAACCTCAGTGCAGTCGGGTCAGAGCTGGTGTTATATTTTGACACCTGTTTTCAATAATAATAATAATAATAATAATAATAATAATAATAATAATAAGAATATATTTATACCCCGCCCATCTGGCTGGGTTTCCCCAGCCACTCTGGGCGGCTTCCAACAGAATATTAAAATGCAATAATATATTAAACATTAAAAGCTTCCCTAAACAGGCTGTCTTCAGATGTCTTCTAAAAGTCTGGTAGTTGTTTTTCTCTTTGACATCTGGTGGGAGTGCCACTACCGAGAAGGCCCTCTGCCTGGTTCCCTGTAACTTGGCTTCTCATAGCGAGGGAACCACCAGAAGGCCCTCGGCACTGGACCTCAGTGTCTGGGCAGAATGATGGGGGTGGAGGCGCTTCTTCAGGTATACTGGACTGAGGCCATTTAGGGCTTTAAAGATCAGCACCAACACTTTGAATTGTGCTTGGAAACGTACTGGGTGCCAATGTAGGTCTTTCAAGACCAGTGTTATGTGGTCTCGGTGACCGCTCCCAGTCACCAGTCTAGCTGCCGCATTCTGGATTAGTTGTAGTTTCTGGGTCACCTTCAAAGGTTAGTCCCACATAGAGCGCATTGCAGCAATCCAAGCGAGAGATAACTAGAGCATGCACCACTCTGGCGAGACAGTCTGCAGGCAGGTAGGGTCTCAGCCTGCCTACCAGATGGAGCTGATAAACAGCTGCCCTGGACACAGAATTAACCCGCCCCTCCATGTGAGTCCAAAATGACAGTCTGGCTGCTGTGCTCTGCACTAACTGAAGTTTCTGCCTTCAAAGACAGCCCTCCGGGGGGGGGGACATTGCAGCAATCCATCCAAGAGGTCATTTCAACCTATAGACAACTGAATGACAGCCTACCCCTGTCCAGATAAGGTTGAAGTTTGTGGAAAGTTTATCTTCTTTGGTGATCACTCGTAGCTGAGTAAGATTATCTTCCATGAACACGGTCTTAACAGTGAGTCCGTAAGTGAGTGTGGAGACCAGTTCTGGAACCACACATCCTTCCTCAGTGGAGACATAGGTTTCTGGGTGGGAGCTGATCATGGTGAGGATTTGCCAAACGTGCCTTCTTCTTAGCACGTTTCTCCCTTTCGTCCTGAGTTTGAGCGTCTTCAAAGTCCATGACGCCAAAGGAAAGTTTATCACAACACAACATAATGCAATATATTCTGTTATATACTGTATATTCTGGCGTATAAAACTACTTTTTAATCCAGGAAAATCTTCTCAAAAGTTGGGGGTCGTCTTATATGCTGGGTGGAGAATCTGCGGTCGAGTATATCTCAAACTCTATATTTTAACTGGAAAAGTTGGGGGTCGTTTTATACGCCCAGTCGACTTATAGGCCTGAACATACGGTAAATATATACACAGAGACTTTCCTAAAACCTGGAGAAATTTCCATATTTCAAGGACATTTGAATTAGTCCCCCTTTCTCCTGCAAGAGGTGCAAGCTCCAATTTCCTCCTTATCCAACTATCACAACAAGGTGCCAGATTCAAAGCCTTTTATTTAAAAAATCAACACATGGGCAAAGCCCAAGACTAAGCAAACATGGAACTGTATTAATCCAGTCTTACGACTGCATTGTAAAATCTTATGAAGATTGCCAAACTGCAAAACAGACTGCTTTTGATTTCCCTGTTTACCAATTGTGTCTTATAACTGAAGCCGACAATTTCAGCGCTCTCTGGTTAGCACATGCCCTTTGATGGCACGGTAGCATTAGTCGTGTTTTTTCTCTTGAAATTACCTGCCTCTTTATGAAAGGCCAACCTTTCTGCATTCAGAAAGCAGACATTACGATTCAACAGCTATTTCTAGATGCGTGAGATTGGATTTGAGCTTGTTTAATTGGAAATGGTTAATTGGCCTTGGTGTCCTATGGCAGGAAAATGACGCAAACTTAAGCGGAATGAAACTCCATAAATATTTCATTCCATGCTAATTTTCACGCTTCCAGCTGAGTTGTCTGAAGTTTTTTTAAATAAATAAAATAAAAAAGCACTTTTGTATGCCATTAAATATCTAATCGGAAGCCACAAAAGTGCTATCCATTTGCATTAGATGTCACAGTTTGTGGGGGCACATGGGGGGGGGGACAAATAAAAACCAAACAGCAATAATCAAATGGGATCCCTGGCTGTTAAGGCTGGCTCTTGTTTCACTTTCACCGTGAATTTATTTGTGAAACCAAAGTGTATCTTTTAGTCCCTGGATTTTGAAAAGCCAATAGACAGGTTGCCAGCGGTTTATCTTAAGTATATAAAACAGCTCGGAAAGTCTGGAGCTCCCTCAAGTGGATACTTTCCCCAGCTAGTGGGAAGTGAAATGTAATCCCCCTTTACTGTAAGTCGAGTCTCTTATTTACTCTGCAAGTTGATCCACAGACTTGGAGAGCTATGGCATATAGCTTAAAAACCTGCACTACTACTTTATTTTTAAAAGTATCCTATGATACAAAGCATGTGCTTTTGTTTCCCAATGGACCTTCATTTCCCTCTTCCTCGATATTTGCATGTTGTTTTTGGATGAATGAAGCAAAGCTGGTGTGGAAGTGACTAGGAGAAAGATGGAAGATAGCAAGTCTGAACTTTCAGATCATCTCAGTTTCAGATGTCCTGCGTCCTCGCTCTGACAGTAGCAAAAAAAAAAGGAAAGAAAGAAAGAAAAGAAACAAAAAAAGAAACAAAAAACCCACAACTTATAACCAAAGAATGATGATGTGCTCAGACCATCTTATTTTGCCCCCACTGATAATTAGGGATACAGATGGGTCTGTCCTGCAACAAAATGTTGCAGAGTGGAGTGTGCAGTCATTCAGCATTCCATGCCTACTGAGCATGCTCAGATATGAACAAGCTTTTTGGCCCTATACATGCAACCTTCATGCATGAGATCCAACCAACTGGGAAACTACAGGTATAGCAGATTAACAAATTTAGAAGAGCAAGGCAGAATATTAACCCTACATTAAATGATGATTTAATATACTGGTTTTTTCCTGGTTTGGATGAAGCTATTAGGTGAAAACATTCTTCTTCTCCCAGGCCTTTGGCTAATTAAACCATCTACTGCCTTTTTAAACTGGGGTGAGGGTATTGTTTTGTTTGCTGTTATGTTATAGGGAAGTTTTTAATGTTTGATGTTTTATTCTGTTTTTAATCTGTCGGGAGCCGTCCAAAGTGGGTTGGGGTCCCATGTTGGGCTAAATGTTTCCTGCATTGCAGGGGGTTGGACTTCCAGGGCTGCCAACTTGAATAAAATATTTGGGGTGCTTAGGTAAGCCTGCCCTGCCTCATTGACCACAAAACACAATGCATGCACACCATTTGAATGGCAGTTCCTGTCAACTCAAATATTTTATTGGGGGGGGGGGTGAAGGGACCTCATCCCCTAGGAGTTGGCTCCCCTGCTTGTGGTCCATTCCAACTCTACAATTCTGTGATTCTGTGAAGGCTAGTGCCACCTACTGAATATGAGAGATGAGCAACAGGGGCAAGCCCTCTCTCCCATGGCGAATTAGACAGCACCTTCACTAGGGGAGCACTTTTCTAAATAATAGAACTGTGTGGCCAGAGACTGTATTCAGCACAGAATGACTTGCAGCCAAGGAAACTTCTAATGTCCAAAGGCAGTGTCGGAGTCCCAGCCTCGTGGAACCAAATGTATGTCAATAGGATTGCGCTGTGGGTTAAACCACAGAATCTAGGGCTTGCTGATCAGAAGGTTGGCGGTTCGAATCCCTGCCACGGGGTGAGCTCCCGTTGCTCGATTCCAGCTCCTGCCCGCCTAGCAGTTTGAAAGCACGTCAAAGTGCAAGTAGATAAATAGGGACCTCTCCAGCGGGAAGGTAAACGGCGTTTCCGTGTGCTGCTCTGGTTTGCCAGAAGCAGCTTTGTCATGCTGGCCACATGACCCGGAAGCTGTCTGCGGACAAACGCCGGCTCCCTCAGCCTATAGAGCAAGATTAGCACTGCAACCCCAGAGTTGGACACGACTGGACCTGATGGTCAGGGGTCCCTTAACCTTTACCATTAAGAGGGCAGCACATGCTTTGATTATATATATATATATATATATATATATATATATATATATATATATGCATGTGTGTGTATAAAATTAAGTGTCCTTTGAAGCATAAGAACCTAAGGATTTCATGTTCCTTAAATCCCAATTTTATTAAGTGCCTAAAGGAAAACTGTTTGTTCCTGAAGGTATTACGAAGATAGTTCAGGCAGTGTAACACATGGAAATATTGTTCACGGTGCATTCCTATACATGCCTACTCAACAGTAAGCCCCACTGAGTTCAACAGGATTTACTCCCAGGTAAGCAAGTTTAGGATCTTCATCATCTCAGCAGCAGCAAGTTCTTTCCCAGTCTGCATCTGTATTGGAATTGTTTTTAAAATGTTTGTATTTTTCTATCCCACACTGGGATTCTTTGAGAGGATGGGAGAAGATGGAAATTTAATCATTCAATCTCCTTCTTCTCTGGATAAGTAACTGATGCAAATATTAAAACTGCAGCAGTTCCCCCCTTGCAATTGCTGTGCTCTTCCTTTATTCCAGGATCTCCATTCTTTTATGGATCTGTATTTGAATCCTAATATAGCTTTATACCTTTTTAATCAAGAACACGTTTACTGATTTTTTAGAACCTGCCTGCCAGTCTTGCTGACCTTAATGTTAGCAAAACTGCGTAGAACCTCTCTGTGTGTAAACTGGAGGGCAGGTTCCCTCAAATCAGGTTTATTGATTTAAAGCTATAAAACCAACTGGCACCCTGGACAAAGTGTAATTCTCATTGCATTGTAGACATAATTCAGCTGACAGTTGCCCCTTACACTGTGGCTAAGTGGACAGAGATCGTCTCACTGGCTGTAGTCCAGAAAGGAAAGCAATATAAGAGCCACACAGAATCATAGAATCGTGAGCATCTGTAGGAAATTGCATGGAGAATCTTCGTTGGCACCAACCTTGCTATGTTGCAGGCAGCCTGGACTCGTTCGCTTAATAACAAAAGCAATTTCTTCTTGGCTGCCCATAAAGTAGGTGTGGTCAATTCCTTGATATCCTTTTCTACTGGCACCATTTCAAAGCAAATTATTTCCGTAAGATGAAACATTACTGTGTTTCCTTTATGCTCTTTCTTTTGAGGTTTAGGTATTTTTATTCACTTGGTTCCCATAGTTCTGTGCAGTCTACTATGCATCCATACTCTCCGACATATCTCCAATGGAAATAGGGGCATCCTAAGGAAAATGATGAATTAAAGAACCTTTAATTAAGGAGGAATTAAAGGACATTTTAATGAGGGTGAAAGAGGAGCGCAAAATATGGTCTGAAGCGCAACATCAAAAAAACTAAGATCATGGCCACTGGTCCCATCACCTCTTGGCAAATAGAAGGGGAAGAAATGGAGGCAGTGAGAGATTTTACTTTCTTGGGCTCGATGATCACTGCAGATGGTGACAGCAGTCACAAAATTAAAAGACGCCTGCTTCTTGGGAGGAAAGCAATGACAAACCTAGACAGAATCTTAAAAAGCAGAGACATCACCTTGCAAACAAAGGTCCATATAGTTAAAGCTATGGTTTTCCCAGTAGTAATGTATGGAAGTGAGAGCTGGACCATAAAGAAGACTGATCGCCGAAGAATTGATGCTTTTGAATTATGGTGCTTGAGAGTCCCATGGACAGCAAAAAGGTAAAACTTATCCATCCTTAAAGAAATCAGCCCTGAGTGCTCACTGGAAGGACAGATCCTGAAGCTGAGGCTCCAGTATTTTGGCCACCTCATGAGAAGAGAAGACTCCCTAGAAAAGACCCTGATGTTGGGAAAGATGGAGGGCACAAGGAGAAGGGGACGACAGAGGATGAGATGGTTGGACAGTGTTCTCGAAGCGACTGGCATGAGTTTGGCCAAACTGCAGGAGGCAGTGAAAGATAGGTGTGCCTGGCGTGCTCTGGTCCATGGGGTCATGAACACAACTGAACAACAACAACGAAGGAAAAGTGGGACATTCAGAAACCAGGACAGCTTCTGTAAATCCAGAACTGCCCCTGGAAAATAGGGACACGCAAGTGGGCAGGGACCTTGTGTATGTATGTTGGGTGGGGAACACAGCAGTTTGTGGATCAAAAGTTTGGAGTCTATGCATTAGAATATACAGCATATGCCTCATGGGACCTGGAATCTGTGGAGGATGGTCACAGTGGAAATTGTGTGGCATGGTCACAACTTCCCATATATGCACATGCATCCTTTCCACACACACAAAACAGGACTCGTGATGCATCAAAATTGACAAAATGCTTAACCGCAATTGCTTATAAACACACTACATATTAATCCAGACTGTGCTTTTCAACAGATGCAATTCAAACATTCAACTAATAGCCACCAAATGTATAAGGAAGCGAGGGTGGTGCTGTGGTCTAAACCACTGAGGCTCTTGGGCTTGCAGATCGGAATGTCGGCGGTTCGAATCCCTGTGACGGGGTGAGCTCCCGTTGCTCTGTCCTAGCTCTTGCCAACCTAGCAGTTCGAAAGCATGCCACTGCAAGTAGGTGTGGCGGGAAGGTAAACGGTGTTTCCGTGTGCTCTGGCACTCGTCAATGGTCCTCTGTGCACCAGTAGCGGTTTAGTCCTGTTGGCCACATGACCCAGAAAGCTGTTTGTGGACACACCCTGACTCCCTAGGCCTGAAAGCGAGATGAGCGCCACAACCCCGTAGTCGCCTTTGACTGGACTTAACCATCCAGGGGTCCTTTACCTTTACCTACCTATTAATGCTATTGCTCACTGTGCTAATACTGTATTTTGCCTGCCCTGAAAACAGATATTGCATTCAAATAGTGTAAGCACCACACTTCGTAAGGAAGTGTATCTGAGCTGCTCCTTCGCATGTGAAGTTTCCGTTAGGCTTGGTCCGTGTCCTTTTGCTGCCCTGATCGAGTTGTCATCCCCTCTTGTGTCTTATCCTAGGCATAAACAGCGTTAACAAGAGCAGTTGATTGGAGTACTGCCTGCGTTGTCTTACTTTCATTTTTCATATAAATCACTTTACTTTCTCCCCTTTAAAACTGGGTCTGTGCGCTGCAGAGTTGATGAAGATCCATCTTTCTCATATCCCCTGGAAGTGGGAGATATTAATCCAGTCAATGAGTTGTTAAGCTGTCTCTGTTTACTTCCTCTGCAAAGGGCCATGCAGTAGTGCTTTCTCCAAGATATTTACATAGCTAGGGCAGAAACCTTGAGACATTTGACAATCCCAGACAATTGCCTAAAGCTAGGGCTGCCATATTTCAAAAAGTAAAATTCCTGACACCCGCAAAATGGTTGAGCTTCTTTTTTTGGAGCTGTTTCCGCTGCTTTCCCCATCATGTTGCCATGCACCCGGCTTTTCCCTGACATTCTGCCGATTCAGCAAAATCTCCCCCCCGACACCATTTTTACAGCCCAAAATCAGGGCATGTCAGGAATTTTCCTGGCGTATGGCAAGCCTACCTAAAGCCAATACTGGTTTTAGCGTGGGAAGCATAGCTTTATCCTTCAGTTTCAGTAGGTCTAGGGCAACTTGGTCCAGAAGTGGAATATGTTTGGGAGCTTCTTCCACAGATAACTGAAAATGATGTACCTTGTCCTCAACTGAGAATTGCTTCTGTGCTTCTTGGGTGTAGATGGCAGCAATGCTAGCTGGAGTCTTTACTCCCTTTTACTTCCCGCCCCTTCATGCTAGGGTGTACTTTTGCACATTTGTGAACATTATACAGATGACATAAAAGTGTGTGTGTGTTTGTGTGAAGCCAAAAGCTCATACTTCCACAAAACTCCTTGTCAGTTTCCTTGGAAGTGGTGAATAAGTAAAAGTGATGGAAATTTGACAGCAGATGTGTCAAACCTTTGTGGAACTAAATGTATTGACTAGAAATCGGGATCGTACAACTCAAATCATTCTTCCGGACTCCTTTTCCATTGTTTTTAACTGAAGGAAGCCACAAAGCTGCATATTAGTCAAAGAAAAGCTTCGCCCCACACCTTCTCAGTGTTTTCTTTTTAACCCATTCCCTGGTGGCCTCCTTTTTCCGTTGGTGTCCTATTATATGCAATCTCGTTTTGCTTTGTGTGTCTTCAAGTCTTTCTGGACCCCTATTTGTTGCTGTGGGTTAAACCACAGAGCCTAGGGCTTGCCAATCAGAAGGTTGGTGGTTCGAATCCCCGTGATGGGGTGAGCTCCAGTTGCTCAGTCCAAGCTCCTGCCAACCTAGTTGTTCGAAAGCACATCAAAGTGCAAGTAGATAAATAGGTACTGCTCCAGAGGGAAGGTAAATGGCATTTCCATGCAGGGGCGTAGCAAGGGGGCGTAGGGGGCGGATCGCCCCATGTTCCATAATGGAGGGGTGACAAAATATCAAGGAACAATTACTGCCCTACTAGGGCGGTTCATAAAAAAACTTTTTTTAAAAAAAAGCCTGCTCTGAAGGTCTTATCTTACTATACTAGGGATTATATAGCTATATATGAAATTTCATGCATATCGGTTAATATCTTGACCCTCCTCCACCAAAATAGCTGTTTACTTGGCCGTTTTCCTATGTCGTGAAGGCTGAAATTTCAGTTCAGTGGAGCACTTACTGTTCCCAACCCTAACCCTGTGGAAAGCCATCTAATTAGACTTTCATTTGATTTTGAGATGTTTTTAGTAAGTAATTTAATTATTGTTTGATTTTATACCAATGTTATGTATCTGATGTTAGCCACCCTGAGCCCGACTTCGGCCGAGGAGGGTGGGATATAAATAAAAAGTTTTTTTTTATTATTACTTGTTATTATTCCTTTGTAAGAAAATATGAAATAATGCAAAACCATTTTTGCAGGGGGGGGGATCAATGGGGAGGGTGACAAGAAATTTTCCGCACCGGGTACCACCTGACCTTCCTACACCTCTGTTTCCATGCACTGCTCTGGTTCGCCAGAAGCAGCTTAGTCATGCTGGCCACATGACCTGGAAGCTGTACGCCGGCTCCCTCGGCCAGTTAAGCGAGATGAGTGCCACAACCCCAGAGTTGTCCGCAACTGGACCTAATGGTCAGGGGTCCCTTTACCTTTACCCCCCAAGAGTGCCTTCTCTTTTGCTTAGCAGGGGTGCCAGCTGAGCTCAGTACACTGTGTGCTGATTTGGCCCTCTGCTGCATGTGCAAAAGACACACGTTTGCATGAATACTGCACCTATGTATTCATGCACAAATTTATAACTTCTTTTGGATGTGCAGGTGAAGGACCCCCCCAAAAAAATGCAGGAGCACACACAAGTAGTTAGATGCTAAACAGAAAGAAGGTCAACAGGTCAGTTCCCCTTTTCTGTTTCCCTACCTGGAGTCTCTCTTATCCATATCAGGAATTCCCTGGTTTCTGGAAAGAGTGATGCTGACACATTAAAAGCATCACAGTCTCAGCTAACCTAAAGCAGACATAGCCTGAGTGTTATGGGATAGAGCTGCACGCCATTGGCTCACTCCCCTGCATAACACAACAAGAAGGTCTTCGACAATCCTATGAAAGAGCAGGAAAGGACCAAAACTGGTCATTTGAACTTTCAGTACATAGTCAGTGTGTGGACTTCAGTGAGTAGGCTTGCTCTAAACAAATGCCACTCCATAAACCTAGGGAGAATATATAACTGATGAACTAATATGCCTGGGTAGAACATTCTATGTTCTGTGCCACATTATGTTGCATAATCTATGCTTTAGCGCAACATTACTAAGTGGCTATTAGCTCCTCATTTTGGTTGACCGGGAGACATTTACCAAAGAGTGTTTTACATACTGTAACTGGGGTTTTCTTGCAAGTTCATAGAGTGAGAGAACACAAGTTTTTAATACCTAAATCATTATTACAATAAAATACATGCATTCTTTACAGTGTTTAAGTGTGCTCTCTAGTGAATGTCTCAAAGTGCAGCAAATTGACTTTTTTGTCCCCCTAAAAGGAAGGGAATGGCAGCCATTTAACTAGAGGAAATGAAGTATTGATTTTTATTATGATACTTTTATTTATAACCTGCCTTTTGCCTTATTATTATTATTATTATTATTATTATTATTATTATTATTATTATTCCCACTAAAACACAGGGGGGAACCATCATTAAGATGCCCCCCGCCAAATTTCAGTTCTGCAGTTTCTTAGTCCAGGGCCTTTTTTGGGGTAGGTCATAGATAGAACATCCAGCATTCATTACCATATCTAGTTACTTCTACTGTACATTGATTAAAATCTTGTCTGAGCCCAGAGAACCTGGCTGACAGTCAAAAGGAACTATTACACAAATGGATTCACTACCCACAAGATGTAATGATTGCCACCAACTTAGGTGGCGTAGAAAGGAAGATTCATAGAGGATGGGTCTATTAGTTGGTGGTTGGCCACTGTTGGAAATGGAATGGCAGGCAAGAGGGACTCTTGGCCTATTCCACATCATGCCATGTCATAAAGCTTAAAAGAGATCATTTGAAGAGAATGACTTTTGCAAAGCTACAAAGAGCAATTTCAAGTGCCATTCCCTGTTCTCGGATATCCAGCGTTTGCCCTGGGGGTGTTAGTGTAATGCTGCCATGCACTTGAAGAATGAAATTCCTCTGCATCCAAGTGCATCTCTGTCTCTTGAGCGCATTATTGCACCCTTCCTCACTTCTTGTTGTTCTTTTTAAAAAAATAAATAAATAAATAAATAAAAATAGCCTGTTTTTGAGACTTGAACAAATAGGAAAATTAGCAGCAGAACACGAGCACGCCACACATGCAAACACACACTGCAAAATAGCCTTCCTAAGTATTTATGCCCCCTTGGCTCCAATTAACCTAAGTATTCTTTATAGGCTTCAGCCAGCTGCAATCAGTCGTGTTTTCCTCGGTTGGAATAATAATAAAAATAATAAATAAAAATCCACCGTTGTTGCAACTACGCACAGACATATACATTATTCCCCCGCCCCCTTCCTCTCGAAGCATCATAATCCTTCATTTACCAAAGAGGAGTTGTGAAGAGATGCAGCTCAATTTTCCTCCACATCTACTTGATTCTTTGGTATAATCAGCACTGTGTGCGCCAGGCAAGGTCGCGAACTGCAGCAATGTTCATCGCCGCATGCCATCTCCTAGTTCTAGTGCCATTAAGTACTCAGCAACTTCTCTCCTCTCCATCCCACTGTTTTTAATCTGCTGGAACACTTTTTTTAAAAAGGGAAGGGAGATCACTGCTTGAGGACGTATTTCGGAGATTACTGTCACAGTAGACCACACTTCCTGAGAGGCAGCCGGCCGAAAGCCATCATTCTGTTTGTTTCAGTGGAATAAAGTATGGTTTTTATTTTATTATTTTTTATTATTTTCTATTGGGGTGTGTGTGTGGAGAGGAATGCACAGCAGGATTTAATTTCAGATTTATTGCCCAAACACCTGCATCAAAGAAGAAGCCAGGATGCAATCTAGGAAACAGCATTGCCTTTGGTAACTTTCTTGTTGTAGCTCTATAGGGTTTCTCATAGCCTGAAGGGTAGTATAAATCAAGCATGAAAAGGGGCTAAAAGAGTGGGTTACACTCTCTTCCCCAAAGAACTGTGAAATGGCTTATTGCTGCAGGTATACCATATAAATATGCATCCCTCCTTACCTAGAAGGACACAAGGCCAGCTGCTCTTCCTGAGCCCCCAGCTAATACCCTCTGAAGGAAGATGGAACCATATGTGCCATACTCGGCCTGCCTTGCTGTGCCCCCTAAGCTAGTTGGCTGCCCTGGTGGGCAGTTGCTACCCTGTTACCAGCCTCAAAGTAAGATTGAGCTTCCAGTTCAGTTGGCTTCTGAAATGTGGAATGAGAGGGAAGCGCAGTCTTGTCCTACAACTTAAAAATAAAATAAAAATCCTGCATGCTGTCTTTTGCCTTTGGTCCGTACCCCTCGGAACTATTGGCGAGGATAAGCCAAATGCTGAAAGCTGATTCTCACCTGTCCGTGGCACTCTCAGCAGCTTGCGACTGAACAGGTGAACTACCTGAGTTGAAAGGCTGTTGTCTGCAGTGTGACGGGAGATGAAATGTGAGTTCTGAATGCTTTCATCATACCTCTTCTGGTCTGGGAGACCAGGGGTGGGGTGGGGAGCTGGTCACGGCAGGAGAGGAAGACCCCCTCCCCCAGGCTTCTTCAGCAGCCTGCTTCATCTCTGCCTCTCAGGGCCCCTCCTCTCCAGTCCCTTCTTCTGCCTCTGATTCTGGACTGCTCTCTGCCACAGAATGTTCCTGCTCACAAAAACCTGTTGCCTCTTCAGCTTCTGATACCTCCTGCTCCCCTCAGTCTGCGCCGTCTTCTCCCCCTGACCACTCATCATTGTCCCACCTCCAAACCCCTGGCTCTGAGCCTTCCTCCCTTGGGAGTTCCCCAGCTGGTGCCTCCCACCACTCCTTTGCACCCAGCCAGCCCATGGCCCCCACCCTGGGACTTTAGGGTGAAGGATGCATTATTATTATGACTTAATATTAATATTAGTGACTTGCCAAAGAGCAGAGTGGCAAGGGTGCCCTGGTGGTTGTGGCACTGCACTTTATCAGGATGGATACAGACAAAGTCAGAGGTGCCCTGGGCTGGCAGAGTTAGTATCCTGCAGGTTGGCACACACCTTTTGGTTGATGCCAATAACCACCTGGAGTTCCCCTGACCTTGCCATTGTCTTACCCTGGTGCCTGCCCTGTCCTCGTGCATCGCTGCTGTGGAATAGGATTTCTAAAGCATTTTGATACAAACGTTTATGTTTGTTAATGGTGTGCTATGGTCTTGTTAGTTAGAACTATACAAGAGTTTATAAGAGTGAGGAATGACCAATTGATTTTTAAATGGCTCATCTCTTCTTGAAACAAGAGCATGTGCTGTGCAAGCTTTTGGGTTTCTCGGGGATTATTATCTGGAAGAAGGAGAGGGGGGAAATCCAGAGAAATGCAACTAGCAATGTTTTTCGGCTCAGGCACTGGTGAAAACATGGAGGTACAAAAGCTGCATTGGGAAAGGGAATCACAGCCATGTCTGCAATATCCTGTGTCAGTCAGTATTCTGCCACCTGAATATGCCTTTGGTTTTGTGTCAGTGCACTGAGCAAGTAAACGAGTGTCTTTCAGAGCAGTTGACTCGGCTATTGAATGATTTCTCTCCCCTGCCTTCGCTGCTATAGAAGTGCCTCAGTGAAACAAGCAGCTTTATTCTAATTGTGCACTGCAGAGAGCCATGGCATACTCAATAGCTCTCAATGTGTAATCTCTAGTCACAGAGTGCAGAAGCTGTGCTTTGGGCGGCAATGGAAACACACAAAGCAAGCGATTCGCCACCTTGGAAGAAAGGTTATTCAGTGCTGCCCGCAGGTTCAGAATTTTTCACCTCCAAGCTTCATCGTTGGCTGGGCTGTTTGGATTTAAAGGAATGGGCGCTTCCTGGACAGATTGAGTGCTGCTGCAGCTAAAGGGCAAATATGGGTACAAATAAATATAGATACCTGCGGGATGCTGGGGTGAGCTAATATATGCACAAGGAGTCAATGTGGTATGGTGCTTAGAATGTCAGACTGGGACCAATAAGCTTGCCATTCAGCCATGAACCTGACTGGGTGGTAGTGTGGCCATATGTAAGACTTTCCAGAGAAGAAGAAAAAGTCTCTGCTCCTCCACATGCAGCTGCTGGGTGACCTTGGGCTAGTCACACTTCTTTGAAGTCTCTCATCATCACTCACCTCTCAAGAGTGTTTGTTGTGGGGAAGGAAGGGAAAGGAGAATGTTAGCCGCTTTGAGACTCCTTCGGGTAGTGATAAAGCGGGGTATCAAATCCAAACTCCTCCTCCTCCTCCTCCTCCTCCTCCTCCTCCTTCTTCTTCTTCTTCTTCTTCTTCTTCTTCTTCTTCTTCTTCTTCTTCTCCTCCTCCTCCTCCTCCTCCTCCTCCTCCTCCTCCTCCTCCTCCTCCTCCTTCTTCTTCTTCTCCTCCTCCTCCTCCTCCTCCTCCTCCTCCTCCTCCTCCTCCTCCTCCTCCTCCTTCTTCTCCTCCTCCTCCTCCTCCTCCTCCTCCTCCTCCTCCTCCTCCTCCAGTCTTCAGAGAGTGGCTGGAAGTGGGGAGACAGAAAAAGGTCCTCCTTTTCTTCCAGCAGGGGCAGTTTTAACATGAAATCTTAGACTCAGTACTGCTCCCAGAGCCCAGAAACTGCTCGCATCACTGAAATTTCCCTCTTACAAAACTGAAAGCCTATCTTAGGCATCCACTTGTGAGGGGGGAATCTCTCCACCTTCGTTTCATGAAACTTAATCCCCAGATTCTGAGCTTTCATTTCATACACACAAATAGGAAATCTCATGCACTTATTACTGGTATATAACCTGCACACACAGACACTGAAGATTGCCTGTGAGGTTATGCAGCCCTCACATCAAAAAAGAGTTTCCCATTCCTGCCTTAGAATTACCGGTACATAGAGAAACCACAACATAAAGGAGCAGGTTAAAAGAAAAGTGAAAGGCACGAGGAATTTACAGTACATAAAAGAACGCCTCCATCTTGCATTAACTGTAAACAGGTTAAGAATAGGTGGGTCAATTAAGTGACTTTTAAAAATAGATTAATCACTGAACTGAGAAAAAATAAATATTATAGCTTCTTAATGCATGATGCATTATGAGGGTAATGGAAGTAACACTTAGTCTTAATTAATGTCTGCAACAAATCATTTGTGCAGAAAACCTTTGTGAAAACATTGTCTCGGAGCCTTATCTCTTCGACAAACAATATGAACAGAATGTGTAATGGATGCATTTGTTTGATGTAATGTCTCTGTTGGGGTCATGTGTTTGTGGATATTGTTCTGAAGGTGTTTATAGATCTATAGACAGTGTTAGAAACTGGGATATGAAAGCTGGGCACCAAATGGCACCTTAAACCTAGGTTATGGGTGCAAACAATGGAATGCCTAGGCACACTTTTTTAGAACAAGAATACAAAGCTGAAAATGAATGAACTGCAGCTAAAATATTACGTTCCTTTTTCACGTGGTTTAGTCCTTCCCCTGGCCACCCCCCTCCAAATATTCTTAAGAGGGTCTCTTCTCCAGTCTTCAAAAAGTAGCTGGAAGTGGGGAGGCAGATAAAAAGGTCCACCTTTCCTTCCACTCTGCAGTTTTAATCTGAAATCTTAGGGCAGCCCTGTGCCCAGAGCTCAGAAACCGCTCGCTCTAATGAAATTCCCTGTTGCAAAATGCACCTAGAACAATGGGAGTTTTGAACACTGCCTACAGACAATGGAAGTGCTAGAGAGATGGGCCAAGATAGCTGAATCAGATATTATCTGTGCTTTGTTGTGTGCTGTATTGTAATTTATTTAAGGATTCACATCATACTCGCTGTAGGAAAAATGCTTCCTGGTCTCCATACTTTTTTTTGGGGGGGTAGCTTTTAGAGTTGATCCTCCTGCAGTTAGATCATGATGTTCGAGCTTCTGGTGCTGAAATAGTTTGTGTGAGGAAAGAAATGGAAATTCAGCTTTGGACATTGCAAAGCATCAACGTGGGCACAGGTGCTGCCAGGTGAGGGTCTCTTACATGTCAGTTATGTTGCTTTGATTATACAGTTGTACCTTGGTTGCCAAATGCCTTGGAACTCGTACGTTTCAGCTCCTGAATGATCGAACCCCGGAAGTGAGTGTTCTGGTTTTTGAACAATTTTCAGAAGCCGAATGTCCAGTGCGGCTTCCGTGGCTTCCGATTGGCTGCAGGACGCTTCTGCAACCAATCAGAAGCCGCAGGTTGGTTTTTGAACAGTTCCGGAAATCAAACAGACTCCCAGAATGCATTCTGTTCGAGAACCAAGGTACGACTATATATATTTTTATTTGACTCTCTACAGTTATATTTTATTCTTGATTGTTGATTTGATGTCTTAATGCATTGCAAACAGCCTTGGGATGGTGTAGTAGTTAAGAGCGGTAGTCCCGTAATCTGGTGAACCGAGTTCGCGTCTCCGCTCCTCAACATGCAACTACTGGGTGACCTTGAGCTAGTCACACTTCTTTGAAGTCTCTCAGCCCCACTCACCTCACAGAGTGTTAGTTGTGGGGGAGGAAGGGAAAGGAGAATGTTAGCCGCTTTCAGACTCCTTCGGGTAGTGATAAAGCGGGATATCTTCCTCCTCCTCCTCCTCCTCTTCTTCTTCTCTTAAAAACAGAAAGCAGTACAGAAATGAAACGAATAGCAATCTGTGTTTAAATACTTTCAGGGTTATCTTGTAGAATTGAGAAGCCCTCTTGCTGCCTTCAATTCTTCTTCCTTTTACTATTCATTTAGAACGAAATCTGCCTCCCACTGTATTACATAATTGTATCAAATGCTGTCGATAACAATAGGGAGTTTGAGGTTAATATGTACAGTATTCCGAGCTGAAATGTCAGTCTTTTATCTAGATACATGAAAAACAGTTAATTCAATGAGAATCCATGAGTCACCTTTTCACATTCCTGTAGTCCATAAAGCGGAGCCTAATATCTGGTGCCCTCCGGATGCTATAAACTACAGTTCCCATTAGCTCTAGTCAAGAACACACATGGGGCCACTGGCGTAGGAAGGGCAGGGTGTAGGGGGCGGGGCGTCCCGGGCAGCGGGATCCCGATAGGGTTCCATCTCGGCACGCCCCGCCCCGCCCCCAGAATGTGCACTACACCCCTGCCTGCTTCCGGCCCCGGTGCCAGAGCATGAAGCTCCGCCACTATATGGGGCTGATAGGAGTTGTAGTCCAAAATGAGTTGTAGTCTGAAAATTTAATTAAAAAATAATTTTTTAAAAAATGTATTTTGATTTAAGTGTTTATTTTGTATTATTGTTTTTATTATTTGTTTGTTTATGTTTTTATTGGTGTGTTTGTTATATTTCGTTAAAACTAATAAAAATTTAATTAAAAAAATAAAAACCAAGATGAGTTGTAGTTTGGAGGGCACCAGGGTTATCACTTTTATTTTTGATTTATTGTATTTTTAAACCAAACTTCAACACAAAGGTCTCCAGAATGGTGTACAAAATAATATTCGAATAGTCGATACTCAGCACAACAAAGCTGCAGCAAATTACAGCAGAACACAATTGCAACAATAGACAGCTGAGCTCTAAGCTCATCTCCTGTGAATGACAGAAGGAGCAGCTATGCCTTCACCTGGTGTCAGAAGGCTGAGGAAGACTGTGCAATAATGTTAAGTTGTATTGCACTAGAGTTCTGCTATGTCTGAGCTCATTTCATACGTAACCCAGGATAACTCATGTCTTTGCAAACAGCTGGGTGCATCATAAGCACGTTCTCAAGGCATCTTTTCCTCCAGAGCTTGGATTGATTTCTGGGTGTTTTCGAGATTTGTTTCTATGTATTTGCCTTTTTCTTTTTTACAATGATTGCAATTGGGGAGGGGGCATCACACCAGGCAGCTGCTGTGTATCTAATTTTTTTAATTTAATTTTGTTACTACATCTGTTGAAACTTCATAGTTTGATTCAATGTGTTATAAATAGTCAGCAACTTTGATCTGTTATGCGATTTGATTGGTTATTAATTTATCAGTGAGTTGTTTTATTTAGTTTAATGGCTGTATTTTATTTGATTGTTGTGTTGACGTGCCAACGATGTCTGTAACCATATGACTGATATGCAATGTTTTCATGGGGGAAAGGAATAAATAGAATGTTAAACAAAATCCTTTGGATTATTCAGTGCTGGCCTAACTGCTGGTCTTTCCCATTCACTAAATTGGCATGAGTATGACTCGCAAGAGTGCATCCGTGGTGCCAGACTGCAAGCCACTCTGAGATGGTTGGTTTGTTATGCTCACCATGCAAAAGTGAGCTTTGGTCTAGTTAATACAGTCTTAAATGTTAAAGGACCCCTGACAGTTAAGTCCAGTTGCGAACAACTCGGGTTGCGCTGCTCATCTCGCTTTACTGGCTGAGGGAGCCGACGTTTGTCCGCAGAAGTCTTTCCAGGTCATGTGGCCAGCATGACTAAGCCGCTTCTGGCGAAACCAAAGCAGAGCACAGAAACGCCGTTTACTTTCCCGCTGGAGCGGTACCTATTTATCTAATTGCACTTTGACGTGCTTTTGAACTGCTAGGTTGGCAGGAGCTGGGACCGAACAACAGGAGCTTACCCCGTCACAGGGATTCGAACCACCAACCTTCCGATCGGCAAGCCCTAGGCTCTGTGGTTTACACCACAGCGCCACCCGCGTCCCTCTTACCTGCTGCTCAATTAGGAATTTGCAGGTCAGGGTTTTCCACTCTGGGTGGCATTCTGCTGTTTCTGCACCTCTGCAGAATCCACTCCCCAGCATGAACAGCCACAGAGACTCTCTTGATTTCTCCCTTACGCACCTCAATTTGTCACAACAGGGTAGGAGTGGGATGCAACCAAGTTGTTAGATTTTCAGTTTGGATGTAAATACTGGAAACTCCACACACAACACAAATAACGTAAAAATGCAAAGAATGTATTTGAAACCTCTAGGAAGGCTTGATGCCCCCCTAAAAATGCGGCCACAAAAATGTTGCTGTTCTTATTCTAAAATGAGCCTGTATGCGGTGCCTAAAGAAAGTTCAGTCTCTTTGCTATCAGCATGGCTAGCTCTGAGGCAAATGCAGACACTTCACAAAGCACATTCTCCTGTCGGCTTCTGAAACAGATTTTAATGTTTATCTTCCACCTAGCAATCTTGCTGCAGTGCAATCAGTCTCTCCAGTTGTTATCAAAAACCACAGCATAATATGCATCCAATGCAGGCAGACCGCTTGTCCGGGGCCTCTCACCTGTAGGTCCACGGCATCTTAAATACCACCAGGTGAATCTGTAAAAGAACCTGTCCAACATGGCTTCTCACTGGGCACTTCAAAACCACAAGTTGGGTTGTGTTCTGACCCCAAATGGGTTGGACAATAAACACAACCATATTGTAAAAGAAGATGAGAAGGAGAGAAAAGAGAAACACATATATTGTATGGTAAAAACCCTGAAAAGTGGGTTCCATTTTGTGGGATGGGCATTAGCAATGGGTTATGGGTTTGCCCTTGTGTAACTCCTTACCTGTGGTGACTCTGAAAGCAGTATTGTTTAGACAGGCCTTCACGATATGAATTTCTCCTTTTTAACCAACCGATAACTGCCGGTGTTTTCAGTTTTATTCAGTGGCGTAGCGTGGGTTGCCAGTGCCCAGAGCTGCTCGGAGCTGTGGGTGGTTGTTATAGTGCAGCAATGTCCAACCGGTCGACCGCTATTGCCAGGTAGATCGCCAGGGTTCTCCAGGTTGATCGTGGGAGTTAAGAGATCACCCAGTTGCGCCGCCCCCGCCCCCGAGCTATGTTCCATCACCACCGCTTGTATTCCCTTCATCTGCGGCAGAGTGTGGGAAGGAGGGACGGTTGCGGACTGTTTGGTGAGTGATGTTATGCAACTCTTCCCCCAAAAAGCTCAAAAAAGCTCAACAACACAGGGCAATGACAATGGGTAGATCACTGTCAGTTTTATTATACTGGGAGTAGATCACAGTCTCTATAGAGTTGGATGTGCCTGTTGTAGTGTAAGCCAGTGTTGTTGTGTAAGCCAGAACCTAACCAGAATTAGACTTTAAAAAACAAACAAAACATGGGGGAAAGGGTTACCACCCTAAACTGCAGTCTTGTGTCAAGTTCTCCCTCCCTCCTTATAATAAGCAGCATTGCTGCCACAGCTTGTGACCATTGAGAGCCAGTGTGGTGTAGTGGTTAAGAGCGGTAGACTCGTAATCTGGTGAACCGGGTTCGCGTCTCCGCTCCTCCACATGCAGCTGCTGGGTGACCTTGGGCTAGTCACACTTCTCTGAAGTCTCTCAGCCCCACTCACCTCACAGAGTGTTTGTTGTGGGGGAGGAAGGGAAAGGAGAATGTTAGCCGCTTTGATACTCCTTCGGGTAGTGAAAAGCGGGATATCAAATCCAAACTCTTCTTCTTCTTCATTATGCTGAGTGTTTCTCCAAACCCAGCAATAGCAGCTGTCGATAATATAGAGTGGAAATGTAAAAGCACACATCCTAATGACCCGGGACCTTTTGCATACAAAGCATGTGCTCGATATCTACCCCCCGGGTGATAGTTCCTTCCCTAAGGAACAAAACAAATGGTATTCAGAAAGTCTGGCTTATCCGACTGGCTTGTGTTTGGGTAGGGTACAGAATTAAGTTAAGAGTATTTATTTAGATTTATAGCCTGCCCTACCCCTGAGGCTCAGAGCAGGTTATTATTACTAGCATCTATCATAGGGAGAGTAAATTTCACAGCTTACAAAGCAGTTACAGTTCTCATTTCATCTGCCTCTCCCCTGTCAAAAGATTTTTTACAGATTTCATATGGGGTGGAAAGCGGGGTGGAGGGCAGATCCTTTCCAGAGGAAGGTTTAAATCACTATAAAGAAATGCTAATTAAAATGTCTAGTTTTTCCCCATTGATTCTGTTTCACTACTTGTTTACTGCAGGTGGCTGTGATCATTGGCACCACCACCCTAGTCTAAACTAGACTAGACTAGACCAGATTGGATTATACTAGACTATCTTCTTAGCACCCTATAAGATGTGGTTCTCTGCCCCTTCATTCCTACAAGACGTTCCCTAAACATACCTTTAAAAGAGGGAGGGAATAGTGGGCACACAAATACCAATCCAAAATAGCCAGCAGTATATGTTTCTTGGTTGGGAGGTCAGAATAAAAGTTAAATATTAGACCATCCAAAGATAAGCACGAGTATTCTTGCTCTACTGATTTCTGCTGCCGTTTTCTGCATTTTTACCCCAACTTTTTCGTCCATTGGTTCCACAAGACTTCTTACAATAATAAAAACAAGGATTCTAATAAGTTTCATTTAAAACAAGAACAAACAAACAAAAACTCTAGTATGTCTAAAACCTCAGCAGTCATTTAAAAGCCACATGGGGAAAATAGCAAACTTTTATCCCCCACCCTCCACAATGCCAAGTCTTGAAAAGCCTGTTCAGAGAAAAATGTCCCTGTGCCGCTTCTGGAAGGCAAACAAAGTTTTCAGAGCAGGACTTCCGGGACGGCGCGCTTGGTGTCGGGTGGGGATCCGTGCTCCTGCTATCTCGAGACGGATCGGTGCTGGAAGAGGCGAAAACGGGCGACGAAGCGTAAGTCAACCGACCCCAGGGGGGGATTCCTGGGGGCAGAAGCCCACGGCAGCACGATATGGGGTCTCCCGCATAGAAAACAAACTTTGAAACTTGAAATAACAAGGAAAGAAACGCGGGGGGACCTCCGTGCAAACGGGCGTAAACCCCTCTCCAGCTCACACGCCCCGACTCCCGACGAAGCAGCGTCGAACTATCCCCCATTAAAAGTAACTGTAAAAGTACGAACTCCTCCGTAAAAGGAAGAATTAAACACGAAACACCACCTCCGGAGCGCGGAGGAGGTAAAGGAGGAGGGCGAAAAGACGCTAAGCATATATCA
This sequence comes from Lacerta agilis, assembly GCF_009819535.1. Classification (NCBI taxonomy): domain Eukaryota; kingdom Metazoa; phylum Chordata; class Lepidosauria; order Squamata; family Lacertidae; genus Lacerta; species Lacerta agilis. Next base: position 19,581,727 of record NC_046318.1, read on the forward strand.
GACAGAAACAGAAGGATTAGCGCAGGGGGGCTGCGGTACAACGTAAGATACCTGTCAGAACACTATTAGGACGGTGTGAGAGTTTAGTGAACCATCCCCTTTGAGACTTTTTTTTCAAAAAAAGACCGTAACGGTACAAACAAACGCCATTAAAAGCACGCGTAAGACAAAGGAAAGAGGAAAACCGCTAAAGGGGAGCGGGTGGATAGAGAGCGTGCAAGCAGATACAGCAGTGCTTTTTTCCCATTATTTCAAAGAAGAGAAACAAAATAATTTAATCAGCTGTATGAAACATACCAGAAGAGCTGAGTCAGCGGAGGCGCCGCCATTGAAGGAGGAGGGGAGATAAGAGAAAGCGGAAGGAGCAGACAAAGAGGTGCTGAGAGGTGCTGGAAGCAGACTGTAAAGAGGAGAAGGAGAAGGAGAGACGAGGAAGAGGGAAGCGCGACCTCCAGTGGCTACAAATAGAATTGCAATAGGAGGAAAGAGACAACCTGAATTGCACCATCTAGAGGAGGCCCAGAGAACTGCAGGAGGATTATAAGAATTAGGAGGGGGAATGGACAGCAGCTAAGTAGCACCCCCTAAAGGGAAACTCCCAATAAAAAGAACGACGAGGGACAGGGAAGATTGGAAAACAAAGTGCAATATTATAAACTGAAGGGGAAACCCTAATGGGAACCAAAAAAACAACAACACCAGCCTTGAATCATCAACGAAGGTCCTCAGCAATTGAAAGTGACGCCAATATGGATTTGAAAGAACTGATAGCGGCAATGGAGAGGATGGAGAAAAATATAGGAGACAAAATAACATCGCTAGACGGAAATATCAAAAGTTTAGATGGAAAAATTGAGAAAAATTCAAATCTAATACTGGAACTATCAAGCCAAGTAAATCAAATGGCAGTGAAACAGACAGAACTAGATGCAACAGTGCAAGAGGTTAAAGAAAAAATGCAAAAACAAGAGGAGAATATCAAAAAGACACAGTCAGAACAAAAGGAAATTAAAAGATATCAGGAAAAAGACAGAATGGAGATAGAAGAACTGAAGAGAATACAGGAAGAAACTCTAGATGCTCTAGCCGTCTTAGAGATGAGGCAGAAAGAAATGATTCTCCGTCTGAGGGGTATTAAAGAAACTCGAGATGAGGACATTACAGAAATAATTACAAAATCCTTAGCGGACTGGCTGAAGGTGTCAGTAGAGGAGCTGGCACTAGATATAGATAAAATATTCAGAATAAGAATCAATAAAACTAAAGTTAGAAAAGGTCCAGGGGACTGCCTCATTTTTCTGAACTCAAGGCTGCTGAGAGACAAACTTTTATTAAAGGGGAGAGCAGAACCACTCCAAATAAATGGTAATATGATAGAAATTATGAAAGAAATCCCGACTCGTCTGTTGAAAAAGAGGGAGAATTACAAGTTTTTGACATCGGCACTGAGGAAAAATAGAATTATGTTTAAGTGGGAGTTCCCCGAAGGGCTTTCGTTTACATTCAAGGAAAGAAGAAGACTCTTCAAATCAGTAGACGATACTGAAATTTTCTGGAGGAAATACTGGGAGGAGCTGGGCGGTGAGAAACGACCAGACAAGAACATCCAAAGTGATTGAAACAACAAAAAGAGTGGCGGGAGGAAGAACAAAGAACTAAATCCATATAAGATCCGACTAGGAAGAGTATTTTTGCTTCCTTTTTAAAACTTGAATGGTTTTTTGTCTCATTTTTTTTTCTTCTTTTTTTCTTTTTTCTTTTATTTTGGTTTTGGACATTGTAATTATTTAAAGGGAGAATAAAGATAGAAATACAGTTATGAAGTTGAAATGCATCTCGTGGAATGTAAATGGACTGAATAATAAGCTAAAGAGGAATAGGGTAGAATGTATATTGAAAAAAAGAAAGTGGGATATTATCTGCTTACAAGAAACTCATATTTCCAAATTACATACAAGGGTCTTAAAAAATGTAAGATTGGGGAAGGAATATACAGCAGCAGGGAAAGAGAAAAAAAGAGGTGTAGTGATGTACATCAACCCGGGCCTACAGCCACAACTGTTATATGAGGATGAGGAAGGGAGAGTATTAATTGTAGAAATACAAACAGAAGTGGGGAAAATTTTATTGGTGGGTTTTTATGCCCCCAATAATAGGAAAGATGAATTCTACAGAAACTTAGAAGACAAACTTTGGGATTATACAGGGGAGGAAATGATATTTATGGGAGATCAAAATGGAGTGATCTCCAATGATATGGATAGAACGGATAGAGAGAAAACATCGAGCTCGGGTAAACTCCCTTTATCATTCTTTAATTTGATCACTAATTTAAACTTATATGATACGTGGAGAGTAAAAAATCCAAATGTTAAAGATATCACCCACTATTCTGAAGTACACAAATCGGGAGGAAGGATTGACGCCATTTGGGCTTCAAAAAAATTAATGTTAAGTGTAGATAAAACAGAAATCTTAAACAAATCCATCTCCGACCATAATCCGGTGTCAGTAGAGATGAAATTTAGGAAAAATACAAATGGCAGATGGAGGATGAACGAAGAATTATGGAAGAATGAGGAAAGAGCAGGTAAAGTAAAAGAAGTATTAAAGGAATTCTTTGTGTTAAATGAAAGGCAAAATACGGACAATATGGTAATTTGGGACACAAGCAAAGCTTACATGAGAGGATATGGGATTCAACAGATGAGAGAAATAAGGAAGGAGAAGAATAATAATTTTATGGAAATGAACAAACAAATAAGAGACAAGGAAAAAGAATTAGTCCAAAACCCAAAAAGTGAAGAACTAAGACTGAGTATAAGAAACTTACAATCACACCTCTCGAATATGATAAACAAAGAGGTAGAAAAGAAGATTCTCTGGACTAAACAAAAATATTTCGAACAGGCAAACAGACCAGGGAGAATGCTAGCATGGCTTGCTAAAGAAAGACAAGTAAATAGAGTAATAAATAAAATAACGGAAGGAGAGCTGGAATTTACGGATCAGGAACAAATTAAGACAAGATTTTGGGAATATTATAAAAACCTATATCAGGATAAAGGCGAGGAGGAAACTGAAATACAAAACTACCTAAGCGGGAAAGATCTGCCGGAAATTAAAGATGAGGAATACAGTATGCTAAACGCAGAAATTAAAATAGATGAGATAGAAGAGGCAATAAACAAGTTAAAAATAGGGAAATCTCCTGGCCCGGACGGGATACCGGTAATATACTACAAAAGATGTAAAGAGATAGTGGCACCCAAATTAAAGATTATTATGAATGAAATTTTGGAAAAAGGAACAATCCCACAATCGTGGCAAGAAGCCTTGATAACCCTTATTCCCAAACAAGGAGCTGATTTGAAGTTAACCAAAAATTACAGACCGATTTCGTTGTTAAATATTGATTATAAAATCTATACAGGTGTGCTGGCAAATAGGTTAAAAAGATTACTAAAAAGAGTTATAGGTAAAGATCAAGTCGGTTTTCTCCCCGAGAGACAAATTAAAGATAATACTAGAGTAATTATTGACTTATGGGAATATGCCGAATTAAATCCGAGTAAAAAAATAGCAATGTTATTAGTTGATGCGGAGAAAGCTTTTGACAGCATCTCCTGGAAATTTATGATAAAAAACCTGGAGAAATGGAAAATTGGAGGTAAATTTATGAAAGGAATTAAGAGCATATACAACAAGCAAAAAGCAAGATTAATTATAAACAATGAACTTTCAGAGGCTTTTGAAATTGAAAGAGGAGTTAGGCAAGGCTGCCCCTTGTCTCCACTATTATTTATTATATCATTGGAAATTCTCCTAAATACCCTAAGAGACGAGAGGAAAATTGAGGGAATAACAGTTGGAAATCAAAGCCATAAAGTCAAGGCATATGCAGATGACGTAATCATTACAGTCGAATCGCCGACTGAAAGCCTACAGGAAGTACTGGGTAAAATTAATGACTTTGGGAAGAACTCAGGTTTCAAACTAAATAAAGAAAAATCAAAATTATTAACAAAAAATATGGGAGAGAAGGAGAAAAAAAGATTAGAGGATTTAACAGGATTAAAAATTGAGACTAAAGCCAAATACCTGGGATTGTGGATTTCAAACAATAACACAAATTTATTTAAGGACAATTATGTTAGACTTTGGAAGGAAGTTAAAGAATCAATGAAAAAATGGCAGAAATTGAATTTATCATTGTTAGGACGGGTATCTATGATAAAAATGATGATACTTCCAAAGATCCTGTATCTCTTCCAAACGGCACCTGTGATTATCGGGACAAAATATTTAAAAAACTGCCAAAAAGATCTGGCGAACTTCATATGGCAAGGGAAAAAAGCAAGAATCAAGCAAGGAATTATGCTTAGTTTGAAGGAAGTAGGCGGCCTCGGGGTTCCGGATTTAGTAGTTTATTATGATGCAGCAGGGTGGGGCTGGCTTAAAGATTGGCTAACATTAGAGAACAAAGAAATACTAGAACTGGAAGGCTGGGATAAGCTGTACGGGTGGCACGGGTACCTTTTCTATGAAAAATTGAAATTACATAAAAGATTTAATAATCATCTGGTAAGGAAATCCCTGATGGAAATCTGGGAAAGAACCAGAATAAAACTGATGCAAAAAACCTTATGGCTGACTTCTCCTGTAGAGGCTAATTCAACTTTTAAGAACATGTCCAAAAGGAAATGGCCGACATACAAAGAATTAGTAGAAGATCTGAAAGAAAACCCAAAATTAAAGAACTATGAAGATTTAAGATCTTTGGGAATAAGTTGGTTAGAATATATGCAGCTGAGAGCGGTATTTGAAAAAGATCTAAAAAATAGAGGATTTGAAACTAAAGAAGCAAAAATAGAGGAAGTGATAAGCTGTAAACAAAAAATGCTAGCCAAAATGTACAGGCTATTAAAAGGAGGACAACTGAATTTGGAAATAAAAAACAGCAATATGATAAAATGGGAACAAGATCTAGGCCATGAAATAAGTTATGATATCTGGAAGCAGTTTTGGATAAAAAATATCAGATTTACAGCCTCGTATCAAATAAAGGAAAATTTTATAAAGGTACACCATAGATGGTATCTGTCGCCTGAAAGAGTAGCAAAAATAAATAAATCCAGGAATAGTAAATGCTGGAGGTGCAAAGATCAGACCGGGACTATGTTCCACATGTGGTGGACTTGTCCTGTAATTAAAAATTTCTGGAATATGATACATGAAGAAACTCAAAAGCTAATCAAAATGTCATACAGTAAAAAGGCAGAGTTGTATTTACTGGGTTTAGTAAATAATGAAATCCCAAGAGACAGAATAAGTATTTTTCTCTATGTGACAACTGCTGCAAGAACACTAGTGGCGAAATATTGGAAAGGAGATCAATTACCAACAAAAGGAGAGTGGATTAGTAAAATTACAGAATATCTGGAGCTTGCGAAGCTGACGAATATCATAAGAGGTACATCAAAAGATTTAGTTAAAAACCAGTGGAAATACTTCAATGATTATTTGAACAAACAGGAAAGGAATGGAAGATATTGGTTGTGTCTAGAATGAGAAGATGAATTAAGATTAGTAAAGTATAGAGCGTAACATATGTATAATTTGAGACATAATATAAAAAAGACAGATACGGTAAGAGATTTATTATTGGCTAAGAAACGTTGTTAAAGCAGCGGAAGTACTTGTTGGAATTTAATCAAATATTTTAAGCGGAAATCCTCTGACCTCTGAGGGTTTTGGTTTTCTTATTCCTTTTTCTTCTTTTTTCTTCTTATCACTCGTTCTTTGCTCTTTACTTTCTTTTTCTTTCTTTTATCTTTTGCTTTACTTTTTTCTTTTTCTTCTTTTTTGTTTTTCTTTTTTGTCGGAAATGTAAGTTGTTAATTCGTTGTTGTATAGGTATATATTCATGTGTATATGTAATATATGTATGAATATTTTTAAAGAATTAAATAAACTTTTTCAAAAAAAAAAAAAAAGTTTTCAGAGCAGGGGAGAGTATTCTGCAATTGCAGGTGCAATGAAGGAAGAAGTGGGTTGCAAAGGCTTGAAGTCAAGACAATGCTATCTTGATGGGAACCTGGGGTGGTGCCCTCTGGGTGAAGGGATGAAGCCCAAAACAGTTTCATTGGTAGAATTTTCATGGGCCTGAAAGCAGGACGTAGCACAGCTTTAAAACAAAAACAAAAACGAGCTCAGTAGGAAACAGCAACACCCCCTTACAATCTCCGACCCTGGTTTTCTGACAACAGGCCTGAAAAGAAAAATAATCAGTTAGCAGTCCTAAGGAGAAAAGACCTGCACTAGGTAGAAACTTAGAAACCTGCTTCATATCAAGTCACACCATCAGTCTATACTGACCTGCAGCGACTCTCCAAAGTTTCAGAGAGAGGGTTCATTCTCAGACCCACTTGAAGAGTCCAAGAATTGGGTGAAATTGCCCATCTTCCCTAAGGAGATACCACCTCTCCTCTCCTCTTCTTCCAGGAGAGGAGGGGTGCATGGCAAATTCGCCCCCTCCAAAAATGGGAACGACATTCTCCACGAAAGCAAACCAACTTTAAGCGGGAAGGCAGAAAACAGGTGTTCATCTCAAGATCTATGCCACAACGTTGCTCGGTCCCTGCTCCTGCCAACCTGGCAGTTCGAAAGCACACAGTGCAAGTAGATAAATAGGTACCGCTCCGGCGGGAAGGTAAATAGCATTTCAGTGTGCTGCTCTGGTTGACCAGATGTGGCTTACTCATGCTGACCACATGACCCGGAAGCTGTACGCCGGCTCCCTCAGAGAGATGAGCCCCGCAACCCCAGAGTCAACCGCGACTGGACCTAACGGTCAGGGGTCCCTTTACCTTTACCTTTTACAGAACTATTGGTACCCAAGCAGATATGCTGGTTTACTGTTGAGTATAACAGCAAAGCCCAGAAATGACATGTGGATTCCACAGGGAGTTCCTACATCAAAAACTGAAAAGCTGGGATTTGGACTCGGGGAGTTCAGAACAAGCTTGAAATATTTATTCTGGCTCGCCACAAAAGAAGATCACTTAGCTAGTAATGTTTTCTTTTACCAAGGACTCCACTTTGATGTTTCTTTTATTTCTCCTTAACATCTGCCCCCCCCCCGCATTTTGTCCACATTTCGTTTCCTGCATTGAATTTCACATGCCATTGGGTTTGAAAAATCTGCATATATAGCATGAGTCTAATTACAGAAATACAAAAACCTGAGCAATGTAGATGAAATCAATTCTGTGCCAGAAAGCAACCATCTCGAGAGAAAAAAGGGGGGACGCAGGCAGGCAGGCAGGCATTGCAGTTGCAATTGCTGAGAGTAATATACTGGCAGATACATATTTGCTCCAACCTTTCTCCTAAAGATTTTCTCATTACACTTTAATGTGGTTTGGTAGAGGAAACAAAAGATCAATTCTATAAATTAAAGGTTTAAAACCTAGTTGAAGAAGGAGAAAACTAGATTTGTTCCACTGCTATTTATTTATTTATTTATTTATTTATTTTGACGCTCGGGGAGGGCTTCTACCTTCGATGCCATTGTTGACTTGCCCTTGAAAAAGTGAACTGGGGGGGGGTTCCTTTATAGTGATGTAACTTAATGTAGATGATGTACCACTTCTGCAATTGAGGTGATGAAACAGCCTTGGAATCTAAGCCCTTCTTTCAGTACATCTGAAACCGAAGCATTACCTCAAGAATTAATGTTATTGCCTGTTCTGTGTAACTCTTCTAACAAATCTTCAATTTTTCCCTAAACAGCATCTCCATGCCACAATCAGCTGCAACAAATAGATGCTGACATTCGCTCTCCTTCAGGCCAGTGTGGTGTAGTGGTTAAGAGCGGTAGACTCATAATCTGGTGAACCGGGTTTGAGTCTCCGCTCCTCCACATGCAGCTGCTGGGTGACCTTGGGCTAGTCACACTTCTTTGAAGTCTCTCAGCCCCACTCACTTCCCAGAGTGTTTGTTGTGGGGGAGGAAGAGAAAGGAGAATGTTAGCCGCTTTGAGACTCCTTCGGGTAGTGATAAAGCGGGATATCAAATCCAAACTCCTCCTCCTCCTCCTCCTCTTCTTCTTCTTCTTCTTCTTCTTCTTCTTCTTCTTCTTCTTCTTCTCCCATTTTATTTCTTGAACCATTTACCTGTATATATATTGCCATTCGGCCCTGTAGCATTAAACTGGCCATATAATTAAACCAGGTAGCATTAAAGAAACTGATAAAAGGTGAAAGCGAAATCAGATAAGAATTGCAAGGAAGGCAGAACCAGAAGCACTTAACTGCCCACCATAAGGAAAGAAGGGGGGAGGTTCTATAGTTGGCGTTCTGCTCCTGTCTCATAACCCAGCTAACTATTATCTCTCTTGGTGGAATGCAAAGCACAGCCTATTGAAGACAAACGCTGCTGTTGTTGTTTTATTTCCCACCCTTCACTACGAGGTCCCAGGAAAGATTGCAACAATTTAAAACAAAAGACTGGGGGGGGGGAGAAGGTTTAAACAACTAAAGTCACAAGTATAGGATGGGTATTACTCTGTCATTCAAAAGTCAGAGGCCTCAGTAAGAAGGTGCACCTTCACCTCTTTGAAGAAGAAGGTGGCCCTACAAATATCATTGTCCCCTAGTTGCTTAGGGTCTCATAGGTCATAACACTTTCTTCTTCTTTTTTGGCGATCACTTGTAGCCGGGTAGAATTGTCATCCATAAACGCAGTTTTAACAATGAGTCCGTAAGTGTCTGTGGAGGCCAGTTCTGGAGCCACACTTCCTTCCACAGTGGGGACATTGGTTTCCAGGCGGGAGTTGATCACGGTGTGCCTTCCTCTTAGCACGTTTCTCCCTTGCATCCTGAGTTTGAGTGTCTTCAAAGCCCATGACAGTTTTGGTAAAGGCTGTTCTCCAATTGGAACGTTCGCAGGCAAGTGTTTCCCAATTGTTGGTGTTTATACCTCTTTTGTTGACCACCAGCATTACGCTTTCCATTTTTAAGTTTGGAATAGAGTAGTTGCTTTGGAAGACAATAATCAGGCATCCGCACAACATGACCAGTCCAACAAAGTTGATGTTGAAGAATCATTGCTTCAACACTGGTGATCTTTGCTTCTTCCAGTACACTGGTATTAGTTCGCCTGTCTTCCCAACTGATGTGTAAAAATTTTCAGAGACACGGTTGACGGAATCTTTCGAGGAGTTGGAGATGGTGTTTACAGTTTAGTAGGGTATGCATTGGTTGACAAGGTATGCTTCGCTTGGAGAAGACAAGACTTTGATGTGATATGATAGTCATCTTCAAATACCTAAAGGGCTGTCATGTAGAAGATGGAGCAAGCTTGTTTTCTGCTGCTCCAGAGGTAAGGACCCAAACCAACAGCTTCAATTTACAACAAAGGAGATTCCAACTAACCATTAGGAAGAGTCTTCTGACACAGCTGATCGGCAGTGGAACGGACTATCTTGGAATGTGGTGGACTCCCCTTCATTGGGGGTTATTAAATAGAGGTTGGATGGCTCTCTGTCAGGGATCCTTTATCTGTGATTCCTGCATTGCAGGGGGTTGGATTAGATGACACTTCTGGTGCTTTTCAACTCTACAATTCCATGATTCTGTAACCAGCACCTTGAACAAATAATGTTGTTGCTTAATGCTTCCCTTCCCTCTGGAGGCCATGGTAACAGTCTTGGGATTGTGAGGTAAGGTAAGATAGAAGGGGTCTTCGAATCACCCCCATCACACAGTGTTTGAAACTCCCATTGTTCTAGGTACATTTTGCGACAGTGAATTTCATCGATGTGAGCGGTTTCTGGGCTCTGGGTGCAGTACTGAGCCTTAGATTTCTGATTAAAACTGCAGAGTGGGAGGAAAGGAGGACCTTTCTTCTGCCTCCCCACTTCCAACTTCTTTTTCAAGACTGCAGAAGAGACCCTTTTAAGAATATTAGGGAGTGGGCAGTGGAAGGACTAGACTATGTGAAAAATGAACGTAATATTTTAGCTGAAGTTCGTTCATTTTCAGCTTTGTATTCTTACTATAAAAAAGTGTGCCTAAACATTCCATTGTTGCGCCCATAACCTTGGTTTCAGGTGCCATTTAGCTCCTAGCTTTCATATCTCAGTTTCTAACACTGCCTTGGTTTCAGGTGCCATTTAGCTCCTAGCTTTCATACCTCAGTTTCTAACACTGCCATCACACGATCACTAGAACGCAACAGCCATTCCATGTTATTAGAGCTATCATACTCTCAACATGGTCTTGGTGTTGTGATCCCTAATAATATGGATTGGCTTTTGGGTTCTAGTGTTCACACGAGGCAGTCATCCAACCTTTGGCCAATCTTTGACTTTAGCCTCTCCATAAACAGAGGTGCATTACTTCTCAGTGTGAATGTTCTCTTTAACCATTGTGATTTAGAGTAGGGATAGTTAACCTGTGTTCTTCCCTGATGTTGTTGGACTGCAACTCCCACCACCCCTGACCATTGGTCACACTGTTTGGGAATGATGGGAGCTGAAGTACACATGTCCTGTTTTCGTCACACAACCATCAGCTCCTAATAACTATGAAATAATAGGTGCATTGTTGCTTTCTTTGGATGCTCTCTTAATTAGTCAGTTTCTTTTGGTAAGTTAATTGAATAAGAAAATTGGATGAATTTACTGGAGGGAGGAAAGATATGCCTAACGCTTAATACATATGTCTCCTGAATTATGCTTCTGAACTATTCTAATTATTTAGATAACTGATTACCTAGTTTAGAGTGGCCTTCTAATGAGTTCATAATTCTTTGGGATTTTTTTTAGCTCTTTGAAGATATGGTGAAGCATTATTAAATGTGAAAAAATATGTACTAATTTTTCAAACTTTTCATGACAAATTTGACTTCAGGGAGAAAAGAGAATATTATCTTACTTTTGTTTTACTAGGGCCTGCGCAATGACATGCTTACATTATAAATATTTCTTAACTTTCTAAACTGTACTGTGTGTGTTGTCGGTGTTCTGGAGGGAATTAGAAGGGCACTCTTTATCACCAAGTCATACCTGAAGTGAGATAATAGGCAATATAAAATCTTTGTTTCTTAGGAAGTCCTCAAGAAATCACTATAGGAGGAAGAGTGCGAGTTTGCACTATGGATGATAATAGGGGACAAAGCTTAAGTTAAGCCAACTAATTTTACATGTTTTCCACTTGAGACAGCTCAGTCCCCTGTATTAAACTTCTATACTATTCTGCATCTTTATATCATTGCTTACTTACCTTAAAGGGGTCTTGCAGTATGACAACAATTAGTCATAATTTACTTTCTTTCGATTATACATCAGTCTCTAGTTCCAAGATAGCACTGGGGTTTGTTTGTTTTTTGCCTCTATCAAAGTGCATGCGTGTATCACTGAATTCAGGTGACCCTCCAAACTTGGCTCGAAAATGTTCCTTATAGTCTCGAACCCTCTTCTTCCCCTTCCTTCCTTCCTCCACTCCCCACACATGGCTCCGTCACTTACTTTCCTATCTGATCAAACCAGTTTCCCCTTTTGTCTAAACCAGTAAACTCTAGCATGAGCCAGCTCTCCACCAAGAGGATTCTAAACAACCCCAGCTGAATCCTGGTTTAGAATTCCGGTGAGACTTTGCCATCCACTAATGGGTAGATGCAGTCATGACTGACAGCCTGGTCATCAGTAAAGCATCGTCAAGTGCAAGCAGATGTGTTTCACAGAAAGGTTGCACGCACACACACAGGCTGTATGTGGGCCTGATGACTCTCCTGTGCCATCAGCTGTAAAGGTGGCCTGAGAAGAGTTAAGCACGCATTCCAACTGCTTTCCTGAACTGGGATTTCTTCTTCTTCTTGGCTCCTATTTTATCCATATATCTCACTTGCCCATTTTTGTTTCTCACGCATATTCCTATCTCTGCTCCTCCAAATCCTGCATTGTCACTTAGAAGGGTAACAGTAATTGTGCTGATTGTGGCCGTCATCTCTGTACATCCGCATTCATCCTTGACTAGGCTGGGCATGTGTCCTGCCTTAACAGATGACAGATCACTATTTGAAAAGCTGTCAGTCCTCTATCTGGAAGTGTCCTCTGCTTGAAGGACTATTTAATCCAAGTCTGGTTTAAAGATAAAGAACCACAAGAATGAAGGGGCTTTGGAGTTGTCCTTCAACAGCTAGCACCTTGACAGCAGGCTAAGGAGGCAGGCACACAGCTCATCTGATCATAGGCTCCCCCATCCTATGGTGAGGTGAATTGTACCTCTATTTAAATTATGGCAATTTGTTCTAAATTTGTATCTATGCATATGCAAATTGTATGCAGATCTATGCCCTTTTTGCCCCTCTTTTTAGTGACGTGTTTCCTCTTTTTTTGCACATGGCCACCCTGTTTTTGCCTCTTCGCTTCCAGGCCTCTTAAACATGGCTGCCTTTTGCTCCTTTCCTTGGTGTGAATTAAGTCTGAGGAGAAAAAGAAGAAGAGGAGTTTGGATTTGATATCCCACTTTATCACTACCCTAGGGAGTCTCAAAGTGGCTAACATTCTCCTTCCTCCCCCACAACAAACACTCTGTGAGGTGAGTGGGGCTGAGAGACTTCAAAGAAGTGTGACTAGCCCAAGGTCACCCAGCAGCTGCATGTGGAGGAGCGGAGATGCAAACCCGGTTCCCCAGATTACGAGTCCACTGCTCTTAACCACTACACCACACTGAGATGAGGACTGCTGTGTTGGTGGGGACTGGAGAATTTACTGCTTGTTATGCAGGCACCAATGTGGACCTGGAACAGCCCAGTAGCACAGTTTTACATGCATAAAATACCAGACGCAGTTATTGGGCATCTTCGGTACAAAGGAGCTGGTGGCAGGTGATAGGAAAGGCCCAAGACCCTATAGAGAAGCTGGCACCCAGAACAGACAGTAGTCAGACCCAGTGTTCTATTTTGCCATTCTTATGGGGTGAAAGGAATTTAAGATGAATAGGTGTTTTTCCACGGATGAAAGTCTACTGCTTCTTACTGAAACAGAGATCCTTACTTGCTCTTGCCACCCAGTTTCTAGAAAGCAAAGACTCCCATTCAGACTAAAAAAAAAAAAGCAATTCAGATGAGAAGAAGGAAAGACAGGCAACCAGTCCCAGAGATGTGAAACAACATTACAGAATATGCATATCACATATGTAAATAATATTAGTTCAGGTGTGTGTGCACATTCCTTGCTATAGTCTTGCAGCAACCATGGAACTTCCAAACCATGCCCAGGCCAAGTCTCTTCACTGCTACAAATAAGAGAATGTGATCTGAACTTTCACAGTATTAAAAACCTCCTCAGAATAGCACAGCTGGAAAAGCTTCCAATTTGAACAGGAAGATCAATGGAATATAGCAACATAATTTACTGCTGTTTTTATGACGTTTAGATGTGATGTTTGTACACATTTCCAAGGAACAGAAGTGGGGTTTGTAAAACATAGTAGCTGCAGGATTTGCACAACCAGTTCCATGAAGGTACATCATTTCAATTTTTTGTGTGTGGATCCCAATCAATTCCAAGTACGTTGTTAGGGACTCATAAACGTGCCATTTGAGTGGAGTTTGTTGCAAGAAGCATAACCTCATTCTTCCTGACTCATCCAGAAATATACTTTTAAATTGCCCCTTCTGTCCAAACTCACATTGCACAGTTAATGTCCAAGAAATTCTACTTTTATAAACCATGTTTCCACCTGCTGTGCAGATAATGGGTGTTTTAAACTGTGCTTACTGGCAGTTTTATATATGTGTGTGTGTGTGTGTGCTTGTGTGTAAAAAATAAAACAAAATAAAACAGTGCACTGATAGCTGTAGGAATCAACAAGGAAAAAGAGTGTTGCTGCATGCCACCAAAATCTCCAAGTGGTGCAAGATTCCCAGGGTTCCAAGCACTTAGCCAGGGTTTGCAGTTTCTATTGGAAATGAGGTGCAGCAGAGACAGTGGTGTCTGTATGATATGAGTTAAAGTAAGGTAAAGCTACCCCTGACCGTTAGGTCCAGTCACGGACGACTCTGGAGTTGCAGCGCTCATCTCGCTTTATTGGCCAAGGGAGCTATTTATCTACTTGCACTTGACATGCTTTCGAACTGCTAGGTTGGCAGGAGCTGGGACCGAACAACGGGAGCTCACTTCGTCGCGGGGATTCGAACCACCGACCTTCTGATCGGCAAGCCCTAGGCTCTGTGGTTTTGACCACAGCGCCACCCACGTCCCTATGATACGATATGAGTTATTTACACACATATATAACCTGAGCCTATGATGGAGGGGTTCACAGCATTAACACCCCAAAAGGGTCTTGTTTCTCGCACAGCCTCAGCCTTGAATTCAAACAGACGTCAAACATTGTTCTCTTGTTGTCTCTCTCCAGCGGTCACATCACCGCTAACTCTCAACTCTAAATTCATCTTTGTCCCTCTATCTCTCACCCATTTTTTGTCTCACGCAGAGCCCCCTTTCCTTTGTTCTCTTAATAGCCAATTACACAGGTGATCACCTCGTCAGGAAGCAAGCCTGGCTTATATTTTTGCACTTGATAGATGCAAGGGTTATAAGGGCCTCAACTCCCCTGCCCCCCAAACTTGTAACGGTATAGTGAATTTTAAACCTCTCTTTGGCAACTCCAATTCAGCAGTAAAGAGCAGATTTTTCCCAGGGAAAGCGGTTGGGGAAATGGAAAACCACTCAGTCATATGGCTGAAAAACATGGGACAAACGGAAAACCTCTTAGACCCCTGCTCTCTAGGTGCAGGATGAGCTTATGAGATGTCTCTCATGGGTCTTCATATTTGTTAGTCTTTAAGGTTCACAGAATAAAAGTTAAACAGTCCACTGGAAAACTGTCAGGAATGAGCCAGCTACAAGCGAAGGTTTGCAGCCAACGGCAGAAAGCAGCCAGGAACAGAGAGGCTTTGATGTTAGTCAGACAGGGGAGAGCCGGCAGCTGCAGACTTTGGCTCTTCCTGACCTTCCAGCTGATACGGCAGTAGCTGAGAGCAGGCTAGAACGCAATCAAAGCTTGCCAGAAGCACAAATAAGCACGAAAGAATTCAGAGACAGCCTATCGGAAAAGGAAGAGGTGGGAGCTGATCCACTAAGTCCGAAGAGTTGGTGAATGGGAGGGCTGCTAGATAGGAAGCAAAACAAGAGACATAAGGTTTGTAAGTTCAGTATCTTCTGTCGACACCAGAAGGAGACTTCAAAGGGTCATCTTGAGTAATGGTGCCGGAGGCTTTGTTAAAGCTGTCTGGAGCTATCTGTTTTTGCAATAAATCCTCCTTTTTAAATAGCTACACTTACTGTGTTATCAAGTTGGGAACCTGGACTCCTGACAAAAGCATGCCCAAAGGAGTGCTCTCTCACTCTCCCCCCCCCCCCCAATGGATCCTGAGATTGTCCAACTCTGTATTATAAAGATGTCTGCAAACTTGTGAAGGCTAGCAACATTAACCCGAGCATGTGGGAATCCCTTGCAGATGACCACAGTGCCTGGAAACAGAGAGTCAGGTCGTATATTCACAGCAGCGACCAGAGAAGAAATGACTGCTGGGGGAGTGCAGAGAGAAGAAACGCCATGGTGCATCTGTAGCAGTGAAACCGGATGCCTTCATCTGCCCCAGCTGCAACAAAACATGTCTCTCCCTTATTGGTCTCCACAGCCACACCAGGCACTGTAACACTCCAGTGCCTTGATTCTACCCCCAATGGCACACCCTTCCTTTGTCTCCCAAGACAGATGGAGGCCAACATATTAAGAAGAACCTATGGGGCAAAGTGCCTCAGTCATTGCATAGCGTCCATTTTTCTTTCAAAATATCGTTGCGCTTGGCAGGGAGGTGGAATCCAGATGTTAAATACTTCCTACCTAAGTAGCCCTCTTGGTTTTCTCTCCGTTTCTCTCTCTCTCTCTCTTATAAGGTGGGCCAGTTCATGTTAGAGAAATGTTGAAGCTCATTAATGCTGCCTTTTACAATTTCAGGGGCTTCGGGATTTACTGAATGAGCTCATAGTAATGTGAAAAGCAGCTGCAGCAGAAACTCCCAGGCTAAAGTAAGCTTGAGAGGTTGAGGCTGGCGTCAAGTTTAAGAACAGCAAATCTACTTAAATGTAGCAGCGTTATTATCAAATGTGAAGAGATTTGCAGTCGCTGCCAGTGTGTAACTTACAAGGGAAATCTTATTAGTTTTGTTTGGTGAGTGGGATGAAAATGAGACAGATAACTGACGTATGCTTTTCCCCCTCCGTAAGAGTGGATTTTATGGGGGGGGGGATCCGAAAGACGAGTTGTCAACCTATTTATTGTTCCAGATATCATCAGGATTTTTAACCATTTTTTTTTCCTTCCCTGCATTGCTATTGCTGGAAATCCTTGTCTAAAAACGGTACTTGGCATTTTAAAAGAATGCGCCTTTTGTTAAACTGAAGAATTCAAAATTAGAGCCTGGAATGCCCCAAGAAGGAGTTGGTGGTAGTACTCTTCATAACGCGCAATCTGTCATTTTTGTGGCACTCCTAGGGTTGTGGGGAGAAAGTCTTAAGTGTACATCCATAGTCATGCACCTTGATATTAGGGGCCATGTGTCCTGTCTTCCAGAGGGCAGTCCTCTACAGTGGTACCCCGGGTTAAGAACTTAATTCGTTCTGGAGGTCCGTTCTTAACCTGAAACTGTTCTTAACCTGAGGTAACACTTTAGCTAATGGGGCCTCCTGCTGCCACTACACGATTTCTGTTCTCATCCTGAAGCAAAGTTCTTAACCCGAGGTACTATTTCTGGGTTAGCGGCAGGGCCGTCTCATCCATAGGGGCTGGTGGCGCGGCGCGCCAGGGTGCCGGGCCCCCCAGGGGCGCCCCTGCAAGCCCGCCGGCATACCGGGCACCCCGTCCCCAACCCGCCCCCGCCCCCACGGGCAGGTGGGCGCTCGCGCGCCGGCGGGCGGACGGGTTACAAGCCAGCCGCCCTCGCCTCCCGAAGCCCCAGCTGGAGCGCTGGAAGGGCGCGCAAAGCCCCGCACCGCTCCAGCACCATGCCCCTCATCCCCCTCTCGCCCACCCCCCCTCCCAAGGGGCGGCCAGCGCGGGAGGGAGGCGGGCAGAGAGGCGGCACGGCGGGGGCGCTGAGGGATTGTCGCGCCATGGCGGCCGATCCCTCTAAGACGGCCCTGGTTAACGGAGTCTGTAACCTGAAGCGTCTGTGACCCAAGGTACCACTGTATATGTCATTGGAAAATAATCTCCCAGTTGAAGGAGGTCTCCATTTGAAAGCAGAAGTCATTCACCTAATATGGCTGAGCCTCGATGCTCTTTGCCCAGGATAGTGAATCCTGGTATAAAATATGCCTGAAGCATCCCTAGCAGAAATATCTTCACCTTTTTTCTTATTAACATCCAAGAGAGGTACACCAGTGGTTTTCAAACTGTGGCCTGTGGTCCACGAGGTTAAATCCACGGCATTCCTGTGGATTTGTGTTCGAGGAAGAAAGGTGATGCGTCCATCACGTTGAATATTCTTATTCACTTCATTTGAATTTTGTTGCTTCCTTTATTTTTTATTTTTTTACCTCATATGTTGTTGTGTTGCGATTTGAATTCTGTGGAATTGCAGTTGGTACAAGAGTCCGAAAAACCAATTAAGTGGTCCAGCAAGACCATTAGCAATGTTCAAGTGGTCCTTTGTGGGGGATGATGGGATTTGGGAACAGCTGCACAATATAGCTTCCACAGGCAGCTTCCTGGCTATCTTTTTCTTTCTTAAATTAAAACAAAAACAAAAACCCACAACTTATATTTGCTTGAGATGTTTTTTTTTTCTTTTTGTCACTGTTGGTTGACCCTTACTGAGTGAAGAAAGATGTTTGAAAAGAAAAATAAAATGCCTCTTTCTTTTTCTTTTTTTAAAGTAATTGCACTCAGTTTAGATGATATACCCGCCTTTTTTTCTCCCCCAAGCAGGTTAACTTCCCTTGCTAATGTTGAAAATGACTGAACACCAAATCATTTTTTCGCTCCCACCCTTTCCTTTGTACGTGTGGCTATTATTTAGGAAGGGGTGTTCCACGGGAGATGGGGGCGGGGGGGAGAAACAGTTTAAGATCTAATTCACAGCCCAGAAAATAGAGAAAGGCTTCTATCTAGCTGCTAGTGAGAGACATAATTTGAAAAGCCGGCTCGGAGCTGCTCATTTACTATTTTAAAGCAAGTTCATTATGGACGGCTCTGCAGTGCTTTGTATCACCAGCAAGTGAAACATAAAAAATTACTCAAATCGTCCTCCATAGCGCATATGAAAACAGTATTTGAGAACTCTTTTATACTCATTGGCTATGTAGCTAGTACCTTTCACCCTATCTCCGTTTTCTCTTTCAGCGATATGGAACGCTTCCAGGAAATCGGGCCCCTCATCTAGAACTCCTATGGGGGTGCATATGTTACATTTAGGTTGTCCCAAGAGAGGTGGTTCAGTGTCTGTGGCTTGAGCTAAGACATCCAAAAGGGCAATGTGTTGTTGCCAAGGGGTGCTCCATTTATTTATTTATTTATTTAAAGCATGATTATTATACCACCTGCCGTTAAAAATCCCAAGGCATTTTGCAACGCACCAGTGCCAAGACGACAAAGACAGCCAATTGAAAACCGAACGAATTCAGTAAGTACCGTTAACAACCGATAGGAACCCAACAGTTCTCGGCAACTTGGGATCCACGACCTACAAAGACTTTCAGGAGGAAACAAGAACGCTGCAGGGTAGCTCAGTTAGTTAGAGTGTGATGCTGATAAATGCCAGAGTTGCAGGTTCGATCCCCGTATGGATGGGACAGCTGCATATACCTGTATTGCAAGGAGTTGGACTAGATGATCCTCAGGGTCCCTTCCAGCTTTACAATTCTATGATTCTGTTTTGGAAATGTTAAGGATAGTAGGAAAGGATATATTGAATAAGTTTTATCCTTCCTTCACTCACGCCAGTAAGTGATGTAGCAGAGAAGATTCTCCTCAATATAGCTGGAAGCTAGTTTGCAGATTTGTTTGAATCTCTTAGTTAAGTTTTTCCCTGGTGTCCCCTTTTGATCCCTCTTGAAAGAATAAAGACACAAGAGTCTTTCTGAGTAAAGCAACAAAAAGTTTGCTCACATTTCAGTTCACAATTTGATTCCTGCAAGGCACACTTTACTTGGCAGTTACACAAACAAAGTGTGAGTTCATCTCATATGGAGACTGAACTCACGTGCTGCTGGCTGAGAGCCAGCAGACAGCAAAATTACATTAATACAACAAAATGGCTGCAGGAGAGCAGCATGGCAGCAAAAGAACAGCAAGACAATAGAAAGACAAAACAGACTGATCCAGACTGAGAAAATGGCTTTTATGGAGTCAGCCAGAGCCACACCCATCTCCCAGTTCACATGCAGGGGGAGGATGATCCAGTCAGTGGAACAGGAAGTTACATTGACTGGATGCCCCCCTCCCCGTGCCCACTGTAGGGAAATAAGGAATGTTGCATTTGACTGCACCAATGGATTGTATCCCACATCTATGACACCTGCCTTGCCTCAGATGGAAAACTATTCCACCATCTAGGCACCAATTTGGAATCCCATTGTCCATCTCCCTCCCTAGGGCAACCAAGGCACCAAGGAAATCAAGGCCCCAATACTTTAGAGAGCCATGCAAAATAGGGAACTTTGGCAAATGCAACTTGTCATGCAGGGGTGAGAAAAATTGAAACTACTAGTACTCCCTCTTCTACATACTGGCAGAAGATAGAAGTGTGGTGCCTTATTTTGAATCACCCCATTCCAAATATATTACGTGTCTGTCACCCTGCAGTGCTCCATTTTCCTTCTCACCTGAGAAACAAAATGGTCAGGAATTATGAAGTTGTTCCATTATATTGTACTTTCCAGAACCAAATACCCCCCCCCAAAAAAACCAACCCCATTTGGTATTGACCTAAGGAAGAATAAAAGTGGAATCAAATGGATGTACACTACAGTCATACCTCATGTTGTCCCCACTTCAGGTTATTTCTTTTCAAGTTGCGTCCCACGGCAACCCGGAAGTACCGGAACGGTTTCTTCCGGGTTTCGCCGCATGCACAGAAGCGCTAAATCGTGCCAGACGCATACGCAAACATCGCACTTCTGGATGCAAACACTTTGAGTTGCAGGTGTGCCTCCAGGACGGATTACATTCACAACTGAAGGTTCCACTGTATTCCACACAAAAGGCCTCATTTATATAGATGCTTGGATGCGCGGAGCTTGTGGTGTGCAAGCCACAGAGAGCCGAGTTAGGTAACATCTTTCAGGATTAGGTCCCCCGCTATGGTTATCTGCAGCACATTACAGCTGGGGAGACATTAAAAAGCTGTGTTTAACAGCTGCGATATCATCCTCGCAAGCAATATTTCAACCAGAGCTGCTATAAAAACCTCCCTTGTGACATCAAAGCTGTGAAAAATAGCAAATTTGAAGTGCAGGAGAAAAAAAATGCCCCTCCTCAACCGCCTGCCGCAGGAGTAATTGTTTCCTGGCAATTGACATTTCAAGAGATGTTTCTTTAAATGCCCAGCCTCTCCATCTTACTTGGCTCCCCCACCCCACCCCAGCATGACTGAAGGAATCTAGAGCAGGGATAATGACTCGCCGCAGGTTTCATCCGAGGGGGTAATGAAAAGAAAAGGAATGATGGAGATGGTTGGGATGGAGCCTCTCCTCCCCCCTCCCCTCTCCCTGCCACCATGCTCCAGTGATACAACCAGCCTGCACTAACGATGGAATAATAGGTCGGCTCATATGCTCTGCTCCATACCAACAGACCCTTCCTTCCCAATAAGAAGGAGCCGGGAGCACGGGAGCGAGAACTATCCCGTCATCAGTCACTTTTCATCTGCACTCCGAGCAAACATAATGGCAACCACACTGTTCCCTGGCAGCTCGCCAGGGCTGCAAACGATCGTGGCACTAATTAACTCACCTGCGGAATTCACGCTCCGCAGCCGGGCCCTTTATACAGTTCTCCAAAGCGTGCTGCCAAAAGAGGAGGTTATATTTTTAAAAGGAGAGGGGAGAGGGAGAGAAAAGAACCTGATGGTAGAAGGGGGGGGGAGTTTTGAACATCCTGCGAGGCCGACAGGTCTGTTCCCGTAACAACTGCACCATGCAGGTTTAAGTGGAGCGTATCAAAAAACCACCCCACGGGATAGTGGAAGTTACCTGGTGGCAGGTGTGTGACCCCAGGATGTACCCCAGTTGTACATTGCCCACCCCTCCATTCATCCCACCTCGTTCAGCTCCGCCTGCTTAATGGTATAGTGCTTGTTTTCTCAGTTTTATCTGCCCAATGACTGCTGTGGGCCAGTTCAGTATTCAGCACTGGGGAATTGTCCCTGCCGTCCCCATCCATCTGATAAATAGTCACGTTGCAGGTAATTTTTGACATTCTGAACATTCACGGGTTTGAGGACATATTTGTACAACTCCCTGACTTGGAAATACAGTGGACGCTCAGGTTGCGAACGTGATCCGTGCAGGAAGCACGTTCGCAACCCGCAGCGCTGCTTCTGCACATGCGTGGGTCACGATTCGGCATTTCTGCGCATGTGCGAGCACCGGAACCCAGAAGTAACCCGTTCCGGTACTTCCGGGTTCAGCGCAAGCGCAACCCGAAAAAACATTACCCGCAGCGTTCGCAACCTGATGTATGACTGTATACGCCATTGATTTTTTAAAATATTTGTTTTTCATTCCTCCATTTGGTCTGAAGAAAAATGCAAACGAGCCCCGTACGTGTAACATTACTACCATGTTGCTATCACAATGCTAAAGCATCCACATTAAATGGTTATACAGCATCAATAACCCTTTCGGTCTCCCATTGTCCTCTGGTTTATTCCTGTTCCAGTAAGGATGATATATTTCGGGAGAAATATCTATAGAATAGATTCTGGCATCTCATAAATGGATGAAAAGTCAGTTTGCTTTCAACTTGGGTTATCTGTCAAACTTGTCTTAACTTTCATTCGATATATAAATGGGCATTATTTCTTCAAGTAGTCATAAGCAATACATTTCGGAGCAGTTCCCTTCATCAGTTTGGCTTGGAAACACCCCTGCTGTCCCCATAGAGGCGGCAGCAGGGCAGGCAAGGTCTAATAGCTTCTAGGAGGGGTTTATCAGGCAACCACAAACTGTGTAGCCTCCAAGCCCAAAGGGCACGTGTTGGGCACAAGGGAAAATGTGCTCACAGTCCCACATGCTTCTTCTTTTAAGTAAGTTATTGAGTAATATTTTGTTCTTGTTGTTTTGGCATCCATCTGCCTCAAGAGACAATGGAGTGTAGCTCCAGGGCTGAAGTCAAACCATGGAAGAATCACAGCACCTGCAGTGATTCTCCAGATATAACTGTTGCCTCCTGTGTTGTTTTTGTTGTGTTAGCAGCACTGAAGTGACCTCCATGGGGCGCAAGCCTGGGCAGTGTGTATGGAGGTCCTGGGTTACCCATATGACAAGACACACACACACCCTCTTGCCCTCACTGATGTGGTCCGAATGACAATAGAGCAATACTTTGGGCCCCAGCTGGGCTGCAGGACTTGCTAGGAAGAAGAAGAAGAAGAAGAAGAAGAAGAAGAAGAAGAAGAAGAAGAAGAAGAAGAAGAAGAAGAAGAAGAAGAAGAGTTTGGATTTGATATCCCACTTTATCACTACCCTAAGGAGTTTCAAAGCGGCTAACATTCTCCTTTCCCTTCCTCCCCCACAACAAACACTCTGTGAGGTGAGTGGGGCTGAGAGACTTCAGAGAAATGTGACTAGCCCAAGGTCACCCAGCAACTGCATGTGGAAGAGCGGAGACGCCAACCCGGTTCCCCAGATTACGAGTCTACCGCTCTTAACCACTACACCACACTGCACCACATCTTAGGGACTCCACTCCAGATTTGTGTAGGGTTTACTCCTTAGCCTTTTGCTCTCCTAAAGCTGGCAAGGCAGCAGGTGTGGGTTTTTCCTCAGGGTTTGCTCCTGAACCCTTTTTCATGGATGAGCATAACCGCAAGGCAGCAGAGGTTTAGGATCAGTGTCTTCCTTCTCCTAGATGAGCTACCTTCTCAGGTTGACAAGCCCCATCTGCCCCTCACTTCCCTCTACAGCTCATACCTTCTTCTGTTCTATTACAGTCGTACTTTGGAAGTAGAACGGAATCCGTTCCGGAAGTCCGTTCGACTTCCAAAACGTTCAGAAACCAAGGCGCGGCTTCCTGATTGGCTGTAGGAAGCTCCTGCAGCCAATCGGAAGCTGCGGAAGTCGCATCGGACGCCTGGGTTCCAAAGAACGTTCGCAAACTGGAACACTCAATTCCAGGTTTGCAGCGTTCAGGAGCCAAAACGTTTGACTCGCAAAGCGTTCGGGATCCAAGGTATGACTGTACTTATCTTTAAATATTAAGAGTATATTTAGTTGAATGCCGAATTCATACTCCTAAACAAGCAATAGAAAAGTTGCCAGTACTTTACACTATGCATAGTAGCAAATGGAGATCTTCCTATTAAAATTTGCAGGAAGAGGAGGAAAACACATCCTCCTGGATCCACAACTTCCTGCTTTGATAACTTTCTTTAGTAAGGGGATAACAACACTGCCTACCTTCCAGGGCTGTTCTAAGTTTGCAGCCTGATTAAAAATATATATTAAGCTCTTTGTGCATGCAAGGGTCCTTTGTAAACAATGATTTCTACTCATTTCCTCATGTTAATGGAATTGGGGAAGAAGGAAGGAGGAAAGTGCAGAGTTGGCTTGAGAGTGCTGTTACCCCATGTCTTCCTCTTGACCAGCATAATTTGGTACCAACCATGTTTATGTGTACATATCTGGTCAGTTCCCCTGACTCAGCAGATAATGAGATTTATGGATTCATTATATCCTTACTTGCCACCCCCCACAATTATAGCAGCATTGCATTTTTATTTTCTGTGAAAGTCTCATCCATGTGCTTCAGGATGAGGGATAGTCCGAGCATGTTGGAATTAAAGTGCACCCTTTGCTTTCCTTCAACAAATTCAACATAACAAAACCAACAAGAAAATAATAGGATTTTTCTCTTTTTGAACAACCCCCCCCCCCCCCCACACACACCAGTTGTCTGATAGCTAGACCTCAAGTGTGGTTTGTTTTGGTTTTGGAGGAATCCACTTCTCATAAAACAAAGAAATATAGCTGGTAACTTGTGAAATGTTTTGTTAAGGGTGAAGACAAATGTGATATTAAACAAGGGCTCACAGCAAGTTTCTTCTAATGCAGTGTGAGCTCAGCTTCCCCCTGGCTTTATGATTTGATGCATGGACGTACATGCCAGCACACTGAAATCTCCTTTGGCTATCAGTTTGCCCTCCCTCCTGCCCTGTTCTTCAGGCAGACCGCTTAGATTTTTGTTGTTTAAAGCACCACATGAATGTTTATTAATTTATCTTTCCATCGTTACCTTATTTTTGCCTCCTCCAAAAAGTTTGAAAAGACAAGAAAAACTGGTGCTGTGATGGGCTTGGGTAGTTTTGTCCACAGCTGGTTTCTAATTTGCAGAATTATTTTGTTGTGGGGCCTTTTTTTTGGAGCTCAACCCTGGAGAGGAACAGGATCATTTGAGCTGAAAGGGAAGGTCATTTCTAAACATGCTCATCAGGGTATACTGTACATGCTCTGTCTCTCCAGTTCAAACAGGAAGCGTTATTGTTATTACTACAATCTTTGTGATTATCATCAGTACACAATTTTCTCCTATACAGCAGAGGTACTAAACCTAAGGCAAGACTTACTTGGGCTGCCCCTGAGCTTCACGTAGAAGAAGCCATTCTTCTCCTCCCCAGTGGAGGATTTTGAGATAACAGAACATGCAGCAGTTTGACTGTTCATTGGAACAGAAAATCAACATTGTGTTATGCTGCTGCTGAAATAATTGTACTGGGATTCATCCTGGTTCACACATCTTGATAAGCTGTGGCAAGCTTTGGCAAGCAATAAATTTCTCCTCCTTTGCTCTCCGATGCCTGGAGTGGAGAGAAACATACCATGAGGTTTGGCTTAGCATTACGTGCGAGCCAGCATTTGTTTCTGTCTCCAACAAATGGTAAGTTCTAAGCCAAGAACAAACACTTTGTCTGGAGGAACAAGCCCCGTTCGCCCATAATGCTAAGCCAAGACCCATGGTTTGTTTCACCAGCCAGGATCAACTGAGCAGCATGCACTAGCACACTGATTCTTCACCTTAAACCAGCATAAACCAAAGCTAACCTAAATGAGCAGTATGCAGTTTTTGACATTGCACCTATATCCCAAATCCTTAAAAAAACAAAAACAAAACAGCCTGCTCTATCTAGAATGGATTAAAGAAATGCATAGAAGACGGGCCTTTGCTGACCCAAAATACTTATGTCACCATCCAAAATCATGATATATGAACATGTAAAACACATCACAATCGCACAGCATATTTGATAAATTCAATGACATGTACATGGTGATAACTCAAGCTAAATTCCCATGACCTGGAGGTGACATGGTTGCAATGTATCTAAGTTTAAATCTTTGACCCATAGGTTGAGAGCAGGGTTCATATTCTTCTGTCTTCCCCAACTGGGGTGGGGAGCAGGGTGGGGCGCAGTGTGTTAGCACATGGGAGGGTAGACAGAGTTAACAAGCAATGTGAGCAGGGTTCATAGCCCTTAGTATATCCTTTACTACCAGCTGAAAACAACTTTCCTTGCTATTCTAAATGGAATCACCACAAAGTCAAACGAAGCTGTCCAAACTAGGTTTCTTTTTTGTCAAGTTAAGTGGAATAAAGAGCAAAATTAAATGTGTTTTATTCCTCCCACTCAACAGAGATATTGCCTTCAGTTTATGTAAAAGGCTACTTGCAACATTTAAGAACGGAGGAGGGCCTCACAGGATTCTTTTTGTGGCAATTACATCCTCGTTTTTTGTCGTATTTGCTGTCACATAGAATGCTAAGTAGCCCTGCAAATGCTTGATAAATTGTCATTTCTTTTTTCATTTCAGAGATCCACAGAGAGCCAAGCAAAGAGCATTAAGAAGCGAAGGGGGAATGAGACTGTCTTCAGCACAGGAAACTAGTTCGCATTAAGGTGAAGAGACAAATTGCCGCCTCGGTCTTGCTTTGTACTGCCACAATGAGAACTTATCATTGCTTCTGGCTCCTCTTCTGGGTTGGTCGTCCCCACCAAAGTTCTTCCACTCCCTTATCCAAAAGGACTAGTGGCTTTCCAGAAAACCCAAAGATTTTGGATCTATCTAGAAACAACAGGAAAGAACTTAATCGCTCCAAAAGAAGCTGGATGTGGAATCAGTTCTTTCTTCTAGAGGAGTATACAGGCTCAGACTATCAATACGTTGGCAAGGTAAGTTGTTTTTCAGCACCTCGTACTCTCTAGAGTTTTGAGAAGTCTCTCTGAATTGACGAGACAAAATGGGATGCCAATTCCATTCCAAAGACTGCTGCTTTATGGTCATGGTAGGAGAACACCAGAGGGTATGTGCTTCAGTACCTGAGCCACCAGCACAGGAAATGGAAGGGGAAAGTGGCCTTCCATTTATAACCAAATATGTTCAGAGTAACATCCACAGTTAGAGCTTTTGTATGTCTTTAACAAGGGAAACCGTTTTGCTGCATAAAGAAAACCAATGCCAATTGAGTACAAAATCAACATTTGTCCCTTAATTGCAACAGAGATACCATTAATTTACACAATTCCCAGGACCTGGCCTCAAGAAGGCATTTTAATAGATACTGTTCAGAGATTTGGAGATTTAATATTCAAGGTTTCATATTCCCTCAATCCAAGATGCATCAGCAAATGTATTTAAGGTCGTAAATATTAAGAGGCTTGGTTGAAAAGCCAGCAAATGCTGAGGTGTGTGCTTAGTCGCAAAATGTCACAGATTACAGGAGGGTTGCATGTATACTGACATGATGTGAGACTTGGTCCTCATGTTCTCCAGCACACTTTTAGTTGAGCTGCCTTGGTTTCCTATTAAGAGCTCCTGTCTTAGTATTTGGAAGACTCTTGTGTTCTGTTAAAATGTTGAGTAACACGATGCTGTGTGTGATTGATTATCCCCTCTGTCAGACTATGTTGTGTCACATGTTTCAGACTGTTCCTCAGTTTAAAAGTGGTAAGACCTAGAAGGGAGGGGGCAGCAGCAAAGGACTCTGGGAATTGCTCCCTGAGACTGACTTGAAGACTGACTGCAAGGTTTTCTGTTGAAACTCATGTCTCTGTTCAGTGCTATATATATGTAAAGGTAAAGGTAAAGGGACCTCTGGTCATCAGGTCCAGTCATGGACGACTCTGGGGTTGCAGCGCTCATCTCTCTTTACTGGCCGAGGCAGCCAGCGTACAGCTTCCAGGTCATGTGGCCAGCATGACTAAGCCGCTTCTGGCAAACCAGAGCAGCACACGGGAACGCCGTTTACCTTCCCACCGGAGCAGTACCTTTTTATCTACTTGCACCTTGACATGCTTTCAAACTGTTGGGTTGGCAGGACCTGGCACCGAGCAACAGGAGCTCACCCTGTCATGGGGATTCGAACCACCAACCTTCTGATCAGCAAGCCCTAGGCTCTGTGGTTTAGATCACAGCGCCACCCATGTCCCTTATGTGTATGTAGCCTCCAGCAATCATGATCATGCATTCTTCACATGTAATGATGAACTGGGGACTGTATAAATATATGTTTTGTGCTCCTCAGAGTTGCGCAGAATCTCTGGGTGTTAATCAATTTGTCCCTTCTGCCATGACTGAATAAGCTGTTTGGTCTCCTGGGTGTGATCACTGGCTAAGTTCACCCCGGTTCTATTGGACTCCTGTCCACAACACTAAAACATTACCCCAAAATGCCCATTTTTCCATGAATCTGTATATGTATACTTTTATAATAACGTTATTATTGGGTTGTTGTTGTGTGGTTTTTTAAAAAAAATAGAACTGTGCAACTGATATCCCTCTAGTGGCTTTTGCTAAGCTCACCTGAGGTGAGTACAAATTGTCCCCAGGCAACCAGGCATATTATTGCAAGGTGAGGAGGTTACATATTTATTTTTTATTTTTTTGGCGAGCCACATCAAACACTTCTGTTCAAAAGTTGAGGAAAACATTCAAACTGCTTAAGTTTGTTACGTTGGGTGTTCAGGCTTGAATTATTTATTAGATATACACCCAGCTCTGCTATGTAAAAACTTTTACAAGGAAGGTTTCAAAAAGTGTGATGTGCAAAGTATCACAAAGCACGCGTTCTTTCTGTTTCTTTCTCTGCTCTTTAAAGGTGCCTGGCCACCCTTTACCCTCCTCAGAGTGGCAAGTAAGGCGAACAAAACTCAGATTTTTTGGTAGGTGAACAACTTCATGTGAACTTAGTCTCAGTTTATCATGGCACACCCGCAGCACTCTGGTAATCCTCAGCTCTTTACACAGAGCCATGTGTTTGTTTGTTTGTTTGTGCCCTAAATCTTTACCAAGTCTCTTCATTTAATGATTAACTATGGATAAAGGAAAAGGGACCCAGGTGGCGCTGTGGGTTAAACCACAGAGTCTAGGGCTTGCTGATCAGAAGGTCGGCGGTTCGAATCCCTGCGACGGGGTGAGCTCCCGTTGCTCGGTCCCAGCTCCTGCCAACCTAGCAGTTCGAAAGCACGTCAGAGTGCAAGTAGATAAATAGGTACCACTCCGGCAGGAAGGTAAACAGCGTTTCCGTGCGCTGCTCTGGTTCACCAGAAGTGGCTTTGTCATGCTGGCCACATGACCCGGAAGCTGTCTGCGGACAAACGCTGGCTCCCTCGGCCTATAGAGCGAGACGAGCGCCGCAACCCCAGAGTCGGACACGACTGGACCTGATGGTCAGGGGTCCCTTTACCTTTACCTATGGATAAAGGGGGTGGGGGCTCTATTGCAAAAGTAAATCTGCTCTCTCAATTGGAATGAATGGAGAAGCATGTGGAGACAGGAACCCAATATGCACATTGCAATACACATGTTAGGCCAGAGCTTTCCAAACTGTGTGTCGCAACATGTTAGTCAGTGTGTTGGCTGCAGTGTGTAGCGCGAACGCTCCCCATGCTCCTCCTGGGACCGGAAAGGGGCTAGTTTAACCTCTGGTTTGCTAGTAAACCTGAATTACTGTGTCACGAAATGATGCATGTCTAAAAAGTGTGTCACCAACATGAAAAGTTTGGAAAGTTCTGTGTTAGGCTTTGGACTGGAGTGATCATGCTTAGCTTAAGATATTGCAAAGTCCCTAACCTCAAAAAGAATGCCATGTTATACTGATTCTTAAACCGGGGCTTGTTAGCTTGATATATCACAGCTTTCATTTCAGTTTGGGAGCATAATATAGCAGAATCCAATTCAGTGCGCAAGTTTGGAACAAGTAGATCAGGGGAATGTAATTTGATTCCATAAAATTAGAATTAGGGTTTCAATGCTGTCATACTTTATAGTGCAGCCTAGGAGCTTCTTGGCTCCTGGATCCAAAGTGTCGTCCTACCCTGCCCCCGCCCCCCATTCAAAAAAAGTACAGTTGTAAGGAACTTTGCATACTCTGGCAACGGTAACAGCTTACTCACCAGCTTACTGATCTAAGATGTTTCCCCAAATCTAACCAACATTATTTTTTAGGGAGTTTAACCTAGTTCTGTATCTGTCGCTTCTAATACTGAAAAGTGCTGGATTGTTGTCGTTCTACTAGTATTTTTTATATATGCATGTTTACAAATGCATTATACAGAATGGAGAAAAGGCCTTCAATATAACAGAGAGGAGAGGGTGAGAGGGTGTTAGCAAACGTCCCGCTGGGGCAAGTTGTGAGACTCACCCCCAGGTAGGGACAAAGCCTGCATGCCCTCCTGGCTACTCGAGTCCAGGAGGCACATTCATATGTGATTGTTCCCCAGCATGAAGAACAACACACAGAAGCCATTAAGGCTAAAACTACTTTATTGTAGATAAGATGCAGAATATGTCTCTGCTAGCCAGCTCAGTAAGTCAGAGCTGTGCATTAGGGTGTCCGGCATCTCTCAAGCCAGAAACGAAAGTAAAAGGTACAATAGTACAGTACAAAAACATCACGTGTGTGAGAAAGCTGGTAGGACTGGAAGCTTTCCCACAGGATAAAAACAGACACATAGTCATGCTGGCCTCGCTGCTGCAGCTTTTGCAGTTCGGCTTGTAATAATATCCTGACAGAGGGGGACCCTAGATCTGCCATTTTTTGTTTCATGCCATACCTGTAAAAGATTAAGAAGGATGGGGGGCTCACTTTCAGAGAGGACTTCTTACACAGCTCCACTACAGCAATTGTGGATTCGAACAAAAGGCCATTTTAGTTCTGGTTCTGTAACTATCGGGGAGGACACCTATAAGCAGAAAGAACACAGTGTCCTTTTTCAGATCAAACACCGCTTGTTTGATCTGAGCAGTTTTTGATTCAACCTGACCTCTTAGACTTTGTGGACGAAACGTCTTCAATCTCTGGGGCTGCTTCTTGACCTGCGGTGCATAGAGCGTGATCTTTCTCCACTGGGGCTATGACTCTTTCCCTCAGAGTAGATGGCCTCTTCCCACGCTTGCCAATCAGCTGCTTGGCCATGGGTGGATTTGACACAGAGATGAGCAGCTTGAGAAAGTAAGAGTCGAGCAATGGAACTGCTGCCTAACTCCTGCAGTCTGAAACTGCAGACTTCCATTCTGGAATTCGCAACAGTATTTCCCTGAATGACCCACAGGCTCGGAAATGGAAGCTGGAAGTAGATCTGCTTGGGGAGCAGTCACATATATTGCCGCTAAGCTGAAACATCCGCCCAAACTGTGAAGAGGGACTGCCTTTTTGCCAATTCTTTGGGGTAGCGGTGTGTTTCCAAGGGAAGATAGGACAGGCTCGCATTGCCTCAGAGCCTAGCTTCTTACTTGGTGCTTTGAACTGCTGGGAAGATAGGGGGTGTCTCCCCATCGCTGAGGCAATGCCACACCATCCTTATTTCCCTGTGTTGATGTCACAGGGGCTGTCAAGTCGCCCACAGGTCGGAGAGAGCGAGAAACGTGAAGCTAGCGAGCAGTTAGTTTATTAAGGAAGGAAGGGAATACAAAACAAGGAGACTTGGCAAGGCAAACCCCTCTGAATAGAGAAGTTGCTTGACTGACAAGCGACCCCTCCTTTTTGGCCTTGTCCATCAGAACTCCACCCCTGTAGTTGCTTGCTATAGCAAGCTGCAGGCGTTTCCCTCTCTGCCTGCTTGGCGTGTCATTCGGCAACATGCAACGGTCTCCGTGTTCCAGGAATGAATGGAGCCTGTGAGCTGCTGGCAGAGAAGCATTCAGGAAAACAAGGAGAAGTCCTGTCTGGCTCTGTTCTCTGTTGAAGCCTGCACCTCATCGTCCCTCGTGCTCCCTGCTTCCAGTCTTTCCTAGCTTGTACCCTCCTCTGAGGTGTGGCCGGAATCCCACCACCACTGTCCTGGGTCCAAGTCTCCTGCTTCTGTGCCATCCCGGGGGGGGGGGGGGGGGGTTCCTCGGATAGAGACACCCACCCCTTCTCTTCATCCAGCCAGTCCCTGATAGTTGAGTGTTCACAGCACAGTGCTGGATGGGGAGTGTCACCCAGTTGGATGGGCAGGAGAATGTCGGTTTGCTTGTTCCTTCCATGGCCGCAAATAGCCAAGGAATAAGCAAACAAGAGGTACATTTTGGGCAGGGTTTCAATGCGTTGCCTCTTCATTGTTAACTGGGCTGGCTCCAGGTTCGAGTGGGCCATCCGCAAAATCCCCCCTCCACTCAGCGGACACCCTGATACAATTGTCTGTTAGTAGTAAGCAGCTCCAATGACTGTCTTTGCAGGCATGGTGGGAAATTAAATTGCCGGCCTTTTCTCTCATCCCGGATAAAGAGACAGAATGATACACATTGTAAGAAATTTAGGCAGATGCTCTGAGCCAACCAGCACCTATTGGAGCTCCAGAAAGGAGAGTTTAGAGTAGGTATCTGAATGCCTACAGGAGCATCAGAGCTGTGAGATATGCTGCTGTGCTTGGGTCCCCTGCAGCTGCCTGAGGATGTCAGGCGCTGACACCCGCCTTGATTGTTAGTAACAGTGCATCACTAAAATGCAGAACATTGAAATAATGACAGTTCTGTTGCACAACAGGAATTGTTTACTTCATGCTCTGATGTTCCTGCAGACATTCAGGTTATGCATCGCACCTGTGCTTCCTCCACCAGCTAATGGGATAGGTCTGTACAGTCCTGTTATCTTACATTTGTACCTTGTCAACTTGGCTTATCTTCCACTTCATCTCAGCCCATGCATATCACCGTGTGTGTGATTTATACGGCGTTCCTGTAATATTTGGGTTTGTTTACAAATATACAAGTTGAGCATAGGTGGAGAGGCGCACAGTTAACATCCCTTCTGAGCAAATCCACTGCCTCCTGTCGGGTCCCCAGAGACACACCAGCACCGAAAAAAGGTAAATGCCACCATTCAGCTAGCTGCTTCTTTCTCAAATTGAAGTTTTTTTCTGCCTTGCTATCCCACCGCCCGTTTCTGGTTTATTTTTTATTTTTATTTTTTTTGCACAAACAGAGAGAATCATTCTTAGTGGGCACAGGAGAAGTATTCTGTTCCCCCACAAACCCTGGCTCTGATGAATTTCACATTTCAGGGAAATTCTGCTCTTTCTTCGTCATTAGTTCCCATCAAGAGCCATTTTCTTGGCCACTTCAGCAATTAGCTTTGCGATCTACACAAGAAAAGGTACTGCCAGCCTATTACTCATAAGTAAGAGTGTGTGTGTGTGTGTGTGTGTGTGTGTGTGTGTTTCCAGTGTTCATTCTGCCATGGAGCACACTCACATTTGAATGATATGATGTAGCCATCATCATGACGGACATGCCAGTGTGATCTTTCCCATTTGTGACTTGGAACTATGGAGGTAGGACCTGCAAAATCAGAAAGCAGTGTACGTTCTTCCCAATGTGCCAATGTCTGTCCCTTGGAAGACCTAAACTATGTACTTAGGTCTTCATTCCATAAACTGCAGAGGAAGTCTCTTAGCTCAAACATGGATACTGGAATCTGAGTCTGATCAAAGAAATGTGATAGGCCCTGAAGTTATTTTTTTGAAGTTATTTATTTAAGTGTGAATGGCACTGTGTTTTGCGAAGTATGGAATAGACACATGGCATATAAATGTCATTGATTCCATGGCCACGAGCACTTCACAACTAGCCTTCTTGGGTGTCAGAGCAACTCACATCCTTGTAATTGAACAATTAGCCATGGGGCGTGAAAGACAAGCACATGCGTTATTGGAAGTGGCTGAAGTGTTAGAATAGGGGTGCCGTATGCA
Organism: Lacerta agilis; assembly: GCF_009819535.1. NCBI lineage: Eukaryota > Metazoa > Chordata > Lepidosauria > Squamata > Lacertidae > Lacerta > Lacerta agilis. The sequence goes on from NC_046318.1 coordinate 19,615,192, forward strand.
AATGTCTCATTGATTATAGCAGAGTCAACACAAATAAGTTTTTAATGCAGCACTAAATGGTGGGAGCTATGAGTGACAATGAGTTTGTGTAGATAGGTAATGCTGATTTATATAACGTTGATATTTGATCTTTGTCTAAGAGGCATATTTCGTCCAAAGATGAATCCAGGTTTGTGTGGCAATATGCAATATGCCCTCTGGTGCCCCCCTTCCAGTTAGTGCCCCACCACCACCACGTTGGGATTGCCTGTCAATGGCTGGCAGCTCTGATGAGTATTTCTTCAGGCCTAGTGAAAATTAAAATGTCAGTCCCCACTGGGGTGCAGTGACAGGGCAACATCATGTCAGAGACAAATAACAAATTGAAATAGTGCCAGAAAGTCACCCAGCTCTCACTGGAGCACAAGGAGGAAAATGCAGCCTGGGTAGCTCAGCTTGGTTTGAGTGCAGTGTCGATGACGCCATGGTTTCACAGGGGGTTGGACTAGATGATCCTCAGGATCCCTTTCCGACTTCACAATTCTATGATTCTAAAAGGTGAGTGCAAGGCAGATATCAGCAATGGCTGATGCCCAAGTTGATGCTGGTTTTATCCCATAGTAGATTATAGAATCTCCTTCATGGATCACTGTCTTGTTGTGGCGAAGGGGCTTGAATAACTCAGAGAAGCTATGAGCTATGCCGTGCAGGGGCACCCAAGATGGACAGGTCATAGTGGAGAGTTTGGACTAAACGTGATCCACCTGGAGAATGAACTAGCAAGCCACTCCATTACCCCTGCCAAGAAAACTCCATGGACAAAGACAACAGGCATATAGGCTCCAGTACTTTGGCCACCTCATGAGAAGAGAAGACTCCCTAGAAAAGACCCTGATGTTGGGAAAGATGGAGGGCACAAGGAGAAGGGGACAACAGAGGATAAGATGGTTGGACAGTGTTCTCGAAGCTACTAACATGAGTTTGGCCAAACTGCGAGAGGCAGTGAAGGATAGGCGTGCCTGGCGTGCTCTGGTCCATGGGGTCACGAAGAGTCGGACACGACTGAACGACTGAACAACAACAACAAGATTATAGGATGCAGTATCCACAACCAACCTCACATACTCTTGAGTTGACAGCTCATGGTTAGTGAAGGAAGTCCACAGTAGGTTCTGATGACATGTTGAGCCAAAATGACCAGTGAGAAGCCAAGCAGATACAAACTTCTCTCCGAGAGCCCACACGTTTACACCGTCCCAGTAAGCCAAAGTTTGGTTTACTGTGAAGTGCAAACTGGGCCAAACGATGAACAATCAGGTGTCATTATTCGTTGTATCCCAACAAACCTAGTGAGACATCAGCCAGTGAAATCTTAACTAGTATCTACAAAAGTAGGAACCCACAATCTTTTATCAGCTAGAAGCTGAGCTGGAATTATTTATAGCAGCTTGTGTGCTATAGCTGCTCACCAGAGTGATTGATGGGCATGGTAGCATTTTAACCTGAAGGTATCTTTTCTTCTGATTGAAAGAATATGACATTTGGCAGGATCTCTAGAACAGAAAATAAAAAGTAAATACTTGAATCGGGCTCTCTCTCCCCCCCCCCCTTTAAAGGGATAATGTTTTCCAGTATTATTGTACACCGTAAATCTTGAACGAAGATGCACTGAAACGTGAAAAAAGGAGGTGGAGGTTTATATGCTGTCTATAAAATGCTGTCAGACGGAAACAAGAATTAGAAGTCAAGGCTCTCCTATAGTAGGGCCGAGGAAGTTCATGAACAGACATGCAATTAAATGTGCTTTGACTCCTGTTCGATTCTTGCTGTCCGAGAAGTTGAAATGGGGAAGGAACAATGTGCAGGCATCTCTTTAAAATAGCACTACATACTCCTGTTTCTCAGCTGATTTGTTTGGTGTTAGCAGGATTTCAGAATAGTGCCTTCATAAACCCTGCCAATGATCACTTTTGCCAAGAAAGATACCGCATTTTTTGCTCCATAAAATGCACTTTTTTCCTCCTGAAAAGTAAGGGGAAGTGTATGTGTGTCTTAAGGAGCGAATGTGTGGTCCCTGGCAACGGCGGAGCTGGGGGCTTTTGTTCCAGGAGCGGCAGGGGCGTAGGGCCCTAATGGCGGCACCTGCATGAGCATGCCCCACCCGCGTGAGGGGGTGGGGAGAGGCAAGGCGGGGGAAGAGGGCTTTAGAACACTCTTTAGAGTTCCCTCCATCCGAGGGGCTCTGTGACTTGCATGAGAGCAGCTAGGAGCCAGCACGGACGGGGATCTTTCTCCCTCGCACACTCTGTATTTCCCCCCTTGCTTTCCTCCTCTAAAAACTAGGTGTGTCTTATGGTCAGGTGCGTCTTGTAGAGCGAAAAATATGGGTGATAATAATAACAACAATTTATTATTTATATCCCGCCCATCTGGCTGGGTTTCCCCAGCCACTCTGGGCGGCTTCCAACATAAGATTAAAAATACATTAAAACAAAAACACACTAAAACATCAGTCATTAAAAGCTTCCCTAAACAGGGCTGCCTTCAGATGTCTTCTAAACGTCAGATAGTTGCTTATTTCTTTGATGTCTGATGGGAGGGCGTTCCACAGGGCGGGTGCCACTACCGAGAAGGCCCTCTGCCTGGTTCCCTGTAACTTCGCTTCTCGCAGTGAGGGAACTGCCAGAAGGCCCTCAGTGCTGAACCATAGCTGTCAACCTTCCCCTTTTTGGCGGGAAATTCCCCTATGAGTACCATACTATTGACAATAATACTGATAGGGGAATTTCCCACAAAATAAAAGGGAAGGTTGACAGCTATGTGCTGAATGATGGGGGTGGAGATGCTCCTTCAGGAAGAAGGGGAGGAAGGAAGGAAGGAAGGAAGGAAGGAAGGAAGGAAGGAAGGAAGGAAGGGAGGGAGGGAGGGAGGGAGGGAGGAAGGAAGCTGGAACAGCTCTCATGCCACCTCTCCCTCTCTCACACATGCACAGAAAACATAACTGGGAAAAGAATACATAAATAGTGTGTAAACTGCTATCATGTTTTCATTATAAAAGAACTAGACCCTTATTTTCCTCTAGTCCACACATTATTATGCTACATTAGTTGATCTGCAATGCTGGCCCAATCTTACTGCATTCCTGTCACCTGGGGCACATTCAACAAGAAGTTACAGGGTGTGCACTGCTTGTAAATAAAGCAATGTGTCCACCCCAAAACAGTAATGAAGTCATGATTGCATATAATTGCCCCAACACTATCAGGAGGAGGAGGAAGAAGAAGAAGAAGAAGAAGAAGAAGAAGAAGAAGAAGAAGAAGAAGAAGAAGAAGAAGAAGTCCCCCATTTGACTGAATAATCACAAATGCACAAAAAATGTGCAGACATTTAAAGTAGAGTAAAACACTCACAAGAAGTTCTTCTCAAAAGAAAATCCCTCCACCCCACTATATGTGGAAGTACTGATATTGAGGGCAGCCTGGGCACACACTGAGTCCCCCTCCACAAAGTTGAGGATAGGATGCTGGCAGTGCCAATGGAGCTTCAAAGGTGAGATTTGACACCATTTCAGCTCCATTCTGTCATGGATCGGTTTATCTCTAATCCTCGTTGTTTGAAAACTAAATGTGGTTAGTTATTGGTAGAATAATACAGGCCCAAGGGATGCGAGTGGAGCTGTGGTCTAAACCACTGAGCCTTGGGCTTGCTGATCAGAAGGTTGGCGGTTCGAATCCCTGCAATGGGGTGAGTTCCCGTTGCTCGGTCCCTGCTCCTGCCAACCTAGCAGTTCGAGAGCATGTCAAAGTGCAAGTAGATAAATAGGTACCACTCTGGCGGGAAGGTAAATGGTTCCATGTGCTGCTCTGGTTCTCCAGAAGTGGCTTAGTCATGCTGGCCACATGACCCGGAAGCTGTCTGCGGACAAACGCCAGCTCTCCCAGTCTATAGAGTGTGATGAGCGCCACAACCCCAGAGTCATCCGCAACTGGACCTAACGGTCAGGGGTACCTTTACCTAATACAGGCCTTCTGTGCATGTTCTGAGGCATTCTCTTTCACCCCCTCTTTGTGACAGCACTTCAGAGAGACTTAACTTTAGAAAACTCAGGTGCTAAATGCATGGGGGGGGGGGGGGAGATCAACTGGTTGTGCTTAGTTGCTTTGAAACTAAGCCTTACAGCAAGTTCCTAGAACCATAAAAAACCTAGACGGCGGAGGGGGACGGGACTCTTCTGCTTAGCAGATTGAGTAGTCAGTTAGAGAAATGAGGCATGTGGCAGGATCTCTCCCTTGGATTGGACTGTCCCCACAGCTGTTTTGGGATTATGAATGGCAAAAGGAAAGGCTGTATCAGATTGGCATCTGCGCAGGGAAGCCGGTGGTTCTGTGAAGTGGCATGGAAACCATTGTGAACTGCCCTGGGATCAGTGGTGGAGCTTCATACTCCAGCACCGGGGGGCAGAGAGCAGGTGGGGCGGGGCTGGCACGTGTCCCAGGGGCATGGCACACCGCCCACAGGGGCGTGATGCCCAGCACGGGCGGGGGGGCAGCTGTGATGGCACCCACCGGGATTGCGCTTCCCCAGCACTCCTCTTCCTCTGCCAGTGCCTGAGATCTGCAGATGAAGAGTGGTATACATATAAAGTAATGGAATTCCCCTTCTTGGAGGAGGACAGGGTGGAGAACCAGGGTGGAGAACCAGGGCGAGGGCAGCATCTGATTTATTTATTTATTATGGAAAGTGTCTTAAGTATGTGCAAATTTATCGAGACTCTAAACACCTGCGGTAAAGGGATGAGAATTTGTATTCTGCGTGGGGTTTGATGCATGGATTGTGCTTTGCAGTTGGGATACAGATTATAACGATGCACAGTTGAGTTTGGGAAATCATTTTCAGATGAATGGGGAAGGCTCGGATGATTTCTTCTTATTCCCTGAGGTAGGTGACTTGGCTCACTTCGAGAGCCGTATGCTTTGTTTCACCGGAGTCTTTCATTTCTTCAAGAAGGATCCCCTTCCCCTTTGCAGATGGCATTCTGTTTTCTGCCTGGATGGTAGCATCTGTTTGAAGTGAAGTAGGAATCTTCGCCCGGATTCACCAGCTGTAGAGTACAAGGATACATTTTGTGTATGTGGATTCCCTTCTAGGTCTTCAATGCTTTTGTCTTTTCACATGGCCTTGGGCATGTAGCTCTCTCACAAAAAGATGATCCTCCCCCCCTTTTTTTAAAAAAACGGGCAGCATTCCTCACTTGCTCTAGTCACCTAGAGTTATCTCAACTCCATGCACTTTTATTCACCTTATTCTGCTTGCGGTACACTTTTCGCCTGGATTGTGTTGGACCAACCCCATAGCTCCACATTCACAGGAGTGTCCTTATTTTCATCTCTGAAATGCTGAAGGGATTGCAACTACCCTCCTATATCAAAGAAACACTTTGGGAAAGGGCTTCAGGTATAAAATATATATATATATGCTTTGTTGTTTCATTGAAAACAAATTTCCCTGGACAGTAAAAGAAAGGTCTGCTGCAGTGTAGGAATCACAATAATAAAGACAAGGTGCCAAAGTAGACAGGATTTATCTCATTAATACCGTAGCCCCATTGCCTCGATACTGCTCACTGAACCAGTCATTCAGACTGCAGAAGTGTAGAACTGTGTGACTGGGAGGACCAAGGTCATGCATCCAGACTCTTGCACTCAGATGCGATGCTCTCTGTCCAGACTCACAACAACTGATTGGTTCAGGTCCACCCAGCACATCGCAAGGTGAAAACATGTCTTTCTCTGGATGAGGAAATGCCACGGGGAGTCTCAGCCAGGTCAAACTCAAATGAAACACATTTTAAGCGCATGCTATAAAACACTGAATGTTATTCATTTTTTAAAAGATTTTTATTAAAGATTTTCTTGGTTTTACAAAGGTAGTGCAACGTCTCTCTCATATTTTTCCATATAACATTTTTACAAATCAGTTTTTGTTGTTGAGACATTAGGAAGAAAAGGGGGAGAGAGGTGGGGTGTATGTGTTGTATACATGAACCCAGGCGCAGAGGAAGGGGGTGCGGGGGGTGCGGTCCGCCCCGGGTGTTACCACTGAGGGGGGTGACAAAATGCCAGGCGGCACTCACCGCGGGGCTTGCAGCACGCCCAAACCACGCGTTTCTGCTGCCCAAATGGTCCGCCCGCTGCCTCCCCCCCCCAGCTGTAGGGCGGATGAGTGGGAGGAGGCAGGCAGACTCCGGAGGCCCTGTGGTGCACCCCACCCCTATAGGCAGCTCTCCTCGCCCTGCCCCTATGGTTGGCTCACCCCGCTCCTATGGGTGGCTCGCCCCGCCCCTGGGCACGCCACCCCAGGTGCCCGAGCGGCTTCCTCCACCTCTGCATGAACCCCAATATTGTCCCTAAGCACACCCTTTTCTTTTCTTCAGTATGAATGAGAGGCTGCCATTCACTTCTGGGGAGAAAAACCCCAGAGCTGCACAAAATGTGTCCGTTGCCCCGGACGCTACTGAGAGGGGCCACCATGGAAGAGGAGGGGAGCACAACTGAATGATGGGCATTTTGTTTCAGCAAGGTATTTGTCAGCAAAAGTTAAGAACAGGAGAGCAAGGATTAGCAAGGTTGTTCCTCTCTCTTGGGTCCCTTTCCTACCTTCCCCTACCCGTAAACACACACAACTCCTTCCTGAGGAGAGCCAGTTTGGTGTAGTGGTTAAGAGCGGCAGACTTGTAATCTGGGGAACTGGGTTCGCATCTCCGTTCCTCCACATGCAGCTGCTGGGTGACCTTGGGCTAGTCACATTTCTTTGAAGTCTCTCAGCCCCACTCACCTCACAGAATGTTTGTTGTAGGGGAGGAAGGGAAAGGAGAATGTTAGCCGATTTGAGACTCCTTCGGGTAGTGATAAAGCGGGATATCAAATCCAAAACTCTTCTTCTTCTCTTCTGTTTCACAGACTGTGTTCCTTTTCGCTTTGGCACACTGAGTCTCTTAGCCTTCTTTCCCGAGTGTCGAGGAGGGGAAAGACATGGCATTCTGTTCCTTTTTATTTCTATCATTAATATTCTATGCCCCGTCACTTGCCTTTCCTGACCTCCCTTTCTTCCATCCTCGAACGTATGTACTCACTAGACATCCTGTATCCTTTTCTCCCCTCCTCAGATCACTGACATTGATGGAGGTTCACTTCACTGTCAATCCATCATAACAATGCAGAGGTAACTTTCAAAATGACAGGCAGCTGATGTGTCAGTGGCTAAGAAGATTGGGGAGGGGGCTGGTGGAAGCTGAAAAGGCAACCTGAACTTTTCATGCTCATCTAGTTGTACTGCCGAAATCAAACGTGGAGACGAGGGATATAGAAACCAGAAGTTGTTAGATGCATCAAACTCAACCCTTCAAATTAGTTACATGCCTCCTTATTATTGATCCATTTCTTTGGGGCCCCCAAGGCAACCTAGGAGGGTTCATTAAATCAACCGTCATCCAGTTACAAGCATCTCGTTATAACCATCTCTCTCCATCGTCTTATCTCGGGCCTTCATCTAAAGTCCCTGGCAAGTATAGACAGGAATGAGATCATTCCAAGATAAACATATATATTTTTTTTGCAAAAGAAAAGAAAAAAGCAGCAGTCCCTATTTTTTGCACCTCAAATTCAGCAGATGTAATGAAATGCACGAAATATAATACATAGTTCCTATTAAGCTCCAGACACAGTATGTTAATAACTCACATTTATCAACATCAAATGTATGTTAGATTTTATTCACCCTGAATTATTCACATTTTGAGCATTGTTCTGCCCTTTAAAAACAGCCAAAGAAAATATGTAAGTCATGCAGTATTTATTATCGATCCATATTAAGAAACTTACATAGCAGCGCAGTAACAAACCAAGCAAATAAAGAGGAAGTCATCCCCCAAGAACCAGATAAAGAAAATGAAACCCTAGAGAAGTCAGCAATGAGCTCTGATCTGGCTACATGCTTGCAACAACTACACGAGTTCAAACTTTTCATAGATGAAACTGGTAATACTATAGGGTGATTGTTTTATTCCTGTTGTCTGCCTGAGCCCGGTTCCCCTTCATGCATTGCCGAAGGCACTTCTCTGCTTCCTGTAAACTGTATTCATTTCCTCTGCAATTGTCTGCCCTGCTGTACTGGCTTCTGAAGTATGAAGTGTCAGAGAACTGATCACAACACTTCCCTTTTTTATTAGAAAAAAAGAATATTTAATAGAATACTTAATCTCATAATGGATCTGGCTGTGCGTATCACTGAATAGCTGGAATTCAAAACACATTCAGCACCAGTTGCTGTCTGAATAAGGGACGGGAGATATTAAATAATGGGGGCACATTTTTGCCCATGCATGTGCATTTGTGTGCTAGCATAAATCCTCCTCCGTCCCCCTCTTCCACCGCTAGCGCCACACGCACGGTGAGTTTTAACTTCTAGGGATCTGGGTTAGAGATTAAGAAAGGTAAATAATGGGACACACAGATAGGGGCAGTTATTTGTCAGGGACAAGTGTCAGAAAAAGACTCCCTAGAAAAGACCCTGATGTTGGGAAAGATGGAGGGCACAAGGAGAAGGGGACGACAGAGGATGAGATGGTTGGACAGTGTTCTCGAAGCTACTAACATGAGTTTGGCCAAACTGCGAGAGGCAGTGAAGGATAGGCGTGCCTGGCGTGCTCTGGTCCATGGGGTCACAAAGAGTCGGACACGACTGAACGACTGAACAACAACAACAAAAGTGTCAGAAAAATTGCAGTGTCTGTGATAAACAGGGAGAAATGGAGGGAAACCGGTAAGAATATTTGCCTGAGGTTGCTTTTTAACCTTCTTCCTTCAGGTGTCTCTTATCTCATTGTGTGTGATGTGTTAGATAAGGATAGTGAACTTGTGGTCCTCCAGACATTTTTGGATTAGAATTCGCATCACCCCTGACTGTGTGCCATGCCGGCTGGAGCTGATGTGTGTTGCCATCCAAAAACATCCCTGTTTTAGTTTGTATGCTTATTTCTGAAGTGTATGGTTGAAATGCTTTAAATAAGATTAAAGAACGGCCCTATGCATGTTCCTATATGACTTAAAAAGACACATCTAGCCAGTTCAGTGGAAGCTCAGTATGTTTCAGGTGGGGATGAACATTGTTTTCGCCATAGAATTCTTATAGAGCTGTTCATACTCTTCTGTCGACCTTCAAAGCCCTAGAGCAGTTCATGGTTCAACCATTTGCTCTCCTCTGTACAAGGTGGGCTTTTAAAATCCCCCAAAGTTATTCTCCGGGCCCCAGTTTGCAGATGTGCATTGGTCTCTCTGTTTCTATAGTTTATGCATGTGTTTCATATGCACCCTTTGAGTCTTGAGCCAGTGTGGTGTAGTAGTTAAGAGCGGCAGACTCGAAATCTGGGGAACCGGGTTCGTGTCTCCGCTCCTCCACATGCAGCTGCTGGGTGACCTTGGGCTAGTCACACTTCTTTGAAGTCTCTCAGCCCCACTCACCTCACAGAGTGTTTGTTGTGGGGGAGGAAGGGAAAGGAGAATGTTAGCTGCTTTGAGACTCCTTCGGGTAGTGAAAAGCGGGATATCAAATCCAAACTCTTCTTCTTCTTCTTCCTCATTGGGCACAGCTTCCAGACTTCAGAACTCCGGGTGGACGAAGCAGTTGAAAGTATTAGAGGAAAAATGATGTGAAAAGTCTTCTCCTTGGGTCTGTGATTACCTTGTTGGGCCCAATTTGGCCAGCAAGAAATCCTGTATTAGGACACTTAAATTCAGGCATGGGAAATCTGTGGTAGTTGATGTTGCACTCCAGGTCCCATCACTCCTTAACAACAGCCATGCAAGTTGGGACTGATGAAATTTTTAAACGTCTAGAATTTCATAATGTCTGGAATTTGATAACATCAGGTTCCCTATACCTTCTTTAGTTGTCACCTCCTCAAAGAATGCTTCATCTGCATGCTTGGCCTGATTTCATCCATGTATCAATACATGAATATATAGAATATAGTTGTAGAATTCCTGATCATAGCACACCAGAATGCAAGAGCTACTCTGTTTTTCAGTGCTCCCCGCCATGTAAACAGATTTCTGCGTGTAGTAAACCAGCACAGCAGAAGGAAAGAACATCACATGAACCCTTTCTCCCTGGAAGGTTAGTCCAACATTCTTCCATCTCATCTTGCGCAGAGCACATTTCACCTCTTGTCCCTGGCAGATTTTAGTATGGCAGGCTGGGGCTGCTCATTATGTGCATTAATAAAATGCAGCCCGAGCAACAACAGCAAAAAGTGATGTGTTTGGGCGTTTATGGTGGGGTGGGGAGGTGGTGTCAGGCAGGAAACCCCCTTGCGTTGCCGTGAGTTTCTGAACACAACGAGCATAACACCAAGAATTCAAGTTTGGACTTGAATAGTAGTTCTTCTCAGTTGCCTGGGACTTGAGACTACGTCGTCTCCCTCTGTTCTTCTCCACTCACCTCCTCCTCCTTTCTCCTCCATATATGAGAGTAACATATACGTCGACATGATTGCCCACATCAAGCGTTCAGCCTTCCTCTGGGTCACCTTTGTCAATAAGAAAAAGATGAGAGTTTGCTTTCAAGTGCATCCATCAGGGAGCGGTAAGAGTCTGTTACCTGCTGCTGAAAGGACATGATGTTTTATTCAACCACATCCTAGTGAAGACACTTGTGGATTTTAGACCAAAGGTTGCTTTTTATTTATAGTTCTTCCTTAAGAGTGCTCTCCCCGCTCGAGACTTCAAATGCTCACGGGGGTCAATCTGCTGCAGCGTAGAGAACATGAGCAGTCTCTTTTTGTGTCTGTATCCACTCTCCATAGATCGGTGCTCCTTTGACTATCAAGAGATTGCTGTACTGTTCTTTTCAGCCCTTCCACCTCACCCCCCACTCAGGTATTTGTGGGGAGGGGGTGAAAAAAAGAAATCACCATGAAAACTGGAGGAGGGCAGGGGAAATAGCAGTAAAAAAATTAAATGAGGGTTGTGGGGGGCTTGTGTCAAGAGTCCAGGTTCCCAGCTTGATAACACAGTAAGCGCATAGGTAATTATACATGACAAAACTATCTTTAGCCATCTCACCCCTTGCTTTTTCCTGTAAGACCAATTGCAGTCGTTAACAGTCATCAGCAGGTTTTCCACACCCATCAGCCAATCACCCATTCTCACCACCCTTCTGAGTAATACCCCTCCCCACTCCCTCACTATATTTAAGGGTCTGGTGACTTCTGTTTCAGTGTATCTGAAGAAGTGTGCATGCACACAAAAGCTCATACCAAGAACAAACTTAGTTGGTCTCTAAGGTGCTACTGGAAGGAATTTTTTTTAATTTTTAAAAACGTTTTAAGTGTGTTGTAAAGTGTGTTATACAAATGTGGCACTAGATGGCGATGGTGAGCTATGGCAAATTCAATATATATATATTTTTAAAAAAATAGAGAAGCATTTTCACAACACTTTTTAAAATGTGTCTAGATTCCACCGAGGCAGGCCCTTGCAGAGCCAGGCAGAGGCCTGAGCCAGGTAGATAATGTGCCCCCCCCCATTTTTTTTACCCTGGGGATCACCGAAGTCTTATAAATAAGTAAGTATATAAATAATTTTCACATTTTTATATACAATAGTGCTTTTTAAAAATACATAGGGAAATGGAATATTTTAAGTATTTACATTTAAATAATGGTGAGCGATTGTGAATATGCTGACCGAGGCCCCCTTTGGAATTGGAGGCCCGGACCAAGTGGCCCATATGACACCCCCCCCCCTCTGTTTGGGCCTGCACCCAGGTCTGGCTCAGTAGCAAACATAGTTCATTCTTCCTCATCTACACATATTTTTATGCACCGCTTATGTACCTTGCACACAAATGAGCAGGCTAGTGTGCATGAAGACAGTATAGAGATGTACATCCATGTAGTCTGGGATTTTTTAAAAATGCCAAAGACCTTCAATCCATATTTAATTCGAATTCCGTCCCTTTGAATTAAAATTAATCTGAATTAACGAATTCTCGGTTGAAAATTCAACCTTGGCTTCCTCTTAGTGGTTATGCTTGAATTGAGTGCTTAGCACTGCATTGCTTAGCAGTTGAACAAAAGTTCATAGCATGTGTGGGAGCCACATGGAAGTTTGTCTCATTTGTAACCCCCAGCTGCTTAGTGTTCTCCTGAATCACCCCGCCACAGAATGGATTCCCCTTGGCTTGTGCCAAAAAAAACCACACGTGCTAGTTAAAAAAAGGTTTCCAGGCATGTTGTTAGAAGACAGACATTTCAGAAACCAAAGGACATTTTGAGGAAAAGGACAAAGGAATAAAGGACAGAATTATAGTGTACTAGTGCTTTAAACCCGTTAAATTAATGGGCGCTAGAACATTCCTTCCGGCGTCTCTTCCGTCGCTCTCTCTCCTCCGCCACTTCGCTTCCGCCTGTGCTCCCTCGGCTACCTTCCGTTCTTCTGCCCGGCCGCGCTCGCTCCCGCCATGGGTCCCCCCAGCTCCTTTGCCACGCGGCCTTTCCCTTCCACCCGCTGGCTCCCTCTCTGCCTTGCCCGCCATGCTTTGTGGCTGTGCCGCCCCCAGGAAAGAGCCGTCTGGGAGTTTCTGCTCGATCCCTCAGAGATCCCGGGGCCCCTGCGCTCCCTTGCTCCCACCTGGTAGGCGTTGTAGTTGCTCTCAGGGTCGCTGAGCGGCACGCGGCGCCAAGTCTCTGCATTCCAAGTCCCAACGGCTGTCTGTGGGGCACATGCGCAGTAGCGCAATCCCACAGACACAGGGACTGGACACAGAGACACTCGCACTTTATTAGTGTAGATGCGTGCACTGCAGTAAGAGCAGGGTGTTGATGTTTTTTTGAGATATTGCATCCCCCCCAAAAAAAAGTTCACCCCAAATTTCACCCTAAATGGAGGGCTTTCTCCATGCAGAAAAAACCTAGTGTCCAATTCACCTTTTGTCTTATTGATCTTATCCCTTTATAAAAGAAACTCTCTGAAGTGGGGAGATGGTTGCTCAAACATTTATAAGAAACTTGGTCCTAAGTTTTTTAAAAATATATTCCTGGGGTTCATTATATCTCAATAACCTGTTACGTGTAAGAACAAACTGAACTGTAGAAGGACGTTACTGAAATAATACACTTGAACATTTTTATTAATCGCAAACTAATATAAACTATGAATCGCGAAACCTGCAGTTTGCAGGTCAGCAAGTAATAGAAAAACAGATTCCTTGAATGCAGCTAGTTGACGTTAGCAATAACATTATTCAATTACTTTCATTTTGTACTCTGTCAAACAGGAAAGCCAAAATATCTTTGAACTCTCTCTGTGTTGGTTGTAAATGGACAAATAATGTGATCATTTGAGATGGAGCAGGATATAAGTAAAATAATAATGATAATAATGTGTGCCTCTCCCCACCCCTCTAATCCTTAATCTTGCTTGCACACACTGTAAGATTGTTCTGTTGTGATGCTAATTTTTCAATAATGGGAACATTTTTTTCTGTTTCCTAGAAGAAAATGACTTTTGTGCTTTTTATGGCTTTCAAGTCTGCAGAGGTTTGGATTTTTATTCCTGATCACTGAAGTGTATATGCCGGGTGTGGCGTTTGCCCTTCCTAGGGTATACATATAGGAGAAGGAGTAAGTAAGGGGTTAAGTGGCTGGCCCTAGGCTAACCAATAAACAGAGGGGGGAGGAGCTAGGGGCAGCTGAAGGAGTCAGTTAGAGTTAGAGAGCGGGGAGTTAAGGCAGTTGTTGAAGAGCAGTTGATAGAGGGAGTTGGTTGGTGGGTGGTTGTTGATTGTAAGGGTTGGTGGTGAGGTATAGTGGTGAGCGTAGGCAGGGTTGTAACCATTATCTTAAGTTGTTGAAGTTTTTAAATAAACACTTATTATTTTGTTTAAAATTGCACCCTGACTGTGAAAGTTATTACCAGGGAGGGGATCCTGGTTGGTGGCAGCAAAGCGCGTGGTGGCACAGGGATCAATAGTCCGTCAAACGACCGGGGACCCTGTGTGATCGCCACAAAACTGGCGGCAGCGGCGGGATAAGATCAATACGCCGGCAGGAGACATCAATAAGCCCGTGGAGGGATATTGAAATCGTTGTGCCTGTTCACCACAAAATTGGCAGAAGCAGCTGGGGTTAAACAATACACCTGGAAGGGGAAGGGTAAATCTGTGAAGTGATAACTTAGCCCGGGGGTGTAGTTGTGGGTACCCAAGGACGCTGCAAGGCTAAGATAACAAAAGGAGAAAAGAGAGCTCACAAATCTGTTCTGGCAGAGGGTTTTGACTTGGGGTCGGAGGAAGTAAGCTTAACGGGTAGAGAGAAGACCCATAGCAGAACTTTGAGACCCGAGTCTGGAGAAACCTAGCCAGGGGGAACAGTGCTGAGAGGAGATTTCTCTTATTTTGTTAATTTAACTGTCAATCCTCAATCACACAATATGCCACCTAAAAAGACAAAGAACCCTGTGAGGGAACCAGCTCAAGATAGCTCTGAAGGGGAGGAAAATGGGAATCCTCTGAGGGAAGAGCAGAGCTTAGAAGATGAAACTAATATTGTACCTGAGGCGAGAGAGCCACAAGTTTCTATAGAATTAGAAAAGTGGAAACTAGAACAACAATATAAATTAGAATTAGAAAAAGAAAGAATTCGAGCTGAGAGGGAAAGTGAGAGCGAAAGAATTCGAGCTGAGAGGGAAAGTGAGAGCGAAAGAATGCAATTTCAGTTGGAAATGAAGAAACTAGAATTAGCAGCAATGGAGAATCAAAACAATAGTAATAACACCAGTAGTCAAACACCAGGGAAAGTGGATTTAAAGCGTTTCCCTGAGTTCAAGGAGAAAGATAGCCCAGAGGCTTTTCTGATATCATTTGAGAGAGCCTGTAAAGATTTCCAAGTGAAGGATGAGGAGAAAATGGTGATCTTAAGGGCTAGAATTAGTGGGGTACTGGCAGAAATATACGCCCAAATGACAGAAGAACAGTCAACAGATTTTGAGATGTTTAAACAATTAATTTATACGAGGTTTGGAATTACCTCAGAACAACTAAGAAAAAAAATTCAGGAGTGTGACAAAGTTGAGAGAAGAAACGTATGCTCAGTTGGGGGCAAAAATTACGAATTACCTCAAAAAATGGTTAGAGCAGGAGGGTGCGGATTCAATTCAAAAAATCAGAGAGGTTATTGCGTTGGAGCAATTTTATGCCACCATAACTGGGGAGCTGAAATATCTTGTAAAGGAAAGAAGTCCTAAAACCATCCAGGAGGCAGCAAACATAGCTGACCAAATTAATGAAATTAGGGACCATGGATTTGATAGTCCAAAATTTGGCGGGAAATTGTGGGGGAACCCCAGAAACCAATTTCAATATGCTAAAGGAAGCTCTTCTCCGGCAATGAAAAAGGGAAACATACCACAGTCAAAAAGCCCAAGTGACGTGGGCCAAACTAACACCCATACCTCTGAGGTAAAAGAAAATAAATCTAATTATACTGGGGGAAGAGATATGAGGTGCTGGTCGTGCAATAAACTGGGCCACAGAAGCTTTGAATGTAAGACTGGTGAACAAGTTAAATCTGGGAGCACAAACACTCAAAAACACTCTTATTGTATCCACTCAGTAGGGCAGGGTGAGGCTAAGCAGGTTGCCACGGAAACCGAAGCTTTAGCTAGGCCTGAGACAGAGGAGATTCCTGAGGCCTCAGTAATACACTGTTACTTGATTAAACAGAATGATTTGCTCTTGAGAAAGTCAGGAGAAAATATTTGGATTGAAAACAAAAAATATCTAGGGTTAAAAGATACCGGATCCCAAATCACAATTGTTCATCCTGAGGTAATCAGTCCCGATAAAGTAATGCCAGGAAAAACTATAGAAATAAAAGGAATCGCCAAAGAGCCAGTTAGACTCCAAATGGCTGAGGTAAACATTAAGTTACATGACTGGAAGGGGAAGTGGCAAGTGGCCATTTCAGAGGAAATCCCTACTGCGGTCCTTATCGGTTGGGATCTCCTGGAGCATGTACAGAGTGTGTTTGTTATTACCCGCTCCAAGGGGGG
The DNA here is from genome assembly GCF_009819535.1 of Lacerta agilis. NCBI lineage: Eukaryota > Metazoa > Chordata > Lepidosauria > Squamata > Lacertidae > Lacerta > Lacerta agilis. The sequence goes on from NC_046318.1 coordinate 19,631,280, forward strand.
CCCACTGTCAACTGATACTGAGGGAAGCGAAACAGTTGCCAATGAGGGCAGGACTCAAAGTCCTCAAGTTGAAACTTTGAGTGAGCCAGGCTTCCTAATACCTTTTAAAAATACTCAAAAGACTAGTTTCTCTCAGGAACAAAAGAATGACATGGGACTAAATGGCTGTTTTGAGGCAGCAAAATCTACTGTTCCATTAACCCCTGATTGCCCAGAGAGGTTCTGCTTAGAGGAGGGGCTGTTATATCGTGAAGCCCTTAGCACACCTTATAAAGGGGGAGGAGGAAACCGCAGACAACTAGTGGTTCCTCACATGTATAGAGAAAAAATCATAAAGCAAGCCCATAATAGTATTTTTGGGGCACATATGGGGATAACTCGGACCAAACGAAGAGTGGCACAAAATTTCTATTGGCCAGGAATGGGAAAGCAAATTAGAATGTATTGCCAAGCCTGTGACATTTGCCAGAGGCAGGGATCAGGTCAGGACAAAACCAAGGCAAAACTGTGTCCTTTACCTGTAATCGCCACACCAGCCCAGAGTTTAGAACACGACGTGGCACAACCCGTGCCTAGAGCAACCAAAAAGGGGAATGAAATGCAACTAGCCTGGGAGGAACCATCCCAAATCGTGTCCAAAATAAATAATGTAAACTACCTTATCCAGCAGGGGGATGAGGGGCGCAAGGTAGTTCACATAAACATGATTAAGCCTTACCAGAGAACCGAAAGCTGGGCTCTCTATGCTATCCGGGATGACCCAGAAGAAGCAGAAATACCATGCTGGGAAGGGAGAGGGGAGCAAGAATGTAATATAAAAGAAGTTAAGCTAGCCCCTACATTAACCCATTCACAGCAGGAAGAAATAGGAAACATCCTACAAAAATTTAAAACGAGTTTCAGTAATACTCCAGGACTAGCAAAAGGGGTAGTCCATCACATTGACACCGGGATTGCAGAGTCTTGCGATTTCATATTTGTTATGCCGTACGATGAACAGAGTCAGGTGTGGTCGCAATGCAAAGCCAGAGCCAATGCTCCATATAACCACACCATAATGGAATATGAAAAATACATTCACATGGGCATTAATCCAAAGAAGATTGTGATGGGTGTTCCATGGTATGGCTATGATTATACCTGTCTAGGCTCAATTAAGGCCCATGTTGGTTCAATTGCAAAAGTTCCTTTCCAAGGGGCTCCATGCAGTGATGTGGCAGGACGTCAGCGCCCATATAAAGTAAACATTGATCTAGTAAACAGTTTTATTTCCGGGATCCTGTGGGATGAGGAACAGAAAGCCCCATATTTAGAATGCAAGGTCTTTATATTTGATATTGGGGGGCAGGCCTGGAGAGCTGATGACTGGTCACATATTACCATAGTGACGATTGTTGGAAAATACAACCCAGAGCTTATGGGTTATGTCCCTTCAAGAGGAGTCAGAGTTGTTTTAAAAAGTGACCTATCTGTGAGATCAGTTAGAACAACTATTCAAAGTTATGATAAAACATTCATCAGTTGGAAATATAGAAAGAAAAATATACTGAAAGTTATAGTTGCCAGGGTGTCCCATCAACTTTCTATGAAAGTGAAAGTGTTTCCTAGACTAGAGATTGTGTGGTGGGAAGTTGGGTACCCTGCTGCTCATGCAACACAAATAAATGCCCAAGATGAACGTGGTTACACAGCATTAACGTGGCCACCACATCAAAGACATAAAAAAGTCGTCTTCAAATTGCTTGAAGTGGGAACTGATAATTCAATACAGATCAAAGATGGACTGACAGCCAGGGAGATTGCTAACAGCAATAGGCAATCAGAGCTTTTTAGTCTACTTTCATTGAGTAAACACGTTTGTCCAAAAAGCTTCAGCAAGCTGACTAAAAAAACAGCTATCCACGAACTTCTGAAAGCAGTTCCCAATGAATTAAAAAGCCAGACAACTAGTTCTAATGCAGTTTTTGATGACTTGGAGACGTTTGTACAAGGCATCGAGCTTCAACACTTAACAGAGATCCTGAAGGAGAGAGAGGGTGATCCAAGAGAGCTTTTGACCCTGAGAAACAAAGACTCTACACAGATTGGAATCCACAATCGTTACAGACGCATCGACTGCAGGGATCGGAGTGGGACTGTGTCATTGGCGGAGGAAGACAACTCGCATCCCATCACGTGTGGCAGAGAAAAGACTGGTGCCCAGAGAAAGACACTTCTTGTGGCGGTTAAGGACAATAAGGAGCGTGAAAGGATCCTGGACATCGTTGCAGATGCCTTATCACGAAGACCCGAAGGCAAAGATTAAAATGGACAGTTACAAATTTTCTTGCAGTTAACTAAAGGTTTAATATTGCATGATCTATTGTATATAATGTGGGGAAAAAACAATTATTAAGCCAGTATAAGATGAGGAGTTAAGGTTAGTAAACATAGAAAATGCTTGTTTGAATTAAGGTGTCACGCAGTTTGATCAGGAGTATAACTCTGTGCAGTTATCCCTCCTGAATCAAACTTATTTAAGGGGGGAGGTATGTGGCGTTTGCCCTTCCTAGGGTATACATATAGGAGAAGGAGTAAGTAAGGGGTTAAGTGGCTGGCCCTAGGCTAACCAATAAACAGAGGGGGGAGGAGCTAGGGGCAGCTGAAGGAGTCAGTTAGAGTTAGAGAGCGGGGAGTTAAGGCAGTTGTTGAAGAGCAGTTGATAGAGGGAGTTGGTTGGTGGGTGGTTGTTGATTGTAAGGGTTGGTGGTGAGGTATAGTGGTGAGCGTAGGCAGGGTTGTAACCATTATCTTAAGTTGTTGAAGTTTTTAAATAAACACTTATTATTTTGTTTAAAATTGCACCCTGACTGTGAAAGTTATTACCAGGGAGGGGATCCTGGTTGGTGGCAGCAAAGCGCGTGGTGGCACAGGGATCAATAGTCCGTCAAACGACCGGGGACCCTGTGTGATCGCCACACCGGGTAATAAAATAATTTGTAAACTCTCTTCTCCCTCCTCCCCACTTTCTCAGATATATGTAGAATGCAGAGCATTCATAATGCCCGGGATTTGAGGGTTATTTTTTGTGTTGTTATTGCGTTAGCAAATTCCACTGGGGCAGTAAAGTATTGCCTTGGAAATTGGTGTGTGGATTTCAAATGGCAGCGATCCACATTTGTTCTATGGGGAATCCAGTGAGTGGAAGAGAGAACATATTTCTTAGCCCATTTCTATGCAAGAAGAAAACATGGGAATTTATTTTTGCACAACAGCGTCCATCAGAATCATTTTCGTATTAATCCCAGCTTGCCATCTTTTCCCAGAAATGAGAGTTACCTAGCTTACACTTCCAACTTTTTCTCACAGCTGCAGCTGGAATGTACTATAGACTTTTTAGCACGTCTGTGCCTTCCTGGACCATAAAGAAGGCTGATCGCCGAAGAATTGATGCTTTTGAATTATGGTGCTGGAGGAGACTCTTGAGAGTCCCATGGACTGCAAGAAGATCAAACCTATCCATTCTCAAAGAAATCAGCCCTGAGTGCTCACTGGAAGGGCAGATCCTGAAGTTGAGGCTCCAGTACTTTGGCCACCTCATGAGAAGAGAAGACTCCCTAGAAAAGACCCTGATGTTGGGAAAGATGGAGGGCACAAGGAGAAGGGGACGACAGAGGATGAGATGGTTGGACAGTGTTCTTGAAGCTACTAACATGAGTTTGGCCAAACTGCGAGAGGCAGTGAAGGATAGGCGTGCCTGGCGTGCTCTGGTCCATGGGGTCACGAAGAGTCGGACACGACTGAACGACTGAACAACGACAACAACTGTGCCTTCCGCACTGGGCAGCATGGGATATTTCGTTGCCCAACCTTTCCCCCTTACAATGGGCTTACTTTCTAGAGAAATTATGAAGCAAGTGGGGTGCATTTTTGAGGGGCAGATATAAAGGGATGGAGGGCAAGGGAGGTTTAATGTCTTACTGTTGGATATATTCAAGACTGAATTGCAAAAACAAAGCTGTACAGTGGTACCTCAGTTTTTGAATGTCTCCGTTGATGAACGTTTCAGTTTTCAAATGCTGTAAACCTGGAAGTAAATGTTTCCATTTTTGAATGCGCCTCGGAAGTTGAACGGCTTCCGCTGAGTGTATATTAGGGCAGTTCATAAAAAACTTTTTTTAAAAAAAGAAAAAAGAAAATGCCTGCTCCAAGGGTCTTATCTTACTACACTAGGGCAGTGTTTTTCAACCTTTTTTGGGCAAAGGCACACTTGTTTCATGAAAAAAATCACGAGGCACACCACCATTAGAAAATGTTAAAAAATTTAACTCTGTGCCTATATTGACTATACATAAAGTAATTTTTCAATTTTTCCCACGGCACACCAGGCAACATCTCGCGGCACACTAGTGTGCCACGGAACAGTGGTTGAAAAACACTGCACTAGGGTTTATATAGCTATATCTGAAATTTCATGCATATCAGTTAATATCTTGACCCTCCTCCACGAAAATAACTGTTTACTTGGCCGTTTTCCTATGTCGTGAAGGCTGAAATTTCAATTCAGTGGAGCAGGGTCAAGATATTAACTGTTATGCATGAAATTTCAGATATAGCTATATAATCCCTAGTGTAGTAAGATAAGACCTTTGGAGCAGGCATTTTTTTAAAAAAGTGTTTATGAACCGCCCTAGTGTATATGTTATTTTTCTCAATTTTCTCTATAAAATTTGCACATCGCCCTTTGCGTCTCAGTTTTCGAACCTTTTGGAACTTGAACGGTCTTCCGGAATGGATTGCAGTGCTTTTTATTCCACGTAATAACCATGAAGATGTTATAAGTCCAAGTCAAATGGTTATTCCTTTTCAAAAGGGAAAGGATTTATGCCGATGGCATGCATAGCTAGTGCATTGGCCCATGGCATCTTATGCATGTTTTTGTGGAAGCAAGTCCATTGAGCTCAGTGAGACTTACTCTCTAATAAGTGTAGATTCAGGTAGGTAGCCGTGCTGGTCTGACGCAGTAGAAATATATTTAAAAAAATTAAAAAAGAATGTCCAGTAGCACCTTAGAGACCAACTCAGTTTGTTCTGTGTATAAGCTTTCATGTACATGCACACTTCTTCAGATACACTGAACAGAAGTCACCAGACCCTTATATATAGTGGGAGGGTGTGGTGGGGTTTTTCTCAGGAGGGTAGTAGGAGATGGGTGATTGACTCAGTGAGTATGGGAAACCTGTTGACGACTGTTAACGACTGCAATTAGTCCTACAGGAAAAAGCAAGGGATAGTATGCAGATGATTAGCATATGTAATGAGACAGGAATCCAATATCTCTATTACGACAAGGTCTCTAAATAGTTTTCAGTTTAGTGATAAGTTGTAATTCAGCAACTTCTCTTTCAACCCTCCTACTACTACCTTTCTGAGAAAAACCCCACCCCACCCTCCCACTATATATATATGAGTCTGGTGACTTCTGTTTCAGTGTATCTGAAGAAGTGTGCATGCACATGAAAGCTTATACCCAGAACAAACTTAGTTGGTCTCTAAGGTGCTGCTGGACAATTTTTTTCAAAAAATAAATAAATATTTCTAATAAGTGTATTTAGGGTTGCAGCTTTACAGCACAATCCTATTCTTGTTTACTCAGAAAAATGCCCCACTGTGATCAACAGCTCCCATTTAAGTGGGTAGATGATTTCAGCCATAATTATTTATAAGGATATCTAATCAGTGACTGTCTACATCCAGGAAGTTGGCTGAAATGTAGCCCAAATAGGGGATAATTGTATCAACAACCCCTGAAAGCAAGCATTTCATTTTTGTGTCAATTTTTTCCCCCTCGACATCACAGTGACATTCCTTAAAAGTAATCTAAACGGGTACACAGGTTTTAAAAATGAGTGAACTACTTACTTTAAAAATAATTTGGAATGGTCCTTTACTGTTGTTGTTGTTGTTGTTGTTGTTGTTGTTGTTGTTGTTGTTGTTGTTTTCTTTTTCTTTTTTTGTTATTTGGAAGGTCTTGGTTAAGTCTTAGGCTAGACTAACTGCTATTCATCTGTTTCTGTACTCGCAGCCCACATACAAATTAGACTGAAATCTGTACTCTACAGTAGACTTATTTTTCTTTTTAACAAAAAACTATTTAAGCCTGTGCAGTGGGTAGGAACGAAACCTGTGCCTAAACTGAAAGTCCGTACCTTACCCTCTTAATCATTACATCTTGACTATGTAGGCGCCTGGTTTGCTATGCAATATGTCTAGAAATGACTTATTTCCCTCCAGCAGCCTTCCTTTTCCAGCCAGTGAATTAGTAAGGCCTATTTAGTAAAGCTTTGCAGACGGTGTGTGGATTGCTTCCCGATCGTGCCATTCAATGTGGGAAAGCACCCTTATAGAGAGAGAGGTGTTTGGTCTTCCTCCCTTTAACTTAGCTTCATAAATTAGAAGAGGAACATTGATTTCTGGCTAGGGAGATTAATGGAAGGAAAGCCTTGCTGGTAGCTACACAGCCCCGTTGAGAAACATTTAAAAGCGGTATATTAATTTGTAAGAAAAACTAGATATAGATTGGCAGTGGAATTCTGTCTGTCTGTCTGTCTGTCTGTCTGTTTGTTTTAGTTTGTGAGGTTTTCTGAATATTGTGTGGAGCTGAACATGACTTACCTGGTTTAATTGCTTCCTAGCTAAGCAATAGGCTGTATGCTGCTCTATAAATCTCTGATTCAAAATGAGCTTGTTACTTGGAAAAAGTAACAGTGCAAACGATGCCAGCATCTGCCTTGTGTAAACCAGTATTTTAACCTGACAGCTACTCGCCCACCTTCTATTCAGTATTTCAAGCAGTTTGCCGTATGTTCTGTATCTTGTTAGTGAGGAATCACAAATCTGTTCACTGCAGAAACAAGAAAACAGCTGCACTGAATCTCCTAAGCACAAATAAATAATAAAACGTAACAGACAGTGTATAGATTCATGACAATTTCAAGATGCTTGCAGACACCTGAGTTAGTGCCTCCCCCTTATAATTTTCCAGACTACAGTCGCCCGTGGATGACACTAGATTTTCCTTCTCCAGATTGAACAGTACATAATATATTGCATTAGCTTTAAAGCCTTAACTACATCCTGTTTTCCCCTTTGCCTCGTGTGCCCAATTTCAACCATAACTCCCAACTCTCCATTGACTGAACTTTGCTAGCATTGCCCTTGCTTCTCTTTGCTACCCTGTTACAAAGTTCATACCTAGAAGCTGTCACTATTCAGATTTTCAGGAGAGGTGACTTTGGCCATTCTTGGTCACCATGAACAGAATTTGGTGGTGGCCAGATTGTGGTGGCCTTCATTGACTGAAAGCTCAAATTTCAGGAACATTGGCCATTGCTGGATCCAATACGTTGGACTAGCTCACAAGGCCTTTGAGGGCATGTTTGGACATCTCTTTGAGGGCCCAGTTTGATATCTGCCCATGGTGGATGGGTTGTGTATAGGTTCTGCAATGACAGAAGAAGCCAAAATGTGCTGTCAATGGGTACATGAAGTAGGCACAACAGCCATTTTGAGTTTATTTGTTGTAATGCACAGTGTTAGGTAACATTTGTTTGTTCCACTCTTCTGCAAGAAGTTGCATTACAGAACAAGTTTGCTGCAGCAAATATTTCAGGTTTCACCAGGGCCCCAGATAACAATTTGTGATATAGCTGATGATATATATATATATATATATTGGAAGGTTTCCAATGGTCTGCCCAGTAACTCCTGAATGGGTGCAGAAGCCGATAAAACACATTTGCCCCGGCAATCTGTATCATACACCAAAAGAAAGAAAATGCAACCTCCTTCTGCTCTTAGTCAACTAGTTAGGAAATGCCAAAAAAAGAACATTCTTAATTCTGGACCAAAGTAGATGAAATCAGAGGTGCAGAATTCCCAGTGATGGAAGGCAGGAGAGGGAAGATGGTGATGCAAAGTGTCAACAGCACATTCTGTATTTCTGATAGATGGTAAGAAGAAAAGAGAGGATTACAGGCACAGGGCGGACAACTCTGTGTCTTTTCCATCTTCTAGTATAATCCTGTGACAAAAGTGTTACCGTGGTAATAGATGAAAGCTAATTTATAAAGTACAATAATAAATCATTCAGTTCATATGATCTACTGCTGTGATGCTATTAGACCTAAGTGCTGTCAGTGTTAGACCGAAAGGAGAAAAGAGTTGTTTATCAAATCATATTTTGCTTTAAGGAGGGGAAAATAAAGAATAATGAAGGGAGAAAGGGGGAAAATGATATATCATCAAATCAAACCTTTATTGTTACAATCGGTGACCAGCATTGTTGATTATTGCATTTCAATGTTTTGTTGGAAGCTGCCCAGAGTGGCTGGGGAGGCCCGGCCAGATGAGCAGGGTAATAATAATAATAATAATAATAATAATAATAATAATAATAAAGCATATATAGTAAATAAAATAAAATTAGTCTCCAAATTGCCAGTTGCAGTTAAAGGTAATCCTGTACATCAGTGTTTTTCAACCTTTTTTGGGCAAGGGCACACTTGTTTTATGAAAAAAATCACGAGGCACACCACCATTAGAAAATGTTAAAACATTTAACTCTGTGCCTATATTGACTATATATAAAGTAATTCTCTTGAATAGGAATCAAATAAACACAATTTTTCCCACGGCACACCAGGCAACATCTCGCGGCACACTAGTGTGCCACGGAACAGTGGTTGAAAAACACTGCTGTACATTGTCAGGCTCCTAAAATCCCACGGAAGCCAATGGGATTTAAACCACCTAACTGTAACCAGGATCACACCTCAGGTCTGAAACTACAGAACTTATAGGGCACAATACTGCTTGCTCCATATAGAGAAAACAGGGTGTGGTGCAGTTCTGTTGGGTGGTAATAAAGCTTATGGTTGCTGAATACTTTCAAGTGAGCAGAGCAAGAATTTCCTGGACACAGCTGGGATGAGTTTATCCATCTTGGGATATTGCTCATGATCCCTTCAGGAGCTGAACCAATAGTGCAGACGTTTCATGGTCACTTGAGCTGCATCACCAGCATTGTCCACAGCTTGCAATTGTGTGGGAAACTTTGGTGCTTTAGTGCCCATTGTCTGTGAGTGGTTGTGAGGCTACCACCAGTACCATAAAAATAAACTCTCCTTCACTGGAAGTCTTCTGTTGTTGGGTGCTTTCTAGTTCTGGATTTCCTGCATCATGAAGAGAATTCAAATAAATGACCAGCTCTGATTTTATTTTATTTTATTTTTAATTGTAATGTATAATTACAACGGTTCGTATATAAGAGGGGTTTTTTTTAATAAAAAAGGAATGAACAAAGTAGGTGCGTTTTAAGTACACTAAATTATGTTACTCATTATTGTTTGAAAAACACACGAAATAATTGCTAATATATATTATGGCTCATTGCCAGTACTCTATTAACTTCCTTTAATTACTATTGTGTCTCTGATACGCTGTCAGTTTTATACCATAAAAATAAACCCGAAAAATGAGATTAGCAATTATCAAACTCTCACTAACACAGCGCTCAGTTTGCTGTTTTTGTTGTCACTGAACAAAAGGGAAAATGGACTTTTTGAAGTAAAATGATTCAGGTATTCTGTACGTGGATTCATTTGTTGCTAACCTCCTAGATTTTCCTGGACCTTTGTGAAACCTCCTTAGAACTCCATTTTCCTCTCCCTTTCAAGAATGTTTTATTGTGTCCTTATATGCGTGTATACTTGTGTCATTCTTAGCAAGCAAAGCAGGATGCCAAAGATGTGTCTCGCCTGGGCCTCTTTTTAGACTGGAGACAGCTCCAAATGTAGGGTTGGCATGGAGGTGGAGCGGATTGTTATGGTGGTGTACGGAAGAGTTATTGTTGGAGCTGTATCTTGTCCTGAGCACACAAAACAGCCAGGATTGTTCCCTGTCCTGGCTCAAGATGTTTTGCCTGAGCAAGCCCAAGTATTTTGTCTGAGATGAAACCCACATACCCCTTCCCTCTCAGAGCCAACACTGAAAAGTATTGTTGCCCCATTCCGACTGCTAATCCTGCCTCCATCTATTCATTTTTTTCTTCCTTGTGCATATTGTTCTGTGAGTAACTCAGTGGAACTTAATTCCAAGTATACCTACATAGCATTGTTCAGTTTCTCTCTCTCTCTCTCTCTCTCTCTCTGTTTTAAACACATACACAAAGATACATGTCTCGTTTCCACCTTTCTTAGGAGAATTTCATACCCACTAGGCTATCTGCTAACTAGGCGATAGAAAATATCTCACAGAGGACGTGAACCTGTCTGTCTTTCCCTGTGGCTTCTAACAGGTGTTAACACTGGCCAAAAAAAAAAAAACTTAAGGAAAGCAAACATGAGCAAAAGGTTTTGTAAAAACTAGTTTACTTCAAAATATCAACAGTATTTACAATGGTACCTCAGGTTAAGAACTTAATTCGTTCTGGAGGTCCGTTCTTAACCTGAAACTGTTCTTAACCTGAGGTACCGCTTTAGCTAATGGGGGCTCATGCCACCGCGGCACAATTTCTGTTCTCATCCTGAAGCAAAGTTCTAACTATTTCTGGGTTAGCGGAGTCTGTAACCTGAAGCGTTTGTAACCTGAAGCGTCTGTAACCCGAGGTACCCCTGTACATAACAGCATTGTGGCAGCATTTAATGCATGCACTTAAAAGTGTGATATTGGTAGCTGTAACAGACAAGATCATAATAGTGTCAATTTTCTCAAGCACCCATGACATACACAAACAGCTATACTGGCTTTGCGGGGTGGCTTAGAGCTGGGATGGTGAAGAAAAAAAATGGAAGGAAGGGAAGGAGGAAAAAAACAAACAAACCCAGAAGCAAGAGAAGGGGAAAGGGAGAGAAAATGGAGGCGAAATAACAGGAGGAGGACTATAAAGAGGTAAATAGGTAGAAAGCAAATGAGAGAGAAAGAAACAAGGGAAGTCTGAGCTGAGTAAGTCTCAAACACTAGACGAAAACTTTCCTCTTTAGCCTTTGGCCGGTTAGCATTCTATGGCCTTTTAAATGTGTTTCTGTATTACTATGCATTTTGTGTTCTCCTTTTGTATTTTTATGTTGTGAACTGCCCCGTGATCTTCAGATGAAGGACGATATACGAACTTAATAAATTAAATAAAATATCAGATAAAGCAAAGCATAGGAAGCGAAGGGAAGGCACACGGAACAAAAGATTTCTACTGCACAGAGTTGTGTAGCAGCTGAGATCCCACTAGCAAAGGGGCGACTCTTCCAATTCTGCCTTTAACAATGGCCAGTTGAAGATGCCCTATGAGTACACATGCTGCCTTTTCTGAAGGGCACCAGCTGTGGGCCCACCAATCAAAGGAAAGGTTTTTTTTTCCCAGATGCCAAGAAGCACCCCGAAAGAGTGGTCTCCTCATGGAGGAAAGAGCACCCCTGAGGAAAGAAGAGCTGCCATTCCTGCCTCCTGCCAGACCATCATTCCACCAAGCGCACAGCGCACCAACAACCTAGATCACAGCTATGAGGAAATGTGGAGGCCTGGGAGTGGAAGCGAAGCTGTTCCCATCACTGCCGTAGTGCCCCATCTGAGCAAACGTTTTTCCTAACAATGGAGCTGTCCGTGGTCCCCTCCCAGCTCAGCTACTGTAGCTTTCTGGTTTGATTTACAGAGCTGCAGAAATGCAAAAGTGCAAAAATGCAACAAGAGCAAAAATCAGTTTGTGAAAGGAATAATTCCACTCCTCAATAAAGCTTCCAGAGCAGCTTACAAATCGCAGCCTGATATTTTCCCTTCATTTAAGTTAGGAGGAAAAGATACAGGGGTAAAAGGAAAGGCAAAAGTAGGCTCCGAAATCTATTTTTGTAGGTGTGTGACTCGTGCAACGTTAGCAGTGCTTAAAACTAGATTTACAATTTTGTCATTGAATACTTGCATTTGCAAACAGTTGCCTGGAACACTGAAGGAAAACAAGAAGGGAAAGATAATCTTTATCTAAGTGGAGAATCATTACAAGTGAGTCAGATGATTAAACTTAACAATGGTATTCAAGTGAAATTAGTAAAACTGTGTCTACTGCAACACTTAACCTGTTTTTATTTGTGGTTCAACTTCTGTCTGCTTTCCTTCTTAAGTGAATTATTTCACAAGGGACTCCTCATTAAACTCTGGGAGTTAAGCAAATTACTTTACCGTGAAGACTACGCCATTTTGTTTTCTCTTTTTTTTATTAAAAAACATTAGACACAGCACTTTCTGCCTTTCCCCCCTATCAAGTTGCAATTCACATGATATTCAGAGTTCAGAATACAGTAATAATCCATAGTCTAAAGATGCTTACTTTACTGAATGAAGGCTTGGAATATTTCCCCTCCCATACATAAGAAAGAATAGTAAAGTGCTGGCTCATAATAAGGAACTGAATCTTAACTTGTTTAAAAATACGTATTATTTGCCACTGCGGACGGTGGAAGCTTCTCAACACCTCTGCACACTTCAAGAAAGGCCAAGAGGACTCCTTCTTCAGAGCGCCACTGCCAGTGTTTGCTATGGCAACTAGAAATACTGTTTTAACTTACAATGTTTTAAATATATATATATTTTTAAAAAACTTAGTTTAAAAGGCTTTTCTGGCTGCAGCAGTAAACTGCAGCTGCAATGCAGGCATTTTCTCAGCCAATATGAAAAGAAGGATCTCTATTGGCCCAGTAGAGCAAACAGGCAGGGGAGGTGGAGACACATGACTTGTTTAAGTCCCAGTCATTGTCCACACACCTCCAGCCATGTCTGGTGGTAAGGAAGGTTGGACCAGTGAACAGTGTTAGAAACTGAGATATGAAAGCTAGGAGCTAAACGGCACCTTAAACCTAGGTTACAGGTGCAACAACAGAATGTCTAGGCACACTTTTTGTAGCAAGAATACCAAGTTGAAAATGAATGAACTGCATCTAAAATGTTATGTTCATTTTTCACATGGTCTTCCCCTGCCCACCCCTCCTAATATTCTTAAGAGGGTCTCTTCTCCAGTCTTCAGAGAACAGCTGGAAGTGGGGAGGCAGAAAAATGTCCTCCTTTCCATCCACTCTGCAGTTGTAATCGGAAATCTTAGGAGCAGTACTGCGCCCAGAGCTCAGAAGCTGCTCGCGCTGATGAAATTCCATGTCACAAAATGCCCCTGGAACAATGGGAGTTTTGAACACTGCCAGTGAGAGGCCCTTTTCAGCCCTGGGGCACTCAGCTAATGCCCAACCTGCTTTATCTCTGGTCTGGCCCTGCATAGGATCCAGATAATGAGCATTATCAACACAGTAGATATTAGGCTGCTGAGTCAACAATAGACTGTGTTGTCCTTTCTGGGGAAACAAGGTGGATCTCCAAATTCTGCAAGTTAGGTATGGCAAGAATAGATGCAGGTGGATTTGTTGCTTTGAGTTAGCTGTGGATTAATTTTAATTAAATTCCAACCCTCCCTTAAAAGGTTAAAATTGAATATTGTGGCTGCTGAGGTGCTTCCCTGACCCCCATCCCACTCCCACTCCATCTCTTGCTGGTTTTAATGGAACAGAACGAACTGCTAAGCAACTTAAAGAAGACAGAGTGAGTGTTCAAATGACGACTGAGCATGTTTTCCTCCTCAATCTTTTCATCTTTTGTTTCAGAAATTCTTTTATGCTATTATGTTAACACGTCAAATAGGTCAAGGTACATCCTGTACTGGAATGAAAAGAGAGAGGAGGGTTAAAATAGTCTTTGTTTGAACAACAGCAGAAGCAGCAAAAACACAGCACAGATTCAAGGACAAATGCAGGCAGAGAAATATTCCTTTTGGAGACCCCCACAAACTAAAGTTGCAAACATCCTTGACAAGAGGCATACATATTGTTGTTGTTTTTAATCCCTCTGGGGGTTTGCTCTAAATTATTGACTTGATGTTTAAAGTGGAATGTGTTAAGGGGGAAAAGAGATTTATAACAGAAGAACCACCCTTTTGTGTGGAAAGTTGCTGTTCACATACTGTACAGGTGAAACTCGAAAAATCGTGGAAAAGTCCATTTATGTAAGCAATTGTTTGTTTGTTTTGTAAAAGATTTTCTTGGTTTACAAAAGTGTGTGCAATGTCTCTTTTGTATTTTTCCATGTAACATTTTTACAGATCAATTTTGGTTGTTGAGACATTAGGGAGAGAAGGGGGAAAGAGTTGGGTGGGGAGATGATGTTTCTATTTTCTTTAATATATGTAGGGTTTGGTGTCAGCGTCGTTAGTGTTAACCTGATCCAAAACACCCACCCACCCTACTGACACAGGAAACCAAAGATCACCACAGCCAACCACAAATGAACAATCACACCCTACGCCAATCCCGACCTCTCTCACCGCCAAAGAAACACAAGCGAACAACAGAGAACCAGCAATTGTTTTCATTAGCTACTGGAGTTTAATATATGAGATAGACTCATGACATGCAAAGCGAGATATGTCAAGCCTTTGCTTGTTATAATTGTGATGATTATGGTGTACAGCTGATGAAAACCCCAAAGTTGAAATTGTTAATTTGGGGTTCTCATCAGCTGTATGCCACAATAATCACAATTATAACAAATAAAGGCTTGACATATCTCGCTTTGCATGTCATGAGTCTATCTCATATATTAGTTTCACCTTTTAAGTTGAATTTCTGAAAGAAATGAACCTTTCCACAATATTCTAATTTTTCGAATTTCACCTGTACATACCTGAATCATTTTTAATTCCTTCAGCTTGAGGATGAGGAGAAGCTGCATCCTACCACATGCCTTCTTGACCCTTGAACCTTGACCCTCAATTCAGGGGGAACGGCCAAGTGGATGCAGGGATTAGTTGATGCCTCACATTGGGAGAAAGTACTTCAGCTGTCCTTGAAAGAGGAGGTGGTACGTTCTCTTAAGATGACTTCCCTGGGCCTGGAAGAAGCATTGTTCTTGTCATGGCACTGCCCATGGCAGCCATCATGTGTTCGCACCCACAACACTTTTATCAAGATATAAGTACTGTCGCCTCATGTTTACCCCCCCCCCCTTAAAAAAAGCACTAGAACTATTGGATACTATTGTCCAATCACTAGTCCGAGGCTCTCAAGAAGGTGGTTGTGGGGCCACTTCAAGCATGCTCAGATGAATGTCCATTTAAATCCAGCTTCAGCCCAGTTTTGGGAGCAGAAACAGCATTGACTGTCCTGACTAATGACCATTCCATTGTCAGGAGAGGGACAGAGAGAATGTTTTAACTGACCATAGTATTTTCCTGACTGAATTGGGACTTGGAGGCATTGAATTGCAGTAGTTCCGCTCCTATCTCCAGGGATGGATCCAGAGAGTAGCATTGGGTGACCTCTGCTCAGCCCTGCGGGAGCTGTCCAAAAACAGTCCCACAGGGTTTGATCTGGTAGCCCAAGCTATTGGTCACCTGCATGAATCCTCTGGTGTCAGCCATCAGGGGATTTGGAGAGAAATGTCATTAGTACCCTGATGGAACTGAGCTCTGTTCCTTTGATACCAAGAGGTCCTGGAGATGTCTCTACTGTCTAGAGGTGGTAATTGACTGGATGTAGGTCAATACATTAAGCTTAAATCCAGTCAAAACAGAGGTGTTGTGGGCGGGCCATCCCCATGTCCAGGAATTGGGAGAACATCCAGCTCTCGACAGAGCTCCCAGGAGCAGGTGCCTGGTTACGGGGTGCTCCTGGAACCATCTTTGTCACTCGAGGTTCAGGTGGCCTCTGTGAGTAGGACCACCTATGCCTGGCTTTGTCTGGGGTGCCAACTATAGCCATTTCTGGGAAAGGATTAGAATAGCTATGGTTATTCATGCTCCTCCAAGTTGGACTAATGTAACGCCCTCTTTGTGGAGTACTGTAATGCCCTTTGAAGAGAGACTGTAAATATCAGCACAAAATAAAAAATAAAATAAAAAAATTCCTTCCAGTAGCACCTTAGAGACCAACTAAGTTTGTTCTTGGTATGAGCTTTCGTGTGCATGCACACTTCTTCAGATACACATATCAGAAAATATCAGCAGCAGTCAGGATGCCAGTAGGGTCATCAGGCTGCAAACATATTGCTCCTATTTTAAAAGAGCTGAGCTGGTTTGTTGATTGTTCTCCAGGCCTAACGCAAGCTGCTTTCTTTGGTATCTAAAGCCCTTACTGGCTTGGTTTGCATATTTATCTGCAGTCTTCCATACTGGCCTGCCTGTGTCTTAAGATCAGTGAATGAAAGCCATCTTGGTGGTCCCTACATAGGATGAAGTGTGGATGCCTAGAGAAGGGCCTTTTCAGTGGTGGGTCTTCATATGTGGCACTCCCTCCCTACTGAAGTACATCTGGCCTCGCCTCTGTGTAATTTTAGGCAATTGGTTAAATCAGATTTTTTTTTAAGCAGGTGTTTGGAAGAGAACCCGAATTGGACACATTGTTTAGTTTGCTGCTGCTGCCACTCGTTGCTGTGTTACATATTTAGAAGTTTTGTTATTTTATGGATTTTATGTTCTGTTTTTCTCTTGTTTGATTTGGCTATAAACCGCCTGTGGCTTGTGCAGAAAGGCAGCACGGTATATCAATTAATCAATCTTTATTGCGGTCAAAGAGCGGACAGCAGTACAGTACATAAATCTAAATAAATAGATAAATACAATACGAAAATCAGCTGTGTATAGCTACATGCACACATATTACCACAATTTCCACATATATATTCATCACTTTTGTATTGTTGTAAGAATATTAAGGTGTGTGTGTGTGTGTGTGTGTGTGTGTGTGTGTGTGTATACAGGAAGACAGGCTTGACACCATTTTGACTCTCAAAACTGACCAAATGTTTACCAAATGGGTCTCTGCAAGGAAGGAGGAGGTGAGTGATTACCATCTCAAAGGAATGGCCTGGCTACCCAGGAAAGGCAATCGGATAAGACATTATAATATAAATTGACAAGCAGGAGAAAAATAAACTTCTCAGATTTCATTGAAATTTGTTGGAGACCGCCTTTTTGGTGATGTAGGCATGAGGTATCTGGGAGGGGTGGTGGTCTTGGGCTACACCCCTTCTGTGATGTATGTGTGAGGTTTCTGGGGGTAAGGGGGGATTTTGGAAATGTCTTTATAAGTGCTTGCACGCATGGCTCTGGGTCCCTCCCCTGCTCTCCTGTGTGTGGGGAGGTCAACCCTGTTGCAACAGAACAATAAAGATCAAGCTTACTAGCTGCTTTGCTTCTAAATATTCTCTGATTGGCCTCTGTTATTTACTCCTACCGATGGAGAACCTGCAAAGGATTCTACAAGTGCTCTTGTGTACCCCATAAGGGAACAAGAGCTAATTTTGTTTATTTCAGTATCGTATGTCACACACACATCCCAGCAAGGACCCTGTTGCTCCCATGGTCTTGGGTGAGGGTGGGGCTCTTCCAATGAGGGTTTCCAACCTTTCTCCGTATGCTAAGTGAGTTAGGATCACCCTCTCAACTTGCATGAACTCTCTTGGCAGATGGTTGGGGTTGGGAGAGAAGTGTCCTTTCAGATACCGCACACTTCTTGCTTTGCACAATTTAAAGGGGGAAAGCGATACAGTGCATGATCTTTGCGACTCTCGCTTTTTATTGAATTTCACTGCGTCGTATAGCACAGAACGGAGTTATGCAAACACAAGGGAGATGCAAACGTCGTGTTCCGTACAGTGTCCCCCATGAGAAGCGTATGCATTTGGTGAAAACACCATTAAACAGAAAAGAAAAGAAATTTATTTTAATAATATAACTAAATGCCTTTTTATATTTCACAAGTGGGGTTTTTGAAAATGCAAACCCAGGGGGATCTGATAAATAGCCATATTGCTATAGGCATGCAGGAGGAATTTAACCCTTTCTTCCCTTCCTGTGGGCCTAAGAAGACTTCTTTTTTCTTTTCTTTTCTTTTTTTAGCTGATGCTCTTTTTAGGAGGAAATCTTTCCATTGGCACTGATTGCAAATATCAGCTTGAGAGGAGGGATTTTCCTCAGGACAACAGCAAGGGAGGAAAGGGTTACTTATTCATGCCTGCAGTGATCCTGGTCATCACTCACACAAAGACACCCGACACCCACCCCTCAATATTATTTGCATTTTTAAAAGCCTGCATGTTAAATGCAAGGATTCAGCTACTGAGCTTTTGACCCCTCCACTCATTTTGCTGTTCTGGGAATGCTCCTGACCATCACTCCTGATTCCATTGTGCAAGTGGAAGTCCTTGCACTGGTTTTCTGCCAAGAGGGGTCATTAAATGAATCCTGCTGTTTATGTCACATCTAGTTTGGCCTTTACTTGGTTCTGTGCACAGGTCACCTAGACAACAAATGAAAAGCTACATTTAAGGTCACATCTGGTTTGGCCCAATGACAGGCTAGGTTTGCTGGCTTCCAGAATGAAGATTTGCCCTTTTTTTTAAAAAAAAATGGATGCTAGTAAAAACAAGGTGGCCAGTCCTTAGCAAGCAGGGCTAATAATATAGTCAAGGTTCATCACAATGTGCTACGTTCTCTTTTTTAAACAGTATCCTTAACAACAACAACAACAACAACTTGCAATTTGGCTAGCTGGAAATAGCTTTCGATGGGAAAGGATTGAGAAGAACAATGCAGTAAACAAACTCACTGAGATGTTCTAGCCAGCAAAGAGTGGTTAAGCATGATTCACGTTGACAGATATTCAGCCTCGGAAATGGTTTCCCAATTATTTGTCCCTTTCCTTAATTTTTTTTATTTCTGTTGCAGCTTCATTCCGACCAGGATAAAGGAGACAGTACACTTAAATACATCCTTTCGGGAGATGGAGCAGGAGACCTCTTCATTATCAATGAGAACACTGGAGATATACAGGCCACAAGGAGACTGGACAGGGAAGAGAAGCCTGTCTACATTCTCCGTGCTCAAGCTATCAACAAAAAAACTGGAAAGCCAGTGGAGCCAGAGTCAGAGTTCATCATTAAGATCCATGACATCAACGACAACGAGCCACTGTTTACAAAGGACACTTACAATGCCAGCGTCCCAGAAATGTCTGATGTAGGTAGGTGTCACATCAGTCTATTATTATAACTATTGCTATTAATATTAGCATTATCATTTGTTCATCACTTTAATTCCAGGAAAGTCTCGGGGCAGCTTATAGGGAAAGAGAAAAGAAATTGCATGTAATTAAAACAATTAAAAAACCAAGAAACAACAAGCAAAAATGTAATCATATATGCTTCTCGAAACCCCACTACACCCTAACAACATTGGCCTGGTCACCGTTACATTAACCAACGAAAGGGCAGTAACCAGAGAAAATTAACAATCAAATGCCTGAGAGAAGAGGAAAGTTCTTGTCTGGGATTTTTGTTTGTTTCCTTTTGAGCATAAAGGAGGAAGGGGGAACCACTAAAAATATCCTTTCTCTTGTTGCCCCCCCCCCGGACTTCCAGCACCAGAGCACTTGGAGGAGGACCTGCAATGATGACTTCATTGCAGAGAGCAGGTTAAGAGCAGTAGACTCATAATCTGGTGAACCGGGTTTGCATCTCCGCTCCTCCACATGCAGCTGCTGGGTGAACTTGGGCTAGTCACACTTCTTTGAAGTCTCTCAGTGAGAGGGTGGGGAGGGGTATTACTCAGAAGGGTGGTGGGAATGGGTGATTGGCTGATAGGTGTGGTAAACCTGTTGACGACTGTTAACGGCTGCAATTCGTCTTGCAGGAAAAAGCAAGGGGTGAGATGGCTAAAAAATAGCTTTATCGTGTATAATGAGATAAGAATCCAATGTCTCTATTCAGACCAGGTCTCTCCATGGTTTTAAGTTTGGTGATAAGTTGCAATTCAGCAGCTTCTCCTTCCAGTCTATTTCTGAAATTCTTTTGTAATAAGACAGCTACTTTGAGATCTTGTATAGAATGTCCTGGGAGATGGAAGTGTTCTCCTACCGGTTTAAAATGCTGTAGAACAGCTGAAGGACTATTCTTTGGGTAGGCAGCTCTACTCACACCCACTTTTGTGCTTTGGAGATGTCCACTGCCACCATGTTAGCCATCCCTGATGTGTAGTGAAAAGGATTGTAACTTGGATGTGTACTCAGTCCAAACAATTGGGGAATGAGAAGTCTATTGCAAATTACTTCCTCCCCTCTTGGTAACTGGCATCTGGCATGGCACAGTAAATTGCCAAGTTCAACATCTACCAAGTATTCACCCCATTTACAGATATATACTTCTGACCTAAAACATGGAAGGGAGAGCCATCCCTCCCCTCCCTAGCAGGCACCCCGGGGTCAAATTGAATTATCTGTTTGCCATGTAGATTGTCCTTGAATAATTGGACGTTCCTTCACAAATAGACTGTGTTGACACTCCGTGCCAGACCAGGACAGTGGTGTGGGAGGAAACAATGCAAGTATTTGCCCCCAGCATGATCCCTAGCAGAACCTCCCACACCACATCAGACACACTCACCTGCTATTTGCAGGACCATGCTGGCTGGAGGCAGTAGCAGCCACAACTACAATGAGCTCCTAGCTGCTTTGCATCTCCCCATCTCCTTCTTGGCAACCAGCAGTGACACGCAGTGTTGGGGAACCGGCTGGGCAATGCCGTCCAACAGCACATCTCTCAAGAACACCTGTATCTCTGGTTACTGTACAAGGCATACAGCAACAACAAAAAAGGTAGCCGCAACAAATGATATTGCATTCAAGAGCAGCCCTTCACAACTCACTGTGAATCTCAAACACCCACACACACCATCATGTGTCCCATTTCCACCTCTGGAGAAAACTCCTGAAATGGCACCTTTGTTGGAATCTCCAGGTACTAAGTTTATGCGGCTGGCTAGAAGCAAGAGCGACAATTTAAAATGATGTCCTTTGGCAGAACAGCAAATATTTTTCTACATTTTTTAATCATTGCAGGTACATTTGTCGTGCAAGTCACAGCAACTGATGCCGACGACCCTACGTATGGGAACAGCGCTAGAGTTGTCTACAGCATTCTCCAGGGGCAGCCATATTTTTCCGTCGAGTCTGAGTCAGGTAAGGAGACCTTAATCTGTCATTCTCTGACAACCTCCATAATTTAAAACGACGCGTTAAGTCAAGCTAGGACCTATTTGGCAAATTCTTCAAGGAAATTCTATTTGACTCAGTGCAGACTTCGAGAGGCCCAGTAGAGTGATACATCTGTAAATATGACACATTATTTTAATATCTTAACCTAACAAAAACAGAACGGAGCCTGGATGGAAAGTCCTTTCCCCCCCAGTCTATTTAAACCATGGGTAGGCAAACTAAGGACCGGGGACTGGATCCGGCCCAATCACCTTCTAAATCCGACCCACGGACGGTCCGGGAATCAGCGTGTTTTTACATGAGTAGAATGTATCCTTTTATTTAAAATGCATCTCTGGGTTATTTGTGGGGCCTCCCTGATGTTTTTACTTGAGCAGAATGTGTGCTTTTATTTAGAATGCATCACTGGGTTATTTGTGGGGCATAGGAATTTGATCATTTCCCCCCCCCTTCAAAATACAGTCTGGCCCCCCACAAGGTCTGAGGGACAGTGGACCGGCCCCCTGCTGAAAAAGTTTGCTGACCCCTGTTTAAACAAACAAATACTAGGAATGTTTAGGATGCCTGCATCAAAAGGAGTGGTCAGCTCAGTGATTTGGCTTTCATGAATAAAAATGGAGAGTGGACAACCTTTTGTCTCTTGAGGGCAACCATCCATCAGGGGTAATATGCTAGGGGCTGCAGGAAAGCAATTGACAGAGCCATAGACAAAAGTGTTCTGAATTAACTAATCCAGAATAAAGATCACCCTGCTTCAATTTTCATCATGGCTACTACCATGGGGGAGAGATTAAGGAAGCTTCAGGAGGCACAGCAAGATACATACAATGAGCTCAGTGGCCAGAGGTTGTCCATCTGTCAGCAGAAAGGAAAATAAGACTATGAAGGAGATGAATGCTGCTTAATCACAGGTCCTTCAAAAAAAGATTGGAGGTATCGTTTTTATAACTCTGTGGCTCATACAGGAAACTGATGTGAAACCAGCTCAGCTTTGAAGTGGAAGGAGAAAGTGTGGTAGACAGAGAGATGATTCTGACTTGTGAATAATAATAATAATAATAATAATAATAATAATAATAATAATAATAATAATAATAATATCTGGACAGGGAATTTTCTCTCTCTTGTTTTATGTAAGCTTTCATTTTCGTAAACTTTATAACTACAAAGCAGTAAACTTACTTGTCTGCAATAAAGATCTGTGGGAAACATATTGGGGGGAATTCAGTTTCAGTTTGGCAGAGTGAGGGTTACGCCTTTGTCAAAGCCCACTTGAGCAGCTTCCAAAGCACCCAACAACCAACAGGTTGTGGGGAGATTTTAAAGTGCTACTCAGAGTAAGTTTGCCCTGGCTGATGTGAAGGCACGTCAATCCTGCTTGGTCCGGGTGTTTTGTTTCAACATCTGAAAGGAAGTGGAGGGGGAGCTTGCTTCTATCGGCACCTTGCCGCCTGCTACATGCTTTGAAACCTCGATGTTGGGACTTCAAAGCACCCATCTGTTCATGCACGTATTTTAAAGTATGGTTCTATCTGCATAGCCCCATTGTTCCTTGGCAGATTTTTTTAGGAGCCCAGCTTTTATAAACAGATGGGCAGTTTGCAAAGGCACCCTGCATTTTAGAAAGCCAAATAGAATGACACTGATATTTTATCCCTCTGTTCAACTTCTTTCTTTCCTCCTCCCAATACTGTTTCTACCTCTAAATATATAGAAATAAAGCTTGGGGACTTGCTATTTTTCCCATGGATTTCCTTTCAATTTAATGTTGTAGTACTATGTCTTAAATGAAGGCTTGCTTTCACCCCGTTTGTCAAAATAAAAATTTCAAATAAGAAATGGGTGGGAGAAAACACACACACACACACACACAGATGCAGGACAAGAAGCAATGGGGGGGGGGAGAGTTATGTTCCCTTTTAGCTTCATGAAATGCTTTAGCATGGGGTTAATAGGTTGATGAAAGAACTGCATCAAACAGCAGTATATGCAAATAGCTTAAAGCTCTTTTCCATATTGTGCAAGTCACACAAGCAACAGAACCAGATGCAATTTGACAAGGCTATAATTGAGTGCAGCAAATTGACAACACTTAAATATTTACATCGGGGTAAGTGCAACCGTTACTAGCAGCTGTTGTCAAGAGGACAGAGTGGAGGTTTAGCTTTATTACTCTTTTTTGCAATTGTTGTAGGCAGCTTTTCTGTTCAATGTGCACATAGACACAAAAGTACAAATAAAGCATAACTCTCCTTTAAAATGTGGTGCGCTACCCAAACGATTTAAAATAACACTAAGGATCACTTGCCATTCTTGACAGCAGCGGCAGTTGCAACCTGGTGCAGCCGTGGGCAAGCTGGGGAGCGGGGTCGGCGGACACAAAAACCTCCCACTCAGTTGGCCAGTACCATAAGCTCCAGCCAGCAGCAGGGAGTGACAGGACTCCCCTACCTCTTTTGAACTTACATTGGCCAATCAGAGGCCAGACTGCAAGCCGGAATTTGGAGACGGACCTGGCTAAGCCTGTTTTCACTCGGGTCCCTCCCCAAATCATCAAAGCTGGCTGTACCATCTTCCAGCAGTGCAGTCGGCATTCGACATCCCACCCTGAATAAATTTGGCCCCATCTGAAGGTGACCAGATGGTGCATGTGCATGACCTTATGGTGGGGTGACTTGGTCACCAAAGAGGAATTTGCCATACCCCACTCTCCTCCAGTCAAAGTATTGAGGTACCCCGGTAAAGGGGTCCAAGGGAAAGGATTCTGTCCATATGCCTGGACAGAGGCTAACAAACCATGGAATGCCCCAGTTGTCCTGGAGGGGGTCCTCTGTATTTGATGTGCATCATATGGGAATCCTTAACCCAGGATTGACCCTGGTGAAGTTATCAGTCAGCAATTGGGTTGGCTGATCCAGGATACAGACACAGTGCCTAAGCCAAAACCTTCTTGCATCTGTAATCAATAAAGTTGTGGTCATTTGGATCCCAAAAATGTTGTCATGCCATTTATGGCTTCCTGTGTCCCTACAGCAGTGACCTCAAGCTTACTGCAACTGGACCTGCAGCA
Source organism: Lacerta agilis (assembly GCF_009819535.1). NCBI lineage: Eukaryota > Metazoa > Chordata > Lepidosauria > Squamata > Lacertidae > Lacerta > Lacerta agilis. The sequence continues at coordinate 19,655,460 of NC_046318.1, forward strand.
TAATGTGGAAGCTGAGCAGATGCCAGAAATGGAAAGCAGTGGGCTTGGAGCTACACATACAAATAAACCTATGGACTGAAAAGGCTTGTGTAAAGGATTATTTTAACTTCATGAAGAGAGTGCATAGTAGTCTTCATTGAACATGAGGTTCCTGCGTTGCAGCACTATTCCATCCTTACAAAGGGATTTTGAAAAGAAAACCCTTCCCATTGATATCATGCCATATTAATAATAATAATAATAATAATAATAATAATAATAATAATATATTATTATTATTATTATTATTATTATTATTATTATTATTATTATTATTATTATTATTATTATTAATACCCTGCCCATCTGGCTGGGTTTCCCCAGCCACTCTGGGCGGCTTCCAACAGAATGTTAAAATACAATAATCTATTAAACATTAAAAGCTTCCCTAAACAGGGCTGCTTTCAGGTGTCTCCTAAAAGTCTGGTAGTTGGTTTTCTCTTCAATATCTGGTGGGAGGGCGTTCCACAGGGCAGGTGCCACTACCGAGAAGGCCCTCTGCCTGGTTCCCTGTAACTTGGCTTCTCGCAGTGAGGGAACTGCAAGAAGGCCCTCGGCGCTGGACCTCAGTGTCCGGGCCGAATGATGGGGGTGGAGACACTCCTTCAAATATACTGGACTGAGGTAGTTTAGGGCTTTAAAGATCAGCACCAACGCTTTGAATTGTGCTCGGAAACGTACTGGAAGAGATGTGCTGCACTCTGCCCATTTAACTTAAGCTTTTACAAGAAAAGTCAGTTACCTTCAATGGTGTCCTTAATTTTCTCATTCCCAGGCATCATCAAAACAGCTTTGCTGAACATGGATCGAGAAAACCGAGAGCAGTACCAAGTGGTCATCCAAGCCAAGGACATGGGAGGACAGATGGGTGGATTGTCAGGAACCACCACGGTGAACATCACATTGACGGATGTCAATGACAACCCACCTCGTTTCCCCCAGAGTATGGAAGATTTAATCATTCTGCTTTTTCTGGCTCAGTTCTGCAATCCAGTGATGGGGATGCAAAGATACACAGCAAGCCCGGAATCTTTAAAATTAGAAGAGATGGGTGTTGTTGAGGGGAGGGGGTTATACCTTTTGATCACAAATCTGTGAAAGCTTATGGAAAGCACCCAGCCTTACTACTGTTGACTATTGACAATCATTTCTCAGATTTATCTTCGGCTCTGTCTATGGTATTGTAATGTCCTATTTCAAAGAGTCAAAAGAAAGTACAGTGGTATCTTGGTTCTCGAACTTAATCCATTCCGGGAGTCCGTTCGACTCCCAAAAACGTTCAAAAGCCAAGGCGCAGCTTCCGATTGGCTGCAGGAGCTTCCTGCACTCAAGCAGAAGCCTTGGCGGACGCCTGACTTCCAAAAAACGTTTGCAAACTGGAACACTTACTTCTGGGTTTGCGGTGTTTGGGAGCCAATTTGATTGGGAGCCAAGCCGTTCGAGTACCAAGGTACCACTGTACACTGAAATCAATTGAATTATGGGAATTTAGCCCAGTTCTTACACTGCGTACATTATAGTATAAAACTGCTAGTTATTTTTGACTACATTCTTTCATTGGTTAAGCAGCCTTTGTGATATTTAGTATGATTCAGTGCTTGTCAGTTTGTCTAATCCAGGGCTCAAAGTCTACTGTTTTGTCGAGTACCATGGAAACCACCAATCATCTCAGAAAACCTCCATGCCTGGGCAAACCCTGCACATTATAAATAAGGCTAGGCTACTGACATACGGGTAGCACTGTGGTCTAAACCACAGAGCCTAGGGCTTGCTGGTCAGAAGGTCGCCGGTTCAAATCCACATGACGGGGTGAGCTCCCGTTGCTCGGTCCCAGCTCCTGCCAACCTAGCATTTTGAAAGCACGTCAAAGTGCAAGAAGACAGATAGGTACTGCTCCAGCGGGAAGGTAAATGGTGTTTCCATGCACTGCTCTGGTTCGCCAGAAGTGACTTAGTCATGACCCGGAAGCTGTCCGCGGACAAAGCTGGCTCCCTCAGCCAGTAAAGCGAGATGAGCACCGCAACCCCAGAGTCGTTCACGACTGGACTTAATTGTCAGGGGTCCCTTTACCTTTACTGACATACTAGCTTTCAACTCGCCGCAAGATTTTGATGCATTCTGAAACGGCATTAGCGAAGAGAACTGCACCAAATACTTTTCTCTCCAAGGAAAATAATTATAGATACAAAAGTATGCCAGGTTTATTTATTTGAAGATGTTGAGGGAGGCATTCCCCCAACTGAAGAATAATTCATAATATAGGGCAAACGTCAGCCTGCAGGTATGGACAGTAGGAAACTTCTGTTGACACGAGCAGGCCATAATTTGAGACTCGGCTCCATGGCCCAAAGAGCATTACACATCTCTGGCCAAAGGCGTCTCACATGCTCTGAGACAATGATGCAGAAGCACAATGACCAAAAGGTCCCCGAGACAATGTATTTGGGTCATTTGCAGTGCAGCAAGTTAACTTGAAGGGCTTTGGCTGTGCATCGTCTTGTGTCGCTATGTCACATTGCACAATGGTGGTTTTGCTGTTTCCTTATTCACTGTTTTTGACGTTTGGGTGCTTTTGGTTTGCCATAATCCATCTGGCGAAAACAGCCCTGCGTGCATTGAAAAAAAGAGGACTTGCTGAAATCAATTCAAGGGGCAGGGAAAGAGAAAAATGCCTTGCAGGGGTTTGCGGTAGAATGAAGCAGACCTGATTTAAAGAAGATACTGGGCTTATTTAAAAGCACTTATCCCTGCCAGGTTCCACACAGCTCTCAGCCTGCCAGGCAAGTGAATGGTTTGGCAGACAGGCCTGCAGGGTTCAATATTCCACAGACAGAGCAACCTGTTGTTACTGTGAGCTATCTGAGGAGCCGAGGTCAGAGTCAGTCACTTCAGGGAGCCAGATAAGATACTATTGGCTCCCTGCATCACCTGTTCTGTGCTGAGTTGATAGCTGCAGTTGTTGTTGGCATCAATCTGTCTCGAGAGTCAATGGAGTGCACTTCCAGGGGTCAAGTCATACTGCTGCATTAGCAGCACCAACGTAACCTGCTTGGGATGCAAACCAGGGCAGTGTGTATGGAGGTCCTGGGCTGCCCAGGCAGCAAGACCCCCTCTCAGCCTTATGGGTATGGTTGCAGTTCTGTACTCTAATCATGTGTGGGACTGCCGTGCAAGCTAGCCGCTCCCTTCACCTGGAGGCTGCCATACAGGTGCAGGGAAATGGATGCCTCTGCCCTACCATCATTTCCGCCTGTTTGACGAAGCACCGTGACACCAGCGCCTTTAAATCAGCACAAGGAAAGAGTCGCCTTGAGCCCTAAGGTGTTTACATGGCAAAAGCCAGTGGGAAACTATTCTGGTGTGCAGACTTTGCAGCCGAAGGGTGCCATGGGTTAAGTCTGATGCCAGAACAAATAGAACGGTTAAGCCTTTGCCTTCCGTATCACTTAGCATCTCGTTTGAATCAGGAATACAACAGGATGGCCAGTGTGGTGTAGTGGTTAAGAGCAGTGGACTCGTAATCTGGGGAACCGGGTGTGGCGATCACACACAGGGTCCCCGGACGTTTCACGGTCGATTGATCCCTATGCCACCACGCTCTCCTCTCTCGCTGCCACCAACCAGGCCCTAACTGGTAAATCTATTGAGTCCAGTCAGGGTTAAATTGTAAAATCAAACCTATGTTTATTTATTACAGAATAACAAGCATGTGGTTTCATAAACGATTGCAAACAATGTCAAACATGGGTGTCTTCCCAGACCTATAACTCCCTCTACTAGCTCTCCCTCACTTAACCACTTCTCGGCTATTTACTTGGCTTCTATTCTCCTAACTGGTCTTGACTTAGTTTCCCTGTTACATTAACTTCACCTACGCACACTCTTTCCTAACTCACTCCCACTCCACCCAACCTCCCAATTCCAACCCACTCCCACAACAACTGACTCTCTATCTCCACTGCCCACTAACTGTCATTCTGACTCCACCCCCTCTGGGTTCTGGCTGGTACCTGGTTTAACTATTTCACCTCCAGCACCTTCATGTTATCGTCACACCGGGTTCGCGTCTCCGCTCCTCCACACGCAGCTGGTGGGTGACCTTGGGCTAGTCACGCTTCTTTGAAGTCTCTCAGCCCCACTCACCTCACAGAGTGTTTGTTGTGGGGGAGGAAGGGAAAGGAGAATGTTAGCCGCTTTGAGACTCCTTCGGGTAGTGATAAAGCGGGATATCAAATCCAAACTCTTCTTCTGTCGAGAAAGAACTAAGTCCTGTAAGCAACTTGGAGTGGCAGCAACCTAGGAATCAATTTACTAGTGTGGATGCTGTTAGAGAATAGATGTAGGAAGAAAACCTGCATGTGACTAGAGATTTGGGGGAAATGCCCCAATAGTTGTGACTGTCTGGCTAAAGTTTCCCTTTCTTTCTCTCTAGGTGCCTACCAGTTCAAAATCCATGAGTCTGCACCTCTCAATTCACCGGTTGGCAGGATAAAAGCTACTGATGCTGATGTGGGTCAAAATGCAGAGATGGAATACAGCATCATCGAAGGGGATGGCTCAGAAATGTTTGGCGTCGTCACAGACAAGGCGACACAGGAAGGCATCGTAACAGTGAAAAAGGTGCATGTTCTCAGATGTTTTCTTCTGGCTTTCAGCATGCTTTTGTCACATGCATTTTGTTTCCCACACATACAGTTGTTAACACCCTTGTCAGTGCTCTGCAACGGGTGGAGAAATAGATTCAGAGGAAATATTTCACACTTTCGCATGACTGTCCAGATCAGAACAAGTGGCCCTGGGCAGCCCAGGCACACAGGCTGCCCTCCCTACCTCGACACCTCCCTTCTCAACTCTGACCCATCACAAGCTATAGATCCTTCAGGCTTCGTTTAGCCCTTTTCTAGAAATTGCTTCTTCACGGGTGCAGCCCAGTGGCTATCACCACTATGAGATAATGCAAAATACTTCATAAAACTCTATTTAGATGCTAAACATTGTTGGGTGGGCTAGCAAAATGCCGTTCACTTATACGAGATGAAATAAAGGGGTGCACCGTTTGAGTGTGGGCAGAACCTGCTTCCTGCCCTGTATAGCACCAGCTAATACAGACCACATTTGCTCCTGTCTGAATCAACCCATCCTATGTCTTGTTTTCTGGTCATAATAGAGCATAAGGGATATTGTGACTGGGCATTTGATTAATTATGTGTTGGTTGCGGGCTTAAAAAAAATGGTGCCAATCGTATTCACTAGATTGATGCTAATATTTGCTGGATTGATTTCTCTTCTGGACCTGGGATAAAAATGTGAACAGTGACAATTTCTATTACCGACAGAATTCTCTGACATCCCTAGGCGCAAGAAGACTTGTTCTGTTAAATGGCAATCTGGCCTCTTTTACACACCAGTTCTTTTCTGCATGTTGCAGGGAGGGGATACGTTTTAGAGACGCTGGCTAGGAATCTGCTCCATTACACCCCCCACAAATTCTCAAAAAAAATGTGCCATGTTGCATATAAAACATTTTTAAATTAAACACTCTGAAAAGCTGGGTAAAGTTGATATCACATCTAATGCAAAAGCGTATCAGAGCTCTGTGTCCCTATGTCTTTCTGACTTTCTCTTTGGTTGTGTCTCTGTGTTGTTTTTTTAAAGAGCAGGACCTTATAAGATCCTGAGTGGGAACTACTAATATGACACCTTCGTTGTCAGAAAGCATTTCACTAATCTCATTTACGAGCAACTTATCTGGCAAGCTTGATAAGGTTACAGATATCAGCCCTCATCAATTCAAACTTAGCCAACACGAGAAAGACATTGTGTAGAGCCTCAAACATGCACTTTTGCCTGTAGATCTCGGCACAACACCCGTCATTACTTGTTCATACAGAAATGCCTCATAGGACTTGATCCCGATATCACTCGATTTTCTGTTTGCGTCTGGTTCTGAAAAATAATGCTTTGGCCAGATTTCATACAGTACAGGGGATAAAAAAAAACGAAGAGGCATGGTTTGTCTCCTTTCCACCCAAATTGCTTGTGATGTTTCTTCTGTACCCTCAGGATTCCACGATGTAGTCAAATCTAATTGCAACTACATCAGGCACAATTCCCCCCACTTCCTCGAGCAATAGGAAATTCCAGGGGCAGCCTCTATGGGGCCTGATTCCATGTGAGGAGAGAGCACTGGAAGGTTGTGGCATTTTTGCAATATCTGTTTATGCATTGAGCATAGAGAGGGGAAGAAAAGCCCATAGTCAGAAAAAAACGGCCGACAAAGCAACATCAGTTCCCCTAAAAAGCAAACAGCTTCTATTTGAAACTAGGGTTGGGAGAAAAATTCAGCTCAGTTTGCATTTAAAGGCAAACTTACCAAATTTGTAGTTCCCAAAACAATATGGAAACCAAAACGCAGCCATCCATCAAAAGTTGTGCTTTGCTGTGGTTTATTATTATTATTATTATTATTATTATTATTATTATTATTATCATCATCATCATCATCATCATTATTGCAATGCCAAGGAGCATGTACACAAAGACATATATTAAAGTCTGCATAAAAATGCACATATTCGTGAAAATAACATACAAAAATATGGCGCGTTAGGGAAATTTGCTTCGAAAAACCATGCCTCTTAAGCAAACGTGCATACTGTGAGAAACTCACACGAAAGTGCTGGTGAATTTTCATGACAACTTTTTTATTTTTTTTAGAAATCCCAAAGTGATGTGGAAGTGTGGGGAACATAAATTAAGACTGGGAAAATGACAAAAGGGGGATAATTGGAAATTGAAGGATTCACCCACTCCTACCTGGAGCGTTTCCTTCTTTCCCTCAAGACGCCTTCATCCTCTCAGCTACAAAACTCATATTATTTCCTCTTTAACTGGCTGCACTGCAACTAGCGTATTTTTCGCTCCATAGGGTGCACCGGACCATAGGGCACATCTCGTTTTTAGAGGAGGAAACAAGAAAAAAATTATTTTTCTGGTTTTCCTCCTCTAAAAGCCCTGGGTTTTTTGAGGATCAGCTAAAAGTTTTGCAGCTTTTTTGCAAAGGGAAAAGCCCTGGTTTTTTGAGGATCAGCTAAAAGTTTTGCAGTTTTTTTGCGAAGGGGGAAAAGCAAAGAGGGAAAGCTCTGTTTTTATGGGGTTCAACTCACATTTCTGCAGCTTCTAAAAGATAGGGAGCCTTTTCTACAGTTTCCAGACAGATAATCTAATCAGGCAGTCACATGTAGCTGGGGAAACAAGCAACCTCCCTCTGTAGCACATTCAACAAAGGAGGGCGGGGCTGAAAGGGAGCCAGGGACTCTTATCTCTCTCCCGATCTCTTGCTGATCAGCTGCAGAGCGGGGTCCTTTCAACACCTCCTTTTCTCTTTGTAAAATAAAAAGCATGATCTCTTTTGGCCCCTGGGCAATTCAGCTCCAGGGACCACCATTCGCTCCATAAGACGCACAGATATTTCCCCTTACTTTACAGGAGGGAAAAAGTGCATCTTATGGAACAAAAAATACGGTAATAGCCACTTCTCCAGCTCACAACAGAGCATCGGGACTGTCTGTGCTGTTAGCCAGAGTGAGGACGCCATCTAAGAAACAACAACAACACCCTGATTTGGGGGTTTCATGAAAGGGCAGCGAATTGTCAGTTGTTTCATGTTATACTGTTGTATTTTTTACTGCCAGGGCATGAGAGAACCACCCGAGGGGTTGTCGCCTCAGGTGCCAAAATAACTTGGCCAAGTTTTGCACACTATATACGTTGAATGGTGAGGCAGAGGTGGGGAAGCAGCGACACCAATAGCTGTTCTTCCTGAGGCAGCAAAATATCTCGGGGTGGCCCTGCCAACCACATGGGCTGTGTCCAAATTCGGTAGACACTGTCAAAGCTCACGAAGAAAAGTCTTTCAGGTGTCAAGCGCTGTTGAGCAAGCATCTACAGCTGGTTCCAGAAACATCGACTGACCGTCGGCGCTCATTAACAAGCAATGCAGTAAAACAAATGACGGTTATCTCTTCCCTTGACACAACACAACAGGATCCTTGCTATGCCCTCTTACCGAACGCCATGCTACATTGGTTTTGACTTCACATAACATAGTTGCATTTCCAGTGAGGAACGGCTTTCAACACACAACTTCCCCCAAAAAAATGTGTCCCCTTTTCAGGTAGGGGCTTTGAGGGAAACGAAAGTCGGTTCAGCATGGGTGGTTTATTTTCTCATTTGCAAGGAATTGTGGGATGGCAACGTTGTTGGGCAAACACATTTGGGAAGGCAGGAATGTTTCGACAGAAATGAAGTCATGAAAAGATGCAGGATCGGAGGACAAACCTCTTGTCTCACAGCAGCACATTATCTCCGGACATTGCAGAGATCTCTGAAGTTGTCATTGTATATTTTCTTCTTCACAAGGCATAAATGGGGCAATTGTTTGAAGTGGGAGTGCTTGAATACGGAATCACCTCTGCCCAACTTTGAGCAGTCCCAATTCAAGCAAACACACCTTGCTTCTGGAGCAGGCCCTTCTTCGAGCTGGAGCTCAAATGCACACCCTGCATTCCTTGGTCTTCTCCAAGAAGCAACAAGAAGTGTTGTCCTTTGGAGAAGAGAAAGAAGGTAGTAGATAGAGGGGGACTCTCTGCTAAAGGTTCATTGCCCCTTTGCTCTCCCACCTTGTGGGTCTTTATATTTACACCAGGCAGCCTCTCTCCTCTTTACAATAGGGCACATAACCACCTTCCCTCTGAGGCCGAAATCCTGGATACACTTACTCAGGCGTTGAAAACAGTAGGGCTCCCTTCTGAGCAAGCATGCATTGAATTGCAGTGCAAATGTTTGTTTTGAAGTGCATAACGCACTCATTCCACGCATTTCAGTCTGCCTCTTTGAATGTCAGGTCTCCCTGGAAAGCCGTTATCAGCTTTCTATTTAACATGTGCATTTTCTGCTCCTAGGCTTTGGATTTTGAAAAGAAGAGACAGTTCACTGTGAAAGTGGAGGCAAGCAATCCTCACGTGGACCCCAGATTCCTCTATCTGGGACCCTTCAAAGACGTTACGACTGTCAGAATTGTGGTGGAGGATGTAGATGAACCTCCAGTGTTCAGCAGGCCAGCCTATGTATTTGAAGTGAAAGAAGATGTCCAGATAAACACTGTCATAGGAACCGTGACTGCCCGAGACCCTGACGTTGCAAGGAATCCTATCAAGTAAGCATAGACTTATTTAGGTTTTTGTTTTATCTCTGAACTTAGCATGTTTGAGTGGTTTTTTAATGCCAATATCATACTACTGTTGAGAATGACATAGTTGGTATAGCTAGGTGTTATTTCTGCTGTTTGTTTTTTTTAAAGTACCTTTTATTTGGTTTTACAAAATCAATCACACCATTAACATTCTTGAAAACACTAAAAATAAAACAAGATTCTTTCGAATCTTAGGATTTCCCTCCTCCCCTCAATAGATTCTTTAAATACCTTTGTCAACTGCATATTATAGAAAGTAAAGGTAAAGGTACCCCTGACTGTTAGGTCCAGTCACAGACAACTCTGGGGTTGCGGCGCTCATCTCGCATTACTGGCCGAGGGAGCCGGCATACAGCTTCCGTGTCATGTGGCCAGAATGACTAAGCTGCTTCTGGCGAACCAGAGCAGCACACGGAAACGCCGTTTACCTTCCCACCGGAGCGGTACCTATTTATCTACTTGCACTTTGACGTGCTTTCGAACTGCTAGGTGGGCAGGAGCTGGGACCGAGCAACGGGAGCTCACCCCGTCACGGGGATTCAAACTGCCAACCTTCTGATCGACAAGCCCTAAGCTCTGTGGTTTAACCCACAGCACTACCCGCATCCCATTACTGCATATTATAGTTCATCCAAATTACAGTCCTCCATTGTTTCCAACATTGCAAGAGTTATTTAGAGCTTGCCAAAGAGTCTTAAGTGTTTACAGTGTTCTTTTAAATGCAATCTGTATTCATTCCGATCTCTATTGGAGAGCCAGTTTGGTGTAGTGGTTAGGAGCGGCAGACTCGTAATCTGGGGAACCGGGTTCGTGTCTGCACTCCTCCACATGCAGCTGCTGGGTGACCTTGGGCTAGTCACACTTCTCTGAAGTCTCTCAGCCCCACTCACCTCACAGAGTGTTTGTTGTGGGGGAGGAAGGGAAAAGGAGAATGTTAGCTGCTTTGAGACTCCTTCGGGTAGTGAAAAGCGGGATATCAAATCCAAACTCTTCTTCTTCTTCTTCTTCTATTGAAGTTCTGATCTTCCCGATTTTCCCAGTCAATCTCACCATCTCTGCGCAATCTAGCAGTTTCATCTGCCAGTCCGCCTTCATAGGCATCTTGTCATCTTTCCATTTCTGGGCAAGCAGCATCCTTGCAGCCGTAGTAGCGTATATGAACAGTCTTTTCAATTCCTTTGGTATATCTGTGCCTACAATTCCTCAGAGAAAGGCTTCTGGTCTAGCTAGATGTTATTTATGGGTCTGCCCTGTGAGACTTATTCCAGTTCTTTCATCAAAGAATACATAAGAACCGCTTGTCTTAGCTCCAGGGAAATGGTGTTTGCAGCTCAGCTCAGCCACAGCAGACAGGGCTCGCTCCTGCGGTGTAGGCAGGCGCGTGGGGGGATGTCCCTTCCACCTTCGCCAGCCACACCTGTTTTAGAAGACTCTTTTGCAGGTGGCACAGCCAATTGCGGAGGAGTCTGTGGGCATGGCTCAGGGAGCAGACTAGAGGGGATTGCTTTGCCTCACAGTCTTCCCTCTGGTCTGCTCCCTGGAAATATAAGCGTGACACTTCCATGCCTCGTCCGCAGTTCCCTTCCGGATTTCAGAAGAGAAGGGCACCAGGCACAGCAGAGGAGGAGGAGGAGGAGGAGATTTACGTGGTGGTGGCTTGCTGGGCCTCTGAAGCAGCTGAAAAAAGTGGAAGAAAGATGAAAGAGAGAGGGAGAGAGAGAGCGAGAGAGAGAGAGAGAGAGAGAGAGAGAGAGAAGGCACCAAGAGCTTCACTAAGTAGGGAGCAGCTGGGGCATGGCTAGATGTGGTATGGCTTGCAATGGAAGTGTCTTGACAACTTGACGGTGGACAAGGTGTTGAGAATGGATCCTTAGACCAAGCGAGCACCGCAAGAGCAGGGCAATCCCTTAAAGGGAGCTTGGGGAAAGAGCTTCTTGTCCAGACACCCAGCTCAGGGCTTGATGGGCCATAGAACCCCACCAAAATGGTGGTCACGGGGGTTGATGCACATCAATGGGCACCTGTAACCTTGGCCGACTGTCCCAACTGACAAACAGCAGGCAGACAGTTTGCTTTCAGGATATAAATATAATGGCAACCATTAAGGAGATGTTTCCATTATTTTTGTTAGAACGTAAATACAGAAGCGGCTTTTTGGAGTGTCCATTGGCAACTATTAGCGAGATGTTATTTGTTTAAAAATTGAACGAAGGAAGGCAAGAAGCGAGTGAGGAGTGGCAGCCAGGGAGAGCTTGGCAATGCTTATGTTCTATTGAAGTAAATGGAGTTGAAGCAGAAGGTTAAGTGTTGAACAAAATGCTGTTGAACACAATGGCACACTTCCAGAGGTACAATTTCCTGTACTCTCGGTCTGGTCAGGAAGACAGGAAGCAATCAGAACAGGTACAATACAGGGAGCCAACAAAGTAGATACGTTCAGAATATATATCATTATCATTATTATCATTCTATCTATTACCAACCTTTTACTGGAAGGTCTCAGGGGCCCCCATCTGCTTTCTTGAAAAAAACCACTTGAGGGTATGTCCGGCCACATGTGTTGGGCCACTGAGAAGGGAGCGGTTGGTGCTGTGGTCTAAACCACTGAACCTCTTGGACTTGCCGATCAGAAGGTCGGCAGTTCGAATCTGCACTACAGGGTGAGCTCCCATTGCTCTATCCCAGCTTCTGCCAACCAAGCATTTCGAAAGCACATCAGTGCAAATAGATAAATAGGTACCACTGCAGCGGGAAGGTAAACGGCATTTCTTTGTGCTCTGGCTTCCATCACGGTGTCCCATTGCGCCAGAAGCACTTTAGTCATGCTGGCCACATGACCCGGAAAACTGTCTATGGACAAATGCCGGCTCCCTCATCCAGAAAAGTGAGGTGAGCATCACACCCCATGGCCGCCTTTGACTGGACTTAACAGTCCAGGGGTCCTTTACCTTTTTTACACTGAGATGGTCCAATGATTGTCCTGGAGGGTATGAACTCCCAAGCCAGCCCATTTGAAGCAGCCTCAGCCTATTGGAAGTTCCCCAACACCACCATGAAAGGGTTCTCTAAAACCACATCCTATATTACCTTCACCAGTACACTTAGGGATGGTTTGCACCATCCTACAAACACACACAAACAAGCAAAAACCCATTCTCTCTCTCTGGCCCAACACCACCAATAATCCCTCTAGTGCAGACACAGGATGGATTGTCCTGCTTGTGACAATCTCAACTCCCCTCCCCACCCTGAACTTCAACATTGCTAAGCCAAGTACCAGGCCCCAGCTCATCTGCTCAGGTCCCAGTTATGCACACAGGTACTATTTTTTTGGTGTGTGTGGGGGGGGGGGTAGGTCCCATCACACTGTGAACCAAACTATACATACCTCACAGTCTACATCAGCAGTGTCGACAGGTGAGAACAGACTGGAATGCCAGATCAGGCTGATGGCTTTGGAAAACATAAATGTGTGCCTGGCGTGTACCTGCTTTCCCCACTCAACCATTCACTTAGGCATGCCATACTCCAAGGCTCCTCAACCTGTTGCCCTGCAGATGTTTGGGGCTAGACTCCCACAGGCACCATTTTTCCTGAGGCTGATGGAAACTGTAGTCCAAGACATCTTCAGGGCACCAAGCCCTGTTCTGTCTTGGTGTGGCTAGAGACCTCACTCCATTTTTGTTGTGTCCATACTCCTTTGTTGCCTCTGAGCTGCTCTTCCTGCCTCTGTGGTTGTTTTCCTACCTTGTGAAGGTGCTCTCCAACACCTCTCCCTACAATACAGGAAGATACAGGACGAGAGAGGCAATGGGGAACTTTAAAAAATAAGACCAAGGAGCATGTACTTGGATGGAGATGCGCAGCAACAGAAAGCGTCAAAGGTAGCCTCTCCGGACATGCCCCTGGATCCTAAATGCTGTGCAGGAGTAGAGAGAAAGTGAGCAGGACTGTGCTACCACCCAAACTGCTTGCCTGTGTGATCCTGGAGGGCTTTTCTGGTGCCACCTTCTCCTAGCATCTTCCAAGATCCGCAAGCCTAGATTAGGGCTGCCTCGTCTTGACAGTGATTTCCCCCACACAAACCATCATGAGTGTAAATGCTAACTCTAACTTTCCCTCGCAGCTCGGGGGAGGATGCAATTAGACCGTTATATGTTCTACTTGTCACTTACTTGTCAGGTTCCCCTGACAGTTAGAAATAAAACCTTCAGACACTTGATGTTACATTGAAAACCCTCAATTTCCCCCCCCCACTTGACTGTAGCTTTAAAAAGAAAAACCTGAGCACAGAGCACTGTCAGCTTGAAAGTCCTTTGATCTCCCATTAAAGAATGCTTCATAATGTCATTATGAAGATGCTTAGCATGTGTGAGAGAGGAAATTCACACATGCATTCCTCCGTGGCCCACAAATTTTCTTGGCTTGCAGTTGCATTAAATACAGGGACGCTGCATGGAAGAAAGCAATTAGGGGAAGATCTCCGAGGAGCAGATTTTGTAAAAAGTCTGCCGTTGGCACTAGCAGATTGAGTGACACTTACATTTGTCAATAGAGTAACATTTTAGTCACTGATTCCCCTCGCCTGCCTGGATGCTGAGTGACATTCCAGATGACTTAAATGCATTCAGATGTACAACTATCACAATATTAGAGCTGACAGTTTTCAGTCTTGACTCCAATGAGGCTCTAGTCCCATTAAGACCTCATGGAGACTGTGGCCCAAGAGACGCTGGCACATACCAGCAACTGCCGTCTCCACACCATCCTCCCTCCCTCCAACATTTGCCATACAGAAAATCTGCCATCTCCCATGTCAACTAGGCATTGCAAAGGAGCTGAGATTAGTCGCAATCATCCCTGCCTATGCCTGAATCAACTTGGATACGCCAACACTTCAACCGAATGCTGCAGCTGTTTCATTTAACAGCCACTTTTGATGCACATACAATAGCAGGGGGTTGCGTTTACCTGCAAAAACTTTGCTTGTTGATCTCTGCACATCAATAAAGCATCAGAACAGACCGTACCGTTTTCATCCGGTTGGTTTGCAACCATCCTTATCTGTCAGGCTACACAGAAAGGGACCATCGCCTTGTCTGCCACTGTGAGGAACTGAAAAAGGGATTTGGCAAAGAGAGTGGATGGGTGGTTCTCCGCTGAGAATTACAGGACAACAAGGACCCCTGTCCAGCTAACTCAGAATACTGCAGCATATACTGTATAACAAAACAGTTGATCTAGCTCAGGTAGCCTGTTAAAATGTCATCTAATCTAAGGTAGCATTTTTGTCCTTGAGAGCAGTTCAGCCCATGAACTCTGCATGTTTAAAGGATGCTACGTTGTCATTCAATCAGTATCACAAGAGGTATCTGCAAAGAAATATTGCAGTGTGGGGACTGTGGGGTATTCCTGCTCAGTATGCCAAGCAGCTATGCCTTCTTTCAGGGTATGATATTCCATTTCCCCCACCTCTTCACCTCATGTTTTCCTTATCTAATATGCTGCATTCTGTGCCCAGTCATTGGACCATTCCTGGTGGGGTGGGGTGGGGTGTCCACATACAACTCCTGGCCTAATGGTTTGTTCTGCTTCTGCAAACCTCAGAGTTTCTCCGAGTATGCAGATATCTCCCTCTTTGTAGAATCATAGAGTTGGAAGAGACCACAAGGGCCATCCAGTCCAACCCCCTGCCAAGCCGGAAACACCATCAAAGCATTCCTGACAGATGGCTGTCAAGCCTCCACTTAAAGACCTCCAAAGAAGGAGACTCCACCACACTCCTTGGCAGCAAATTCCACTGTCGAACAGCTCTTACTGTCAGGAAGTTCTTCCTAATGTTTAGGTGGAATCTTCTTTCTTGTAGTTTGAATCCATTGCCCCGAGTCTGTTTCTCTGGAGCAGCAGAAAACAACCTTTCTCCCTCCTCTATATGACATCCTTTTATATATTTGAACATGGCTATCATATCACCCCTTAACCTTCTCTTCTCCAGGCTAAACATACCCAGCTCCCTAAGCCGTTCCTCATAAGGCATCGTTTCCAGGCCTTTGACCATTTTGGTTGCCCTCCTCTGGACATAGCTCTTATAATTCAGCACTTGAGTTTGCTGTTGCTGTATACAAGCAGGACCCAACCTCAACATTTTGCAGTGCACACTGTGTACCTTGGGACTGAAAAGTAGCTGATGTAACAAAGAAACAAAAAAACAAAAAATTAAACGGTGATCCTGGAAATTGCCGGCTGGTTAGCACCATAATCTCTAAGCAATGTTCCTGGAACGTAACTGATGTGAACATTACACAACCTTGTCTTATGACATGCCTGCATTTCCTTATGTATAAATATTAAGGACTTAGTGACGCCATCTTCATATATTTATTAACATTCTAGCTTACCAATTTCCCTGAGTTTGAAGGGAATAAAGCCCCGAAATCTGACATACACGCACCAGTAATTTCATTAAAGAAATGTAAAAAATGAGTTTGATGTTGTCGACTTAATTTTTAATAGGCTATGATCCGCAAGTCAAAGTCACCACCAATTCAACATAATTAGCAGCCCTTGATCAAAAGAGACCTGGGATTATTTAAATGGAATGAAAGCAATGACAAGGGTAGCCTATTAAAAGCATTCTTCTAGGTCAGGGTTAACAATGTAATTAGGATATACTTTTAACTACTACAACCTTGTCTTGTAGTCTTTCTGAATGAGAAAAATAATTTAGAATTAGTGTTTTGCCAAACCACGGTGCTACCTATTAGTACTGGGTCTCGTTAGTCTTCTGTTTGCAGATGACCCTGTGTGCAGAGCTGGCCCACCCATGAGACGGTGTGAAGCATCCACTTCGGGTGGCGGAAGCGCAAGAGGCGGCACCCTGCCTGCCCTACCGCTTCTGCCACTGCCAGCATGACCCCTCTCAACAGCAAAATGGAGGCGGTGGTGTTGCTGCTCATTTTCCCTGCCCTTGGAGTGGAGAAGACAAGTGGCAACACTCTGAGGAGCATGCTGACTCTCATTGAATCAGCAAGGGCCAGGGCGTTCCCAAGTACAGTGTTGTCACTTGTCCCCACCATCACCACCACTACCAGGTAGGGGAATACAAGTGGCAATGGCGGAATTAGGGGGCAGGGCACATTCTTCAGGTGGCAAAATGGGATGAGCCACCCCTGCCTGTGTGTGTAGCGATTTCTGGGAAACCATGCTTCCTCATAATATTAATATTCAGTTGCAGACCTATGTCGTGGGAGGAGGGAAATGGTTAGCTACATGTGATAAACATATGCGCCTTACACAAAAGTGAACTTATCACCTGAGATGAAGCGCATTGTTGTTGTTCAGTCATTCAGTCGTGTCCGACTCTTCGTGACCCCATGGACCAGAGCACACCAGGCACACCTATCCTCCACTGCCTCCCACAATTTGGCCAAACTCATGCTAGTCACTTCGAGAACACTGTCCAACCATCTCATCCTCTGTTGTCCCCTTCTCCTTGTGCCCTCCATCTTTCCCCAAATCAGGGTCTTTTCCAGGGAGTCTTCTCTTCTCATGAGGTGGTCAAAGTACTGGAGCCTCAACTTCAGGATCTGTCCTTCCAGTGAGCACTCAGGGCTGATTTCTTTGAGGATGGATAAGTTTGATCTTTTTGCATCTCAAGAGTCTCCTCCAGCACCATAATTCAAAAGCATCAATTCTTCGGCAATCAGTCTTCTTTATGGTCCAGCTCTCACTTCCATACATTACTACTGGGAAAACCATAGCTTTAACTATATGGACCTTTGTCGGCAAGGTGATGTCTCTGCTTTTTAAGTTTTAGTTGAAGCTAAATCTTTACTTGTTAGGTTGGCAACAGTTGAACAACCGGTATTATTTACATATACATTAATGAATGTGTCTCCCTTGAGCCCAAGAGAGGGTTTAGTTCTTCTTCTTTTTTGCAAAACTCCTTTGTAGCAGTGCATAAGTTACTAATCCATAGCTTGCCTGTCCTCACAGCATCTTCCAGACAGCTTCTTCATGAAGCCCCCACCCTCTCACACTCACAGCCAAAGATAAAACCAACACAATAACCTAGCCACTGCCTTCTGCCACTTCCTTTCCCCAATACCATTCATCCTTTGTGAAATGCATTTACAATACAATACAAACACTAACAGAAATGCCAGAGGAAACAGGTTGAAACTTGTAGTTTGGTAGGTTCTCTGCAGAGTTGGAAGGAGTGACTGAGCTGGGGCCCCTACTGCAGGGGTCAGCAAACTTTTTCAGCAGGGGGCCAGTCCACTGTCCCTCAGACCTTGTGAGGGGCCGGACTATATTTTGGGGGGGAAAATATGAACGAATTCCTATGCCCCACAAATAACCCAGAAATGCATTTTAAATAAAAGGACACATTCTACTCATGTAAAAACACGCTGATTCCCGGACTGTCCGCTGGCCAGATTTAGAAGGCGATTGGGCTGCATCTGGCCCCCGGGCCTTAGTTTGGGGACCCCTGCCCTACTGCATCCCTAGAAGGTTGACATTCCAGCATTAGCTTCCCTGCACCCCATTTCTTTAAGAGCAGGGCTGAGAAACCCATGAGCCTCCAATGCCATTGGACTCCAACCCCCATCAGCCCTACCCAACACTGCAGTTGGTCAAGGATGATGGGAGTTGTAATCTAGCAGCCGCTATAGTCCTATAGGTAGACCCATCTTGGTGGTGGCATGTTGGCAGGAGAGACATCCATGAGTCCCTTGTCCTTCTAGAGATGAAACAGCTGTTTGATCACCAGGGGGATACCCCCACAGCCCTACAGTGATGATCGGCTCTGTGATAGTGGCTGCCACTAGGAAGTTGAACTTAACCATATTGCATGGTGCAAACTAAGGCTCTGTCCATTATTGATCTTTTGCCAAGAAGCTGGAAGAACAGAGGCTTAGCTCCCTCCTGTCTGACTTGAGATGAGAGTACATGCACCGCTTCCCACCCATTGTATGTACCGTAAACTACCCAAAGAACCTCTTTTCTCCTGGGCATCACTTTCCCCTTTCTAGGGCTTGGCAAGGGCATTCTCTTCTCTCCACTTACAGCCTAACACGATCAATTGCATAGCAGTGCTTCCTAAGGGTGGCTGCAGCTAAAACAAATGGTTAGCATCAGGCTGAAAATTAAGAATCGAACATAAACAGGTTTTCTCCATTGCTTCCGAGAACTGTGTCACATACAATGTGCTAAATCTGCGATGTTCGGATTTCTGGATGTTAGGCTTCCGTTTGAAAAACTTACACCGCTAATCCCCAGTTCGCTGAATATGTGAAAGACGCTTGCTTAAAGCTTGCTAAGTAACTTGGCAAATCCAAACTGCGGCACTACTGCCAACCTTCAGTATATGTCTGAGATATTAATTGTTGCCCCAGCTTGAGGTCCTGGTTTCTGCAACTCATATAATTCCAGGAGAATTTCTGCTGGCATGCAGCCTTTGAAGTTGACAGACACACAAACTCTCCCTGCCCCATGCTTTTAGAAGGTATCGGGGAGATGTTCTTTCCTTTCACTTGAAAAGAAGCAGCAGCAGCAGAAAGAAAGTCTCGTGATCTTTAATTCACTTTAATCCATTCATCAGGAAGGCTTGACTGCTGACCTTTCAACAGATGGAATTAGAAATGGTACCCTGTGAGTTTGTTATGTTGAGGGCGGATGCTAAATTCACAGCGACTGGAAAGATGGAGGGCACAAGGAGAAGGGGACGACAGAGGATGAGATGGTTGGACAGTGTTCTCGAAGCTACTAACATGAGTTTGGCCAAACTGCGAGAGGCAGTGAAGGATAGGCGTGCCTGGCGTGCTCTGGTCCATGGGGTCATGAAGAGTCGGACACGACTGAACGACTGAACAACAACAACACATACAGCACCACTTAAAAACCCTTGCTTTGAAGGAGCTCCACCATGTAGCCAACTTCAGGTCCCATCTTATTCCCCACCCCACCCTCCCTCTCTCCCATACCAATCCTTGGGAGCAGGGAAACTGTTGACTGGATTCCAACTCTCCCACTTGGCAACCTCAGCCAGTCTCCCCTGCTGCTTTCCTGGGCATTTCAGCAACCATATTGTGGTTGAAGCAGTTAAAGCGATAGGGGAGGGTAACTCGCAATCCCTTGCCTAAGTAGACACCACAGTGAACACTTATCCGAGAACATTTGGAAGAAGAACCACTTCAGCAGGGCACAGGCTGTGTCGCACTCCTGCATAGAAAAAGAGATGTCCAGTTGGTCCCAGATCATACACTTGTGGATTAGAGTGTGCATCCCCCCCACTACTGCCATGGAAAGACAAGCCATCTCCTTGCACTCTGGAGTCTTGTATTAGTATTCCCCACCCCCCTTTTGCCTGTGCAGTGTTACTGTGATGCATGAGAAGCTTTTTCGGATGGCACGGGCAGGAGGGAAGCTTTGCGTTCCCAGGCACAGACCCTCCTCCCTGGGAGCCAGGCCCCAGATAATTAAGACACAAGACAGTGTAGGTATAGGATTAAAACAGGCCACAACTTTATTAATTTCAGGTGTGGGAAAACCTTGGCTTAGGCCAGGGTTAGGCAACCTAAGGCCCATGGGCCAGATCCAGCCCAATCGCCTTCCCAGTCCAGCCCACGGACGGTCTGGGAATCAGCATGTTTTTACATGAGTAGAATGTGACCTTTTATTTAAAATGCATCTCTGGGTTATTTGTGGGGCCTGCCTGGTGTTTTTACATGAGTAGAATGTGTGCTTTTATTTAAAATGCATCTCTGGGTTATTTGTGGGGCATAGAAATTCGTTCATTTCCCCCGAAATAGATAGATAGAGAGATAGATAGATAGATAGATAGAGCGGCCCACCACATGGTCAGAGGGACGGTGGACCGGCCCATGGCTGAAAAAGGTTGCTGACCCCTGGCTTAGGCATTGGGTGTGTATCCCTCTTACCCCCCCCCCCCAGTTGGGGTCTGAGGCTAAGTAGGGTCAGACAGGAATCTGGGGGACACTGCAAAATGTGCATTTACGCAGCTGGCCCCCCTTTTCCTGTTGTGGAGGGGAGTTTTACCATCCACTGAGTGCTCATGGCCCTGCTAACACCGCTGCAAGAGGGGTGCGTTACCGCACTACGGGACAAGAAGATAAGCCCAGGCGTTGCTTGGTAAAACAAAAGGCTTCCCCCATACCACTTCCCAGCTCCCTAGCTCCCAATCGGTTACCCCCTAGACCGTCCAACGATGAGCCTCTCTCCATGACACTTTGAGCTGACTGAATGGCCGGCGTCGGCAGGAGCCCTTGCTCTGGCTGCCCCCCAGCCACTGCCAATTTGCTAATTTGAACCAGGGCCAGGTGGGAGCCCTGCAACCTCGCTGGCCAGCCCAGGGGACAGAGCAACAGTTAACAGCTATGGCTCGGCTCCCGAGGCCAGGGAGCCTGCGCCAGGTCACAAAAGCCACCCACCGACAATCCTGGTGAGCGGTCATTCTTTAGCCCTTGCCGACTGATCCATTCCATCTGTTGCCCTCCTATATCCTGCAGTTTATTGCCAGCCTGGCCAAAATATTATAAATCCTGCTGGGGGGAAAATTGCATTGCTGACATTTCCATTTTAGGTGGGTCAGTGATTTTCAGCAAGTTCTGCTCTTGGGTACATTTGGTATTGAATTATTAAGAAGCAGTGATTGGTCATCCTGTTCAATTGGGAAGTGCAGGAAAACAACAGCCTGTTCCTTCCCTTGCATGAGTAAATGTGTGCCCTACAGTTATTTTATTTTATTATTATTTTGTTTATTGAATTCATATATCGCCCTATAGCTGGAGGTCTCAGCGTGGTTTATGGTTTATAGAGAAGGCTACAGAGCTCACTAAATTTTCACTAATGCACACAACCATTCTTGAGGCAGAAAAGTGCAATGAAACACCTTTTGGTTCAGTTTTCTTGTGATAGGCAGTGCAATCCTAGACATGTCTACTCAAAAGTAAGGCCTATTGAATTGTGATGCCTTGGGTGAAGTTACTTAGGTTGCGAATAATGTTACACATAAAGGTAAAGGGACCCCTGACCATTAGGTCCAGTCGTGTCCGACTCGGGGGTTGTGGCGCTCATCTCGCTTTACTGGCCGAGGGAGCCGGCGTACAGCTTCCAGGTTATGTAGCCAGCATGACTAAGCCGGTTCTGGTGAACCAGAGCAGCGCACAGAAACGCCATTTACCTTCCCGCCGGAGCGGTCCCTATTTATCTACTTGCACTTTGACATGCTTTCGAATTGCTAGGTGGGCAGGAGCAGGGATTGAGCAATGGGAGCTCACCCCGTCGCGGGGATTCGAATCGCCAACCTTCTGATCGTCAAGCCCTAGGCTCTGTGGTTTAATCCACAGCGCCACCCACATCCCACATGTTACACTTACCTGGAAATAAATGTGCAACAGGGTTGCAGCCTGAATAAGCCAGAGCATCGCTATGTTCATGCCACATTAGCTTTCAACATGATCATTACCAGGAAATTTTCTCAAAACTATATGATATTACAGAAACATTGAGCTGGGGGGAAATTATCTTTTGGTAGGTTTTCTACCATATCACGCTTTGGAAATTTTATTTTCTGCACAAGAAGCTTCACAGGTTGCATTTGTATTTTGAAGAATACAAGTTGTTCACCTGTTGAATCTTGATTCAAGGATACCAAAGAGACAAAGGGGAAGATAGCTGAATATTATTTTTTTTAAAAAAAAATCCATGCTCAAGTAAAGAACTCCAAAATGCCAGTTGTAGCACTTAACATGGAAATTATGAATTGGCCTAATGTGTTTGGGTTGTGACTTTTTTTAAACCCATACTTTGGTCTTAATGGGTGGTGTTGTGAATCAAATAGGATTTTGCAGGGCCGGCACGTCCATTAAGGCGAACTAGGAAATTGCCTAGGGTGCCAAAATGGAGGGGGCGCTGGCCAGGCTTGGGCGGGGGGCGGGGCGGGCTAGCAGCAGCTTCTCCGCTACAGCAGAGAAACTGCTGCTTGCCTCTCCACCACCCCCACCTCCCGCTAAAGCAGGCTTTGGCAGGGGTGGGCGGCGGGGGGCGCCAGAAGGTGGTCTCGCCTAGGGCGCAAGAAACCCTAGCACCAGTCCTGGGATTTTGGCAAATATACAGTGATGAATTACAAATGTTCCATCTGCTGAAGCAGTTTCCACCGACCAGGATCCTTAGATAAATCCTGCCCAAATCACAGAAGGTATCAAGATGTTGCAGTTCACAATATCAGTACAATAAAATGGGTTTGGTGGGGTTTGTTGTTGTTGCTTGCAATATAGCTGTAGAGTGCACCATAAAATTATTTAAAAGCATTTTTGGAGCGATCTCTAAATGCCTTTGTTTCTATTTTCAGGTATTCTGTAGATCGGCATACTGACATGGACAGAATATTCAACATTGATTCTGGAAACGGTTCAATATTTACTTCCAAACTTCTTGACCGGGAAACATTATTGTGGCATAACATTACAGTAGTAGCTTCCGAGATCAGTAAGTTTTGCATAAACACCATTGCCATAACGAATGCAGCCTTCCAGCTGAGAATGGCTGAAAGGAAGTCAATCTCCATGCTTTGGTTGTTTTGCTGTTATTCATGGAAGTAAACTTTAAAAAAAAAAGCTTCTGTATTTCCCCCCTCTTTCTTTCCCAAGGCTACAGCTTATGAAGAGGCAACTTTGTGCCTGAATGGAAAGGAAATTAGCATGCCCATTTCAGATCAAATAGACTAAAGAAATCCTCCTGGCCATTGGTTAATTAGGATGGCAATTGCTGCTTGTGAGCAGCTGCATAGATTGTACCCCCTCCCCACAAAAAGGGGTACATAATATTGAGGAAGGAGATGGAAATATGCTGTTCTTTATATGTGCCAGCCAAATTCAGCCCTGTAGCATTGACCAAGATACTTAAAAGGCCATCATCTTCAAGTCACTTACTTCTTTCTGTGTTACCCTGTTAATTTCATTAGGGCCAGATTTAATTAGGAGCCCGGAGCCCAGTACATCACTCCTAAATCCACTTACATGAAAGCTATTGTAGATGGGACTTGCTTCCAAGTAGGCAGGCTTAGAGGACTAGCTGAAGGCAGAAACATCAGCCACATTTGTAACCCTTCTCCGTTTCCTGTTTGGTCTGAACGGGGACTCTGGGTTGGGGTGGAGGGGAACACTTCACAATTAGGCGAGTTAAGATAATCAAGTAACTATAGGTTGTGCACAACTAATTAATGAGTCATCTCTATTAATGCCAATGGGTGTCTATTCTAAGTAGGGCTGGCACCGAAGATCTCTCCGTTGAGCTCAGTATTCATTCAGGGAGCCTGTGAAAATTAGGCAGCCTTGTTTAAGCACCCGTTTTCCATGTAAACCTGCTTACCGAACACTTTTTAATCATCTCCAATATTTTAGGCCACATCCAGGTAACTAGATGTCTCGTTAATGGGAGACATCAAAACTTCTTCCAGGGAACCATGGTAACTGCAGTTCTGAGAGGAAAGGGGGAAATGGCAGGCGGCTAACTTGGGTGGCCAGATTAAAAAAAAGAGGACATGCTCCTACACCTTTAATGGTGAGCAGAAGATAAATAATCTCTCAAAATTGCCTCTTCTGGGAGGTTCAGGAGCTCTGTCTTCTGCATTTGGCTACCCTATCACTTACCAGTGATTCTCACTGGGCTACAATGACCAGAATTCTTTAACCCTCACATTTATAGGGATATAGATGTGATCGCTATCTAGCAAAGAGAGAACCTAGGAGGACCTGCATGTGCAAATGTAATTCAGTCAACACTGAGAAGAATCTGTTTTGTTGCATTTGACTCACTGTGAAGCATAGCAGAATAACAATTATTTAATGCCTTCCGTGGCATTAGATAGCTAGATTCTACTGGAAATCTCAAGGCTCTTCTTTGCAGCTCAGCAGGAGGAACAGAGCTGTGTATATCCCATATGTGGGGAAGGGGGGGAAATAAAAAAATAAAAAAAATTGCTCCCAGGCCCTCTCAATTATGTGCCAAGAGAAAAGCTGGATTTTGCACTTGGAATAAATTATTCAAATTGAGCAAATTTGCACAAGCCTCTAATTTTGCATAATTTATTCTTCAGTGTTTTGCATAACTTATTCTGGTTTTGCTAGTCATTGAGGAGTGTGCAAACTCCATCTCTATCTACTGAACATTTGATTCAGTTATTTCTCTGGTTTTTGACATTTAAGCGGGAGTTGCTAATTTAAGGTAGGCTTCAAAGTCTATTCTGAAAACTTGTTCTTTAGAAAGAAAGAAAGAAAGAAAGAAAGAAAGAAAGAAAGAAAGAAAACAGAGATTCTTAGGAAGCCAATTCCTGCATCCAATACCACATTCTGTGATTGTTATTTTTTCTCGTCTCTTGTAAAATTGCTGCATACACATGGATCTGCTTGGTCCTTCCTTTTTCTCATGCATTATGTGTAGCTATAAAATGGGTCACTGAACTCTCTCTGAAAACACCGCTCAAGTCGTCTAGAGAGCAGCAGGGCAAGGCCTGAGCTAGCAAGCCTCAGGTGAATGATCTTTGGTTAGCCTCTCAGAAGGGAAGGAAAGCAACGATGCTTTGCTCCTTGCTCCACAATCTCTACCCGAAAACATTTTACAGAATCTTAAATAACATGTTGACAAGCAAGTAGCTTTTTCTTATTTTCTAGCAGCCACAGTGCCACCTTACCATCTCTTAAGACCACCCTGTTGACTGAGCAGAAAACAGGGGCGGGGGGAACCTTTGTCACCCTGAAGGCCACATTTCTTTCTGGGCAATGTTTCGAGGGCCACCTGCTAGCAGTGAGCAGGGCCAGAGTAACAATAGGGAGATCAAGGAATGTAGGCTTGCTTCCACACACACACAAACACCAGGCAAGCAAGAGGTATTATCTGAGGTCAAGGGCACATTCCAACCAGAGGAAAATCTCCCCTAGCATAAAGCAGGCCCAGTGAGGTGTATGGCTTGGAGAAAGTTCAGAGGGCCAAACGGGGAGAGATGGAGGGCCGCATTCATCCTTCAGGCCTAAAGTTCCCAACCCCTGACCAAGAACATTTGCTAGGTTTGGGGCATTTTATTGCTTTCTGTCCAGTTGTGCATATGCTTGCCCTGCACTGAGTGGAACTTTTACCCAACAGAGCATTCTCTGTTTCTGAAGCCACAAGTGCACACCGTTGTCATGCGCTTCCATGCTGTGAGAAGAAAATTGTCCCCCCCTCTCTCAGCCTGATAATTTATCATCAATAAAGGCACCAGCAGGCACTATGCAAACAGGAAAACTAACTCAGGATCTAAACCTTTTGTTTCACATTCTTTAGATGCTAAAGACTGTGAAACAAAGGGACAGAGGACTCAAGGGGAAGAGAAAAACAGTGCACTCGCTAAGTGAAACAAACAATGAGTAAAACACAGACTATAATTAGCCGACAAATAAGGAAGGGAAGAGAGAGAGCAAATGAGTTTTTAGTAGTTTCTTAAAATGGCAAAGAGGAGGTCAGCCAGACATCTCTTTTTTATTTTTATCAATGCTTCCTCCAGGATAGTAAGTTCCTAGTCTTCAGCTATGTACTGCTAATTTGTAAGATGGTCCAAAAGAAGAAGAAGAAGAGAAGAGTTTGGATTTGATATCCCGCTTTATCACTACCCGAAGGAGTCTCAAAGCGGCTAACATTCTCTTTTCCCTTCCTTCCCCACAACAAACACTCTGTGAGGTGAGTGGGGCTGAGAGACTTCAAAGAAGTGTGACTAGCCCAGCGTCACCCAAGAGCTGCATGTGGAGGAGCGGAGACGCGAACCCGGTTCACCAGATTACAAGTCTACTACTACACCACACTGGCTCTCAGTGTTAATGAGCTCATTGTTCTCTGAAATTGTCATACCATGGTGCTTCCTATGCATGAGAACTACTTTTCTCCACATGGACCCAACATATGGCATGGATCTTTCTCATGGTGCTGGGGTGACATGTAAAGAGCACCTGTGTTTATGACCGATTACTGGCTGTGCAATCAGTCATTATGCTAAGGACTGCATCCTTGGGAGACAGCTGGAGTTTTTACAGGTGTTGGATGCCTCTTGTCCAAACAAGACATCTGTGGATGTTACAGGTGCCACAGGAATATGACCATAACCTGCTCGGCCAATAAAATATAGAATATGGAGCTCCACCATTAGATAATGAGGCCCCATACTTCCTCTAGTGATTTGAAATATGAAGGTTAGAATCATAGAGTTGGAAGAGACCACAAGGGCCATCCAGTCCAACCCCCTGCCAAGCAGGAAACACCATCAAAGCATTCCTGACAGATGGCTGTCAAGCCTCCGCTTAAAGACCTCCAAAGAAGGAGACTCCACCACACTCCTTGGCAGCAAATTCCACTGTCGAACAGCGACAGTGAGTCATGTTAAGTGATTCATGGGCAATTTGCAACTGCCAGGAATGACACCTCGATGCCTTCCATCAGGAAGATTTTGGGCATCAGATGGCAGGACAGAGTTCTGAACAAAGATGTCCTCTCCCAAGCCCAATGTATACACTGGCTTGTTCATGTCCACAGAATGGAAGATGGTGGGATACCCAAGGATGTGCTCTACCAGGAGCTGGCTTCAGGCACCAGACCCATTGGCAGACCAAACTCTGCGCTACAAAGACGTCTGCAAATGTGACAACATGTGGCAGCATCAACCTTGCCGTGTGGCAATCCCTTGCAGATGACTGCAGTGCCTGGAGACAGGTTGTGCTTCCATAACAGTGGCCAAAGGAGGAATGATCGCTGGGATCAGAGTGCAGAGAGGAGAAACGTCATGGTCCAGCTGCAGCAGCACAACCGGACACCTTCATCTTCCCCAGCTGCAACAAAACATGTCTCTCTGATATCAGTCTCTACAGGCACGGCATCTGCTGTAACCTTCCAACGGTTTGACTTCACTCCCAAAGGCGCACTCCTCCTTCGTCTCCCGAGCATAGCTGTCAAGTTTCAGATTTGAAAATAAGGGATCAGCAGTCTCACCTATCCCAGGGACAGTCACATTTCAGTGGTGGGCGGAGCCAGAAGCAAAAGTGGGCGGAGCAGCAATGTAAACTCCAAGCGGGCTTGGGCTCGGAGCGGAGCAAAGAGGAGGGCAGCCAGCAAAGAGGAGGGCAGCCATGTGCTCCGCGCAATGGAGCCCCATTGTCTTCTTGTCTGATCCCGTCAAAATAGGACAGGAAGCAGCAGCTGCTCAAAGGCAGCCAGGCTCCGCCCACCAGCTAACCCTATTGGCTGGCTGAGGGGCTCGGCGGCAACGGATAGGGGCTGATGCAGGGGGAGGAATACACCCCCCTGTAAGCACGGGAAACGGCTCCCACTTGCTTTGAGGGCTGAGGCTTTTCTCTCCAAGTAGGCGAGGTCTTCCCACCCAGTCCCTGGCCAGCAGGGGAGGAGCTGCTTCCATTAAAAACAGGAAATTTAAGGGAAATAAAAAATAAGGGAGAGCAGTGGGAAACTGCTTGAAATAAGGGAGAATCCCGGGGAAAACGGGATACTTGACAGCACTGCTCCCGAGGCAGATTGATGCCAGCCAGAAGCTCCATACTTGCTAAATATCTCTATAGAGGGACCCTTAGCAAAGGAGGAATATTTTCATGGTTATTGTGATGCATACTCCCGACAAACATATGCTTCTCTGTTGGGCAACCTTGACTCACTCACGAGCCCAAGGAAACCAGTGATGGATGCAGAAGTGGGATTCAAGTTGTTCAGTATGCAGCTGCCTTGCAGATGAGAGTTCTGAAGTTGTTTTGAATGATGAATTTTCCACACCTGAAAGCTATGAAAGGTGAAACAGCAAGTGCACCGCAGAAAGCACTTCAAAGCCAAGATCAAGAGAAATTTAGGATTTCAGTCTTTGGTTTGATAGATGCTACATGAATAACTAAGAAAATGTGTGTGTTTGCATAATGCAGCGAGAGGAAGGGAGCCACCTGCTCCATATAGTAACACTTTCCCACTCCTCCCACAAGGAAAAGAAAGAACCAGGTGACAATTAGGTTATACTGAAGAGAACAAAGTTAAGCAATTTATTCATTGAAGAAAAAGAAAATGGGGAGGGACAAGGAAGAGATAAAGAGCAACGAAGCTTAAAGTTTGCGTAAGCATATTGGAAAGTGGTGTTCCTGATAGTTATCGCCCAAGAACAGATTGCTTGCTTGTGGGAGAGAATATTGATTTTGCATTTCTAAGCAGGTTTCTCCTATTGACTTCAACTCTATGTTTTAAAATGTTGCAGCTTTCAGGTTCGCAGCCGTTAAGGCTGCACAAAGAAAAACCTCCACTTGACATGTTTATCCTGCAATTCCGTCGTCCACAGGAAGCCATGGGGAGGGGGGGTGCCGTTAGGAAGCATCAGAATACCCTCTGCCAGGGCAGAGAGAAATAACCCTAAGGTTCAAAGAGGCAATTCAATGCTGAATGCCTCGTCCCTTCTGTAATGGAAGGGGGAAGCTAGAAGAGCCTGCTTATGCCCTTCCTTGCACAACCGTCTTGTAAGGTAGGCCAGTTGTGGCCCAAACAATCCAGTAATGCTCTCACCACACCCCCTATTAACCCTTTCCTCTTTCACCCAGGCAGGGTGAACTATAGGAGGCCAAAACAATTGTGCGTAAAGAGACAATATGTCTTAAAAGAGTCTTGATTTCAAGGGGTCTGAACTGGCAGTGACTGACAAGCAATGAGACCTTGGGGTCATAGTAGATTGCTCGACGAAGACGTCGACCCAGTCTGCAGCAGCTGTGGAAAAGGCAAATTCAGTGCTCGGGAGAGTTAAAAAAGGAATTGGAAATAAAACTGCCAATATCATAACGCTGTTATACAAAACTGTGACAGGACCACGTTTGGAAAATCGTGTACAGTTCTGGTCGCCTCACCTCAAAAAGGATATTGTAGAGTTGGAAAAAGTTCAGGAAAAGGTTCCAAAAAACCGATTTAAGGGTGTGTGGAGCAACTCCTAGGAAGAGGGGGTACAGTGGTACCTCGGGTTACAGACACTTCAGGTTGCAGACGCTTCAGGTTACAGACTCCGCTAAACCCAGAAATAGTACCTCGGGTTAAGAACTTTGCTTCAAGACAGAAATCGTGCAGTGGTGGCAGTGGGAGGCCCCATTAGCTAAAGTGGTACCTCAGGTTAAGAACAGTTTCAGGTTAAGAACGGACCTCCAGAATGAATTAAGTTCTTAACCCGAGGTACCACTGTATAGCATAATGCTAGAACCTGTGGACATCCAGTCAAGTTGAATGTTGGAAGATTCGGGGTGGATAAAAGAAAGTGCTCCCTCCATCGTCAAACTTTGGAACTTGCTCCCATTGGAGGAAATGACAGCCACCATCTTGGATTGCTTTGAAAGAGGATTAGACAAATGCGTGGAGGATAAGGCTATCAAGAAAGGATACCCTGCACTTCCTAACCAGATCTCTCTCGATCTTTCTCACTCCGGAGCTCAGCGCAGCCTGCCCTTTTCCCTGTGAATCATCGAGCCTGAAGAATACTACTGATGAAAAAATAGAGTGGCATCACTGACATAGGGTGACCCCCTGTGACTGGTGGGAGGGAGTGTGGATTTCATCAGGCTCAATGCTTCTGGAAAGACTAGAGGCACGTCAGAGGCAGGGGAGGAATTTGGGAGCGGAGGAGCCCTAAGCTAGATAGGCAACTGGCCTCCCAGGAGCTTGATGGCTCCTAGTGTCACAGATGTTCACAAGATGCACCTCAGTCCTTTAAGACTGCTTGCCTCTTAGGCCAGGTCCAAACATGCAGCAACATGCATGTTACAAGAAAGAAGATTCCACCTAAACATTAGGAAGAACTTCCTGACAGTGAGAGCTGTTTGGCAGTGGAATTTGCTACCAAGGAGTGTGGTGGAGTCTCCTTCTTTGGAGGTCTTTAAGCAGAGGCTTGACAGCCATCTGTCAGGAATGCTTTGATGGTGTTTCCTGCTTGGCAGGGGGTTGGACTGGATGGCCCTTGTGGTCTCTTCCAACTCTATGATTCTATGATTCTATGAAGGTGCAGAGCTCTACATGGGCTGCACCACTTCAGATGGGGATGCCAGTAGTTGAATGCTCCCCTTCATTTTAAAACAACCACCACCTGCAAATGAAAAAGGGGGGGGGAACTAGGTTGGACTAGAACATCTCTCTGGCATGGTACCTGATGCTTCTTCTTCTTAATATGCTCAAATGGGCTTTTTTAATATAGGTGGGGGCAGTAAAAAATGGCATGTACATAATCCACATCTTGAAGTGATGTAGTCCACTCTATCTTCTGTTTTACGCTGCATGTATAGGAATTGTGGGGCTAAAGCAGACGACGAAGGGAAAGTTCTGCTAATGGCTCTTCTGCTGTTCATACAGGGGAAAGGAGGTCTGTGGATGCAGTATTCCTTTCAAAGACACCTGAAGCACATCCTGCCCCTGTAAGAACGATGGGCATTGTAGTTTGTTAAGGGTTGCTGGGAATTTTAGCTCTGTGAGGGGTAAACTACAGCACCCAGAATTCTTTGAGGGAAAGAAAGTGCTTAGAGTGTGCTTTCAAAGTATAGTCTTTAGTGCATACACAGCCTTAAAAAGAACCCTTTGCCTATATTTCAGCTTAAATATATTTCAATTGAAAAAGGATCTCTAATTAAGAGAGAGAGAGAGGTTCTAACAATAACTCATCTCTCTCGCTGCTACCTCTTCTGTGCCTTTCCAGAAGCTTATTGTGGAAAACTTGGGACTTGAAATCAACAAAAGTTTTCTTTCTTTCTTTCTTTCTTTCTTTCTTTCTTTCTTTCTTTCTTTCTTTCTTTCTTTCCTTCCTTCCTTCCTTCCTTCCTTCCTTTCCTTATCAGCTTGTACAGATCTTATATTAGCCAGCACACACATTTAACAGTTGAATCATAAGATTCACAGCTGAAGGGCTTTTTCCATGCAGTAATATTTGATGGTCGGCCACGCAAGAGTGACAGATCAAATTTCAAATGTAAAGACCTCTGTGGGGGTTTCTGGTGGTCTGCTTGGTGGAATTTTATAAAGCCGGATGGATATGAAAGCGGGAGAGGATCGAAGGAGATAAAAATGAGCATAGAATTCCTACCTTTGGTTTAGGAGGCAGTTAGAGATATATTCTGATTGTACCTGCAAATACTTTTAACTCACACAAATAATTTGTGCACGCAAAAAAAAAATGTCGTTCATTGCTTGCATTAGCCTTGTGAATGTATTGCTCCAAACAAGGCAGTGGGTGGGTGGGGAGCGGGAGTCAAACTCATTACTAAAAAGTTTTCACCGGCTTTCTCTTTGTGTCACTACAGACAACCCGAAGGAAAGCAGCCGCATCCCAGTGTTCATTAAAGTCCTGGACGTGAATGACAACGCCCCAGAGTTTGCCATGTTTTACGAAACCTTCGTCTGCGAAAACGCAAAGGCCGAGCAGGTGTGCGGTTTGCGCTTCATAACGAATAAGTACAAGATTTATAGACGTGGTCTGTGTTATGGTGCCAACAGCATTGTGCCTGTGAGCTGGCACTATGCATTGCGAAGGAACTTACAGTGATGCTGAGGGAAATGAGAACGTGACTATCTTTCATCGGCTTGTGACTGGCATTCCCTCAGGAGCTGATGTGAGGTGGCACAGCATGTCACAGAGTTCAGCGTGGCTCCTTCTTGAACTTCAGTTTGCTGGCTCCATGTTTTCCTTTAATTTGCTCTGTTTGATGCTTCTCTTGATGAATCCCTTGCAGGTTTGATACGAAAGGCACATATTTGAAATTAGCCCTGTAGCCACCTGACTCAAGTATTTGCAAGATCTGGGTGCGGAATGAGACGAAAGATTGGGGTCTTCTTCTTTTTTTAATGGACTGTTGGGTGTATGGCAGATTGCCCGGGCATTCTGTGCCCCAGAAGAAAGGCAGTCTGTATATTCATAAATATGATTATTAAAAAGCAGACAGGATGGGGTAAAGATATGGGATAAAGTATCACCATCTCCACCCCAAAGATCCCTATCTCTGTTCACTCCAATCCCCAACCTTGTCAAGTTGAATAGCAAAGTCTGAACGGGACTTCTAAATGTGTTCCACGGAGTGCATTTAGAAACCTACCAAGTTTCCCAGTCTTGAGGTGGCTTGCAAGCGCATTCAGCTGGGCACAGAAACCCCCTTCAGCCCATCTCTCTCAACATGGGAAAGTTTGGGGAGGAACAGGTATAATAGGGTTGCCCTATGTCCGGAATTTCCCAGACATAGCTGGGATTTGGCCATCAGGAACTGTATCCGGGTGGAAATCACTGAAATGTCCGGGAAAATGCAGACGTATGGCAACTCCTGTCGGCAGTGTGGGTTTTTTTGGCGATTTCCCTTTTTTTTGAGATTTTGCAGAAAGAAGCTCAACAAAAAGCTCAACAACTTCTCCGGGTTAATCAACAACTTTTGTGTTTGGATTTTCACCTTTTGAAATATGGCAACCCTAAGGTGTACCCTGTC
Source organism: Lacerta agilis (assembly GCF_009819535.1). Taxonomy (NCBI): domain Eukaryota; kingdom Metazoa; phylum Chordata; class Lepidosauria; order Squamata; family Lacertidae; genus Lacerta; species Lacerta agilis. Next base: position 19,688,277 of record NC_046318.1, read on the forward strand.
AGGATTAGGGTCCTGGCACCCCCCCAGGACTTTCCTGGTATGCATGCTTAGCCTCTCAGGGCATGTAAAGAGTTCAGCAGAGTAACTCAGCAGGGAGTTGGCAGCAAGTGAATCACCCGAATATGCTTTACTGAAGCATTTCCATAAGCATAGCGGTTACAAGTCCTCAGTCAGATCTCTGGCTGGGTGCATAGCTAAAAAATAAAAAATAAAAACAGTAATGAGAGACACCATGGAACTACATGGCTTGAAAACGATAGAAAGACTGACTGACTTTCACACCTGCATGCAGCTATATAAGGAAGGCTCTGGAACCTTCTGGTCAACAATGAATACTAATGAGTCACTACAGTACATTTAGCATCTAGGAAAAACGGTGGACCATTATTAGGCCGTGACATGCCCAACACACACAGGGCTTGTGCACCTGGACACTTGCTCCCCCTAGACATTTTCTTTATGTTCGTGGACATTCTTTTGAACATATGAAGAGGACTGTAGAGGCGAGCCTATCCCCTGCAGGCAAATGTAGCCTTCCCTACCTTTGCAGGCAGCCCAGAAACATGGTGGAGGTAACTTAAATCTTCCACTCGGTCGCCACTTCATTAAAACAGAAATTATTATTATTATTATTATTATTATTATTATTATACCCCACCGATCTGGCTAGGTTTCCCCGGTCACTCTGGGCGGCTCCCAACAGAACACTAAAAACAGAATAAAACTTCAAACATCAATAACTTTCCTAAACAGGGCTGTCTTCAGATGTCTTCTAAAAGTCAGATAGCTGTTTATTTCTTTCACATCTGATGGGAGAGTGTTCCTCAGGGCAGGTGCCACTACCGAGAAGGCCCTCTGCCTGGTTCTCTGTAACCTTGCAGTGAGGGAACCTCCAGAAGGCCCTCGGCGCTGGACCTCAATGTCCAGGCTGAACGATGGGGGTGGAGACGCTCCTTCAGGTATACTGGACCAAGGCCGTTTAGGGCTTTAAAGGTCAGCACCAACACTTTGAATTGTGCTCGGAAATGTACTGGGATCCAATGTAGGTCTTTCAGGACCGGTGTTATATGGTCTCGGCAGCCACTCCCAATCACCAGTCTAGCTGCTGCATTCTGGATTAGCTGTAGTTTCTGTGTCACCTTCAAAGGTAGCCCCACGTAGAGCGCACTGCAGTAGTCCAAGCGGGAGATAACTAGAGCATGCACCACTCTGGCGAGACAGTCTGTGGGTAGGTAGGGTCTCAGCCTGCATATCAGATGGAGCAGGTAGAAAATCCCTGTATGAAACATGTATTCCTGAGCAGCTCTTAGAGAACAGCATTTCTTTGCTGGAAATCTCAACCGCTGCTATCCATTTGGCACGCTGCTTCGAACTCATTGCTCTAAGGTTATTTATGGAATAATAAGGTGTGAACAAGGTCTTGGTGTCAAAGAGCCTGGCTGCCACAACGATGGTAATACAATAACACCATTGTCATTTTTTTTTAGCTCATACAGACCTTAAGTGCTGTTGACAAAGACGACTCTTTCGGCGGACACAAATTTTCCTTCTCGCTGGCTCCCGAAGTAGCCAGCAGCTCCAATTTCACCCTCCAGGACAACAGAGGTAATGCTTGTCTATCTGCTTTGTTCTCTTTGGGGTCTTGGACTTTCAGAATGAACATGCTGTTTACAATGCTTGTGGTTCTCTCCAGATAACACAGCCGCGATCTACACAAGGAGAACCCGGTATAACAGACACGAGATGAATATCTACCTCCTGCCCGTGGTAATATCGGACAACGACTACCCGATTCAGAGCAGCACGGAAACCGTGACCATCCGAGTGTGTGCCTGTGACCAGAGAGGGAAAATGCTCTCTTGTAACGCCGAAGCGCTGATCCATCCAACCGGACTCAGCACAGGCGCTCTGATCGCGATTCTCCTCTGCATCATTATACTGCTAGGTAAAGGAGTCGCTTGAATTGCAGGAGGTGGGGAGAGAAGCTCACCGTGTCCATGGATGGAGCATGCCTGTGTGCTACACGTTAACAAAGCCATGGGGATGTAACGCTGTAGTCATGGGCACAGTCAGGATTTAGGTTAGGGGGGCATGACACCCACCTGCCATCATCCTCTGCCTGACTCTGTCTAGCAGATTCGGAAGGAGATGCCTTGAAATTACTTTCTTTTCACCCCAAGTCCTCGGTCAAAATATTCAGTCATTTGAAAACTGGGAAGTTAAACAACAAAATCAGCGACCGCCTTTCGTGTGGTTAACAAGTCTCTTTTGTGAAACTACAAAGAACAGGCCTTTTTCATCTTTTTCTTTTTTTTAAATCTAAACTAAAACAAGTTTCCTCAAATTTGCTGATAACCTTTTCAACACTCCCTTCTCAAATTCCTCTTATTTTCTGATCAAGTTTTCCCCCCTGTGAACACTCAGTAAGCATTGCCCATTTCTGCTTTTAGTTAATTATTTTTATTTATTTACTTGAAGGAGGGAGCAGCCTTCCCCTACTCCTGGCTACACCCATGACCTTAGTTATCCAGTGTCATCGGAGAAGTGATCTCATTTGAATTACACAGGGTTTTTGTACTTCCTTCCGGGATCCTCCCCGGACACCTATGAGAATTTAATCTGTAGTGACCCCAAATATACAGATAACACAACCACCTCCGCTGTACACTTCTGCCTTGGTCATACATAGGCCAACCACAATCAGAAACCACTGCAAGCACCTGAGCTGTCATGCCACGGTCTAAGCCACCATACACACATGTCCACTAAACTTTAACTTCTACATGAGCACATTCACCCGCTAATCACAACATGCAGCAGATACACACTGACCCAAATTTACACAGTCCCAAAGCTCACCAGTGAATGAAGTTGCGATTGTATCAACTCCTTGACTCCAGTAACACAATATCTCAGTTTACCCAAGTTACTCTATCGACTCTTGGCACCTACCATCCTATTTTGTGTTTTAATTGTTGTTGTTTTTACTGATTGTCCAATATTGTTCCAATAACAGCCTTTTTGATTTTATCCAATTAATACAATTATTAAAACCAATTATTCATATACCAAATTATACAGTTTAGTTAAAGTGGCCTCCTCACCTGCTAGATTTGATGGCTCCCTCTTTGCTTTTCATTTTCGGCGTTCCAAAATCTTAATCATTTAAATTACATTCCCTTCAAGATAATGGTTCCCTTATACGTATTGCAATCTTACAGTTTCAATTCGCGTTAATATATTAATTGACGTATAAAGTTTCAAGCGAGGTACTCGGTCTGTAATCATTGTTCTTTCCTGCATGTAGTATTCCCCTCCCCTCATGATGTTGTCCCAACCATATATAGTGTCATGTCCTTTGTTCTTCCAACTGTTGATATTTCCCTTCATGACTTGGGGGAAGCGGTTGTCTCAGTTTTCCAAAAGCTTCTGCGTCGCTTCGCCCCGTGATTCGGGAGCTTGTTGGAGACCCCTTCATTCCAACAAATAAACTGTCCTCGCCTCCCCGCTGCAACCTAGGAAGAGCGGTCTGATTCCCAACTGCCAGGGATCAATAGGAAAACCTATTGTAGCTGGCAGATTCTTCCCCGCTTTCCGCTGAAAATTTATAATTGGTTACCTTTCCTGTTAGATTACGTTCCAAATTGTCTCAGTCTCCTTCACATTCCTTTGAAAATAACAGAGACCGGGGGTGGTTTCGTTCTGCATTCCAAACTTCCACCACCACCCCTTTATCATCATCCTATTTCTAATCCATGGGTAGGCAAACTAAGGCCTGGGGGCCAGATCTGGCCCAATCGCCTTGTAAATCCGGCCCGCGGACAGTCCGGGAATCAGCGTGTTTTTACATGAGTAGAATGTGTCCTTTTATTTAAAATGCACCTGTGGGTTATTTGTGGGGCATAGGAATTCGTTCATTTTTTTCTTCAAAATATAGTCCGCCGCCCCGCACAAAGTCTGAAGGACAGTGGACCAGCCCCCTGCTGGAAAAGTTTGCTGACCCCTGTACAGCAGACTCATCATTGCCCAGGGAAATGAGACTCCACAGTTCTTCCAAAGACTTTGCTTTTTGTGTGGTGGGAGCTTCTCATTGCACACATAAGCCCATCCCACAAAGAGCAACTCTTTGGGCTCTATCAGAGGGCATTACGGAAGACAGGTCAGGTTTGGGGAATCACCTTGTTGAGCTGTGCAGGAAGTAACTTGTAGGTAGTGTTGGATTGTTTGTGTCCCAGGCATAGCCCTGAAGTGGAAGGAGGGTCGATCATTCACTGGCTTTCAATTAAACAACTGCTTTAGCCATTGTATCTTTCTCAATCCGCTTTCATGCTTTGTTTAGGCAATCTCAACACAATGTGAAACAAAGGCATGGGAAGAATGGAACTACAATTTCTATTTTTAGCTTCGACAAAAGGCAGATTTTTATTTTGCTGTTTCCCCCACTCCCTCGGCTGCATGGCGGATTTCACTTTCAGCCCAAGAAAGCCTAGCCTATTTATTGCAAAATCCCAGATAATGCTAAGAACTGCTGAGGGTAGTAGGGAGGGGGGGGGAGAGAAACAGCTCAGCTTTACATTTATTTTGTTGAGCATTAGGAGGGCTTATTTTAAAAGTTCACTTCAGAAGAGAAACTGAGCATCAAGAACAGGGTTATATTTGGAGCTGAGTCAGTGGTTTGCACAAATCCCATTTGAATATTCATTTCTTTTTAGTAAAATCTCATTCATAATGACATTAGCGAGGCAGAATAAAAAAAACAAAAACAGATCGGCTCTGGGATTTTGAGCTGTTGTGTACTGGATAACACAGAGCACAATGTTTAGCAAAGGCAATTTGGAGGATGGTTTAGAATTTATAGTGGATGCATGATAGCAGCTGCAGTCCCAGGACACCTCTGCCCTCTGTCCCCATCTTATGCAGCCCTCAACACATCTGGAAGCTCCTTCCTTCCTTCCTTCCTTCCTTCCTTCACTTCCTTTTTGTTTGTTTCCTCATTATTTTTCCTGGCTCTTAAAAAACATTCCCTTTTCTTTCTGTGTGATTTTGGAACATTTAGAAAGGGCAGTACAGTGGTACCTCAGTTTAAGAACAGCCCTGTTTACGAATGATTCGGTTTACAAACTTCGCACAAAAGGAAGTAGTGTCCCAATGGAAGGGCACCGGCGACGGGAGGCCTCATTAGGGAAAGCGCGCCTCGGCTTAAGAACAGTTTTGGTTTAAGAACGGACTTCCGGAATGGATTAAGTTCGTAAACCGAGGTACCACTGTATTTTTACAAGTTATAAAAATAACTTGATGCCTTTTTAAAAGAACTTTATTTACTGGTCATATTTATTTATTTATCTATCTATATCCTTGTATGCTGTATAACGAGGTGAATTAAAATTAGGAACTGCAACACATGTTCCTTATTGTTTTCTCAAGGAAAGGGGGGGGAATCCAATTTTTACTTTTTTTTTCACCTATAATACGGCTAATGTGGCATTTCATCTGAAAAGGTGCACTCTTTTGCTCTGTGTGTGAGAATAATAATAATAATAATAATAATAATAATAATAATAATAATAATAATATACCACCAGAGGTCTCAGGGCATTCCCTTAAATAAATTCCAAAGCATTTCTGTCATTTGGCATTAGTCATTTTAAGAGTCAACTTGTTTCTTTTCTTTTCTTTCCATGTGCCTTGAAATTGCGCTTGTGATTTCATAAGGATCATTTCCACACTGCGCAAAGTAAAACAAAAACCCCAAAGCAACGTCTACCGCTGACAAAAAAAACAACAACTGCTCTTCATCTTCCTTTTAGCTTGAAATCTGGTTTCCTCCTAATACTGTGTTTCTCCTAAAATAAGACACCGTCTTATTTATTTATTTTTTGTTCAAAAAAGCACAGTATGGCTTATTTTCAGGGGATGTCTTATTTTAACCATGTCGCATCGGTACACTGCATAGCCATGCCTCCCCAGGCTGTTTTAATGGGAGGTACCACGTCACTATGGCTTATTTTCGGGGTATGGCTTATTTTTGGGGTATGGCTTATTTTTGGGGAACGGCTTATATTTCGCAAATGCATAGAAATCCTGCTATGGCTTATTTTATGGCTATGTCTTATTTTAGGAGAAACAGGGTATTTACCCTCCCTGCAACCTCCAGTGCTCACAGTAGGATTGGCTGCAGTGTGAGACTGTGCATTTGGAGTGGGCAGTTTGACAGAGTTTCTTATAAAAGACAACATTCGAGCAACACATATATATATATATTGCCGATTCTATTTTTGTTCTTAATTGGGCAGCAAATGAACTCTTCCTCCTCCTCGGCATTCACCGACGCTGCTTCTTGGTTTTTTTTCTTTCCAGTTACAGTGGTGCTGTTTGCAGCCTTGAGACGGCAACGGAAGAAAGAGCCTTTGATCATTTCCAAAGAGGACATCCGAGACAACATTGTCAGTTACAATGACGAAGGTGGCGGAGAGGAAGACACCCAAGCGTTTGATATTGGCACGCTCCGGAACCCTGAAGCCATAGAAGACAATAAACTGCGACGAGACATTGTGCCAGAAGCTCTTTTCGTGCCGCGTCGGACTCCAGTGGCGCGGGATAACACCGACGTCAGAGATTTCATTAGCCAAAGGTTAAAGGAGAATGATTCGGATCCAACAGCGCCCCCTTATGACTCATTAGCAACCTACGCATATGAAGGCAATGGCTCTGTGGCAGAGTCTCTCAGCTCCTTGGAGTCGGTGACCACGGATGGAGACCAGGACTATGATTACCTCAGTGACTGGGGTCCGCGGTTTAAAAAGTTGGCCGACATGTACGGTGGGACAGACAGCGACAAAGACTCTTAATACGTTGCCTTTTTTCCATTTTCAAGAAACAGCATTGAAATGTGTGGCATTGCTACGTCTTTCTATTTATCCCACAGTTATTTGAAAGGGTCCTCTACCAGTTCGAATAGTTTCCGTGACTGCAGTCTTTGTGGATCCAATGTCATCCTCTCCGACCCCCCAAATATAATTTGAACATCCAAGAGGCAAATAATGTGGTGGGTGGAGGGGGGGAGTAGGGAAGAAAATTTCCTTATTTTCTGTGCAACCCTGTATACCAAAACAGTCAAAGAGGCACAATGGCAGGGAGATGGAGGGACAATGGAAACGGAATAACAGTTTTAACTTGTTCTACTTTATCTTCTAAATTGGATTATCTTACTCTTATATTTCACCAAATAATCTCACTGTATTTTAATTACGCAGCTCAGACATGTTTTCCGCAGATTATGTCTTGAAGCACCCCATTGTAAGGAAGCATTGTGGCTTAGTTTAAGTATTATAGCGAAAGGAGCGGGGGTGTAGCTCTTTTAAAAAGCCACAATCTGCTGACAAGGAATACTGTATTTAAAAGGATCTAGTGGCCATTCAAGCACAAGTGTCGGTTTTGAACTGGTCACTTGGTTCAAAGTATTAAAATGGTGGTGGACAATCAAGAGGTGGGGAAGAAGGTGTGTGTGGGGGGGGGGACTTACTAGGTTCATTGTGTGTGACCATAACAGTGCACCAGAAATGACACAATGTTGGAAATATTGTGTTCCTGGAAACCGACCAACCAAATAGCGTGTGTTCAGTAATATACATCAGGGATAGCCAAAAGTGGTGGCTTCTAGATTTTAGACTCCAACTCACATCAACTTCAGACAACATAACCAAGGATGGTGGGAGTTGTAGTCCAGCAAAATCTGGAAGACACGACGTTGATTACTTCTGACATGTATCAAGGAAGGAAGAGGCATAAGGTTGAAAATACACATGAAGTTGGATTCAGACGTGTTAACCTGCATCCAACCCATAACACATAAAGAGAGCTCCCTGTGTACATTCGGTGAGTTCCATTTTATATTGTTCCGTTCCTCAGCATACCAGCAGATTGAAAGCTAACTGTCTTACCCCTCTCCCTGCTCCCTTGCTTGCCTGGCCACTGCTGTTCCCTCCTCCTATTGAAGCAAAGGATTCTGCTCCTGAGTGCCTGGGAACGATGTGGCAGCCAGGGACATCGTATTACATCCAGCTAAGTCATACTCAAGAGTAGGCCCATGGAAATCAACAGGCTTAAGTTGGAACTAAAGCTAATGGGGTTATACCCTGTGCTAGCCAGTGTGGTGTAGTGGTTAAGAGTGGTAGACTCATAATCTGGGGAACCGGGTTCGCGTCCCTGCTCCTCCACATGCAGCTGCTGGGTGACCTTGGGCTAGTCACACTTCTCTGAAGTCTCTCAGCCCCACTCACCTCACAGAGTGTTTGTTGTGGGGTAGGAAGGGAAAGGAGAATGTTAGCCGCTTTGAGACTCCTTTGGGTAGTGAAAAGCGGGATATCAAATCCAAACTCTTCTTCTTCTACTCAGAGTTAAGCCCGTTGAAGCTAACAAACACGGCTACTTTAGGTTCATTGATTTCAATGGATCTACTCCATTGCATACAACCCACAGATTTCAGTGGGCCTATTCTGTGACTTAGTGGAATACAACCCTTTGTTTCCCAACAAGAGGTGGTGGTGGAGGAGGAGAAAGAGGTAGCAGCAATGATAACAGGGGCAAGCCAGCAGGCAGAAAGGTCACTTCTGGTACAATCTCCACCTTGCAAAAATCAGCGAGAGCCTGGTCATTCGTTTCAGCATGGACCAGTGTTGGCACATGGAGGGGGAGGACTGAATGCATGACTCAGCCACCGCTGTTAAGCCAGACAGCAGCCTGGGTGGGCATGCACATTGGCTGCGAGGAGCATCAAAGGTGGGTTTTCATGGAGGTGGTGTCCAGGACAGTGCCAAATGTTTTGAAGGATGGCGATCTCTCTGTTTACTTTTGTCAGCTGAGACAGGACCCAAGATAACCACGTCAACTTTAAGAGCCAATCAGAAAAGAAAGAGAGAGCAAGGATCCAGAGCTGACACTATAGTTGGTTGAAGCTCATTAAGCAGAAATATATTTCTGAGATAAATAGGAGAGCTTTGGCTCATGTCAAATACTCGAACATCCTTTGTAAAGCTCTGGCAGAATGGCTTGGCCATTCACTGGGTGTGGACGACTTGGCCAACAAAGCTAACAGCACTCGAGCTGACCTCAAGAGCTCTTTGCTTTAGCTAATGGCAGCATTTTAAACAATAATTTTAATAATTTGTCCTTTTTTGCATTATAGTAGACGCGCTCTTAATTAATTAACTACAATAACTACGTAGTTTCACACGGTTTTATGACTTGCGCTTTTTGTTTAGAATAGTTAACGTTAGAGTGCATAGAGTACAGCCGATGTATATAGGCAGGAGGAGGTTCAAAATTCTTTGGGTAAAGGGTGCCACAAATTGTTCACCGGGCTTCCTTCCAGCTGTGTAGATCCTGGCTAAAGTATCTGTCATAGCCACAGTAGTACCTGCCAGATTGGGAGGCAGGTGGAGTGTGGAAAGAGAGAGACGGAGAATAGCACAGTTCTCACCCGTATGTGGTTTGTAAAAGGCACCCAGAAAAGGCCTTATCTGTCACTAGAACTGCCGCCAGGAACTTTGCAAGGGACCTCAGACAGATGTAAGAACAGATCCGTCCTGTTATGCTGCACTGAAGGTACTAGACCATTATCACAGAAAGTCAGCTTAACAGTATAGTCCTCTGCATGTCTACTCAGAAGTAACTGAGTTCAAGTCAGTCTTACGCCAGTCTCGGATAAGTGTGTATAGGATTGCACTCTACATGTACCTAAGGATTTAAGCCGTGGACCCAGGATGCGTATGGTTAGATTTCTCCTATTACAGCTACATCTGGAGGATAGTAATCCTAAAACATTGTGCTTACAATGCTACCGATCCCCCGCAACCCGATATTTATTTGCCAAAGGACAGAGGTACGGTTCTGAGGTTACATTTGTGTACAGTGGTACCTCGGTTTAAGAACAGCCCTGTTTACGAACTATTTGGTTTATGAACTCCACAAAACTGAAAGTAGTGTCCCGCTTTGCGAACTTTACCTCGGTCTAAGAACAGAATCCGAACGGTGGAAGGACACTGGTGGCGGAAGGCCTCATTAAGGAAAGCGTGCCTCGGTTTAAGAATGGTTTCGGTTTAAGAATGGACTTCCGGAACGGATTAAGTTCGTAAACCGAGGTACCACTGTACTAGCATCTTAAAAGAATATGGCGCAAGAACTGCCATAGATACAACTCTTTACTGTGACAAAGATCCCAGATGGAAAGTGTAGGAAACGTTTTCTCTTGGTTCCCAAACAGATTTGCTAGACTTATGTTGTCACAGTCATAGCTAACCATTTGAATTTGTTTTAGACTTGTTTGTTTTTATAATTTTCTATTTGTGTCTTTTGGCTGGAGGTGGACAATAGTGTGTTTCTCCTACGGAGATTTGAGAGTGTTTGGAAAGAGGGTTCATGTACATTTCACATTCATTCCACTTGGCAATTTTTATTTTTGGGGGGTGGGGGGGAATTGTTTCAAAAACCCCACTAAGCCGGTCTCAGCAAAGACAACAAAACAACAAAAGAAATGCTTATACACTAGAAGTGAAACCTCTCTTTTAAACCACATCCAGGTGTCTTGAAAGCTATTGTCAGTCTTCTGACTTTAAGATGCAAGTACAAGAATCATAGATTAGCAGGTTCAGTCCACAATCCGGTCTGAAGCTGCCTCCTTATATTGTACAGTATACAAGATGCAGAAGGAATCCGCTAGATGCCATTTCAGATTTATTTTACTTTGTAATATCTTAAAAGTTTGTGTGCATAAAATACACAGCTGCGAATAAGTTGGCCAAACGAGACATTTAGCGATGCTTTATGAAAGCTCTCAATGCAGTAGTTTTAAAATGCAAAGTGCTTCGTTATGGTTTGAAATGAAACAGCAAATATTAGGAGTAAAATTAAGCGAGGTTGCTTTGAAGGCCAGTCCAAAAGTTTGCCCTATTCTATGAGGAAGAGTAGATCACTACTGAAACGATAGAAGGGCTTTGCATTTTGCAATTCAGAAAGCCCATCCGAATTCCCAACGCCTTCTCAAATAAAAGCTCCATTTATCTAAACTTGGGAGAATTTAGCAATTAATTTTCTCTCCTTCATTGGAGGTTTTTAAGCAGAGGTTGGATGGCCAACTGTCATGGATGCTTTGGTTGAGATTCTTGCCTTGTAGGGGGTTGGGTTAGATGACTCTCAAGATGTAAAATCTGGACATCAGGACTAGTAGTACAATGAGAAACAATAGCAAGCAGAGATCAAGGCCAGGCAAAACTCAAGGCTTGTGAAAGGAGCTGACAGAAATTACAGGCAATTAAACGGGTGAAACAGAAGGCACAAACCAAGTGTTTTCTGGGAGTCTGAATTCAGACCACTGTCTGCTAACCATTTTGCTGGGACCTCTTCCTGCTTCCTTTTACAGGCAATGATGAAAGGCCAATGGCACCAGACCTGGCAAACATTACCCTATGTCAGGAAGTGCGAAACCTGCAACTCTCTAGATGACATGGGACTCCCTGTGGTCAGCACTGATGGGAGTTGAAGTCCAGCTACATTCCCCATCCCTGCTATATGGGATGTGGGCAGGAGACAGGAATGATTGCTGACAGTTTCTGGAGTGGGAACGCCAACGGGAACATTTGAAAGCTCTTTTGGACCATCTTGAGTATTGAACAGGCCATAGAAACTGGTTTTGCCTTAAAACGGCACCGTGTCAGATGCGCCACCGAAGCTTAAAAGGTTGAGTGGATTGTATGAACAAGTGTTGATTGTACTTTTCTCCTGATGTAGCAAATTCTCTTTGATGGCTTAAGTTGATTTAGCCAGGATTAGCAACACTAATGCTGTGGCACTTTGATGGCTTAAGTAGCGTGCGACCCTCATCCTGGGAATCAGTGACACTAAGTAGCAGGCGATTCGTGCCAGAACTTTGCATTTTATTGACAAAGTGTTTCACCTCGTCAATAAAATGACAGTAAGTCACCCGCAGCTTGCGCATAGATATTCTATAAACTATTTAACATACTGGCATCAAAATTAAGATGCCGAACTGAATTTTAAAAATGAATTACGGCGTTCTTTGAAGGCTGACATACTATGCATTAATCACCTAAGGTTTTCTCCTATCCGTGCAATTTACAAGCATGGATTTCTATTTTCATTTATTTTAATAAATAGCATTAGTTTGGCATCAGTTCACACTTCGTTGATATACGACTAAGGCTTTATATCCCAACCCCACCACCCACCCCAAGTGCATCGAAAAGTAAAATTCTGTGAGCAAAGATTCCATGTCTCGAGTTCCAGGGTGGAGTAATAAGAACAGAAATTGCAACAGTATATTCTCACGCTATACAGGTGAAACTCGAAAAATTAGAATATCGTGGAAAGGTTCATTTCTTTCAGTAATTCAACTTAAAAGGTGAAACTAATATGTGAGATAGACTCATGACATGCAAAGCGAGATATGTCAAGCCTTTATTTGTTATAATTGTGATGATTATGGCGTACAGCTGATGAGAACCCCAAATTAACAATTTCAACTTTGGGGTTCTCATCAGCAGTACGCCATAATCATCACAATTATAACAAGCAAAAGACTTGACATATCTCGCTTTGCATGTCATGAGTCTATCTCATATATTAAACTCCAGTAGCTAATGAAAACAATTGCTTACGTAAATGGACTTTTCCACGATATTCTAATTTTTTGAGTTTCACCTGTATTTGACGAAGTAGCTGAAGAAACAGGGATTGGCAGAAACTGGGCGTTGACGCCCGAGTGAAGGGGGTTAGGGCTGCAGACTAAGGAGACAATTCTATACCTGTACATGCCTATCTGGACAGCAAGTCTCCGTAAACGCAATAGGACTTCTGAATAGAGGGGAAATAAAGGGTGGCTATATAATCAGTACCTACAGCATTTCAGCCTGCTCATCTTAATGTCTTGTCTGGCCAACTCAGAATGAATTGGGTTAATTCACTCTGCTCATGGGATGATATGACCCAGGAGCCATATCTGGAATGACAGACATTTTAGACTGTGATTTTAAGCATCTTTCCGTGGAGTGAGTGGACCTTACTTCTGAGTCAATCTACTGAGGTTAGGACTGGGGTGTTTGCTTTCTTTTTTAGAAGAGATCATCTTTCTTGAGTATGGATACATAAATGAGCCATCATATGCATACTAAAATGTCTATTGCTTATTTTGTGGGGTTGAGCCTCATTCTAGATCATAATATTTATTTCCGGGTCATGTCACCACCCGTTAAGAGATAAATAATGGTTCTCCAGAGACTCCCTTATTTTTGAATTTTTTTAAATGTGATTACCCATCACTTGCTCAGCGACTGCCGAGAGATCTCAAGACGCAGAGGGGAGAAAACACATATTGATTAAAAAGAGTTGCTAATGATAAGCATTATGGAAATAGCCAAGTAGCTATTATGAGATTTGTGTGTAAATGAATTGAGGGGGAAAGGAGAAAGCAGTGACTGAAATCGTATGTGATGCTGTTAGCAGCTTGAAGGCTTTCTAAAGAGGAAAATGCAGTAGCTGGCATAATTATTAGCAGTGAATGAAGCAAGTTGTTATTTTTATGTCATTGATTTCTTACATCCCCTGCGCTGGCAGATTAATTTAGGCACCGCTGAGACAATCTTTGACGCACCAACACTTTGCAAAAGTGTACTGAAGGTCTCATCCGACAACTGTATATCCAAAATTCTCCTTAAAGCAAAAGAGGTCATAATTATCCATTGATGTTTAACACACACATACACTTTTTGTCGGGGGGTGGGTGAAGGCAGAAGTTTGAGGGCATATATGGGAAAGAGAATAGAAAATAAATTGTAAGAAAAGATCTAATAGAGCATTGATGCGGCAAGTCAGGTTGCCAACTGTTTTACTGACTCTTGCTCTTGTGTCTTTAAGACTAGCCTGATTTGCACAGACATTAGGTGACAATGTTCATCTGTATGCCATGATAATCTTCACCTACCAATTTCTCAAGGTCAAGCTGCTGTTTCATGGATCCAAATCAATTCCCCGTCCCCCGTCCCCGGCCATTTGGTAATCCTAGCGTTGGCCAGGAAAGAAGAAGTGCCACGGAATTTCACATGGAATTGGAATTTGGTGAGGTTTTAAATCTTGTGCACTTCATAGAAGTTTCAGAAATATGTCTTCTAACTTCCCAGATATATTGGAGGCCAAAAAATGGGGGAGAATGGCAGTGTCATATATAGCAAGAGAACCCTTTCGCCTCCCTGGGCACTTGGTCTTTCCTACAAGACTGCACTATTTATGTAAATACATCTGGATACACTTTCTATTATAAGCTTTTAGTTTTCTAAAATCTTTTAGTTTAGTGTTTATTAAAAATGTATAGGATCATTAGACATTCAGGTACAAAAAAATTAAAGGGGGGGACCACACAGTAAACATGAAGCTATTTTGATTCCAACAAAACTTTTAGAGGGAGAAAAAACTTCTTCAAAACACTGTATATTCTGTGATTTGAATTACGGTGGGATTTGCTTTTTTCCTGCTTTCATGGCCTTATAATAGCTGCAACGTGCATCTCAACCACATATTGCGGGGGCTACATCAATTGGGCAAATGCCTATTGTGATCTGCGCATTTAAAACCCTTCAAAATAAATGGCCTTTTCCGTACGGATTTCTTTTAATTGAAACCAATAGGCCCAAGGATAAAATAGGGCAGATGCTGTTCCTTCTATGTGACCATTTTTGTTTTGCACTTCTATCCTTTTTCTTTTTCTTTTTTAAGGGGGATGGGGAGGAGATGGGATCCAGAATGGGAACCCTGGCTAGTTAGCACAGGGGAACAATTGGTTTTCGCTGTATCCCAGCCAGGGAGACATCCTGCTGCCCTCATGGTGTGGACAAAGGATCACCACTGGGATCTATTGGCCTCAATCTTTGACGGCATGAAATAAAAATAGATTGCAGTGCCTCTGAGCATGTGCGGAATGCATTTCCTGCCAGCGTTGCTGTGCATCTGGGGAGAAGAGGAAGGTCTTCCGAAGCAGAGGGGGATGTTTTCTAGACAGATCGGACCCTTGACCTGCACCTCTGTATCTCCCAGTTCAATGGAGGATGGGCTGATCAGCTTCATTTCAACCCATATGCCTTTCATCCTCCAGCCATTGAAGCTGTTTTAAGACCCACCCAGCCTCAATGGCTGCAGCACATGGGCACTGCAGCAAAGTAAGATTAAAAATGGAGGATGCTCACCTCTCAAAGCAGAATTGCGGACATTTTATCAGTCTAGCCATGACCACCGCTTTGGATCATAAGTCAACACGGGTTCCTTTCCGCTGATTAAATCAAGAGGGATCAGACAGCAAGTTGGAATAATGAGCGTTGCAATCCTGTGCACACTTACCTCTGAGTAAGCTCCTCTGGAGATGGTGAGACTTGCTTCTGACACAGAGAGGATTGTGCCCCAAGATTACCTTATGCTTCTGGTGTGGTTCTCTTTATTTCACCTTTTCCCCATGATGTGGATTTCCCTTTCCCAGACCTACTTGCCTGTTATATTTCTCGTTCAATGTAATGTCCCCCCCCCCCGCTTCATTTGTTTGAGCAGTAATTTCTCACACATACACAACAAGAAGTGAATTTACCTTTTTTGAAAATCAATTTTTGTAACAAGTTATTTATATGATACTACTAAATAAACTGGTTTTTTTTCTAACCTGCTTTTTAAAAAAGAACTTATTTCAACAGAGGGGTTTGGATATAAACAATTAACGTTAACCAAGGATAAAGGACCAAGCGAGACCAATACAAAAACCCAAATGCAAGAAAAGAGATCCCTATGCACATTTACCTAAGATTAAGTCCTACTGAACACAACTGAATTTACATCTGAGTAGATATGTACAGGCTGCACATATCTAGTTTCTTCTGATACTGGACCTTGTGGCATAGGCCAAGCAATAAACAAGTCCTCTTCTAACTCACAAACCCTCATGGAATCGTAGGGACCACTAGGAGAATCTAGTCCAACCCCCTGCAATACAGGAAAGTGGGTCTCAAACCCACAACCCCGAGTCTCTTGCTCTACCATCTGAGCTAGCCCAGAGCTTAAACTAATGTGACAATAGGCATTTAGCTACTTTTCAGAAGAACCCGAAAGATCTGTTGAGTTAATAGTAGGAGAAGCCATACTTGTCAAGTAGAAGGTACTCTTGAGTCTTTATAAAACTCTGAGACTGAGACAATTTATTTATTCACTCCATGTACAAGCAAATATCTCAAACATAATTTTGCTTGCATCCCAAGCTAAAACCACTTATAGGTCAGGGCTTCTCTGGCTGTTTCCATATGTATGCTTCCTAATTAACCAATGAATTATTCTTCTTTTCCGATTGCTTTCTTCTAAACATCTGTTTTTCCTTAGATCACTCAACAAGATTGCTCTCTTGTACAGGGTCAGCAAGTAGCAGAGTTGTGTCTCTCAGGACGCAATTCAAGGCTTTGTTTTGTTCTGAAGGCTTGACTGGCTCCCACTTATTCCTTGTTTTCGCTGCTGGAACCAACATTTGGCTTCATTTCTGAAGTTATTAGCAGCTACAAATTGCTAGGACCACAGCCCTCCAGATGTTGATAGACTCCTACTCTCATCGGTCTTCCCCTGACAAGAAGATGCCACAATGCGAAAAGTGTGCAAGCTGACTATCTGTTGCACAACCGATAGACGAAAGAAGCTGACAGCCCTATTTTGAAACCTTGAACTGCCTCTCCAGGCATTAAACTTACGTTTTTTAAAATGTCCATCACACATTGCAGTACATAGGAATAATAGCCAAAGTGCAACCGATGTGCAAAACATTTGAACAATATTTAACAACGAACTAAACCTCTGACTGCTGCTCTTTATGTAGCCAAAACACCATCCCTATATAAGAAAGAGGGATTAGTAGACTCAAGGAAATTTAATGTTTGCAGAAGTACGAAAACAATTTTGGGGAAACAGTTGTGGGTGGGTGGATAGCGACTGAGCATGCTCAGTGAGCACAGAATGGTGGAGGCAAGAAAACAAAGGGGAAGCAATGGAATGGAATATCCTGAAAAAGGGCTGGCTGGCATTGTTAATGGGAAAACTCCATTCTGCAATGTTTTGTCGTGGGTCCAGCTTGTCCTTTCTGTTACTCTTTCTATTGTCACACTTATACTTGTTCTCTCAGGCTTGCGGAGATCAGCAAGAGGTGAACAACATATTAATACTCTCTGTGAAATTGTGGAAATATTTCCCTAAATATTCACTTCATTGAAATAATATTTTTTTGAAAAAAGTGTCTAGATGGAACTCCCAAATGGTGAAGAGGTGTCCACTGAAACATGGTCGCAGGCTACAATAATAGCTGTGAAATGTATCCCATTTCCCATAAGAACTGCTTCGAGTTGGCCAGGCTCCTGGCCTTGAACAACTGCGAGGCGTACAAAATTCAACAGGGGAGCCAATTCCTGGCACTCAGAGGCAGTGACAGAGCAAGCTCCACTAGCCTGCTATACAGCTATTAAAAGAAACAGGAGCCGAGCCAGAAATTTAAGTCCACAACCCTAACCAGGACAGCATACGTTTCTTCAGCCATCAATACACTGCTGATTTTCCGGAGAATGCAGCCTCTTCTCGTTCCCCCTTTCCCTAATATCAGTGGATGGTGTTCTCCCTGCTACCCAGACACTGAAAGATGGCGGCTGCAAATTTCATGTGAGGGAATCAATAACTTTCACCACCAACCCCCTCTCCCCAGTTATTTCTCCAGCTGCTTTGTGAAAGAAAAACAGCTGGGGGGGGGAGCTCGAAGCATTATTTTGAACAGAAAACAACCGGTGACAAAATGGCTCGACAGCCTTGCCACGTGCGATACCTCACTCAAATGTGGCTGGTTTTGATTCATTTATTTATTATCTTAAAAGACAACCAAAGAAAGTGAAGCTTCATCCTAAGCTGCATGAATACATTTCTGAAATACAAAACATGCCCTATGCTGAATGCTCAAGACACAGTACACGTATTTTTCCCCTTCTCCCGAGTTAAAAGCTGTCAAGAATGCTTCCTATTTGTACCTTTCACATTTTATCTGTATAAAACGACAGGATCTCTTTTGTATCGCAGCATAAATGCATACACACAGCTCTCTACACATAGAAGGTTAATCATAATAAAGCCGGTGGAGTGTGTGTGTGTGTGTGTGTGTGTGTGTGTGTGTGTGTGTTTTGTCCAGGCTGAGTAAGTGGGTATTTCTTTGGTAGCATTCCAAACATTAAATTGTGCACACATTCCGAGGAAGTGGTTGAGATGCCCATTCTGCCCGAAAACACTGAGAAAAGAATTCTTGTTTCCTCTTCCTCAGAAAGGGGGTGGGGAAGAAACAATGGCCTTGCAGAGTCCAATCTTTAAAGATTTCTGATGAGATTTATATGGCAGAAAGAGCTCTCAGAGGCAAATCAATATAACTAAGTACAGTGCTCGGTTACAATCATAGACGCTGATCAAGAAAAGTGGCTGCGTCTTAACGGGCCTGTCATTTTCTTTTATCGTTGCGCAGAGTTGCCAGGGCATTGAACGTGACATTGAAAACGATACGCACCGAGCAGCAGAAGTCGAGAAGGATTGAGCCACCGGTTAGGAAAGGGAGAGTTTTCTAATTGGACTAAGGTCCAGAGATTGGGTAACTCCAGATGAGATGAACGAGGAATCCTGATATGTTTCAGGGCACCACCGTGCATTAAGGGCAAAACACAAAAGCCCCAATCCCAGATTTTTATCCCAACACAGATGCACATGTTTCGAGTTATGCTTGCAAGGGAGAATCAGCCAGTGGAAGAGGGTGCTTAATCTGACCTTTACTCAGCAATTGTTCCTTGCAAATTGCCTCAGATGATTGATTGATTGATTGATTGATTGATTGACTGACTGAATGAATGAATTTATATACCGCCCTATACCCGGAGGTCTCAGGGCGGTTCACAGAAAAAATCAACATAAAAACCACAATATGTACAATCAGAATAAAAACAACCACCCAATAACACACACCCAAAAGAGACACATTTCAAAAGGGCATAGGATGTCAATCAGATCAACCAAAGGCCTGGTTAAAAAGGAACGTTTTTTTGCCTGGTGCCTAAAGGTGTATAATGAAGGCGCCAGGCAAACTTCCCTGGGGAGAGCATTCCACAAACAGGGAGCCACTTCAGAGAAGGCCTGTTTTCATGTTGCCACCCTCCAGACCTCTCAAGGAGGAGGCACATGAAGAAGGGCCACAGAAGATGATCTCAGGGTCCGGGTTGGTTCATATGGAAAGAGGCTGTCCTTGAGGTATTGCGGTCCTGGACCGTTTAGAGGTTGATAGGTCAAAATCAGCACTTTGAATTGGGCCCGGAAACTAATGGGTAGCCAGTGCAATTGGACCACATTTTAATTGCTTTTTCTCCCCTCAGCTGGTCTCTGAACCAAGAAGCAAGCCTGGATGAGAGGGGAGGTGGAACAAATCAAATCAAATCATTCTTTATTACGGTCAAAGACCAGCTCTAGGTGGAACAAAGAAGAAAAGAGCAATGGAGGAACTTAAAAGCCCTTTCTGCCAGCTCTCCTCCTTTCTTGTCTCTGCATTTGTATTGCTTTCATCTTCAAATGTGGCCTTAGACTCGTGTTTGCTAAGAGAAACATGCAGTTCTGCCTTAGACTAATGCCCTTTGAGCTTGTTTCTCATTTCACAGTAATAACCAAATTGTAGTACAGGTAGCTCTCTTCTTACACAGGGGTTACCAGTGATGGACCTTCGGGTCTCAAGTTTGAACAGCACCCTCTGCAATGCCAAAATTTAGTGCCCTGACTGCCTCTTGCCTTCCATTCTACATCATACTTGCAGCAACCCGAGGCTCCGCACCCAGTGTGACCGAACTGGTCACGTTCCCCTAATTCAGTCTCTGGGGTTACATTCCTGGCTATTGCACAGGTAAACAAAACTGTGTAAATCCAGAACCGTAGAAAAATTCAGCAAATCACTCCAATGACTCTCCAATCTCCTCTGCGTTTCTCTCCGGCCTACTCTTATCCTTCTCTGACCGCCTCCAAAACATTCAGCAACCTCCTCCACTCTCTCGCCACATTCCACCAACTCTCCAACCACACTCTCCCAATGGCTAATAGGATTGTCAAGCTTTTCTCTCCCATCTGCTTCCCCTTACCTCCCGCTCTCTGCATTTATTAAC
This sequence comes from Lacerta agilis, assembly GCF_009819535.1. NCBI lineage: Eukaryota > Metazoa > Chordata > Lepidosauria > Squamata > Lacertidae > Lacerta > Lacerta agilis. The sequence goes on from NC_046318.1 coordinate 19,708,520, forward strand.
TTATTTTTCAACAATCCACATAAATCTTCAATCGCATGTGAAGTCCGCATAAGACGAGGTCTACCTGTTGTCAGGGACTGGGCAGAGGAGGAATGGTGGAGACCGCCTCCCCATCCTGACCCTTCCAGGGAGGAGGAAGCGGAAGACAGTATAGATCTACAGCAGGGGCTTGAGGGAGGTCGCAGCTCAGAGGAAAAGTTGGGAAATCATGGGTGAGCCAGAGCAACACTAGGCTGACACATTGTCATTAGAAAGCATTCCAGACCCTCCATCTCCCAGAACCTGGCGAGCCTTAAAAATAGGAGAGCAAAGAGCTCAAAGACAGAGGGAACTTAGCAGCACACACGGAGATGATGATGACGACAATGATGATGATGATGACGACGACGAATGAGGAAGTGGGAGAGACGGGGTGTGGAGATTCACTTCGGACAATGGCATTATCCAAGAGGCTGGGTTCTATAGCCTCTGTCTGTAAAGATTGAAATAAAAAGGCGGTAAGAAACTTTCCCTTGTCTTTATACTTTCCTGGGCAACCAGCTGGGAGCAGCTGACAGCATCCTAACACCTGTACATGGAAGCATCCCTTGTAACAATAAGCAGCAGGTCACAAGCCTACCAGCTTCCTATGTGTTTCCTATGTCAGGCCATTGGTTTAACCAGCTCAGTATTGTCTAGGTTGATTGGCTGGCAATGACTTTCCAGGGTTTCAATTAGGGGACATTCCAAGGTCCACCAGGAGATGTCAGGGATTTGGACCAATTGGTCTCTTATCATGCAGAACTATTCCTTGTCCAACACAGTCTGTTCCTTAACCAATGTTAAAAATGGGTAACATGAAACTACTCTCCAGTTCTGACCAAGTATACAAATCCCCTACAACACACCAGAGGGAGCAGAGAAAGGAGTGGCTGGGAGAAATACAACAACTATGGTGAAATAAGCTAATATGTCAAAGCTGCCATCCTGGTCCTAGGGTACATGTTCATGGGAATATTATGCATGGATAGAAATAATGTATCACAAGAGGAAAAAGTCGGAGAGCTAAAAAGTTTTGTAATATGAAAAAGGGAAGAGTCACGAGGGATATGATCATAGCTCGGAAACATCTTCAAGGTAACATTATAAAGGAAGGAAGGAAAATTATTCAAAATCTCAGAGCAGGAAGCAACAAGGAGCAAAGGCTTTGAAGCGAAGGAAGGAAAGGTTTAGGCTAAACAGAAGCATAAAGCTAAGAATAATTAGAAGACTGGAACAGATTCAGAGGCAGCAGAGGCACAATTAAATCAAATATCAACAAATGCAGGCTCATTAGCTGGATGCTCATGGGAAAGATGGAATGAATAGACCTATAAAATTCAGATGTTCTGACAGCTCTCCAGTGGTTGACTTATCCATAAGTCTTGCTTCACCTGAGACATTTCAGGGGGGAAGCATTTAGTGTGCTTCCAAACTAGTAGTGCTAGCATTGGGATCAGCAACGGTGAGCTGAACCCAGCCTTCAGCATTTCCTCACCTTCTGCCAGCATAACTCATGGTCCCCAAAACCTCTCCATCCTTCAGCGAACACCAACCCAGTGCCTACTGGTGTTGTGATGCCCATGAAGGACTTCATTGACAGCCCTGAGCAGAATCTGAACTTTCATTTTCAAAAAAGGAAAGTCTCCAGCCCTCCTAGAATGAAAGTTATTAATCAAAATATGCAGGTATCTTTCGAAGCGATTTTGGCTACAGTGTTTGTAGCCAATGAGTGAAATCAGAGCTGTGACTGATGAGTTGTTTCGACACCAGGCAATAGGAATCCCTGGGGTCTTAGAGAGCTACTGTTTCCCCCTCCCTCCTAGTGCATTTTTCTTTATTTTCTAATCCTTACAATCTCCTTAATTTGCTCTTCCTTTCCTCCTAGCAACCAGTATGCATCTTTTCTTTGGTGGATTCATTTGAGATCAGGTAGTCCCTAGAAGTTGTTTTCATAAATACTACTACCCCCATGTAGTAGTGGCCAAGACATATGGGATCAAGCAATGGAGGTTCCTGGGGAAATAATTCTGCCTAAGCCCCAGCTGCTGCTCATGCTGAGGAGACAAAGGGTTCAAGAGCATATGGCCTGTTTTTCAACTCATAAGCCTGTTGGCAGAACCAATAATGCCACTGGCCTTTCATACCAGAGAGCCAGTGTGGTGTAGTGGTTAAGAGTGGCAGACTCGTAATCTGGGGAACCGGGTTCGCGTCCCCGCTCCTCCACATGCAGCTGCTGGGTGACCTTGGGCTAGTCACACTTCTTTGAAGTCTCTCAGCCCCACTCACCTCACAGAGTGTTTGTTGTGGGGGAGGAAGGGAAAGGAGAATGTTAGCCACTTTGAGACTCCTTAGGGTAGTGATAAAGCGGGATATCAAATCCAAACTCTTCATGCCTTTGTTTAATTCAAAATATGTCCCCTACCAACCAGGGTCTTTGCATAAGGCCTCCCCCCCCCAGTGGTTTCACCCAGATTTAATAGATGAGATGGCCAGTGCCAGTCCAAAACATTTTGCTGCCTGAGGCAAACCAGCTGTCTCCCACCGTTCCACATACAAATGGCAAATTGGATGGCAAATTTCAACACTTGTGAGGGGATAGCAGGGGTGCGGTCACAATCTCCCCCACCTGCATGCTTTCATTATATCCGGTTATATCATATAAGGGGAGTCACACCCTCCTGGTGTTGCTTTATACCTCTCTGTATACGTTATCAACAAGAACCAGCACTCAGTTTGATAATGTCTGGTCAAGTAGCAACCTCGGATGCCATTATTTGGGGGCCCAACTTTTCTCCTTTTACTACCATTAGAAAACAAGCTCTTTATCTTCTGGGCAGGAATCTCTCTTGAGTTTCGTGCATTTTATGTGCCAAGTTGAAACCAGTAGCTCCAGAGACTTATACATATACCGTATAGGTAAGCTGTTTACAGAGTCTATTTTCAGGTTTGCTAATCCCGTCAGAATTTTACTGACCAGACTAGAATTTGATCCTTCTAGAAAACTGCCAGAGCAGTCACATGTGAGCCAGAAAAAGATGGTATTCTGTTTTCAATAAGATGCATTAAAAAGGTTGGCCCTGTTTACAGAAGAAATGCTCTGTCCTTTTCACACACACTCTCCCTCTATATTTAAGATACTCCCTGTCGGAAGGGAATGATGCTGGATAAACAGAATTAGGTTGCCCTTTGGTGGGGGATGGGCCACATCTGCTTTACCTGTAGCAGGTTCCAAATTCAATCCCCAGCATCTCCAGGTAAGGCCCACCTGAAACCTTGGAGAGCATCTTCCAACCAGTGGGTCTGATTCTGTATAAGGCAGCTTCTTATATCATCAAACAACAAAAAACCACGTTTAGCTCAGGGGAAAGGCCTTCACATGTTTTCAGAAGCATTCATTCGGGGGCCTTCTTAGTCCGCTTCCTCACGGTTTGTTATCACGAGTGGCATCTTGTTTGAAGCTTTTAGAACATGGAGGCAGAAACCGAGCCCCACCAGGTATTGTTGGATTTCAGCTCCGATCAGCTCCAGCCAGCACCGTGAGTGCTCAGGGATGATGGGAGTTCTGGTTCATCGACATCTGGATGAATGCAGGATCCCACCCCGGGTTTACATCCCACAAAGAGAAAAATGATCGAAACGCAACCGCAAGTCCGAGAAACGAGGCTTTCAAACAAAGTTTATACATTGTTTTCTAACCTACCGCTGAATGGCGGGAAGCCTTTGGACTCTCCATAACACACCTTGTCAATCAAGCGATAAAGGGCAGTTGGGTAAATGAGATAAAGGGCAGTTTGGCCATCAAAGGCATCTCTCTCCAGATCTGAACCCGAGGAAAAAATTCTGCTCAACTTGCTAAGCAGCACATCCCCGAAGACCAAAGATCCTAGCCTTACCACAAGCCAGTATATTTGCTACAAAGGTCAGCACCATTAAATAAAATACACAAAGCAATCACAAAAGACAAGGTTACCCAGGAGGTGAAGAATGCTTGTAAATACCTGTTTGGACCTTTCTCTGCCCTCCTCCCCTCCACCTTCAGGTATATCTGTGTTTTGTATAAAAACAAACAAACACACAAAAACAAATAGGTAGGAATATTACAACCAAGCAGTGGGAATTTTTCTTTAAGGGGTGGCATATACTGGTAATATATTCTTCAGTTAATCCATGGAGGAGGCAGATCCTATTACTGCAGTGGCTCATTACCGTGAACTTAGATCAGGGTTTCCCAAACTTGGGTCTCCATTTGTTTTGGGACTACAACTCCCATCACCCTTAGCAAGCAGGACCAGTGGTCAGAGTCAGTAATAGTATCTGCCTCCTCCATGCATTAAAGTGTGGGTGACAGATGTGCCCTCTTTATAAAGCATGTCAAACCATAATTGGTCTGAATTTTGTATACGAGGCAGATGCATTTGCTTTAAAGGTCAAAAATGATTTTACAATAATTGAATATATTAGCTTTGCACATTGACTCCCAATATAACAAGCTGTTAAGTTTCATCATCTTTTACTAATGACCAGCAAAAAAAAGAAAAAGAAAAAAAGATTGGTTTTATTTAGCTTATCGCTTATTTTCCCCTGTTTTACCTAATATTCAATCCCAGTGTGTTTTACAACAAGCCATAATTATATGGAGCAAGTGGGCTATAACGGCATTTACAGCAGACCAGAAAAAAAGGTATTTTCTTTTTTTATTACTAATGAGAAACTAGTTTTATACGCCACATCTATTGACAAATGAGTCTAAGAGTGGCCTCACTTCAATAATTCCAGTAACATTGTTGACGTTTCCCTCACCCCATTTTTTTGGAAACAATGAACTTCCACAAATCTGTATTTTAACAAAACAAAAACAAAAAAACTCAAGCAGGATACAAACATTCCACCCAAAATGTCCCCAATAGAACTGTCCTCTGTGATTCCACAGCCACCACAGACTATATATTATATAACCATATATTAGGGGGAGTTTTAAACCATCATCATCACCATCACCATCTTGGAACCACCAGAGTTCTTTGGCTATAGCTTACAGTCCACACACACTTTAAAAACAGGTAGTAATCAAATCTTAAAGGAGGGAGGGGATGCGGTAACACAGGAGATAATAAAAATCCAAAACTCTTACGTCTCCAAGGCAGACTTCCCCAACCAGGTACCCTCCAAATATTGTTCGACTACAGCACCTCTCATTTGTAGCCATTGGCCACGCTGTTTGGGGCTGATGGGACCTGGAGTGCAACAACAACAACAACAACAACAACAACAACAACAACAAATTTATTTGTACCCCGCCCATCTGACTGGGTTGCCCCAGCTACTCTGGGCAGCTTCCAACATATTTAAAGGTAAAGGGACTCCTGACCATTAGGTCCAGTCGTGTCCGACTCAGGGGTGGCGGCGCTCATCTTGCGTTACTGGTCGAGGGAGCCGACGTATAGCTTCCGGGTCATGTGGCCAGCATGACTAAGCCGCTTCTGGTGAACCAGAGCAGCGCACGGAAATGCCGTTTACCTTCCCGCTGGAGCGTTAGGCCTACCTATTTATCTACTTGCACTTTGTGCTTTCAAACTGCTAGGTTGGCAGGAGCTGGGACCGAGCAACGGGAGCTCACCCCGTCGCGGGGATTCGAACCGCCGACCTTCTGATCAGCAAGCCCTAGGCTCTGTGGTTTAACCCACAGCGCCACCCGCGTCCCATATTTAAAACATATTTAAACATATTTAAAAACGTAATAAAACATTAAACCTTAAAAAGCTTCCCTTCCCTACAGAGTGCATCCTGTCGGCTATTGCTACCCGAGGGACACTTCACAAGACCTTTTGATTGGATGAATATTGGGGTGATGAAGGGACAAGGTTGACATATTATTATTCTTCCACTCCAACAATGGCAGAGCAAACACACACACACACACATCCCGCCATTCGTCACTCCCAGGCATGTGTATATACCAGTGGTTTTCAGCCAGTGTGCCGTGGCACCCTCGGGTGCCTTGAAGGATGGTCTGGGGTGCCGCGGGCAACACTGGCCTCCGTCCTTCTTTCCTTCTCTCCCTCCTCTGATGCCCTCTTGCATCTTTGCCTCCCAAAGGCTTGCACAACTGTTTATTGCAGCAGCCCCGGGTACAAGCTCCGCAGGCAAATGGTGCCTTTGGGACTGGCATGGGGGTGCTGGTTGCCAGGAGTTGAGGTGGCCTCACAGGCGAGGGAGCCCAGCCAACCAGTTTGCCAGCCCTTGCTAATGGACAAGCCCCAAACCCCTGTGGGGCAGTACGAGGAGACACCTCTCTTTTTTGGGGGGGCAGCAGCAGTGGCTGCCCAGTGGACTCCCAAGGAGAGGAGAGGAGACTGAGGGGACAGTCCACAAGGGAGGGTGTTCAAAAAAGGATAAGGGGCTGACAGCTCTGCAGGCAAGGGGTAACGTAACCGGACTTCTGAGCCCCACAGGGGGGCCGCAGAAAGAGTGTAATTAGTTAAGGGAGCCGAGGACTCGGAAAGGTTGAAAACCTCTAGTATGTAGGGTTGCAGGCTGTATTAGTTTACATTAATACAGAATTAAAATAACACCCCCCCCCAATAATTATGACAAAACCCAAGGTTCACGATAAAAATGGAAAATCTTTATCAACCCAAATACAGATGGCTGATAAGGCAATTTTGGCTGACCTGTCCAATGGAGTCACCAAGACTCCTTATCTTCCAGAATTTTAATTGGCTTTTCCAGAAACTCTGTAATTGGATATTGAATAACATTAGCATTTTTAATATCCGTTGACTTCGAAATGGCTTTTTGTGCTGGCTTATATTCCTATACAAACTTTGTTATGACAAGCCGAGTTATAGTCGTGGCTGATGTAATCAATGGAGCACTGGCATTGGAGAATTTATTTTCTGTCCCACCTGGAGCCAAGGACTGGCACACATTATTCCCACTCCGGAAGCGAAGAGAGATGACATTGCTAATCTTCCAACAACTACACCAAGATGTATTCTCCCTCCTCCTTGCTGCAGAATTTGAAGCTTAACCCTTACGTGTCTTCCTCCTTGTAAACAGCAATGGATGGCAATTTCAACGAACGAACGAACCAACGATCACAGGGAGATGGCATCTGAAAATATATGAGCTTATTTTAACTTGCATACAGAAAAGCCTTCAGACATCGGAGAGATGGTTTAATGAGCAGTTCGGCTGGTGGATAAAGGATACTGGGATGAATCTGTGACAAGAGGAGAGAGATCTCACCCCCCCCCCCCGTGCCATCTACCATATTGTTATGGTAATTTCTCTCTTTTTTAATGGTAACAAAAGTCACAGCCTTACCTTGCAGACAGCCACTGAGCAAATCAAAGGGGGAACGATCCACCTGAGTAGCAGCAGCAGCAACAAAGCGTAAGGCATTCAGATTGGTTTGATGCTGTCTCAAAGAGAGAGAAAATGCTTTCAAAGAAAGGGACATGGGACTAAATAAGAATGGTAATCTCATCCTAGGGTGCGAGTCATCAAATTGAAGCCAGCTGATGCCCTGGTATGGGGTCATGGGTGGCAGTGCAGACTGACACAATCGGGTGAATGGAGTTGTTGCCATCTGTCTTGGGAGACAATGGAGGAATGAGCCTTTTGGGGGGAGAAGTCAAACCGCTGTGTTAGCAGGGCAGAGTGTATGGAGGCCCTGGGCTGCCCAGATGATAAGACCCTTCTCTCGGGCTCGCTGATGTGGTCCAAAGTAAATCAGAGCAGTATGTTTCTTCTTCTTGGCGATCACGCGTAGCCGAGTAAGATTGACTTCCATGAACATGCTCTTAACATGTATCTGAAGAAGTGTGCATGCACACGAAAGCTCATACCAAGAACAAACTTAGTTGGTCTCTAAGGTGCTACTTGAAGGAATTTTTTATTTTATTTTGTTTATGCTTTTAACAGTGAGTCCGTAAGTGACTGTGGAGGCAAATTCTGGATCCACATGTCCTTCCACAGTGGGGGCATCAGTTTCCGGGTGGGAATTGATCAAGGTGAGGGTTTGCCAAACGTGCCTTCCTCTTAGCAGATTTCTCCCTTTCGTCCTGAGTTTAAGCATCTTCAAAGTCCATGACACCTTTGGTAAAGGCTGTTCTCCAATTGGAGTGCTCACAGGCCAGTGTCTCCCAGTTGTCGGTGTTTATACAGTCATACCTTGGATCCTGAATGCCTTGGTACTTGGACGTTTTGGCTCCTGAACGCCGCAAACCTGGAAGTGAGTGTTCCAGTTTCTGAACGTTATTTGGAACCTGAACGTCTGATGAGGCTTCCATGGCTTCTGATTGGCTGCCAGAGTTTCCTGTAGCCAATCAGAAGCCGTACTTGGGTTTCTGAACGTTTTGGAAGTCGAACGGACATCTGGAAGGATTCCGTTTGACTTCCAAGGTATGACTGTACTACATTTTTTTTTTTTTTTTAAGATTTGCCTTTAAACCTCTTTTGTTGACCACCAGCATTATGCTTTCCATTTTTAAGTTTGGAATAGAGTAGTTGCTTTGGAAGGCAATAAACAGGCATCTGAACAACATGACCAGTCCAGCAAAGTTGATGTTGAAGAATCAATTCTTCGACACTGGTGATCTATGCTTCTTCCAGTACACTCGGATTAGTTTGCCTAACTTTCCAAGTGATACGTAATTTTTTTTGGAGATTCTGTTGATGGAATCTTTCGAGGAGTTGGAGATGGCGTTTATAAGTGGATCGGAGCAATATGTTTGGCACCAGCTTGGCTGCAGGAGTTGCCAGAAGGAGGCATACAAGGTGCCATCCAACCATCTTAAGGACCCCACTTTGGGTTTGTGTAGGGTTTACTCTACTGAAGATGTCCCACAAGGCCCTGGAGGTTTAGGAACAGAGATGTCCTTCTCCTAGGTGGGATACCTTCCCAGGTCGACGAGCCTCATCTGCCTATGAATTGAGTACTGCCCCATCAACGTCATTTCCCCCCCAGACAACCTCTACCTGTGTGCCTCCTTACAACCTCTTCTTCCCCAGCCAGGATTGGACAAAACTAGAATCAGTTGCCTCTGCCTGTCATGGGCTCCACCTACTGCTGGTCTCTTGGCATTCTGCCCTTCTAGTCCCAATAGGTACCACCCACCACCGCCTGTCTGACAATTGAGGGACAAAACGATTGGGTGCAGAGGGAAGTAGAAGCTAAAGCAATGGGGCTTGCCAGACGGCTAGGAGGTGACAACCTGAACCTACCCTCCCAAAGGAGCCCTTCAGAAACCTGGCAGCTGATCTGGGTTCTACAGGTTGAGTCAGCCTCCCTTTCCACATCAGAACAAACAACAACAGTTCAAGCAAACTGGTCTTTCTCCAGTATTTTTATCTGTTTTATCTGTATTTTTAGTCGCAATGGCCTGTTGGCTATGTGAATAAAGTTTGATTTGATTTGATACATTCAAATCAACAGTTCAAGCAAGAATTATTTGCAGCACCTGGAAAACAATATTTTGATATTTGAATAAAGCGTGCAATTTTAGCTAGTGAGGCGGCAAAAAATGTTCACGGCATTTGTATTAGCCTACGTTAAGTTCGGCTTGGCACATCCATTTGCTAAATCTTGCCTTTACTGTGGATAGATATAGCTTAGCCATGGTGAGCCAAATTCTAGTAACATGGAAACATGGACTACTGTATTTTGTTAGACGTGGGGCTGCCTTGGGAGGCTGCCTGGAAACGATAGTTAGTACCAAATGTAAACTGCAGAGATACAAAGGCCAGATGCTAGGATCATACTTTGCTGATCCTTTAAGAGTTGCACCAGCTTCCAATCTGTTTCTGCACCTAGAATCATAGAATTGTATCATCGGAAGGGATCCCTACAACCCCCTACAATCTCAACATGCAGTCCCCAATCCAATTTGAAACCATACTTAACTTTACAAATGTGATGGCAGCACTTCAGAGTACAGTACTGGGGTTTATCTTTCAAGACCTACATGGCTTAGGAACTAGGGACTTACAGGAACACTTGCCGTAGCAACAATCAGCCTGTCCATTGAGATAATCGTTGGAGGTCTTCCTTCAGGCACTGCTTATTATGAAACAGGGAAAATTAAAAGATAAATGCGGACAAATGTCACTTATGATGTAGATTAAACATATACCAACAGTGTCTCTTTCCTTAATACGACGCTAAAAAGGAATTTTATGACTTTATCAGTGGCGTTTTGTGATAAATATTGAGATATTTCCACAGTAATAATGGTGTTATTAATGAGATTTATATGGAAGACAGACTTCTTTGATGTAATTATGAAAAGTCATCTTTTGCATTTGAATTATTCATTGAAATCAGATAAGTGGCTTAACTACACATATTATTTCTAATAAATCTTCAGGTTGTGACCAATAGTGTGGCACTTTGCTTATGGAAATGTCGTCTTAGGAAGCTCACCCAGTGCCTACATCAATGTCTTTTCAGCGCAAGGTAAAGACTTTTATTTTTTAAAGACTTTTACCAGCTTAAAGGTTTTATCACCCAATTTTTATCGCTGCTTTTATCCTGCTGTTTTAAATTTAATTTGCTTATGTTTTATTGTATTTTTATTGTTTTCGTTTTTATCAACACCCCATATAATGCGATACTCAAGGGTAAAATAAAAATCTGATAATTTAATAAGCAAAACACGCATTTGGCTGGTACTACTTGAAACTGCAGGGAAAGGCTCCTGAATGAAAACACATTGCGTGGCCAGGCGAAGTCCCCCCGAACCCCGGGGCAGCCCCTGAGGGAAATAACAACTCATGACAACGTTGTATGGGATTAAATTGGCCACAACTTTATTAATATTTCAGATGTAGGAAGACCTTGGCTCAGGCATTGGGCGTTTATCCTTCCCAGCCCCCCAGCCGGGGTTCTGGGTACCTTCAGGGTTATCCAGCATGATTGGGAAGTGGGCTAGTCTGGAGAACATATGTTCAAGCAGATAGCCCACCCCCCTATGTTCGCTGCCGCTGGAAGGGGAGGGCAGTGACGACCCTGGGCGTTTGGTCAATGCCTCCCCCTGAGACCCCTTTAACGGGAACCCTGTTATCACCACCGCAATGGGGGCGGGGGTCACCGCCCCACGCCCCCCCAATCCTGTAAATGACTAAAGGATTCCGCCCAAGGCCTGCAACCACCAAAGTTGTGACGAATTGCTACGGGAAAGGCAAAACCTGCCAATGCAGGGAAATTCCTTTCCGGCCCTTTAACAGCGACCTTGTCATAGCAGCGCCTGCGTGCCTGTGTGGCTGTGGGAAAAGGTGGTTAAACCTGCAAAGTAAACGTCAATTGAGGGAGTGGAGGGTGGGGAAGCTCTGAATCCAAACGGTCGGTCGCTTCCCAGGTATGACTCAATACTGCATAATCCCTCCTTCTACCTGGCCAATCCCCCTGGCAACACCTCCCCAGCTGGGATTGGGCAGCTGCTAGAGTAGGTGGAGTCCACAGGTATCCCAACCTGGGGAAGGCAAGCCAGACCAACTACCAGGAGCTGCCACGGTGATCCAATGGGTCTCCTCGCGACCTTGCAACATGCGCACCCCATTTTATGTGGGGAACGCTCATTAGACAGCAGCGCTTAGCTGAGTAATTGTTAAGATTAACCAATTTAAAAATGTTCAAGTAATGAAAAAAGGGCCCCTGATTAATCAGGAAGATTATTGTGGAGTGTTGTTTTTTTTTAAAAAAAAATTAAATTAAATTAAAATTTATTTAACTGGATTGCAGTCCAGATTAAAAACGAAACAAAACCCTTACCTGTTCTGTTTGTGCTGTTGTTTTTGTGCGCACACTGAAGAGCAGTCAACCACGTGAGCTGCCACCTGGAGTCAGGAGCGATTCTGCCCATTTTTCATCTACCATTTGAGCACCACATCTGGTTCTCAAGCGCCATTTTAAGTTCAGTTAAAAGTTCAGAGTGCGTACTGAATGAGTGGATTTCGCCATACTTCATGCAGCAGTAAAGAAGTGCATTCGGCAGAACGTCACCGCAGCTGATGCTCTCCTCCTGTCCTTGATTTCCAGGTATTAACTGATGCTTCTCCCTCTCCCGTACGCACAACAGGTATTGGAGGTCAAGGCTAGCTGCTGCCATAGTGCGGTGGTGCACAACCTCTTCCCGGAAAAGACCGGGGCGCCGTAGTGCTGTGTTCGGTTTGAGTAAGTTAGTAAGTTTGAGTAAGTTTGCGTAAGTTAGTAAGTTTGCGTAAGTTAGTATGTTTGCGTAAGTTAGTAAGTTTGCGTGAGTTAGTATGTTTGCGTAAGTTAGTAAATATGCGTAAGTTAGTATGTTTGTGTAAGTTAGTAAGTTTGCGTAAGTTTGAGTATGTTAGTAAGTTTGCGTAAGTTAATAAGTTTTAGTAAGTTAGTAAGTTTGCGTAAGTTAGTAAGTTTGCGTAAGTTAGTAAGTTAGAGTAAGTTTGCGTAAGTTTGCGTAAGTTAGTAAGTTTGAGTAAGTTAGTAACTTTGAGTAAGTTAGTAAGTTTGCGTAAGTTAGTAAGTTTGCGTAAGTTAGTATGTTTGCGTAAGTTAGCGTAGGTTAGTATGTTTGCGTAAGTTAGTAACTTTGAGTAAGTTAGTAAGTTAGTAAGTTTGCGTAAGTTAGTAAGTTTGCGTAAGTTTGCGTAAGTTTGCGTAAGTTAGTAAGTTTGAGTAAGTTAGTAACTTTGCGCAAGTTAGTAAGTTAGAGTAAGTTTGAGTGTTAGTAGGTTTGCGTAAGTTAGTAAGTTTGCGCAAGTTAGTAAGTTTGCGCAAGTTAGTAAGTTTGCGTAAGTTTGCGTAAGTTAGTAACTTTGAGTAAGTTAGTATGTTTGCGTAAGTTAGTAAGTTTGCGTAAGTTAGTAAGTTTGCGTAAGTTAGTAATTTTGAGTAAGTTAGTATGTTTGCGTAAGTTAGTAAGTTTGCGTAAGTTAGTATGTTTGCGTAAGTTAGCGTAGGTTAGTATGTTTGCGTAAGTTAGTAACTTTGAGTAAGTTAGTAAGTTAGTAAGTTTGCGTAAGTTAGTAAGTTTGCGTAAGTTTGCGTAAGTTAGTAAGTTTGAGTAAGTTAGTAACTTTGCGCAAGTTAGTAAGTTAGAGTAAGTTTGAGTGTTAGTAGGTTTGCGTAAGTTAGTAAGTTTGCGCAAGTTAGTAAGTTTGCGCAAGTTAGTAAGTTTGCGTAAGTTTGCGTAAGTTAGTAACTTTGAGTAAGTTAGTATGTTTGCGTAAGTTAGTAAGTTTGCGTAAGTTAGTAAGTTTGCGTAAGTTAGTAATTTTGAGTAAGTTAGTATGTTTGCGTAAGTTAGTAAGTTTGCGTAAGTTAGTAAGTTTGCGTAAGTTTGCGTAAGTTAGTATGTTTACGTAAGTTAGTATGTTTGCGTAAGTTAGTAAGTTTTAGTAAGTTAGTAAGTTTGCGTAAGTTAGTAAGTTTGAGTAAGTTAGTAACTTTGAGTAAGTTAGTAAGTTTGCGTAAGTTAGTAAGTTTGCGTAAGTTAGTATGTTTGCGTAAGTTAGTAAGTTTGCGTAAGTTAGTATGTTTGCGTAAGTTAGTAAGTTTGCGTAAGTTAGTAATTTTGAGTAAGTTAGTATGTTTGCGTAAGTTAGTAAGTTTGCATAAGTTTGCGTAAGTTAGTATGTTTGCGTAAGTTAGTATGTTTGAGTATGTTAGTAAGTTTGCGTAAGTTAGTAAGTTTGTGTAAGTTAGTAACTTTGAGTGACTTTGAGTAAGTTAGTAAGTTTGCGTAAGTTAGTAAGTTTGCGTAAGTTAGTATGTTTGCGTAAGTTAGTGTAGGTTAGTATGTTTGCGTAAGTTAGCAACTTTGAGTAAGTTAGTAAGTTTGAGTAAGTTTGCGTAAGTTAGTAAGTTTGCGTAAGTTAGTAAGTTTGCGTAAGTTAGTAAGTTTGCGTAAGTTAGTAACTTTGAGTAAGTTAGTATGTTTGCGTAAGTTAGTAAGTTTGCGTAAGTTAGGGGTCACGAATAGTCGGACACGACTGAACGACTGAACAACAACAAATTCTCATTTTCTTTTTATTTCAAATAATACCTATTGTGACTGGTTTACTGTTTAAAGAATGGCAAAAAGGGTTTACCTAAGTGTTATGGCAATGGGTCGGCCTTTCCATTATAAGCTTCTCGGTGTCCCCAGATGAGCAAAGGAGTTTCAAACAGTGCTGCCGATAAAGCAGCAGGATTTTTGTTACGTTTTGTGGTCTAAAGACAAATGAGCCAATATAAATTCAGCATACAGAGGTCTGGAGGGTGGCAACACGAGAACGGGCCTTCTCTGCAGTGGCTCCCCGTCTATGGAATGCTCTCCCCAGGGAAGTTCGCCTGGCGCCTTCATTATACACCTTTAGGCGCCAGGCAAAAACGTTCCTTTTTAACTAGGCCTTCGGTTGATTTGATTTACAACCAATGGCCCTTAAAAATATGGGTGTTTTGTGGGGAGGGGAGTTATTGGGTTTTCGTTTTTATTTTTATTATGTATTTTGTGGTTTTATATCTTGATTTTATTCTGTGAACCGCCCTGAGGCCCCAGGATATAGAGCAGTATATAAATTCAATAAGTAATAAAAAATAATACAGGCAGCTGAGCAAAAATTGTGGTTGAATTGTTTGTGCTGGTTTCTTTCTTGCCAATAACCATGGATTAAAAAGCAGGGTTTGCTATCAAAGGATGCGTTTTATGCGCCAAAAAACTTGTTCGCCCAGTTGACGTAAAGAGTTTGGAGCCATAGCTTCCAGTTTTGACGTTAAGTTGCAAACATGGGAGTGCAACATGACTGAAAGAGTTCCAAAACACTGACATACTGGGATAAATCCTAGAAAACCTACTCCCTGCCTTGCAGGCCTGTTTTTTTAACCTAGCCCAGGACTGACTCCAGCTACAAAACCTGAGGCTGCTGAACAGGCTGGGTGGGGTTTCTTGCTGGTTTGTTTTTTGAAAGTGATTTTTATTAAATGTTTTATTAAATTCCAAAAGAACGTGCAATGTATCTTTTCCTTTCCCAGATCACAGTGTCTCTTAGTTGCGTTCAACGTAAGGCAATGTTGTGGCACCTTCATTTTCGATTGCATGATTTATGTGGAAATTATTCCATTTTGCTGTGTATTATTTGAGGTTGTATTTGCAGTTCATTACTACTTTTGTTGTCATTATGCATTTTTTAATGTTGCTAGCCGCCTCAAGCATGGTTTGAACCAGGGCGGCCCACTTTTTCATACCAAGTTGGCAGCAAGAGCACTTCAATATGGAACTCGCGGGCCGCACCCTGCCTTGCAGCGTGTGGGGAGGAGAAGCAAGACTAAACTTTGAATACCTAAGGGACCGCCTCTCCTGGTATGTCCCGGGTAGGACCTTAAGGTCCTCAAATAATAACTTTTTGGAGGTCCCGAGCCACAAGGATGCTAGGTTGGCTTCAACTAGGGCCAGGGCCTTCTCAGTACTGGCCCCGACTTGGTGGAACAGTCTGGCACAAGAGACCAGGGCCCTGCGGGATTTGGCATCTTTCCGCAGGGCCTTCAAGACAGAGCTGTTCCGCCTGGCCTTTGGGTTGGTTTCAGTTTAACCCTGATGT
The DNA here is from genome assembly GCF_009819535.1 of Lacerta agilis. NCBI lineage: Eukaryota > Metazoa > Chordata > Lepidosauria > Squamata > Lacertidae > Lacerta > Lacerta agilis. The sequence continues at coordinate 19,724,111 of NC_046318.1, forward strand.
TTCATTCTTTTGGTGGGATTGGTGGGCTATTTAAAAATTAAATTAAATTTTAAATTGTATTTTAATCTGTATTATAATAAATTGTTTTATGTTGTTGTTGTGATTTTATTGGTGTTAGCTGCCCTGAGCCCGGTTTGGTGGGGAAGGGTGGGGAATAAATAAATAAAATAATAATAATAATAATAATAATAATAATAATAATAATAATTATTATTCCTCTGGATAAGCCAGATAAGCAAGGCACCAGGCTTTGGGAAGAAGGTGCAAGACTCAGGCCTAGAGTCCCTTCACATCCTTCCTCAACCTGGGAAAGTGCTAACTAGGTTTTGGGAAGGCGGAGGGAGGACTCTAGGACCCTGCCAGAGCCCTCACCCCTTCTTCTCCAAACCCAGTGATTACCTGGCTTTGGGAAGGCAGTATGAGGGCTGGGGGGGGGGGAATGTTGCCAAGGGCCAGTGGAAAAGGCCTTGAGGGCCACCTGCAGCCCTTGGGCTGAGCGTTGGACCACTCTGGTTTGAACTATGGAAAGGCGGCATACATACAAATAGAATTACAGTCGTACCTTGGATCCCGAATGCCTTGGTACTTGGGACGTTTTGGATCCCGAATGAAGCAAACCTGGAAGTGAAGTGTTCCGGTTTGTGAACTATTTTTGGAACCTGAACGTCCGATGGGACTTCCGACTGGCTGCAGGAGCCTCCTGCAGCCAATCAGAAGCCGCGCTTTGTTTTCTGAATGTTTTGGAAGTAAAACGGACTTCCGGAACGGAATCCCTTCAACTTTCAAGGTACGACTGTATGTATATATGTACGTATGTACTGATTGTGGAAACACCTTAAAGAAAATACAGGACAGGGGATGCACAATCTGCACACTGTGCACATTATAAGAAACTCTTCTTTTTCAGATTTCGCTTACGGATGACACTGTTTATGGAAACCAGCGTTTTGGTTCATCTCTTGTGAATGATGCTGAGATTTCCCTCATTTATCCTTCTGTCAGGTGCTGTACCGAGGAAACATTTCTGAGCTAGATCATCTCATCTCCCTGGATCCAACCCCAGCACAGATTAACCCACGTCTTTCCAGCGGTAGCACAACCCAGGCAGAGATCAAGGCGAGATGGAGGAAAAAGCATCTCATTTCTGCCTTGTTATTTCCCATGATTAAAGACTACGACGAACACAAAGCTTTTCCGGAGACGGTTACCCGTTTTGAAATAAAACACTTTATTATTCCGCAAACTCGAGATGGAAAATAAAAGCAAAATTCCTCAGAATGAATGTTAAAAGAAATTGTTTCGTTAAGCCTCGTGAATAAAACTTTACTAGCTAAAAATGGAATAAAACATATTCTTCTTCTTCTTTTATATAAAAAAGTAACAATTAACATTAAACATGATTTAATGAGCAGACTTCGTTCATCCTTGACGCGAAACTAGGCTACGTCTCCACAGGCCTACATCAAAGTTATTAAGCAGGCAAATCCACCATTTGCTTCCATGGCCTGTACTTATTTCCGGATGTCGTCCGCTTCCTCCAGCTCTCTTTCCTGATGCTCTCTTTCCCACCTCATTTCTTTAAGCTCTTGCCTGTACTTCCGCTCAATGAATCGTTTCTGATGGGCCATCTGAGGAAAGTTATCTGAGACGAGAAGAAATGTTTCATGCGTTAAAATAAAGGCCAGGCATTCCGGGGGTTCATTATTCTATTACACGAGGCAGGATAAGGAACATTTCCAGCTACGGTCATGTAATACATTTACTTATCGCACTCACAGTCAAAATTTCTGTCAGGGCGTGGAAACAGGAGACTTCACCCAAGGCTTCCCAGAGAGTTTCATGAATGAATAGGGTGCTAAGAGCATTCTCCCCAGCCAAAAGGCCCCCCAAATTGTACTTTGCCAAACCTTTATTAAGCATTACAAATACCTTGGAAGTCGAACGGAATACGTTCCAGAAGTCCATTCGGCTTCCAAAACGTTCAAAAACCAAAGGGTGGCTTCTGATTGGCTGCAGGAAGCTCCTGCAGCCAATCGGAAGCCGGGGAAGCCCCATTAAACGTTCGGCTTCCAAAAATAGTTTGCAAACCGGAACAGTCACTTCTGGGTTTGCGGTGTTCAGGAGCCAAAACGTTCAAGAACTATTCTGTTCGAAAACCAAGGTACAACTGTATAAAGGTAAAGGGACCCCTGACCATCAGGTTCAGTCATGTCCAATTCTGGGGTTGCGGCGCTCATCTCGCTCTATAGGCCGAGGGAGCCAGCGTTTGTCCACAGACAGCTTCCGGGTCATGTGGCCAGCATGACAAAGCCGCTTCTGGCGAACCAGAGCAGCGCACGGAAACGCCATTTACCTTCCCGCTGGAGCGGTCCCTATTTATCTACTTGCACTTTGACGTGCTTTCGAACTGCTAGGTGGGCAGGAGCTGGGACCGAGCAACAGGAGCTCACCCCGTGGCAGTGATTCGAACCACCGACCTTCTGATCAGCAAGCCCTAGACTCTGTGGTTTAACCCACAGCGCCACCTGGGTCCCTGTACGACTGTATAGGCCATCATAAAACAACCATAATACAAATTAAAAGATGTGTGCTGGCTGTGCCAAAATGGTTGGGAGCCAGTGCCCTAACAAATACAGGACTTTGCCTAGGGACTGCTATGGTCTAAACCACTGAGCCTCTTGGGCTTGCCGATCAGAAGGTGGGCAATTTGAATCCCCGTGACGGGGTGAGCTCCTGTAGTTCTGTCCCAGCTCTGGCCAACCTAGCAGTTCAAAAGCACACCAGCGCAAGTAGATAAATATATACCGCCGTGGTGGGAAGGTAAACGGCATTTCCGTGCACCTTGAAGACAAAAGCAGAGCCAACTTGATGATTTTAATGAAAGCTGCCTCCAGGATCTTTCCATGTCAAACAGTGGGTGAGTGGGGAATCATGTTACCCAATAGCAATGGTTGTGTATGTATGTATATTTATGTATATATCAACAATTTGAATCTGGCTATTTATTCCTCCATTTGAATATGCTACCCAAATGTACTTGTTAAGCAATTTGTGAGCCTCTACCATGAAACATTTTAGTGGGGGGGGGGGGAAGTATGGAGTATTTGTAACAAATCAGTAAACTATGCTGGGAAAGTCTCCGTACTTTGGGATGCTATCATTTTTCATCAAGGACAAGCAGGACTCCATCTGGTGCTAATCAAGATAACCATAATGGGCTCCAGTACTTTGGCCACCTCATGAGAAGAGAAGACTCCCTAGAAAAGACCCTGATGTTGGGAAAGATGGAGGGCACAAGGAGAAGGGGTCGACAGAGGATGAGATGGTTGGACAGTGTTCTCGAAGCTACTATCATGAGTTTGGCCAAACTGCGAGAGACAGTGAAGGATAGGCGTGCCTGGCGTGCTCTGGTCCATGGGGTCACGAAGAGTCGGACACGACTGAACGACTGAACAACAACAACATAATGGGCAGGGCCCGTCTTAAGCCTATCTGGCGCCTTGGTGCAAGGATCCCTCCGGCGCCCCGCCACGCCCACCTTTCCCTCTGGGGCGTTCCGTGTGGATCCCTTCCATGGGGACCCCTCGGGCTCCTTCCCGACCACCCGGGACAGAGGGAGGGAGGACTGATCGCTGCGCACCTGGCTCGCTGCTGCCGATCGCTTCCTCCTGCCTTCTCCCTGGCAGCGGGCAGGCTGCTGCCCCTACCGAGCCGCTGACGTGGCCCCCGGACTTCTTCCCTGGCGCCCTCCAGAACGTGGAGCCGTGGTTCCCCGTGCCACTAGCCTCTATGGCTAAGACGCCCCTGACAATGGGCATCAGGGAGGGGCAGGGAAAAAAAGCTGTCCAGCTCTTAAAAACCAATGTATACAATCGAGAAGCCAACGGGAGCTGATATATACAGCTCGCCAAGAGAGGTGCAGAATAAGGTAGACAAACACATCATCCATAGTGGCAATGCCGGGTGGAAGGTCTCCGATGAAAGCGTCGCCTCCGTCGGATGTGGTGCCAGATGAGAAACTGCTCTTTGTGAAAGACTTGCTAGTGCTGACGCAGAAACAGCTGGTGTCCTTGGGAAGACGAGGCTTTCGGGGGCTGTATAGGAAACACAGCTGGTGCAAGAGGCTGAGGAGGAGGCTTGAATGAAGGGCTCGGCCACTTCTGAACCCAAGGCCATCTCCACAATCAAACAACCTCCTCTTGCAGAAGCGATTCCACCCCCACCCACCCCCACCCACCCAGGTCTCTCTCCTTAAAAGACTGGAAGACGCCACCAGCTGCTAAGTCTTTGGTACCGCAAAGGTGCTCCTGTGCAAAGTGTGGTCCTTTTGTACTCTTCTTGCAGATCTGATGTGCCAGACTAAGTGCCACTTATGGATGACAAAAGTTCGGTGAAGTCTCCCGCTTGTCTTCCCCACAGATTTGCTTGAAAGCCCTTGTCTTCGTAAGACCTGAGTCGCCCTGACACACACAGTGGGTTTAAGAACCTCTGACGGCTTTAGACAGAAGTCTTCTGCTATGGGGGAGGAAATGCTCCTTCTGCTATTTCATTGTTTTCCTTTACGTATTTTGGAGGCTCTCGGATTAACTCAGGGGTGTACAGAGGGTGCAAATGTTACATGTGGGGCAGACAGGTGAGACTCCACATGCCACTTTCGACCTCCGTATTCGTACACAAAAGGAAATAATGGAAAGAAATCATGCCGTAGAAACGGACCTCCCTCAAGAGGGCACATTTTAAATGCACCTGTTTTTTTAAAAAATGATATTAATCCTTCCAAGAGAGCGGCTGAAGGCTACTGACTGTTTGGCTGATGTAAGCAGATGAGCTCAACTCTTGATAGATAAAAATACGGCGACTTTTGCCAGAGATTTCAATGAGATTAAGAGTTATCTGGGGTTGTAGCACAAAGATTTAAAGTCCCTGTTTTGGCAGCAGCTTGCGGGTTTTGCAATCAATCCTGCAAGGTGAGCGCTCTGGCCCCCATCTAGCAAAGCGCCGACTTTATTTTAATCACAATGCCTAGATCATGAATGCCAGTGGAAGGACTCGTGTGCCTGAATTTAAGCATGGGCTTAAGTGCTTCGCTGGACCAAGGCCAGAGAGCTCAGCACTTCACTTGACCGACTCCCCGCCAACTAGGCCTGAAATATTGTGACTTTTTCGGAGGGATTATGCTTACAGAGGGAGAGGAGGGCTAGACACAGAAGGCACACAGAATGGAAAAACCTGCCGCCACTCTGCTGAATTTTCAAGGCTGAAACTGCACGCTAAATCGCTTTACCTTCAGCAAATATGCTCAAAGCAAATGCCTGAAGGCCAGATTTGCGCTTACTTGCTTACTGCCACATCTCACCTTGAGCCTACGCAACTGACACCACATTTGTTAAAGGCCAAGAGTGTGAAGCGCAATGCGCTCAGACCCAAACTACATGACTTGAGGTCCCCTTACCACGAGTAACCTTCCAACCTATGTCCATATCAGAGAGGGAAAGCAAGAACTGTCTCTACATTTTGAAAAACAAAAATGACCCACACAGACTTCCTATATGTTTAATTATAGGTTTTTGAATACCCTAGATGATATTATTATTATTATTATTATTATTATTATTATTATTATTATTATTACCTCACCCATCTGACTGGGTTGCTCCAGCCACTCTGGGCAGCTTCCAACACATATAAAAACGTAATAAAAACATCAAACGTTAAAAGCATCTCGATACAGGGCTGCCTTCAGGTGTCTTCTAAAAGCTGTATATTTCTTTATCCCCTTGACATCTGATGGGAGGATGTTCTACATTGCCAAGAAGGCATTTCCCTTCAAGTTTCTTAACATTATTATACAACTCCATGGTGTGACCACATCTGGAATAATGTCTCTCTGACATTGACCAAGGGGTGACTGTGGGGGTAGCCGAGTTTTTGGCAGCAGTGCTTCAAGGAGTACTTTGGAGGAAATTCTAGATTTTACATATACACACATACAATCAGCCTATGAGTTTAATTGTTGTTTCTTTGTGTATATATATTTTAAAGTTCCTGTATGTGATTCTTTCTCTCGCGATTTTACTTGTAAATGCCTAATAAAGGTTTCATAAGTAGTAATAATGTGTACCGTTCTGGTCACCTCACTTTAAAAAGGATATTGGAAAAGGTTTGGGAAAGCGCAAACAAGACGATCAAGGGGCCAGAGCAACTGCTCCGTAATTTACAGCAATTGCGGCTTTTCAGTTTAGAGGAAAGGCAGGCAAAAGGAGGCATGGCAGAGGGTGTGCAATTTTTTGTGTGGCGTACACTGGGAGAAGTGTTTCTCTCTCTCTCTCCTAACACTAGAACTTGGGCACCATCCGGTGAAGCTTGACATTAGACAATTCAGGACAGGCGAAAGAAAGTACCTCTTCGCAAAGTGCATAGTGAAACAATGGATTTTGTTCCCACGAGAGCGATGGCTGCAAACTTGTGATGGCCTTAAAAGAGGACTAGACAAATTAATGGAGGGTGAAAATACTCGCTCCGGTAGCTAGGATACATCTCTACTGTCCAAGGGACGCGGGTGGCGCTGTGGTGTAGTGGTTCAGAGCGGTACACTCGTAATCTGGTGAACCAGGTTCGCGTCTCCACTCCTCCACATGCAGCTGCTGGGTGACATTGGGCTAGTCACACTTATTTGAAGTCTCTCAGCCCCACTCATCTCCCAGAGTGTTTGTTGTGGGGGAGGAAGGGAAAGGAGAATGTTAGCCGCTTTTAGACTCCTTCGGGTAGTGATAAAGCGGGATATCAAATCCAAACTCCTCTTCTTCTTCTTCTTCTTCTTCTTCGTCTTGCCGGTCAGAAGGTGGGCGGTTCAAATCCCCGCAACGGGGTGAGCTCCCGTTGCTATGTCCCAGCTCCTGCCAACCTAGCAGTTCGAAAGCACATCAGTGCAAGTAGATAAATAGGTACCGCTCCGGCGGTAAGGTAAATGGCGTATGTGTGCACTCTGGTTTCCGTCACAGTGTCCCGTTGCACCAGAAGCGGTTTAGTCATGCTGGCCACATGGCCTGGAACGCCGGCTCCCTCGGCCTGAAAACAGAGAAGAGCGCCGCACCTCATAGTTGCCTTTGACTGGACTTAACTGCCCAGGGGTCCTTTACCTTTTTTGCCTTTTACCTTACTGTCCGAGGCAGTCTGCCTCTGCACGTCAGTTGCTGGGAATCACAAGCGGCCAGATTGCTTTTGCACTTGGGTCCTGCTTTTGGACACATCTGGACACATCTGGTTGGCCACTGTGAGAACAAGATGCTGGACTAGATGGAGGGGCCACTGGCCTGATCCAGCAGGCTCTGCTTATGTCCTATCATTTATTCTTGCCCAATTGACCAGGTAAGGCTATTTGAACATCCGGACTGTCTGAGGTGCATATTAAAAAAACAGAACTGATTTACAGATTGCTATCTATCTATCTATCTATCTATCATCTATCTATCTTATTAAATTTTCTGTTTTACAACTTAAAGTACTCATTTTACATCCTTACAATATCAATGACTTCCCTTCTTCTCTTTCCATGGTTCATTTTGCATATCATAAATACCTGCATATTTTACAAAAAAAAACCACTATACCACTCAGTATTCCATTATTACATCCGTCAAGATCTATTTACACTAATGAATTTATCCAAATGCTGCCAGCATTTTCAGCTGCACACAGTTATTTCCCATATATATCCAATAAACGTTTTCCAATCTTCTCTAAACGTATGTTCTTCTTGTTCTCTTGTTCTGTATGTCAAGTCTGCAAGCTGCGCATATTCTGTCAACTTAAGTTGCCATTCTTCTTTGGTTGGGACCTCGCTCGTTTTCCATTTTTGTGCTAGCAAAACATGGGCTGCAGCAGTGGCATACATAACCTTTTTTTTTTTTTTTTGGAACACCTGGGAATTTCAGCCTGAATTATTCCCAACAGAAAGGACTCCGATTGCAATGCTTTCTCGGCTATCCGAGTTGGGTCATAACAGAGTCTGTTTTATTCTCTACCTGGAAGTACGACCTCTCATTTCACACGGCGCCACATAGCTGTATCTGCTTCTAGCCCAGAAAATCTTGTCGCTGTGGTCTAATGATAGAGCGATTTAAAAGCCCCGGACATTAAAAGAATAACTAAAAAAGTATTTCCCACGGCTAGCTTGTGGAGACCCACTTGCCAGGAAACTTGCGTAATGGCTCTGCTTCACTGGGGAAGGGAGCACTTCTGATTTAATCCAAATGTGTTATGTCAGCTAATTTTCAATTCAAAATTGTCTAAAAGTAATTGGGGAGGTGGAGGTGGATGGAGATGCTGGTGCTGAGCGTCATTTGCTTGTTTTATCTGTACTTCCCCCCCCCCTCTCTCTCAACCAGAGGTAATGCTTGCACATTCCCTGCCCCAACCCCCAGAACGAAATAATCCAAGAAAACCTCTTACATTTTTCCAAGGCATCCATTGCTGCGCACATCTCTGCTTGCTGAATGCTGTTTTAAGAAAAGAAAAGGAAAGGGGGAGAAATCATGGTAAATGTATTTATGGGGTAAACTACAGCTTCCGAGAATCAACCACTCTGATGGCTCTGCTGAGACTAATTCTTCAAATAATCACTGGGCGGTTGTTTCCCATAAAAACCCTCCATGCACAGGCACACACACAAACCCGTTCCAGCGAGTTGTTTTTAAAAACTTCAGATCAATACCACTAAGATCTTCCCCTTTCATAATTCTTTGGTGAATTGTTTTAATGAAAATATTAAATTTAAAACCGAGCGACCGACCAACATACAGCTCTAGAAAAATGGATGTCGGTATTACAGCAAACAGAACACTTTCCCGCTAATATTTTATTAGGAATTATTTTTCTCTTATTCTTAGAATCAGTGCAGTCCGGACAAGGAGGTGATCAATGGAGAGGGAGAAACCCTTTAAATATTATTTATCATGCAGCTGGCACCCTCGCTGTGCAGTCCCTAAGATGCTTTCCTCATTCATCTTCAATACAAACCTACAAAGTGTGTTGTTATTCTTCCATTAATGGAAACGCAGGCTGAGAGAGACTAATCTGTCTGAATGTTTCTCAGAAAGGCCATGGCTGAACCAGAATTCGAACCCAGGCCTTCTGTCTCTGGCACCCTAGTCCCGGCCCTCTGCCATGCAGAGCCTCTCTGCAACAAATTATTTTGGCTAGATAAAGGACTTAAATGGGAGTAGTGGGAATTCTAGCATTCGCTTTCTTAAGGAGCACCATCTAAATCACCAAAGGATTTACCGTAGCTCTCAAAACACCTGTTTAAATAAACTTGTATTCAAATATTTACCATACCTTGGTCCTTTACCGCATCCTATTCTTTCGCCTTTAAAATAAACAGCTACGGTGTATGTCCTGGCATGAGAGGGTCCGACTGTTTGCAGAGTCCTAAGTCCCAGGAAAGACAGTAACACACACACAAAAAAGTCACACTTTTGAAAGCAGGACTTACTAAGGCCTCTTAACAGAAATGCCCCCATGTTTGCAAAGATTAATCACGGGACTGCAGACGAACGGGGCTTTATGGATTATTTTACAAAGCACTGCAAACACGTCATTGCTTTAAAAGTGAAGTATTTATGTACGCTTGGTGTAGAATTATAGGCATTTACACTTTTTGGCAAATTCAGATCTTCGGGATAGAAATGTAAGGTACTGTGACAAATGCTGTCGCTCTAAATGGCAAATACTGCAAATTGCCCCATCAGTAACGGAAAGTTGCAGGATCTGTCACTACTAACCGGGCAGCTCTCCCTTTGGACGAAGAGTTTGATATAAATCTGCAGCCATTTTAAGATGAGACACGAGCTCTCAGACAAACGATAAATTTGCTTCTCTTTCCCGTCTCTCCCTCTGATCCATCTCCAATGTCACGCTGAGTATTGGTTCTACGCAGTATCAGCAGTTAAGGTACACGTAGGAAACGCTTTACAGCGGAAATAGACAAATGGGGGCTTCAAGTCAATCAAACAGCCCACCCCAAATTGCCTATGGATCTGTACAGTCAGTGTGGTGTAGTGGTTAAGAGCGGTAGACTCGGAATCTGGGGAACCGGGTTCGTGTCTCCCCTCCTCCACATGCAGCTGCTGGGTGACCTTGGGCTAGTCACACTTCTTTGAAGTCTCTCAGCTCCACTCACCTCACAGAGTGTTTGTTGTGGGGGAGGAAGGGAAAGGAGATTGTTGGCCGCTTTGAGACTCCTTCGGGTAGTGATAAAACAGGGTATCAAATCCAAACTCTTCTTCCACCCGCCACGAAGCAAGCCTGAAGTCTGCCCACTCCATCAAACATCATGCTTTCTGCAGACAAGCAGCAACTCTGCTACCGATCCCAAATGACTCCGGAGAGTTACACTTGCAGGAGTGACGGAGTCTGCTTAAAGCAGCAGTCCCCACCCCCTGACGTGCGAAGGGAGGCACTGAAACTATTTTGTGGGTGGGAGAATGCGAACTTATCGGCGAGGATCAAATTATCCAACCTTCCACTGAATTTAGAGCCATCCCAACTTCCATATGCAGCGCCTCTCTTGACTACATTTGCGGCGCTGGAAGCCGAGTTCGAGATCGGAAAGGGGAAACGGCAAGCTAATCCCTTCTTTAAACAAAAGGCAGAGGATGCTTAATCCGAGTCATATGGAAATGGAGACAAAAATAAATGCCAAGTGTGGAGGTGAAAATGAGAGACCGGCTCACGAAGTTATAATTAGTTTATGCCAGGAAGGAGGAGAAAGGCTTCTTACTTATAGAGTGGGATGTCTGGCTCCTTCCCCTCTGTTCGGAGAGTTAAGCAGCATTGCTGGAGCTGGGATTTTGGATCGTTCCAATCCTGGTTTAAAATGAATTCCTATAATGTAGAGAAATAACAACAGGCTCCAATTAGAGGAGCAGGAACAGGCTGGAAACAGGGTTAAAAACAGGAGTTTTGCCCAAAGTTAATGTTGGTGTTTTTTTTTAGGTTTATACCAGGTTAAACCACAGAACCTAGGGCTTGTCGATCAGAAGGCTGGCGGTTCGAATCCCCGCGACAGGGTGAGCTCCCGTTGCTCGGTCCCAACTCCTGCCAAACTAGCAGTTCGAAAGCACGTCAAAGTGCAAGTAGATAAATAGGTAAACGGCGTTTCCATGCGCTGCTCTGGTTCGCCAGAAGTGGCTTAGTCATGTTAGCCACATGACCCGGAAGCTGTACACTGGCTCCCTCGGCCAGTAAAGTGAGCTGAGTGCCGCAACCCCAGAGTTGTCTGTGACTGGACCTAATGGTCAGGGGTCCCTTTACCTTTACGTGCATGCAACAGAACGAAGGTTTTCACTATCATCAAGATGGGACTCAGTGGCAAACCCAGATTTGTTGCTGCATTACGTACAAAACTCCAAGCCGTCCTACCTTTAGTCGTGGGAAAAAGCAGACGTTCATGAAAGTGTGGACGTATTCTAAGTCCTTGTCTATGTACAGAGCAGCGATAAAGGCTGGAGGGGAGAAAAACCAAACATGCGAGTAATGTTATTTGCTGGGTAAAAAGAGTTCACGCTTGCAGAGAATCTCTGGTGCTCTCAAGGTCTCTCACGGCAAATATCTCTGAGCTAAGAAACTGGGTGGCTCAGCTGCTTGAGTGCATCTTAAGGGGGGGGGGGAAGGTGGCTTGGCCAACACAGCTTTTGACCACTTTGGAACAAGGTGAAAAACATAACGAAGAGTTAGGAGGTCTGTTAAGGCCCCAAGCACAGAGGGCAGCTGAAAGGTGAGAGTCTCCAAAAGGGAAAAGAAAATGAAATAACACGAGGGGTGGGACCACCAATCGTCTGTATCATCAAATAACACAGGTGGAATGGTGTTCAGCCTGTGAAATTGCATGTTTTGGAGCGAGCGGAAGGAACTCAGCACAGTCCAGAAGCACGTAAAAAAAACGCTTAGGGAGGTCATGTTGCAGAGGGTGTGCTTCTTCTAGCCACTTCCACGGCTGCGAGGGTCAACTGACCTCCTTTGGGGAAAAGGTTCCTAAGGGTCATAGCTCCACGAAAGTGTCTCTTGCCTTTAATTCCAAAGTGTGAGGTGCTGCCTGGCCATTGTGGAGCAATCTCATAGCAGTGTTGCACCTCTGCATGTCTAATCTGCAGACTTACAGCTTCCATCTAATGTGGGGTGAAGACACGCGGTCGACGAATAAGCACATCTGATGTTCAGAGCGGCTTCTTAAGTCAGGAATTGGTTATGTGAAGCAGGTCACATTCCCAACAGCCTCTCCCTCCTTAAGACCCTTTAAAGTTGCATTACGCTAAGGGCGTCCTTCGTACAGTTGAGAAGACGGCCGTTGCATGGTCTCACCAAGAACAACGTTGTCCCTAGATTTACATGTGTCCACTCTGCTCCCCCCCCCCTTTTTGCTTCTGGGTCGGTGTTCAAACTCTCAAAACATAAATCCCTTGGGAGACCAGACTAGAATTAACAATGTCGTGAGTTTTATTCATGAAAAAATAGAAAGCAAATATATATCAAGCTATGTTTCTTGGTTAATGAAGCATTATGGTGTGAAGCTCTTTTTGTTCGTCGTCGTAATTTATTTCCCACCACCCATCTGGCTGGGTTTCCCCAGCCACTCTGGGCAGCTTACAGGATATATAAAAAGACAACGTTAAAAAACAGAATATCCTAGGCAGGCAACAAACAAACCAATAAATCAATAGAAACCAATAATAACAATCGCAACAATGCTCTCCTTTTTACGAAACAGGAGACCTCATCTCCTCGACTTACTCCTAAGAACCCCATTCACTCTCTTAAACCCAGACACACTAAATGCTTTAACTGGACAGATCCCAATTGCTCCCTAAAAGCAATTGCTCCTCTAAGCAATTCCTTCCTTCCCTCCAGCCATGCAGTTCACCACAGTTGGTCTAATAATAATAATAATAATAGACAATCTGGTGCCCCCCAGATGCTGCAGGACTACAAATCCCATCATCCACAGCCATTGCTAATCCTGGCCGAAGCTGATGGGTGTTGTATTCCGGAAAATGTGGAGGACGCCAGGTTGCCTATCCCGTTCTCTAGTACAAGGTCACCGAAGAGCAAATCCTGTGCTCTGCCTGTAACCTCTCCTTGACAAGAGCTGAAAACTGAGTCACTGAATTGTCAACATCTGCACAAATTAATGAAGCATTCTGAAGAGCTGGGGACAGAGTCTGGACTTCTAAATCCTGTGGTTTAGCCAGCAGACTATAACGTCTAAGAAATAAATCTCTGCAAAGTATACACTCTCAGTGCTTCGGTTATCAATCACGATTGTTTGTGAACAACTTCCATTTACTAAAAGGATTTGGCAAGAGACACGGGACCTGCTCAACTCTCAAAATGTATTAAAATGCTCTGGATGGAGATTAACTTCCTTGGCCCGTTATTTATTGCCACTTCACTTGCACTGGAAGGAGAACCTTAAAAAAACAAATAAACTTTTTTAAAAAAAATTAGCTGAAAAGGGATTTAAACTTCACTATGGGGGTTTACTCGACCGTACCTTCCGAAGCAATGCCATTTATGAAACTGCAAATTGACTGTATTTAAAATAAAATAATAACTATTTCCCCTTTATTTCTGTACTTGCAAAGGGGCATCTAAAAGCAAGTAATACGGAATGTTTGCTTTCCTGCCACATGCTACGTAATGCTCATGATCTCTTTAAGATAGGGATAACCCAACATGGAGCCGGCCCTCCAGGTGTTGAACTACAACTTCCAGAGCCCCAACCATTGGAAATTCTGGCTAAGGCTAATGGGAATTCTAGTCCAGCAACATCTGGGGAGCACCATGTTGGCTGCCCGTGTTAAGAGATCAAGAACGGGCTACAGAACCACATGTTTCCTCTCTCCAGTCCTCCTTCCCTCTGGTGCAAACTCCTGCACAGCCCTTCCCCAATGTGGTTCGCCATGACCACCAAAGCAATAATAATAATAATAATAATAATAATAATAATAATAATAATAATAATAATATATTTATACCTTACCTATCTGGCTGGGTTTCCCCAGCCACTCGGGGGAATATTAAAAAAGCGATAAAATACCAAACATTAAAAACTTCGCTAAACAGGGCTGCCTTCAGATGTCTTCTAAAAGTCAGATACAGTGCTACCTCTAGTTATGTACTTAATTCGTTCCAGAGGTCCATTCTTAACCTGAAACTGTTCTTAACTAGAGGCAGGCTTTCACTAATGGGGCCACTTGGTGCCGCTGCACCGCCGGCACACGATTTCCGTTCTCATCCTGGGGCAAAGTTCTCAACTCGAGGTCACTCTTCCAGGTTAGCGGAGTTTGTAACCTGAAGCGTTTGTAACCTGAGGTGTTTGTAACTCGAGGTACCACTGTAGTTGTTTATTTCATTGGCATCTGATGGGAGGGCGTTCCACAGGGCGGGTGCCACTACCAAGAAGGCCCGATGCCTGGTTCCCTATAACCTCGCTTCTCGCAGGGAGGCAACCGCCAGAAGGCCCTTGGCACTGGATGCCAGTGTCCGGGCTGAACGATGGGGGTGGAGACGCTCCTTCAGGTATACTGGACCGAGGCCGTTTAGGGCTTTAAAGGTCAGCACCAACACTTTGAATTGTGCTCGGAAATGTACTGGGAGCCAATGTAGGCACCAACATTAATCAACGGGTGCCGTAACTTGATGAATCAATTAAATGTAAATAAGTGTAGAAACACACGCCAATACCTCAATACACACACACAGCTCAATATACCTTTTGGGGAAAGCAAAAGACATGCAACAGAACCACAGTTTAAAGAAACAAAATCTCCCTCCAAATGGCACCTTCAACTACTGCCATGTGCATTCCCAATGGATTCTGGAATCCACCAAACCCACTTTTGGGGTGTTTTTTTTTTTTTTTTAAAAAAACAATATCTCTTATAGCACAGAAAATTGGCTAAGGACTTTTTCGCTTCTGCTATCTGCTGTCACCTTTAACGTCACCCTTCGTTTGCTTTGGGATGAAACAGAAGATGGCAGCACTCACATTCTAAAAGATCCGCCAGCGTCTTCGTCCGTAAGGCTACGGGGCGCTTGGTCTTGTCGTTTGTAATGGCGAACTCCTGCATGCCCAGTTCTTCGGCGACTTTGGCCTGCGTTCTGTTGTTGACCAGGGAGCTCCGCAACAGCTACCGACACAACAGAGAGCGCTCAGGTAAGCACACCCCCCAAATTCTTGGGAGGAACCATTTTCCCCAGCCGTTGCTTGGCAAAACAGAAGAAACCGAGTCACCTCTAGCTAGATTTTCTTCCTACGTCAAGTTGCCGCTCATGCTAACCACTTAATACCGGGGACCTTCTCCTGATGCTGATCTGTCTGACCCATACAGTCAACTGCTCGGTCCCTCAGCCCCAAAGTGAGGCGGGAGAAGAGTTTCTCCTTCTCTTCCCCCTCCCGGCTGCGCCACGTTCCTGCCAACTGAATCTCCGCTTTCAAATGGGAGCGAGTGGCGCATGTCGCTCTAATCTTTCTCGGTAGGTCCTGCTACAGGAATCTGGAGATCACTGGAGCACCGGGCAAGATTAGTAGGTAAACATGACTTGCTGCAGCCTTGATTCAGGAAACCTGGGTGGCTGGTAAGAGCTCAACAAAGGCATTGTCGGTGGGAATAGTAGATGGGTGTCGAAAGAGGTTTCTCACCTGGGCACTTAGGACGACACCCTATAAGGAAGACACCTGGTGAGGGACCTACTAGAACAGGACTAAGAAGATGGGTGAGAGGGAACCGCCAGTGTGGTCTGAGTGTTCGGTTTATTGCATGGAGAATTCGGTTTAATTCCCTCTTTAGCCACGAAGCTCACCTTGAGCCACACACTGTCTTTCAGACTAGCCTACCTCACAGGGTTGCTGGGGGACAGAGGAGGGGCCACCATGTTGTTCTGAGCTTCTTAGAGGGAGGGTTGTATGGAAACCAGATTGATGTTTGGTGGGGTGGGGATCCAAAAGTGAGGGGAAGAGGGGTTGCAGCAGATGGTTCCAGGTTCAGTCCCCAGTAGGGCTGGGACTGTCGGAAAACACAGACTGAAGCCGCCAATCAAAGTTGGCGATGCTGAGATGGATGGACCTGGCTTGACCTAACGAGGCTTCTCATGGTTCTACGGCTCCCCCTACAGAGCAGGAGCGACGGAAGGAGTCTCAGAAAGATGTCTATGACAAAAGTGTTTCTCGCCTTAGAGTTAGAAGTAATAAGAGTAACAGCTTTACTGAGTTAAGAGAAGAAAGGATATAAGAAGTTAAGATTTGAAATGTGATGTTTTATTTGATAAGAATAAGTTGCATGATATAAGATTTGTTGATTATAATTGTAAGATTAAGATTAGTTATAAGGATTTAGATTTTACAAAGTTACAAAGTTACTAAAAAAGATTCGAAATGAACGCACAAGGGAGGGCGAGAGGAGGTCCCAAGTAAGATTTGGAAGAAGTGATGGATTTTTAAGTAATTGTGTTGTTTTTGTGTGTTGGTGTATTGTGTTGTTTTGTATGGGATGTGGGTATTTGTAATTGGTTTAATTTGGAAAATCCAATAAATTTTTATTTAAAAAAAAAGACAAAAGTGTCTCTCGCCAAACGTAAACGTACTGAGAAAATGACTATGAATTGAAAGTGGAGACAATAGGTGTACCTTTCCCTGTTGATCTGTTTGCTTTGTAACACACACCAAAAAAACTTTAATACAAACTAATCAGAAAGAGGCAGACAAAGCACACCAAAGTGGTTCAGATGTAACACCAAAACATGGTTTAGGGTTACATAAATTGTACCCAACGTGGACCCTCAGTGTTGTGTAAGGTAAAAAGGTAAATGGCCCCTGGACTATGGGGTGCGGCACTCATCTCTGCTTTCAGGCCAAGGGAGTCGGCATTTGTCTACAGAAAGCTTTCCAGGTCATGTGGCCAGAATGACTAAACTGCTTCTGGTGCAACGGGACACTGTGACGAATGCCAGAGCGCACAGAAATGCAGTTTACCTTCCCGCCGCAGCGGTACCTACTTATCTAGTCACACTGGTGTGCTTTCGAACTGCTAGGTTGGCAGGAGCTGGGATAGAGCAATGGGAGCTCACCCCGTCGTGCGGATCCAAACCGCCGACCTTCCGATCGGCAAGCTCTAGGCCCAGTGGTTTAGACCACAGCGCCACCCACATCCCTGAAATGTTGGGTGCTCCTTCCTGCCCACAGCACACAACTATCCTCTCCCTCCTTTCCTAGCTTGAAGCAATCTGTAGTTTATCATTTGGTCCAAACTGGCAAACCACGGTTTGTGCTTATCCTAAGATTATACTACGATTATACTACGATTTGTCTTGGTTCAGAAGCACCCGACTCGTGTCCAGCTTTCTGTTGAAGCAAGCTAATGGGCAGAAAATATGCCAAGCTCAATTTCTCTTGCAGATAGAAGCGTGCTCTTGCTTCCACTGTGCATACAAAGCAGAGAGAGCTCCTGTGTAATGATGGAGCAGCCTTAAGGTGCTGCTTACCTATAATCCTCTCCAATTGTCTAAAGGATGTTGCAAGAGCCGCGGTAACAGGCGGTCGATTTATCGCTCTCATCCTGGATCCGTGAATATTACTATGGCTTCAGCCAATTTAAGGTAAATAGACTTGGCAACGTATAATCCTCTCACACCGGGCAAAGCGATCTGGTCCCCAATGTGTCCGTCGCAGGAGGACTGCAATGTTAATTGTCAAAAAATGCAGCCACCTGTGGCGGCGAAGAATTAAGCACTATGAGAACCGAGAACCGGTTGACAGGAAGAGAGGAGCCCAGCGCTTTAATTAACAGCAGACACTTTCCAAAAGAACAAGCACGCAACCGGTTTTTGGGGCAACGTCCGCAGCGAACCGCCGGCTCGGAAAGCAGAACCTAATGGCACGCTGAAATTTGCATAGGATGCGAAGGCTGGGTGAACAACGGAGGAGGTGAAATTTCTGTGGAAGATGGAACGATACGGGCGGGGGCTGGCAAAGCACGAGAGCGGTGCGAAACGAAACACTAACGTGCGCCCGAAACATGAAAGCAACTTTTGAAAGCTTATTTCAGTCTGATCAGATGAAAGGGAGCTCGGCAGAGGGGGCAGGTGCGCTGATAAGGAAATTTAACATGTCATATTTATTCATCAGAAGACAGAAGGGAGACAGGCCCAAATTATGCTTAAGAGAAGGTCTCGGGCAGAAGGCAGAGGAAGGGGACCGAGGGAGAAAGCGGTGGGGATGGAAAACGTGCACGCTGCTTAAAACGTAACTTTGGTTAAACATTAAAATGCCCTGGCACTTCAGCTGCGAGTTCAAAGAGCACTCGGGTCTTTGAAATCAGGGGTTAGCCTTCCTCGGAGCTACTGGCCGAGTGGAAATATGCAGAAGAGAGCAAAGGAGGGCGGGGGGGGGGGGGGGTTGGAAGGGATGGACAGCATAAAGTCAAAACTGGATCTTCTTTGTGCCTCTTTAAAAAAAAAAAGATTTGGTCGCATTCGGAAAGAAATTTCTAGGAGAGGCTTCAACTTCTGGCTAGCACAAAGGCGATTGAAATAGCATCAATATCTGGATAAATAAACGCAAGTTTCCTGGATTGTGGTCGCACTCCAGTTAGCGTAGGAAAATGGCGCCCTAACCATGCAGAAACTCAGAGGTATAAGCTCGGCGCCAAAGGACTCCTTAAACCGGGGTTACAGCTGCCCAAATGGAATGCCTGGTTGCCATTTGGGGGCCAGGCAGCTCGAAAGCCGTATCTTCCAAGACAACCTTTTGGTTCCTTAAATTCATCCTGATTGCGCAGATAACATATAACGGATAGGATTCTACAGGGTGGGGTATCGGTGTGTGAAAACAGTCGAGATCCAAGGATCCCTGGGCACGCATCTCCAGATGGTGGAGACCTCTGGTGCCCTCCTGGCCCCCGGGCATCTTCGCTTGGCCGCAAGTGGCCGATACGCTGCAACCACGGCCGATTTTTCTCTTTCTGGCAATGCACAGGCACTGATGGGATGATATCATTCCTAGACTGAGCACTGAGACGTAGCTAGCTGTGTTTCGGCTTATCTCTTTGATTCGCCCTCGTTTAATAGCAATGGTACTTATTTAAAGATTGGTTAGTCGTGGTTTTAAGTGGCTTATCGTGCCGTGCCCTGAGAGCATGCGTGATAAAGGGAGGGAGAGAAGCACGAACAGGAAAGAAGAAGAGGAAGAAGAAGAAGAAGAAGAAGAAGAAGAAGAAGAAGAAGAAGAAGAAGAAGAAGAAGAAGAAGAGTTTGGATTTGATATCCCGAAGGAGTCTCACGAGCGGCTAACACTCTCCTTTCCCTTCCTCCCCCACAACAAACACTCTGTGAGGTGAGTGGGGCTGAGAGACTTCAGAGAAGTGTGACTAGCCCAAGGTCACCCAGCAGCTGCATGTGAAGAAGCGGAGACACAAACCCGGTCCCCCAGATTACGAGTCTACCGCTCTTAACCACTACACCACACTGGCTCTCTGCCTTTCTATGGTGGGGATATTCGGCTGGGGAGAAGGATTGATTCTAAAGGGATCCCATTAAGTTCTATGGGGCAAGGTAAGCAAGCTGCAATAAATGTCTAGCTGAACGGTCGAGAGACCACCCCACACTTGCGTGTTGCTGAAATGAAGCAGATATTCTTAGAAAGAAAGGCAAACTTGATTTGTTTGTTGCCTTGAGCTACCTATTAGCCCTGAGCCAAAAATAAAAAAGGATTCCTAAAGACCCCATGTTCAAACTATCCGTCTACCCCCCAAGTGCTTTCACACAGTTGCAAACAAGCGCTACTTGTAGTTTTGAGGTGGAACAAGTTAATCGCGGCAGTTATTAAAGCTATTGATCTGCTTTAAAGAAGAGAAGACATCACGCCTGGGTGGCAGGAATCAAAACTTTGTGGATCGCAGCTGGATTCACATCTTCAAATTAACAGGACTTTATTAAGAGCAGGCAGCCACTGAGGCGGCGGGTCTTCATCAAGCCCAGAATAATTCACTCGCTGCTTCTACAATTCATTCTCTCTTCCCCCCCCCCTGCCCTCCGTCTCTCCTGCCCCCTCCGACTTGTCAAGTTCTGCTCCCGGAGAAGAGTGACAGGTGGCAATCTCACCGTTAGGTGGCCTTCATGATGATCTGGGAAATGTATGAATAAATACTCCGTGGCCACCAGCTGCATTATGGAATCCCCCAAGAATTCCATCCTCTGGTTGTGGCCCCTGAAACAGAAAGAGGTAGAAAGCAATGAAGTCGATAAGGTAGAAGAACAAGCCTTTCCTTGCTATGGAACTGCTGGTGCGTTGGGCTCGCTTTGGCAGCATTTAAGCTAAAATTGGAACGATTTAGCATGGCTCCTGCGCAAGGCATTTAAGGAGAAGCGGGATTTTTTTTTGTCGGTTATATGGGAAACAGTTGTGTACAGCTGAAAACGCTGGCAGTATTAAAGTAAATTTCACAGTGTAATAAATATTGATGATAGGAGAATAGAATTAGACGGATATATCAAAATGTGCAGGAATGGTGAGGAAATTAAATGAACCTTGGAAGAGGAGGGAAGTCAATAAATGTATGGTAAAATTAAAAAAAATGTTTAATTTGTGATATAAAATTTGAAAATGTAATAAAAATATTTTAATATATAACATATAAAAGGATACATAATTATTATAATTATATTACATTTAATAATATAATAAATATTATATATTATATAATTATATAATGTATTTATATATTATATTAATATTATAATATTACAGTCGTACCTTGGAATTTGAACGGGATCCGTTCCCGAAGTCTGTTCGACTTCCAAAACGTTTGGCAACCAAGGCGCGACTTCTGATTGGCTGCAGGAAGCTCCTGCAACCAATTGGAAGCCGCAGAAGTGGCGTCAAACGTTCAGGTGCCAAAGAATTTTTGCAAACCGGAACACTCACTTCCGGGGTTTGTGGCATCCGGGAGCCAAAACATTCGACTCGCAAGGCGTTCGGGATCCAAGGTATGACTGTATAATTATATTGTCATATATATACATTATATATAAAAAGAACCGCATGTGTCCCCCCCCCCTAAAAAAGCACTAAACAGCCGAGTCATTTCAAACAGATTTCAAATATTTCTGCAATATTTTTGTCCTCACAGCTCATCATTCCTATCGCCCAACATGTGAGGGTCTCTTGGTGGTTTCCCTTGCATTTTATTAGAACTCTGACTTTCCCATCGCCACAAGAACGGGAGTCTCCCCACTTCAGGAAACCACCCCCCAACTCATAGAGGGTGACAAGATTGAAGACTAGAGGGAAGACGGAGAACTGGTCCATTTGTTGGCACAGCTCCTTTCTCGGCAGTTTGACCGCTTCATTCTGCACCGGCTGGCGCTTCCGGGCAGCGTAATCCAGTGATCCAGTCACAGAACGTGTTACAGTGATCCAGTCATGAGGCTGGTCTACCGTGGTCAGGCGATCCCTATCCAGGAGCATCTACAGCTGGCAAACTGGACCAAGCTGCCTGTTCGGAAAGGAACGCCTGAGATCCGTTTTAAAACCACTGGCAAACTTTTCAACGCATTCTCCAAACCTATAGAGGAGGGAGAAAGGTTGTTTTCTGCTGCTCCAGAAAGCGGACACGGGGCAATGGATTCAAACTACAAGAAAGAGGAATCCACCTAAACTTTAGGAAGAACTTCCTGACAGTGAGAGCTGTTCGACAGTGGAATTTGCTGCCAAGGAGTGTGGTGGAGTCTCCTTCTTTGGAGGTCTTTAAGCGGAGGCTTGACAGCCATCTGTCAGGAATGCTTTGATGGTGTTTCCTGCTTGGCAGGGGGTTGGACTGGATGGCCCTTGTGGTCTCTTCCAACTCTGATTCTATTTTACAGTTAAGTTTTCCGCATTTTAATTTTCGCCTGTTGCTGTAACTGTTCTCTCTGTTTCATACACCACATTTACTCGGATGCAATGCGCACCTTTTTGGGGGCCAAATTACGCCGCGGAAATTAGGGCGCGCATGATATTTGATGGCGCCAGCCAATACTTTTGGGGTTTCAAGGTTTTGAAAATTGAGGTGTGCCTTAGATTCAGCGGCGCATTAGAATCGTGTGAATACGGTACGTTCTAAAATGAAATAATCATAAACTTTACTGGGGGGGGGGGAGAAAGAAATGCCCAACAAACTCACAGGGTCAGGTGGTTAAATCCGACAGTTCTCAAAGTGAAAGCCCGGGCCAGAAGCCGAACGTGAGTGAAAATTACTCCGATGGCTTCCTCGAACTCAGTCAATTTCTGGAGGACGGGAGATGTCTCAATCAGCTGTCGGTCAGTATTGGACTCTTGCAGCTGTAAAGAAAATATGAACGTAGAAAACAGCATGAACTTAGAAGAAAGATTTAAGGCCCAATTAAGGAAGCTGGAGCTGACAAAATAATGAACACTGTGGTATTTACTTTGCATATTACCAAGGAGACATGGGGCTGAAACAAAAAGCAGATTTTCAGTGGCTACTGCACATTACTTTTTTACAGGTTGAAAGGCAGCAGATATTTCTGAAGTAAAAACATCAATGTCACTAGGGCCTTTGAGCTCTCTGCACACATCCAACAATGTTATTTTTTATTAGCTTTTCTCAATTGATTGATTACACTTTTTGCTATTTTAGTGATTTTTTTAAAAAAAACTGGCCCTATTCATATTTTCTGTTGTTCCACTGTCCTGACAGCAATTGTATGCTGAGGATTAGAAGGATATAAACATAAATATTTTTTTTAAAAGAAAAAGTCTTGGTTCAAATGTTTCTTTTATATACAGTCGTACCTTGGATCTCGAATGCCTTGCCTCCCAAACAAATTGGCTCCCGAACGATCGAAACCCCAAAGTGAGTGTTCCTGCAGCCAATCAAAAGCCGCGCTTCGGTTTCCAAACGTTTAGGAAGTCGAACGGACTTCTGGAACGGATTCCGTTTGACTTCCAAGGTACGACTCTCTCTCTCTCTCTCTCTCTCTCTCTCTCTCTCTCTCTCTCTCTCTGTGTGTGTGTGTGTGTGTGTGGCAAGTAACTTCAGTATTTCACTATCAATTCCTCCGCCTTCTTTCTCTAATTTAGTATTTTCAAATTAAATGATTTAGCGAGAAGCTAAATGATAATACAATGCTCTTACTTTGGGGTTTTGCAGAAGCATAATTAACATTTTCCAAAAGGGTTTTGCCCCCTTTTTGCTGAGAAGTAGCCTTTCTATGGGCAGATCCCGAGTACAGAGAATTATTTCGGCCATCTTTTAGACCGAGTTTTCGCAACTGGAAAAGGTAGGGGATTTCAACTTCTTTGCGGGCCTTCCACAACACTGATAAAGTTATATGCAGACCAACTACACAAGTAGTTCAGATCGGTGGGGTTTCAGCATGAATCACTTACTGTGCATTTTTATGCCACTCATCCTCACAAAAATACTGAAAGTACTATTAGTTTCTAATACTGTTTGGAGTTGGAGGAAGAGAGACCACTGCCAGTGCAGTGACCTCCATAATGTACATGAAGGGGTTTGAGGCATTCAAAAAAATATAAAAAAAATATAAACACCAGATGCATTTATTATTTAACGGCGTTGCTAAATTTGAGATGATGTCACCCTTGCCATTATGCTCAATGAATAGGCATTCTTCCCAGGAAGCTTACTGTCAAAAGCAAGGATGACTTCAAACTAGGAATCCCTGCGGATCACTCACTACTAGGGGCCGCTGTCCAGGGAGAAAACTGGATCCCAGGTTCACCTGGGAGAGTCACTCCCCAGCCCAGAATGGTCCTGATGCTGAGAGGAATCATGAAGTAAGAGGCCGGCCACGTGATGCTGTCTGCTACAAAGCTCCCATTTTTGTTGCACTCTTCCACTTGGGGAGATTTTCTAGCAAGGAAGACGGCCGGGTTATCTCCCTCCCTTTTGCCACCAGACTATAAATCTGCCGCTCACCTGTCCTGTGCCTGCCACCCACCTGCCAAATTACTGCCTGCCTGTTGCCTGAGGTACTCTGAAGGCCTTGCCCACCCTTGAGCCCGAGCTCTCGGCAGTTATTAGCCACAAAAGAAATTCACAAAGGCCATGTGGCTGCTAGATGTTCAGGGATGTCAGTGCAGTTTAATGCTGCTAAAAAGGCATCCTTGGGAACGGGGGGGGGGGGGCGGGGAGAGAGAGAAAGAAAAGAAGAAGAAGAAAAGCACTCTGAAATTCCTTACGGAAAAGGGAGACACTTACTTGGAGAGGGTGCAGAGGATAATTAAGCCATACTTCCCGCAGGTCCTGCAAACATCGAGAGACGCTTTTAAAGCTCAAGGGAGCCGTTTAACAAATTCTACATTGCTAAATAAAATGTCATTCTGCGAAATACTGAAATGGGCTCAGATGCTGACTCTGCTTTTTTTGGCGATTTCAATAGTGCCGGCAAGCTAATTTTTTTGAAAGCGGGCACTCTCTGCTTAAACTGCCTAAAGAGCATCCATTTAGTGCATATCCATTAGGTGGAAGGAGAAAACGAACACACACACACAATTCTTGAACTATGTAACAGGTTACCCCCCCCCTTTTTTTTGCTTAAAACTTTAGTAAAAAGGATAAGAACCCTGGCCTGAAAGGGACATCTTGCATCTGAAAGGGAGGGGGAACCTCAACACAAACCCAAAGAACACGACCACATAATACAGTAGGATTCTATTATACACGAAGGCAGATGCATGCACAAAACCAATTATATCTTAACACTTATGTTTCAGGGCTGGGATGCAGGCATTTGAGTCAGTGAACAGCAGAAGGTGTGAGCCCTGGCAGGATTAGAGCCAGGGTAGAGCAGTGGTGATTTTTTTTCGGGGGGTGGGGTGGCAAAAGGGCAGTCACCCCAGGCACAAAATTGTTGTTGTTGTTTAGTCGTTTAGTCGTGCCCGACTCTTCACGGCCCTTGGACCAGAGCACGCCAGGAACTCCTGTCTTCCATTGTTCCCGCAGTTTGGTCAAACTCATGTTAGTAGCTTCGAGAACACAAATTTCGAGAACAAAATTGTTAGGGGGTGCCAAATCTCAATACCCGGTTCTGCCTCAATACAGCTGTGCGCATCCGACACTGGGATCTGCTGAAAACGTCTTCTGCGTGTGAACCAGGAAGTGACCTCTCTAGGCAATGGAACGACTCTTCTTTTCTTATATTCGTGCCTGCAATCTCTTGAGTGGCGCATGCATGCTCTGTCCATTTCCCTCCCTCCCATCCCCACGGCCCCGGGTTCTGGCAACCAGCGCTACACCACTGAGGTAGAGGAGAAGAACTGCATACCTATATGTGTTGAGGAAGCTCAGGAAGGCTGGCTACCTGAAGAGTCTTACCTCAGCTGACCCTTCTCCTTCCCCATGCTTTTTGCTTTTCACTTACAATCACCGTCACCTCCTTGACTTCCCCCACTCCTAGACACTTCCCTACCCCAAATGACCTTTAAGGTCCTTCACAGTTTGGGACCAGAATACTTCTCCCTCTTCACGTATATCTGTTTGGAATTTCAGATCTTCTCTGGAGCCCTTTCTGTGAGCATTCCCACTGAGTTAGGGGGCAGGGCAGGGCCTTTTTCAGTGTTGGCTCCCCAGCTGTGGAATGCCTACCTCAGAGACGCTCACCTTGTGCCTGCCTTAGTGCCATTCGGGTGCCAGACAAAGGCCTTTTTATTCTCCCAGGCCCTTTAGCCTGTTTTTAGCCTCTGCAACATGGGTTCCTATGCTGCATTTATTTTGTTCTTATTGTCGCTGAATATTAAATAGCTTTTATTTCTGGTTGTGACCAACCAAACCCCCCCCCCCCCACGATAACTCTCATTATAGGGTGGCGTTTAAATACTCTTCAGGGTTTTCCCAACTTGGGTTCCCAGCTGTTTTGGGACTACAACCCCCCATCATCCCTGGGAGCTAAGGATGATGGGATTTGTATTCCGGCAGCAGCTGGAGACCCAAGTTCGGGAAACCCTGCTCTAACCAATTGAACGAACGACTGAATGGGTGTTTGCCGGGGAAAGAGGGGTTGTAAAAGAAAAGCAGCACGTGGGGGAAAGGGACAAACGCTCCCTGCGCTGCTTCTGAAAATCACCCTGTTTTGCAGCAGAGCACACTTAATGACAATAAAAAAATAAATAAACGTTGTTGCTATATAAAGCCAGGACGTTCTGAAAAGCAGGCAGCCTTTTCCGTTTTCCTTTGAAACGCTCCCTTTAATGAACCACAGCATAACTCAAATTGATTCTGTAAGCAAGAGACGTGTCGGAAGGCGCAACGAGGCTATGGGTGAAGTCATACCTTGCCGTTAAAAAGCAGGCGTCCGAAGAGCTGCTTGGCTTCCTCCAGGCTGCCCTCCAAGTAAACCGCCCCTGCGTGACAGAATTTGCCGTAAGATGCGCATTAACATTCAAGAGATTGCCCGGGAACGCAAGCTGTGAGCCTGAGCCAGGAAAAAAGCAAATGCCTAGGTGTTCTGGTGAGAGCAGGAGGACAGAATCAGATTATTATCATCATCATTATTATTAACTGAATTTATATATCGCCCTATACCCAGAGGCATATAGAGAGAAGAGGGTCTCCTGTTCAGTTTTTTCTCTCTCTCTCTCTGGCAGGATCCACTGTTGGCTTCAGCCTTGTCCACAATCATCATACAAACCCTGACCGAATTACCCCCAAGGGATTACCGCTCAACAGAAAAAAAGGTTCTTCATACCTGCTGCAAAGGGAATATTTAAGCAGCTCGAAAAATAACCAAAGACTAACCATTTTTAGCAGATCCCCACTATCTCATCTCTATCTGCGATTCCCTCTATCTCACCTCCCTGCTAACTAACCGCCCCCCTTAAGGAACAAAGGGATTTAAGACTGACACACAGAGACACACACACACAAAAGAACGTACTCTGAGTGGCACTTCCTTATTATTCGGTCCTGGTTTGTGAAAGTCTGCCGCTTTGCGACGACCCCTACAAGTGCCAAACAAAGCCCAAGTTTCCCTTAGCCATTCTTAGGGCATGTAGCATGATGCATACAGATGACCAAAATGAAAATTAAAAAAAAAACCACACACACACACACACACACACACACACGATGCCCCGGCGGCTCCCCTTTGCCAAATAAACGGCAGCTAGCTCCTAGGAGAGACGGCCCTGCTCTTCCTTGTCCCAAAAGCGCTGGAATCGTACCGCTCTCCCCCCACCCCGTTTATTTTTTTAAAACGCTGAACATCAAAGCGCATGTGAGAAGCAAAGCAGAGTGGGAAAGGACAGCTTCCCCCACCCACAACCCCCTTATCTCGATCTGACGAAACGCAACACAGCCCAAGGCACAACCCAAAGAGCTAGAATCTATTTTCTAAGGCAAGGCAAAATGCGTAAGGATGAGATTCAGGCTGCTCTGTTCTGTGTCATCCCATCTCTTGTGAGTTTTCCTTTCTTTTCCACCCCTCTTTCTCCTCGCCTTCCTTTTCTGCCAATTCCCTCTATCTCATCTCCCTGCTGACTACCCGTCCCCTTGAGGAACGAAGGGATTTAGACTAACAAGAGGCCCACAGAGCATCGAACTGGGAGGCTAAGACCAGAAGACGAGGACCAAGAGGATCCAGCTGCCACTGCCATTATTACTTGCAGGGGCAAGGTGTGATGGATACATCCCCTTCCAAGACACGTGTGGGGGGCACAGCAGCAGACCCGGGGATAGCTGATGGGGTGCCCTCTGGACGTCATTGGGCTACAACTCTCATCATACCTGACCATTGGGCTACCTTGGTTGGGGCTGATGGGAACCTACCTGGTCCCTGAGATCGTCTTCTGAGGCCCTCCTTCGTGTGCCTCCTCCTTGAGAGGTCCGGAGGAGGTTGGCGACACGAGAACGGGCCTTCTCTGCAGTGGCTCCCCGTCTGTGGAATGCTCTCCCCAGGGAAGTTCGCCTGGCGCCTTCACTATGCATCTTTAGGCGCCAGGCAAAAACGTTCGTCTTCAACCAGGCCTTTGGTTGATTTGATTGACATCCTATACCCTTTTAAAATGTGGCTTTTTTGAGGGGGGAGGGTTATCGGTTTGTTGTTTTTATTTTGATTACGCATTTTGATTTTATTCTGTGAACCGCCCTGAGACCTCCGGGTATGGGGCAGTATACACACACACACACACACACACACACAATAAAATAAAATTTTAAAATCGGACACCTCCTTGGAGAATACCATAATAGTTGTCATCATCGGACACAACGAGCCCCTTCGGGAAGCCAAAGCCAGAGAAGCGGACACGGGGCAATGGATTCAAACTACAAGAAAGAAGATTCCACCTAAACATTAGGAAGAACTTCCTGACAGTGAGACCTTTTCGGCAGTGGAATTTGCTGCCAAGGAGTGTAGTGGAGTCTCCTTCTTTGGAGGTCTTTAAGCAGAGGCTTGACAGCCATCTGTCAGGAATGCTTTGATGGTGTTTCCTGCTTGGCAGGGGGTTGGACTGGATGGCCCTTGTGGTCTCTTCCAACTCTATGATTCTATGATTCCATCATTTATCAATTTGCATTTCTCCGCCCCCACCCCCATTATTCTGACTGCTTTACAATTCCAGGGTGTCCCCAGCCCCCCTTTTCACTATTTTAGGAGTAATTTATCCATTCCGTTCCTCCTTTCCTTTTCTGGTGACCACGGTCCTCTCATTTCTCAACAACGTTGCTATGCTAATCTACCTCCCCCTCCTTTGCGTGGCATCTTTCCTTCCTTGCACTTTATTAAACCGTCGTCCCGCAGTTAATAAAGCTGTCGTGCTTAATGATTTTGCTATCTCTTATCGTTTTTCTTGTTTTGCTCTTATTGAAACATGGATTTCCCCATTAGATGATGCTACCTCTGTGGTTCCTTCATCCAATTCCTTCTTCATTTCCCCACGCGGCTTAACCAATTGGTTTTCAGCAGCAAATATGATAGGGTTTTTATTTTCCCCCTCCCATTTGTCTGTTTCGCCTATACTTGTACTTTCGTTTTTTTTAAAAAAAAAAAACGGCACAATTCGGCTTCCCCCCTTTCATCTCCACTTAAGATGCCCTATGCTTGTTTTAGCCCTGCTTCCTCTTCCCCATCTGCTGCTGCCTCTCTTTCTCTTATCTTCAATACCCTTGATCCTCGAAGAATCACAGAACTGTGGAACTGGAAGGGACCCCGAGGGTCATCTAGTCCAACCCTCTGCAGTGGAGGAATCTCAACTAGATCATACATGACAGGCGCTACCCTACCCCTGCTTTAAAAACTCCAAGGAAGGAAAGCCCACCATCTCTCTCTCTCGCAGGAGTCTGTTCCACTGTTGAACACTTGCCACCAGAAAGTTCTTCCTGATGTTTAGTCCGAATCTCCCATCTTGCAACTTGAAGCCATTGGTTCGAGTCCTACCCTCTGGAGCAGGAGAAAACAATTCTCCACATGACAGCCCTTTAGATCATGGGTAGGCAAACTAAGGCCCGGGGGCCGGATGTGGCCCAATTGCCTTGTAAATCCGGTCCGCGGACGGTCCAGGAAACAGTGTGTTTTTACATGAGTAGAATGTGCCCTTTTTATTTAAAATGCATAGCTCTTAACTTTCCTCTTTTTTGCAGGAAATTCCCTTATTCCAGCGCCGTTTCCCAATGCAAAAAAAAGGAAGGTTGACAGCTCTGAAAATGCATCTCTGAGTTATTTGTGGGGCATAGGAATTCGTTCATTTTTTCCCTTCAAAAAATAGTCTGGCCCCCCACAAGGCCTGAGGGACAGTGGACCGGCCCCCTGCTGAAAAAGTTTGCTGACCCCTGCTTTAGATATTCAAAGATGGCTGTCACTCCCCACTGAAAGTTCGATTTCCTTTTTTCTTTTTCTGCTGGCGTTTCAGAATATTTTGTCCTTAACTCCCGGCTATGTATTTACTTCTGTCGGACTCCCTTACTCATTCCTTTAGTGTTCCCTTTTCAAGCCGGTAGCCTACAACTGTATTTTTTCCACTCCCAGCTTCTCTTCCCCAGTTTAAGATCTCTGCTTGCCTTTCAGCTGTCTCTTAATGAACGATGCCTGCTCCTTTTCTGAAACTGAATTCATTTAAAACTGAATTTTTGATTTATCCTTTGAGTTCTGGCTATGCCCCTTCATCTTTCCTCTTTATTGGTTCTGTCTCTATTTCTCCTGAAGAAGTATGCACTGGAGGGTTCTTTTCGACTGATCTTCCTAGAGCTAATTCTCACCAGTCCCAACATTTAAGCATCTCCCAGCATTCCTTTATTACCATTGCCAATACAAACACCTTGCTTACTTCTCTTAACGGAAAACACTTGGTCATCCTTTCTCTTAACTCTGGTCGCTCTCATTTATTTTAAATCCTGCAGCTCCTTTGGTTTTTACCAAGGGTTTTTCCTCTTCTTCCTGCTCTATCCTAAGGCCTATAGGGAAATGGAAGCCAATTTAAACTTGTTTTTCGTGGATGTCTCCATGCTATGGCTCCGTCTCATCTTCCTGCTTCTTGTTCCTCTATACTCTTCCCTGTTCTTTAAGTTCTAAAGGCACTTTGCTCCTCATCAAACCCAAAATCTCAGCAGTTTCTCCTCACCTACGCCGTTTTCCTCGTTATTCCAGATCGTTGCAATGCCATCCCTCTTGTTGCTAGAACATCTCCATCAGATGTCATTTTTAAAATAGCTTTTTGAGTCAAGCGTACTAACCTCTGGGCTTTATCCATTTGTTAATCCCCTCCCCTGTCACAGTTTCCCTTCCTATTATTTTCCTCCTTCTATAATGTCCAAGAGACTGCTAGCCTGCAGACAAGGCCTACTTAATTCCATATACCGAACAGCACTTCACTTTAAAACCAGTTTAGAAACCATTCCATTACAGCTACTCAGAATAACAAGAGCTTAAACAGAGGTCAGTACAGCCCAAATCCAAATATGCATTGGGCTTGTAACCTTAAAATCCCACCAGCATAATTTAGCTTAATTTCGTTCAGTTTAGCTCATAAATGTTTTGATGACCTGTTATTTGTACTTATGCCAGAAGTCGGATGCAATTCATCACAGTAGGAACCGGAGGACTGACTTGATGGATCACACCACAGCCATACTGGTCCATATTCTGTCTCAGGTTGGACTTTCTTTCCTGGCTTCATAAACCACGATTTGTGTAGCTGGGAATGAGCACCACGGCTGATTGCTCCCCCTTCATCTCCTTCTTTCTCTTTTCCAGATGGGCACTGACTTCAACACTTCTGACTGGGAGTGGCCGCTGAGACCACTGAACACTGGTCCTGAAAGACCTACATTGGCTCCAAGTATGTTTCCGAGCACAATTCAAAGTGTTGGTGCTGAACTTTAAAGCCCTAAATGGCCTTGGCCCAGTATACCTTAAGGAGAGTCTCCAACCCCATCATTCAGCCCGGACACCGAGGTCCAGCTCCGAGGGCCTTCTAGTGGTTCCCTCCGAGAGCCTTCTAGTGAGGTTACAGGGAACCAAGCAGAGGGCCTTCTCAGTAGTGGCACCCTCCCTGTGAAATGCCCTCCCATTTAATGTCAAGGAAATCTTTTTAGAAGACATCTGAAGGAAGCCCTGTTTAAGGAAGTTTTTAATGTTTGATGTTTTATTGTGCTTTTAATATTCTGTTGGGAGCCATCCACAGTAGCTGAGGAAACCCAGCCAGATCAGTGGGGTAGAAGAAGTAGTAGTTTGGATTTGATATCCCGCTTTATCACTACCTGAAGGAGTCTCAAAGCAGCTAACATTCTCCTTTCCCTTCCTCCCCCACAACAAGCACTCTGTGAGGTGAGTGGGGCTGAGAGACTTCAGAGAAGTGTGACTAGCCCAAGGTCACCCAGCAGCTGTATGTGGAGGAGCGGAGATGCGAACCCGGTTCACCAGATTACGAGACTACCACTCTTAACCACTACACCACACTGGGTATAAATTATTATTATTATTATTATTATTATTATTATTATTATTATTATTATTCATCCCTAGGATGTATTAAGACCCTGTTACATCCAAACTGGGAAACTGGCTTAATGTCAGTCAACAAACTAGGCTGATAAGACGTGATCCGATTCTGTTGCACAAAGTGAGAAGTGCTTGGCCAAACGCTCATTCCTGGCTTCATAAACTGTGGCTTGTTTGAACCGGACTTCAGAGTCCAAGAGAAGCAAATCGCAGGTCCTGGTAACCACACAAACAGAGCACAAAGATGATATCCTGTCTGTTGTCCTGAGAATCCGATATTCAGAACCATGCTCCCCTCTGAAGAGGGGAATTCCATCTTGCTACCATGTCGAAGAGCCACCTGCGGACTTATTTCCAAAGCAGACATTCCTACAGATACGGGGAATTAACGCTGGACAAAACACACCATTAGCACGAGAAAAGCCACAGCGCAGGTATCTCACCTATCAACGCTTCAAAGCAGTTGGCCATTGCATGACGCAGATCTGATTCTCGGCAAAGATCAGGCCCGTGAGCATAAAGCATGAATCGATCCAGCTCCAGCTTCTACAAAAGACCAAGACAGTTTCTGTAAGATGAAAGAGGCCCCAAACTGCAGACCAAACACACTGTGGAGAAACACATGGAACACGCACTGATAGGGATATGTAAATGTTAGGGGCATCTTCAGACAACTTGTTTAGCGCTGAAGGTCAAATTGGAAACACACAATGGGTTGGAGAGCCAAAGCTAAGTGGCCAATTTACTTGCACATAATTATTATAATTTGCATGACATTTTGATGAATGTAGTAGATGCCAAATTATAGTTGATGGAAATGTTGCATTAATCCCATAGTACTCACACTCTGTAGAACGGTATCCTCAGGAGTGAAAATTAAGTCTAGCCTTTTAAAATGTCTTTAGCAGTGTTAGAAACTGAGATACGAAAGCTAGGAGCTAAAGGGCACCTTAAACCGGAGCTATGGGCACAACAACGAAATGTCTAGGCGCACTTTTTTTAATAACAAAAATACAAAGCTGAAAATGAACGAACTGCAGCTAAAATATTGTGTTCATTTTTCACATGGTCTACTCCTTCCCCTTCCCACCCCCCTAATATTCTTAAGAGGGTCTCTTCTCCCATCTTCGGAGAGTAGCTGGAAGTGGGGAGGCAGAAAAAGGTCCTCCTTTCCTTCCACTCTGCAGTTTTAATCTGGTACTGCATCCAGAGCTCGGAAACCGCTGACATCGATGAAATTCCCTGTTGCAAAATGCGCCTGGAACAATGGGAGTTTCAAAGGCTGGTCTTTAGAAAAGGATACAGAAATTGTAAGTTGAAATGTATTTCATATAAACGTATTGTGAAGTTGCCTCCTGGGTTCTGATGTTAACCCCATGCGGATATTCTCAACGTGGGTAGAGAATCAGGATCACACCATTCTGCCCTAAACACACTCCCAGCATACCCACCCTGTTCCCAGACCTTCCCAATACCCATACTTTGGATGCTACTTACAACAGAATCCAGTATCCCAGAGCCCAGTACAGTCGTACCTCGTGTTGCAAACGCTGCGTGTTGCATTCGTCACAGGATACGAATGCGGCGAACCAGGAAGTACCGGAACGGGTTACTTCCGGGTTCGGCGGTTCACGCATGCGCAGACGTGTCAAATGATGTCATGCGCAGAAGCGCCGAATCGCGTCGCGCACATGCGCAGACACGGCGCTTCAAGTTGCGGACTGCTCATGATGCAAACGGGGCTCTGGAACGGATCCCGTTCACATCCAGAGGTACCACTGTATCTACATCACTATTTGCACATTCACCAACGTTTATCATCACCATCATCATCAATTGAATTTCTATACCACCCTATATCTGAAGGTCTCAGGGCAGTTCACAGAACTAATTTTTATGGGTAAGAACGGCACAGATCCAATTTATAGTGTTGTATACTATGTTAGTCCTACTGAGTGTAGACCAGGGGTCAGCAAACTTCTTCTGCAGGGGGCCGGTTCACTGTCCCTCAGAACTTGTGGCAGGCCGGACCGTGCGACGGACACACACGCCTTCCCTCCCTCCTCGCAAGCTCTCTGCTCCCGCTTCTTCTCACCCGTTCGCTTCTTCTCCTCCCTCCTCGGAGCCCCGATTGGAACAGCGAGTCTGGGGGAAGGGTCGCCATTGGCCGCTGGCTCGCGTCAAACCGGCCAATGGAGGGGAGGCCTGAGTTTGCTAAGGCTTCGGATTGGCCAGCGTCGCAGAAGTCTGAGCAACCTCAGAGCATGCTGGCAGACGTAGTCCGAGGGGGGGGGGGTCGCAAAAAATGGCGCCCAGAAAATTGGGGGGGGGGGAAAGGCAACCGCGCCGATCCAAATGACGATTGCAGAACCATTCGTGGGCTGGATCCAGAGGGCAATTGGGTGGGATCCGGACCACGGGCCGTAGTTTGCCAACCCCTGGTATAGACCTACTGAAATTAATGGACATGACTGATTTAGGCTCGTTAACATCAGTCGGTCTAGTCTGAGTGAAGATTAGTTAAATACAACCCATGCACATATTTGAAGCTGAGCTGACATGAGTCTTTTTCCTGGGCCTCTGTCTGCACTGAATGCCTGCTAAGGACTTTAGAAAGCTTTCAAATCAAAATCCTTTCACTTATGCGAAGAAGAAAAGAAAGCGAAGATCTTTTCCCAAGTTTTTTTTTTTTTTTTACAGCTTTGCTCTCACGGGCCATTTCGGTTGGGATGGGTCATGTTTAACTTCAGAAAGTAAAATCCAAGCTGTTCTATTTCAGTGCCAAGGCACACATTTAGAAAACAACACACTGCTTCCATAGCGACTTGGCACTAGAAAGAATGTGCATTCAACTGTTATTGAGTTTAAACTAACACCCCTTTTTTAAAATAAAAAATAACTATATTTTTTCATTAAAGTTCCATTTATAGCAAATTTTACCACAGCAGTTCAGACCTGAGTCAGTGCAAGAAAACAACAAAAGGTAGATCCGTATAAAAAGTCTGAAGAAAATGCATCCACAGAACTACCCAAACGGTATAGAAATTTATTCACGTATGCGACTACAGTGGCAAGAATGCTATTTGCCTGTAAATGGAAAGAAAAAGAAGTCCCAGCGAAGGAAGAATGGATACCAAAACTTATGGAATATGCAGAAAAGGCGAAACGTACCGGAAAAATCAAGATAACATCTTTTATATGATGAAGGAAGGGAAATGGTCTATTGAATATTTACAAACAAACTGTAAACAGATAAGAACATTGCCAGGATTATTGTAATAAAAGAGTTCACATTTAAAGGAGATGATTAAATGATTCAGCTGAGCTAATTTGTAATAGGCAGGAAATATAAACAAAATAAATTTAAGGAACTGCAGGAAGAGGGGGAAGGTAGTCGAGTTTCGAAATGTTAAAATGTGTAAAATTGAAAATCGTAAATGAAAAATTATAAAGGAGCAGAAAACGCGTCCACGATCCCAGGCTTAGTGCAGACTGGCTGCTTACAAAAAGCACTGCGTCCGTGGCATTGAATGGATTTGCATACCATGGTTATGAAGAAAACAGCCTTGGGGGGGGGGGGAGCCAGGGCTTGCAGCGATAGGGATGTAATGTGAAAACATATGTGATATTCTTCCCAGGGCCGCAGGGTTTTCTTGGTCCTCTGCAGGCTGAGAGCTGTTCTTTGACCTAAAATGCCCAGCTCACCATCAGGAAACATACAGGTCAGATTTCCCTGCTCTGCAACTTCAGACTGCCTTCATGATCTTTCTTTGGCATGCCCTATGTCCTTTCCCCCACCACTCCTTGTTGACTCTGTGGCTACTAACTCCTCTCTCCACGACTCTGTTCTTTGAGCCTTGCAATCCCCCAGTACACCTGGTCCGGCGTTAGAAACCGAGAAAGCTAGGAGCCAAAGGGAATAAGGAAGGAATAATTTTATTGGCCAAGTATCAATCATACTTGGAATTTTGCTTCGACTACATTGCAATGTAAAGAAAACGTACCTCATACAAACACGATTCCCCTCACGATACAACAGCACAACAAAGGAACCCCATACCACCAACTGACCTCCCTTCCGCACACAACTACAAATTCAACAGTTTGATGGCACAAGGGAAAAAAACTATTCCTGTGCTTAGACGTTTTTGTGTATAGAGTCCTGTAACAACGTCCAGATGGAAGTAAATCAAACAGGTAACGACCAGGATGCAAAGGGTCTGCGACAATTCTCTCTGCTCTCTTCCCTGCTCGAGCAGCATAAAGTTCCTCTATTGGAGGCAAACTAACACCATTTACCATCTCTGCAATCCTTACTGCTCGTTGGAGCCTCTTCTTAGAGGCACCTTTAAAGCAAGGTGACAGGTGCAACTACGGAATGCCCAGACGTGCTTTTATAATAGCAAGAATACAAAGTTGAAAATGAATGAACTGCAGCTAAAATATTATGTTCATTTTTCACATGGTCTAGTCCTTCCCCTGCCCACCCTCCTCCTATTCTTAAGAGGGTCTCTTCTCCCGTCTTCAGAGAGTAGCTGGAAGTGGGGAGGCAGAAAAGGGTCCTCCTTTCCTTCCGCTCTGCAGTTTTAATCTGAAATCTTAGGCGCAGGACCGCGGCCAGAGCTCAGAAACCGCTCACGCTCATGAAATTCCCGGTCGCAAAATGCGCCAGGAACAATGGGACTTTTGAACACTGACCCGGGCCTGATTCCAAACTGCGGGTGCGAGGAATGTTGGGAAACAGTTAAGAGCGTCTCCTTCGGCCTCATCGCACCGTGGTTTGGTCCTGGGAAATGAGAAGGAGCCTCGCTCGAAAAAAGAGCCAAGGAAGGAGAAGAGGCTCGTTCCGATTTGCAAAAGCACGGTTTGCGGGGAGCCAGTGACGTAGCTGCACAAGGCCCCGGACTCTTAAGGAGGCGGAGAGAGGAAACTGCCATTTAAACAGGAGAAGGAAGGAGCAAGCTTAGTTAGAATAATGTCGCCGGAGTGCAGGTTTTTGTTTTGCTTTAACTCCTGAAGAATTAAGAAACAGAATATGCACCACAACGGAGGAATAAGGAAAAGAGGGAAATAAGGAAAATCTAAACAACGCCCTATTGCGCCTGTAAATTGTCCCTAATGATTTTATTTCCCTCTGCCCTAACAACATGCAGCAAATGCAAGCATATGCCTCTGAGCGCAAGAGAGAGAGAGAGAGAGAGAGAGAGAGAGAGAGAGAGAGACCCCGTTTGGTTTGTTACGCCACAGCTCCACCTAGCTCTTCCGACATGTGAATGTCCTCGCATCAAGTCATCTGCTAATCTCCTTCAAGTCTTAAAATCGGAGGCATTATATAATGCATGCTAATTCTGGCGTGGAAATACATTCCAGAGTTGTCAGACTTCCCCTTTTAACGCATTCATTCTGCTTGGCAGAAAGCCACTGAGGAGTTTTAAAAGCAAGGCGGGTTGAAGAAGAAGAAGGGACAAGGGAGATTTGCGTAGACCCCAGTTTGTTTCCGGGGCGCATCAGAAAAACCCTTTCTCTACCCATGGAGGCTTCTACTGACCAATCTCTCCTTTATTTCCCCATCCGTTCCCCCGGATTTGAAAAACAACAACAAATCCCGAAGGAGACCTTTGTTGAAACGCCTGTACACTCTGTGTGCAGCATAAATACATTCACCTATTTAGTTAATTACAGAAGGAAGCAAAGGAACTTCAGGGAATCATCTGTGTTCAGAATTATGCATGTTTCAGGTTTAATTTAAGCTTTCTGCCCGTCCCATGAGAGGCCAACCCACAGGCCATGGATATATTGAACCTTCCTCTCCAAGGCTTCACGCACAGGGTGGCAAAATAACAGGATTATTTTCCGTGACACCGTTGCTAGGAATGGTAGCCGGGTTATCAAGTCCAACTGACAAGCACGGTTTTCCCTTTCCACATCCTGAATCAACCTTGAGCGGCTTTGAGAAGGTACAGTGGTACTTCGGATTACAGATGCTTCAGGTTACAGACTCCGCTAACCCAGAAATAGTACCTCAGGTTAAGAACTTTGCTTCAGGAAGAGAACAGAAATCGCGCGGCGGTGGCAGCGGGAGGCCCCATTAGCTAAAGTGGTACCTCAGGTTAAGAACAGTTTCAGGTTAAGAACGGACCTCCAGAACGAATTAAATTCTTTTTTATCCCAATAACTTTTTTTATTAGTTTTCACATATTGAAACACATAAAACTTATTGTCTATAACAAGAAGAAATATGTCTCATTACTAAAAACATATATAAAAACTTTCTTATCCTTTCTCACTTTGTTTCATGACTTCCTCAAATACTTCTTTGCTGATTTCATTATAATACATATTTAGCAGTCTTCCATCTCATTTTAAACATTCTTATTTCTAATCCTCTAATTTACATTCTTTCCCTATCATTATCTAAATTTACTAACTATTTTCTAATTATTTCCAATTCTAAATACACACCTAAGCCTCAATTTCTTCCAAAAACTTTCCTCTTTAACAAATATTACAATATTTTTTTTAAAACACACTTTAAAATTGCTCCAATCTTTTAAAATCTTCGTTTTAATTCGTTTGTCAGAACGAATTAAGTTCTTAACCCGAGGTACCACTACTTGAAACGAGCCTGAAACACAGACCCACAAATTCTATAAAAAGCCAGGAAGAAATCTGTGCCTTCTCTCTGCATGGCTAAAGCAACAAACAGGAGGCAAACAAACAAACAAACAAACAAGCAAACAACAAACAACAAGACTCTCTGGATTGCAAAAGCAAGTCATCAAGGTGTGCCACTTCGGACCACAAGACCAAATCCTGAATTTGGGGGACACTTCTTTCTCGAGAGCTTTTTGTAGCTGAATTGGAGGGGTATAAATCCGAAAAGGAAAGATAAATAGAGATGGCCAGACCATGAGGAAATGCAAACCTGCCAGCTTTATATTAATGGCTCGAGAGACGTCCAGAGAATGATGGCCTAAACGTGAAGCTTGGATGGGCATCGTTGGGGTAAAGAACAACGAAGTGTGAGCAATTGGACAATTAAAATGGAAGGAGAGGGACTTTTGAGGTCCCCAAGAAATAAAAGGGAGGGCAATCCATGAACTATGCATCTTTGGGAGCGTTAAGTGACACTGGTTAAAGGAAAGTAAATTGAAAGATCAATCGTAAGCCCTTGGGGCAGTAACTAAGTCACTGCTATGTTTTCAGGAGCATCTAGAACATCCGTAAATCTTTCAGTAGTTTTAAATAAGAGGCAGGCTCTGCTTTATGGCTGCGTTCAGAAGCAGCGCTGGCGAGGAACAATTTTTAAACATGCAAAAGAGAGGGTTACAAACAGAGGTCTGGATTCTTTTTTTTTAATCTAAATTCACAAACGAATAAAAATAGAGACATACATCTCAAGCGTCTTTAACAACAATCTGGGGTGCAGAGCTCTTATTTGGTTAAGTGGAGCTTTACCTAATGTGGCGATGGGGAAAAAATTCCCTGCTAAACTCCAGATAAAGCTGATCTAAGTTGGCTGACTGGGGAGGACACACGGCGTCATTGCATAAGGTGGGAAAAAGATCTAAAATTGAGAAGCATGGGGAAAAAGACAGAAAGCATTGGCTAAACTATTATGCCACCAACTGAACTGTGCGAAACCAGCAAAATAGTCAACTTGTGGTACCTCGAGTTACAAACGCCTCAGGTTACAAATGCTTCAGGTTACAAACTCTGCTAACCTGGAAGAGTTACCTTGAGTTGAGAAATTTGCCCCAGGATGAGAAGGGAAATCGTGTGCAGCAAGAGGCCCCATTAGCGAAAGCACGCCTCTAGTTAAAAACAGTTTCGTGTTAAGAACGGACCTCCGGAACGAATTAAGTTCGTAACTAGAGGTACCACTGTAACTGGTAAGAGAAGTCTCTCTGTATGCTTCCTCTGAAGCCTGAAATATTAGTCACTGTCACCAACAGGGATGACTTTCCCACTGTCAAAACCCATTGTTGACGGTTCTGACCTTCTCAACCTGATCTGCTTCGAACGGGTCTTCCCTTCCGACGTGCCACGATTGTAATGTTTTGCAAGGTTCTTTAAAACCATCGTTTACTTTCATGAGCCTGTGATAAAAGCAGGTTGCGGGTAGCCTTTTTCAGAACAAGGGCCCACCTGTAACCTTAAGCCACACTGACACCCTTTAACTGTGCAATGACCATTTTTGTCTTTCCCCCACTTTCTACACTGTTATGTACTGAGTTGAATAGGATCCAAACTGCAGCAGTCTGATTGGTCCTAGAACAATAGGATTGAGATTGCAGCAGTCTGATTGGTCCGCAGGAGCCACCCAATCCAGCTCCAGGTGGAAGTGAATCCGCACTCCGATTGGCATACAGGAGTATCCCGGAATTAGCCAATCACGTGGGGCCCATTGTGTAAATAAAGCAAACGTTTTGGGGGAACTGCATTCCTCACTACTATGAGCTGAATAAAGAGCATGAAATTCACACTTGACTCCGAGTATATTTCATACACTCTCCATTTTTTTATTACATGCCTCCTTAAACTATCAACTCAGACCAAGTTACGAATCCCATTTTGGTACAGCTGAGTTGGCAGAGCGCAAGAGACTCTTAATCTCAGGGTCGTGGGTTCGAGCCTCACGTTGGACAAAAGATTCCTGCATTGCGGGGGGTTGGATTAGACAATCCTACTGGTTCCTTCCAACTCTGCAGTTCTATGACTCTATATTATTATTATTATTATTATTATTATTATTATTAATTATATCCCGCCCATCTGGCTGGGTTTCCCCAGCCACTCTGGGCAGCTATATATGTGGCATATTGTATAAATAAATAATTTTCCCAATGGAAGACCAACTGACCATGTGAGCTCATTCCCCCCCCCCCAAGAACTCTCGCAATATTTAAATTACATTTTAAAATATATTACGATGTCAGCCCGTGTCTTTAGGCTGAAGAGCAGGGGGGGTTGTTTAATTATATAAATAATAAACAAACACATAACGCTGGGCCAAATGCTTTTTTCTTTTTCTTTTTCTTTGCCCTCCATTGTCTATCTGCTCCGGTCCACTTTCTCTACCATGTTACATAGATGGAACAATTGAGTTGATAATGCCCCTTTCCTAAGCTGGGTTTGGAAGGGGACATACGTAAAGTGAATTGTGCCTAAAACAAAATGCTCTGTGTGTATTCTGAAGCGTAGCCGGTACGAGTCGTCTCCCACTGAAAGCTCCTAATTAAACTCCTAATTTGAGTTCCTAATTTTAAAATGAAATGAAATAAAATCTAAAGCATATTGGTCATCTCCCAGAGGCACCTTTGTAGTACACTGCAAGGCCTCAGAAGCACAAAGCGCCATTTTCTGCCAAATTATGGCCACCCATATCTTGACTCCAAGGCGCGCCTGCCCAGTTGGGTCCTGTTTCTAATAAGGTATAAAACTTCAGAAGTTCTGCTGCCTACAAGGAGATTGCAGTGCGGCCCCAAGAAAAACACAAGTGTGGATTGCCCACCTTCACTTAACGAATCCATCTTGGCAACTCAAAGCCAATTCAAACTGGGGGGGGGGGGGGAATTGTTAACTTACCTTGGCCAGCATGGCCAGATGTTGGTTCTGAACGATGGCAGTGCGATATGTGGCTAAGCCCCCTTCCTCTAGACTTGGAAACAGGTAGTATAAATGCACACTGGAAAGAAAGGAGAAAAGGAACATCAAAAGCCGTAAATCTCTCAACGGCAGAGACACTTAACAGGTTATTTCAGCAACTGCCTCTCTCCACAAGAAACCATAATTGTCTGCTCTTATGCACGAGGCAAAACATTTTCATTTACCTAGGCGCTTGGTCCTTAATATGGCACAGGAGTGGGGGAAGAAGCTTTGGTACCCCAGCTGTTGCTGAACTACAACTCCCATCAGCTCTCGTAAGCAAGGGTGATAGGCAGGGAATGTGGGATTTATAGTTCAGCAATATCTGAAAGGCAAAAGGTTCCCCACATCTGATGTGGAGGATAATTACGTTATGGGTCGTATCGGTCATGTTTAGAGCCGACTCAGTGAAATTAAGAGACATGATTCATTTAGCTTCATTAATTTCAACAGGTCTACTCTGAGTAAGGTGTAGCTGAATACAAAGCTAGGTCGACGGCCTCCTTTTTGTGTCCATCCTTTAAGCTGGTTATCTTGGCCACACTTCTGTGCAAGCCAGGCAGCAAGTTTCACTGGAAAGAAAGTTCTGCTGAGTTCATCCTAGATTTTTTTTTTTTTTTTTTAAAAGGTAAAGGACCCCTGACACTTAAGTCCTGTTGCGAACGATTCTGGGGTTGCAGCGCTCATCACGCTTTACTGGCAGACAGTTTTTCTGGGTCATGTGGCCAGCATGACTAAGCCGCTTCTGGCGAAACCAGAGCAGTGCATGGGAACGGCGTTTACTTTCCCGCCGGAGTGGTACCTATTTATCTACTTGCACTTTGACGTGCTTTCGAATTGCTAGGTTGGCAGGAGCTGGGACCGAGCAACGGGAGCTCACCCCATCGCGGGGATTCGAACCGCCGACCTTCTGATCGGAAAGCCCAAGGCTCAGTGGTTTAGACCACAGCGCCACCCAGAAGTAAATCCAACTAAGTACAATGAGACTTCCTCCTAGATAACTGTGCAAAGGGTTGCAGCCGCACGGCGCAATCCTGTACAGGCCCCACTGACTTCAACGTGGCAGACAATTTCTTTTGTACCAACTCGTACAAAGACCAAGGCGTTTTGGCTGCCAGAACAGCCCCTACAAAGAAATCACATCCCGGGGAAAGTTCTATGCTCACAGTGCCAATTTTCGAGCCTCAGAAAGATTACATGTAAAAATGCACTGCGGAGGTTTACGTAAATATAAGTACTCAGAGAGCTTGTTTTTGAGCATTAAATAAATCTGTCCTCCTTCAGCCCCTGCTATTTTCGGAGATAAAAGCCCACATACGGTTTTATGCAAACCAAACAAAGCAAAAAGCCGCTCATCCCAAAGTAGTTGTGGGAAGGCACCGATGGCATTTTTCTTTTCTTCTTCCGTAACATCTTAACACTTTTGCAGCCTCTCTCTAAATAAGTAGACCACTTTTCCCATTACAAACGGACACACCTGAGATCTAGAAATGAGCTTC
The DNA here is from genome assembly GCF_009819535.1 of Lacerta agilis. NCBI lineage: Eukaryota > Metazoa > Chordata > Lepidosauria > Squamata > Lacertidae > Lacerta > Lacerta agilis. Next base: position 19,767,268 of record NC_046318.1, read on the forward strand.
AAATCTCCCACCCTGGAGTTTTGGGTGCTACCTGCTGTCACAAATGACACTTACCAAGGAAATGGCTGCTGTTTTCGCTAGGCTATAAAAAGTCAATTTTACATTATTTTTGTCAGGGGTTTTTTGTTGTTGTTTCTTTCTGAGAAGAGCCTATGCAGGAAAAATGAAAGCCACCTTCCATTAACCGGGAATATGTTAGTGATTTATTCCAAATACACAAGCACGAAACTGCAAACTACCGAAAGGCAAAACGCCAAGTGCGCCATTATGAAGTTGGGATTAATGAGTACTAACCCCACACTTGGGGAGAGAGAATTGGGTGGGTGGGTGGGGGGATTCAAAGTGTATTTGCAAACACACTTTTTGCTTGAGATTACAGTCGGAAAGATCAAGGAGCTCCGTGACAGGAAGATGACACGTTCCAAAATGATGTATTCCTTTTATTTGCCGGCTATAAACTTTGAAGCGTTTGGCCCTAGACTAGCCATTCTCCAGAGCTGTTATGAGCAACTTTCAATTACATTTGACAGGACACAGTCATCAGCTTTTCATCTCAGAGTATTACACTTCAGGCCCTCGGCTCGGAATGAAACTTCAAACGAAGACACGAGGCATGGGCAGCCTCCTGAGCTGCAGCGGGGATGCGGACTTGGCAGGCCAAAAACCTTTTGCATCTACAGTGGAACCTCGGTTTTCGAACGTAATCCGTTCCGGTAGACCGTTTTACTTCCGAAACGCTCGGAAACCGAGGTGCAAAGGGCTGCCCGCAAATTCAGTTTAGAAAATTGAAAAAAAAAAAAACACGCAGCAGAAGCCATTCAACTTCCAAGGCACGTTTGAAAATGGAAGCATTTACTTCCGGGTTTTGGCGTTCAGATTCTGAAACGTTCGTGAACTGAGGTTCTACTGTACTCTCTTTCTTTTAAATGCCCAGTAACATGTTATACAGGGGAAACTGAGCAATAGACTGATTTGGGGCTTGCCAACGTGGCAGCCTTGGGGTCGTCCCTTGATGGCTCTGCGCCCCCTTCCCTTTTTGCAAGATGATGGGAGGTGGTTATAGTTTTCTCCCTTGAAAAGTACACAAAAAGCCGAAGCAGAAAGTTGGAAGAGTGCGCTCCGGAAATGCTTCCGGGTTGTGGCCGTTCTTAACTCAAACGTCCGCAACCCAGGGTGTGCGTAACCCGGGGTTCCACTGTATATAATTTTTGTTCTATTTAAATAAAAATAAAAATCTGAGCGCAACCTGGGAGAGGAATAACGACTCGCCTACATTTCCCCAGCAGCCTCAAAGGCGAGGCAAGAAAAGCAGTTTTAGCAAAAGCCCTGCTAAACTAAGACTGGTACAAGTGGTAGAGTCCTCTCACAATGGAAGGCAAATCACTGTGAGAGTCGGCTCTCAACAGCAGCAGTCACCTCTTTGAATTCTGAGCATGCAGAGTGAGGTCAGCTTCCACCTGGACATACAAAATTGCCAGGATGCACATTAACAGGATAAAGTCCAGTCATTCCCCCCCCCTGCCCTCTTTTTGGAGCTGCTGACAAACTAGAGAGCAAAAGGTACCAGTTGATGACAGAATATCTAGAACTGGATCTGGGTTCAATTCTGAGCTTAGTCCTAAGCAAAATGAGATACAGACAGGAACGTGCTTGAAGCATTTTGAGGACTATCTAAATTACTTCTTATTTCTCCCCCCCCCCCCTTTCTTTTTTAAAGACTTTTGTATGGCTATTCGAACAACAAAGCCAATAAATTAGTTTTTTTTAAAGAAAGAAAGAAAGGAAAGAAAAAAAAGATTTGATTCCCTAAGGGCCTCTTTTCCACATCTGGAAAGCAGGAATGACACCAATTTAGCTTGCAAGGATATGAGGGAGATGGAAGAAATACAGATTTTGGCCTGTTTAGCATACTGGAAGCGACACTTTATGTCTACTTTTGTTTGTTTGTTTTTTTAAAAAAAAAAAACAGCAGAGGTCTTTGGTGTTTCAGAACAAAAATAAATAAAAGACATCAGAGTTTTAATTGGCAGAATACCCTTTCAACTGCATGATAGCCCGAAACAAATCGGGTTTTTTTATGTTTTATTTTAATGAGCAAGGTACGATTTTATACCAGAAGGTGCGTTAGGAGTGAACCCAATACTCACCTAGTTAAAAATTCAACCACAGCATCTCCCAAAAATTCCAAGCGCTCGTTGTGGTTGATCCTGCAAACAGACAAATGCCAGGACCGTTACACGTGACCCTTATGCATATGAGCAACTAGCGATGGATAAACAACAGCCGGTCAACTCCTTGGGGCGATAAAGCAAAAAAAGTGTTAGGCTCCCACTGCTTTCGGTCTTTGACACGCCATCCTCCGATGCCCAACAGTGAATATTTGGGTTTCTTCTGTGCGGCACCAAAAAAAACCACAGGCAGCCGGAAAGGTAATAAGGCCGATCGTAATTTTGTGTCAACTTATTAACCAAAGGAAAAGAATAATGATGTACAATGGCATGCTGAGACCAGCTTTCGCGTGCCCTGCCATTGCCCTGGATGATTTAAAGAGAAGCCTCCTCCTAGGCCATCTTAAGGCTTTTGGCACGGTGCCTTGGAAGAAGAAAAAGAAAGCATCTTGCAGGGAGGTACTGTTGTGATATTATACCATGCCGAGCTGCGAACGCTGCAGCAGCAAGGTCACAAGACTTAAGCGTCATGTTTCGCACTGTGGGAAATCCAACAGTCATTCCACACATGTGATGTCATTGTAATGTACGGATGTATTTTACTTTCAGTTCTGCGTCAGGAGATGCAGGCGCTTCAATAGACAGCTCTGAAATAATGAGCTGGCTACGCAGAGACATTCTGCACTTTATCTACAATAAAGTAGGTTTTAGCCTTACTGGCTGATGCGTGTTGTTTTTCAAGCTGGGAAACAATCGCATATTACCCTTGTGCCCCTGGACTCCTGAAGCCAGAGGGCACGGAAGCTTCGTCCGCCTTGGGGGTCAGTCTTTCAACCTGCCCCCGCGGGAAGTTTTCATAACAGGTATGGCATCCTCTGTTTGGTACAGCATCGCGGTCCCTCCTGCTCTTTCCCTGCACGGAAAGAGGCTTGCCGGGAGCGCTTGGGCATTTGCCGGAAAGCAGGTAAGCCGAGTGTGTTTTTAAGACTGGAAAGAAATCACTAACCAATGAGTAACCAGGTGGTTACTGCAAAGAGGCAAAAGGTGCACAGGCCACGAATAGGTTTACTGGGAGCAGTTACAGCCATGCAATATTGTGTTGCTGGAAATGCACAGTTTCCCCTAACTGAAAGCCAGATGGGTGGAGTATAAATAATAATAATAATAATAATAATAATAATAATAATAATAATAATAATAATAATATTTCTGTTTTTGATCCCGCTTACTGCAATGGAACAGCGAGCTTGTAATTGCAACAACTACCACCCAGAAACTATGTCGTTTGTGTAAATGTAAACGTAAAGGACCCCCTGGGTGGTTAAGTCCTGTCAAAGGCGACTTTGGGGTTGCGCCGCTCATCTCGCTTTCAGGACGAGGGAGCCGGCAGTTGTCCACAGACAGCTTTCCGGGTCATGTGGCCAGCATGACTATGCCACTTCTGGCACAAAGGGACACCGTGATGGAAACCAGAGCGCGCGGAAACGTTGTTTATCTTCCCGCCACAGTGATACCGATTTATCTACTTGCGCTGGTGTGCTTTCGAACTGCTAGGTTGGCAGGAGCTGGGACAGAGCAACGGGAGCTCACCCCATTGCATGGATTCGAACGCTGACCTTCTGACTGGCAAGCCCAAGAGGCTCAGTGGTTTAGACCACAGCGCCACCCGCGTTACTGCAAATAGGTGAAAGGTGCAGAGGCCATAAATAGGTTGACTGGTAGCAGTTCTGACCATGTGGCACTGCAATATCCTGTTGCTGGAAATGCGCAGTTCCTCCTAACTGAAAGCTGCCCAGAACGGCTGGGAAAACCCAATCAGATAGGTGGGGTATAAATAATAAAGTTGTTGTTATTAATTATTATTATTATTACTATTATTATTGTCATTAAGAGTTCTGTTCTGATCCCACTTACTGCAATGGACCAGCGAGCTCGTAATTGCAACAACTACCACCCAGAAATTATGTTGTTTGCATACCTGGAAGGAGTTGGATCATCTTGCCCAAGACGTGACATGATATTGATCAAGGTGTTTATGCCTGGGGGGGGGGGGGGGGAATACAAACCACATGATATTTAAAAGGTAACCCCGTGTAAACAGGCACATTTTCTTTTAAGGGTTCAGCACAAAAGTACCCTTCCAGTAACGTGAATTATGTATTGTCATCTCAACAGTAAATGATCAAGCTTATGACATACGTTTGTAGTAAGGTTAAAGCTACTGGGAAATGATACATAATGAATTGAAAAGGATGTTTAAAATAACATTTGTAAAAAAAAGTCAGAAGCTTTTCTTTTGGGAATGATAGGGCCAGAACTACCTAAACTGTATAGAAACTTATTCATTTATGTGACTACAGCGGCAAGAATGTTACTCGCCCCAAAATGGAAAGAAGAATAAGTCCCAGCAAAGGAAGAACGGATACAAAAACTTATGGAATATGCAGAAAGGGTGAAACTTACCAGAAGAATAAGAAATCAAGATAACAAACTTTTAATAAAAGAATGGAAATGGTTTATTGAATATTTGCAGATAAATTGTAAACATGTAAGAACACTGGCAGGATTACTGTAATAACCTGCAGTTGTATAAGAGTATATATTAAAAGCAGATGAATAAATGAACAAATTAAGTTAATTTGGATATGCAAAAGATATTAAAAATCAATTTAAGGAACCACAGAAAGAGGGGGAAGGAAGTCAAGTTTTGAATTGTTAAAATGATTGTAAAATTAGCAAAATGTATAAACCTGAAAAGAATAAATAAAGGGGGGGGGGAGCTTATAACATAGGTTTGTATCCCAATAGGTACCTCTGTATCCCAATTGCCAAGTACCTCTGTAGACTCAAAATCCAGCTGCAATTTCTCCAGTCCCAACCCTGTTTGACCATTGCCCAACCTTTTCGGCTTTGGGCATTCACCACGTGTGAAGCCCATCCTTTTCACACTTTAGTCTGGAAAGTCTCCCCCTTTTTTAAAAGCAAACTATCCATTCAACTCAGATGACCATCTTAACTCCACAAACCTGGGAATATGCCCCATTGAATTCAATGGGATTTACTTTACACAACCACCCTGCAATTAGTAAAATAATAGGGGCTGAACTATGCAAAAAACAAACAAACAAACAAAAAACCTTTCGCTTGTTGGGCTCGATTTCTACATGCAAGCAGCACAAGAACTCTGCCTGCTTTTGCCACCTCATGGTAGAACAGCAATCGACATTCGGGCGATGAGAACACAGCATGGGGAACGGTCTTATGAGAAGGCATGCTGGCTCTGATTAGCACCAGGATGCATGACCACTTGGCAACGACACCTAAGTATACCTGAAGGAGCGTCTCCATCCCCATCGTTCAGCCTGGATACTGAGGTCCAGCTCCAAGGGCGGTTCCCTCACTGCGAGAAGTGAGGCTACAGGGAACAAGGCAGATGGCCCTCTTGGTAGTGGCACCTGCCCTGGTGGAACGCCCTCCCACCAGATGTCAAGGAAATAAACCACTATCTGACTTTTAGAAGACATCTGAAGACAACTCTGTTTAGGGAAGTTTTTAATGTTTGATGTTTTATCATGTTTTTAATATTCTGTTGGGAGCCGCCCAGAGTGGCCGGGGAAACACAGCCATATATTATTATTATTATTATTATTATTATTATTATTATTATTATTATTATTATTATTATTATTATGCCTTGGGTTCCTCAAAAGAAGAAAGGTGGTTTCAAATGTTTCATGTTTTATCGTGTTTTTTATATTCTGTTGGAAGCTGCCCAAAGTGGCTGGGGAAACCTGGCCAGATGGGCGGGGTATAAGTAATTAATAATAATAATAATAATAATAATAATAATGCCTTGGGTTCCTCAAGAGAAGAAAGGTGATATATACAGTAGAGGAAAGGAAGTAAAATAGATGAGGAGAGAGAAGTGAGAGGGGGAAATCAAGACACCAGCAAAACGTACCTTTTTTCCTCATATGCATGTGGTGGACTTTCCTATCTCCATATTTGGGCTGGCGGATGCCGCAATTGGACAAAGAATTTCTGGCGTGGTCTGGATTCATCCCGAAGTTTAGGTGATGGCTTGGGTGAGTCATGGCCAGCTGTAAACGCGACAGAATCCCAAAGTAAAGACAAAACAGCCTTGTAAGCCTGCACTGCTCATTCCGATCACTGCAAAGCTTTAAAACGGACAGCTGCCGTGAAATTTCAGCAGCGCAGAACCACCCCAAGTTTGCACAACCGATAAAGCAAGTTCAGAAGTTTTAGAATCATAGAATCCTAGAATCCTAGAGTTGGAAGAGACCACAACGGCCATCCAGTCCAACCCCCTGCCAAGCAGGAAACACCATCAAAGCATTCCTGACAGATGGCTGTCAAGCCTCTGCTTAAAGACCTCCAAAGAAGGAGACTCCACCACACTCCTTGGTAGCAAATTCCACTGCCGAACAGCTCTCACTGCCAGGAAGTTCTTCCTAATGTTTAGGTGGAATCTTCTTTCTTGTAGTTTGAATCCATTGGTTGTTCCAAGTCCTCAGCGTCAGTAAGCGCCAATAGCTAAGCGTTGCAACTCAGTTCCAAAGACAACTTATAGTTCAGGAACACGTGGAACCGGCACAGTTTGAGGCAGAGTTCGAAACTCCCATTGTTCCGGGCGTGTTTTGTGACAGGGAATTTCACGAGCACGAGCAGTTTCTGAGCTCTGAAATTTCAGATTGAAACTGCATATTGTGGGGGAAAGGAAAAGGCATGTACTTTTCAACGCTTTCCATTTTAACTCTATTTGTTCACTTGAAAGACTCTCAATAATTAAAAAAAAAGCAACAGAGAACTGCACGTGAGGATCTAATTGCTGCAGCCAATAACCATGCAAAAATATCAGGCATGATAAAATCTTTGCTCTTTAATGGCATATTTTCTGACACCTTTGTTTCGTATTCACAGGAATGCAGGTGGACTAGATCTAAATACTTGATTTACCTACACCTTATAAACATAAACAGCTCCACCATCCTTCTCCTTATATTCCACCCCTTCCATCCTTTCATTGACCCCCCTCCAACCAATGCCCTGGACTCATCTACATGGGTCAGTTAAAACGTTAAAAATACATTATAAACATGTGACACCAGAGGGCGCTGTAGAGCAATAGGAAATGGCATTGAAAGCTATACTGCTATTTTTTAAGCGTTTCTACAGATCAGTGTAGATCCAGCCCCTCTCTCTGCTCCAACCCCGTTGGCGCACCATGTGATGCCAAGGGCCGGTGCTTCCGACACATTCTTTGGCTCCCTGATTGGCTGCCTCCATCAGCCCCCCCCCCCCCCGTCTCCAGGTCGCCCTGGTCAGTTCTCTGGCTCTGCCATCCACAAGCTAATGCAAACTTACCAGCGCATCTATTCCCTGCTCCTTTCCCCCCGCCACAATGCAACTTCAAACACATAGGAGTGCGTTCCGGTGTATGACCTTCAGCATTTGCTTACCTGCAATAAGCAGCGATCTTTAAAAGTGTAGCCTATCAGTTTATCTAGATGCATCAAACATTGATGGTAGCGGATGTGATGAGTCAGGACAGGGAGCATCATGGCATGCTAGGAGAAAGAATTGCCATTATTTATTTACCTGGAACTTTTAGCCCTATGTTTTTTCAAGTATTCAAGTAGTAGTAGTAGAAGAAGAAGAAGAAGAAGAAGAAGAAGAAGAAGAAGAAGAAGAGGAGTTTGGATTTGATACCCCGCTTTATCACTACCCTAATGAGTCTCCAAGCGGCTAACATTCTCCTTTCCCTTCCTCCCCCACAACAAACACTCTGGGATGTCAGTGGGGCTGAGACTTCAGAGAAGTGTGACTAGCCCAAGGTCACCCAGCAGCTACATGTGGAGGAGAGGAGACGCAAACCCAGTTCACCAGATTATGAGACTACCGCTCTTAACCACTACACCACACTGGAAGACGGCAGCAATGGAGGGGGGCTCTCACTTGCTACCCCTATCCCAGCCGCCTCATCCGCATGCCTCAGATTTCACACAAATAAATAAAATGCATATGCTTCGTTCGCTAGGGATACGGAAGGGTATCCACTCACCTGACAGACATCGGAGCGGATGCCCGTTTTCCAGAACCCTTGGCTGCTCAGCTCGACGGTCACTTCGCGACGCATGGTGTTTTTCTGCCTAATCTTCTGCAGCGCTTCCTTTAAAGCAAAAAAGAAAAAAGAAAGGGGGGGTTATCTCTGTAGGACCTGACCTGGGATAGCTCAGCAGAGCAACCTAAATTGCCCTTACGAGCATTCAGAAAAGAGAGTCTTGGGTCAATGGGGCTTCTCTCACTCGCTGCTTGGGACATGGGAGCAAAACACGACGTAAGAAAATGAGAATACCCTCCCACACCCCATGTGCTAGGATGAAGTTCAATGGCATCTGGGCCCTAGTGCTTGGCCCTAGAGTTCCATCGTCTTTCTCATACTTAAATAATACCATATCGATCTGCTCTTCCCCTCCCAACCTGGGATTGTATCAGACCTGAGTGTTTCCCATCTTGAAAACCTAGAAAGCTGCTGCAGACCAATGTAGACGGTGCTAAGATGGACCGGCGATCCGGCTTCATATAAGGCACGTTTCCACGTTCCGGGAAAATGACTACCAGGTTTGTGCACAGAACACACTGCAGGTGTGGACAGGAGCCACGCGCAGCACCTGAGCAGTTCCTCAAAAGGCTTGAGATCATGCCAACACAGAAAGTGTGTCAGATCAACTTTCACTAAGTCCGGCATGCTTTGCAAGAATCCCAGAATCTGATGCTCTCGTGTGCTTGCCAGAGGCATCTGTTTGGCCACTGTGATAACCGGATGCTGAATCTTACGGGCTTTGGCCTGATCCAGCAGGCCTTTTCTTTTGCTTCTGTCAGACTCAGGCAATCTGCCAGAAACTGACTGTTGCTCCAGAAGCTCAGCCTTCTGTAGAGCTGGCCGATAAATTGGCGTTCAGGTTGCGATACCCGTTTCGGACCATCTGAGCTGGGAATGCATCGTGCCAGCTCAAATTGCCTGCAGGCGGTGTCTGCACCTCCAAGGAAGCGCCCTGCCTCTCGGATGAGATGGAGCAGTATGGGGATCGCTCACCTGAAGGCTGCCCCCCACCCCTAGCTGAGCAGTTTAATGAAGCCCCCAGTGCCTCTCCTGTTTGCATGAGCCAGAGCAATATCGGGGCTTGGTAAAGGTAAAGGTAAAGGTAAAGGTAAAGGGACCCCTGACCATCAGGTCCAGTCGTGTCCGACTCTGGGGTTGCGGCGCTCATCTCGCTCTATAGGCCGAGGGAGCCGGCGTTTGTCCTCAGACAGCTTCCGGGTCGTGTGGCCAGCATGACAAAGCCGCTTCTGGCGAACCAGAGCAGCGCACAGAAACGCCGTTTACCTTCCCGCTGGAGCGGTACCTATTTATCTACTTGCACTTTTACTGTGCTTTCGAACTGCTAGGTGGGCAGGAGCAGGGACCAAGCAATGGGAGCTCACCCCGTGGCAGGGATTCGAACCGCCGACCTTCTGATCAGCAAGCCCTAGACTCTGTGGTTTAACCCACAGCGCCACCTGGGTCCCTCGGGGCTTGGTAGGGCTGGGCAATGTATTTCGGCTGCTTCTTGTGGAAGAAGAGGCAGCCAGGATACATTCCAGAAATCGTGGTATATCGGCATGTCACACCATTAAGCTGCTGATATATCACAATGCCGAAAATCAGGTATCGCCCAGCCCTAGTCTTCTGTCTCTTGGGTTTGTTGTTGTTGGGAAAAAAGGAAAACCTAAATCTGGGAATCTGTGGTAGAGAGCATGAGGCAGAGCAAAGGAATAAATTAAAATGCCAAAGGTCTAAATTGCTTTGGAGACAAAGCAATGGTGCATTAACGCTGTGCTATTTGCAAAGAACCGTGGCAATATTTTCCAGCACCCTCTTCAGCCTAAGGTCCAGGGTTCGAGTCTCAGCAAAGGCAACAGCAACGTAAAGAAACAAAACATGGTATACAGACACACAGAGAAATTAGGACGGGAATAAAATAAAATAAAATAAAATAAAATAAAATAAAATAAAATCATACTTCTCTTTGCACAAGTTTCTGCTTATCCGCTTGTTTCACTTTGGGGCTGTTAGCCAGCAGGTGGCGCAATTTCACGTAACTCTTCCAGAGTTTTTGGTACCTGAGAATTAAAATAATAATAGTAATAAAAATTTGGATGGGAGATAAATCAGTCTTGATCCGTTTCCTTTTTGTTTTTAGTTTAGACGGTAAAGGGTAAAGGGACCCCCTGACCATTAGGTCCAGTCGTGTCCGACTCTGGGGTTGCGGTGCTCATCTTGCGTTACTGGCCGAGGGAGCCGGCGTACAGCTTCTGGGTCATGTGGCCAGCATGACAAAGCTGCTTCTGGCGAACCAGAGCAGCACACAGAAACGCCGTTTACCTTCCCGCCGGAGCGGTACCTATTTATCTACTTGCACTTTGATGTGCTTTCAAACTGCTAGGTGGGCAGGAGCAGGGACCGAGCAACGGAAGCTCACCCCGTCGCAGGGATTCGAACCGCTGACCTTCCGATCAGCAAGCCCTAGGCTCTGTGGTTTAACCCACAGCGCCACCCGCGTCCCTCTATTAGTTAAGACGGCTGCCTAGCAATTCTCAGGTCCATACTGGAAAGAAATCCTTTCCTATCCTATATATGGAAACTGGCATTGTCTTGAAAAGAGAGCACAGCCAACCATTTCCCAGCTCCGCTTCCAGCTGAACAAAGGTTGTTGGGCTTTGTTTCTCTACAAAAGGAAGAACACATCATTGCTTGGATCAAAGCCCATGGACTCGGGCACTTGGACTGTTCCCAAGACCAGGTTTTTCCCCCTTTACAAGAGACAGTGTCTACGTGAGGCAAACTACGAGGAGCTGCAGGAAGAATCAAGGAAGGTGGTGGGAGATTTGCTATGACAAAATGCAGCAGTGATGGGTAAAAGCTTGAATGGTAATGGGGAAAAACCTGGGCAGCCATTAGAAAAATTTACAGAGGATAAGGCTACCAGGATGGCCTCAGTATTAGGACTGGGCGATATATCAATATATCTCCTCAAACCGGGTTGAAGTTCCTATCGTGATATCAGTTTCGTAGTTTTTGACCTGGCAATATATTGTGAATCAGGATGTGTGCACGCTATGCAAAAATCACCATGTGGGGGGAAAGGTGAAGCCAACCAATGCCTCTACATAGCTCCATCCTTATTTTAGATATTGTGATATATCAGTATATCACAATGTTTAGCTGGGGATGTGTCACAAAGTTGAAAACCAGCTCCTTATTTCAGACATTGTGATATATCGGTATATTGCAATGTTTAGCTGGTGATATCTCTCAAAGCTGAAAACCAGCTCCATCTTTATTTCAGACATTGTGATGTATCAGCATATCACGATGTTTAGCAGTTGAAAACCAGATATTGTCTAGCCCTACTGTTCACCTCTACGTTGTTCCATCATTATTTCAGACATTGTGATATATCGGTGTGTCGCGATGTTTAAAAAGGTAAAGGGACCCCTGACTGTTAGGTCCAGTCGCGGACGACTCTGGGGTTGTGGCGCTCATCTTGCTTTACTGGCCAAGGGAGCTGGCGTACAGCTTCTGGGTCGTGTGGCCAGCATGACTAAGCCGCTTCTGGCGAACCAGAGCAGTGCACGGAAACGGTGTTTACCTTCCCGCCGGAGCGGTACCTATTTATCTACTTGCACTTGACGTGCTTTCGAACTGCTAGGTTGGCAGGAGCTGGGACCGAGCAACAGGATTCGAATCGCCGACCTTCTGATCGGCAAGCCCTAGGCTCTGTAGTTTAACCCACAGTGCCATCCCTGTTGTGATGTTTAGCTGGTGATATATCGCAAAGTTATAAACCAGATCTTGACCAGCCCTTGACCATTTTGCAGATTACTCCCCAGAGAACAAAACAATGTTAATGATCCATCATGCAGTGCACAAAACGTAAGGGAATTGAGTCTTCAGGGAACCCACAGAAATTAAGAGAAGGGAAATCTGCGCTGGTTCAAGATAAATGGTCTACGGTTTACAATATAGGGATTTCATTTTTAAAAGCATGCATGCCTTTGAAACAAAATTAAAGGAATGCAGAAAGCGAAATGTTTTCACTTAAGAGAAGGGGGGGGGAGAGAAAGCATTTCAGAGCCCAGAATTTTACTGTGCAGCGCAGAACAATTACTGATTTTTGCTCCCTCACCCTTTCCATCTATTCCCCAGAGTACTATCGCGGTGGGTGTTTGTAACTGCTTTAACAGAAGCATTTGCTTCTGCACCTGCCCATCAAGAGCAAGGCTGTTAAGACTGCATTCAACCCCAGGCTTGACAATAATTGCTTACTGTGGGTCTCCGGCATAACTGAGTTGAGCAGGTCGTATTCCAAAGTGGACAATAATGGGGAAAGTAATCACATCAGGGTTGAACTGCTCACGATCCAATTGATCAATGCGAACCGAGCTGGGTTTCTGGAGCAAGCGGAGGGAAAAGATCAAACAATTAAAATTAGGTAACAGTGGTTCTATCGCAGGCATATATAACTTTCCGAAAACGGCCTCTCCGCAGAGGAAGAGCCGGCCCCGGAGAAAGCAGGGCCCATTCCAGCTTCCACTGGCTTGTCTCCGCTCGGCAAACGAATCTGAAACCCAACTGAGGTTTCAAATCCTCGTAAAAAGAGAAGCCAGCTGTGACTAAGGGAGGAGGGAGCACAAGTTCCGGAGACTGGCTCCTGATTCGTTAACCACTGCTAACAGCCACCTGAACTGACCTGTTATGGACTAGCAGGGAAGAGAGAGTTGAATGACCACACCTAGGCTTGTACAAAATGCAGCCACCTTGCTAGCTGAAGGATTTCTGTGCATGCAACAGGACTTTCCTCCAGTGGCATAGCGCGGGTTGCCGGAGCCCGGGGCCGCACAGAGCGGGGTGGTGAGAGGGAGAGAAATGGAGTACGCATGCGCATTCAACCGCCTAATGATGACGACGTCACCTGGGAGATCACAGCCGCAGAGATAAGAAGAGTCGTTCCGTTGTCCCTGGTTCTCAGGGAGAAGCTGTTTTCAAGAGAGCCCAGCGACGGAAGTGCGCAGCTCTATCAAGGCAGCACCGGGAGTTGGAACTTTGCACCCCTAACCATTTTGCGCCCAAGGCAACCACAGCTCTGCCCCTCCCCATGCTATGCCAATGCTTTCCCTTGCCTCCTTCCCCCCCCCCCAAAGTACTACAGCGGTACCTCTGGTTACGTACTTAATTCATTCAGGAGGTCCGTTCTTAACCTGAAACTGTTCTTAACCTGAAGCACCACTTTAGCTAATGGGACCTCCTGCTGCCGCTGCGCCACCAGAGCACAATTTCTGTTCTTATCCTGAAGCGAAGTTCTTAACCTGGAGCGTTATTTCTGGGTTAGCGGAGTATGTAACCTGAAGCATGTGTAACCCGAGGTACCACTGTACATCATTCCCAAATGTGCTCTGGAGGGAACCCCAAGGGCACTCAAGAGGACGGGTGTGTAAGCTGGAAGATTATCTAGCTCTGCATGGGATACAATAAGACGCACACCACAGACGACGATTTTCCCACTTAGAACTTCCCTGGAGTTCAAAGCAAAGTGAAGAGACAACAGGAAAACTGTCTACCAACGATTGATTCCACTGCACATCTAAGTGTTTTAAGCGAGAGTGAATTGCTAAGGGTTTGTTAAGGCTAAAAGGAGGAATAGAACTGAGGAAACAAGCCACACAAAAATACCACACTCCGCTCAGTTTTTCCTCGCGACACTGACCCAAACCCTAGAGCGACAAGGAAGCCAACGAAGGGATTGTCCGCAGAAGCAGTGTTCAAAGTGTGTGGAGGACTTCACAGAATTTAAAGGTATTCTAAAAACATTTAAAAGGTTAGGTACTGCAAGACCTCCCTTCTCCTTGCCGAGCTTGTTTAGCCGTCGCTCAGGTATAAAGAAACAGAAAAGCCCCCACACAAATATCTCTTTTGCTATTTATTACCGGTAGGAATTAAAATGTGCCCTTGTCACGGAAGGAATGAGAAAGGAGGGAAACAAGCAAACTGTGCCTATTCTTCTCCTTCCTCCTTGACTTATTACTGACAAAGAAAGCTCTAACTACAAAACACACCAATAAAACAGCTCTCTCATAAGCCTCTCCTGATCTTTCCCTATTGTGCCAAACGAGAGCTTTATTGCTGAGCTCGACAATCGCAAGGCAAAACCCAGGACGTTCCTACCATTCCAAAAAAGAAAAGAAAGAGAAAAGATGTGGCTATTGTGCAGCGTTACAATGGACACCAAGCCCCATTTCCATAGAATAAAGCGAGCAGAACTGTGTGTACATCTGCTTCTTAGAGGACTTGTGCGATCTCTATGCAGTGTTGTTGGAGAAGGAGAAAGGTGGTGGTGGGCAAACAATGTGGACAACTTTATTCTAGTGACACTCAACACTAAAACTTTAGGCCCCAGGCAAAAACGTTCCTTTATAACCAGGCCTTTGGTTGATTTGATGGACATCCTATGCCCTTTTAAAATGTGGGGTTTTGGGGGGTGGGGGGGTTATGGGGTTGTTGTTTTTAATTTAGGTTATATATTTTGTGGTTTTATATTTTGATTTTGTGATCTAACCTAATTACTCCAAAGGAATTCCCACGGTGCCCCTGGAAGCATAGGACAGCAGCCGAAATTTGCAAAAGGCCACTTCCGCTCTGCGACAATGCTCAGAAACTTCTCTCTCTCTCTCTCCCACCCTCCAGCTTGAGTTTTGTTTCTCGCTCAAAGTTGCTCCGTCCCGACAAACTTGCACTGCTCGCTCACTGCTCTGCGGCTACTGAGTTGGTCCTCGTAAATCTATTGCGCTAGCGTTGCTACTTGGCTCTCTCCTGGTGGACCAGGACTGGCCTCTCGAGGATGTTGAGAAACCAGGAGGAATCGGCTCCCTCAATGCTGCGTGCGGCCATGTACGGAGGGGCCTCTTGAGAGAAACATGTGAGTGACATGTTCCCTCAGAAGACAGGCACCTCCCTAGGGAAACAACCTACTCTTGATAGGGAGAACATGTGGCCAAGCCAACATGGCCAATGGCCAGGGATCTGTAATCCAACAATACAGGGGGTTCCTTACTTCTGGCGACCCCAAATAGGGACTGCTTTCCCCAGGGAGGCTTTCCTGGTGCCTTACTTGTGGTATTTTTGACACAAGAATAACCTTTTTAACCTCCCCAGGATTTTTTTAAACAGTGAGCTTCTGAATCCACTAAATTTCGGGTCCGCAGTACCCATTTAGGGACGCCACATAGCCCTGCGTGCCGTTTCACGCTCTGCCGGCAGTGTTTTGCTCTAGAATTTGCTAGCTGTCTGGGGTGCCAAGCTCTCTGGGCCTCTGAAAACAATCGCACACGGAGAAATCCTCAAGTGTCAGGCAAACAGCAAAGGGCACAGGGAAGTCTTGCTGTGCCGCTCCAGAATGCGGCAACTAGACTGGTGACTGGGAATGGCCGCCGAGACCATATTAACACTGGTCCTGAAAGACCTACATTGGCTCCCAGTACGTTTCCGAGCACAATTCAAAGTGCTGGTGCTGACCTTTAAAGCCCTAAACGGCCTCAGCCCAGTATACCTGAAGGAGTGTCTCCACCCCCATTGTTCAGCCCGGACACTGACGTCCAGCGCTGAAGGCCTTCTGGCGGTTCCCTCACTGCGAAAAGTGAAGTTACAGGGAACCAGGCAGAGGGCCTTCTCAGTAGTGGCACCTGCCCTGTGGAACACCCTCCCATGAGATGTCAAAGAAATAAACAACTAGAAGACATCCGAAGGCAGCCCTATTTAGGGAAGTTTTTAATGAATGATGTTTTATCGTGTTTTTAATATTCTGTTGGGAGCCGCCCAGAGTGGCTGGGGAAACCCAGCCAGATGGGCGGGGTACAAATAAATTCTTATTCTTATTCTTATTCTTATTCTTATTAGCACCCCCCGATGAAGTGTTGGCTTACGACCCTAGATTACTGCCTTTTATTGTCCTGCAATCATTACGGCATCTTAATGTTTTGTTGTCCCTAAGATGGCCAAAGAACACACTGCTTTCAGGCAGTGGGCCTAGGCCAATAACAAAATAAATAAATAGATTAGGAGCGATGGAATTGCTTGTGGTTTGGGATTTGGGCACAGCACAACAAAACTCAATCTGAGAACTTCTGCAGTACCATGCCAGGGCTGGTAACGATCATCCCCTTGCATTCCTCGGCGTATTTCTGCCACTCCAGCTCCTCCCATTGTAGCATATTGGCAATCTCCTCTTCCGGCACCAACGGCTTATTGCAGCGTAACAAATACAGCAGAATCTGGTGCATGGACAGCACTTCTTTCCCTCCATCTTCAAAGAAAAAAGAAAAAGGGCATATGATCCCAAATGCTGTTTCTAGAGGAAGCAGAAGTAGGCCTCAAAAGGAAGCAACAGCAGTCAGGGCCGCAAATGGCTCTAACGAAAGACAATGGCTGCCATCCCAAACATTTCCTATTCATTGGGATTTACTCCAAGGTTAACGGGGTTAGGATTGCAGACCGTAGATGGATTGTCCATAAAAGGCCACCGGCACCGTCAGATATTGGTGGGAATTAATTGGAGGCTCTGATCTGACAAGACATTTTTTTCCCCTAGATCTCAGCAGACTCACAAATTTACCAGAGTCCTTGCATGCTCCCAAATGCCATTTTGTGGGGGCTACCAACAGTTTGAACCTTGGGTGAGACTGTCAATCTGACCACCATGCATTATTGCAAGTTTGGTGTGAATTCTTTCACACTGCTCAGCTGGGCGTGGCACAGGTGGCCACTTTTGTTTTAAAACGTGCAGGAAGTACAAAGAGAAATGTGTCGGCTGCCAGCTTGAAATTCTGCTTTCAAGGTTGGGGGTATCACTTTGTGACACGTCACCGACACACTAGTTCACAAAACCAAAGGTCGAGGAGTTACTGTGTTAAATCAGCCCAAATTTAATAGTAAGGTACTTTCTAACTACGGTATGAGCACACATTGGGAGAAAAACGTAAAGTAAAGGCAGCTCCATTTAAAAAGAAAACAGAAGTCTACCCAATATTTGAAGGCAACATCTAAGGACGGAAACAAAACTTGATTGCAATCGAATCTTGGGATCCCGAACGCCTTAGTACTTTGACGTTTTGGCTCCCAAACGCCGCAAACCCGGAAGTGAGTGTTCCAGTTTGCGAACGTTCTTTGGAACTTGAACAGCCAACAGGGTTCCGCTGCTTCCGATTGGCTGCAGGAGTTTCCTGCAGCCAATCAGAAGCTGCGCTTTGGTTTCCGAACGTTTTGGAAGTCGAACGGACTTCCAGAACGGATTCCGTTTGACTTCCAAGGAACGACTGTATTGGGAATGTGCAACATTGGTCATACTGAGAGTGGTACCAAAGCAATCAAAGTGACCTAAGTGAAGACACCTCCTTTTTATTTGTTGGTATGAAGGAACATTCAATTGTGCCAGTTTCCTGCCTGCAGTCTGACGACATGATACAGTCCAGGTACACAGGTCTGACCATCTCAACAAGAGCTGGGCCGGTACCTGACTGCCGTACCAGTAACAACAACAAAACTTACCTGGAAGGAACCTGACAAAACGAGGCATGAAATGAAACCGGGGGCAGGAAGCATCGTTGTTTTCTAACGAAGGACCTTCAACGAGAAATGAGAAGCAATTCAAAACACAAGCAACGCATTTCACAAGTCTCCATCTTTGGAATTCTAATAAAACATAAAAGTTTATACAGAGCTGTGCATATTCCACGACTGCATTGCAAAAGCAACAGTTTGGTATTTAGGGTGGACAGTTCATATATGTACAGTATATATGTGTGTGTGTGTGTAAGCAAACTTCTAGGCCTAATAGGTAAACATAGGATTAAAAGTGGGTGGGATTCCTGTTTGCCTTAAAATCCAGCACATGGCCCAGCGGTATTTTCTGAGGCTGTGGTGCAAGCTCCTTCCCATATTTTATTTAGGCAAATGCATGAAACTTTGCCTAATTTCTGCAGGTCAGGAGGATTTTTCTTAGCGCACGATTGGCTGGCCTGGT
Organism: Lacerta agilis; assembly: GCF_009819535.1. Classification (NCBI taxonomy): domain Eukaryota; kingdom Metazoa; phylum Chordata; class Lepidosauria; order Squamata; family Lacertidae; genus Lacerta; species Lacerta agilis. The sequence goes on from NC_046318.1 coordinate 19,785,572, forward strand.
GCAGTACACACAACGCAAGGCATCTAACTGCTGTCTTCCTATGTTATAACTCTCATTAAAATCTCCATCCTCCTCCACCACCCAGGACATGCAAGGCACAATCCTCTACTGTAGATCCGCAATGACAGATACACCAACCAAACACCTGAAATACACCAGAGGAGCCTTAAAGTGGCAAGGAAGACGCACTGGTGGGAAGGCTGGAACCGACTAGAGTCAGGAATATGATGTGTTCGCAGACTTCCTTTTGGTGGCATATGTGTATTATCGGCAGCAGCCCCAGATTGGATGCCACTGGCGGCGTTTCAAGGTATTGTGCCCTTATAATGAGCGTACAAGATAGCACCGCCGGAATGTGCCTTTCCGATTTTGTAAAAAAGAAAGAAAGGAAGGAAATAAATCTCATCATCATTCATTCTCACTCGGAGCTAGGGAACGTATTTTAGAAAACCAAAGGAAGCACACAAGCCGAACCCTCAAACACATCAGCCTTTCTACATTACAAAGCCTGCATTTCCTTAAACCAAGTCTTCGGAGGCATATCAAACTCCAGAAGAAGCCTGTATATCTCAGCTCAAGATTCCTCTGAGAAGCCCTTGGCTTTTTAAAACAAATTCTTCCTCAAGGCTCAATTGGCGGGGTGGGGGGGGGGGAGAAAGAAAGACACAGAGAGAGAGCGCATGGATGCTTTCATTTTGACCGCGCCACAATCCGAGGAAGATTTCCAACCAAAAAATAAAAAATAAAGACAGCTTGCCACCTGCGACGTTTGCTACAATTTTTATTGCACCGTGCCGCAGCCACATGCTCCTGTCTCCTAAAAGCTGCACGGTGCCAACGTTTTTGTCTGGCGCTACGATCACAACTCATTGTGCACACCTTACGGTAATTAAAATGTCAGACGCACGCATCCCCCAAGAAACAATGTCACGGAGAACAAGCAAAATTTACAATAAATTTGTTGCGGTGCTCAGTGCTCCAGCTAACCCGTGCCTTCTCTCAGGTTATGCCATTTCATACTCCAGAGCCTAGGGCTTGCCGATCAGAAGGGCGGCAGTTCAAATCCCCGCGATGGGGTGAGCTCCCGTTGCTCGGTCCCTGCTCCTGCCAACCTAGCAGTTCAAAAACGCGTCAAAGTGCAAGTAGATAAATAGGTACCACTCCAGCGGGAAGGTAAACGGCGTTTCCATGTGCTGCTGTGGTTCACCAGAAGCGGCTTAGTCATGCTGGCCATATGACCCGGAAGCTGTACGCCGGCTCCCTTGGCCAGTAAAGTGAGATGAGCGCCGCAACCCCAGAGTCGTCCGTGACTGGACCTAATGGTCAGGGGTCCCTTTACATTTAAGCATGCCCAGTTTCCATTAAGCTGAATTTTCCTTTGGAGAGACACCTGTCTTTTTTCCTGATTCGGCAAACCTTGAGAATCTACCAAACATGCTCATACCTCCATGCAGTCTCTCGGTAGCTCCAATTTGGCAACAAAGAAGAAGAGTTTGAAGAAGAGTTTGGATTTGATATCCCGCTTTTCACTACCCGAAGGAGTCTCAAAGCGGCTAACATTCTCCTTTCCCTTCCTCCCCCACAACAAACACTCTGTGAGGTGAGTGGGGCTGAGAGACTTCAGAGAAGTGTGACTAGCCCAAGGTCACCCAGCAGCTGCATGTGGAGGAGCAGAGACACGAACCCGGTTCCCCAGATTACGAATCTACCACTCTTAACCACTACACCACACTGGCTCTCTAAGCCATCCTAACTCATCGCTTGAGTTCACTATCAGGACATACGATGATTTACAACTTCACAAGCCCGGCTTTTTAAGGACGACATTCTCTCGTACACCAAAGAAATGACCTGGCGTAGCGTACGTTTCGGTAAATATGGGCAATGAGAATTGTGTGTCTCTCAGTCACACCCAATGACACTCTGAAATAGCTTTTGGATTTTCATTTTATCCCCTGCTCTCATCCCACAAACACTTTTTCAAACTCGAAAGTTACCGGCAAGGTTCCAGTCGTAGAGTTCCAGGATGTCTTGAAACAGGTAGGAAGAGAACAGCTCCAGTCCTCGTACGCAAAAATTCTGGAAAAGGAAAAGGAGCAATTATTAACGTCAATGATCAATGTATGAGCAACATACCTAAACCCCAATAACGCGGTTGGCGAGATTACAGGATATAATTTGGCAATAGTTCCTACAGTTGCTGCTTTAGGCATACTTGACAACTTAATACAAACCAGGTTCATAAAATACAGGCAGGTCCTGCATTCTGAATACTCATTACGCAGAAACTCATTTATCCAAACGCGACGAATTAGTACCCAAACCTCACTGTGCAAACTACAGATTCAGGTATCTGTATCTGTAACAGAGAGCTTTTTTTTTTAACTTCCTGGTTTGCCTTTTGCTGTTTGGCTGAGGGTTTTCAGAAGGTTTTCTTGCTTTCTGGGCTCCAAATACCATGGTTGGGAATGCATTAGAAATTTCCCCGGAGGAATCAGTGGAAATTGTTGGTTTGTTACGCTTGACGCTCGCCTAACAGGCGAGGGAACGCATTGTGTTCGGAGGGCGGGATGTTATTACACATTGTTATAATATGTTAATTATAGCACATACACTAGTAAAAAGAAACCTGGGCCAGGGCGGGGGGGGGCACCCACAAGTCCCATTATGGTGGAAAGAATCTAAAGCACAGGATTTTAATGTGTAACTTATGTATATAACCTGTTGGGACTACAACACCCATGATCCTGGACTGCCGGCAATGCGGCTGGGTCATACGGGAGCTGCAGTCGACACCATCTGGAGGGAGGTCCCCCCCCCTTGCTGCCTCTGGTGTCAACAATATTGAGTTGGACCGACAGTTTGACTTGGCGTAAGGCTGCTTCCTATGTTACGTTTGTACGCCAGACTTAGCTGTCACCGCAGAAAGGCCATGTTAGCACTGCACAATTCAAGCATGACTCGCCGTAGGCAGGTGAGCAGTATTATTGTTGTTGTTGTTGTTCAGTCGTTCAGTCGTGTCCGACTCTTCGTGACCCCATGGACCAGAGCACGCCAGGCACGCCTGTCCTTCACTGCCTCTCGCAGTTTGGCCAAACTCATGTTAGTAGCTTCGAGAACACTGTCCAACCATCTCATCCTCTGTCGTCCCCTTCTCCTTGTGCCCTCCATCTTTCCCAACATCAGGGTCTTTTCCAGGGAGTCTTCCCTTCTCATGAGGTGGCCAAAGTACTGGAGCCTTCAGGATCTCAATGTACTCGCCTGTCGGTGGTTGGCTGTTGGAAAAACAGGTGGCCGCTGAATAGCCCTCGGCTATACTGCTCACCGTCAAGATGGTGAGCAGTATAGCCGAGGGCTTTTCAGCGGCCACCTGTTTTTCCAACAGCCAACCACCGACAGGCGAGTACATTTTGAAGTCGCTGGCAATGGAATCTTCTGCAAAAGGGCAAATTTGCCAGGAAGAAAAACCCTACAATTATACCTGAAGGAGTGTCTCCACCCCCATCGTTCTAACGGAGACTGAGATCCAGCGCCGAGGGCCTTCTGGCGGTTCCCTCACTGCGAGAAGTGAGGTTACAGGGAACCAGGCAGAGGGCCTTCTCGGTAGTGGCACCTGCCCTGTGGAACTCCCTCCCATCAGATGTCAAGGAGATAAGCAATTATCCTACTTTTAAAAAGAAATCTGAAGGCAGAGCCCTGTTTTGGGACGTTTTTAATGTTTAATGCTGTATTGTGTTTTTAATATTCGATTGGGAGCCGCCCAGAGTGTGTGTGTCTGGGGTGTGTGTGTGTGTTCCTTATTAGAAGCCTAAATCTAGACCGGAGGCAAAAATTACGAGTTCAGGGCTAGGCCATAACTTACGGAGTGCCAACAGCCTATCACTTGAATAAGCAGAAGAGATGATATATGTGGAAAGGAGGACCTCTCCCATCATTCTGGGAGGCTGCCACGTTCTAGCTAAAAAGCTGATAAATCACCGCTGGCATCATAACAAGGCGTTTTCGTGGTCACAAATCAGCACCTCACAAACTGGGGATTATTGTCCTTATGAACGGGCCGGGGAAGGAAATAAATAAAATCAAAAACCCACGCGCCGATCTGGAAAGAAAGCGTTCTTCATTAAAACGGTGCCTTTCCCCTCCAGATGCGGCAGGCGTGCCACTCCGAAGCAAAAATACGAACAAAGGGGGGGTTACAGATAATGAGCACATATCCAAAGGCCGCCATCCTGCAATTTAAAGATGGGAGGCAGGGGCGAGAACATTCTTCTACAGCTCGAGGGCCGCATTTCCTTCTGGGCTACCTGCCAGGGGCCGCGTGCCAGTGGCGGGCGGAGCCAGAAGCCAAAGTGGGTGGAGCCATGCATGTAAATTTCAACTTGGGGCTACAGGCTCGTTCCTCGAACCCCTCTCTATCCTTCATGGCCGCTCTCTGACATCGCAAGGTGGGAACTGCTCGTTCGGAGGCAGCCACAAAGACCCCCCAACCTGGGGGTTACCACTGCATTTGTAAAAATGAGCAGTGGTGAGTCGTGGCAGGCAGGAGAGGGTTCAACCCTTCTCCTGGATTTTTCCCGTCTCTGTCGGAAGGTCAGAGGATCATCTTCCCCCTTAACTAGATTCCTAGGCATGTTTCTGGAGAGCTGAACCATAAAGAAGGCTGATCACCGAAGAATTGATGCTTTTGAATTATGGTGCTGGAGGAGACTCTTGAGAGTCTCATGGACTGCAAGATCAAACCTATCCATTCTGAAGGAAATCAGCCCTGAGTGCTCAATGAAAGGACAGATCCTGAAGTTGAGGCTCCAGTACTTTGGCCACCTCATGAGAAGAGAAGACTCCCTGGAAAAGACCCTGATGTTGGGAAAGATTGAGGGCACAAGGAGAAGGGGATGACAGAGGACGAGATGGTTGGACAGTGTTCTCGAAGCTACCAACATGAGTTTGGCCAAACTGTGGGAGGCAGTGAAGGATAGGTGTGCCTGGCGTGCTCTGGTCCATGGGGTCACGAAGAGTCGGACACAACTAAACGACTAAACAACAACAACAACACAGACATGTTTCTCAGGCAAATGAGGAAAACAGCTACCTTTAACAGGCTTTGGAGCTACTCTAGGGAATTTGGCCCCATGGAAATAATTAACCTTTTATCCGGCGGCAGCTGTTCTTTCGGCGGGAAGGGTGGGATCAGCAGAAGGCTACACTCTTCGTTAAGTCGGGAATTCCCCTCCCTTGGATGGCACGAGGGACCCAGGGTGGCTGGGAGGCAGCCATCACCTGCAGTTGCCAACTGTGAAATTTCACCTTCAAGCAAAGGCCACACCCGATTCTATTACTCGAGATCCCCTTGCACTGGATATGGCTTGAAACCTGCCAGATCGTAAGCTGCTGTGATGTCACAGAAGGCTCTGGAGGAAAACCTCACACGGGGCTTCGGCAAGGGCCGCTGCTGAGAAGGGCTTGGTGTTAAGGTAGATTTCCTGAGCTCACCCGATCAGTTCACCCCATGCTAGTTCTGCTGAAGACAGCTACTTATATGGGGAAAGTTAGAAACCCTTCTCATCGTTGCTTATATTGATAGAAGGTGTGGTTTACAATAATAATAATAATAATAATAATAATAATAATAATAATAATAATATGGCTCTGTGCTAGGGACGCGGGTGGCTCTGTAGGTTAAACCACAGAGCCTAGGGCTTGCCAATCAGAAGGTTGGCGATTCGAATCCCCGCGACGGGGTGAGCTCCCGTTGCTTGGTCTCTGCTCCTGCCCACCTAGCAGTTCGAAAGCACGTCCAAAAGTGCAAGTAGATAAATAGGTACCACTCCGGCGGGAAGGTAAACGGCGTTTCCGTGCACTGCTCTGGTTCGCCAGAAGCGGCTTAGTCATGCTGGCCACATGACCCGGAAGCTGTACGCCGGCTCCTTCGCCGCAACCCCAGAGTCGTCCACGACTTGACTGTCAAGGGTCCCTTTACCTTTACCTTTATGGCTCTGTGCTAATAAAAGTCCAGGGGACAATCAAGGAGATGAAAAAATTCAAATCCTACTCATATCCCTGGGTTAAGTATTTTTACATTGTTGTAACACTCCCTGAGACCTTTTTGTGAGGGTGAGGAGGAGGAGGAGGAGGAGGAGGAGGAGGAGGAGGAGGAGACATCTTATGTCCTTTTAAAATACAGTGGTACCTCGGGTTAAGTACTTAATTCATTCCAGAAGTCCGTTCTTAACCTGAAACTGTTCTTAACCTGAAGCACCACTTTAGCTAATGCGACCTCCTGCTGCCACAGCGCCGCCAGAGCACGATTTCTGTTCTTAAGCGGAGTTCTTAACCTGAAGCGTACTTAACCTGAAATGTACTTAACCTGAAGCGTACTTAACCCGAGGTACCACTGTATGTTTGGGGGGGCTTTTGGGTTGTTGTTTCTATTTCATTATGTATTATGTGGTTTTATATCTTGATTTTATTCTGTGAACTGCCCTGAGATTCCTGGGTATAGGGTAGTATATAAATAATAATAATAATAATAATAATAATAATAATGGTGGACAGTTTTGACAAAATGCTACTCTCCCTCACAGCAATATTCACTTAGTGGCGCTAACAGACAAATGGCAATAGAGTTTACTTTCATGAGAACATTTGCTTAACTTGTTTTACACCTTTCATTGGTATGTTTTCATATCGATATTCCAGGGCTGTACACCTTTAATCAGAAGCGCTCATCCAGCCATACAGTACAATCTTCTTCGGAATATGCATGAACCAAAGAGCTAAACTTTCTCGACGCGCCACAAAGCAAACAGATGTCGTGCACCATCGTTCTCATAACTTACTTCGGGTATCATCTCCTCGATGAAATGGATTGTATAATCGATGTTAAATCGGATTACTTTGCATAGAGGAATCTGGAGAGACAAGAAGAAACACACATGCACGAGAGGGGTTGAGTCTCAAAGAGAGATGCAGGCAGCACCCTCGCTGCATTCTCTTGCTTTCCTCTGATACAAAATTAAAAGGGGGGTTGAAACGCATAAACCTTGAGACAGTCAGCTGGGAAACAGCATGACAAGCAAGGCACTTATGACATCGGCTGGTAGAGACTGCCATCTGCTGGAGGCCCGACTGCACCGAGCACAGATTTCACAAAAAGTAGTGCATCAATGGCTACAACGGGAAGGATTAAACCTCTTTGGGACAGACCAGGCTGGATAAAAATCAATGGTTTTCTGTTTTTTTTTATTAAAAAAAAAACAGAGTTTTTTTAATTTAAATTAGATTTTTAAAATAAAATGCTTTTGGAGGAAAAACCTTTCTAAAGATAGTTTTCTATTTAATTTACATTATAGTCCAAAGGCTGTTCATCAGGAAATAAGGTTGTTGTTTTTTTAATGGTTTAACCACATCAGTTAACAAACAGTGGATACATATGCTATAATGATATTGTTTTAGTTATACAAATAGTTTAAATTGTTATTAAGGAAATGATTATTATTTCTCTCCTTCCAATAAAGAACAGCAGAAAAGCTGTCCAAATATAAACAGTTAACTCACAATAATTTCATAATTATCGGTCTGTGTATTTCTAATAGCATAACCAAATCAGTAATTTTTTTATATAACTGCAAAAACTACTCTTAAAATTTATTATTCCAAAAATGAAACCTTCATCTGGCTGTAAATAGTAAGATTATACCAGCAGGAATGAGTCTTTCTGTAAAAAAAATAAGATTTGAATCAAGTCTTACTGGCTAGTGATTTAAATCGTGATTTAAAATCGATTTGATTTAAATCAAATCTACCCTGGGACAGACCATCCAAATAGGTCAATTATTGCCAAGACAAGACTATGCAGAGACTGAACTAGCTGGGATCAGCTATGCCACTGGTGGATTTGCCTTGCGTTAGGAAACATTTTTAAGTAAAGTTAAAAAGGCAGGGGCACCTCACCTCCAAAGAACAGATTAAAATAAATATTTAAAGGGACAAAGATTTCACAAAAGAGCTGCTACTGGTTTTATTTTGACTATGGAGCAGAAAACTAGCATACGCGGAAATTATAAAAGCCCCAGCAGCCATCCATAAAACTAGCTGGGCCACGAAAGAAAGGAGACTTACATTGGTGAGGGGAGCATGGGCAAACATGGAGAAGCCTTCGAAGATGTACTCATGGTCATCGTACTCGATCACAGTCGGCCTGTCTGTCTAAAGAGATAAGGGCAAAAGCCAGACGTCAGACCAGCCTTGCAAATAAGGCTGCAGAGGTTAGTAGCCTGCTGAAATGCTTGCCGGCGTTCCGGGGACTAGCAGAGGAGCAACTCAAACATTATTATTATTATTATTATTATTATTATTATTATTATTATTATTATTACAAATTATTTGTACCCTGCCCATCTGGCTGAGTTTCCCCTGCCACTCTGGGCTGCTTCCAAGGACAAATTAAAAATACATTAAAATATCAGTCATTAAAAACTTCCCTAAACAGGGCTGCCTTCAGATTATTATTATTATTATTATTATTATTATTATTATTTGTACCCCGCCCATCTGGCTGAGTTTCCCCTGCCACTCTGGGCTGCTTCCAATGAAATATTAAAAATACATTAAAACATCAGTCATTAAAAACTTCAGATGTCTTCTAAATGTCATATATTTATTTCTTTGACATCTGATGGGAGGGCGTTCCACAAGGCAGGCGCCACTACCGAGAAGGCCCTCTGCCTGGTTCCCTGTAATTTTGATTCTCGCAGTGAGGAAAGCCCTCGGAGCTGGACCTCAGTATCCGTGCTGAACTATGCTATGGGGGTGGAGACACTCCTTCAGGTATACTGGGCCGAGGCCATTTAGGGCTTTAAAGGTCAGCACCAGCACTTTGAATTGTGCTTGGAAACGTACTGGGAGCCAATGTAGGTATTTAAGGACCGGTGTTATATGGTCTCGGCGGCCACTCCCAGTCACCAGTCTAGCTGCCGCATTCTGGATTAGTTGTAGTTTCTGGGTCACCTTCAAAGGTAGCCCCACGTAGAGTGTGTTGCAGTAGTCCAAGCAGGAGATAACCAGAGCATGCACCACTCTGGCGGCAAGGAGCTCCTTGTCAACCTATTCCTGCCACCTAAGGGCTTAAATACAAGAGCTTCAAATAAAAACAGATGAGTCCGCTGCTTCCTCTGCTCCATATTATACTTACTAAAAAGTTTGTAGGCGGTGACACTGTAATGCGGTAGTGGAATAATTTTCCAGCATTGTTGTTCATGGGTCGGCAGGGTTTAATAGGCTTTAAGAAACGAGAGAGGAGAGAGGAGGGGCAGGTGATTAGGAAAGGTGAATGTCAATAAAAAGGAGATAAAGCAGTCTTCAGCAACCTAATGTCCCCCTAATGTTTTGGACCAAACTCTGCCTGGAGACACCAGGCAAGACAGGTGTCCCTCCTCATTAAAGGCCTTAAGAAAACTCTTATTTTCCTTGCCGTTCCCTTGAAATGTGCATATCGGACTTAGGGTTTTAGTCAGCATTAGAAACCAAGATATGAAAGCTAGGAGCTAAATGGCACCTTAAACCGAGGTTACGGGCGCAAAAACTGAATTTCAAGGTGCACTTTTTTATATATATAGAAAGCTGAAAATGAATGAACTGCCACTAAAATATTATGTACATTTTTCAAATGGTCTAGTCCTTCCCCTGCCCGCCCCTCTAATATTCTTAAGAGGGTCTCTTCTCCCGTCTTCGGAGAGTAGCTGGAAGTGGGGGGCAGAAAAAGGTCCTCCTTTCCATCCACTCTGCAGTTTTAATCTAAAATCTAGGCGCAGTTCTGCGCCCAGAACTCAGAAAGAAGAAGAGTTTGGATTTGATATCCCGCTTTTCACTACCCGAAGGAGTATCAAAGCGGCTAACATTCTCCTTTTCCCTTCCTCCCCCACAACAAACACTCTGTGAGGTGAGTGGGGCTGAGAGACTTCAGAGAAATGTGACTAGCCCAAGGTCACCCAGCAGCTGCATGTGGAGGAGCGGAGACACGAAACCGGTTCACCAGATTACGAGTCTACCACTCTTAACCACTACACCACACTGGCTCTCAGAAACCGCTCGAGCCAATGAAATACTGTCGCAAAATGCGCCTGGAACAATGGAAGCTTTGAACACTGGTTTTAGTCATAGCTTGCTATTGGATTTTAATATTTGGGGGCAGATTGTTTTATAGTTTATTTCTATGCTTATCTATTATTAAGTGGGTTTCCCACCCCAGCACCCCATCGTATTGTATTCTACCTGATAAGATGCTTTGAGATCCCTTCAACCATCCTAAAAGCATTTTAAGGAAATATTACCTCCTCCCCAGGATAGATTCCATGTCTTATTCCCGTCCGTCTGGCTTTCGCACTGCATTTGCACAGAGGTCCGTCGTTCATCTGTCGAAAATGTTAAAGGAGGATATTGAGTCAAGATGCTTAAAAACAGGAGGAGGTGGTCTGGTTCGGTGCCTGAAACGTAACGCCTTTAAAAGCAAATTAGCATGCACAAGTTAAGAGTCAATTAATTTTTTTTTTTAAGCACATGGACTGGAGTACCATAATAGACCATGGTACTTCAAAGTAGTGTCTCTGAATGCTGTCTGAATCAAATATTCTTGACCCATGAAAAGTATTCTGCTGGGAGAAATAATTTTTGCCTAGGTTTCACCAGCCTATCACCAGCCATACACCAAGACTTTTTGAAATGTACAGTGCAGCCCTCTATGCGTCTACTCATAAGTAAACCCCACCAAATTCAGTGGGGCCTGTGAAAAAGTACATATGCATAGTATTGGAGCCGTCTCCCGAATTTTGGTGGTTGTGTCTTAGCAATTTCGGATATGTGCGTACACGGCCACAAGAACAGGATTGAGAGAAGATTGGTTCTTGTAAAGTACAGGGCTGGTGGTCACAGGTTTGGGCAAAGTGACTTGGTCTTCAATACGGAATAACAAATTATTATTTATTAAATTTAAATACCACCCTATACCAGAGGTTTCAGGGCGGTTGACAGAACAAAATCAAAATATAAAACCACAAAATATGTAATCAAGATAAAAACAACACCCCCCCCCAAAAAAAAACCCACATTCTAAAAGGGCATAGGGTGTCAATCAAATCAACCAAAGGCCTGGTTAAATAGGAACGTTTTTGCCTGGCACCTAAAGGTGTATAATTAAGGTGCCGGGCGAACTTCCCTGGCGAGAGCATTCCACAGATGGGGAGCCACTGCAGAGAAGGCCCTTTCTCGTGTTGCCACACTCAGGACCTCTCAAGGAGGAGGCACACGAAGGAAGGCCTCAGAAGATGACCTCAGGATCTGAGTAGATTCATATGGGAAGAGGTGGTCCTTAAGGTATTGTGGCCCTGAGCCGTTAAGTCACCAGTTGCATAGCTGCAACACAAATGTTTAAGCTTTTTTGGCATGTTCTACCTGTCCGGGGATGGGACGTGGGTGGCGCTGTGGTCTAAACCACAGAGCCTAGGGCTTGCCGATCAGAAGGTCGGCAGTTTGAATCCCCGTGACGGGGTGAGCTCCTGTTGTTCGGTCCCAGCTCCTGCCCACCTAGCAGTTCGAAAGCACACCAGCGCAAGTAGATAAATAGGTACCGCACTGGCGAGAAGGTAAACAGCATTTCCGTGCGCTGCTTTGGTTTTGCCAGAAGCGGCTTAGTCATGCTGGCCACATGACCCGGAAGCTGTCTGCAGACAAACGCCGGCTCCCTCGGCCTATAGAGCGAGATGAGCGCCACAACCCCAGAGTCATCTGCGACTGGACCTAATGGTCAGGGGTGCCTTTACCTTTAACTTACCTGTCCGGGGTCGTTGTACCACAGCTCCTCATGCAGCCGGTCTGGGTGAGCTTTCTTCCGCTTAATTTCAGCGATGACGTCAAAAACCTCCGAATCCGAACTGCTGGAGCAGCTGTCGTCATCCGAGTCGCACTCAGAGTCGCTGGAGCTCCCTGCGTTCCCGAGAAAACGTGACACCAACCTGCCCTTTTCCCTCTCCCACAAAACTGCGCATTGGCCGGAGGCTTCACCTCTGACCTGAGACTGGAGCGGCGAATGCCCCAAGGGCAGAGCAAAGAGCCAAGTTTCTCTACTTATTCCTGGCAAAACCTCAAGAGTACAGAGTGCTGGTCACTATCATGCAAGATATAACTTTCTAACTAACCCCTCTGCTTCCCCGAAATCAAGCTTTTTCTTCAGGCACACGAGTTCCATCTCAGATGGGGCTTTCACAGAAAACAGAACAACAGTGCCACATAAAAAGGGAAGGTTAGGGCACAGGGGAAACAGGCAAGGGGTACTTTGCCTATGCCTCAGCTTAGAAGACAGTGCTGCATGAAAAGGATCAGGACAGTGGCAGCGAATCTTTCAGGGGACAAATGGCATTTGAGGGCCAGATTTGGCCTTTCGGCCTCCAGTAGCCGATCCCTCCTAGAAAGTGGCAAGCATTTATTTCTGGGGTTTGTCGCATCGGTCAGAGCAGTCCTTACCGACATCCTCGTCCAGTTTGGTCTTGGGGGGCTCCCAGGGGGGCCTGGCAGCTTTGGCTTTGGCTTGCCGCTTCCCCAGCTCTTCCTCAAACTTCTCATATAAATCTCGGAGCCGGCTCGTTCCGACGACAGTGGAATCGCCCTTGCAATTGCAACCAAACAAAAGTTAAAAGGATTTCAGAAATCAGGAAGGCCAACATTTTAAGAAGGAATGGGGAAAATCTGTAAATTATCTTAAAGACCATTGCAAACAGTTAAAATCGTTAGTAGGGCTGGAATATCACTTGTAGTTTAAGGTTGAATTCCGGACATAATGGGAGAGGTAAAGGATTTGGATTATCATAAAAGATGCGGGAGGAAATGATTAATGATAGGACCCACAAAGAGGAGGGTGGAAGTCCAGGAGATTCCTTGGAATCTTGTTTTTATTATTTATGTTTGATAAATCTCTGTAAATTGTTAAGTTAAAAACCAAATAAATAATTTTATTTTATTTTTTTTTAAAAAAAAGCAAGTTAAAAGGATATTCTGAATTGAAAATATTTTGCAACGTCAATTTGCAGTCATGCTGACCCTTGGGAATGTGTTGCACACACGACGCATCACACACACACTCACAAATGCAACACGTCAATCACATGGGATGATTTACTAGAGATTATATAATAAGCTGTGGTTTCTTCTGGCCATTCAGAAAATGAGACAGTGTGTGATACACACAAACCTAGATCACACAGTGATCTTAACTCTTCAAGTGTCAAGTGTTTATGTAGCCAAAACAGTATCATCCATATACCAGAGAGGCATCAACAGGTTTAGAGGAACTGCAAGGTTTGAAGTACCCAAAAATATTCATAGATAATGCCCCCCCCCCCAAAAAAAAACACCCCACCCAGTTAACTAAGAAATGAGCATACACATTGTCCACAGAATGTTGACTGGAGGTTACAGGATGGGGGGGGGGAGTTTGGATCCCAAGGGAAGTTAACTTAAATTGGGTGGAACCCCACCAATTTGGGGCAATTCTCCCCAGGCACTACATGATGCAGGAAGCCAACCCCTTCCCCCTAGAACCTTTCCCTTTTTTGCGGGAAATTCCCTTATTATAGCATTGGGAAACAGCAGGGAGGGTTCCAGTTACAGGTAGGTAGCCGTGTTGGTCTGCCATAGTCAAAACAAAATAAAATAGAAAATTCCTTCCAGTAGCACCTTAGAGACCAACTAAGTTTGTTCTTGGTATGAGCTTTCGTGTGCATGCACACTTCTTCAGATACACTGAAACGGAAGTCACCAGACCCTTATATATAGTGAGAGGGTGGGGAGGGGTGTTACTCAGAAGGGTGGTGGGAATGGGTGATCAGCTGATAGGTGTGGAAAACCTGTTGACAACTGCCAGTTTTACAGGGTCTTACAGGGAAAGGCAAGGGGTGAGATGGCTAAAGATATCTTTGTCAGCAATGGGGAACAGCAGGGAGGGTTGACAGATATGCCCTAGAAGGGTCTTACAAGGGGAAAGGAGGGAGGAGGAGAACTTCATTAAGTGATCTTGGGACAGCTCAGTCGGTAGAGCATGAGACTTTTAATCTCAAGAGTTGTGGGTTTGAGCCCCACTTTGGGCAAAAGATGGCCCTTCTGGTCCCTTCCAACTCTAAACGGTTCCTCAACGTACCACTTGATCCATGGGGTCGTTTGAGTAGTAGCTTTCCGAGTGGGTGCAGCGGACCCACACAGGCTTCAGCAGGTCCTCGTCATCTTCCTCGTTCTTCTCGACGACGGCCTCATCCGGCTCTTTGTCTTTGATGGAAGTATAGCTCTTCTCCCTGCTGGAGTTTTCCGACCACCGTTCCCGGTCGTCCTCCCAGCGAGTTCTCTTCCGGTCTTGACCGGGAGACTGACTGCACAATAAGACAAGGGAATAAACAATTCATCTCGGGCAGCGAGGCTGGGCTCAATTGGTACATGTGCGCGAGGAGAGATACTCATCAAACGTTTGCTGCAGCTCATGCATGAGGTCGTGCTGAAAACTGGCTTCGTATCCAGCCAAATCTTGTCTTACTTTCTCTTTATGCCATCCCCCAAGGCGCAGTCTAACACAGGGTTTCTCAAACTTGGGTCTCCAGCTGTCATTGAACTACAGCTCCCATCATCGTTGACCACTGGTCCTGCTAGCTAGGGATGATGGGAGTTGTAGTCCAACAACAGCTGGGAACCAGAGTCTGAGAAACGCCGGCCTAACAGCAGCCACCCAACAATAATCAACTCCCTCATCTTACCTTCCTGTCCTCTTGTGATCCTTTCTGTAGGATCTCTCAGTGGATGGCGATCGCCGGCTGTCGCGGTGCCTGTGTCTTTCTCGTTGTCGTTCCCTTTAAAGAATTAAAGAAGATTTAGGCCGCTGTCCTCAACGAGAGTATATTCTAGTTCCAAAAACAATAGGAGAACCAGAAAGCTTAATAAACTTCCGAGAGCCCCGAGTCATTACGGAAGAGGAAGGAAGTGCCGCCGTATTCTCTACCATGTGGTCGCGGTCAGAGGACAATATTGCCGCTACCAGGCCAGGAGGAACCAGGTGACCTGCCTAGCCAATAGGGTTCCATCTGCTCTTATAAACCTGACTCTGGCTTAGGTTTTCAGTCTCAGCATTTGTGACTCAAGTATATGCTCAGCTGCTCCTGGTCTGCCTATCTCCGAGCACAGATTTCCCCCCAGACTACTCGCTGGGACATATCTGGTTAGTGGTGTTCTCCAAGGATCAGTTGAATAACAAATAGTGGCTTCTTTCTTTATTCTGGCCATTTTCTCCATGAAAATAAAATAACAACAACAACAGGAGCAAGCAATACCAGGAGATAGGGAGACCAGGAGATAGAAAGTACATCAGCAAATGTTATACAACCTGTCTTCCTCTCCTGGTACATTTTCTCCAGAAAACAATATTCTCAATTATTTCTCTCATTTTTTTTTAAATATTCAATGAAACAATTTTACAAGAAGCAACAATCAATGCATTTGACTCAGACAAGGTCAGGCCCGTTCAAGGCATTTTGTTGCCCGAGGCAAAGGGCAAGTTAAGGTGGGATCATCAAGGGATTTCCCACAGGTAAACTGAGCTCCTTCAAACGTGCTCACATTTGAAAGAGGCCACAGAAGAAGGCAGGAGACTTAAGGCAAACATGTGAAATGAACTATTCATTCTCAATTATGACCGTCCTGAAAAAGCTAAAAAAATTAGCGGATAACATTCTTCGGAAGTATATACCTATTGTATGGAAGTTAACAACGGGACAACAAAAATGGGATTCTACACGTTCTATTGATGAACGAGAAGAAGAAATATATGATCCCCTTTAATAAATAGATTAACAATATGATAGCATTTGCAACTTATGAACAGACTGCTTGCAGACATAGACTTTGTTTGGACAAATATGACCATATTTGGAATGAGTTTATACAAAATGCAGTAGACTATTCGTATTTACATATGTATTATGATAATATAATCAAATTTATCTAAGAACGTATGAGGTAGGGTATTTTTCATCTACTGCCTATTTCTACACATTTTTGTGCCTTTTTATTTTTCTCTTTTAAATCTCTTTATTTGCATCCCTTTATTTCTTTATAATTGAAACCTTTTCAATAAAATTATTAAGACCAAAAGAACGCTGTAGCTCAATTCTAGTCAAGTGATGCTACATATAGCACAAAACTCCAGCTAAGCATTTTATATCCAACAGCCAAAATCATGGTAGCTGAGTTCCACCATCTCTTTGGTGTGCTCCAGGACTTCTTTGTAGTGTACCAGCCACTGTATAGCAGCCCCATGCTGTTGAGGTGGAGAAGCATTCTCCCCCACCCCCCAAAAAGTGTTATTTTCCCCCTAAAACAACTTTGGCTCCCCCATAAAAAGGTCAACAACTTAGGGTTGTCTGTCAAAAAAAAGTGGGAGTTCCCACTCCTCTTTTTCTAGAAAAAAGCTCTGGCTGGAAGCATGACTAATTATTTCTCTAAAGAGAAGGCAATCTCTTGACTTCTGATTTTCAACCGAATAATACACCAGTTGGACTGTGTAATACATACAAACTATGAGTAATCCTATACACCAGGCATGTCCAAAGTGCGTTTTGGGGGCCTAATCCGGCCCCCCAGGCTAACCCTAACAAAAGCTCAACAAGTTCAAAAAAGCTCATCAACTTTGGTCGGCCCTCACGCACATTCACTTCATCAAATCTGGCCCTCTTTGAAAAAAGTTTGGGCACCCCTGCTATAGACAGACAACTCTTCTTACTCATGTCAATTATATTTTGAGCCCTTCTCTATATGTACACAGGACGCGGGTGGTGCTGTGGGCTTAACCACAGAGCCTAGGGCTTGCCGATCATAAGGTCAGCAGTTCGAATCCCCACGACAGGGTGAGCTCCCGTTGCTCGGTCCCTGCTCGTGCCAACCTAGCATTCGAAAGCACACAGTGCAAGTAGATAAATAGGTACCACACCGGCGGGAAGGTAAACGGCATTTCCTTGCACTGCTCTGGTTCACCAGAAGCGGCTTAGTCATGCTGGCCACATAACCCGGAAGCTGTACGCCAGCTCCCTTGGCCAGTAAAGCGAGATGAGTGCCGCAACCCCAGAGTTGTCTGCGACTGGACCTAATGGTCAGGGGTCCCCTTACCTTTACCTTTAACTATATGTACACAAGAGGGGTGTGCCAGAAGTGAATGTTGAGACTTGGACGGGAAAGCCTTGAGCGCAATTTCGGCTAAGCAACAAAGCTCGGCACGCAACTACGGGCCAACCGTTTCCCGTCGAAAGAATTGTCTCCACGGCCGGACACATCCTACCAAACCTGGCCTCCTGGCAAGAGTCAAACTGGCTGACCTGTACCATTCATAACTTCTGTGACGAGGGGGCGTCCGCCCTCTGACGTAATCCGACCGATGCCGACTGCTTTCCTGCCGCCGCCTATCGGGGCTCCTGCCTCGATCCCGCCGGTCGCCGTGATTGGTGGAGCGGTGCCTCTCCCCGTGCCCGTGGTCCCGGTGGCGATACTCCTCGTAGTGTTTACTCCTTTCCGGAGACCTCCGTTCAGCCTGCGACTTCTCTATCGGATACTGACCAGGGTTCCGGAAATTGCCGCTGTTGTTGTTGCTGCTGCCGCTGTTGGCGTTGTTGCCGCCACCGCCGCCGCCCTGGTAAGAGTTTGCATTGTGTGGGTAGCTGCTGAAATTAGGAGGGGGGAACGACTGCTGCGAGTAAGAAGGGGAGTACATGGGCTGGTAATTCATCGGCTGAGGCATGATCGGAGGCGGCATTGGGTGCGGAACGGACGGAGGAGGCATCATGTAAGGAAACGCGTTCTGTCCTGCCGCGCCGGTCGAAACGGAAGGGTTTCCGGGATTCGGGGCGGGGGGCGGAGTCGGCGGAAAGCAAGGAGGGAGGGGGAAGGTCTGCTTGACCTGGTGGCCCGCAAAAGGCGGCCTCAGGGGACACTGGGAGATGGCGCTTTGCGGCGACGGGGGGATGGGCGGCGGGTACGGGACGAAATCGGGCCTGGAAGGCATGTAGCTCGTGGTGGGAGGGCTTGAGTAAGCCGCCGTGGTCACCGCCGGCTGGTCGTACTGATACTGAGCTGAAGGTGGCTGCTGAGGATGGAGCTGCCTCAAATTCTGGGGGCGGAAAGTCGGAGTCGGAGTCCGTGCCGCAGATCCTCCTCGGCTTCGGGGGCACCCCCCTCGCCCGGAATGGAAAGACATTGTCTATCTCTGAAAAGAAACCAAGAAAGGGAAATAAAAGGCTGTGCACCACAGATGTCCCAAAGAATTCTCGCCACGGCGCCATCTTTCCGTGTCAACCTGAGAGGGAAGGGCTTTTCATTCCCAGTTATTTCAGATAAATGTTGCCCACGAGATAAATGTTGCCCGTGCACGTCTGAATGTGCTTCTGGCCTCAAGCTGCAGCAGGGGAGGGGATGAGCAGGACCAAAATCCTTAGCCATGAGCTGACTGAGCGGCTCTATTCCTAAAGCATTCCAGGGAGCAAGAATCGAAACCCTTCTATGAAATGCATGGGTCGCTACTTTCCAAGCAGAAAGCAGGTAGACCGCAGCCTACATCCGAGAGCAACGCATATCCATCAGGGGCGCAGCCAGGGTTTTTGTTGGGGGGAGGAGGGGCTGGTCTTTTGTTGCGGGGGGGGGGGGGTAGAACCTCCGTTTGCTATGTATTTTTATTGATTTTTATTGATTTAGGGGAGCTGCCCCGTCCTGCCGCCGCCCCCACCCCCGCTAGACTCCGCCCCTGGTATGCATGTCCCTTCTTTGCAAACAAACTTACCTGGAAATAGTCGCTTCCTCGCTCCGAGACTTCAGGCACTGGCTCAGCAGCCCAGATCTAGACAGGGGGAGAAATTGTGGGAAAGCACGCGCACCGGAAGAGAACAGTTGAGAGGAGGAGCAAAAGCGAAGCCGGAAAAGGCTCTTTCGCGGAGTTGCCTGCTGGCGACCAGGGGAGGAAACTCGGCTGGTTGGGGACGCGGTGGGTGGTCCTTTGCACGGACTGGCGGGAGCATCCCGGAGATTTTTGCCGGCCGGCTAACGCTCTCGCAATCGGGGTTGCTTGCGACGCCGGTGGACTCTGCCCCTCCTCCCTTTCCCGCCATGCTCGCGCGTGTCACGTCGAGATGTGTCCCCCCGCGCGCGCGCTCTATCTCTCGCTTTGGAACGCCGCAGTCGCCGGAGTTCGGCCTTTGGAACGTCGCGCCTGCCGGAGTTCGGAGGCCCGAACGTTGCGAAAGTCTCCGCGTTCGCTTTCGGAATCCTGCGCGCCTGAACGTTCGGTGCCGCTCAAGCAATGAGCAGCGACGGCGGGTCTGCGGAGCGCGGCGGCGGCGGGACTGCCGGACTCCTCCGTGCGTACGCGGCGCTGCCTGTCTGGGTGGTGGAGGATCATCACGAGGTAAGCGGTCGGCGAGCGAAAGGGGAAATCCGACGCGTAGCTTTCACTGCTGATGGTGCGATCTGAAGAGGCGCGCTTAATCGGGGAGAGTCAAGGGAGCTCCCTCCGAAAAATCAATAACAAAATACATAGCAAACAGGTTCTCCCCCCCCCCCCCAAAAAAGGCCTGCCCCCCAACAAAAATATTGGCTACACCTATGTGCCCCGCGTATAAGTTTTTGGTCCATCTAGCTATCTATACTGACAGGCAAGCTCTACGTGGACACAATCCTGCGTGCCTGGGGTTGAACAATCCTGCATGCAGTGCACATGCTTCGCTATGAGAGTCCATAGAACCACAGGATGGTAGAGTTCTAAGGGACCCCGAGGGTCCAGCTCGCTGCAATGCAGAAAATCTCAAGGCACGGGTTCCCATCCAGTGTGAAGCCATACCTGACCCTGCTTAGCTTTGTAAATGTGTTAGTGGTTCTATTGCAGAGACTATCCCCATAGGGCCCTTTCTGCCCCTATAGCAATCCTAAGCATTAGGTCCAGTCCATTGGTACTTGTCAATAGGTCTGGTGCCAGAACCAGAGTAACGCCGTGGTTGCGATAAAGGCAAATGAGTTAGCCACAAGTTCCAGCTATCCTTTAAAAAAAAAAAAAAAAAGCCAAATAGAGGCCCCCCCCATTTTCTGCATGCTCGCTGAACTACAACGTCTGGGTGTTTTGCAGTAACTTTGCACCCTAGTCTTGCTTTCCTGCAGATGCTTCTATTCCTGTTGTTCCAGGTTCTTCCTTTCATCTACCGAGCCATCGGCTCGAAGCATCTTCCTGCCAGTGACATCTGCTTTGTCCATTTGGATTCTCACCCAGACCTCCTTATACCGGTGAACATGCCTGCAGATACAGTGTTCGATAAAGAATCTCTGTTCAGGTAGGATCGCACAATCCATCTCCTTGAGGAGATGTGGTTTTCATTTTGCATGGGAGCCGGAGTGTTGTCGAGCTGCTTCCTGAACTTTGGGATACTTTCCTCTTGAGAACAAGCTCACCCAGTGAGCATGGCGGCTCAAAGAGGGGAAGAAGGGAAGTCATTGGCTATTTTAAAGTTTGTGAAATGTTTATTTTGAAACGTGAAATTGAAAGCTTGATAAAAATTATTATATATATAAAAAGAAAGCATTCTAAGTAATGTTCACTTATTAACACAGGCTGTGTGTCACCTTTATTACAATGGCCGCAAGTTTCAACAACAAAGATACGTTTACTCGTGAGTAAATTCAAATATAGTATCAATACTGTTAAGAGTTAAAGTTTTAAATAAAGATAATGGTTTCACAGACAGGGCCCCGTTTCGGCATAGATGCCTTCCTCAGCTCGTTTTTTTTTTTAAAGAAGTGTAAAAAATATTTCTTTGATTCTTGAGTAAATGTGGTGTCTTAGAGAAAGTTTTCCTGTGTTTTCTATGCGTAGAAATAGAAATTATATATTTTTTACACTTCTTTGAAAAAAACGAGCTGAGGAAGGCATCTACGCCGAAAGCATCACGAGTAAACGTATCTTTGTTGTTGAAACTTGCGGCCAGAGTTCTTAGTAACATTTATTTCAGTGTATTTTGCAATAAGAACTCCAACTTAATTCACCTTTATTACAATGGCGTTTGTACCCAACCTTCTCAAAGAGCAGCAGCTTTCTCAATCCATCTTTCTCCCCCTCTTGCAGTGAGCTAAGCATTGAAAACTGGATTATGCCTGCCGTCTATGCTGGGCACTTTTCGCACGTCCTGTGGCTGCACCCGCCTTGGGCTCAGCAAATTAAAGAAGGCACCCATCGTTTCTTAGTAGGTAAAGACACCTCCACTACTACCATAAGGTAATTATTGCCGGCGCCTCTCTAAAGCTGTGTTAGATATAGAGGCTGTTGTTGTGTGGTTCCATCTTAATCGTCTCGCAGGCAGTGACAGGCAGATCCGCACTCTGATTTGGTTGCAAGAAGTTTGGAAGTCAGAAGGCAGGGTGTTGGGAGCTGGCTGGGGGCCGACTGAGTTTGATGGGGCAGTGCCACATTTGCCCCGCCAGATCAGCCTCCACTGCTGGTATGGAATTCTAGAATTATTATATACCGTATTTTTCCGCTCCATAGGACGCACCAGACCATAGGGCGCACCTCGTTTTTAGAGGAGGAAACAAGAAAAAAAATTTCTGGTTTTCCTCCTCTAAAAGCCCTGAATTTTTTTGAGGATCAGCTAAAAGTTTTGCAGCTTTTTTGCAAAGGGAAAAGCCCTGGTTTCTTCAGGATCAGCTAAAAGTTTTGCAGCTTATTTTGCAAAGGGGGGAAAGCAAAGAGGAAAAGCCCTGTTTTTATGGGGTTTAACTCGCATTTCTGCAGCTGCTAAAGCAAAGGGAGCCTTTTCTACAGTTTCCAGACAGATAATCTAATCAGCTAGTCACGTGTCGCTGGGGAAACAAACAACCTCCCTCTGCAGCACATTCAACAATGGAGGGCGGGGCTGAAAGGGAGCCGGGACTCTTATCTCTCTCCCGATCTCTTGCTGATCAGCTGCTGAGCGGGGTCCTTTCAACACCCCCTTTTCTCTTTGTAAAATAAAAAGCACGATCCTCTTTTGGCCCCTGGGCAATTAAGCTCCAGGGACCACCATTCGCTCCATAAGACGCACAGATATTTCCCCTTACTTTTTAGGAGGAAAAAAGTGCGTCTTATGGAGCAAAAAATACGGTAATTGGAAGGGACCCCGAGGGTCCCTGCAGTGCAGAAATCTCAGGACGCGGTCTCCCATCCAATTTGAAACTATACCGGACCCTGCTTAGCTTTGCAAACGTGCCAGCAGTTTATTGCTGTACCATTGGGAGGGATATTTATGGAAATAATTTCATTCTATTGGGCGCATTCCAGAGCCAGTTGGCTACTTTATTATTATTGCTGTTTCACTTGTTTATTGAATTCCATTTATGAATTGCTTCCTATGAAACTTCTTGAAGCAATTTCACAGTATTTTGGCTACTTTTGGAAAGGGGATGCTAGCCTACGTGGGTCCCCTCTCCTTGCTAAGAATCGCTGTTGTCGCTATTCCAGGGTTACTTGCCCAGACGATTACTTCCTTTCCGATGGTCTGTACGTCCCTGCCGGCCAGCTAGAGGGCGAGAAGTCTTTGCAGCTCAACGTCTGCCTCGTGGATCCTTCGGAAGCCGCCGGCACCCGGGAGGAAAGCCGAGCTGTGCCTTCTGCTAAGAAGCTCAAGTTGAGCGGGGATGGTGCAGCAAACGCCTCGGCGGCCTCTTCGTCGAAGGACGTCCCTCCCCTCGCCCACAGCTGCGCAGGCGAAGAGGCTAGGGGATTCGAAAACAGAACCCCTGTGCAGGAGACAACAGACAGCCTCCGGGGTCGAAAGGATGGCCACCCAATTCCAGAGCTCCTCGAAGACATCCTCCAAGCGATACAGAAGGGCTCTGCTTATGTTCTCGATATTGACTTGGATTTCTTTTCCGTCAAGAACCCTTTCAAAGAAATGTACACGCAGGTATAAAACTACCAGGCTGCAGCCTTTGGTCAATTAACCTTGTAGAACGGTGGAGGAAATACCTTTAAAAGCACCCGATGTTCAATTAGGGTTCCCTCTTATTTTTGCTGCTCGGGTGCCACTAATTGTGGCGGCAAAGCAGCACACAAGAGGGGCGGGTTGGCTAACTCTGGGAGGCGCCTGAGTTTGCAGAAGTCCTGAACATCAGCAGAAGGGGGAGGGGGAAAGGTAACCCCCCCAAAAAAAAAACACCCTCCTGAAGTGTGTTTGTGGGTCAAGGCGGATCTGACTGCCGAAGGGGGCAACAATAGAGTATTTTGGAGGGGCTCTGTTTGCAGGGCTCCCTCTGCCTTTGCCAGTACGGGGGGGGGGGGGGGAGAGAGAGTTGCCTCTTTCTCCGAGGAGAAAGAGACATCCCACTCACCCACTTCCCCCCCCCCCAAAAAAAAGGATGGGCGGATCCCTGCAGATGGAGCCTGACAGGTTCCATTCGCAGGGCTCCCTCTAGTGAAACGGAGCCCCCAAATCGCTTCTGGCTTGCGGGATGGGGGCTCCTTTAAACTTATCTGTTCAGGTGTCTGCAGATGTCTGCCCCTCAATGGAGGCATAGGGCTCGCTCCGATGGGGGGTCGGGAGAGAGAGCTGCAGCAGTTTCGCCCCATGGGCTAGGGCCAAGACGGCTTGCTTCAACATTGTGCTGTATCGCCGGATTGCGAGGTTCAGCTGGTGATGCGTCGTGAGTTCAAAAGCCATACATCACACAGCCCTTGTCCCTTGCTTCTTGGCTCCTCTCCTCAGCCACCCTTGCATGTACAGTGGTACCTTGGTTCTCGAACTTAATCCTTTCCGGCAGTCCATTTGACTCCCAAAACCGTTCGAAAACCAAGGGGCGGTTTCCGATTGGCTGCAGGAGCTTCCTGCACTTCAGCGGAAGCCGCGTCAGATGTTTGGCTTCTGAAAAACGTTCGCAAACATTTGCTTCCAGGTTTGTGGCATTCAGGAGCCGAATTACAACTGTATATAATTTAGAACCCAGGGTGGGCAGGGTTAAAGCCGAGGACAGTGGGATGGTCTGGATGAGACCAAAAGATGCTTCCTTCCCTCACAGTTTACAGTCTTGTAACAATTCCTGCACTGCGGGGAGCTGGACAAGATCCTCCTCAGGGTCGCTTCCAACTCATGATTCCATGAATGCTCAGATAGGACTTCTGGGGAAAGGTAAAGGACCCCTGGACGGTTAAGTCCAGTCGAATTTGACTATGGGGTGCAGCACTCATCTCGCTTTTCAGGCTGAGTGAGCCAGTGTTTGTCCACAGGGAGCTTTCCGGTTCACGTAGCCAGCATGCCTGCTACACCACTTTTGGTGCAATGGGACACCGTAACAGAAACCAGAGTTTACCGGAACGCCGTTTACCTTCCCACCACATCAATACCTATTTATCTACTTGCACTGACGTGCTTTCGAACTGCTAGGTTGGCAGGAGCTGGGACAGAGCAACGGGAGCTCACTCCGTCACGGGGATTCGAACCGCCGACCTTCTGATCGGCAAGTTCTAGGCTCTTTGGTTTAGACCACAGCTCCTGGTATACCATTGGTGAACTGGCAGGCAAAATGCAGCCAGGAAGCAAAACAAGCAGAAAAGAGAAAATGGTGTTTTAAAGACTAGATCTCATTTTGTTTGTGCCGTACGTGAAAATTTATAGCAGCATCCGCATAAAGAAATCCTAAGTGGCATGTTGTCTTAATATTCGCTTCATATCTGGGAATTAGGCATTAGCCAAAAGAGTTTCACTTACTCAATAGTTGTGGTTTCTCTTCGGGAAGGAGAAACGTTTAAGATGTGAAAGGAAGGTGCTAAAGGCAAACCTGCTCTTCACATTACAGCAATAACAGCACAATGGTGCTATAAATAATTCCCCCCACTCTTGTTTCCCCCCCTTCCTTTCCTTTTTTTAAATAGGAGGAGTACAAGATCTTACAAGAACTGTACAGTTTTAAGAAGCCTAACAGCAATTCGTCAGAGGTATGGGCCGGCGATAGCTCAGTGGGTAGAGACTCTGAATCCCAGGGCCGTGGGTTTGAGCAAGATTCCTACATTGCAGGGGGTTGGACTAGATGACCCTCGCGTTCCCTTCCAGCTCTGTCATTCTGTGGTTCTGTGTACGGTTCCATCCAATGCATTCAAGGAGGAGGGGGGCTGGAAGGCAGTTTGCATCGTTCTACCTCAGTTTATAAGCTGCGTATTGGGGAAGGGAGAGAGACAGGAGGGGAAAATACTTGGCAGACTTGGACTGCGATTATGCCAAGCTGATGGGCTGTGAAGCGGGGCCTATGAAATGTTTTCCTCGCAAAATGTTTATTCAGTTTTTTCACGGAGTTTTGCCGTGGCTGTGAGTTTAATCTGCCAAAGTCCATTGGCCAAGGGGAAACGGAGATAAAAGAGACACCTTTTTAATTCCCCCCACACGCAAGACAATTTCTCTCCCGAATTGCTTTGGATTTGGGGGCATTTTTATTTATTTGTGTAAGGTTTATGTTCAATCGGGCAGTCATTTCTTTGAGGGCATTCCCGTTTCAGGAGCATTTATAGGCCACCCGCCCCTCGATAATTTAATTTCTGATTTAATTTTCAAATTTCCGCACCAAGGAATCCAGTTATCTCTTCACCCCTGGCTGGTGCTTGGTAACTAGGGGAGCAATCATGCCCATAAGAAGGTGGCAGAGAGCAAGCCAGCATAAATTTACACCAGATCCAAACAAGATTACACTTTGCTGAACCATCAAACCGGCCCTGAAAGTTGAGTCGCACGTTCTGTTTTTTATTTTTAAAGGAGGACTTGCTAGACTGTGTCGAGAATCGCGTCCACCAGCTGGAAGACCTCGAAGCAGCTTTTGCTGACCTGTGCGACGATGACACGGAGGAGAACCTTCAGAGATGGGCTTCAAGTCCTGGGTAAGGGGCCTCGAGCAGCAGCTAAGAGAGTCGCTTCCTTTCGGGTTGGCAGATGAACGGAGAGGCTTAAATAAGAACTTTTTATTTTTTTTATATAAGAATTTTATTCAAATTTTCATACAAACAACATAAAAAACAATATACATTTTACAAAAAAAACAGCACAACAAACACAATACAAATTACACAAAAACAATCAAATAAAACTCATACATACCTACACCAAAACACAAAACACATCAATCTACTTATTATAACCTCATTTCTAATCTTATTTGGGGGACTTCCTCCGTTCCCTCATCTGCGTTCAATTCTAGTTTACTTTAGTAACTTCTTAACTATTTTAATAAACATTCACCATTATTCTTAATCTTAACCTTACAACTCATCTTATCTCTATCACCTTATACTTCATCTTTTCAGAGCCAGTGTGGTGTAGTGGTTAAGAGTGGTAGACTCATAATCAGGGGAACCGGGTTCGTGTCTCCGCTCCTCCACATGCAGCTGCTGGGTGACCTTGGGCTAGTCACACTTCTCTGAAGTCTCTCAGCCCCAATCACCTCACAGAGTGTTTGTTGTGGGGGAGGAAGGGAAAGGAGAATGTTAGCCGCTTTGAGACTCCTTCGGGTAGTGAAAAGTGGGATATCAAATCCAAACTCCTCCTCCTCCTCCTCATAATCATCTTAACATCTTAAATTGCATCTTTTAATAACTTCTAATATTACGTCCAATCTTAACTTCTTCTATACTACTTTAACCTAACATTATATAGCTGTTGCCTATTATATTCACTGATTTCACTTCAAATGTCCAACTTTTCACGTTGTTTCAAATACTCTTTAAATTTCTTCCAATCTTCTTGCACCGTCTCCTCCCTCTGGTCTCGGAGCTTCGCGGTCAGTTCTGCGAGTTCCATATAATCAATTAACTTCATCTGCCATTCTTCTACTGTTGGGAGCTCCTCACCTTTCCAATATTTGGCAATCAAAATTCTAGCAGAACTTTTTTAAGCCGGTGCTCCCCCCCATTGCAGGTCTGAGTTAAAAGATGGGTTGCCAGTCTGAAAAAGGCTCAAAGGGCAGTCTGTCCACAAAACACGATAGCTGTCTAGCAGGATAAGATGTTGGATAGGACACAACTTAAATAGCCATTATGAAACCAGGCCTGCACAAGCCCCAGGCTCATATGCTCATTCATTCTCCTCTGTGCGGGAAAGGAGCTCAGTCCCTCTTGTTTAGCACGGGGAACGTGACGACCTGCTTCAAACAGCCGTCACAAATCAAATGCCCTTTGTGCCGCAGCAGATATTTGCAGGTACTGCTCGTTTCCCCATTTCTACCCCCATCTTTTCAGCCAGTCCCGCAAGTCGGCTCACACAGTGAGCAAGGCCTGATGCCACTTAGCGGTGAGTAAACCCCCATTGAATTCAATTGGGGCTTACCTCTTGAGTAGGCACAGGGTTGGCGTTCTGCTGGCAGGTTGGGGCAAATGAGAGGGCATTCGTTTCCAGAAACTGCACAAACAGAAAGAAGAAGAAGAGTTTGGATTTGATATCCCGCTTTATCACTACCCAAAGGAGTCTTAAAGCGGCTAACATTCTCCTTTCCCTTCCTCCCCCACAACAAACACTCTGTGAGGTGAGTGGGGCTGAGAGACTTCAGAGAAGTGTGACTAGCCCAAGGTCACCCAGCAGCTGCATGTGGAGGAGCGGAGGCGCGAACCCGGTTCCCCAGATTACAAGTCTACCACTCTTAACCACTACACTACACAAGAAGCAGTTTTAGCTGATCGTGGAGTCCATTATGGTGGGCACTTGCTGGGGGTAATTATCTTTGGACATGCACAGTTAATACAAGAGACACAAGAGAGGTGGTTCTAACCAGTTTTGCTTTTCTGCTCTTACTGGCAACATGTAGGGCACAGAGACTCTTACATGGGCTTTAAGCTCCCCGTTACTCTTTTGGAATGGAGTAAATATTATATATATTAACTTATGCATTTTATGACTGGCTTAAACAACTAGATTTATTGCTTCCAGGAGTGTTCTTATTGCCTCTTGTGTGCCACCGATCCCTAATTTGTTTCCAAGACAAGGAGCCATGTTACTCTGCTGGTTCTGGGCTGTTCTAAAGCAACCGCAAGCAAACATGTTTTTGGACCCAGTGATTTATGATCCGGAGATCATAAAACCTTCAGCATGGTGCACCCCACAAAATCTGCTCCAGAGGGAGCCCCAAACCTCCAGAGCTGATCTTTCAGGTGCACCTCGGGAGGTTGGGCTAGAGAGGAAGAGGAAGTTTCATTGCACGCAAAGAAGGTGGTAGAGCAGGAGACTCTTAATCTTGGGGTTGTGAGTTCGAGCCCCACGTTGGGCAAAAGATTCCTGCATTGCAGGGGGTTGGATCAGATGAGCCTCGAAAGCCCTGGACTTGACTTTCTTGGAGAATGCAATGCTTATTCGGTGGAAGTAGCTCATCTATTCAGTTGTGCATATGTGAATCAGTCCTAAACAACAATTCTGCACCCACTTACATTACATTCTTGTGCTTGAGTGAATTTATTTTTGTGCTGGTGCCTAGTTCTTGACACAGATATATGGGTGAATTCAGCAATAGTGATCATTTGCATAACAACCCTCATTTGCATAATGGCTCATTCTTAGTCTCATTCGAAACATGTGCATTTGTTATCACAGGATGAAACTTCTAGTGCAGCTTGTGCATAGTTTGAAAAATCGAATGGAAACGCCCGATTATGAAATGGTAAGTCTGTTTTATCAAATTTCAGGGTTGTACTTTGGACCCGTGGAACCAGATAGGGACCACAACCTGAAAATCTTATCTCAGCTTTTTTGTTTCATTCATTCATTGATTGCATTTATACTCCACCCATTTCTCCAAGGAGCTCAAGCTGGTATATATGATTCTTCTCCTCATTTAACCCCACACACCAACCCTGCGAGGTAGATTAAGCTAAGAGTCAGTGACTGGCCCAGTGAGCTTTGTGGCCAAGTGGAGATTTGAACCCTAGTCTCCCAGATCCTAGTCCGACACGCTAACCACTGTACCACACTGGCTGGGCATGCAGCCCCTTTGCCTGAATTAGCAAGTCTTCTGTTTGCGTTGATATCAGAACTAGTGCCACAGACCGGCTCGGAGAACTGCGCCGATCCACTTTATGCAATCTTTCAGGTCCACCAGGCTGGGCTCACATGCGATTACTCCGAACTTCCTCACCACGTCAGCACGGAGCAAGAAATTGAGAGTCTGGTGCAGGCCGTCGAACGTCTCTTGAGGAACTTGCCGAAGCCCACTCTTGTGACGATAGCCCGGTAAGATACGGTGGGGGTGCTGTTTTGGCCCGGATCCTATTGACCCTCGCCCACCGGAATTAGAATGACTAGTCATTTCCCATAATTGTCAGTTCCCATAATTGTCAGGCTTTGGGGGATCCGATCCCTCCCACAGTAGCAGCCAAGATGCAGAGAAACAATAAAAGTCCTTACCACATAATTCATTAACATTCACAGAGAGAGACGAAGGAAGGTTGTCTTCCCTGAATAATGCTGGTTGCTCTGAGTAAAGCCCCTCCAACTCTTCTGTTCTACGCCATCCCTGTATTGGCTAAGCTGAGCTTTCTGCTCTATCACCCTCAACGCCTGCCTGGTTCTGGGAGAGGTGGGGGGGGTCAAGAATGCTTTCCAAAGACACTGAGTCTGTTAGCTGTCTCTCCCCTGCTGCTGCTACTGCTCCTTGCTGTTCCTCTCCCAATATTTCCCAGCTTCCCCCTTCTGCCGCCTCTGAACTATGCCCTTCTGCAAACCACTGTTCTAAATCTATACTGTCCTCCTGTTCTCAAGAGGGTTCAGGAGAAGGGTGGCGGGGCAGTCTCCACCTTTCCTCCTCAGTCCAGCCCGACAATAATGTTCGTCGGTTCACAAAAACGCAAACTTACTGCATGTCCGCCCAGAAGTACAGGCCACAGAGTTCACTGGGGTGTTCGCCCAGAAAAACGTGTGTTGGGGTTATGGTCCAAGTCACCTCGGGGAGCAAGGAACGTTAGTGTGAGTGTTGAAATTCTGGCTTGGAAAAGAGACTGATGAGAATGGAATGATTAAATGACAACATTGTGCCATGCAATCCCTCCTTTTTTTTTTTTTAAACAGATCTAGCTTGGATGACTACTGCCCCGCAGAACAAGTTCAGCTCATCCAAGAAAAGGTCTTGGATGTTCTGCGCCTGGCGTACGGCAGCCTGGAAGTTCATTTAGAGTACTTGGAAAATTCCTGTCCTGCTGGAACAGCATGATCGGTTGAAGCAAAAACAACCGAAATAGTTTCTCTCTCCGCGCCATGGGATCCGTTTGGAAGCGGACAAAGGATTTCTTGTGAGGTTGGGTTGTGCTTGTGATAATCTCCACGCAGATCTATTCCCCCCCCCCCCAACACAATTTTCTGCTGCTATCGATCCTCGCGTTGATGCCTTTTGGGTTTGCCTAGGAGAAGAAAAATGACTGGGAAATGGTTCTTCCTATATTCCTGTAGGAGTCTCTCCGGACCGATCCAGCCTAGCGTTTGAGGAAGAGATTTTGCTTTAACATAGTTGAATTCATTTTCCCAGTCAGTTGTAACTGAAAATACTGCTTCAAGATAAATTGCCGTTTGCTTGGAAGCGGATGACCGTCTTGGCTGTGTGCCTCTGTCCCCGATAGAATAACTTAACATAGTTTCATATTTCTGTCCCACACTTTTTCAAAGGATTTCGACCTGGCCTTCATGGGGAGGTCCTCTTTTACTCTGTGAACAACAGCCCTGTGGTGTAGGTTAGGCTGAAATAATATATTGTCAGAGGACACCCAGTTGAACAGGATTTAAATCCAAATGTCACCCAATGTCTTAAGCATAACATCCCATCCGCTTTGCCAGACTGGTTCACATCTGACACATTCAAGTTTATTGTCATCTGTATTTTCTAGAACCCTAAGCATTCATGCTGGGAGGCAAGGATTCATACCTAAATATTTTGAGGGCAGGTTGCAAAGTGTGGCAGTAAACCGCTATTATTTGTGGCGAAGACGTGTGGTTTTATTTTAGAAGTGTAAAAGATGCCAACGGGTAAGTGCCTCTTATCTACATCATAGAATATTTTTTTTAAAAAAAGTTGCTACTCCTGTGTCATTAATTTATTTGTTTACCGCATTTATAGGCTGCCCAGACAGCCAGTGTGGTGTAGTGGTTAAGAGTGGTAGACTCGTAATCTGGGGAACCGGGTTCGTGTCTCCACTCCTCCACATGCAGCTGCTGGGTGACCTTGGGCTAGTCACACTTCTCTGAAGTCTCTCAGCCCCACTCACCTCACAGAGTGTTTGTTGTGGGGGAGGAAGGGAAAGGAGAATGTAGCCGCTTTGAGACTCCTTTGGGTAGTGAAAAGCGGGATATCAAATCCAAACTCTTCAGTAATATTCTCTGGATAGTTTACAGTATCAACAAGTTACAACTACAAAAATACCCCTAATAATAACACTGAAGTTTTAATTTTTTAAAAAACAGGTAAATAAAAAGCCAAGCTGTTGCTCTCTCCGGCTGACAGGCAGATAAGGCTAGTTGGTATCTTTCCTTGACATCAAAACCACTCCAGATTAAGCGCCAGGCGAAGTTGTTGCTGCTGCTGCTTTCCCCCCGCCTCTGCAACTGCTAGATTATATTTCTTGGAGAGTGATTCTCTCCCTAGCATTCGATAATAATAATAATAATTTATTATTTATACCCCGCCCATCTGGCTGGGTTTTCCCAGCCACTCTGGGCGGCTTCCAACAAAAGATTAAAAATACATTAAAAATAAAAAAAAAATACAGTGGTGCCCCGCTAAACGAAAACAATTCGTTCTATGAATTTTTTCGTCTAGCGGTTTTTTCGTCTAGCGAAGCGGCAATGTAAACCGTGGTTTTCGCTAGACGAAAAAAAAAAGACGAAAAATTTTCGTCTTGCGAGGCAGCCCCATAGACTTTTTCGTCTAGCGAGGCATTCGTCTAGCGGGGCACCACTGTACATGAAAAATACATCATTCATCATCTAGGAACTTTGGGTCCAAAGATTCTCCAATTATCAGATACAAAGCAGGCGCATTACGATGGATGTTCAGCGTTTGTTGTGTGAAGCATGGAAGAACTCGAAAGCACTTTTCCCATCTCTGTAATCAAGGTGTGGTTATGGATATGTAGTCTTAGACTTCTCATGTGGAAGGCCTCCAATGATGGTTGCAGTGTCTGGGTTGGTTCATATGGGGGGAGGTTTTGCGGTCCTAAGCCAGACTGGCCCAGGCTCTCCGTCAGGCATCCCCAAACTTCGGCCCTCCAGAGGTTTCGGCCTACAATTCCCATCATCCCTGACCACTGGTCCTGTTAGCTAGGGATAATGGGAGTTGTAGGCCAAAATATCTGGAGGGCCGCAGTTTGGGGATGCCTGGTCTCTGTGGTTTCAAATGGGAACCTTTCCCAGCCTTGGCTGGAGGCTGGATTTGGGGATTTCTCGTGGAAATCACATACTGTACCTCTGAACCCTTCCTTTGCATGCAAGTCTGGAGGCAGACATCAGGGACTTGCCTACAAAAATACTAGTTGCCGTAATACAGTGGTGCCCCGCTAGACAAATGCCTCGCTAGACGAAAAACTCGCTAGACGAAAGGCATTCGCTAGCGGAAGGCTGCCCCACAAGACGAAATTGTCAATGGGGCTGCCTCGCAAGACTGGGGGAAAAAATTCCGTCGCGCGAAAACCGCTATTTGCATTGGTGCTTTGCTAGACGAAAAAAATGCTAGACGAAGATACTCGCAGAACGAATTATTTTTGTCTAGCGAGGCACCACTGTACCTGTTTCAGAGATCAGTCTGTCCTGAGGTCATTTCCCACCTCGAACTATGTTAAAAAGAAAAGAAAATCAGGCACAGGTATTATTCACCTACTCCCTTTCCCCGCTTCGTTGGAAACAGGAGAAATTCTTTTTAAAAACAAAACAAACTGTGATGGTCCTCGAGCATTATAATTTCAGAATGATGGAATTGCAATTCTTTATCGGTTCAGCAGGTGGGGTGCTTTACACAGATTTGTACCATCTCTTGGGGAGCGATGAGGTGTTCTGATTGAAAAGAGATTTGTAAGAACTACACTACCTGTTTAGAACACACAAGCCGTGCAAGGTGCGCTGTGGTTGCTGTCAATGCAGATCAGAGGAACACAATTCCCACACCCAAAAACGACAACACAGCCCACCACACATGTACATTGCAGACTGTCGATTGCTTGCTAAATACTTTTGCCTTCTTCTGGGGAACCAGGGGTGAGACTGGTTGCGTCGGCAAGCATTTGGGTGAGAGATGCATCTGTTTTACCTGGAGATCCAAGTTTTGGCGAGTTAGAAGGCTGGCAAATGGCACGTTCACTTTTGCATTGAAGCTTTTCGTTTGTTAAAAATTTGGGGAACTAATAAAAATTATTTGGCATCCATTTACCGGCAAAAATTGACATGCGGGGGAATTTCCAAAAGGTGGCGCTTTTTTGTCCTGGATCTTAGGCAAGTCAATCGTGGTTTTTTTAAATATGGCAACCCTAGGAGTACCGGTACATATTTCTTGCAGAATCTCTGGGAGAGTGATTGCTCAACTTTTTTTTTCCCCAGCCACAGTTTGCAATGTGTATCAAAACTAAAGAAGAGATGGACTTTACCTGCAGCATTTCCCATATGCATTGATTAAAACGTTTAATAGACGATAACTTTCAGCCCTATATAAAGGGCCTCACGGACTGTTGGCGACGATAAATCTCTTTGCGATTTTTATAATAGCTAGACTGTTAAGCCCAGCAATTCGCTATAGCCCTTGTCAGGCATTCAGTATGTACAAATAATGAAACGAAAAACAAAAATTGCTTGAAGAAGATGCAGACTGGTGACTGCTGGCACCCTGCCATACCTTCAGACGGAAAAGCTATTTCTCGCCTTCTGACGGATGTGTAGAATTTGGGGGTTTCCAGAATTGAAAAGGGGGAAATTGTTCCAACCACAGAACTAAGACAGTGGCCCGGTTTGCACTTAAGATTAAGCCAAACAGTGGATAGGAGACCATGGCTTTCTAGTCATCTAAACCTAGGCTTGTCATTTGCCTTGCTCCAGGCCAACCAAGAGCCGTAAACCCCCAAACCGTTAAGGCCGCCCTTGTGGGGGAAACCCCTGTAGCTGGCAAAACTTGTAAGTCCCATTTGCAGGAAACAATTTTACCTGCATGAGGTTTCTTTGTTCTTTTTTTGCCAATTCTTTTTGATTTTCCATAATTTCTAACAAAGGGTCACCAAATTAATACAAATTGAAAAGCTGACTTCCCACCCACCCCCAGATGCCCCCTCTGTTTTCCTCCCTCCTTTACTGCTCCCAATAAAATAACTTTTCCAACCATCATTTCTAAATACATTCATCCCTTCACCCTACACATCCCCTGTTCAGTTGCCAATTTCTGCCAAGAGGATTCTGTTGTGCAAACGTTTTGTTGTTTGGAGCGGAAGGCACCTAGAGTTGCACCATAGCATGATGTGCATAAATCAGCATATTTACAGCCCGGAGAGAAGCACAACCACCTTTTTATTCATCATACCAAGCTGTGGTTAAAGTAAGGGTGAGGAACCTCTGACTTTACAGATGCAGTTCGGCTACAACTCCCATCATCATTGGCCATACTGCTGATAAGTGATGGACTGATTGACAAGTCAGTAATCTTAACATTAAACCAGCTCGCTCAGGTTTTACGTGTTTGATTTGCATCCACTTAGAATCATAAGAGTTGGAAGAGACCACAAGGGCCATCCAGTCCAACCCCCCGCCAAGCAGGAAACACTTCTTCTTCCAAAGAATGAAAGATAAGTGCCATATATCTTTGCTGAAAACAAACCACATGTCAACATTAGCGGGAACATGCCTCATTAAATTCAGTTAACTTTTCCACCTTCTGTTCAGTTCATGGTTAGGTATGTAATGGTGGTTTTGTTGCTTATTCAGTGTGATGGATTATTAAACAATCAAAAGAGTAATAAAATTTGGGCTTTGTGTTCAGTAGACCTTTGCATTCTGTGTTTTCTTTTCTTTAAAAGGAAAAAGAGGTGTCTCAACATTAGATTTCTTAGTACAGAAAGCTTGCATAACATATGAACAAAGATGACATATTACAAAAACAGAAAAATAATACAAACCTTTTTAATTTTTGGCATTGCATGTTTTTCTCACCTAGGATACTAACTCATCCAGTGTTTTATCCCTTTATTAGGAGCTCAACATTTCACCTAACTTAGCAGTTGTCTTTCTCCAGCAGACCAGTCCAAACTTGATTGCTGTTAAAGGCACAGCTGCAGATCTGGTTGTAAAGCTGGTACCCTTAATACAAATTCTGATACCCTCAATACAGTTCTGAAGTCAAGGAAAATTCTTCAGTTTCTTTTAGTTTTATTATTTTTTAAAAATTATTTATTTACTACTGAATTGTTACAAAAAAATTTTTTACAATGAATATCTGCAAAACTGTTTGTTTTTGTAAGAAAAAAATACTCTCCCACTTTAAAGTACAACACTTAACAGACCAAAACTGAAACATAGGCAACATGTTTAACAGCCAGGGCCTACATGGAAATGAGTCACAGAGATGGAAGGCTGCTTTAAATGTCCATAATTCATTGACATACCAGTTCAAGCTCATATTTAGCTGACTCATTTTCATGCTTACGGTAGATGCCAAGAAAGAAATGGCGGACGTTTCTTCACGGATGAAACGCTTTCTGTATAAAATTTCGGTCTCCATTAAAAAAAAAAAATTGTAAAACGGAAAGAAGAAAATGCCGCTTTTAAATTTTTCTCCTCTGGACTTTTAGCAAATATTACAGGGATAGTCAGCATGGTGCCCACCAGATAATCTGCACTGCAGCTCCTATCAGTCCCAGCTAGCATGTCCAACATTCAGGGATGTTGGAAGCTTTAATGCAACAACATCTGAACGGCACCTCGTTGGCTACCCCAGACATATTGACATCACCTTTTCAAACTATCTGAGGTGAATGAAGATTTAGACGGTGCACAGAAATTATTATTATTATTATTACCGGTATTTAGATGGTGCTCAGAAATATGGAAATGATTTGCCGTTAATCAGCTTAAGCAGTTCCTCTAAAGAAACTGGTTCGGTTGCACCTGAAAAACCATCTCTTAAAAAAACAAAAAAACCTTATGTTGTGTGTGAAGATCTCTTTGTTGTCAATAGATTTTTTCTTTCTTTTCAGTTTACGTTTTGCTCTTTTGCGCTGATTTTGAACTCCCACATTACCCTGTGGGAGCGCATGAGGCTCCCATTATAAAAAATGGGGGGAGGATACTCACGGAGCTTTTTTCTTTCCGTGGGAGATAACAGAAAAACCCTGGTAGCCCGTATATCTGAATATCGGGCCTTGATCTCACTTCAGAAACAGGTACAATATTTGTGCGCAGACATAAGTCCTCCAGCAAATACATTAATGAGGCCCCTTTGTAAATCTTGTATTGATATGTAGTCAGTTTTAATCCAGTCATCTGGACTACCACTTAGTGAAACCTGACTTGCAACAATGATCAAAGTCTAATTCAACCAGCTTGAAATATGAATTCACCGTCTTTCTTCCTGTTGGGCAGAACCAGTTCCCAAAGTATTAACAAACAACACCCGAGTTCTTTGATGGGTGGGAGAAATGGATAGTAACTCTGTTCCAAAACAGGATGAAAAATCCTAAAAATAATCAAGTATATCAAGTAGCAAAAAATACCAACCAATATATAGATTGCCCTGAACTTTGACTTTGTGCGATGATGTTCAAGATTGGAACATGCATGGCTTCAAGTTAAACTGGCTCTTCCAGGATGTTGGCTCTGTTCATCGTCTTAAAGTAAACCATATCCATTCCCCTAAAGGTACCAGCTCGGCTCTACAGGTATTTCACTCTCATTCAGTGCCCTCTCCCGAACGGCCAGTTCCAGGCATTCCACAGTAGGTGGATATGTTTCAAGTTCAACTTTGTTAGCAAACAGTTTTGGACCGGCCAGCAGCCACTTTAGGTCTCCAGTTGCATAGACACAAATGTCCCTTTGATAGTGACCTGTCAAGAGGTAAAAGTACTTTCATCGGAAACAAAGAACGTCATATAAAGAAGTAATTAAAGAAAAGAATGAAGAGTGCAAAGTCAACTTAATGGGGAAATTGTATTAAATGTGATGTAAATTGCCGATCGGAAGGTCGGCGGTTTGATTCCCCGCGGCGGGGTGAGCTCAAACAGAAAGAAGAAGAAGAGTTTGGATTTGATATCCCGCTTTTCACTACCCGAAGGTGTCTCAAAGCGGCTAACATTCTCCTTTCCCTTCCTCCCCCACAACCAACACTCTGTGAGGTGAGTGGGGCTGAGAGACTTCAGAGAAGTGTGACCAGCCCAAGGTCACCCAGCAGCTGCATGTGGAGGAGTGGAGACACGAGGTTTTCTTTAAATAATAAAAAAAAACTTTTTAGGAGTCCTGGTTGTGGCAGCCCTATAATCCTACAATCTGGCAACCCTATATTATGTGGGAATTAAACTCGAGCAGAGTTTTGCAGATGACCTGAATTGTCTGCACAAGGCACTAGTTTTTTTAAAAAAATGAATAACTTTTACTCAGCGGTAGGTGAATTAGGGGTGATTTAAGGGGTTTTCTAATTTTTTTGGCGTCTTCCTAAAAACATCTCAACAGCTCTCGTGGTGTCCTGGTTTTTACTTTTTGAAATATGGTCTTGACCACTCCTTTCAGAAACAGCGGGTTTTTCTCCATGAAAATAGGTTATCAAAACACTTCTACCACAAGGCTTGGCTAATTACTATCTTTATAATATAAGATGCATCTCAGTACCCTCTTTATTTACATTGATTTGGGAGTTCTCCAAGCCACTAAGGTTGTAATTCTCAAGACCCCGACTGTGAAACATTATTCCATGAAAGTCAATGAGGGAAGTATGGTATGGCAGCCAAAAAAATGCACACAGAGTAATGCTGTACATATATTCACCCTTTCATGCAGGAATTGTTTGTGCATTTTAGTGCACAAATTTGGGTGCAAATTTGGTGGAATCTGCCAAGTTCATAACCTTGAACAATCATGCAAAAGGAGCCCCATTCAGCTTTCTCTCTGCATATTATTATTATTATTATTATTATTATTATTATTATTATTATTATTTTCTACCACGCCCATCCAGCTCGGTCTCCCCAACCACTCTGAGCGGCTTCCAATAGAAGGTTAAAAATACATTAAAACATCAGTTATTTAAAACTTCCCTAAGCAGGGCTGCCTTCAGGTGTCTTCTAAATGTCAGATAGTTGTTTATTTCCTTGACATCTGATGGGAGGGCGTTCCACAGGGCGGGCGCCACTACCAAGAAGGCCCTCTGCCTGGTTCCCTGTAACCTCACTTTTCGCAGTGAGAGAACCGCCAGAAGGCCCTCGGCTGGAAGCGTGGTCATTCTCCGGATAGATATTAATAATACCCAGCTGATTGTTTCTGGAACTGTGCATTGGCCAGGAAAGAAACAGGACCGTGTCAGTGCTGGTGTTTCTGAGCCTACGCACTGCAAGTTCTGAAATGCCACAAGTTTGTTTCCGAACCTCTTTGAAGCCTTCATTAAACTGAAGGGAAAAGAGGAACAGCATAGACCGAGGTCATGGAATACAAGAAGGGCCCGCTCTCAGTGCTAGACAGCAGAATGCCAAAACTCTGCATTTACCGTGACATCGCCCAACAGTTCCGTTGATCCATTTGATAGCTCTCAGGTTGCCCTCTCGAGAAGCATTTGGCATGGAGCCAGGGACATCTGTTATTTGGAAAGAGTGCAAAACCAAAAGGTGAGCCTTGTGAGGGCACAGCAATTAATCTTAAAAGTGCCAGATGGTCTATTGAAAACATGGACATTTCGTCATGCTTTGGGAGTTCTTATTTATCTCTGTTTCTCCCAAGGTAATTGACTTCATTTGAAATCCTTCCGTTTTGTCTGCATCATCGCGGGGGGGGGGGGAGGAAACAAACCTGTTTTATAAATAGTATAAAAATTATTTCCCTAAATTCCCAGGTGTACAAGCAGACCCTCTTAAGTGCCCCTATTTCCCAGGGACGGTCCTGGATTTACAGAAGCTGTCCTGTTTTATGATGTGATCCCGGAATGTCCCGCTTTTCCTTAGGAAGTCCCTATTTTCATCAACAAAATGTTGGAGGGTATGATAGGTAAAGAAAATACTGGGTGGTGTCTAAATAGCAAAATTATTATTATGGGTTAGGACGTCCCTATTTGCACCGGAGAAATGTTGGAGTGTATGTACAAGCAGTTTCTGTTTTGTCCTAATGACTTGTGAATCCGGCTGTTAAACAAACAGGAACATCCCAGTAAGAGAATGAACCGGAAAGAAATAACATCTCTGGCCATTGTGCATGTGCTGCCAGGATATCGCTGTAGGTTTCAGGGATGATGCCCTAAGTCCCTTCCAATTCTTGGCCCCCTTTGATGTTATATAAGAGGAGTTTACTGACCTAGTCAGACCAGTTTCTTTGTAAGATGGTGGCCTTAGCTGGCCACTTAAGTGTGCTCATCAACATCCCCAAAGAGTGAGCCAGGTTGCCAGAACGAGAAATAAGTTTTACCTGAGCAAATGGATGGGCCTTGGCTCCTACTCACTTAGCTGTCCGGAAGAGAGAACAGGAGTATGTAGCATGCAAGCGCTGGTCAAAACAGGCTGAAAAGCAGGAGGCACAAGGCTCTTTGTGGCAGCCAAGGAGCATTGACCAACTGGAGTCAGGATGTGGTGAAGGCATCACTTGAAAGGATGCAGCTGTCCCATACGGGGATCGAACCTGCAACCTTGGCATGATCAGCACCACGCGCTAACCAATTAAGCGCCTTGAGAACCTGTGCATCTTTAAATTCGACAACAAACCCCGGCCAACAAAATCAGAACTGGCTGGACGTCACTACGTACCTGGTATCCTATTAAGTGTCGTCCAGTATTGTTCGTCTGGACTAAAGGTGTCCCGGGACCATTCTAGCAAATCAAGGGCCCGTTCATCGGAGAAAATAAACTCCACAAAGGGCCTTGTTAGGGCAACGTATGAAGAGCCACGGTAAAGAGTCAGATTGTGGGGCACTTCTGATTTCAAATACGTGGTGCTTAGCATTCGAATCGGATATTCTCCGTGGTCCTTTCCAAGACATTCTTTGAAAGAATATTTGGTCCTCACGGTAAAAGGATCTACAAGGGGAACGCCAGGTGTGATGTTTTTCCCGTTAAACCTTTTCAGTTGCCGGACGATTTCCTTGTTGGTTTTCAAGGGGAAGTCTTGGCCGCAGAGGTTGAGGAGATACTTCCACCGAACCGGTGACCTCAGGAGGTCCTTCATGCAGTTCAGGTCAGCCTGGAGCCTGGTTATCCCCGTGTAAATGACCTCCTCCGCTTTGGACACGAGGAAGGCATTGGGAAAGCAATCGACCAGCTTCTTCAC
Organism: Lacerta agilis; assembly: GCF_009819535.1. Classification (NCBI taxonomy): domain Eukaryota; kingdom Metazoa; phylum Chordata; class Lepidosauria; order Squamata; family Lacertidae; genus Lacerta; species Lacerta agilis. The sequence goes on from NC_046318.1 coordinate 19,826,080, forward strand.
ATCTTTCTGGTACCTGTTAGGCGCCTTCTTATCCACATGGATGCAGTAAACGTTGTGGGGCATGTAAATGGATCGGAAGACTCGTTCAAAGGTACCAAATTCTTTGTGGATGGTGATGACGTACGCTAAGGGGAAGGCGGTTTCCTCCGCAGACAGGGTTTTTGTGAGGTAGTGACTGCTGGCGATGTAATCTTTGCAGGAAGACGACTTCCTGAAAGAGGTGCGGAAATAATGTTTCCCCCAGATAAACGCTCTGTCCCGCTCCACCAGAGACCTGCAATGATCCCGGAGGAAATCGCCTTCCCAGGACTTCTGCGACTGCCGCCGTTGTTTAGAGAGAAGGGGGAGCTGGCGATCCAGAACAAGCAGAACTGCCAAGCTGCTCAGGGAAAGAACTGCGGAGATGCAACAAACCTTCCAAGAGAGCATCATCTCTCGGAAAATTAACGCAGCGGTCGCCAGTGGAAGGTGCTCCCCCCTTTGGCCCTCAGAGTTGTTAATTTGGCAATGTGCTTCCACTGCCCTGCATTGTGTTGTTTCTGCCCACTGCCCCAAGATGGCAGGGTAGTTTTCGGCTCAGGTGGCTGCTAAGCAAGTAACTCTGCTTGCCTATCCACAGGGATCCGAGCCGAGCACACCATCGGCCACAAAGGCTGGAGGGAGAGACTGGAATCCTCCTCGGTTCTTCAGTTCTTCCCCCAAAGTTCGGTGGCTCCACCTCACCCGTGAAAGGGCACTGTGCTCCTGAGTTATGGGACAGAAAGAAACACAAACCAGTATGAAGTCTTGAAAATGTGGTATTCCAGTAAGAAGGAGATGGGACGGGTCACAGAATAGCATGAAGAAGCAATGGGGTTCCTCTAAAGTAAGGGTGTTGAAAGGAAAGCTTCTGGAGCAATTCCTTACTTCATTTTTTTTTGGGGGGGGGGAGGCAGAGAGAAAATACTCCCGTGGCAAAAAAAAAGGTAGAATTTGCATGTTAGAACGAAGATTGGCAAAACAAGGATGGGTGCTGCGTCTTAAAATATTTTGGTAATAAAATATATCAGCTGGTAGCTCTGAAGGGAAGCAAGAGCTGGCGGTTTAAAGAAACTTTCATTTCCAGTTCAATAATTTCATCTGCAATGATTTGATAATGATAATTGTTCCACATCAGTTCTAAAATAAAATAAAATAAAATAAAATAAAATAAAATAAAATAAAATAAAATAATACTCCAGTGGGCTGTGGAAAGATACAACACAGGACAGGGTGGGGAAACCCAACCAGATGGGCAGGGTATAAATAATAAATTATTATTATAAATTATTATAACCTCAGGCTGGAGGTTGGGGGGGAGTAATGTAACCCTTAAGGCCTCTATATCTTCCTCCCCAAGCCTTGCCCTCTTCTCAGGGCCACATCTCTTGCTGGGCCTACCTTGCGCTCACACACACACACACCCCCGAGTGAAACGTATATTTTGAATTGTGATCCTGCTTCTTACTTGCTTTTCACGGAGAAATGGGGAGGAGGGGATACCTCTGCCTTTCTCAGGGCTGCACACTCGCAGCTTAATGTGCACAGGGTAAGATTTGCACCCATTGCTCTGCCCTTAATAAATCCATCCACATGGAACCACATCCACCCCTGTCCTGCAACAGCAGCAGCCACCAAGACCCCAATGGAAGGTTGCACACAAGGAAATGCAGTTTGGTGGGCTGAAGAAGGTTATCACTGGTTCAGGCCAAGAACTTTTTAAAAAAGAGGGTGAGGGGGGGGGGGAACCAGTTTTGTTTTGCATTTCAGCAAAACAAAACTGGTTCTCTCACTTGGGTGTCTGCAGGGGTGCGGAACCAGCCCAAGTGTAGCTGGAAAAGGTAGGGGGCTTTTGCATGTTCCAAGGATCCCAGGACTGCGTCCCAGGATGATCCTAGGGGGCAGGCAAAAAAGACATTTCTTACACACAAACAGAGACCTGTGTCCCATCCCCGTCCCCCCGAACTTACTGCTGCAGGGAAACTGGGAGTTCTAGACTAGCGCACGCACAAAGAGCAAGGGATTCTCAAAAGAGACTTTGGAGGCTATTCCCAGCAGGGAAGCCGGCTGAAAATCCTTCTCTCGGGCCTGGACTCTGTTCGAGAAGCTGTCTTAGTTGTAGGACATGCCTTGCCCCGAGGCTTACAATCAAAAAGACATGGTGACACACAAATATATACACACACACACTTTTCTGTATGTAAGACGCCCCTGTGTATAAGACGCCCCCTATTTTGGGGGACTCAAAATTAAGAAAATTAAGAAAAATTAAGAAATGGGGGGAGATTGCCCCCATGTATAAGACTACCCCCTTTTTAAAAACATTGTTTTTTTAGTTTTAAAAAAACAACCCTAGTCTTATACACGGTAAAGTACAGTTTATGCATACTCAAAAGGGTAAGTTGATTACAAAGTGGAATGGGAAATGGAACCCCAAAAGAGGGTGGAGGGAAGTCAAGGGATTCAGAGAATCCTAAATGCAAGGTGATTGATATGTTTTAATTGGAATTTATTATGTAAAATTTGCATACACACACACACAGCCCCTTGTGCATTCTGCGCTATGTTGCAGATATGTTCAGCGGGTTTGCTTGCCTGTAGCCATGTTAACACGTAAATTTTTCCCACTGACCCAGGATTTAGAGGAGACAGTCCAGGAGCAGGGAAAGGAAGGAACCAAGACATGAAACTGAAAGAGGTCTTGGGCCGGCGGTGGCAGCAGTTGTGTCCTGAATGCTGCAAGTTCAGCACACTCTAATACTGGACCCTGTTTGCATCAAATAATAAACCATGTGATTTGAGCACCCCGCAGATAACAGGAGTTATCTCGGCAGTGGTGCCCTCCCTGCGGAAGGCCCTCCCAATCAGATGTCAGGGAGGTAGAGAATTACACAACTAATGTCTGACATTTTATTATTTTTAATATTTTGCTGCAGGCCGCCCAGAGTGGCTGGGCGGGGTGATTATTATTATTATTATTATTATTATTATTATTATTTGTTGCTGTTGTTGTTTTGTTGTTGTTGTTGTTATTATTAATAATATTGCATTAATCTCCTGCAATTTCCCCCTCCTGGTATTGAGCTTGCAGCACTGCAGGCCCCTTCTCCCCTGGATTTCCTTCCCTCCCTCCTGAAGCAGAGATGAGAGCTGCTTGCTTTGCAGGAAAACGGAGTTTACTCACTTGCGCAGGCCTCAGGATCTGGATTCTCGCTTGAAAGGCAATAAACACAGAACCGAACAGGGCAGCAGAAGCCCAAGAATAATACGAGGGCGGAGTCTTTAGCTGCATGCTTGCAAGCCAAAGCAGTGCAGAATTTAACCCCTTTCATTTTTCCATTGCTACAAATCAGCACAGCGGTTGGCCCCAGGCACAGCACAGGCTGCAGAAAACCGGTATTGGGAGGGGATAGGAAGAGGGTGTCCACACCCATATTGATTGGGTTTGAGCTGGGGCGATGGCACTGAGAAAGGGGTTCAAGCAGAAGTATACAAATCACACCCTTCCCATGTGTTACAAAAACCAAACACCGCAGCAGTTTGCATGTTAACTTGGCTGAGTCCTGCTTTTTGCCCTAGAGAGCACTGTGCATGATATGCCAACATCTATCTTGCATTAATAATCAGTGCACACCGCAGCTTTGAGTCAGACCTTGGTGCTTCAATAATTTAAGCGAGTTTCATTCCGCCTGTTTGTGAACCCCTGGTGATGTTTCCTGCTGCTTCGCTGCTGTTGATTTTTGCCGTGCCCGGAGTACGTATTTGGGCATTCTCTTAGACGAGCCGAAAACCAGCCGACTTTGAAGAAGTGCCTTAAATGCCTCCCGGTTTAATTACATGGCAAGAGGTAATGTTTTCTAGAGGAAACGAAGGAGGCAAGACTTGGAATAATGAAGATGTTTCAGTCAGCTAGCAAGCAAATGGTTTCTTAGCTTGTTCTAAAAAAAAAAAAAAAAAACCACAATATTTCCAAACATCAGCTTTCCTCACTGTGCAACCAGGACTGAGGTCTCGGATGAATGGAGTTTTCCCCCAGCCACCTCCAAGCATACAAAAAGCTATTTAATATGAAAGTCATATCGCAGCTGTTAATATTGCACAGTTTGAAACGACTAGAAGCATAAGAACTGACTACTTTTAGAAGAAATAATTGTCCAGGCCCATGAAAATATTATTCAAAGTTTAGTTGCAGAACAAAACAGGAACATCAAATGATACATACATCCAATAATGTCCATGCAATATCTTCTGCTGTCCAGCACAGGCTCAGCATCTTAGAAAATATGAAATAATCCAAACAGACCTTCTCTACATCGCTTGATCCCACACTACCTGCAGGGATGACAAGCAAATTAGTCCTAAAACTTTAGAAAACCTGGGTGTTTATTCCCCACCCCCCGAACTAAATGCAAACAGTATTACTTAAACCGGTTATAAATCTAAACGTCAAGTTTCTCTTGTTGTTGAAGGTTTACATTTGAAAGGAACTCCTGGATAAATAGGGTCAGTGGTGACTCGTTTTGTTTTGTTTTTAAAAGGATATATAAAGCATGTGCATTATAGTATCTCAGAACGATGTGCAGAAAACCAAAAATAAGTCTAAAACACAAGGCAGTGAAAATAACAGCTCTGCACTAGAAAATAGGGCTGCCATACCTGGGATTTCAAAGGAGGGATTACAAAAAAATAAATTAATGGATATACTGTGCTATATTAGAAGCAAAAAAAAAAAACTTGTTTTGATGAATTGGAAGAGCCGTAAAAAGATTCCATTGAGCACATGGATTGATAATCTGGACAGATTAGCTACATATGAACGAACTGCATGTCGTCGCAAATTAAGAATGGATAAATATGAAGAATTCTGGAATGAATATTTAAGTGATAAGGCGGACAGTGGTGGGAGGTAGAGGGAGGCGAGAGAGGTGGGGAAACAATGTTGTAAAAAAAAAAGGTGTACTCATAGGTATATCAGTGTATTTAAATTTGAATTGTCAAACTGTTATTATTGTTGTTATGGCATTTAGTGTTTGTGTTTTTTGTGGTTGATGCTTGTATCAAAAATAAAAATAAAAATATTTAAAAAGGAGAAGAAGAAGAAGGAGAGTTTGGATTTGATATCCCGCTTTTCACTACACAAAGGAGTCTCAAAGCGGCTAACATTCTCCTTTTCCCTTCCTCCCCCACAACAAACACTCTGTGAGGTGAGTGGGGCTGAGAGACTTCAGAGAAGTGTGACTAGCCCAAGGTCACCCAGCAGCTGCATGTGGAGGAGCGGAGACGCAAATCCGGTTCCCCAGATTACAAATCTACCACTCTTAACCACTACACCACACTGGCTCCACACAGGAGGGATTTCAAGCTTTCGGTTAGGCAATTGTGGCAGTAATTTCAGTTATGGCACATAGGGCTGCCACACATCAAGATTTTCCCCTGACGTTACCAGGATCTGGGGGAATTTCTGAAGGTTGGCGCCTTATCCTGGATCTTAGGCAAGGAAAATTTGCGGGGGTGACATTTTGGGTTTTTTTTTTTTAAGCTCCACAACTTTGGGGTTTTAACCATGAGAGCCGCAGGTATGTTGTGTTGTGTTGTGTTGTGCTGCTGTCTGAAACAGTTTTAATCTGTGTAAAATGTACTAGCATTTACTTTTTGAAATACGGCAACCCTTCCTGAAGATGATCAGCAGAGAATATTTAAGAATTTCACGCAGAAAATACTTGGGCTTTTTGGAGCATGTTCTGCCGAATCTTTTTGTAGGTGGGAGAGAGTCCTGAAACAATTCACATATGCTGCAAACATCTGACTACCTGGGTCCTGCTAATGAATCATACTCCATTGTACAAAAGGAGGTCATATATGAGACAATAGGGTGACAGCAAACAGAAGGGTAGTTTGCTTTTTTGTGTTTTGTAGTAACTACACTAGTGGCCATAATTGTAGAAATCTTTTGGGGAAAGTGTATTTCTGAGGTTTCATGGCTCATAACACCTGATTGGCTCTCCAAACACTCATGCTCATTGGCTACATTCAAATGAAGGAAAGCTACTGCCTATTGACCTAAGCAAGTTATGCTTCCCTTTTCTGGTTATTTGGCTATAACTTTCGACAGAATACAGGTAATTGTAGAAACTTTGTTGCGTTACATTCCTCATTAAATTATTTTTCCAGTGATATATAATTTTATCATATTACTCCCCCCAAAATGGTGTTATGCGCCATCAAACCTCAGAAAAACACTTTCCCCAAAAGGTTTCCACAATTTTGGCCACGAGTGCTGTAAGGTAAAATGTTTGAGAGGCCTCATGTCAGCCAATGTATTATTGTTTTTGTTCTGTTATCATGGCCTGTATTCTTGTGTTTTTATACTCACACACTCGCCTATGCCGGCTGCCACCTGAAGGCACACCTGTGGACCCGTACAGGGTGAAAAAGAAGTCAAAATTATAAATTACAAAACATCTCCTTGACTGGGACAGTTCTACCTGCTGCACTGAGCAAAGAAGCAGCCCATTCCCAGGGAGAAGATATAATCTGGCACGCGGATAGTGCTCATGACTTTATGGAATTGTGTCATTTTTTTAAATGGATCTGTTGCCTTTGTTCGCTTTATTTATATTCTGCTGTGTTTGATATCATAGTGATTGTAATGCTTGTTGTTATCTCATGCTACTGCGATTATTGCAAGTTGCTTTGAGCTCAACGTTTGTTGTCGTTAAAACGGGATGCAAATATTAAATCAGATCCGAATCACAGGAAATTGTGCCGAATCTTGATCCTCATGGCGTTGAATCTGTGTTGCTGGAAGAACCGCAGTCAAAACGTTTAACCTAAAAGTATGTCTCACCCGTTGGCCCCGTTTTCTTTGGCCTTGGGTCCCCAAATGTTGTTGTTGTATCAGGGAATAGCCAATGAAACATCTAAATTTGAGGCGCAGTTAATTCAATCTAAAGGAAAATACATTTCCAAAATGTACGATCTGATACTAGAATGGGAAACCAAAGAAGAACTGGTAAAAAGTGCCATGATAAAGTGGGCTCAAGATATTGGGCACAATATTTTCATGACGCAATGGGAGAAACTGTGGAAAGATGACATCAGATTTACAGCCTGTATTAATTTAAGGGAAAATGTCATGAAAATGATATACAGGTGGCACTATAGCCCAGTCAAATTATCAAAAATGTTTAAAAATCAGTCGCCCCTGTGTTGGAAATGTAAAAGTAGTTTGGGAACGTACTTCCACATGTGGTGGGAATGTGAGAAAGTTAAGGAGTACTGGGGAAAGGTTCATAATGAATTAAAAAAACTTCTGAAAATCTCTATAAAGAAAAAGCCAGAAACCTTTCTCCTGGGAATACTACCTCCAGAAATTAAGACAGAAAAAAGATCATTAATAATGTATGCCCTCACAGCGGCCAGAATTCTTTTAGCGAGAAACTGGAAGGGAGAGAGTATCCCCACAATATGTGATTGGCAAGCTTTAATGACAGAATATATGCAGTTAGCGGCAATGACGGGAAGAATGAGAGGTCAATTCAAACAAAAAACACAAAAAGAATGGGAAGTTTTTATTGATTATTTAAACCAGTACAGTAACATCAAAATCTCCTGGCAATAGGAAGGTGAAATCTGCGTAGGTACTGAATATCAACATATCAGTAGAAAGAAATAGAAGACTAGACTGGATGTAACAAGACCTGTGTGAGAAAAAAAAAAGGTTAAGATAAAGAAACAAAGAGCACGAACGGAAGTCCAATTTATGTATTTGTATATTGTATATTGTATTAGTGTTGTAAGTTGTAAAATTAATGTAGTTTTTTTATTCCTCTTCTTTTCTTTTTTCCCTTTCCCCTTTTGCTTCTTCCCCTTTTTTTTCTTTCTTCCTCCCCCCCTTCCTTTTTCCCATCCCCTCCTAATCCCACTCTTTTTTTATCCTTTTTCGTTTGTCTTTTGACCCTCTTTTTAGGATTATTCTTTTAATATTGTTAAATTATGTACGGGTTGTATATAGAGGTGTGTGTGTTTCCTTTCTGTGTGTGTTTTGAAATTGTTATGTATTCTGTTGAGTTATGTGTATGATTTTGCTGTATAATAAAACTTAATTAAAAAAAAAATGTTGTTGTATTACCGCCTCCCATCATCCAAAGCCAGTTTAATCAACAATCACGGATAACTGCAGTCGTCGTCCAACGGTGGTTGGAGACCCAAAGTTGAAGAACTCTGTCCCAGCCCACACCGTCAAATTTAGCAGTGAGGAGTGCATACAAATGTAATGGTATACATTTGCCAACCTAATAGCAGGCAAATTAGAAGAGATTACAGCACGGCACTTTGGGTTTTTTATATGACAAGCCGCAGCAGTTTGTGTATGTAAAATTGCCACTTGGAAATTACCAGTTCTTGAAAGGCATTATGGATGGAACTTTTTGTGATTTTGTGGGGGTTTTAGCGCAATGTTAAGGGCAATTTAACTGCTGGGCGCTGTTTTTCAGCTTCATAACAATCAGCTGAACTTTTATCTCTGATACGTAATTATTCTACTAGAGCGCAAATGGAAGAAATACATTTGCAATTCTGACAAAATCTTTCAGGCCAGGTAGTCTTCCTTTGTCTATGATATGCACTCATACGTTCGTATGAGACACTTTCAAAGCTGCTCTTTATATCATTAGTAAACGTTCTTAATGCAGAAGGTGATTCCATTTTCCATGCCAACAAATGCAGGGCAGGCCTAACATTCAGGATTCGACTTCCATCTGCCTCAAAGCAGCGAGGTTGGCGTGCACATTAAAGGGCAGCAAGCCGTCAATTACTTAATATATATTTTTAAAAAAATTACTATGAGGAGTGCCCGCCACGTGGATTTTATACCTCGGTTGCCAAAATGCCCTTGACTTTGCCCAGTTGTGGTATAAACGGTGCACAGCACCCATCACGTAAATTCTCTGACATCCTTTCTAGGACCTGAGGTGGGCTGAGAGAAAAGCTGTGTATGTTTGAGGGCTGATGCGGACTTCATTGTCGGGATAACCAGTTTCTGGGATAACCAGTCGTCTGAGAGCCTGCTCTGGCTGGTTATGATGGGTCCGCTGGTTATGAAGTTTTCCTGAAGGTCGTGAGGAGTTTTCGGGCGTTGCAAAGGTTTGAAGAGGATAGGATAGGCAGCAAGAAGTAGAGCAAAAGGTGTGGCCGAAGGCAGGAAAGAGGCCAAATAAAAAAGAAGACTGCAGTCGGTGGTTTCAAGTGCACTCAGTACGAGCGAGCTCTCTTGTCTCTCTGTTGCTCTGTGCTTATCTCTCTGTGCTTGTCTCGCTGGGCTTGTCTCGTGCTACTCGTCGCAGAGCTAACAGGAGCAGGGCTATTTATTAGCAAATTATACAGCGTCATAACATAAGCATTAACCAATAACAGCATTGCAATAGTCAGTGTTTCCGGGCGGGAAACAAGTCCTGTGACCGTTACCAGGAGGCTTCCTGGCGCGCTTTCGAGCAGGCGCGGAGGGATCCAGGCACCAATCTCCGGCCGGATCCTCTTTCTCTCCATGCAGTAGCGCGGAGGGATAAACAAAGCGGCAAAAGCGCGGGAAATCCCAAAACGTATTCCCACACTCCATTTTAAATGTGAAGATTCAAAACCACAAGATCCTGCATGTAAAGTTCGGGGCAGGGAGAGGGAGGAAGGGGGAGAGAGAGAGAGAGATGTCCTGCTGGTTGGTACTTTACTTGAGATTCAGGGATTCAAAAGCAACACTGAAAGAAAGCTCTTAGGGATTGCTGGCAGAAGGGGGGTGGTACTTAATTCTTCTCTCGTCCTCTGGCTCTTCCCTGCAAGGCATTTTTTCCTCAGCTGAGGAGCACAGGGCTGAAGCTTTCCCCCCTTTTCTGAGTGCGTCAACGCACATCACTTTGCGGCTGTCCAAACTTGGATACAACACCAAGAGTTGAAGTGGCAGCTATATTGCGATCTATAAACACAAGGTAGTCAATCTTCTTGACTCTCTTGCTTAGTGCTTCTGCACACAGAGCACTGGATTCTGTGAGCGGACTGCTGCTGTACGTACGGATGGACAGAATAAAACTAATTTTAAAATGGATGCCTTTCTTGGTCAGTAATTGTGATGGGGGAAACAGAATTCCCTAAACTGACCACGCCGTTGGTTGGCAATCCAACGTCCCAAAAGCCTCTTCCGTCTCATTTATGGTGTGTGCATCATCCAAATCTCTCCCCTTGTGAGGCTCAAGGAGGTCTTTATTTATTTTTTTGTGACGCCACAACTTTGGAAGCAGCTTCACAGGAGGGTCCATGCTCTAACCTATAGGTGCTACATTAAAACCTTTACAAAATCTCCTCTGGTGATTTTGATTTCTGCATCGTTGTCTTCACTTTCTACTGGTATTTAGTGTGTGCGTGTGTTTTTCGTGCACTTTTAATTTTCGTTAAAAATCGCTGTTGTTGTTTTTAACAGAAAAAGGACAGCTAAGAAGATGAAAATGGTAGAAGCCAAACTCCACATTTTAGGCAGGCAGCAGTATGCATTGATAACACCTATTTGCGTTTCTATTTCGCTATTGGGCTTGCAACCAACTAAATTTTACTCAGAAATTAATAGCCCCAAGTTAGCCATGTCCATTAATTTTAATGGGTTTACTCTGAGCAAGACTAGGCCTTTGGTTGATGTGATTGAAGAAGAATAGAAGAAGAGTTTGGATTTGATATCCCGCTTTATCACTACCCTAAGGAGTCTCAAAGCGGCTAACATTCTCCTTTCCCTTTCTCCCCCACAACAAACACTCTGTGAGGTGAGTGGGGCTGAGAGACTTCAGAGAAGTGTGACTAGCCCAAGGTCACCCAGCAGCTGCATGTGGAGGAGCAGAGACTCAAACCCGGTTCTCCAGATTACGAGTCTACCGCTCTTAACCACTACACCACACTGGCTTGACATCCTATGCCCTTTTAAAATGTGGTTCTTTTGCCGGGGGGTGTTATTGGGTTGTTGTTTTTAAGTTAGGTTGTATATATTGTGGTTTTATATTTTGATTGAAACCCTGAAAAACCGGAAGTTGCATGATTTGAGTGCTTCTGCGCATGCACGAAGTGCACAGAAGCGTTCTGTGCATTTGGCGGTCGCACGCACTTCCACACGCTCCGGAAAACACTTCCGGGGGGAGGAGTGCGTATCCCGAACGTACGCAACACGGAGCGTACGCAACACGAGGTATGACTGTACTGGTATTTATCTGCTGCCTGGACACTCTTAGATGGAAAGAAGGCACAGTCCCTACCAGGGAAAAATGGCAGATTAAATGAATGGACTATGCAGAAATGGCAAAACTGATCGGAAAAAATAGGATTCAGGAAGACCAAAATTTCTTTTCTTTTTTTTAACACAATTTTATTAGCATTTTCATAATAAAACACAAACCCAACCCCACACCTACAAATACAAAAACAAATACACATAAAGTCAGGATTCTTCTTCTTATTTATATACCTTACAAAAAAAAATTTCTAGTTCTGAATCTTGACGTTTGACTTCCCCCGCCTTTTCACCTTCGGTTTTAATTCAATATACTATTTCCTTAACAACTTTTCTCTATAAAAAGATTTAACTTTACTTAAAAAAAAGAAAACATACTTATCTCAGTCTTTGCATTATAACCTAAATCATAACCAAGTATTCTTGTAGCTAAACTTATTTCTTCTGTCCTTTATCATGCTGCTTTTAACTTAAAATTCAATATCACCTTACTTATTTAAAGTAGACTTGTAATTAACAGACTTCACACTCCGATTTCGGATACCATGGCAGACCATTTAGATTATACATTTAATACTTCAACCCACTCCCCCTCTATCCATTGTCTTTTTCTGTCTTTCTCCAAAGCCAAATCTCCAATTGTCTTCCTCTGAGTGTCCACAGATCCAGGCAGCATCCACAACAAACCCAGCATCGAGCCTCAGGGCGTTCCTCATCTCCATTCTGGGCTCCTCCGTTCCTTTTTCTCCTTCTTCTTGTAAAAATCTTAATTCCATGTCCCTTGCCCCCGAGCTGCCACCTCGGAGTCTGGATATTGTAAATTTTCCCATTTCAGGTTCCTTTTCCCGGATTTGCCCAGCCATTTCAGACCATCCTCCAAGCGCCCCTTCCAGCTCTTTGCCAAGGCTTGATTCCATTGTGTAGAACTTTTGAAAAGCCTCCTCTGTGGAAAGTGAATCCTTTTTATGAATAATTCCACTCAAGACTTGTAGTTTCCGATTAAGCAATTCCATCTGCAAGACAGTGAGCATTTCCTCATCCTTTAAATAAGAGTTTGATACCAGCGTGAGCGCAAAGTCCAGCATTTTGAGAGAGAGGGTGAGTATCAGATTTCAGTTCCTGTCTCTTCCTTCCTTTGTTTCAATTTTTTCCCACGACAAACCAAGTCGCCGCCATTTCTCCGAAGCCGGAGTATAAAGACCAAAACTTCAAACGGAGATATTTTTTCCCCAGTTAACCCCCAAAGGGAGATCTCAACAGACTCAGTTTTCAAATTCCAAATACTTTCAATTGATTGTTGTAGCAGCAGTCACTTAAAGAGTTAATTTCTTTCACCACCCGAAGGGAGGGAGGCGGGCTGCCTTTCTTCTTTCCCCCAGATCGTTCCAGGAAAACAAAGAGTCAATCAATTACTTACAGCCTCTGGGTTCTTAACAGCTCCTTAATGACAGGTAGAACTTAGACGCTCATCACAGGCTTTGTCGCCGCATTTACATCCCGGTTGGGGCATGTCCCCTATAGCCCGGCTCCGTCGTCCCTTCACCCCCACTCCCCCTTTACAGGGGGAGCAGGGGAAGGGTTCGGAGCCACAACGGGCACAGCCGGGGAGCCCAGGGTACGGAACGCTCTTCCCGCACCCCAACCGGAGCCCCGCTATGCGGCTGCAGGGCTCCTAACCCCCGGGATGAACTGGGTGCTTCGCAGCCGAAGCATCCCACGACCACCCATAATGGCGTCCGCCGCCGGAAGTCAGGAAGACCAAAATTTCAATAAGGAATGGGGGAAATATATAATTTTTTTAATTTAAAAAAAAAATCATTGCAAATGATTAAAATTGTTAGTAGGATTTGAATGACGCTTGTAGTTAAAAGTTGGACTATGGTTTCATGGAAGATTTAATAGAATTGGATTAACAGAGAAATTGCATGGGGGGGGGATATTAACATGAGGACCCAATAAAGGGAAGGAGGGAAGTCAAAGAGGACATATGGACATGTTATTTGTTTTCTTTATGATTGTTTGTAAATCTGAAAACCCAAATAAACTTATTTATATTTATATAATAGCTTTATTATTTGTACCCCACCCATCTGAATGCGTTGTCTCACTCAGCCACTCTGAGCGACTTAATACAACCCATAGTCAGTAACCATGGGTTTTAAAGACAGTCAACATGTTCTGGCAAAAGTTAACGGAGATGCTGTTTTTCAACTAAGCACCCATCCATTTCTGAAATTCCATGTTCCAAAAACTACAGTGTAGAAATAAATGATCCCTTCCTAACTTTCCCCCACTCTGTACAGCATGTCCTCTCTTCACACATGCAGAAACACACACCCTACTGAAGTAAATGAAAAACATTCTGACCAGATTCGTTCCTAATGCATTATAGCCTTTTGCTACATGAAAACAATAATGTAAGTTATTTTGGAAGAGGTGGAATGTACTTTCTCGTGCTGCTTCAGTACAAATGGGTCGCGGTGCCCTGACACTTAGCTGTTCTGTTTTTCAGCACCAGGTACATTTTGAGAAATGTACACCCCACAAACACAACACCACGGCTACCAGAAAACAGCAAAATCTTGCCAATCTTTATTTCGGACGTATCATTAAAAGAAATCTCATTATACTCCTTTGTGATACCATTACTGTTAATTAATATTAATTGATTTACAATGGAGCTTTCCAGACTTTTGGTGTGGGTGACACACATTGTAGAAAAAAACTGATTTGTAAAAATGTTATATGGAAAAATACGAGAGAGACATTGCACTACCTTTGTAAATCAAGAAAATCTTTAATAAAAAATATATTTTTTAAAAAGAAAAGAAATGCCTTATTTCACGACACGGTAATTCAGGTTTACTAGCAAACCAGAGGTTAAGGAATGCGGGGAGCGTTTGGGCTGCACAGCTACCCATTGCAGCTAATGTGTCGCAACACACAATTTGGAAAGCTCTGTTCTACAGCAACCAACCTTTTTATGATTTTCTATTTTATACATTTCAGAAATTTTACAATCATTTTGACATTTTGAAACTCGACTTCCTTCCCCCTCTTTCTTAAGTTCCTTAATTTTTTTAATATATATATTCTGCATATTCCAAATTAACTTCATTTACTCATTTATTCATCTACTTTAAATATATACTCTTATGAAACTGCAGGTTATTACAATAATCCTGCCGATGTTCTTATCTGTTTACAGTTTATTTGTAAATATTCAATAAACCATTTCCATTCTTTTATAAAAAGTTTGTTATCTTGATTTCTTATGTGGTGGTCTTGTAGTAAGGTTAAAGCTTACTGGGAAATGATATCTAATGAATTGAAAAAAGATGTTTAAAAAAAGTTTGTTAAAAAAAAAAAACCAGAATCTTTCCTTTTGGGAATTATGACAGAACTACCCAAACTATACAGAAATTTTTTCATGTATGCAACTAGAGTGGCAAGAATATTACTTTCCCAAAAATGAAATGAAGAAGTCCCAGCGAAAGAAGAATGGATACAAAAACTCATGGAATATGCAGAAATGGCAAAACTTAGTGGAAGAATAATAAATCGAGATAACAAACTTTTTATACAAGAATGGAAATGGTTTATTGAATATTTACAGATAAATTGCAAGCAGATAAAAACATTGGCAGGATTATTGTAACAACTTGCAGTTTCACAGGAGTATGTATTTAAAGTAGATAATTAAATGAACAAATTAAATGAATTTGGATATTTTAAAATAAATTTAAAGATCTGCAGAAAGAGAGGGAAGGAAGTCACACTTTGAAATGTTAAAATGATTGTAAAATTAATGACATGTATAAATTCGAAAAGCATAAATAGAAACTTTAAAAAAGAGAAGTGTGATTGGAACATGTTGTGGATGTTTGGAGTCCAGTTCAGGTGACAGATTTTGATGACTGCTCTTCTGCAGAGCAGTTTTCAAAGGGGGGAAAGTGATACTGTTTCTCCCCCTCTTTAAACTACATAATACAGTTTTACCCTCTCTACGTGCTCTGTCTCCAGAGAGAGATAGCAAACCTTTTTCACAAATTGCAACTAGTTAGCTCCAACAAATTACATCTTTGAAACTGCATTTATGTGTTGACCTCCTCCTGGGTTTATTCTGGCTTCTCTTGGATTAGAGAAAGCGAGAGCTTTTAGAGAATAAATATGCTGTTCTCGATACCCTCTCTAGCACATTAATCCACAAAGCCATTCTTTCTCCCTTGGAGTGTTAGATCATAATGGTCTGGGGTGGCATCTTCTACTTGGTGAGGTTACGAGAAAATGGTTTCTTTCGAGTTTTTCGGTAAACTTCTCTTCTGCCACAGAAAGGAAATGCTGAAATAATATTATATGCCTCCATTAAAGAGAGAGAGAGAGAAAGACTTCTTGGTAAAGAGGAGACTGAAAGGAAGCATGATAGCCATCTTCAAATATCTCAAGGGCTGTCACATAGAAGATGGAACATGCTTGTTTTCTCCTGCTCTGGAGGGTAGGACTCAAACCAATGGCTTCAAGTTACAAGGAAGGAGATTCCAACTAAATCAGAAGAACTTTCTGACAGTAAGAACTGGTTGTTTGACAGTGGAATGGTCTCCCTCAGGAGGCTGTGGACTCCCCTTCCCTGGAGGTTTTTAAGCAGAGGTTGGATGGCCACCAGTCATGGATGCTTTTGCCGAGATTCCTGCATTGCAGGGGGTTGGGCTAAATGACCCATGGGGTCACTTCCAACACTTGTTGTTGTTGTTCAGTTGTTCAGTCATGTCCGACTCTTCGTGACCCCATGGACCAGAGCACGCCAGGCACGCCTATCCTTCGCTGCCTCTCGCAGTTTGGCCAAACTTATGTTAGTAGCTTCGAGAACACTGTCCAACCATCTCATCCTCTGTCGTCCCCTTCTCCTTGTGCCCTCCATCTTTCCCAACATCAGGGTCTTTTCTAGGGAGTCTTCTCTTCTCATGAGGTGGCCAAAGTACTGGAGCCTCAACTTCAGGATCTATCCTTCTAGTGAGCACTCAGGGCTGATTTCTTTAAGAATGGATAGGTTTGATCTTCTTGCAGTCCATGGGACTCTCAGGAGTCTCCTCCAGCACCATAATTCAAAAGCATCAATTCTTTGGCGATCAGCCTTCTTTATGGTCCAGCTCTCACTTCCGTACATTACTACTGGGAAAACCATAGCTTTAACTATACAGACCTTTGTCGGCAAGGTGATGTCTTTGCTTTTTAAGATGTTGTCTAGGTTTGTCATTGCTTTTCTCCCAAGAAGCAGGCGTCTTCTAATTTCGTGACTGCTGTCACCATCTGCAGTGATCATGGAACCCAAGAAAGTGAAATCTCTCACTGCCTCCAGTTCTTCCCCTTCTATTTGCCAGGAGGTGATGGGACCAGTGGCCATGATCTTAGTTTTTTTTTATGTTGAGCTTCAGACCATATTTTGCGCTCTCCTCTTTCACCCTCATTAAAAGGTTCTTTAATTCCTCCTCACTTCCAACACTACGATTCTGTGATTCTATAATTCTGTTACGAAGGGATGTTCACCCAATACATTCAACAAGGGTACAATACCCATGCATTCGATAGTTGAGATGTGCAAGTCAACAAGTGTCGTCCCCCTTTCACACAAGCCCCTACGCATGCGTAGAGACATTCCTGCACCCGCATTCAGCGTAATGTGTGAAGAAACCTTTAGGCACCTCATTTGTGTAGAAAAGAGGGGAAGTGGTGGCATTTGCCGACTTGTTTAAAGTCAATTAAACAGCAGAGGAAGACAAATGATTTTTGACACTGCACGAAAAATTAGAAAGGGAGCGTGGATAATTCAGGATAAACGAAGGCGCTTTTCCTTAGACTAGAGATTTATTCTCCATCTTTACAATGCCCTAAAAAGGTAAAGGTAAAGGACCCCTGACGGTTAAGTCCAGTCGCGGACGACTGGGGTTGCAGCGCTCATCTTGCTTTACAGGCCGAGGGAACCGTCATTTGTCCGCAGACAGTTTTTCCGGGTCATGTGGCCAGCATGACTAAGCCGCTTCTGGAGAAACCAGAGCAGCACACGGAAATGCTGTTTACCTTCCTGCCAGAGCGGTACCTATTTATCTACCTGCACTTTTGGGCGTGCTTTCGAACTGCTAGGTTGGCAGGAGCTGGGACCGAGCAACAGGAGCTCACCCCGTCGCGGGGATTCGTACCGCTGACCTTCTGATCGGCAAGCCCAAGAGGCTCAGTGGTTTAGACCACAGCGCAACTAAAATGCACCCACTGGCCAAGCCCACTGGCAGCTACAGTTTCAGCGAAGAATGGTACCTATGTTTCTGCATCCGGCATTCCCAACTGGGTGGATGCTCCCTAATGCAGAATATGCAGCTGATGTGGCTGTTTGGGGAGGGTGCATTGGCATGGGGGGGGAGCCTAGCGAGTGGGTGTCTTCCTGCTGCCCCTTCTAGCATTCAGCGAGCATGGGAGCAGGATTGCATGAGCACGAGATGGCGGCGCTTGCAATGAAGCCCCCGATTCTAGAGGATTTTGAAGCCACTACAAACCTAATAGAGGAAAAAGCCAAGATGAACTTAGATGATGATCCTGCCTTCTCCTCACTGTGCCAGCTGAGGGATCTAGGTAGATCTGCATCTTTTTCTTTTTGCAGAATGTCGATGTTCTTTTTAAGAGCAGGATATAACAAGATTGCCATATTTCAAGAAGTGAAAATCTAGAAAGAAAAGCTGGTGAGCTTTTTTTGGTCAAAGTTGTTGAGCTATTTCTCATTGCAGAATGTTGATTTTCTTTTTTCTTTTTAGAGCTGAATATAACTAGGGTTGTCATATTTCAAAAAGTGAAAATCCGGACAGAAAAGTTTTTGAGCTTCTTTTAGTTTTGACCAAAGGTGTTCAGCTTTTTTTTGAGCTATTTCTGAGCAAAACCAACACTGCCGACATGGGCTGCCATACATCTGGATTCTCCCAGACATTTTGCCAATTTCCGCCCAGACACTGCTTGCGGCCACAGTATTCTGGATATATTCGGGAAATTATGAATGTATAGCAACCCTAAATAGTCTATGTAATAACATTCAACTGCTTTTGTTGGGTTATTTATTTATTTTTTAAAGCCACCTGTTCTGAATCTTTCATCTAATGCCAAGACGAGGTTAATGAACTCTAATGAATTTTAGTTTATTTTCCCTAAACTCTTAATGATGTTTTGTTCAGGAGCTATTATTGGCTTGAGTGGCAAACTGCTGGTAGCATTTTTACAAATCCGACAGGCATGCTGAGCACATTCTGAAGTGAGTTAGAAAAGTCAGCTTAAGCACCGAAAACCCTGGTATATATTTAGCTTCCTGCCAAGCCTGTTAGGAAATTAATAGGTTGGAAGGGGAAATTGCCATGGTCAAGCACGATGAGTAATAATCCAATTATTATTTCCTTTCTGGGTAGTTCTGGGTACAGCAACAGCAGCGAATTATTCTAAAGTTCTACTGAAAAGACAGCAGGTCAGGTCAGAAACAAAAATCTATACCTATATTGGTCATGCTGAGACATTTAAAGGTTCAACAAGAAGACTATAGCTACTTCCTCTCAGAATTTTTTAAGGGAAGGGCTAGCATTTGCAAATCTTTTCATCAAGATGCAGAAAGGTATATTTTGTGTGTGTGTGTGTGTGTGTGTGTGTGTGTGTGTATCTATGTTCTTATTTGCATTAACAATCACCTGTTTAAATCCTAACTGCCATTTTATTCATATGTTTTTTCTTATGCTGGTCTGTGACTGTAATAAAGTTTATTCATTCAATGTACTGCAGTCACACAATCAATCAATCAATCAATCAATCGGTAGCTGAACTGGGTTCCACACAGTCACGAAAACAAAATAAAAGAGCCGCAAAAACAAAAACACAAAATAAATAGAAAAAACAGACAGAACTCAGCATAACACTCAAAAACGGAAGTGTGGCACTCAATATGGAGCACCTTCGGCTTCCAAAAAAAGTTCGCAAACCAGAACACTTACTTCCGGGTTTGCAGTGTTTGTGTTCCAAGTTGTTTGAGTACCAAGATGTTTGAGAACCAAGGTACCACTGTATTATGTTTTTATATAAGCTGGAAGCTGTCCAGAATGGCTGGGGCAGATGGGTGGGCTATTATTATTATTACAGTGGTACCTCAGATTACATACACTTCAGGTTAAGAACTTTGCTGCAGGATAAGAACAGAAATTGTGCTCTGGCGGTGCAGCGGCAGCGGGAGGCCCCATTAGCTAAAGTGGTGCTTCAGGTTAAGAACAGTTTCAGGTTAAGAATGGACCTCCGGAACGAATTAAGTTCTTATCCCGAGGTACCACTGTATTATTATTATTGCTGTTATTATTATGGAATAGCATGTGCCTACTTTCATCAGAGAAATGTTGGAGGGTATACACTATGATGCGCCAATCTGGCATAATAATAATAATAATAATAATAATAATAATAATAATAATAATAATACCTTTATTGTCATTGTACAACCTGTGTACAATGAAATTAAACAAGCTACGGGTGCTGAATACATGTAAAAGAAATGGTCGGTATCCTATGCTATTCTGTTTTGCCTATTTTTGCTAAGAGATGCACTATGTGAATACATCACCCCCCCAAAAAAAAAATTAACAATATGAAGTTATAACCTCAGGGCACCAGCGTGTGTTTGTGCGAAAAATGCTCTAATGCTCTAACTCGAGACTATGATGATGGCACCAACGCCACTTTGCCTTTGCTGCGCTAACTCTCACTCGAGTGGAAGGGACATTAGAAGTAATTTGTAGTTGGTGCATTAAAACAGTCATTAATTCCTTTGTGAGGATTTTTTCCCCTCCTCTTGATGGCTATGTCTCATTCCAAGAAATAGTCTTCAAAACTCTTCATTCCCATCATTCAATGAATAATTATGCTCTTCACGGGCTTTAATCACGGTCAGACCATTATCTTCCTCTGCCTCTTAACTATTTTTTTATAATTTCAATTAATTCTCCACTGTCAGCTCATAAGCTTCAAGAGTCTCTTGTTGAAACAGGCAGCATGCATGTCAGGCAACTTGATTAAGACTGTAGCATCATCACAAACCTCAGTGTTTTTGTTTTGTTTTAAGCTTTTTCTGCAGTTCTCCAGTTTCTTTCCTAAGGTTACCAGTAGTTTTCTTTCAGCACTAGGGAAAAATTTCCCAGTGTTCCTTGTGCAGGAAGAAGAAGAAGAAGAAGAAGAAGAAGAAGAAGAAGAAGAAGAAGAGGAGGAGGAGGAGTTTGGATTTGATATCCCGCTTTTCACTACCCGAAGGAGTCTCAAAGCGGCTAACATTCTCCTTTCCCTTCCTCCCTTCCTTCCTCCCTCCCTTCCTCCCTTCCTTCCTCCCTTCCTCTAGAAGTTCTCTAGAATGTGGGTTGATCCTCATCTTTACATATAAGACTCATTTAATAACACCACAATGTAAGTCCCTCTTAACAGTGTAAATAATCTCAAGAGAGCAAAGCAAATAAGACGAACGAAGAGGAATGTGATTCTCAGGCTGGAACTAGACATTGTGTCTTGCATAGGGTTGCCATATTTCAAAACCAGGACGCCCTGGGGACTTCCGCTCGAGCGCCGGCCATCATGGACGGAGCTCCCTTCGGCTGAAGGGGACTCAATGCTTCAAAGGCGAGGGGGGAACGCTACAGCGCAGCGACCCCCGGAAAAAGCCCCAAATCGAGCGTTTTGGGGACGTGGGTACCGGCAGACACCAGAAGCGGGCTCTACCCTCCCTGGTAAGCTCAAGTTTTGAGCTTCAGGAGAGAGGGGGGAGCCGCGGTGTATCGGTCACAGAGCTTCCTTTGAGGGACTGTGAGGCTTGAGCGCTTGATTCTTCCAAAGACTCTGAAAATGCCATCGCTCTCAATGTGAGTATAAATGTGGATTGATTTGGCGAAAATTGCTATAAGGTAAAGGGGCTAAAAAAGGAAGTCAGTCCCTCGCCACTGATGAAAGAGGAGGGCAAAGAAAGTATCCCGAACCCAGAAACAATCGTTTTTTGAAACGTCAAAACTTCTAAGGATTAACAGTGAATTCCCCCCCCCCTAGAACAGGGGAGGGGGGGGAGTTGGATTTTGTGCTTGAAGTCCCTGTATTTGTCAGAATATTAGACTGAATAAAGCTACTCCTAATTCTGGGAATAGATCGCCCGATTGGAAGGTGAGATTTCATGATGACTTTGTCGGAATGGAATGCGTATTTTAAAAGCTATTGAAATAAGAACTCCACCATTTCCTGTTTTTCAAGCCCTGCGGTGTCCTTGAAGTTGAAGGGATGGGAACAGACATAACAATGACAGCTTTCCAGCAGATGGTGTTAGCAAAGTTTGCTCAAATTGAAAGTGCTCTTGTAATGAATACGCGAAAGACTATGAATTTACTTGATGAAACTAAGAATACTATTGAACAGAATACTCGAGAGGTTGTGAAACTGCGTAAAATCATTAAAGGAGAGGAGGACTACGAGAAAATTGAGGAGGAAACAGCAGAGGAAGAAGGACTTTATAAGCATGAGAGGCTTAGAGTCCAGAAAGAAGAAAGATTAGAGAGCTCTTGGAGTGAGAGACCAAGAGTTCAAGAAAAACAACAAGAGAAAATACAACAAGCAACAGGGCATAAAGAGGAAAGACTTTATGTGTGTGAGGGATCAGTAGTCCAAAAAGAAGAAAAGAGACACACCTTGAGAAGAAGAATCTACAAATACAAAAAATGAAGAGAGACGAGAATCAACAACAAGAAGTATTGCACAGCATTTTCTGTGGACAAATGATAAACTTTGAACCAGGCATGGTAAAAAGAACAAAAGAAGACACAGGAGCTGGGAAGAGAGGGCAGAATCGAATTAGAGGGCTATGGGTGGGGGAGAACAGCGGGGGAAAGGAAGAAGAAGGGGAATGGTTAGAATTGTCAGGAAGGGAGTGGGGTGAAGATAAACTGGTGTTGGAAAAGGATTGATTTATAGGACTTACCGATTAGATTGAGCGATTTGTGTACCAGAGAAGGAGATAGTGAATTTGGAATAAATAATAGATTGATGAATTAAATGTTTTCTTATAGATATTAAGATATATGGATATCCTTAGAAGGGGGAGGAAGTAGTAGGGAAGATATTGTTAGATTAGTGATATGTAATTAGAATTATTGGAGTAAAAATTGAAAATACTATCTTCTGTATGATTATGGATTGGAAAATGATTTAGAATGATAGAAGATAGGGGTTGAGTAATTCTTTTATTTTTAAGATGGAAAAAAATATGAAATAGAAATTGCCAAAGTCGATATACAATGAAAATCAGAAAGGGGGGGCTTTGGGGAAGTCCACCTAAGATGAATTTGAAAATAAGGATTAGAAAATGTATAATTATATGTTTTGTTGATTTATTGTTTTTGTTTCAAGATGTTCTTTTGTATTGTTTGTATTGTATGTTTATTTTTCTTTCTTTTTTCATGTTTTTTCTTTTTCTTTCTTTTCTGTCTGAAAATCCTAATAAATTCTTATTAAAAAAACAAAAAAAACAAAACAAAACCAGGACGCCCTGAAAGTTGTTTAGCTTTCTTTTTATAGAAGAAACCCCAAATTGTTGAGCTTTTTCTAGACAACCCCCAAAGTTTTTACAATATACAGGACTAAGTGCCGCCTTTCATAAATCCCCCCCCCCCCCCGGGGACATCAATTCTGCCTCTGAAATCCAGGTAATGTCCTCAGCTGCTCTGCACCACTGATACCTGGTAACATAGAATAGAAAACCAATGAGATATTTACTCTGCTGGTGTTTTTTTTTAAAATCAATATTGTGATCTTGACTGGTAACAGGATAATGAGGGCATCAAATGTTTCCCTAGCAAGTATCGCTTTTGGAAACATACGTGCGCCGTTGCTTTCAGGGGTTTTTACGGTAACGCAAACCTGCCCCAAAGGAAATATCTTTGGTGTGCATGGATGCATACTGGATTGTGGCTAAAGTTTAACTTCTGGGATCTGGAAATACTATATTTAGGTCTGAAAATGGGATTCCCAATTTAGACTGCATATACCGGTAATTCTATAGGGACACATGCAGAATCTCGTGCTTTCCGAAGGTTGCTAGACCGTGGCTCCCATAATTCTCTTTAAATGGGCACTGAAAGTGCTTTAAATATGAAGTGGATTTGCCCTTAGAAAGTGTAACTTAGGCTCTCCAAAATGGAAGGATTTGTACACATTCGTCTTTTACGTGAGTGTAGAGAGTCATGCAGCGCAAACCCCTGAGCATATTTACTCAGAAGCGAATCTCCCTATGATCAAAACTATTCGCCTCCTTTGAACTGTGCATAAGGCTGCAGCCTTAAGATACAGAAACTCCAATGCATTTTGCATTACTAACTGGGGTAATTATTTCTCAATACTAACTGGAGAAATTGAAACCAGGCATCCTCTGGCCTTTCAGATATAGCTGGGAGTCAGTCCCAGCCAGCCATTGTCGGGATAACCAGTCGCTGGAGAGCCTGCTCCCACTGGTTATGAGGGTTCTTGAAGGTCGTGAGGAGTTTTAGGAGTTGCAGAAGGTCTGAAGAGGATAGCGACAGGCAGCAAGGAAAAGTAAAAGGAGCGGCCGAAGAAGCAGAAAGGAGGCCAAAATAAATGAGACTGCAGTCGGTTGTAGAAGTGCACTCACTAAACGCGAGCAAGCTCTCCATCTCTCTGCCGCTGCGCTAACAGAGGCAGGGGCTATTTATTGACAAATTATACAGTGTCACCAATTCAGCATAAACCAATCACAACTTAGCTATAACGAGTCTTTCCGGGCGGGAAACCAGCCTTGCAGCCGTTAGCAGAAGGCTTCCTGGCGCGCTTTTGGGGAGGCGCGGAGGGATCCAGGCTCCAACTTTGGCCGGATCTTTTTTCCTTTTGCGCGTTAGCGCGGAAGGATCGGCAAAGCAGCTATCGCGCGGGAGACACTAAAAACGTATTCCCACAAGCCATTTAATACCTACCCTAGGAAACACGACCCTTTTTGCCTTTGCTTTTGACCTGCACATTTCTATTTCTGGTTCTTCTCTTAAAACATCCTCCTAGATTAGTCAAAACATATATTTCCATTCAAAAAGTACTCTGATTTACAGCCTTAAACTTGACTCACCGCATTATAAAAAGGGCTGCATCGCCTTTTCTCGCTTTTGTATTTTCTCTCTAATAAACATCTTACTGTGTTTTCAGACGCTGACTCATTTCTGTTTATTAGTTCGACTAACAATGTGTTCTGAGTGCAAATGAACAATCAGAATTTGTCACGGCAGCAACCCCCCATTGCTTTTTCTCATTTCCCAAATTTTAATTCTTACTAAGCTTTAAAGGTAACGTACGAGTCTAACACACACCTCTGTCTTTTTTTGGCCAAATCACGTTGCGAAAATTAGGATGCGCATTAGATTTGATGGTGCATTAAACTCGAGTAAATACGGTATATATTTATACACTTGCGCGTATGTCCTGCATTCATTCCAATGGGATTTTGTGCCAGAGTTGCAGGCAGGCCCCCATTGGAATGAATGGAGTAACTGCTGCAGCTGTGCAGTTAAATTCAGTTAGAGACCAACTGTCATTCTTGCTTCTTGCCTCGTGATGTTGTTCAACTTTGTCTGAGACAGTATATTATGGTATGGCCGTTTTCTTTATTACTCAAGCTTTGTTTGGCATAGACATGAGCCACTTACTTTGCTGAAAGAAAAGAAACTCTGCATAAGAATGGTGGAATGTCCTAAACTGAGTTATGGTTGGGATACGTAGAGAATTTCCTGGGCATATTGTGAATACTGCAGCCACAAGCAGCGTCTGGTCGGAAATGGGCAAAATCTGGACGTATGGCAGCCCATTTTTGGCTGTGTCATTTTCCCGTCCAATTTCTTTTCGATTTTGCAAAAACAAAAACAAAAAAACACCTTTAGATAAAACTTTAAAGCCTTAAAGAACTCCCCCCCCCCAAAGCAGCTTAACAACTTTTCTGTTGTTGCTGGAAATTCACTTTTTGAAATATGTCAACCCCAGTTATATTCTGCTCTAAAAAAAGAACATCAATGTTCTGCAAAAAGAAAAAGATGGAAATCTGCCTAGATTCCCTGAGTTGGGCAGTGTCTACATATTACAGTGGTGCCTCGCAAGACGAAATTAATTCGTTCCGCAAGACTTTTCGTCTTGCGGAAATTTTGTCTTGCGAGGCACCGTTTCCCATAGGAACGCATTAAAATTTAATTAATGCGTTCCTATGGGGAAAAAAGTCCGGGGGCGCCGGTCAGAAGGGGTGCCGGCTGATCGCGCCCGCCATCTTGGGTCGACTGTGCATGTCCACCCAACATGGCGGGCGCGATCAGCCGACACCCCTTCCGACCGGCTGCAGCAGGCGAACAGCAGTGCTGCTGTTTGCTCGCTGCAGCTTTAAAACGCGGTGCGGCGCGGTCCGGTGCCGGCTTACAGTGGTACCTCGCCAGATGAATTCATCTTGCGAAAAACAGCCATAGACGAATTCGTCTCGCGAGTCAACTAAAAACTCGCAAAACCCTTTCGTTTTGCGAGTTTTTCATTGTGCGAGGCATTCGTCTTGCAGGGTACCACTGTATTATGAGCACTGTCCCTTACCATGCTTTCTATGCCACTAGATGGGCTTTAAATTTATCATACGTCTGCTGAAGGAGTAACATCAAAACAGTGAACTTTATCTGGAAACGCTGTCCGTTGGAAGATCATTCACTGGTTTCTTCACCACTTCGGCTTTGCTGGAATACTACATATATTGTGCCATATATTGAGACTATTTACACACATTATATTTTGTCATATTATCAGGATGAATTTCCCTTTGAATGCTTTATATCGATCATTGACATCACTAAAGCTCTTTGAGTTCATATTACGTTGTTTGGTCTTGTGTTGCTCTGTTTTTTGATTCTCGTTCGAGTTGCAACACGTAGATTCCCTGAGTTGGCACAGTGAGGAGAAGCCGTCCTGGTTTCTTATTTGTTCTTATAATGTCCCACTTTTCCTTGTTGTTGTTGTTCAGTTGTTCAGTCATGTCTGACTCTTCGTGACCCCATGGACCAGAGCACGCCAGGCCTTAGGATGTCCCTATTTTTCTTGGAGAAATGTTGGAGGGTATGGAGTTAACCAATCCAGAGCCATCTGAAGGCAATCCTGTATTGGAAAGTTTTGTTTTAACGTTTTATTATGTTTTCATATATGTTGGAAGTTGCCCCAAGTGGCTGGGGCAACCAGTTAGATGTGTGGGGTATAAATAGTAAAATTATCATTATGGAATGGGACTTCCCTATTTTCATTGGAGAAATGTTGGAGGGTATGGAGTTATCTGACCACCACCACCCCACCATCTGTAGGCAATCCTGTATGGGGAAGTGTTGTTGTTGTTGTTTTAAAAAAAGTTTAATGATTTTTTATTTACATGTTGCAAGCTGGCCAAAGTAGCTAGGGCAACCCAGCCAGACGCGTGGGGTAGAAATAGTAAAATCATCATTATGGAATGGGACGCCCCTGTTTTCATCAGAGAAAGGTTGGAGGGTATGAAAGAATCCATTAAAAGTTTAGAAAATCAAATATCACTTAAAATGGCCGCCGGAATAATTTAGCAATTTGCTAAAGGAGGGGCAGTTTTGATTCCCCTCTTTTGGCCTTCTGCTTGTGCAGTCCAAGTTGCACTGACAAAGGAACGAAGGCGGGCCTAGGGCTGCTTACAGCCAATCATAATGCAGGCTGCAGGAATGCGCCATGTTGTTTTTAACCTGGGCAGCAAATTCTCCCAACAAGGTAGAGGCAGCCATCTTGCCGCAGCCAGGACTCTTTGCAGGCCTGATGCATCTTGGGTTTGTTTTTTTTTGGTTCCATTTCGAGACTTATCATTGTTAGAGTGAAGCAAAATGTGGGCTGGGAATCCTGGGAGACAGAGTGAGTATAGTCCTGGCCAGGTTTGGGCCCTAGGCTTCGTGTGTGTTTAAATATGTCAGGCAGAGGGGGGGGGAATAATGGGAATTTTGTGGGTGCTCGGGCACCTAGGGCCCCAAGAAGCTGGGACTTACGCAACAGACAGAAGGGGTGTGGGTGCAATTTCGTGGTTGCAGTGTAGAGTTGTGGTATTTTACACCGCAATCCCAAGCTTGTCTACTCAGAAATAATTCCTATTGCGTTCAGTGAAGCTGACTCACAGGTAAATGGGGTTAGAATTGCAGCCTTAATTGTGAAAAGCAGATGGCGTTGGGGGGAAATAGGGACTGGGTTTTTGAAAGGGGGTGTGTGGGGGGATCTTATGCCTGGTCAAAACTTAGTTCAACCCTTTTATTCTCATCGCTACATTTGTATGCCACCTTTCCAGAGGAAAATATTTACACAATCCCAAACGTAACAAAAGTAGTCCTAAACAAAACACATCGAAAAGTACGCAACCAAACTGAATGATTTCCACATCTAAAAATAAAGATACAAAAATTTAATAATAACGGCAACCAGTGTGGATTTGATTTAATTCAAATCGATTTAAATCACTAGTCAGTAAGACTTGATTTAATTTTTTATTTTATTTTATTTTTACAGAGACTGTCTTGCTGGTATAATCTTAATATTAAAAACCAGAGGAAGGTTTTGGAATGATAAATTTTCAGTTATATCAAAAATTACTGATTTGGTCATACAGGTACTATTAGAAATACATAGACAGATAATTATGAAAGTATTGTGAGGTTTAATAAGTTAACTGTTTATATTTGGACAACTTTTCTGCTGTACTTTATTGGAAGGAGAAAAACAATCATTTCATTAATAACAATTTAAACAATTTATTTAACTAAAACAATAACATAATAGCATATGTTTTTGTAGGAAAAAAGCACTGGTTGTATGTGAAAATATTAGGCATTTCATTTGTGCTTCTGAGAGAAAGAATACTCCACAGACCTTGAGATAGATCGATGATGGATAGATAGATAGATAGATAGATTTAGATATTTTTCAGGATCTATGGAACTACCTGACACTATAACTTAAGTTCCTCAATGTGACTGTTTCTCACTGACGTTTCTTCCCTTCGCATGCTTTTTAAAATTTCTAGTGGCTTGGTACACTAGGCTTAGGTATGAGATTGACATCTACCCTGGAGGTCGAGTGGAATAATAACCAGGATTGTTTATTGAAGGGATATTTTGTACATAAGGGAATACAGTACTCGTATTTACCTTGGGATACTATGCCAAATTCAATGTATTTTTCAAAACATTTTTTTTTAAAAGCATTTTTACAGCATTTTTTCTATGTGTGTAGATTCCACCTAAATGGATTTTACTTCAGGACAATTTCTCCAAATCTCTGCCACAGCCAAATTTAGTCACACCCAGTGTTAAGTACTGTACTAGGTGCATTTCTGACCCGAAAGCTCCACCAGCTGTATTTCTTACTGATCGTAACCCACCCCTACCCCCCGCTTTTCTGACCTCTTTTTCCAGTATGGCGTTACATAGGGCAGCTTCTTGGCATAACCCAGCCACCATCTCCCCCTTTTTGACTTTCACCAGTATAGTTTTCTCACAGGGAAGGATAACTTAATTTTCAGGCCTCGGCTTTCCTTCTGCCCCTCGGCTTTTTCTGCTCTTTGCCTCACATCTCCAACATTAGCTAGCATTCCCAGCCGTCTTGCAACTCCTCAGACTTCACTGATTACCAGACTGGTGAAAATAAATTTACTCCACCCAAGTCATGTCTGGAAATATTAAAAGCAATTATTATTTTATTACAGTTATTCTTTATTTAATTTGTATACAGTCGTACCTCTTGTTACTAATGCTTCAGGATGCGTACAACATGGGTTACGAATGCGCCGAACCCGGAAATAAAGGAACGCGTTACTTCCGGGTTCGTCACGCAGAAGCGCCGAATCACATGCGCAGACGCGGCGCTTCAGGTTGCGCACATCACGGGTTACGAACGGGGCTCTGGAACGGATTCCGTTCGTAACTAGAGGTACCACTGCACTGCCCTTCATCCAAAGATCTCAGGGCGGTTCGTGGCGTAAATGCAAGATAAATGTGCAAAATACGTAATGGTTTCTTTTTCCTCCTTCAGACCCTGGACTCAGCTTATCCAGCTTCAAATAAAACGTGCTGTAAAGTGCAGTGTACAACTGTGACACTAGATGGCAAATTCAATGTATTTTCACAACGTGTTGTTTTTTTTTAATGTGTGTAGATTCCAGCCAGTTGCCAGAGTGCATTGTTGAGGAAGGTTGCTAAAGTCACTGTGACACGTGCTCCATTGTGACATGTCCCCCCGCTGGGTGACTTGCCAGGCATATTGGGCAAGAGGGGAATAAGGTGAGAAGAGTTATTGAGTTAGCGAGCCATTTTCTTAGTTAGGGGGTTACTTTGTCAGTCATAGTTACAGCATTAGGCAGTTGTGTTGGTGAGGGAGGGGAAGAGATGCAGAAAGCCACTGCATCTCTTAAAACGTAAGTAGGGTTCCTTTGTGGTTCTGCCACTATCCATGAAGATTTAGCACCACAGAGGTTATTCCCTCTCCAATCACAGGTTGGTTTTGTTTTATTATGTATGATGTGTTTTTATATTTTATATGGTGGTGTTTTTATGTTGTGAACCATCCTGAGACCTGCAGGTATAGGACAACTTATTATTATTATTATTATTATTATTATTATTATTATTAAAAGATTAGCCTTATAAAGCTTATTATTATGCTTCAAGCAAAGTGCCTCATCTTTTCCTTTGTGGAGCAGTTCAAAGCAAGGCGTCTCCAAGTTTCCATGGCCTTTTGAGAAAGATGTTCTTGGTGCAAAGTCCTTCTGCTGTCCTGGAAGAAGGAAGAGCGGAAAATCCTCATGTTTTTTCGAGCAACCCAGTGTTTTGAGGACGGATGGGCCTCACTCTTATTCTTCAGGTGAGCAAACGATCCGTACTGGCGGGGAATTTTTCCGAGGCCAGTGAGAACCTGGCTAATGGGTTAAGGAGGAGGTCGGTCTCTCCTTCGAGAAGACTTCCATGGCACCTCTTTCGAAGAAGGGAGACAATCATTTCTTTTTTTACTTCTGCCCTTTCCTATTGTTTCATCGACAGGGACTTTCCATTGTGGACCCGCTCGCAGTGACCCCCTGCTCGCTGGGAGCAAGATGTCAAACCTACTGGGCAGGACAATGTTCCGAGATTTTAAAAAACTGGCCACAACTTTATTGATTCCTGGTGTAGGTTGGATGGGATGCAGGATAAATAGTTGATGAGCTTTCCTCAGTTGCCAGCCTAGGAGTTCCCCAATGGCTGACCGCCTAACCCCAGGCGTTGCTCCTAGGGGGGAAAGGTATTTGGAGCGACAGGCCGCAACAGCTGCCCACCCTGTGACCGGTTGAGCAGCCAATACGCCTTTCCTTTTCTTCCAACGGAACCCGAGAACAAATCAGCCCTCAAAGGCATCAAGCCTCTCGGAGAAAAGGTATTGCCGCTACCTTCCTCACTGCTTCTGAAGTGGAAGTCCAACACTGAGCGTCATTGTGGCGCCTTTGGGCTCACCTGCACCTGCAGAGGCCTTTTCTGGCACCCACAGGGTCCTTTCTCCAATCCTCCGGCCTAACTTAGGCTCAAAACCAGCATTCCGACAGGCGCACTCCACCTGTCTGTCAATCACTCTGTCTCCAAACAAGACTCCATCACAATTCCTCTGCCGTCCAGCATTCTGCTCCTCTTCTCTTAAAAAAAAAGAAAAAAGATTGTGCTGAATGCTGCAAATACTTCCATTTTCTTTATTTTGTGGGAGGGACTATTCCCCCATGTCACATCAATCAGTGGCCGGGCAGCATTTCCATGGGTTGCCTTTTAATGTGTGATTTTTAAATTACATGGTTTTTTTTAATATAAATTTACTATTTTTTTATTTTGTAACACAAACACACACAACACTAAAAAAGGAAAGAAAGGAAACTTAAAAAGAAAATACAAAAACCCAATACGAAACAAATAATGAATGTGTAACCATATTTCAGTTCTTTTCTTCTAGTTGACATCCTTCGTCCTCAAGGCGGGTCTGCTTTCATATTTAGTAAACTGTTTCCGTCTCACTTCATTTTTCTTTTCTTTCTATTTTCAGCCTTTACACCATAATTTGTTATGCAAAATCAAAACAAGTCCAGGTATTAATTTGAGCGCATTGCTTATTAAGATAATTTCTATATTTAGAAAAATGAGACAGCTCCAACAAAAAAAGAATGGCAAGAAAAACTATTTACCGGTAATTACCTTGAGTTGGCTAGAATGACAGATGCAATTAGTGGTCAGTCTAAACAAAAAATTCAAAAAGAATGGGAAAAATACAAATTATATTTTTATATATGTTGGAAGCCGTCCAGAGTGGCTGGGCAACCCAGTCCGGTGGGCAAGGTTTTTATTTTTTTTATTATGAAAATGGCAAGGGGAACTTAAACAGGGGAGAATCTCACACCACCTCTTCCATCTCTGTAGCTATAAAACCACAGTTTAAAACTGAGTGCCACTGAGTGGGTGGTGTGCCAAAAGAAGCGAGGATGCAGAGGCGATGAGCCGCTCGTCTCGAGTTCTGACTTGTATTTATATAGCTCTTCCTTTAAGCACTAAGCATTGTACCTGCTCCTAAAGATCGGTTTCCTCTTTTCCTTCCTTGGCACACCTGCTTTGAATCCATAGACCCGCCGGGATGAAAATGATCTTCACCATCAGGACATGCAAGGATGTCTTCTCTAGGAGGCCTCTGTTGACAGTACGTTTGTGGGTGGTACAAGGGTTTTTTTTTTTTTTCATCTAAGAAGAGCCTTGCAGGGAGTAGCCACCAGCTGGCCTATTACCTGCAGGAGCGTCTTTGCCCCCATCGTTCAGCTCAGAGACTGAGGTCAGGCTCCGAGGGCCTTCTGGCAGTTCCCTCACTGCAAGCAGTGAGGTTACAGGGAACCAGACAGAGGGACTTCTCGGTAGTGGCGCCCGCCCTGTGGAACGCCCTCCCATCAGATGTCAAGGAAATAAACAACTATCTGACTTTTAGAAGACATCTTAAGGCAGCCCTGTTTAGGGAAGTTTTTAATGTTTGATGTTTCATCGTGTTTTTAATATTATGTTGGGAGCTGGCCAGACTGGCTGGGGAAACCCAGCCAGAGGTATGGGGTATAAATAAATTATTATTAATTGCAGAATTGCCCAGCATGCACTCCTCTGACCCTCTTGGCAAGCAAGCTGGACACCTTGAATAACATTTCCCCACACCTCTAGTGACAGGACAGGGAGCTAGTACTGCAAAGGTCTCCCTGCAAACAGCAGCCAGAGGAGATCTTCCAACTGGGTCACCCTGGGGGAAGTGATCCTTTTAGAGTGGTTGACGACAACAAGCAAGGAATCTCTCTGCTAGCTGAACCAACTCCATATTATGTTGCTGCAGTCTGACTTTGGCCTAGCCTGGCTCCTTCATTCTGAGCTGGTTCTCCCTCTCACAGGAACCAAGATGTTACATTTCCATTGAAAACATGATTGGCAGGAATCAAGCAGCCAGCAAGACCTATTCACTGCTGACAAAGGTGGCCAGACTCCTCAGTCTGAAGGTACATTTCTCACATGTATTTATTAATTTGGAAAACTCAACTTTCCTCTTTCTAGCCCCAAGAGGCTCTCAACTAACGTGGTGCCAGGAAGATTCAGCTGTCATTTCCTATCCTCTTCCTTAATGTTGCCTTTCAACCCAATGCCTACTAGGCTGCAGGTCCCAGTGATGTCCTCTGGGACAAGAGATTGGAGATCAGCATCTCACTCCACCTGGGATGCTAGAAGGCCGTCTCATGACATCCTTACTTTGGCTTGCTTCTGCTTCCATGTTGTACCCATTATCTGGTGTGCATTTTTGGCAACGCAAAAGGCATGTGACTTTGCCTTTTCTCATCTGTACTGTAGGTCATTGTCGTGTGGGTCAGACAACTCCGGAGAGACAGTAGATTCAGAGGAGGTAACCTCCAAACCATAGAAGCAGAGAATGACCCAAGAGGACTCACTTTCCAAATTAAAGCCATCACCTGTAGCCACAACTTAGCTGCAACATGAGACGAGATATGAATCTCCAGGCTGAATCCAAGTGTTGTGTGGCAGCGATGGAGGGACCACGATTTGTTGATTTTGTTGCTCTTGTTAATAGTTACTGTTTTCAGAGTTAGTAGGGATGGTTTTTTTTAGGGCTTGTAGTTTTTCGTATTCTATCACATTTTTCTCTTGTTGGAACACGCTTTGACAGCTATTGAGCTGTGAATAATGAATTTGCAATAAATGAAAGATGAATAAACTGATCACTCGTGGCTGGCTGACTCTAGGAGTATAAGAGAAGGGATCTACTACTGAGCCGTGATAAAATCTTTGCTCCTAATACCTCCGAGTTTACATGGGATCACTCTTTGCAACCCAGATACATCTTTAAGGTGAGTAGGCAGAAAGAAACTTGGATCAGTGCATGGAGTGATCCAAGTGTTCAGAGCCTGGGTGGAGCCAACCATGAAAGGTAGGTAAGAGTCTTGATTGCTGCATTCCACTATTTGACAGGAAAACACAAAAGGCAGTTTGCTAACGGGGGGAATTCACTAAATTTCAAGGTCTGACTACCAATCCCATTTGCAGGTGGGAAAGAATCCCACCCCAGCCGTCCTGGTTAGATTAGCTAGTGGCGCTGGAGGTTTTTTGTGGCTTGTTGGGTCATCTCTTTAGTCATCTTTGTGCAACAACGGTTTTCCTGGAATTCTAGGAGCAAGCAAAGATGCGGCAACACCACAAGGGACAGAAGCAGGACTTTCTGGCCTACTTAATATGAACAAGGTGCTCCTTTTAATTGTGCCCTCTGTGAGAACAACTGTTTGTGCTCCCACAGCTAGCGTAGATTTTCTTCTCCCTCCAAAAACAAAAAAGGGAGCAGTACTGACCTCTTTTTACAAAAATGCAAAGAAATTGGATGTTTTCTGAGCTATCTCTGAGGAAAATCGGCAAAAATGACATGGGCTGCCATACATCCTGATTTTCCCGGATGTATCTCAGATTCCTGCCTGGACATTGCTTGTGGCTGCAGTATTCCGGATAAGTATGGCAATCCTAGAAAGGTCTTGAATGTAATGTTTACTAAAACAAACCAGAAGCTTTTTGACTAGGCTTAACAGGAGAAGAACTACCAAGTCCTAAAAAGACTGTTTATGTATGCGACAACAACTGCAAGAATGTTGTTAGCCCAGAAGAAAGAGAAGGTCTCAACAAAAGAGTGGGTTACCAAAATGATGGACTATGCCAAAATGGCAAAGATGAACGTGAAGATCAGACACCAAGATGACAAAAAAATTAATCAAGAATGGGGAAAAAATTGTAGAATGCAATGGTACCTTGGGTTACAGACGCTTCAGGTTACAGACTCCGCTAACCCAGAAATAGTACCTCGGGTTAAGAACTTAGCTTCAGGATGAGAACAGAAATTCCGCAGCAGTGGCGCAGCGGCAGCAGGAGGCCCCATTAGCTAAAATGGTACCTCAGGTTAAGAACAGTTTCAGGTTAAGAACGGACCTCCAGAACAAATTAAGTTCTTAACCCAAGGTACCACTGTACCTTAAAAACCACTGTAGTCACTTAGAAACATTAGCAGGACTGATAATAACATTTATGAAGTAAAATGAACTAAAGTAGTAAATAAGGAGATGAAATAGAATGGATAATTATATGCAAGAAAAGGGGGACGCGGGTGGTGCTGTGGTCTAAACCACAGAGCCTAGGGCTTGCCGATCGGAAGGTTGGCAGTTTGAATCCCCGTGACGGGGTGAGCTCCCCTTGTTCGGTCCCAGCTCCTGCCCACCAAGCAGTTCAAAAGCACATCAAGTGCAAGTAGATAAATAGGTACCGCTCCGGCGGGAAGGGAAATGGCGTTTCCGTGCGCTGCTCTGGTTCGCCAGAAGCGACTTAAGTCATGCTGGCCCCATGACCCGGAAGCCGTCTGAGGACAAATGCATGCTCCCTCAGTCTATAGAGCGAGATGAGCGCCGCGACCCCAGAGTCGTCTGCGACTGGACTTAACGGTCAGGGTTACCTTTATGCAAGAAAAGATGGTAAAATATGGAAACCAGGGTGGGATGGGGGAAGTCCGAGGGGTCTGTATAATCCCAGTACTGTATATATGAAAAATATTTGGAATGTATGGAAATAATGTTAATATAAAAAACTGAAAATATTTTTTCAAAAAAATGTATTGAAAGACCCTGCTGTTTTCTAGTAACATTGGACTTCCAACAGGGCTGGAAACAGACATTTTTTGAAATAGGGGAGAAAAGAAAAGGGTGGGTGTTTCAAAAGGGTAAAGAACCCCGAGGTTCTGAACTGTTTGCTTTTGCACTTCAGTTTCTCTCCTTGGGATAACAGCAGCCTCTCAAATCAATACACAGAGCCCACCGCCTGAGGTGGGCTGGGGAGAGATGGAGGAGAAAAACTGCAGAGCGTATGGCTTCGAGGTGAAGAAGAATCCCAAGAAAGAGCCTATCATTTATTTATTCGAGTTGTGCAGATGAAATTTAACATCCACAAAAAAGGGGAAGCAATATAGCAAGTTAGCCAGAGAAAGCCCAAGTTACGAATCTAATAAAAAGCAATTTACAAAAACCCTCTCTTTAAAGCTGAATTGTTTTAAATAGGGTTGCCATACGCCCTCTTTCCCCCGGATCTTACCCAGGCTACAAAAGCAAGATGAATGTGCTACAATCACTGGTTTCCCAACCCGAACTCCACAGAGCAATTTAACCTTTACCAATCTCCTGTAAACATCTGCCGACTTTAAGAGGATGATTAATTTTAAAAGACGGCTTTTGCCAACACGAAGATAGCTCTCTGAGCGTCAAGTAGAGATTAGTATTTTAAAGGGGAAATGAATAAGTGAATAAGGATAAAAAGAACCGTTTCTGGCAGGCAAAAGCTCCAAATTTGTGACACTTAAGGAGTTTTCACACTAATCTTGCTCTGGGATTGTTTTAGAAAGCAACCAAGTGTGTTCAGGATATAAAATGTCCTCACTGCCCCTTTTAAGAGACACTTATTTCTGATCACAGAGAAGAATGTATATTATATATTGATTGCAAAACTTCTAATTGCAAAACATTGCAAATAAGGGCCACCATTCTGCAAACTGATTGTCAAACATACGCATATAATCTGGCTGCATCCCCAGTTCTGCCTTCTGTGAATAGAAAGGTCCTTTGCTTCTCTCAATGAAAAGCTAGCTTGTTACATTTCAAACTTAAATTAGACCTCCAAACAATATTCTCTTTTCCCCCCAAATTATTTTTACTATTTTTCCAAATTATTGCAAATCAAACCAAATTACTTTAATTTAAAATCAGGTCCTGTTGCAACATATGTCCAAGATATCCCTCCACTAGCTGCTTTGTTTCTGATTTAGTGTTCTGATTTAGAGTTCAGCGCCTCTGTTACATCTTATAAATATAATATTCCAGTTCATATTTGAGGCTTAAAAGTAAGAAGGTTGCAAGCTGGAAATGTACATAGACACATAGAATCATAGAGTTGGAAAGGACCATGAGGATAAACTAGTCCAACCTGCGGGGTCAAGATTTTGCCCCGAATCCGACGTCTGATTCATTCCAAAGCAGCGCCAAACACAGGGACAAGGCCCCTGCAATGTTTGGCGGTGAAAACCCCACATTTCACAGTGCCCCACAAAACGAGCCCTCGGCGCCCTACCCCGCAAGGTCAAGATTTCGCCAAAAACCCGACATCTTCTGATTCACTCCAAAGCTGCGCCCCCAAAAAGTCGAAAGCATGAAAAAAGGTCAAAACAGCTTGGGCCTCTGTGGTGCAATGGGCCAGTTCAGCCGGCAGTTAACCAGAAGACTGGTAGTTTGAGCCCACACAAAGATGACTGTGGGCAG
Organism: Lacerta agilis; assembly: GCF_009819535.1. Taxonomy (NCBI): domain Eukaryota; kingdom Metazoa; phylum Chordata; class Lepidosauria; order Squamata; family Lacertidae; genus Lacerta; species Lacerta agilis. Next base: position 19,863,339 of record NC_046318.1, read on the forward strand.
GATTCTTGCACTTCAGGGGGTTGGTCTTGATGACCCTCTCGGTCCCTTCCAACTCTGTGATTCTATGGAATACCAGCTATTATATATAGACAACAATCAATTATACAACTTCGTTTATTCTGTGAGTAAATTTGGCAGGATGAAGAGGAGGCATTTGGTGACCTTGACTGTGTACCTTGACATTGTACTGCCATTCTCTCATTCCTTATAAGCATAGATTATAGTAAGTTGTGTAATGCAAAAGAACAAAATAGAAACAAGGCCACACATTCAGTTAATTTTGCTCATTCTTGTGAAGAGCAGCTAAAATAATTGCATACATTTGATGTGGTGCATCTTTTTTCCTTTCCTTTTTTTACATCTGCTTTGTTTGTTAGGTGATAGGCAGGCTGAAATTAACAGTCAAGGTGAAAAATAAAACAGCTTTGAACACAGATGAATTTAAACAAAACAAAACTGGATTCCAGGGAACAAAAACATGCCTTCCGCAAAAGTAAATCAAGCAGGAATGGTACATCTTTACTGATATTCTCTGCAAATGTGAACCTATAGTTTTACACTTGTCTCTCTTTTCTACCAGTTTTAATAATGTATGTCTGCAAGAAGCAGATGCCTTGGCCAAAAGGCAATAAATAAAGGCATGCTTGCATATGTTGCCTCGGGTTTTAAGCTCTATTATCTGGCAATGGTGAATGAGAAAGGTTTGTATATTATAATATGCCAGGGGAGAGCAAACCTTTTCAGCAGGGGGCCGGTCCACTGTCCCTCAGACCTTGTGGGGGGCCGGACTATTTTTTTTTGGGGGGGGGAGAATGAACGAATTCCTATGCCCCACAAATAACCCAAAGATGCATTTTAAATAAAAGCACTACTCATGTAAAAACACCAGGCAGGCCCCACAAATAACCCAGAGATGCATTCTACTTATGTAAAAACACACTGATTCCCGGAACATCTGCGGGCCAGATTTAGAAGGCGATTGGGCCGGATCTGGCCCTCGGGCCTTAGTTTGCCTACCCATGTTCTATGCTAAAATCAAAATCTCAATTCTGCCCAAAGCTGCTCCTTGAGGTCTAGAGCAGTGGTGGGAAATCTGCAGCCCTCTGGAAATTGTATGACTCCACCATTCATAAGCAAGAAGAATGAACAGTTGCTGAATAGATCTGGCAAGAGGCCAAACTTGAGAAAAGATCTGGTTTTCAGCTGTGTGCCGAGGAAGAGCTCCAGAGTGGAATTTTAATGGTGGAGACTGGACATGTACTCTGTGGGTTATTTATGGGGAAGTGGGGCAGGCTGAGTAAAGGGCAGTTAGTGACTGTGTCATGGGCCAATCCCTCTTCCCACCTGGGGAATTGAGGTTGCCCTATCAAACAGCCCTCGGGTCTGTGGCTGCTGTGGCTGAATGCTAGGTCGACTGAGTAAGACCTCCATCATCCATTATCTGTGGATGAGGAGGCCAATCTGGTCTATCACTGAGTGGGTGAGCAGGCTGGAGTTGGTCTCATCCAGTTGTGCCCACTTGGGTACTCAGTGCAGCATCAGACTTGGAAGGTCAAGGAGGGGGTGTTGCTGTGGTCTAAAGAGATTCCCCTCTCTTCTCTCCTCAGGCTCTCTCTCCAGGTGTGTGCAACGGGAATCCACAGCGTCTGTTCCTAGCACTGGGCAAATGGGAGATTCTGCTGGTTTACATCCTCCCTCACTGCCTGGCGGTCTCCCTGCCTGAGCTGACAGAGCTGGTCTCAGAGGCAGTGTTGAGGACTCCCAGACTGCTGGTTCTGGGCGGCTTCAACATCCATGCTGAGGCGACTGGCTCTGGGGTGGCTCAGGACTTTATGGCTGCCATGACAACCATGGGGTTGTCCCAATATGTCATTGGCTCAACGCATGGACCTTGTCATACTCTGGACCTTGTTTTCTCAACTGAGCAGGAAGAAGGTGATCTCAAAGTGGGGGATATTGACATCAGTCCCTTGTCATGGTCAGATCACTTCCTGTTGAGACATTTCCCATCATCCTTAACCATTGTCCATGCTGGCTCGGGCTGATGGGAGTCCCATAATTGTCATGTGACAAAGACGCATGAGAGCAGGAACAGCTGTTGGAGTCTAACTGCCATAACTGCCATTCTAGTCTGTAACTGTCTTTCAGTGCTGTGTGAGTTACTTACCTTGACTGTGGTGACTAGTTTCTCTCAGAGTGTGTGCCAGTATAGAGAAGAGCCTGTATTCTACATGTGATCTATTTTTCAGAAGAAGTTTATTTTAAACTTAATAAAAGTTTTTTTATTTGTTTCAATGAAAACTCAGCTTAAATAATTCCCGCTGCGCATCAATAATAACTGGGGGAACCACACAGCTCCCCAACCTCTGCGATATAGAATACAACTATGTTCTACATTTCACTTGACCATAATGTGGATCACTTATTTCAAACATTGTGATTCCAGTTCCTTTCCCCCCGAGATGGTATTATGATTCAAGGCAAAAAAAAGAAGAAGAAAAGCATTAAGGGCATATCTACAGCTCCTACTTAAATGGTTTGTCGTTCCCACTCTGCAGAGAATGCTGGGGGACTGTCAGCAAGTGAACAGAGCTATGTAGCATATTTGAAAAGAGAATTCTGAATACAGGCACTTGAATGCAGCATTGTGGTGCTCCACAATTGAACTAACTCTGGGAACATTGCCGGGGGGGGGGTGGAATCAAAGGTTGATGTATTCCGGAGTCATTACTTCTTGCACTAAAACCTTTGTGTGATCCTGGCATTCCTAATCAAAACAAAGTAAATTCAAACAGAACAGCAGCATCATTGTATAATCATAATCATAATACAATGCCCTAACTTGTAACATCATGTATATTCTTAGAATTTAATTTCCACATCCCATGGAGAATGATGCTGATACTGTTACAAAATCTCAACAAAAATCGAAGGCAGCAAATGAGATTTGCTGTGCTTTCCTGGCGTCTCCTGTAGCTTTGGAGGAGAAGCGCAACATCAGAAGCTGTTTTGCCGAGCTGTGAAAAATCCTGAAATGTATTCAGCATGTCCAGCCTGCACACATCCCTTTCTCTCTATTGGCTGATCAGTAAATCGGAGGTGGGCCATGTCTCTGACTACCTTTCCCCCCAACACGGTATAAGAAGCAGTAGCAGCAGCAGGCAGGCAGGCATTGCACAGAAGGCTGAGTAGTATTTATGGTTTTCAATTATATATATATATATCTCAGTAGCAGGGACTAGAGCTCTCTAGCCTTGTGCTTTTACAGAGAACAACAGAAAAGTAATTCTTGATGCTCCCGGCTTTCTTGAGATGGAGGCAGCATTCAGCTACATCATTCCCAGTGGGTACAACAGGCGATTGCAGAGTTGGATAAGCCAGCAATAACTGCAAAACACTGCAGCTTTACCTTGTCCAACAGATGCTGGTTTCCTGCTGCTGTACACCATCCCACTCTTTGGAAACGGCATTCGACCAGTTCTGCAGCTCCCCAGCCAGTGGAAAACCCCAAAGAACTATTCAAAGAGGGGAAAGCAGTGACAGGTGGATTTCATTATCAAGCAGCAAACTGGCAAGCCACCGGCTCTTTGTGAGATGAACTTCACCCAGCACTATGGAGTCCACGAACATCTTGGCTCATGGAATCGCAGCTACGGACTACGTGGCGGGGGAGGCACGAATCGATCCCTGGGGAAGGCTTACTCTTCGGAAGGGTGCTACGAGCAACTTTTCGTCTCGCCCGAAGTGTTTGTCATGCTCGGCTTTGTCAGCTTGCTGGAGAACGTGCTGGTGATTGTGGCCATCGCCAAGAACAAGAACTTGCATTCGCCGATGTATTTCTTCATCTGCAGCTTGGCGGTGGCCGACATGCTGGTGAGCGTCTCCAACGGGTCGGAGACCATCGTCATCACCCTGCTGAACAACACCGACGCAGATGCGCAAGGCTTCACCGTCAGCATCGACAACATCATCGACTCGGTCATCTGCAGCTCTTTGCTCGCCTCCATCTGCAGCCTGCTCTCCATTGCTGTGGACAGGTATTTCACCATCTTCTACGCTCTCCAGTATCACAACATCATGACGGTGAGGCGTGTGTTTATCATCATCACCTGCATCTGGGCTGCTTGCACCATCTCGGGCATTCTGTTCATCATTTACTCCGACAGCAGCGCCGTCATCATTTGCCTCATCACCATGTTCTTCACCATGCTGGTCCTCATGGCTTCTCTCTATGTCCACATGTTCCTGCTGGCCCGGCTGCACATTAAGAAGATTGCCATCCTCCCCGGCAGTGGCCCAATACGCCAGGGCGCCAATATGAAGGGGGCCGTCACCCTGACCATCTTGATTGGCGTCTTTGTTGTGTGCTGGGCTCCGCTCTTCCTTCACTTGCTCTTCTACATCTCTTGCCCTCACAACCCTTACTGCATCTGCTTCATGTCCCACTTTAACCTGTACCTCATCCTTATCATGTGCAACTCCATTATCGACCCTCTTATCTACGCATTCCGGAGTCAAGAGCTGAGGAAAACCTTCAAGGAGATCATGTGCTGCTGTAGCTTGCGAGAGCTCTGCGATTTCTCTGGCAAATACTGAGTGGATGTGGCTCAGCTACCACACAGACACACACTTGCCACTTTTAAGGCTGTCTTGGCTACATCCATAACAACGAACCTCTTTCTACTGTAGTTATTAATTGCATCTTTCCTCCTTCTCGCTTGTCATGCTTCAAGTGCGATTATTTCAATGTCAAAGCAGTGGTGGTGATTGGAAATGTTCTGACAGACTGCAATTAAAGGAACAATGTGAACTTATTTTTGAAACTGTCAGACACCAATAAATGGATGCTGAGGGTTGTGAAGAAACAATTGCCTTATAAATGCACATAACTGTGCAGATATAAAACTGTACAGCCCTGTTCTTAGACTTGCTCCATTACACTGCATTTGTTCAAGAGCTGGAGCTGGTTTATGCCTCACACCCATGTTGCTAATTTTAATTAAATACTAGTGGGCATTATTACAGGGCTCTGTTTTTATTCCACACTGAGCTCAAATGTATATTAAAGAGGCATCATGTTATGGCATCAAACTAGCTAAAGTTAGATAGAACTAGCAACCATTGAGGTCACTGTAATTGGATTTCTTGGGGGGACTGTAAATTATGCTATAAATGGTGTTATGAACAGTGTTTTGTTTCCCTGAAAGTGTTCATATTGGATTGTGACAATAAGAAATGTTGTTTGTATTTATTTACTTGCTCAATTTACTTAAACATGTTTCCATAAGATGCTGAAGGTGAAATACAGAATTAAAGTACACCTTAAACACAGAATCAAGCAATTAAAGTCACACAACTTAAAATGTATGTCGTCAGATGCCCTGTGATTGTTGAATGAAGGGTGGTATGTAAATTTAACAAACAAACTGGTATATAAATTTAACAGACAAACAAACAAATCATTTAAAAGCATGTTTAAAATTACATAAATAAAGTAAGGGATAAAAGCACTCTGCATTAAATGTTGGATCAGGTTAGCTCCAAACTAGATGTTTAGCAGCAGTCCTAAGGGGTCTGATCTGGCCTCACATTGCTCACTGCAGCTGCCAGTTGTTGGAAGGATGCTGGAGGAAACCCGAGCAAAGACTTTGAGTGAAAAGACCAAGAGGAAGGAAGAGACTTTGCTCTTTGCAACTGTGCAGCAGCCTAGAGACATTGTGGAGAGCACTAGTCCTGTACCCTCTCCCCAGAACCCACTTTGTCACGGCACAAACATCCTGACACTGGTGTTGCTCCAGGCCAGCCCCTGTGGTGCTGGTGCACCTGCATGTGATGACTGAAGGGGACAGGTGGACACACAACCCTGAGAGATGGCATGTTACTCTATGTCTCAGGTGCCAAAACCTCCTGGGCAGGCCCTGCAAAGGACATAAGCAGAGAGGGGGCTTGTAGCACTCTTGGTCAAGGCTCAAAGTCCTAGGTCCTTTTTAATACTCCCAAGAGGCCTGAGGGCTTAGCGCCCCTTCCTTGTCACTGTACTCCCAAGGGGAGCAAGGGAAATGTAGGGTCTACAAAACTGGGCAGATCCAATGTAAAAACAACTTTGGAAGTGTATACAGTCGCACCTTGGATCCCGGATGCCTTGCGAGTCGAACGTTTTGGCTCCCAAATGCCACAAACCTGGAAGTGAGTGTCCGGTTTGCAAACATTCTTTGGAACCCCAACATCCAACGTGACTTCCGCAGCCTCCGATTGGCTGCAGGAGCTTCCTTGGTTTCCAAACGTTTTGGAAGTCGAACGGACTTCCAGACTGGATTCCGTTCGACTTCCAAGGTACCACTGTACTCAATTCTGACCAAACTAAGCCACCTAAGGTATATTTTGCTCTAGAAGGCTTGGTTTGGCTAGAATCGAGTATACACTTGCAGAGCTAATGCTAAATACATTACTTCTGGTAAATGAGCCACCATAGCCGCAAAAGGGCCATGAAAACTTGCGCCCCCAGGCTTTTTAGTCTCATCTACCCATGCACTGTCTGAAACCAAAGGGGTGCATGGGTTGCCAGTTGTGAAATATATTGGCTGGAATTAACACGCCTGTAAGTGGTTGAAGGAACATGCACTGTAATGAGCACCACAATTATTTTCAAAGCAAGCATCTAGCCCTGGAAAAGTACAAGGAGTGTTCCCATTAAATTTATATATGAACATTTTGGATCCCCCAAACTATGACTCAGCTAAGCTGGGTCACCATGACAGACACGATGCCTTTAATTACAAGATATCTGAGATAGTTCGAGCTGCAACAATGTGACAGACACATATTTTCTGAACTCATGAGAAGAATGAAAAGCAAGACTTGAGGTTTTCGTCATTCCTTCCCCTCCTTTGATTTATGCTTTGTGCAAATATGACAATTCACTCAGCAGCCAAGTGCTCTTTGTGATGTGGCACAGACATTGATACAAAAGAGCCTTATTTTGAAGCAAGTGCAACTGCCGCTCAGAAAGTGTGTTTGAGCATTATCTCATCTGGAGGTTTCAGGAAATGAGAGGGGGAAAATGAAGGCTGCAGTCCTAACCCCGGATCTGGGCTGTCGGAGCAGGTTAGGAGCCAACAGACACCCTTGTATTGCCAGACCAGATATGGCCAATAGTTGATGCTTCCTGGTTTCAACGTTTATTATAGCTTTAAATCTTTATATATTTATCCGTATAATGAGGGTCTTGTCATATAGCCAACTTGCAATGAGGAACTGGTGCTAGATGCTGCTATATATAATTAGCACTATATATAATATAATTAGCACTATATATAATAAGGGCTTGGCGAACACTTCGTTAATTAATGAGAATTTGGCCTGCCTAGCTTGACAAGTTAACATGCCTGAGATGTGAGCTCAGTGCTGGATTTATGTATAAGCTAAACAAGCTATAGCTTAGGGCCCCACTCTTTTGGGAGCCCCCCCCCCCCAAATTAAACCCCAGGTGTACATTTCCAAAATATAAGATAAAAAACATATAAAATAAAACCAACATACAGCAACAGTGTTTTGTGTTGTGTAGGCTCCTATGATGTAAGTAATGGGCCCCATCTGCTAGCTTGCTCCCTAAAATATCACATATAAAGGGCCCCATTACCATCAGTAGCTTAGGGCCTCATCAAACCTAAATCCAGCCCTGTGTGAAATGTACTTGGCTCAACCTGAACGACAGCTGATGTCATGAACCCTAATTGATCAGAGATAAGGCCAGCACGTATGTTCGTTCCCAATTTAGAACACTTTCATAGCCTGGCATCACGCCCTAACTTCAGGAGCTGAGTCGAGTCTTCATGTTCGAGTTCTACCAGTAAACATCAGACGTTGGTCCCATCAACTGAACGAAGGCACTGCTGCTCCTGGGGAATCCGCAGCAGCGGAAACCATGAACTTCGCCTTTGCAATTATGTCCCTAATACCCTTTTGATCTTGTATATTAAGTGCCACTTGTTAGTATGAGATATAACTGCTAGACTGCTTCTTCTGTCTTATTGTCTAAGTATACCTGAAGGAGTGCCTCCACCCCCATCATTCAGCCCTGACACTGAGGTCCAGCCAGGGGCTTTGCTGGGGGGGGGGTGGTATGCCCCGGGTGACAGGGGAGGGTGGGGGTGACAAGCAGAGGCCCCTCCCGCCACTCCCACTTGCCGCCGCCCGGGAGCAACAGCGCACGGCCGAGCGTGCACCCCGTCTGTGCAGCGCTGCTGCTCCCGGGGTGACTGGCAGCGTGGGGAGTGGCGGGAGGGTGTGCGGTGCCGCTGCTCCTGTGGCAACAGAGCGAACGGCGGCACATGGGGGTGACAAGCGGCAGCCCCTCCCACCATTCCCATGCGCTGCCGCTCCCTCCGTCACCCTGGGAGCGGCAGCGCATGGCCCGACGGCGGAGTGCGCCTGCGCGACATTTCACGCAGGCGTACTCTGTTGTCGGACCGCCGCTTCCATGGCCTCCTTTTGAGCTGCAGAGTGAAAAGGCAGCTCGTGGGGCTGCCGTGCGCGATCGGCGGGGAGCTGCCAATCACGCTCGGCAGCCCCACAAGCCGCCTTTTCGCTCTGTGGCTTAAAAGGGGGCTGCAGAAGAGGCGGCGGCACTCTGTCGTGACGTCACAATGTGACGTCACGACGCCCCCCCCGGGGCGTTTCCTTTTGCCGCCCCAGGTATTGTGGAGCCTTCCTCCGCCGCTGGGTCCACCTCCAAGGGCCTTCTGGCGGTTCCCTCACTGCGAGAAGTGAGGTTACAGGGAACCAGACAGAGGGACTTCTCGGTAGTGGCGGCCACCCTATGGAATGCTCTTCCATCAGACGTCAAGGAAATAAACAACTATCTGACTTTTAGAAGACATCTGAAGGCAGCCCTGTTTAGGGAAGTTTTTTTAAAGTTTGATTCTGTTTTTAATCTGTTGGGAGCCACCCAGAGTGTCTGGGGAAACCCAGCTGGATGGACGGGGTATAAATAATAAATTATGTTGTTGTTGTTGTTGTTGTTGTTGTTGTTGTTGTTGTCAGTAAATAAACCATTTTCTTCTTCATCTAACGGTCTGCTAATCCTCCATCTGCTGAGATCCAAAAGAACTCCTTGCTTGCTCTAACTACTAGGCAGAATAGCAAGACAAGCCCCATCTAGCAATCCTTGCAAATGCCCCTGTTTGTGAGGCCTGCTCGCGAGCTCTGGGTCACAAACTCCCAGAAGCTGCAATATCATGGTGCTAGATCTGGATCTGTCCATTTTGGTCCTCTCTGTTTCTCATTTTTCCAATCATCCATTCAGTTCTCCACATTTTGTAGCCATTTGCATTTTTAAAAAAATCCTTGTGTGTTAATCATCATTTCAGTGTGAATTTCTCCCGATAAACACATTTTTATATGCAGTTGTGACTAACGTACATTTTTTTGAAAGGCAGCGTCTTTTAAAATGTTATATGCACGAATAGCCTCATTTTTATGTGCAATTTGCAAAAGTAGAATAAATGCAAGTGTCAAAGGATAGCTTTGTTCCTGTTCACGTATCATTTTGGAAAGAGCAGATTTGATAGATTTAGCTTTTACTGTGTACTGAACTGATTGTCTCCTCCATTGCTACATGGCACTCATTACTCTTACTAAACATTAGGAGGAGAGAAAGTGGAATTGGACATGGCTTTGCCATTTTCAGTGTTGATTTGTTATCCACATCACATCTTGCTCTGCCCTTAGAAACTGAACACTGCTGGGGATCTCTTGCATGGGGAAAAAACCCAAATAAGACACTTGCAGCACGCACACAATCCCTTGGGCAAACATAAAGTTGGCTACAGGCTTTAAACGTTTGTCTTTGATGCTATGGTGTGCCCCAGCACCTCTTCTGTAAGCTAGTAGAGCAGAAACCATTTGAATTACATTATTGAACAAGCCAACCACAGGCGACTGAGAGTCAGCACCTTGGACAGGGACAGCAGACCAGTTATAGTTGCATAAATCAGCTAACAATGAATTGTCCTTCCATACAGATTAGAGCCTTTTAAAATGTCCCCCCGCCCCATGATGTACAGAAAACATATTATCAAGGATAGGGTAAAATGGGAGTATATGAATCCTAATAGTTGTGGAGCATGGTTTTTAATTTGTGTTTAGTTTGGATTATATTTCTAATTAAAATACACTTGGAAGGAGCAATTGTCACATTACACAAGGTTATTCCGCATCCACAGGGATTGTTTCCTCATCTCCTCCTAAATATAAAACCATGAAAGGGGTGGCATAACCAACACTGCAGAGTGTCAAATACTTAATGGGATGACTCCATTCCCCCCCGGAAACGGGGTGGGGGGTGGGGGGAGGAGGAGAGAAAATGCAAACAATATATTATTTTCTGAAAAAAACCTTCTGATTATTTATGTCAATTTTAATCTCCAGCTTTGTTAATATAATGACTGTTGTGGTTCATCTTATCTGCCTTCCAGCTTAGTTGTCAGAGTCCTCTGAGATGATGTTGGAGAAATTCCATAGTCTGGTTATTTGTATTTTCTCTTTGCAGTTTTTCCTCACTCTCCCTAGTCTAAGGGCTTGCATAAGCTGAATCCTCTGTGGAAAGAATCCTCTGTAATTAAATTAACACTCTTCTGGATGAAATATCCCCTTCCCTCTTTGTTTTTGAAGAGTTCCAGATTCAGCCAAGTTAACCTGATCCATTGCTTTACATTCTGTCCTCTATTTATGAAAGTAATTTTGCTGTTGATTCTATGCAGTTCACCACCATGACATGGTGATAACTAGACATTTTTGCAAACAAACAAATTGGATTAATTGTTCTATAGGTTTCAAAGTTAAGCCTTCCCTTTTTTGCCCCACCTCTGCCTCATGGATCCAATAATATATTTAAAATTAGGATTAATAATTATCAACATTTCTTTTCGACAGCAGGGATACAGTATATATTTTTCACTCCAGAACTGGAAAATCATGGATCTTTCTGGCTACCTGTATAATTTCATTTAACATTTATAACAGATTCAAAAATATGATAGATTCAAGGGATAATTCTACATGGAAGCTGCCTGTACAATGAACCTATCTGTTGGAGCTTGGTGCCCTGTTTCTGAAGGTGAGCAGCTTTTGAATGGAAAACTATCCCCTTAGAGATACAGCAGGTTGCAAATATTCAGATGTGATTTAATGAACAACTCTGTATGGAAAATTCCAAGGCAGACTGGAATCGGACCGTTTTCTGCAGGTAAATCAATTCCTCAATCTTTAATTTCCAAAGAGCACTGGTGTGATTAATTTATCTTACTACAGAAGTACACTGTTTTGCTGCTATTTCTTTTTAATTCAATGAGCATCCTAAACAATGGAACAGCTACCAACCCTAGGGCAATGAGCATTGTCAGAACATTTCCCGTAAAGTTACCATTTGAGCCAAGCAAAGGTCACTAGAGCCAATCTCGAGATGCTGAGGATGCAGGAACCTCGGTTCAAACGGTCACAAGCTCTGTTGCTAGGCAACAGCCATTAATGACATGGAATGCACGGCCATCATGCCAAGGTTCTAGGAGAGTCAGTGTGGCCTAGTGGTTAGAACAATGTTAATTCCATGCAATTCAAGGGTGGTGGTATATATATTCTTTTAAATGTACCTATTATTGTTGTTGTTGTTGTTTATTATCATTATTATTATCCTGTTTTTCAGACGTTGTCTCCTAAAGCACCTGACTGATATATTTTTTTAAAGATGAGACAAGTCCTGTCCTCAGGTATGGAAACTCAAAAAGGCAAGACACCCAATGGAAGGGATGTGGTGGCACACTTCTCAAGGCCCAAAGAAAGGCCTGAAATATGTCCACAGGCAAGTCCTGTCCTGCTGGGGCCAAACATACCATCCCCACCCACAGCTGTACTTGGACAGAGATGCAGCAACTGACCCTGTAGCCTTTTGTGCCCAACTTCAGGCGGGCTGTGGGGCTCAAGCCCCTCTCAGATTCCCCCTGGGGTGCTTCTCTGGGCCCCACAGGCAGCAGGCAGTGCCAGGCAAATGCACAGGCTCACCTGAGGGGCTCAGTTGCAACCATGTGGTGTAGTGGTTAAGAGCGGTAGACTTGTCATCTGGGGAACCGGCTTCACGTCTCCGCTCCTCCACATGCAGCTGCTGGGTGACTTTGGGCTAATCACACTTCTTTGAAGTCTCTCAGCCCCACTCACCTCACAGAGTGTTTGTTGTGGGGAAGGAAGGGGAAGGAGAATGTTAGCCGCTTTGAGACTCCTTCGGGTAGTGATAAAGCGGGATATCAAATCCAAACTCTTCTTATCTTCTACTATAGGTTCCAGGACTGTGTGTGTGTGTGTGTGTTTATTGAGCCTGCCTCAATGGACCCATTGCCCTCACAGAGGGGCTCCCTCCTGAGCCCTGAGGGAAGAGAGGTGGGTTCCAGCAAGACCTAAGGCAGCGATTCGGCTTCAAGGCTTCATTGACGCCTCTGGAGCAGACTGGGAAATACACTCTTTCAGATAGCTTGCATGTGTAGACAGCAGCCTAAAAGAACCCTGTTGGCTCAGTCCAGAGGCTTCTGTTCTCACCATGATCTGACTAGATGCCTAGCAGTAGCCTGCAAACAGGACCCGGGTGCAACAACCTTCTTCCCAGCTGTGAACTCTTGAGTGCAGCCAAAAGCAAGGCTTGCCATTGGCACCTCTCAGCTGATCCAGGACAACTGCAAGGAAACACTGTACTATTATCTAACACTGTTCTCTAGATCCCTTACGTGCTTTGATACCTGATTGTCCCTTGGGCACCTTGCAGGATGGGCCTGGAAGCGGCAGCCTGTAAGGCTTTGACATCCCAGCATGGTTGCAATGATTCCCTTCGAGAACTCACACATTACTGTGTTTTCTGCAGGAGGTCAGAAAGATCTTGCAGCGCTTTCCTTCAGACCAGCTTCTTCCGACTCATCATTGCTACAATGATGGCCGTCAGTTCAGCGTTCAGCTGCTCCTCACTGAAGCCTTCGGGTGCAACATCAGCCACATCCGACATGGTAGAACGTGTGATTGGGATGTTGAGGAGAGAGAGGAATATCGCTTTTGTTTTTTAAAAAAGGTTTTGTATAAGCAACAGCTTCTCTGTGAGAAAAGTTTGAAGTGTCACGTGGCCTAGTTGTTTTGATTATCTTAAGGGTTTTATACCATTCTGTTTATTTACAAAATTCATTGCCCACTTCTCATTGAAGAGTAGAACTGAAACAGGGCTGCTTGTGTCAGAAAGGAAACGGCTGCCTTCTCACACCCACAGTTGTGATCCCTCAATTCTCTGGAAGTCCTCAGCACCTTCCCTTGCCTCCCTTCCTTCAGAGAGCCCAAGCTCTACCACCACAAGCAAGCTTTTGAAAGCAATTGATGTTTGGGGGCAGGTGGGAGAGGAATTAGCACAGCATTACATTGGAGGAAGATCCTCTCCTTCCTTGGAGGAAGATTTCAGAGATCGTCAAAACCAATACCCTGTTCATGAGAAAATAGAACAATTGGAACAGGAAGTTCAGAGACTGGGGAATGGATCAGGCCTCAAGCAGGGATGTCATATTTGGAAAGCAGATTTCTCTGATGTATTTCTAAATATGCTGATATGTACACTGGTGGGGGGGTTTGGTGTGGACTGGAGAACCTCTTTGCAAAATGGGAAAAGGGAGCATCTCAAAGCAAATTTCTTTTTGTGTGTGGATCTGGGAGGTGCAGATGATGTAGGTTTGCAATAAAATGGAAACAAACTTAAAGTCTCTGTCCTCCATCTCCTCAGAGAGCTCATTCATTCATTCATTCATTTACAGCACCCAGAGAGGCTTACATGAAATCAAAAGCAAGATACTCCCTATTGGCAGGCTTATGTTGTAATAAAAAAGCTAACAAACAGAAATAAAGCACACAAGGAAAGAGGGCAAGGAGGGCAGAGGAAAAGAAAACAAACAAGCTCAGCCCCCAGTGTCTTATCTCTCCCACTGAGGCAGCCTGACGAAATGGCTGCCATCAGATGACAATTGAGGGAGAGGAGGTTTGAGGGAGCTGGCAGGTCTAAGCAGAGCCGATGGTGCTGTTTCTCATCCCTCTTTCCTCCAGGTGTAGACCTCCACCTGGCCTCCTCTCACTCCCTTGCCTGCACCAGGGAGCAGCCCTTCCCTCCGATGGACTCTGTGGAGACAGGTGGGCAGCAGGGCTCCCTGCATCAGCTATGCAGAAAGATCAGCCTCATCCAGCACCCCCTCCACGGGTCCAGCTGCTCACACTAGATTATCTTCTTCTGTTTTTCCCTTTCCCTTTCAAACTACAGTACAAAATTGATATCCAGAATGTAGAAATATAAACGAACCCTCTCCAGATTCACTTGCGCGTATAGTAGAAGGAAGTGCTCTGTTCAAAATAATATTCAATTGACGGCAGTATAGCACACTAAATTTTCCTTTACAGCATTCATTCTCCCCTTCCAAAAACTTGCGCAAAGCTCAGCCCTTTCTTTGACTTTGGATAGCTCTTTGCCAAACTTGGTGATGCCATTAATCTACATTCCAGAGTTAAGTCCACTGGACACGGCAACATCCACTTACCTCCAGGAGTCTTCGGGACACCATCTTCCAATGTAGTGACTGAGCGAAGGTCACTGTGATGGCCTGGGAGTCAGACTCTGATGCTGAACCTGAGGGATCCCAGCCTGCACGGGATTCCCCACCTCCAGAACCAGCTGAGCCGGGGCCAGGGCCAGGGCCAGGGTTTGAGCCTGAAGGATCCCCACCTGTGCTGGATCCCCAGGTGCAGGCATCAGCAGAGTCTGCTCTGGCTCCTGATGGGAGGGAGGACCCATTGCCTGCAGGTGCTCCACTCCCAGCCTCTTCAGAGGAAGCTGAGGCATCCCCTGGGTCCAGTAACCCACCATCCTCTCCTGAGCTACAGAGGCTCAGGGCAGAGAGGCGAAGGGAGTTAAGTGTCTGCAGGAGGAGTGCTCGCCTCCAGGCCCGGAGGAGAGGCGAGTCTCCGGAGGATCGGGACCGCCCTAAGCATAGGGCCAGATAAAAGCCAGCCAGACCCAGCCCAAGTTGCGTGAGCAACTTTGTTGCAAGCGTGTGCTCAACCTGCAACCTCGTGCCTTGGACTTTGACCTGCTCCCTGCCTTGCTCCCTGCCGGACTGACTTCCTTTGGACCCCTTGACCCAGGACTGGACTTGGACCTCGTTTTACGGACATACCCCTGGGGCCAGCACAGTTTGCTCACGCCACACCCGCACTCCCCCTTTGCTGGGGTGCGTTCGGGAGGAACTAGTAGCCATGGCTGACCAGGCGGCTGCGCTGGTGGCATTGGCGCAGGAGAACCAGGCCTTGACCCACACCGTGCAGCAGCTAAGCAATGTGGTTACGGCGCTTCAGCAGCGTTTGGATGCCTTACCGGCTCCTGGGGCTGCCGCCCCAGCTCCTGGCAAGTACCCAGTGGCCCTGCCAGAGAAATTTGATGGGTCCCCAGCCAGCTTTCCCATGTTTCTCGCCCAGGCCAAGCTGTATATTCAGGGGCGAGCTCGGGATTTCCCTGACGACCGCACCAAGGTGCACTTCCTGATCAGCTTGCTGAAGGACCAGGCGGCCAAGTGGGCGTTGCCGCTGCTCCGGCAAGACTCCCCCTTGCTGACAGACTATACGGGGTTTTGCAATCATCTGGAAACCACGTTCGCCAACCCTCAGAAGGGGAGTCAAGCCAATCGGGCAATTCGGCGGTTGAAACAGGGCAAGTCCACAGTGGCCACCTACGCCACGGAATTTCGGCTGCTGGCGCAGGACTTGACCTGGAACGACTCTGCCCTGCGGGACCAGTATCTCGAGGGGCTTTCAGACGAGATACTGGATCAGCTGGCCACGTTGGATCGCCCTGCCACACTGGATGCCCTCATCCAACGGAGTCTGCAGATAGACGATCGGTTGGAGGACCGGCGCCAGGCCCGGGGCCGCCGGCACTCCGGGCTCCCGGCGCCGGTGCTTCCCTGCAGTTCCGTGGCCAAAGCTGAGTCATTGGAGGAGCCGATGCAGCTCGGGGCAGCGCGGCCTCGCCTCTCCCCCTCGGAAAAGACTCGGCGTCGGGAGGGGAACCTGTGTCTCTACTGCGGTGGGAGTGGACACTACGCCCGAACCTGCCCTGAGAAACACCAGCCGCAGGGAAAACGGCCAACCCCAGTAGCCGATGGCCCAGGCTACCTGGGGTCCCAAGCATCGCATGATGGGCCCTCACCAGTGGAATTGCAACACCTCATGATACCGGTGCGTCTATACCCCCCCGGTGGGCCCTGGATTCTCACCCACGCTCTGGTGGATTCGGGGGCAACCCGCTCCTATATGGACTCTGCCTTCGCCACTCAGCATCAGGTGCCGCTTCAGAACAAGCCGGAACCAGTACAGGTGGAGGCAATTGACGGACGGCTCCTACGCTCGGGCGCTGTTACTCGGGAGACCCAGCCCTTGGTCCTGTGCTACCAGCAGCACCGGGAGGTGCGAACCCTGGACATTGCCACCATGCCCCGGTTTCCCCTGGTGCTTGGGATGGACTGGCTGGAGTCGCACAATGTTCAGATCGACTGGGTCAATCGGACTGTACGTTTCCCAGACCCGGGTTCCCATGCTCAGTCCGAGTTAGTAGCAGCTGCCCCCATGGGTCAGGCTGTGTCAACGCTCCCTGCCGTGTACCAGGACTATTTAGACGTGTTCGAGGAACAGGGGGCAGACAAACTGCCGCCTCATCGGTCCTTCGACTGCGGCATAGACCTACAGCCTGGGGCGCCCCTGCCTGTGAGCCGCTTATATTCTCTTTCGGAGCCAGAGCGTGAAGCCTTGCAGGACTTCCTTCGCAAGAACCTGGAACGCGGGTTCATTAGACCCTCTACCTCACCCACTGCCGCTCCTGTACTCTTCGTTAAGAAGAAGTGTGGGGAGCTTCGCCTCTGCCATGACTACCGGGCCCTGAATAAGATCACCATCCCAGACCGGTACCCCTTGCCCCTTATTGCAGAATTGCTGGAGCGGGTGCAGGGGGCGCAGATGTTCACCAAACTGGACCTCCGAGGGGCCTACAACTTGATTCGGATCCGTGCCGGGGACGAGTGGAAGACTGCATTCGGGACCCGGTATGGACAGTTTGAATACCTGGTTATGCCGTTCGGATTATGCAACGCGCCCGCCGTGTTTCAACGGTACATCAACCACGTGTTCCAGGACTTGCTAGACAAATACGTGGTGGTGTACCTAGATGATATTCTGATTTATTCCCGTGACCCAGCCCGTCACGAGAGTCATGTTCGGTCCGTGTTGCAGCGCTTGCGGGAGCACCGCCTGTACGCCAAGCTCAGCAAGTGCGAGTTCCACCAGCGGTCAGTAGACTTCCTTGGACACCGACTCTCCCCTGACGGGGTGCAGATGGACCCTGGGAAGGTGGCTGCGGTTCGAGAGTGGGCAGCGCCCCGGAACCGCAAGGACTTACAGCGGTTCCTAGGGTTCGCCAACTATTACCGGACCTTCATTGCAGATTATGCTCATCGCACCACCCCATTAACCCGACTGCTGCGCCCCAAGACGCCCTTCTCCTGGGATGAGGAGGCTGAAGTGGCATTTCAGGGGTTGAAAGCCTGTTTCCAGAGGGCGCCGATTTTACAGCATCCTGATCCCTCTCGTCCCTTCGTGGTGGAGACTGATGCCTCCAGTACGGCTCTCGGTGCCATCCTGTCTCAGCAACACGGACCCGATGCGCCACTGTTACCCTGCGCTTACTACTCCCGGCAGCTCCTTCCGGCGGAGCGTAACTATACCGTGTGGGAGCGGGAACTACTGGCCATCAAGGTGGCCTTTGAGGTCTGGCGCCATCATCTTGAGGGGGCACGACACCCGGTGGAAGTGAGAACGGACCACCGGAATCTGGAGTACCTCCAGACCACCCGCAAGTTGAACCAAAGGCAGATCCGGTGGGCGCTGTTTTTCTCCCGGTTCCAGTTCCGGATCCGCTACATCCCTAGCTCCCAAAACCGGAAAGCGGATGCCCTGTCCCGGAAACCTGAGGACGTCGCAGACACTGTACAGCAGGCAGTGCCGGCGACTATCTTACCACCAGCCGCATTCCTGGCCACTCAGGAGGCCAAGCCGCTGCAGGCTCGGGTGCGAGAACAGCAACGGGTCGACGCTTGGGCACAGGAACGGCTCCGGGAACTGTCTGACGGGTCATGCCCTCGATATCCGGGGCTGGCCCTGCACCAGGGCCTACTGCTGCACCAGGGTCGTCTATACATCCCACCAGGACCATTGCGGGCTGAGGTTCTCCAGATGTCCCACGATGCCCCAGCAGCAGGGCACTTTGGGCGGTACCGGACCACCCATCTGGTAAGCCGGGAGTTCTGGTGGCCCCGCCTGAAGGCTGATGTGGCACGCTATGTTGCTGGTTGCGATGTCTGCCGGCGGGCCAAGGGTCCTACCGGGCGACCCCCCGGTCTGCTCCAGCCATTACCAGTCCCACCGCGTCCCTGGCACACGGTCTCGCTGGACTTTGTGGTGGACTTGCCCCCATCTCGTCACTGTACCTGCCTCCTGGTTTTCACGGACCATTTCACTAAGATGGTGCACTGTGCCCCCTGCCCGTCCATACCCACAGCTAAGGAAACGGCTCAACTGTACTTGCAGCACATCTTCCGCCTGCATGGCCTGCCCGAGCGTGTGGTTTCTGACCGCGGCGTCCAGTTCACATCCCACTTCTGGCGAGCCCTGCACCAGACCCTTGGGACGGAGGTCTGTCTATCTTCGGCCCACCACCCGCAGACCGATGGCCAGACGGAACGGGCAAATGCAGTGCTGGAGCAGTATCTCCGGTGTTACTGCAGCTTTCAGCAGGATGACTGGGTCGATCACTTGCCATTGGCGGAGTTCGCCTACAACAATGCAGTGAACGCCTCCACCCAGCAAACCCCGTTCCAGGCCTCCTACGGCTACCATCCTCGTTTGTTCCCAGACGTGCTGCCAGCTTCCGCGGTCCCCGCAGTGACAGACTGGCTTCAGGAGCTTCAGTCCCAGCAACAATTATTGATGGAGCAACTGCACCAGGCCAAGGACGCATACAAGGCCCAGGCTGACCGACATCGTCAGGAGGGGCCAGAACTCCATGTTGGTGATCGGGTGTGGCTCTCTACCCGTCACCTGCATCCTTCTCGGCCCTCACGAAAGCTGGATGCACGGTTTGCCGGCCCATTCACCATCACTGCGCAGGTGTCGCCGGTGGCGTTTCGCCTCCAGTTACCTCCATCGCTCAAGGTTCACCCGGTATTCCACCGGTCCCTACTTAGTCCAGTCGCCCCGCCCGACGAGTTCCACCCAGACAACCCACGACCGCAGCCAGTTTTGGTTGAGGGGGAGCCTGAGTACGAGGTGGAGCGCATTCTCGACTCACGACACCGCAGGGGGAAGCTCCAATACCTCATCGACTGGAAAGGGTATGGGCCTGAGGATCGTTCATGGGAACCAGCGGAAAACGTCCACGCGCCTGCCTGCCTCCGTGATTTCCATGCAGCTTACCCCAGCAAGCCTGGTCCGGCCCCTCGGTTGAGGGGGAGGCCTGGGAGGGGGGATGGTGTGATGGCCTGGGAGTCAGACTCTGATGCTGAACCTGAGGGATCCCAGCCTGCACGGGATTCCCCACCTCCAGAACCAGCTGAGCCGGGGCCAGGGCCAGGGTTTGAGCCTGAAGGATCCCCACCTGTGCTGGATCCCCAGGTGCAGGCATCAGCAGAGTCTGCTCTGGCTCCTGATGGGAGGGAGGACCCATTGCCTGCAGGTGCTCCACTCCCAGCCTCTTCAGAGGAAGCTGAGGCATCCCCTGGGTCCAGTAACCCACCATCCTCTCCTGAGCTACAGAGGCTCAGGGCAGAGAGGCGAAGGGAGTTAAGTGTCTGCAGGAGGAGTGCTCGCCTCCAGGCCCGGAGGAGAGGCGAGTCTCCGGAGGATCGGGACCGCCCTAAGCATAGGGCCAGATAAAAGCCAGCCAGACCCAGCCCAAGTTGCGTGAGCAACTTTGTTGCAAGCGTGTGCTCAACCTGCAACCTCGTGCCTTGGACTTTGACCTGCTCCCTGCCTTGCTCCCTGCCGGACTGACTTCCTTTGGACCCCTTGACCCAGGACTGGACTTGGACCTCGTTTTACGGACATACCCCTGGGGCCAGCACAGTCACTAGAGCCAACCTCGAGATGCTGAGGATGCAGGAACCTCAGTTCAAACGGTCACAAGCTCCATTGCTAGGCAACAGCCATTAATGACATAGAATGCACAGCCATCATGCCAAGGTTCTAGGAGAGTCAGGCAACAACAACAAAATAACCCCAAAACATGGGTGAAATTTGCTTAAACCTCCAACTTTTCCCTGAGAGACTCGAAGCTATCTTTAGAGGGCAAGTACAACACATTCATTTTCAATGCCCTTCCTGTGTGATATGTCTACAGCCCGCTGCTAGCCACATAGGTAAAGGTTAAAAAAAGGTAAAGGACCCCTGGATAGTTAAGTCCAGTCAAAGGCGACTATGGGGTTTCAGCGCTCATTTCGCTTCTGGCTGAGGGAGCCAGCGTTTGTCCACAGACAGCTTTCTGGGTCATGTGACGAGCATGACTAAACCGCTTCTGGCACAACGGAACACCGTGATGGAAACCAGAGCGCATGGAAATGCTGTTTACCTTCCTGCCACAGTGGTACCTATTTATCTACTTGCACTGGTGTGCTTTCAAACTCCTAGGTTGGCTGGAGCTGGGACAGAGCAATGGGAGCTCACCCCGTCATGCAGATTCAAACCACTGACCTTCCGATCAGCAAACCCGAGAGACTCAGTGGTTTAGACCACAGTGCCACTCGTTTCCCCAAGCCACATAGGTAGGTGCAGTTTGGACCGGGTTATACACCCCAGGCTTGGCATTTCTAGCATTGACGTTTTCGTTGGAAATGGAATATATCACATTATGTCCTCAAAATATGATGAATTTAAAATTGTATTTATGGATCTGAATGGTCCCCCCCACCCCAGCTGCCAATTATCCAGCTGTGAAAAGTCAGACTATCTAGAGGGATTTTTTTTCATCTCTATGCCAAACATTTTTAGGGTAAAAGCAACAATCTCCATTGGCCACCTTGTTGGACAGCCAGCTTCATTCTCTTCACCTCTTCAGCACTCAGTATTTGGCTTCTTCACGATCTTTTTGGATGCCCCAAAGTTTATGTCTAAGGTCTTATCTGCATTGCATATTTAAAGCAGTATCATGCCACTGTAAACAGCCATGGCTTCCTCCTAAGAAGTCTGGGAAGTGTAGTTTGTTAAGGATGCTGAGCAGTGTGTCCTCTCCCCCCACCCCGGTCTACAATTCTCAGAGTGGTTTAATGGTCAATCCCTTTCCCTGGGGAATCTCTCCTAAGTAACTCTTACCAGTAACCCAGGAAGAAGGCTGGGAAGAGCACCAGGGTAGTAGGGTGGGCAGATCCATGCCTTTGGCGACGCCAGACCCCAAGACACTGTAATCAATAAAGTCTGGACAATTTTTCACTGATTTGGGGGCTCTTCTTGTTTATGGGTGCCATAAACTGTGCCCGGCACCTGTGTTATTCATGGTGGCTTATGAACGATATCCATCAATTGATGTGATGGTTTTCTCTGTCTCTGCTTTCTCCATCTGTTTTCTTATCTCTGGTTTATAGATATATTTCTCAGCCGCAGGGATGTACAGATTATTTGCTAACTCTGTTAACGATCTGAGCCTTTGGAGGGAGATTATTATATCCCCCAGTGCCTGATTTAATATAAAGCTCTTCAATGATTTCACATCCACGGACAAACCAGGATTGAAAGTTCACACCATAATTTGTTCCCAACATAATGGAAAAGAGTCTCTGGATCACAGGAGCATTTGCAGTATTGAATGTATTCAGCCACATGTAGTCAATTCATCTGATTAAGAGTGTTGGGAAAATCCAACGCTAAGCCATCCGACAAATATTTGTTCCGTTCTCACAGAATTTTCATGCTGCCCCTGTCAATACCAGCGCAGAAAGGTTTATAGGAATAAATTGTCTTTCTTTCCTTTCTTCTTTTTAATCCAACAGAGTAAGAAAGGCACTTAACAAAACAACGCCCATTGATCTTGAGACCTAGAATTACAGGTCATATTTTGCCTCAAATTGTGCTTTGAAATGCTATTTATGCTTTCCATTTTTCACAGTACAACCATTAACAGCATGCATTTAACATGTGTACAATGAGACACACTCCCAGGAATGTCAGGCTGCAACCTAAGGTTGCAATCCTGTACTCAACTTCTGCTGGCTGAGGGGCTATAGAAGAGGTGGGAAACCTCTGGCCTGAGGCTCAATTGTGGCCTGCCCAGCCGCCCCATTTGCCCCATGAGGCAATTTTCTCTAAACCACTGCGCTCTGCCCCTCACCTGATGTCATATGAGACTTCTAGTCTGGTGCAGGTACCAACATGACTGCAAAAGAACAATCGGGAACTTAAAGTGAGCTCCTGATTTTCCTTTGCTTGAGCAAGGCATGCTCCCACCTGATGGGCAGGCGGAAACATGTCTTCCTCAGATATCCCCAAGTGGTTTGCATTGAAACTGCTGCTAAAATGGAGATTGAAAGCTCAGTTTCAGCAGCAGGCTCAGTGCAAATTGCTTGGTGCCACAGGAAAGATGCTCGCACTGCAGTTCTCAAGTGTCAGGTGTTTGGAAACCACTTCCTTCATTGTAATATTTTCATCTTATGCTGCAGACACACCTTTTTTCACTGGCCTTTGACACAAGAGACGTATTTTTAGGACCCATTCCAGTTGTGTTTCTTTTTTCTTTTTTTAATTTTGCATTTTATATTGCTGCAAACCACCCTGGGACCTTCTGGTGAAGGGCAGGAAATTGATCTAACAACAACATCATTATGGCTTTACTCATACCCTTTTTCTTTTACCTCTTTAGTCGGACAAGATTCCAGCCTCCTCCTCTTCAAATGTAATTCATGGCTTCATACCCTTCTATTACTTTTTCTTTTATCCCAACCTGTCCCCAAGGAGCCAACACAGACCGATGTCTGACTTTGTATAAGTCAGTTGCCTATTCAGTTCAGTGTTGAACTAAATAGGCAACTGGCTTACTAAGGCTACAATCCTATACAGTCGTACCTTGATTCTGGAACGCCTTGCGACTCGAATGCCTTGGCTCCCAAACGCTGCAAATCCGGAAGTGAGTGTTCCGTTTGCAAACGTTCTTTGGAACCCAAAAATCCAACGTGGCTTCTGCAGCTTCCGATTGAGTGCAGGAAGCCAATCGGAAGGCATGCCTTGGTTTTCGAACATTTTTGGAAGTTGAACAGACTTCCGGAACAGATTCCATTCAAGAACCAAGGTATGACTGTATTCAGGTACTTGCAAGCCCCTTTGAACTCAGGAGGATCTCTTTGGGATAGTGCTGTGTAAGTTTTTTTGTGTGTGTTTTTATAAAAGCTCTCCCTCCATTCTCTAGAAGACATAGTTCTCTCTCTCTCTCTCTCTCTCTCTCTCTCTCTCTCTCTCTCTCTCTCTCTCTCTCTCTCTCACACACACACACACACACACACAGAGTTTATTAAGACTTTGCATATCAAAGAAAAATAAGCCAACAAAGAAACTCAAAGCACATTAAACTACTCATACACATAGAGATTCACTTTACCTTACCTTATCTTAGTAGATATTTCTGAGACATTCAAAGCAGTAACTTTATGACTTGGGTTTTCTCTTTGTCAAATATCACCTTTAGGAGGGATAAATATTAAATGTCACAGAGCCAGTCTAAGTGGACGAAACTTTCAAAGTTATTAATAGGTGAATAAATTTGTATCCAGACCCAGAACTTGCTTATTAATGTCATCTCAAAGAAAGAAACTTTATTCTAGTGGGAATAATGAGTTTCCTTGGGCAGCAGTTCACATCAAGCACATTGAACTGAAGCATATTAAAACATGTTGATTTGCTTAGGTATTGCTTGCTTCACTCAGGAATCAAAGAAGATGAAATATACCCAGGCATCAAATGTAACTTCAGCTGTATTACATCAAATAGTAGAAGAGTTTGGATTTGATATCCCGCTTTATCACTACCCTAGGGAGTCTCAAAGCGGCTAACATTCTCCTTTTCCCTTCCTTCCCCACAACAAACACTCTGTGAGGTGAGTGGGGCTGAGAGACTTCAAAGAAGTGTGACTAGCCCAAGGTCACCCAGCAGCTGCATGTGGAGGAGCGGAGACGCGAACCTGGTTCCCCAGATGACAAGTCTACCGCTCTTAACCACTACACCACACTGGTGTATCCATCACAGAAACCCGAGCAGACTTGAATAAGTAACACAGAATATGTTCAGGTCAGGAACCCCAGCAAGCACTGGCAAAAATAGGAGAGCCTTCACTCTCAGCTGAGAGTGTTCAGCAGTACACATTCCAGGGGACAATTCTACACACAAGAAGCTGGTGTGAAGCAAGCTGGTGTAAATTAAAATGGCGTAAAGCTACACTAGATTCAAACATTGTTCAGCAGCAGGGGCTGCTTCTCTGCCTAAGCCTGGAAGATGGAAAACCAGTCTTTACCATAGTGTTCCATGCCAGGTTGCCAGGTCATGTGACTGAACTGATCAGACTTAGGATCCAGTCTAAGTTCCCCCTCTTTGGTCTCGCACCTGCCACACTCCTGGATTACTCCTTTTGGGGGAATTAGACCGGACTCAGCTCAGCCAGATGCAGCTCAACTAGCTGAGCCAGGACGAATAAGTTATGTTGGTGTTATCTTTGGCTGAACCATGGGTGGGGAATCAGCCAGCGGATCCAGAGATCCGCTGCATCCTAAGCTGCCCACCCCAGGGGATATTGCCATAGGATTGCCCGCTAAAGCTCAGACATCTCCGTAGCACATCTCTGTTCACAAAGCTGCCTTCAGAAGTGTAGCCTATAATGAAGATTAGCTTTTGAAAGGTTAGATCTAATGAAGATAAACGGAATGAGTTACACGAAAGGTCAGATTTGGAGGCCACTCTGTGTGATTTGCCTCGCTGACTAATCCTCACCTCGCTAAATGAGAAAATGATTGCTAACTTGGCATTCGGTTTTAATGTTAACTGTGTAACGCAGAGCACAGGTTGTAAAGGGTGCTCTCAAGTCTTGTATGATTTTTGCTTTCACAAAGAAACCACTGATTAAAGCAGGGGTGACATTGCGGGACTCCCTCTGCAACGGGCCCCAGCCAGCATCACGAAGGCTGAGGGATGCTGGGAACTTTAGTCCAACAACTTTTTAAAGGCCACAAGTTGCCCCCCCCCTTGGAGTAATGACCACTTTGCTTGTTGACTCACAAAGACTTTAGAAGAAAAATTGGCAGGGAAAATACTGGAAGCAAAACAGCCACTATCCTAAAGCTGTATTGTTGAAACTCTTGAAAGCTGCTTTACTTTGCTCTGCAAAAAAAAAAAAACCTCCCAAACATCCCCTTTTGCTCTGAGTGCACGCACTGTAATTTATTCTCTGCAAATGCAGCCGCTAAACCTTTTGCTCTCCCTGTCACAGTCTTATTGCTGAATCTCAAAACTACGTACGTCATCCTGCACCCATTGCTCAATAGAATTCCAAACAAAGAGACGGAAAGCTCAGTTTTATTGTATAATCTTAGAAGAGGGCACGGCTGCGTGGAAGTCTGGTGTGTGACTGTCATGATGGGTCTGTGCACCTTTCTGACTTTGCCACGACACTACAGACAGACCAAAAGGGTGATGTAACTCAGGTCCTATTTTAAAGACTTGCTTTCCCTCTGCCAGGCTTAGGCTGGCTCAGCCAGGAGCAGTCTCACTGTTGACCAGACTTTGGATTTGATATAAATTTGCCTCATGTACACCAGCTTGCTTTACAACAGTTTTTTTGAGTATTGCATTGCTCCCTTATAATATGCAGTTGGCTGACAGTTGTAACTGGTGTGTTGAATCTCATATATATGGGGTAGCCCCATGGCTGTCATAATGCCCATAGCCAGTGTGGTGTAGTGGTTAAGAGCAGTAGACTCATAATCTGGTGAACCGGGTTCGATTCTCCACTCCTCCACATGCAGCTGCTGGGTGACCTTGGGCTAGTCACACTTCTCTGAAGTCTCTCAGCCTCACTCACCTCACAGAGTGTTTGTTGTGGGGGAGGAAGGGAAGAGGAGATTTTTAGCCGCTTTGAGACTCCTTCGGGTAGTGACAAAGTGGGATATCAAATCCAAACTCTTCTTATTCTTTGCTGTTTGAGACAGCATAAATGCCGAAACTCCCTAGCTTCCAAAGCCCGGGGGGAAATCTAAGACCACCATCATTCCAGCTAGGGAGATAACTTTGGACAGGGTAGCTTTAGGGGCAAGGATGCCTGAGCCAGGAGGTAGCACAGATCATTTTTTAAAGACCAGTTTTCATGGGTGGTTGAACTCAAAGGCCACTGTTATGCCATGCAAAGAGGTACTTTTAATGCTACTCTTGATATACACATTTATTTTGGTAACTAAGTATGATGCATACACCTTCATATTAAACAAGAATTGCTATTTCAAAAAAACCGATCACTGCTCGAAAAACGGCCAGAATTCGGAAATAATGTTAAACATAAAATCCCACTGGTATAAATACCTCATAAACTTGCACATTAAGGATAGTCTATTTTCTCACTTCTTACGAGGGCCTGTGAATTCAGCAACTGAGATGTGTGCTTGTTCCCTCTCCTGCAGCCAACTGGCTTTCCTGTTGACTCTAGCATGGGCACAGAAAATATCGGCCTGAACTCTAGGACTTGTAATTCTTAAAAGACCATATCTCATAGGGAGACGCAACTCTGCCTCTCAAACAAGAAGTCTTCATTGAAGAAAGACCATTGCTTCATGCCAGCTTTCACCAACTTGTTGCTCTCCAGATGTTTCAGACTGCAGATTTTATCAGCCGCAGCCAGCACATCTGGGATGGTTGGGAGCTTCTAGACCAAATCAATTGGAGGGCAACAGGTTAGCAAAGGCTATTCCATGTTGATTGAGGGGGCCCAACATCCTGATGTTGCGCATGTAATGTCACAAGGAGCCAGGGGGTGGAGCCAAACGTCTTCTAAACATTGAGGAGGTCCAGCCCCCTAAAATATATATATTGATGGGCTCCCGAAACTGCCTCAACCCCTAGGAGCTGGCATTTATGGTTCCATGTAGATTAACTGGTTCCATGCAGATTAACTTGCACGTTATAAAAAGTATAAGTCAAAAAACTTTGAGTGTGGAACTGTCAGGAAAAACTCAGAGAAAAGCGGATTTCAGATTTGGGTGTTATTTATACTATTAAAAAACTGTAAATAAATTTTTCTTTTAACTACTAAAAGTCAAACACCAAGAGCTGGAGAAAAAACAATGAAAGTTAAAAATTAGCCATTTCTTTAGCCTTTTAATCAGTTTGTGTCCATGACTGCTCGCCACTGATACAGTACATGGAACATAAGGAGAACACATCCGCCATTTTTTAATAAAAAAAGTTTGCAGTGCTCTGCGAGTAAATAACTCTGGTATGATTACCTTTATCAAGCACAATCCTCTGTTGCGGCATGAAATGAATGTAACCTTTGCAAGCAAATACCTAATCATATGTTCTTACTTACAAAAGGAACACAGAAAGTATCACCTAAGCTCCTAGTGATATTTTCAAATTATACCCCCCCTCTCTCTATATAGCCTAAAGGTCAGGGCTGGTAGTAAAGGTAAAGGACCGCTGGACAGTTAAGTTCAGTCAAATTTGACAATGGGGTGCAGTGCTCATCACCACTTCAGGCCAAGGGGGCCGGCGTTTGTCCATAGACAACTTTCCTGGTCATGTGGCCAGCATGACTAAACCACTACTGGTGCAACGGGACACCATGGCGGAAGCCAGAGCACATGGAAATGACATTTATCTTCCTGCCTCAATGATACCTATTTATCTACTTGCACTGGTGTGCTTTCCAACTGCTAGGTTGGCAGGAGCCGGGACAGAGCAACGGGAGCTCACCCTGTTTCAAACCGCCGACCTTACAACTCACAAGCTCAAGGGGCTCGGTGTTTTAGACCACAGCGCCACCTGCTCAGGGCTGGTAACCACATAGCACAAGGCAAGGGGAAAGCGAGCGGGGTCCACATTTGCAATACTGGGTGCTGTGGTTTGACCCCATGTTGATTGCTCATTTTCTACACATCTTCCTGCCATTGACTACTGATTTTTTAAAAAACTTTTTAAGAATTAAGTTTTGGTTTCCAAACTTTTCCCATAAAACAGCTGGGAATTGGGGTAGACATTCCCTTCAACAAGTAAAAAATACAAAGCAAAAAAACCTTCCTTCTTAGAGAAAGAAACCTAAACTCCACAGTGGAAATAAAGGACTAAAATGAAGAAGTGCCATAGCTGAATATAGCACAAGAGAATCAAATAGCTTTGGATTGCAAGAGCTTTGGATGGTATCCAACTTGTATTGCATCAGTACAATCCAACAGTGGTTTGAGGAGGGAAAACCAGGTGTTGCCTCCTCAGATAGGAACACACCCACTCACTCCAGAGGAGCATGATTTGCAATCCTGGCTTTTCCACAAAGCAAGCGAGTCTCACGAGTGAGCACACCATGCCTCATCTTCAAAAGCTTGGTGGGCAGGGCTTGGAGACTGTTGGGACATCTTCATTGCTTCTGTCCAGTTCTGAACATCTCGCTTGATTCCTGAACTCCTGGATCATGACTGTGCTGTTGCCAAGCTTGTGCTGTTTCTTGATGAAATGAAGATCTCTTTCTTGCTTGTACATAAGAGCCTGTTTGTATATGTTGGGTGTGAGGCAGAACAAAGAGAGGGACGCCAACTTTGTTGCCTTGAGCTTCAATCACCAATTGTAACTAAGCATTCACAGAACCATGAACTTTGTCCATCTAAGATGTGAATCTTGTTAGCCTTGTGAGCAATTACTGAACTTCAAATCTCTCAGGGAGAAGTTAGAGGCCTAAGCAAATTTCTCCTATGTTTTTGGGTTGTTGTTGTTGTTGTTGTTGTTGTTGTTGCCTGATGTTGGCTCAAACGGTAACTTTACGGGAAATCTTCTGATAATATTCATTGCCCTGAGGCTAGTAGCTGTTGGATGGGGTGTTTCGTTGTTTAGGGTGCTCATTGAATTAAAACGAAATAGCAGCAAAACAGTGTGCTTGTGCAGTAGTATAAATTAATCACACTGGGGCTCTTTGGAAATCAAAGATTGAAGAATTGAATTATGTGCAGAAAACGGTCTGATTCAAGCCTGTCTTTTTCATGAGGGCAACTTAATTAAACTTGCAATTTTCCATACAGAGTCATGAAATGAAAGCAGCAGAAAGGAAAAACACCTCTGACGCATCCACCATGAGCTATGTTCCTCTGCACAAATAGTTGTACTTCGGGTATGCTAAGACCGCAGCTGGTGTTAGTCACTCTTCAGTACCACAATAGAGTTTTGGTAGACCCTATTCTGGCAGTTCATTTTCTTCCAATGAGTGGGCAGGACAAAATACAACAGTGCGCTAGTGTTAGCTGCTGAAATTATGACTCCTGAGTGTAACATTCACAGCTGCAAACTTGAGAAAGGAACTACGGTACGGAACTATGGAATGGTACTATTTCTAACTTCTTGGCAATGTTCACATAACAAAATGGCACTGCTCTGGGCTTCTTTTGCTTAGAGAGTGTCACAGAGAACCATTATTCTCACTGCAACAAATCACGGAACGCTTTGGTTCCCTCTTTGAGTTGCATATCACTACATAGCGGAAAGCATGTGTGGGTATATCGGCGAAAGAGATGAGGTTGTGGAGAGTGTATTGCCTTTTTCAGGTCTTATGAGAACTGGGTTTAAATAAGTCATGTAGAAGGCTGATCGCCGAAGAATTGATGCTTTTGAATTATGGTGCTGGAGGAGACTCTTGAGAGTCCCATGGACTGCAAAAATATCAAACATATCCATCCTTAAAGAAATCAGCCCTGAGTGCTCACTGGAAGGACAGATCCTGAAGTTGAGGCTCCAATACTTTGGGCACCTCATGAGAAGAGAAGACTCCCTGGAAAAGACCCTGATGTTGGGAAAGATGGAGGGCACAAGGAGAAGGGGACAACAGAGGATGAGATGGTTGGACAGTGTTCTTGAAGCGACTAGCATGAGTTTGGCCAAACTGTGGGAGGCAGTGGAGAATAGGTGTGCCTGGCGTGCTCTGGTCCATGGGGTCACGAAGAGTCAGACACGACAGAACAACTGAACAACAACAACAACAACAGGGGTTGTGGGTTTTGGCATGCACTGCCCCTGCCTCCCAGTGTCCTTGTTGGCTCCACTTCCAGTCTTACCTTTGATTGGCAAAGTCTTCCATATTTTTAATAGAGGATTTTGCCATCTCCAGTTTGTTTGTTTATTAGATTTATTCACTGCCTTTAATCATAAAATCTCAGGGAGGCTCACAGAATAAAATAGAGGATAAAACAAGGAAGTAAACCAAGACAACAAAACAATAACCCCCGCCTTCCCACAGAAACATTAAAAAGGCTGTAGAATATTAATCAGCCAAAGGCCTGGTCGAAGAGGAATGATTTCGTCTGGTACCTAAATGAAGGTGCCTGGCGAACCACCCTGGAGAGAGAATTCCACAAATGGGGAGCCACTACAGAGAAGGCCCGTTCTCATGATGCCACCCTCCGGACCTCACTTGGAGAAGGCACACGATAAAGGACCTCTGATGATTGCAGAGTTCAGGATGGTTTATACGGGGAGAGGCAGTTCTTCAAGTATTGCGGTCCTGAGCCATTTAAGTTTTTATAGGTGAAAACCAACCCTCTAAATTCAGCCCAGAAGCTAATTGGCAGCCAGTGCAGTCGGACCAGGAACAGTGTAATGTGCTCATACCGTCTTGTCCCAGAGGACTTAGGAAAATTGCAGCTCCACTCTCCTTTGAAAACTGCTCACCCAGCTTCTCTTTGACCCAAGCCTAATGCTTGTATACGCACATGCATGCACACACACACACATTTTGAAACTTTTTGTGAAGTTCACTGCTTATCAGAGTTCATTGCTCATCAAAGATCTGTAGCAGTTACAGAAAATTGCCTTCCCAGATCCATGTGATGATACATTATCATGATGATATTTGAAATGAATGTTCCTAAGAACAGAGCAGTGAGCAGTAACATCCCTGCTCTTCCTTTCCACCAGATATACAATTTTCAAAAGTGTTCCAGCTTGATTTATTGCTAGGGTTTTTTAGCTTTCAGGCTCTCAAGAGCAGTTTAGGATAGTGCAGTGGAGATCCTTTTGCTGGGAATAAAAATGAGCACAAGAAAATTCACCATTGCATTACTTTCCACATCTCCAGGACTTTTTTTTTTTAAGGACGAGAACTAAAAGTTGATGAAGAAAATTGGCAGTGCATAGAAGCGAATAAATTTAGGAGTTGTGGAAGCCTCTCTTCTTTCCGCATTCCCTCTCAGGTGCCAGCTTCCACAAGGATTGCTGCCTTGGCAAAGGCGGCAGAGCAGCTCAGAGCCATGGTGAGTAGGAGCGGACCAAGGGAGGCAGGCAAGGGGTGACCCCAGCCCAGCCCGGCCTGTGCTCCTCTCTGTGGATATTGGGGGGATTCACCCACTAAGGCCTGCATTGGCACCAGTTGGGTTCCCCCCCTGCATGTGCATGGCTCCACTTGGATCTGGTGGAGAGGGGTACTGTGGTGGTGTTGGTGGCTTACCCACCCCAGACGCTGGCAACCCAGGCTACGCCACTGGAGGAATCTCCCTCATTCTTAAAAAGAATAAAAATAATTAGCATAGTGTCTTGAAGGAATACTAAGTCATATTCAGAGTAGACTTATGTCAACCGATTTCAGTGGGTCGGCCCTGACTAATGTTGGATATCACTGATTTGTATTCCCCTTTCTTCACAATAAGCTCAAGGAAACTAACAGTAGAATCAAATCATAATTTAGCAATGCATTATTTTTTTTACAAAACATTTGAACACCGTAAAGCAACAGAAGCAGTGATCCCTCTCCCTGATCTCATGCCCCCCCATGCAAGTGCTGCCACCCAATGTCCCCCTCCTTGGCTTCACCCCACTCCCCTCCCCAAAGCACAGATTTGTCCTTTTGCCCGAGGATGGTAGCAATAGAAGCATCCTCCCTTAAAAAGAAAAAGAAAACAATGAATTGACATGGGTGGCGCTGTGGTCTAAACCACTGAGCCTAGGGATTGCCAATCAGAAGGTTGGGGGTTCAAATCCCCAAGACAGGGTGAGCTTCCATTGCTCGGTCCCAGCTCCTGCCTATCTAGCAGTTTGAAAGCATGTCAAAGTGCAAGTAGATAAATAGGTACCGCTCTGGCGGGAAGGTAAATGGAAGCGGTTAGTCATGCTAGCCATATGACCTGGAAGCTGTACTCTGGCTCCCTTGGCCAGTAAAGCGAGATGAGCGCCACAACCCCAGAGTCAGATACGACTGGACCTAACAGTCAGGGGTCCCTTTACATTAACCTTTGTGTTTTTTTTGGGGGGGGGGGTAACTTTGCTGTGCCAACTCCATCTTGGTCTCTTCCTCATTAAACCCAATGCATATTGTTGAACATCACCGCAAGGCATTGCAGTGAATTAAGCAGCCAGATAATTTGTCTGTTCTAGCATTCATTTGGGTGTCTTCTCCTCTTCAATACAGTGGTACCTTGGTTCTCAAACTTAATCCATTCCGCAAGTCCATTCCAAACCCACAGCATTCCAAAACCAAGGCATGCTTTCCCATAGAAAGTAATGCAAAATGGATTGATCTGTTCCACTTTTAAAAAGAACCCCTCAAACAGCAATTTAACATGAATTTTACGATCTAATGAGACCATTGATCCATAAAATGAAAGCAATAAACAATGTACTGCAGTCACACAATCAGTAGCTGAACTGGGTCTCACACAGTCACAAAAACAAAAACAAAGAGCTGCAAAAGCAAAAACGCAAAATAAATAGCAAAAACAGACAGACCTCAGCATAGCACTCAGAACAGAAGTGCGGCACTCAGAACGGAGCATGTTTGGCTTCCGAAAAAGGTTCGCAAACTGGAACGCACACTTCCGGGTTTGCAGTGTTTGGGTTCCAAGATTGTTTGAGTACCAAGGCGCTTGAGAACCCAGGTACCACTGTATAGGAAAGAGATGTGAAAAGATGCACGTCTTTGGTGCATTGTTGCACATCAGTTTCCCTGTAGGGAAAAAGCCACTGTTCTTGTTGGGGGTGATGGAGAAGAGAAATTCCTGTTCTCACTCTCTAACTCCCCTCCCCCCTTATCTCTTTTTAAAAAGGACAAATGATTGCAGCAGAAAGAGGGGGGGGGACATCTTAGCCATGAGCAATTTGGCGGTTGAAAACATGAGTTTTCAATTGCTTGCCTTGATCACAACCTGTGGCTTATTTCCACGCAGCTATTTATCATTTCAATCCTTCTCCTTATCATTCTTCCATTTCAAAAAGGTGGCAGAAAAGATTCATTTTGCTAATACGCCCTTTGAGTCAGCTTTACACAACAGCACCATAGCATTTCAGCCAAATGAGTGTCTGCCTGCAAGAATATCATTATTGCAGCACAGTTTATTTCAACTGGATCTATGACAAAAAATGATAATAATGGTAATGGGCTTCATTCAAAATAATGGTTTTCCTGCACAAGTTACATTGAAATGAATGAGAAATGTGGAAGAACGTTACTCTGCAATTGGAATCTTCCTTGAAAAGTGTCTCCTTTAAAATGCACAGCCCAATCCTCACTTGAAGAGCGAAGACAAGTGGACTGAGACTATACACCCCATTGAGATTCCCTGGTTAAATACGCTGTTTCAAATGTCCATTTTATATTTGACTTCCTTTAGTAACATTTTCTTTTGAAATGTTTGTTTTGTTAACTTTGCTGCATTAAATGTGCACTCTGCAGTTGACATCTGCTGTAATGTTTTATTTTGAAATCTTTAAGATAACGTCTTAGTTTCCTGTTAATAAGTTTGCTTTCAGTGTGTCCTTTATAATTTGACTTTCTTCTGAAATATTTTCTTCTGGGTTGTTTTATTTCATGTGTGAATGTAGCTTGTAAACTGCTTAGAGATTTTCTTCTGAAAAAATATAAAGTGGAATGAATATGATGATGATGATGATGATGATGATAATAATAATAATAATAATAATAATAATAATAATAATAATAATGTCCCTTTGTGCATTTCACTTGCCCTTGTTGTGCAGCAAGAAGAGAACTCTAGAAGGTAGGATTCTCATTTGCCCAGAGAGTATGCACTGATTTTCTGTGCTTCCAAAGTGTTCTGAACGGAGCTTTGCAAACCACCTTTGGCCCAGCCGTGTGTTTACTTGTCCCATATTTGACATCACACATGCCATCATGTGTCGAGCAGGTAGGTGCGTTGTGTCCAAAATGGCCCAATGATGCAAATAGGGAGACTCAATAGGCCAGAGGATCTGCACCGCTGTAATAAAACCCTCAGACACTGCTGAAGTAAGCTATTTTGGGGTTCAGTTTAGAACTTCAATACTACAAGATATCCAGAAGAAGACTCCAATCTCAGACAATACTTATCCATTCTTTCTGGTTCCTGCCCAGTTTGTTTCATCAAAAAATAGCATATTTCTTTTCAATTGTGCATGCTGCCAAAAGCCATCCCATTGTTTCCTGTACATCCTGGTGGACAGTGCCTGATGGGATGTATTCATGATGCAGATTGCTGTACTCTTCTCTCAGTTTGAATGAATGAATCTTTATTTGCATCAGCCATTGGCCAGAGCAATAAAACAACAATATACGATATACAATTATATAAAATACATTTTAGCATTTCGAATCAATAGTCAAATAGTGGATCTTATTCTGATTGCCCCAGCTAAAAACCTTGCAACCTTTGCTGTGACCTGCTCATCTTGATCTGCCAAGAGAAAGGACACTGTGGCAGTGGCTGGGTGACCTGGAATGGACAATAAAACAGGGGTGATGATCTCATTCCTCAAGTCTTTATAAAGAGTGCAAGCCAGAAGGAAATGTGCCACCAATTTGGTACTGCCATCTGCCTTCTCTCAATTAGTGCTTCCCTGCCCACCAGAAGTTCAAGAAACCTGAGGTCCATAGTGGACATGAGTGTGGGTATTTGTTTAACTGTGTGTGTACAATTGGTTCTCAAACTTAATCTGTCCTGGAAGTCTGTTCCAAACCCAAAGCATTCCAAAACCATAGAAAGTGATGCAAAGTGGATTCATCTGTTCCAGACTTTTAAAAACAACCCCTAATTTATCATGAATTTTACTATCTAACGAGACCATTGATCCATAAAATGAAAGCAATAATCAATCTACTGTACTATAAAATAAATAAGACAGTATTGTAGATGGTAAAAATTAAAATTATTGTTTTTTCTTATCTGCACTGATGATAGCCATTATTTGGATGGGGGGCTTTTATCCATTTCCACAGTCACACAACCAACCAACCAACCAACCAGTAGCTGAACTGGGTTCCACACAGTCACAAAAGCAAATTAAATGAAAAAGCCGCAAAAACAAAAACGCAAAATAAATAGTAAAAACAAAAGTGCCAAACTTAATCCATTCTGGAAGTCCGTTTGACTTCCGAAATGTTCGAAAACCAAGGCGCAGCTTCTGATTGGTGCAGGTGCCCCAGAAAAAATAGCTGACAGCCACATTGGGCATTCGGCTTCTGAAAAACATTCAAAAACCAGAACACTTACCAGGAAACAACCAATTCATTGTGGGTGCACTTACAAGTAATTGTTTACCTGTGTGCATATACACCTTTAATTTAATTTAATTTAATTTAATTTTTTTAAAAAACAAAAACAAAAAAAGTTTCTCACTCTACCAGATTTGCACAGATTTGTGTGGCTCCAAGCTAGGCAAGGATTTGTAGTCCCTTGCATCATAGGTGCCATCTTGCACCAAAGATTATGAGTGCCCGCAATGAAGGGCTTCAACTTTGCCCCTTGATTTTGTGGGGGCCCAGCCCCACATATATATTATTGTGGGTACAGAAGCACCCATGGCCTCCTGGAGTCAGCTCCAGTGCCTTACATGAAAGCCTGCTTCTTCCTTACCTCCCCGCCTTCCTTTCCTTCCTAAAGGAGCACTTTTTGTTTTTAACGCAACAGTTTTGTGCAAGACAAGCTCCGTTTTCAAAATACAGCAGATGTGCTTCTGGCAACAGCTGTCAGAAAAGGGCAGGCTACATGCTTTCCTTTGGACTGATGGAGAAAAAATGCATGTGAGGCTAGAAGGCACCAAGAAAAATATCCCCAAATGAGTTAAAAACAACAACACACAGGTCCCCACACAATGAGCTTCAGTGCATCCACAGTCATATCAGACTGTCTTCCTTTATCCAATGATCTGTGGATTGGGAAGATTCAAATTTCCCAGGGAGGAAATTTGCCTGGATAAGGATGTCCTGTGGATGTCACAAAAAGCCAGCAACAACCCAGATAACAAGCAGCTGCAAATCCACATTAAACCCCAGTGTGGATGAGCCTATAACATAAAGGTAAAGGACAGAGCCTAGGGCTTGCTGATCAGAAGGTCGGCGGTTTGAATCCCCATGATGGGGTGAGCTTCCGTTGTTCGGTCCCAGCTCCTGCCCACCTAGCAGTTCGAAAGCATGTCAAAGTGCAAGTAGATAATTAGGTACCGCTCCAGCGGGAAGGTAAATGGCGTTTCCGTGCACTGCTCTGGTTCACCAGAAGCGGCTTAGTCATGCTGGCCACATGACCCGGAAGCTGTACGCTGGCTCCCTCAGCCAGTAATGCGAGATGAGCACCGCAACCCCAGAGTCGGACACGACTGGACCTAATGGTCAGGGGTCCCTTTACCTTTACCTTTAAAGGACCCCTGACGGTTAAGTCCAGTCGCAGATGACTCTGGGGTTGTGGCACTCATCTCGCTTTACAGGCTGAGGAAGCCGGCATTTGTCTGCAGACAGTTTTCCCAGGTCATGTGGCCAGCATGACTCAGCCGCTTCTGGTGCAACGGAAGCCCGAAGCCAGAGCAGCACATGGAAATGCCATTTACCTTCCCGCTGGAGCAATACCTATTTATCTACTTGCATTTTTGGCGTGCTTTTGGACTGCTAGGTTGTCAGGAGCAGAGACCGAGCAACGGGAGCTCACCCCGTTGTGGGGATTCGAACTGCTGACCTTCTGATCGGCAAGCCCAAGAGGCTTAGTGGTTTAGACCACAGTGCCACCCGCGTCCCTTATAATTAATATAGATATGTGCTGTATTGCCATGTCTGGTTATCAGTACCAATCGGGCTGCCAGAAATGTAAACAACTTGCAACAAAGGGAACTGAAAGGAGCTAAAGGACACCAGTCAGTTCTCCAGCTTTTCAAAGGAGGTCGGGGTTTTATTTTCAAAACTGACCAGTAATTGGAGCTTGGGAGGAGGGACTGTGTTATAAGATTGCACCAGAGACGCAGAGAAATAATGCATGACCACAGGCGGCAAGGGAAGTAAAGCAGTGAGAGGCATTAAAAATAAAGGGGGAAAGTAGTCTCATGAGGCCAGAAGCATTTAATGTCTAGCATTCAGTAAGAAGAAGAGAAAGGTTTCTGGCTATACTGCCAACTTCCTTTTCAAGGACGAGACTTGCTCTATTATTTCTTCAGCAGAGCTTCTAGCTGAATCCTTGTTTGCTCATTTATTATTTTGTGCACCGCATTTCCCATTACAAGCGAGATTCTGACTGCAATTTCTGAGAAATGTTTTCATATAAGGACCACGTGACCATGTTTATCTCAGCTCCCGTTTGCAGGGACTTTCTGTGCGGTGCCTTTCTGAGCCCGAGGTCATGGTTCTCTCCTGTTCTGCTCTACTTTATATCTTTGATTTGTCAATAAAAGAGTAATGAATATGTGCCAGTACTTTCTCCCGAGCTGCTTCCACAGAATACAAAATCTGTCTCTCCCCCCCCCCCCCACCCCGCATAGTGCAATGATCTGAAAGGCCACTCTGCATGCTCAGGAAAAAACAAATGGCCAAGAACTTTTGGAACCGTACTATCTTAGATAGCATGACCTCTTTCCTGGGTCAAGGTTCTTGCACACCTTGTTTTTGGTTTCTCACCTTCTTATGACAAATAGCTAACAACAGCCACTTGCCAGAAAGAGAAAAGTTGAAAGGGGAGTAATATTACAGGGGTGCCCCGCTAGACGAATGCCTCACTAGACGAAAAACTCGCTAGACGAACGGCATTCGTCTAGCGGAAGCTGCCCCGCAAGACGAAAAAGTCAATGGGGCTGCTTCGCAAGACGATTTATTTTTTAGAGCGAAAACCTCCGTGCTCCATTGCCACTTCGCTAGACGAAAAATTTGCTCTACGAAAAAACTCGTAGAACGAATTATTTTCGTCTAGCGGGGCACCACTGTATATCTAAAGATGCAGGCTGATCGCTTTGCAGCTTCTCAATTATTTTCTTATTATCCAAAAATTGACCTGAACGTCACTATGACCCCTTTTGACTGCTGGGTGGAAAGAAACTTCATTGGTAAGAAATGGCAATGTTATAAATATCCAGCACTAAAACATGGCATAGATAGATGCATCCACCCTTCATCTACATATTACAATATTATGCATGAGTCCCTCCGGCCAATCCACTTGTTTTCTCACTTTCCCTCCAGCCACTCCCTTTCTTCCTGAAAGAGGAACAGCAAGATTAGGAGGGAGTGAAATTTCCCAGGCTGGATCTACACAGCTATTTAAAAAAGCTCTGAAAATGCTGGGGTGGGGGGAACGTTGTAAAGCTCACAATGGAAAATTTCATTGTGTTTCAGCTCTACAGCACCACCTGGCATTCTAGTGTTATAATGTTATGATTTTACTAATGTAGCTATAAACTCTTAGGGAAGACCATAGATCTAAATAGGGGGTGGAGAGATGAGAGGATGAGTTAAACTTGATAAGGAATGAGGTCCGACGAGGTTTAAGATGGTTTAAAAAGCCTTCTGCCAGCCCAGGGAGACACATGATGTGTCTAAGTACGAATGACGAAGACGATACAAAACCAGACCCCTTTTGCATACTGAGGGACCTTTCCTATCTTATCAGAATTGGTGCTCCCAGACTAATTAGGGAAATGATTAAGAACTAGCTATTCACGCAAGTGCAAGTGAATCTTGGCTTGCGTTTTTTTACCACATTAAAATGCAGGTGGAGGTATACGGTATGGATGATTCACCCATACAAAAATAAGTAAAGTATTCTGTTCACACACAAAACTAGATGCCAGGGAAGTTCTATAAATATTTAGACTTTTCTTCAACTGCCAGCTACCTGTGGGACTGCTGAAGTGAGGGAAATATGCTTCGGCTTCTGCCATGAAGAGAAGGCCTGCAGGAGAAGTGGGGCTTGGAACGTCCTCTGTCTTGAATCTTGAAAAGTCACTGCTAGTTGGTGTTGACAATGATGAGCGAGATGGACCAATTGTCAGACTGGGTTCCCGCATCAAGGAGAAAATAAAGGTTGTCTGGTGCGGAGTAGTGTTTTGAGGTTTGTTGTCTAGCAGAAGCTAATAATCAGGCAACAGGTAGCCATGCAAGAATGTTTCATTCTTGTACAGAATGGTTTCTCTTTTTTTTTTAAAAAAATAATTTTTATTTATTGTTTTTAAATTTTATTGTTTTGATCTATAACAACTACAAAAAATAAAGAATAAATTCACATACATTCATCTGTTTTGGCAATCATAGCCGTGACTTCCCTCAGACCTTTCAAATGGCTTTCAAATTTCTATCTTAAATCTATACTTCTTGTGTCTATCATTGCTTAAAATATCATGTGTATATTAATCACTGTAAAATTCAAAATTACAATAATATTTCTGCATTTATCTACAAAGCTTCTTGAAGACCTATAAACGTATTCAATTGCGAATCATTGTCTCTCAAATAGTTTGTAAATTTAAACCAGTCTTTGATGAATTTCTGGTCCCGCTGTTCTCGGATTCTTCCCGTCATTTTGTCCAGTTCTGCATATTCCATTAATTTCACTGTCCATTCTTCCTTTGTCGGTATTTCTTCTTGTTTCCACCTTTGTGCCAACAAAATCCTTGCCGCAGTCACTGCATATTGGAAAAGCTTAACATCTTGCTTTTTAATGTCTATACCTATAATACCCAATAAGAAAGCTTCTGGTTTTTTAACAAATGTATATTTCAGCATTTTCCTCAGTTCCTTATATATCATGTCCCAGAAAGCTCTTACCTTCTTACACTCCCACCACATATGGTAAAAGGTACCGACTTTTTCTTTACATTTCCAACACTTATTATCAGTCTTATACATCTTTGCCAACTTGACTGGGGTAATGTACCATCTATACATCATTTTTAACATATTTTCCTTTAACGCACTGCATGCGGTAAATTTCATTCCTTCATTCCACAGTTTTTCCCAGTCTTTTAACATAATGTTATGTCCAAAGTCCTTTGCCCAGTGAATCATCACCGACGTACAGAATGGTTTCTCATCCACTTCATGGTGCAGACAAAAGATCCTGATTACAGGTCACACAAATGATTTTATAGTTTCACATGAGCAGCTTGAAGCCTCATTCCTTCACAGCTTGTCCCACCTTTATAAACCAATCATAACTTTTGATTAGTAACCTTAACTACGCATTTTGGAGGAATTTCCAGCGTCCCCCTCTGTCCCAGGTAAGCCCTTTCCAGTTTCCTGCATTCTTCTACTTGCAGTTAGACTTGTTTCTTTCTGCTGATAATTTCAAGCTTTGACACCAGGGTTAACCACAAGCTTCATCTGTTAAGAGAGTTCCCTATTGTTGTCTGGAACAAGCCGGGGTGGACTTTGGCAATCTTTGGTAAGATGGCGTCCTGAGCCAGCCCAAAATTTGGCACCCTAAAATGGATCTTCGCAATCATGAATCTTCTCAATTTTGCACCCTCTTGGCTTGGCACCCTGTGCAGGGGAACAACCCATAAATCTGGAGCAGGGAACAAGGTGTTCAGAGATACTACTCTTAGAAGCTTACAAGCAAGCATTTCATTTTCCGGAAACAGGCCCTTGAT
Source organism: Lacerta agilis (assembly GCF_009819535.1). Lineage (NCBI taxonomy): Eukaryota > Metazoa > Chordata > Lepidosauria > Squamata > Lacertidae > Lacerta > Lacerta agilis. The sequence goes on from NC_046318.1 coordinate 19,904,535, forward strand.
TTGTCCAGCTCACTTAGATTTTACACTTTGCTGTTGGTTATAACACAGAGCCTGGGCTTGCTGATCAGAAGGTTGGTGGTTCGAATCCCTGCGACGGGGTGAGCTCCCGTTGCTCGGTCCCTGCTCCTGCCAATCTAGCAGTTCGAAAGCATGAAGTGCAAGTAGATAAATAGGTACCACTCCGGCGGGAAGGTAAACAGCGTTTTTGTGTGCTGCTCTGGTTCGCCAGAAGCGGCTTAGTCACATGACCCTGAAGCTGTATGCCGGCTCCCTCGGCCAGTAAAGTGAGATGAGCACCACAACCCCAGAGTCATCCGTGACTGGACCTAATGGTCAGGGGTCTCTTTACCTTTACTTTTACATAATTGTTGCTCTTTGCTAAGCCAGAATAACTCCATCGTTTAGCAAAGTTGTCCCCACACAATAACAACCCCAGTGCTGCTGACTGTTGTAAACTATCTTGGAGATAGTTTTTATAGGAAGGAGGGAGGTAAACCTTGAACATTGATAAATAAGTAGTAACAGTGTCATGTGACTCCTACCTGCTATTTGAATTGGTACAGCCCAGAAACAGGATTAACACTTCAGTGTGGGTGAGGCCAAGGAAACTAAAACAGTACACAGAAGAGTTAGGGTTGCCATATTTCAAAAAGTAAAAACCAGAACACCCCGAAAATTGTGGAGCTTTTCTCTCTCCCCCCCCTGCCATCAATTCTGCCTTTGAAATCCTGGTAATGCCCGGGGAAACCTGGACATATGCCAGCCCTAACAGAACTTACCTTCCTGCTCTCTCAACTTGCTTTGAATGCTTAAGAGGAAGATGTCTGGAAAGAACAGGAAAACTCTGCTGAAAACATGCAGCCTCTTCTCATGCATTTGGAGACTCAAAAATAAAATAAAGTCGGGGCATAATTAACTTTCCACCGAAACAGCAAACAAGCTGAGAAGAGGCTTCCTCCTTTCCCCTAGCTGCATGCATGGTGGGTGTTTTGATTAGAACAACAAGCTTCTGCCAGTGTTGAATAATGAATTTCACTCTAAGGGCAGCACTGTGTGAATACACAACGGTGTGAAAAGATTCTCATGCAGCATTTTTTGGAACACCCTCATTTTGGGATTAAAAAAGCACCTGAGCCATTTGATATCGGGGGACAAATAATTCTAACCCAGAACATAGTTTGAAAGCAGGGCTGGAACCAGCACTCCGCAAAAGGTGGGAGCTGCCACATCCCTAGGTGGGGCTTCAAAGAAAAGAATGGAGAATCATTGTTTTTTCTCACAGTTGACAGAAACTTTGACAACTCTTTCACCAACCGGAAATATTGATGTATATTTTAGCACTTTTTTTTTTGGACATATTGCTTGGCTAGGGAACTGCACTGCGACTTACCATGGACAGAATTACCAATTGCATGAACGGCATCTCATCTAGTCTGGCTCTTAGTGTGTGGTTGCTGTTCTCACTCCAAATAATAAATGTGGACATGCATTTTGTTGCCCACGTTTCCAGACACTGGGCAGCCTCTGCTGGATCCTACACAGGTTAGGCACAGAGGTCACTGGACTCCCCTATGAGTCTTTGAAATATTCAAACAGACACATCCACCCCATCGGTCATCATTTTGCTAGTAACAGAGACTCTTCAGACCGATTTCCCTCATACCTCTGACCTGACACCTTGAGATAACCAAGTACAACAGCGCCATCTGCTTGCCATTAGTTGTTCCAGCAACAGACCAAGCTTATGTTTTCGGAAGTACGGAAGTGAGAGCTGGACCATACAGAAGGCTGATCACCGAAGAATTGATGCTTTTGAATTATGGTTCTGGAGGAGACTCTTGAGAGTCCCATGGACTGCAAGAAGATCAAACCTATCCATTCTCAAAGAAATCAGCCCTGAGTGCTCACTAGAAGGACAGATCCTGAAGTTGAGGCTCCAGTACTTTGGCCACCTCATGAGAAGAGAAGACTCCCTGGAAAAGACCCTGATGTTGGGAAAGATGGAGGGCACAAGGAGAAGGGGACGACAGAGGATGAGATGGTTGGACAGTGTTCTCGAAGCTACTAACATGAGTTTGGCCAAACTGCAAGAGGCAGTGAAGGATAGGCGTGCCTGGCGTGCTCTGGTCCATGGGGTCACAAAGAGTCGGAAATGACTGAACAACAACAACATGTTTTCGGATGGCCTGTGTTGACTCCCAAAGAGAAGACAGGCAAAAGGTGTGAAATACCTTGCAAGTTTAAGGACTTACAAGGAGTTTTAGATGGACAAGGAAGAACAGGTTCATCAGTTGCACTTTTGCTTTCCCTGTTGGTTTAAAACAGTGGTTCCCAAACCCTTTTGGGCCACCGCCCCCTTAGTCCCATAAATTCACCCCCTTACTCACCATCTTACTCCACATGTGCACAACCAATTCAGTCAGCGGAACTGGTACTCCTACAGGTGCCACAGAATACCAATTCCACATTGGCAAGAACTCGATCGTCCTGCGTGGCAACACCTGAACTTTGGAACTCTCTGCCTATTGAGATCAAGCAGGTGCCTTCACAGTAGTCTTTTCGGTGCCTGCTTAAAAACATTCCTGTCTAGAAAAGCAGGGTTGCCATACATCCGGATCCGGACGTTACAGGGATTTCAAAGGTGGAATTGACATCCAGGGTTTGGGGTGGGGGAGCTCAACAACTTTAGACGTGTCCCGGTTTTTACTTTTTGAAATAGGGCAACCCTAAGAAAAGCCTACCCAGATGCTTAGAAAGCTGAGGAATTTTTAATCTGTTTTAGTATTTTAACTTTTGTATGTTTTAAAGTAGGCTTGTCAATTTTTCTCGATTTTACTGTTGTATTTTGTGTAAACAGCTTTGAGGTTTTGCTTTTGTTTTTACAGCCAAGAGGTGTATAACTTTTATGAAATAATAAATAAAAAAATGAATGAATGAAATAAATTCATACCTGCAGCATCCTACTGCTGCCCCCTTGCTTCGTAGTGCCCCCTAGGTTAAGGTTAGCAGACACCCCTGTTTCCTGGGGACAGTCCCCGGATTTACAAACCAGTCCCCATACAAAATCCATTGGGGCAGTACCACCCGCTTGGGAACAGCAGGCTTAAAATGCCCACTGCTTAAGCCCACACATTTCTTCCCAGGACCAAATATCAATTCCAGGTGGATACCAGGATGATGAACCCCATCAGTGGAAACCCTGTTGGAGGTTTTTGGCTTGTGCAGTGGGGTCCAACCCCCCTTCTCTTGGCCCTGCTCCTCCACAAATGGGCTCCTGGAAGGTTGGAAGAACAGCCAGACTAGAGTGGTATGGCAGTGGAGAAGGGAAATGGGAATGTCTGTTTGGCCAGCTGGTGTGGGAATACGTTTTCAGGTGCTCCTGCACCTTGCCGCAGTATGGCAACCTTCCGCGCTAGGCACGGAAGGCAAGGAAATCAGGCAAAGGTTTGTTGCCTGGATCCCTCCGCGCTTGAGGCAAAGCGCGCCAAAATAGCCTTTAGTATCGGTCGGGAAGCAGTTTCCCGCCCGGAAACTCAGCAGAATACTATGTTGTGATTGGTTAATGATGATGTTATGACGTTGTTCAGTTTACTAATAAATAGCCCCTGCTCTCTGTAGCAGTGTGTAGAGTGAGCGAGACAAGCCAAGAGAGAACAGCCGTGCGAGACAAGCCAAGAGAGAAAGTGAAAGAGAAACCAAGCCGCACAGAGCAGTAGAGCGCAACTCCACCATTGACTGCAGTCTTTTAGTCTTTATTTATTTAGTTCTTTATTTTATTTTTGGCCGCCTTCTTAGTTTTGGCCACCTCTATTATCCTTTCTTCTTTTGGAACCTCAAGCCTTCGTAACTCCAGAGGAGCCTTCGTGACTCCAAAGAAACCTTCGGAACTCCAAACAACAATCTCACGACCTTCAGCTTCATAACCAACGGACCCTTTCACGGCCAGTGGGAGCAGGTACTCCGGAATTACTGGCTGTCCCAGATGTTGGTTATCCCCACAAGCTGGTATATGCTAGTGCAAACTGATTGCTTGTAATATTGAGGCACCGAATTCTGTCCATTTCCATTTCCGAGAATTTCTGGTGAGCCGAACAGATGAAAAAACACGACCCTCCGGCAGGAGAAGCGAAAGGCATGTGACTGTGAAGAGCAGACCTTTCATCTGTTTCTGTTAACACCACATGCTTGGGAGTTGTTGGAGAGGAATGATGTTTTGAAAAAATGAAGTTTGGAGCAGAAATCTCAGCTTCTTTCCTTGCTGTTAAGAGAACACAGCCCTCTGCTGGCTAAAGCTGACATCAACGGAGACAAGTTGCCTTGAAGGAACATTCGCTTTGTTGCAGATTGCCTCAACCAATTTAATTTAGCTATGCAGAACTTTTCTCGGGAAGCTTGGATCTTTCTGAGCTTTCCCCAAGAAATGTAAGAATAACTGTCACCCCTGATGAGTTTGTCCGGCTGCTGCTACTTAATGCTTCTCTTCCCAAGCATACCCTTGTGATGGAGGAGAGCATTTTCTGTAGACGAGAGGCTTTGTGATAGCAGGCCAGTTGGTTAGAGCATGATGCTCATAATGCCAAGGTTGCAGGTTCAATCCCTGTATGAGACAGTGGCATATTCCTACATTGCAGGGGGTGGGACTTAGATGATCCTTAGAGTCCCTTCCAGTTTTACGATTCTATGACCTTTCCTGTTGGGTGCATGGGAAATGAAATTCCCTATGCCTCCTAATTCAATGCATTGGGCCAGGATAGATGGTGGGTGGCAAACTCAACAGGAAGCCAAGACTGGATTTTGGAAGCAGTTTGAGTTTCGCTCGGATTTGGGGGGAAAGATTTTCAGATTTCCCCAGTTCCAGATTTGGCCCCGTCATAACACACTGGAGATAATCTCACAGTAACTGCAGGTTACTGATCACCTGGCAACCAGAAGTACAACCTGTTGTCATGTCTACCAATTGCTCAGCAAATGACACAGGCCACAAAGACCATTCCTATGTGTGACCTGCAAACAGTGGAGCCATAAGCAGAGCAAACTGCTCTGCCCCGTTACATGTTTTTTTATGCATAGCACTGAGAATTTGAGAATCTTCTGTGATGAATAGATTACCTGGATGAATAAATCACCATGCTGAGCTGGCCTCATACAAGAGTTGCACTCATTGCTGCTGCTGCTGCTGTTTCTTGGGAGAAGATGTGGGAAGCAGTAGACTTTAGAATGTAATATTGAATAAGTAAAGAAAAGAAAAAAAGACTTGTTGCTATGGTGAAAGCAAGGTGGGCAGCTGCTCCCAGCAGAGGTCCCTTCGCAATTTCTTCATTGCTTCAAGTGAAGCTTCTGTGTTAACTATAAAGCTTTTATCACTTCGGAGCATGAGAGGAAGCAGTAGGATATTTGTCACCACGCAGAGGGACTTATTGCCTTCCAACGTAGCCATGACAAATTTCCTCATCTTTGAGTAACTGCATCCATTGGGCTGACATAGCTTCAGGATTAGACAGATTCTCGAAGGTCTATTAAGATATATAAATCAGGGTAGTGAAGGGAATCTCCATGCTCAGAGGCAACAGATCCCCAATGCTAGGGACAAACAAACTGGAGTAGTCACTGTGCAGATTCCATGCTTCCAAAAGCACTTGGCCTGCAGGGGTTGAAAGCACAAATCCTACTCCAACTGAGGCATCACACACCTACTTCCCAAGCTAAAGCCCGACCTGGGCTATTTCACTATTCTGGGCAACTTTACAAGGTTTAATTCCATTCCTCTCACCAAACCTTTCTTTGGCAGGTCTGCTATAATCCTGATTCCAGAGCAAAGCACACAAGCCCCGCCCCCCAACAGATCTGTGGGATGATGTCACTCAAGCCCAACATTCTAATGGAGGACCAACTGCCACTTTGTGTCAGTTAGCTTTGGTCTGTTGGTCAGTTAGGCTGCTGCTGCTTAAAGATGTGTTAAGAGACTCACTAACATAGTTTATATCTCCAGTTTTGTGACCTAAATATGTACATGAACGAATCTGTCAGTAAATTACTTGACTTTGGTTATTAATCAGATTCATGTGTATCTTTATTTGGAGGGGGATAAAGGGATCGAAAATCAAGAAAAGGATGAAAGACTCAAACAAGTCAGCAGCCGTTTGTCGCTTTGCAGGTTTAAATAAGGAACGTTTAACTCTGCTACTATATTATAGAAACGTTCCCACAACAGATCCATGATTTTCAAAATTTTGTCCATACGAAACACCATCTTTGGCAATTGCACATTTGTTGTGATTCAAATTTACATTAAAACCAAACTTGGTCAGGGGTTGTCACACTCAGCAAACTCTTAATTTGGGCAAGTAAGCTACACCTTGCAACACACTTGAGCGAACCTGCTTCTTTTCCTTGCACACTTTGTTTACCATTTGCAACTGTAACTGTCTCTGATGAGTTTTCACTTAACTCTGACGTCATCTGATTCTCTCCAAAGCGGCAGCAAACGTCAGCACAAGTCCCACTGCAATGTTTAGCATTAAAATAACACGTTTCACAGTGCCCCACAAAATGATCCCCTGGGCACCCTAATCCATAGCGGTGAGTCCTGCCACGGAAAACAACACTGGTTCCAGTAAAGTTTGAGCATCTATAATAATATAATAATAAATTTTTATTTATACATCAGATAGTTGTTTATTCCTTTGACATCTGGTGGGAGGGCGTTCCACAGGGCAGGCCCCACTACCGAGAAGGCCCTCTGCCTGGTTCCCTGTAACCTCACTTTGCTGCCTGATGCTAGAGAGAGAGGGAACCATGTTGAAGAGCTCTGTGTGTATTATATGTAAATAAAGTAGGTTAGCCAACATGCTGAGTTGCTATGGTCTGTTACGCAACTGCGCAAACCTCTGCAGATGCTAAGAGCGTGCTGATGTCTTCTCATATCAGTCGCAGTGATGTTCGGGCTGAGGAAGGCTATGAAGCTCCCGAACAATCACCCAGGAAGGAGGGAACATGCCAGTCGGACATGTGTCTCTGCCAGGGTCCTACTTGTGAGTAGGCCATTTCCTGACAGAGGGAACCGCCAGAAGACCCTCACAGCTGGACCTCAGTGTCTGGGCTGAATGATGGGGGTGGAGACGCTCCTTCAGGTATACTGGGCTGAGGCCGTTTAGGGCCTTAAAGGTCAGCACCAACACTTTGAATTGTGCTTGGAAACGTACTGGGAGCCAATGTAGTTCAAAACCGGTGTTATGTGGTCTCGGCAGCCGCTCCCTGTCACCAGTCTAGCTTCCGTATTCTGGACTTCTGCACTTCTTCTCTTGGAAATGAACCACCAAGTGGAGCTGGCCTTCAAAGTTCACTAGCGTAGGGCTGCCATACATCCAGAATTTCGCAGGCATAGCTGGGATTTTGCCATCTAAAATGGCGTATGGGAGGAATTTTCAAAAAGCGGCTCAAATATTCGGGGAAACCCAGGCATATGGCAACCCATTTAGGAAAAAAAAACCTTAACAGCTTTGCCCCCCCTCCCCCAATAAAGCTCAACAACTTTTGTGTCCGGATTTTCACTTTTTTGATGGCAACCCTAAACTGGGAATTTATTGTTGAAAATGGTGAGGTTTATGGGTGCCAGGCAAAGACTCGATTCAGAAATTACACCCAGGCATTTTTTTGCAACCTTGTGTTTTGCTGTGGTGCTTGGATGCAAAAACCATGAACTGTTCAAGTTCACAAAAAGTGCTTATTATGTCCAAATATACCAACCATGGATTTGACCATTGCTCTTTCTCCTGGGGCTTCTGCACTATAGAAATAGTAGAGATACCTGGGAAATAGAAATAAAGCCCCTCCCTGCAGGTTCTTCATAAAAAGGTCTCCTAATCCACTATCTGACCTGGCCTCCCTAAACACTGTCATGCTTTTACACCTGCTAGTACCTTGCCGGGGGTGTCCTGTTACCATGGTTCCAGATGCTTCAACAATCGAAGGGAAGGTTCCTAAAGCACCCAGCCTACGTTCTTAATTTATTGAGCAAATGTTGCTTTCGGGAACAATTCGACAACACTTGTATTGTTAACCATTTCACAAGTTATGTTCACAACCTCCAGCCATGATGGTCCATTTCCCCCATATACAGCTGACTGCTCTGATTATGTTTAGCAGACAGCTTACTTGTGGTCATCTTATTAAATTGACTGGCAGGAAGTTCAAGAGAGACAAATAAAGAAGTATGCTTCGCATGAAGCATAATTCATCAACGAATTTGCTGCCACTATCTTAGATGGCTTTAAAAGGAAGTTTGGCCGACTCATGGGGGACAGCTCTGTCAGTGACTATTATCATGATGGCTAGATGGAACCTCCAGGGAGAGAGGCAGTATATCGCTAAACATCCGTTGCTGGGCAGCAAGAACAGGAGAGGACTACAATGACATTCAGTCGTTGATCCAGCCAGGTTCTTAAAACTAAAAAAAGTTGGAGTCCTTGATAGAAGCGATGTAGAAAATAGTAGAAAAACAAGAACTCAGGCCACAATGATGATTCAATTGATTCAAGTTTTTCAAGTCTCTTATGAATAGATTTATTTCTTAAAGTTTATATACCAGGTGAAATTAATGTGCCAGGACAAGGCCCTGTTTCGGTGATTCTTCTTCAGTTAATAGTCTTAAAGTCTTAAGCAACCAGTACACATCGACCTTAAGACTTTAAGACTCTATTAGCTGAAGAAGAATCACCAAAACAGGGCCTTGTCCAGGCTCTTAAAACTGTCAGTAAAGGTAAAGGTAAAGGTACTCCTGACCATTAGGTCCAGTCACGGACAACTCTGGGGTTGCTGTGCTCATCTCACTTTACTGGCCGAGGGAGCCAGTGTTTGTCCGCAGACAGTGTTTGTCCGCAGACTCACAAAAGCTAAAAATGACACAACATACAGTGACTTTTGAGTAAGTTGTTTTGAGGTCAAAACAAAATAAAAAATAAAAACATTATGTTATTATTTATTTAGTTTTCCTTGGAAGACAGCAGTTAGATTTTAAACAAAAACAAAACAACACAACACAACACAACACCCAACAACCCATAGGCTTTTTCCCCATCCAAACAAAAAGGGATAGGCAATAACCCTTCACGAAAATGAATTGTCAGCTGACATTGTTGCATAATTGATCTCCCAGGCTCCCTTGTTTTTCTTGACAATCATATTGTTCACGTACCCAGAAACACTTTTTAGAGCGACACAGGGCAACTCAGACCATTTGCTCCAGGCTTGTTGCTTAGGCACTGTGACAGTGGCAGACGCTTGCCCCTAATTTACTTTATGTTTTTGACCTGAGAAGGAAGCAGACTGAAAAGAAGATTTTAGAGGAGACAGCCGTAATTTTAAGCATATTGTATATATGCTGCTTCGCATAGCTGCAATTCAGAAAGGTGGGTGAGCTGTGCCTTTTCTCCTTGTCATGGTGAGGAAAACCGTGAGCTTAAACATTTATGCACACAGTGTTTCCCTTTCGTGGCTAGTAGCAACTCCAGGGGAGCAGTTTGGATTGGGGCTGTGGCACAGTAAGAATGGGCAAGCCCTCCTTCCCCCCCCCTTTGCAAATATAGACCACCTGACTGCATTTACAAAGAGACTAATTACATTGATACCCTCGGGGCAATCAGAAGAGGCTTCCTAGATTGGGTGAAACTGTTACATTAACTTTCAGGGAGGTAGTGGGGTGACTGGCATGACTGACAAATGCATTGGCAGGATCTGCACCATGCCAACCTCCCTATCACCTTGGCCCTATGTCTCCTGGTACACAGGAGCAACTCACCTGCCTGGAAGCAAGTGTATCAGCTCCAACCCATCAGGCAAGCCGCTTCTGAGTGTAATGTGTAGTTTAGCCCTCAACTATGAATTTCATCTGGGTTAGGCTGCCTTGATGTCATCTGATGCCCTCCTGACTCATAGGATGCGTAGTGTGCTCCTTCAGGGTGCCTATGTCTCCCGTTTGAAGGGCTGTTCGGTTCTAGCCTGGTTTAAAGATCAAGGACCGTAAGAAGTGTTCTAATGCGTACAATAAAACACAAGGGAACTTCTGCTTTCCATAGACTCAGCTATACAGCTGCAAATAATAATAATAATAATAATAATAATAATGATGATGTGAGCAGGGCTGGCCCACCCATGAGGCAATGTAAGACAATGTGAGACTCAGCTCAGGTGGCAGATCCTGTCTCTTCCATGCCTGCCCCGCCCTTAACCATTCCCCCCCTCCTATTTAAAGCTAAAGAACACATTGGTCAAACCTCATTTTCCACCTACAGGGACGAAATCTTCCTTGTCAAGTTCTTAAAGACAGACTGGAGGGGAATCTAGACACATATTAAAAACACTGTGAAAATGCTTTAAAATAAAAAAGTTTTGAAAAATACATCAAATTTGGCATAGCTCACTGTCGCCACCTAGTGCCACATTTATATATTTCACTTTACAACACAATTAAAACGTTTTGTTTGCAGCTACAGGTGGGTAGCCGTGTTGGTCTGCCATAGTCGAAACAAAATAGGAAACAAAATAGGAAATTCTTTCCAGTAGCACCTTAGAGACCAACTGAGTTTGTTCTTGGTATGAGCTTTCGTGTGCATGCACACTTCTTCAGATACACTGAAACAGAAGTGTTTGCAGCTGTATAGCTGAGTCCTAGGGGGAGTCTAGAAGAGGGGGAAGAGCTGTGTCATAAGCCGGGCCCTGGAAAGAGGGCTGTAGATCAATCAACACTCAAACAGAAGCTATGACATCTGTTCTCTCTTTTGTGCAATAATCTTTTGCGCTCAAAACAAACACCTCCCGCCTCACTGTGAGCGCATGGCTGTCTTGGGTCACATCTGCAGGATGCTTATTTAAAAGATTAGATGTGTGCGCGCTAAAGTCCCTTTGCGCTGGGAACTTCAGCCCATGCTGATCCCCCTCCTGCCCACTTGTCCAATGGGAACCATTGTTAGACTGATATAATCCTGTGAAATCTTCACAGCTGGCTTTCTCGTGATGGCACGGACATGCCCACAGGGTGGAGGGAAGGAACTGCCTGGCTTTAGAGGGAGATTCCCATGCTTTCCATTGCTGCTGAATCAAGAGTGTGGGCAGCTGCTGTGGAAACGTACCCTCAGGGAGGCCAGATGTCTCCTATTATAGAAGGTCACGACTCATTCCAGAAGATCAAAACACTTGGCAACCACTGCTTCACTTTGTTTTTCATGTTATATAATGCATTTCTCAGGATACAAACAGCAGCAGCAGCAGCATTAATGCCAGCTACTAAATTTGGCTCCTACAGGGACACTCATAATTTGTTCTGCTTGCAATTTAGATCCACAGATTGTTCAGTGTAATGTGCCAACCCAAGTCATCTCTTGTTCGTTTTACTTAGGGCTGCCATACGTCCGGACATTATCGTAAGGCAGAATCAACATCCGGGAGAATCTCCGAAAGGTGGTGCTTTGCCCTGAATCAATCGAAAAATTGTGGTTTTGGGGCTCAACAAACCATTCAATTTGGGGGGTTTCCTAATTTCCTAATTTTGGGTTGTCCTGGTTTCCTCCCTCGACATTATCAGAAGGCGGAATTGACATCTGGGGGGAATCTCTGAAAGGCGGCGCTTTGTTATGGATCAATCAAGCTCAACAATTTTTGGGTCATCCTGTAAAAAGCTTTTGGGGTGTTTTTACGTTTTTAAATATGGCAATCCTAGTTTTACTTCTCTTTTGCACTAGGGTTTTTTAAGTGCTGTGCAGATCAGATGTGTTTACTTTCTGCCATGCTGATGAGACAGTGAGGGCAGAATGGGAAGACAGAAAACCCTAGCTAGGCCACTCTAACAAAGACTATAATAATTTGTCCTCAAGAAGAAAAATAGGGGCAGAGACAAGAATCAGAAAACAGTGGTGGTTCTCGACAGGGCGGGCCCAAGACGTTTTGCTGCCTGAAGGACGAGATGGTGCCCTCCCTCTGCTGTGGACTGGAAGCTGGATCTTGCTTCAATGCTGAGAGGAGCAGGCTAATTTGGGGGGGGCACAGAAGAGGCCCATGGCACATGCAGGCCTAGATGTCAGGGACTGGACGGAGGAGGAGGTGTGGTGGAGACTGCCTCCCCATCCTGACCCTCCCAGGGAGGAGGAAGAGGAAGACAGTATAGATTTACAACTGGGGTTTGAGGGAGGTCACAGCTCAGAGGCAGATGAGGGGGAAAGTTGGGAGCTCCGGCTGGCCGACACGTCGTTATTAGAAAACATTCCAGACCCACCATCTCCCAGAACGTGGTGGGCCTTAAAAGTAGGAGAGCACAGAGCTCAAAGTCTTCTTCTTTGTGGAACAGGAATTCAATAATATGAAGCACCCATCATCCCTATGCTGGACCACAAAGCCATCTTCCTACCCCCCTCACTTGTAAAGCTTAGATCCTCACCATACTCATCTGCGTCTTATTCCTGGTTCGTTATCTTCTCCTTCTTGGTATATATATACACACATACACATACACACACACACACACACACACACACACACACACACACACAACATACATATACATATACATACACACACATACACACACACACACATACACACACACACACACACACAGAGAGAGAGAGAGAGAGAGAGAGAGAGAAAGCTGCTATAGAGTAGAGAAAGGAAATGTGGTTGTATGAATCCGTCCCAAAGTCACCCATAAAGTTGATTATTTGATGGGTACAGGGTTGTGCATATCTATCTATTAGCTTCAACTTCATGGGGTACAAACTGGCAAACCAATCTAAAACTTTTCCCCAATAGTACAAGTTAATATATCCCCCAAATAAAACTATTCATCACCTGTTATGGAGATCCATCTTGACAGGGCTGAGATGCAGTCTGACTGTTAACTGCTTTTGGCTTTACCAAGAGTTAAAGCTTATCCTCTTTGTGACATCACACATGACATCAGAATGGCATATTTGCATTCAACCTAGACTATCTCCATGCCAACAGCAATGGCCAGTAAACTTCTGCAACCAAGTAACCATCAGCCTGACTACCCAGTTGCTTCTATCTTGACTATTGGATGTTCATCTTTTGCTCTCATAATCAAAGCCTGAAGAAGAGCTGTGTATAATCTGAAAACCTGCTTCCACTGTTAAAGAAAATTAATTATCAGGGGACTGGGCAGAGGAGGAATGGTGTAGACCTCCTCCCCATCCTGACGCTTCCAGGGAGGAAGAAGAGGAAGACAGTATAGATTTACAACAGGGGTTTGAGGAAGGTAGCAGCTCAGAGACAGATGAGGTGCGAAAGTTGGGAAATCATGGGAGAGGCAGAACAACACCTGGCTGACACATTGTCATTAGAAAGCATTTCAGACCTTCCATCTCCCAGAACCCGGTGGGCCTTAAAGGTAGGAGAGCAAGGAGCTCAAAGACAGAGGGCACGTAGCAGCACCCGTAGAGGAGGTGATGATAATGACGAATGAGGAAGTGGGAGAGAAGGGGGTGGAGATTCACTCGGGACAATGCCATTTTCCAAGAGGATGTGTTCTATGGCCTCTCTCTGTAAAGTTTGAAATAAAAAAGGAATGTCTTTATATTTTCCTGGGCAACTAGCTGGGAGGCGCTGACAGCACCCTGACACTATGCTCCTGGGATGGTAGAAGTGGTAGGGCTCAGGAAGAACAGCCAGGGGGCTCCTGCTACCACCTCTCTGCTTCCATACCCTCCAACATTTCTTGGATGAAAATGTTGTTGTTGTTCAGTCGTTCAGTCATGTCCGACTCTTCGTGACCCCATGGACCAGAGCATGCCAGGCACGCCTATCCTTCACTGCCTCTCGCAGTTTGGCCAAACTCATGTTAGTAGCTTCGAGAACACTGTCCAACCATCTCGTCCTCTGTCGTCCCCTTCTCCTTGTGCCCTCCATCTTTCCCAACATCAGGGTCTTTTCTAGGGAGTCTTCTCTTCTCATGAGGTGGCCAAAGTACTGGAGCCTCAACTTCAGGATCTGTCCTTCTAGTGAGCACTCAGGGCTGATTTCTTTGAGAATGGATAGGTTTGATCTTCTTGCAGTCCATGGGACTCTCAAGAGTCTCCTCCAGCACCATAATTCAAAAGCATCAATTCTACGGCAATCAGCCTTCTTTATGGTTGAAAATAGGGACGTCCAATTCCATAAAAATAATTTTACTATTTATACCTCACCCACCTGACTGGGTTGCACCAGTTACTCTGGGCATCTTCCAACTTACATAAAAACATAATAAAACATTAACATTTTAAAACTTCCCTATACAGGGTTGCCTTCAGACGGTTTGGGGATTGGAAAACTCCATACCCTCCAACGTTTATCTGATGAAAATAGGGACATCCTAAGGGAAAGTGGGACATTCTGGAATCTTTGATCAAATCAGAAGCCAGGATGGTTTCTCTAAATCAGGGACGTCCCTGGAAAATAGGGACACTTGGAGGGCCTGTGCTTCTGCCACCTAAGGCAGTTGCCTCTATTTGCCTAATGATAGGGCAGGCCTTCTTGGGGATAGCTGGAGTATATTCAATATATTGGTGAGAAGATTGTGCTCAGTTGTGCTCCAGATTACAATATTTATACAATATTCAGTGTTGTGCTAACAAGTTTGTTCCATCAGGGCAACCATTTGGGCTTGTGGATGGAAATATCTCCCCTCCTTTCGCCCACATGCTGCTCTGAGGGGTTCAGAGCCAATTCCAGGGGTTCAGGGGGCACATAGGGGGGAAAGAGCCTTGTTTTGAAAGTGGAAGTCCTTGCGCAGAGTTTCCACTGATGGAACTCATTAGCTGAATCCTGAATGTTGTTCTGTGGGGACCATTGGGAACCGACCCAATCTTGCCTGCGGAGCTCTAATGTTTCACCTGTATATTACAGGTAGGCCTGAGGGAGAACTTTGATTCAGTTCAAATGTCAAGGCAAACCTACCCAATTCACTCTTTCCCAAACAACAGGAGAGCCAGCATGGTATAGTGGTTAAGAGTGGTAGACTTGTAATCTGGGGAACTGGGTTCGCGTCTCCGCTCCTCCACATGCAGCTGCTGGGTGACCTTGGGCTAGTCACACTTCTTTGAAGTCTCTCAGCCTCACTCACCTCACAGAGTGTTTGTTGTGGGGGAGGAAGGGAAAGGAGAATGTTAGCCGCTTTGAGACTCCTTCGGGTAGTGAAAAGTGGGATATCAAATCCAAACTCTTCTCTTCTTCTTCTTCAAAATGCCAGCCATTCTTCAAAATGTGTACTCCTCTGAATTTTGCTGTGCAGTTCTCCAGGCCAGTCATGCGTATATACTGGAATAAGGTGTTCATAATAATGCATCCGTTGGTGAAAATGTACAAAATGCATTACATCAGGGAAAACTGGCTTGCAAAAAAATGTGCACAGAAAAAAATATGTGTATTGGGATGCATTAGCCCTGAAATGCTGATAAATTCTCATGGGGAGGAGTAGTATTCTGTTTACAAAGAAAAATCACAAAGTTATGTGGGAATGTGGAGAACTGAACTCTAGCCTGGGAAGATGAGAGACCAAGAGAGAAACCAAAATTTACAGGTGCGACCATCCCTTGTTGATGTTCTATTGTTTTGGAGTAACCGATGCCTGGGAACTGGATATGCGAGTGTCTGATTACCTATGAATGTCCACATTGTTTCAGGTTCTTTACTGTTACTTGGGAATCACGATAACAAAAGCTGTATAGTTTCAGGGCGAGGCAAATGTTTATCTCTCCCTTCAAAATGCTCAGCACAAGTGGAAAGGGTGGTTACCTGTGGCAGCCAAATACCAAGGATTGAAAAGCAACCAGCAAACTGTTTCATTCGGGGGGTGGGGTGGCAAGGTGGATAAAGGGTAACTTTGCTTACGACCTGCACACCTTCAATTGTTCCTTTCTTTCCTCCCCTTGCTTTATATTACCTCACCTCAGCTTTCTATTGATTGAGTTTGTTAACATTTGATACTTTTCACAGATTGTGGAGCTGTGTAATATGGCAGAAGTGACTCACTGGATGGAGGAAAGCTGCTACGCTAGCGTCCTGGCAAGTGGATAATGGCTGCTTACCAGGACGGGGAAGATCAGTGCAATGCAAACATATAATCAGGCCCGCCCGATAATAGCTCCCCCCGTTCCACTAAGCAACAGCGACCCCACGTTGTTTTCTTTCTTGTATCCTCTCCTTCTCTTGAGTTTCAGTTTCCACCCTCTGCGCTGCACAAGAGCAGCACGTCAGATTTGGCTGTGTCCGGAGCAAAATCAGGTCCGTTTGGAGCTACCCCGGCATCAGTCAAGTCAGGTTGAGACAGTCCAGGTGAGGTTTAGTTGGACCACCATGATTTAGGGCTGTCAGAGGGGCGGAGCATCAGGCAGGAAGGATGCAGAGCTAGTGCAGACACCTCTCTGACATCCCCGAGGAGTTTGAGACACAGGCAGTGGTACAAACAAACCTCTCAGGCCCAGCCCACTCATTTGCTTGCCAACTCCTGGGACTAAGAGATGTATCTGCCCTGCTCTTCGAAAGGAAGATGCAGGGGGCAAGTCGCTTGTTGGATGTGCCAAGCCATGGGTCTAAACCTTCTTTGCACCTGCTATACCTTGGGACCACTGCCTTATGTACCAAACTTTGTTTATGCATTGAAGACTTTGGCAAATGTGGCGTTTGAGTTCTTTGTCCAGTAGTGAGGGCACTTCCCACCAGACCCCTCCTTCCTGCCCCCCTGAAGCAGCAGGATTGAATTCTGCTGCTTAGAAGCTAGAAGCAAGAAGCATTGGATCCTGCATGGTCCTGGTTGCTGTTCCTTTGTGAGTGGCTTCCCACCTGCTCTCATATGGCGCAGGGAGAGGAGGAGATGCTTAATCTCCTACTCCGGCAATACCCGCAATACCTCAAGGACCACCTCTCTCCATATGAACCTACCTGGACCCTGAGATCATCATTGGAGGCCCTGTATTGTGTGCCTCCTCCTCGAGAGTTCCAGAGGGTGTCACACAACCCTCTAAGCTAGTGGCAGCAACACATTTTTATGTTGCGAATTGCCCTGAGATCTATGGATGAAGAGCAGGATGCAGATTTAACAAACAAACAAACAAACAAACAAAACTCCCATCTTCACCTCCTGTCCCCAAAATTGCTTCAGGGAAGTTCCTGGGCAAGGTGGGTGGTCCCTGGTTCGACCCAGGGTGGGTCAGCCTGACATGGCACATCTGGATCAGGACTGAAGGGCAGATTAGCAGGGGGAGAGGGCTGATCTATGCTACACACAGTGACAAATGTTGGTGAATTACTCTTAAGGCAGACTTCTAATCCCTCCATTCATAGAAGCCTTTGAAAGATACTTCAAGGAGTCTCTCCTTTCCTTTCCTTTCTTTCTTTTTAATCATTTTGATTTTATTGATAATCTTACATTACAAAAATAAACATTATTATGTCACTTAACAAAACTTGTTGACCTATGTTTTTCAACATATGTTGTGTTGTTCAGTCGTTCAGTCGTGTCCGACTCTTCGTGACCCCATGGACCAGAGCACGCCAGGCACGCCTATCTTTCACTGCCTCCCGCAGTTTGGCCAAACTCATGCTAGTCACTTCGAGAACACTGTCAAACCATCTCATCCTCTGTTGTCCCCTTCTCCTTGTGCCCTCCATCTTTCCCAACATCAGGGTCTTTTCTAGGGAGTCTTCTCTTCTCATGAGGTGGCCAAAGTTCTGGAGCCTCAACTTCAGGATCTGTCCTTCCAGTGAGCACTCAGGGCTGATTTCTTTAAGGATGGATAAGTATGATCTTTTTGCAGTCCATGGCACTATGTACAGATATAATATACGTACAAAAATAAAAGATTTTTTTTAAAAAAAAAAAGGAAGAAAAATAAAAATATATTCCAAAATATTCCAAAGTCATATATATATATATATATATATATATATATATATATATATATATATATATATATATATATATATCTCCACAATTTGGACTTCCTGTCAATCCCTAATATATACTTTTATTTTACACATGAATGTACTCTAGTTGTTATATATTTCTTTACTTATTTGTCTATTACATTCCTACATCAATGTGTATCCTTGGTCTTATTACTCAACTCATTTCATCTCCAAAGTCAATTGAATGCTAGCATAGACAGCAAACCTTTGCTGTATTTTTGAACATATATCTATCCCACTTTTCCATAATTTTTTGTTTTGAATTGCCTTTCAAGCTATTTGTCAATTGTGCCATTCCAGCAAATTCTTGCAATTTGTTCTGCCAGTCCGTTATTGTCGGGACTCCTCCTTCCTCCCACCCCTTTGCCACCAAGGTTCAAGCTGCGGCCGTTGCGTACAGAAATACTTCTCTCAGAGTTTTTGGGATGTCCTTACCAACAATACTTAGCAGAAATGCCTCTGGTCTTTTTAGAAAAGTTATTCCAAGCATTTTTCCCCCCAACTCGTCATAAATTAAACCCCAGAACACTTTAATCTTCCCACACGTCCACCACATGTGGTACATGTCGTCATTACTCCCACCACACCTCCAACAAAGATTCGCTAATTTTTTTGTACATCTTAGATAATCTTGAGGGGGGGTGGTTCCATCTGTGCTGCATCTTTAACATATTTTCCCTGATGTTATAACACGCCGTAAATTTCATATTTATTCTCCAAAGTTTTTCTCACTTTTCAGTGGTACGGGAGATAATAATTAAAGAAAAGAGAAGAGGAGATAGTCGCTTACCAAACTTCAGGCTAATTCTACTAGTGGTAACCCCGGTTTTCTGATGGAGACAGTTAGCACGCCTCTGTCATAAGGGAGAAATTGGGATCAAACTGTTAAGAAATGTGTATTGGGTCTTACTTCTGCCTCTCGTAGAATTTTATTAATACTTCTCTGAGTCAATCGGCTCTCTGGAATTAATTAAACAGGGTAATAAAAATGCACTTTTATTAACTTTCTCATTTTCTTTGTGCCCCAAGGAAGGGTAAACTTATTTAATTATCACCCCCCTCATTGCCTGGATAAGAAAGAAATTCAGGGAAGCTTATTACAAGCAATAGAAGATTAATTTTGCCCCGGTGAGCAAGAAGCTAGGAGCTGAACAGCTGTTTCAAGGCAATTAGCTTCCCAAATGCTTCTCTTAGTTAGGTCTCGCCTTGCTTCAGTTTTTATATCCATACATATATGTGTAGATCTAAAGGAGGACATCTGGTCTAAAGTAAACCAAAGTTACCTCTAACCAAAATTATTGGGGTGACTAGTCTATGGAACTACCTGCCTTCTGTGGTGCAGCTAAATACATCTCAGGGCAGGTCTTCAGAGCCCTGCAGCTTAGGAGGTCACTGAATAGCCATGCAGAGAGCATCTAAGGTAGCATTTGCGTGCCGTGATACTATGGGGCTGGGGCCTGTCACTGCACCATCCTTCCTTTTCAGAAACATTTTATAGGTAGGGGCTATCCAGCCAGGCATGACAGATGCTCATTTTATTACTATTTTTTCTACTTTAAAATATGTATTGTCCTTTTCAACAATGGTGCTTCTTCCCGTGGAAATTGTGCAGGGCAGAAGAAACGGGCCCCCCATTTCACTTCTGGTAATTCTGATGGATGCTATGATTTAAGTGAGTTTAGAACGGGAAACGGCACATGCTCAGAGTGTTTCTTTTTCCTCAGGGTGTCAGGGGCTGGCTAGATGAGGAGGAGTGGTGGAAGCTGCCCGACCAAGAGCCTCCCCCCCCCCGGGAAAGCGCAGAGGGAGAGAATTTCAATCCTGGTGGTGGAAAATCCCAGTACAGTACTGGAGGCTGGGAGCTTAAAGGTTGGTGAAGAGGAGGAAACAGACAGGTGCCCCAGCACAGGGCAGGGACAGGAGTCAGACTTAGCAGTTCTCCCATAGAGGCACTCTGACAACTTCTCTGCAGCCCCCCTACCAGAACGAGGCATTTATTGCATGTTGCTGAGCAGAGAGTCAGGCAGACCCAGAGAGGGTTCCTTGGAGCTCGCAGTACACAGAGTGAGAGGCCTGACACAGAGGGCTAGGGAGTGAAGGAGGAGCTACAAGCCAGTCCAGACAATGGCTTTGTCGAGACAAGAGCAACCTTTAGAAGTCTCTGTGCATTCTTTGTCCTGTTTTCCTTAATAAAGAAAGTAACTGTAAGTTAGCCAAGTGTTTCACTCTCTTTCTCTGATCTGTGAACGACCTGCTCTCTTCATCGGCTTCCGGACAAGGTGCTACATTCCAGCCATTATCATGTTCTCCTTGTCAGCTTCCTAACACAGGGTTGGAAACTTTGTGGTTATGTGGTATGTGGTTTGTTTGCTTGCTCTAGGATATCAGGGGTAGGGCTGTAGCTCAGTGACAGAGCTTTTGCTTTGGAAGCAGAAGATCCCATATTCAATCCCTGTCATATCAGGGTAGGGCTGGGAATGTCCCCCCCCAAAAAAACCTTAGCACATCGCTGCCTATCAGTGCAGACAATGCTGAGCTAGATGGTCCAAAGGTCTGACTCATTATAAGTCAGCCTCTATGTTCTCTTAGGCTGCGTAGAAGCAGTTGTGAAACAGCAGGGCAGAGAAATGTTAACTGTGTGCTCTGCAGCTGAAGTAATACACATGGTTGTCTATATCTCCCCGTTAAGCCCAGAATCTAAGATTATTTAGCCTGCTTTGACCGTCTTTGGGGTTGGTAGCCATTTGGGGTCCACGTGAACCTTTTCAAACTGGAGAAACTGTTGTCAGCACAGCGCACCCTGCAATCACAGGGACCTACCCAGACCCTGAGATTATCACTGATGGTCCTTCTTTGTGTACCTCCTGTGAGAGGTCCAGGTGGCGGCAACATGAGAACGGGCCTTTTCTGCAGTGGCTCCCTGTTTATGGAATGCTCTCCCCTGGGAGGCTCGCTTGGCGCCTTCATTGCATATCTTTAGGCACCAGGCGAAAACGTTTCTCTGTTACCTGGCCTTTGGCTGGTTAACGCTGGTGGGAATGGCTATTGGCTTGTTTTTGGTTTTGCCTCATTATGTATTTTGTGTTCCCATTTTGTATTTTTACATTGTAAATTGCCCTGAAATCATCGCATGAAGGGTGGTCATACAAATCTAATAAATAAAAATAACCAAACACACAGAGAAACCTATTCTATTGGCTGTGATAGAGACACTATTTCAAGCCTAATTTCAGCAGCGGGGGGACGGGACTCTGTAGGACTCAGCTAATGAGTCCTGTCAGCGGAAGCCCCAACGTTTGCTTGGTCAGCAAAAACTGTCGTGCTTCGGCCAAGATAGAGCTTTAAGAGTTCATGATGCTCACCTCAAAGAATAGGAGAAATTTATGAGTGCAGAGGGAGGTTAGTTGAAATACAGAAGCCTTTCAGGTGGATTCCTATATGAGAGATGGGAGGTCATAGGCTATTTAAGAATTGAAAAAAGTGGTCTGCAATGCAACAATGTTTTAGAGTTACTGTTACTCTGCAACTTGGTGAGTAAAGATTAGGATATACATATATTAAAAGTTCGATCCTACAGAATATATCACCATGGGAAAATATTACACTTTCAGCAAGTAATGGATTAGGGTGTTGAGGTTTGACCTTTTGAAGTTTATGTCCAAACTTTAAATCAATAACTAATATCTTAGATTTTACTGCAGCTCTAGGGAGGATTAATTGCCCTTCTGGATGAAGTAAGGCATCGCCTTTAACTGCAAGTGCAATTTCTGAGGTGATTTGACAGACAAATTCACATACACTTAAACCATAAAATGAGCGTTCTTTCATTTATGATGATTGAAAAGAGACACTTCTCAAAAATAGTCACTTGCCACTCGACATTCATCAGTTTTAAAAGCACAATTGGCAGAAAAATGCTCATTCCATTTGTCATATATGCAAAGTGTACTGGTTCTTCAATTTCCCTGTTCGCTCATAAAGCTCGGTTAGGGTAACTTTCTACTGCCCAAACTTAAAACCCTGCTGCAGGCCAGCATAAGCAGTGACCACTCCCCACATCAAAGGGGGGGGGGCTTTTGTGTGGTCACGTGCAGCCCCCCCCTGATCCCATGGACATTGCGGTAATGGAAAATGTTAATAATTATTAGCCAAAAATTTTGAGACCGGAGGGAGGGAAAGGGATAGAAAAAGGGAAAATTTAGTTTTATAAAATTTTGTTTGAATATTTAAAATCTGATAAAGGTCTTAGAAGAGTTCAGAAGTATCTAGACGCCGAGGTTGGGTTAAAATGATAAGTAATTAAATTTGATGCATAGATATGTTTAAAAGTGATAAGGAGGAAAGTGATAGTGTGTAAAATATAATAGATGATGAATTGGAAAACTGGGAATTTGGTTTGATTTTCAATTCAACGAGGGGGGGGGGAATCAGAGGAATTCAATCGATGATGAAATTAAGAAGTGTAAGAATGTCTGGCCCAGGAAAAGGGCCAGGCCTAAGCAATGATTTATACAAGTTAATTGGTTAAATTCGAAATGGTATTGTATGTGCTCCTGTGAGAGGGGGGCTTGGATATTTGCTCCCCTTGGTGGGAGAGGGGGGAGTATGGAAAAATTCAACCATGTAATGTTTTGTGCTTTAAATTGTAAAAACCCTATAAATTTTTAATTTAAAAAAATCAAAACTGATTCAAAATTCTCCCCCAACCTTAATATCATGTTTTAAGTTGTGATCCAAACTCCTTTTGGTAAACCACCCAACTGAAGATGTAATATAGTCAAACATTTCCTATTTTGTTGGATTTTTAACAGCTCCTTGCTCTTCTTGCAAAACATGGGAGTGTCTGGACAACAACAACAAAATATTGTGAAACATTATCTCCTCCAGTCCTCTTTATTGATATAATAACTGTGGTTAATCTTAGCTGATTACTCCCATTCCCACCAGTGAAACAAAAGCACACGTGATTGCTCAGCTGGGAAATGTACAAAGAACTTTGATCAAAACATGATAAATGATCCAGAAAATGAAAAGAACATCTATTGAGCCGCAGGAAATTAGATGAAAGGCATTTAAAAACTATGAAAAGAAGGTGTGAGCAATCATGTGGTCCTCTGAGAGTATCTGAGAGACATGAATAGAAAATATTATATTAAGGCAGCAATTCTCATGCTCAGTTCTTAGCAAGTTTCCGAGTAAATTATTATATTTGTCACCACTAGAAACATTTCCTTAATGCAGAGAATATCAGTTTATAAGCCAGGAATAGGGGACTCATGGCTCTCCAGATGTTGTGACTGGGGTGTATGGGGGGTTAGGGGAAGGTTAATAATTCTAGGGGAAATGTTATGCTCCTTCTGGGGTAGTTTGTCCACCTTTAGTCCCCACCATAAGGGATGCGGATGGCACTGTGGTCTAAACCACAGAGCCTAGGGCTTGCTGATCAGAAGGTTGGCGGTTCGAATCCCTACAATGGGGCGAGCTCCCGTTGTTCGGTCCCAGCTCCTGCCCACCTAGCAGTTCAAAAGCACGACAAGTGCAAGTAGATAAATAGGTATCACTCCAGCGGGAAGGTAAACGCCGTTTCTGTGCGCTGCTCTGGTTCACCAGAAGTGGCTTAGTCATGCTGGCCACATGACCCGGAAGCTGTCTGTGGACAAACGCCAGCTCCCTCGGCCTATAGAGCGAGATGAGCGCCGCAACCCCAGAGTTGTCCAAGACTGGACCTAACAGTCAGGGGTACCATTACCTTTTACTTTAGTCGCCACCATGCCTCAGTTGTCATCTGTGGCTCCTAGAAGCTGACGTTATGGGACAGCATCCACACTCCAGGAAATGGCTTCAAATGGCTGGCTAAACCAGGTGAGGGTAGCTCAAACCTTCAGTGACTTCCCCTGCATGTGAAGACAAGCTATGGCAGATTCAGCGGACGAGATCAATATTGGGTTCAATGATCAGGAAGGTGGTTTCTGCATGTGCTGTAGAGGGAAGTGAGGGGCAGATGAGGCTTATCACCCTGGGATGGTAGCACATCCAGGAGAAGGAAAACTCTGGTCCTAAACTTACAGAGCCTTGTGGCTATACTAATTTGTGAGATAGGTTTAATGAAGAAACCCCGAGGAAAAATCTGTACCCAGTGCCTGGTGGGACATTTTCAGGAAAAGAAGAGGCTAAGGAGAAGATGCTACAGAAATCTGGAGTGGAGTCCTTAAGATGGTTGAATGCATGGGCATAGCTGGGGTGGGGGTCAGGGAGGGGCAGCTGTCCGCCTAAATCAATAAAAAAATGATACGAAATATTACAGAAAATATTTAGGATAGTGATAATTGGTTAGAGGTTTTTAAAAGTAATAGTGAAATTATGAAATTACAAGATGAAGTTATGAAAACTGGAAATCTTTAGATGCAGTTGGTGGAAGTCCAAAAAAATATTGTATAAGATGTGAAGTGATGTTAAATGATGTTTGGGAAATATGTTAAAATTTTATTAAAAATTATTATAAAATAATCAATAAAAATCAATAAAATACATAGCTAACTGAGGTTCACCCCCCCCAACGAAAGGTCTGCCCCCCCTAACAAAAATCATGTACGCCTCCTTCCGACAACTCCTGCAGCTAAGCTGGTGCTAATTTTATTGTTCTGCATTTTACGCGGGGGGGGGGGGGGGTGGGAGAGAGAGAGAGAGAGAGAGAGAGAGAGAGAGAGAGAGAGAGAGAGACGGGACCTTGGCCCCTAGGATTTAACTCCTATGATCTGGTGTAACTTTATGCCAGCTTAATTTGGGCTGGCTAGCTTTACACCACTTTCTTGCATGCAGGATTGCTCCTTTAGTTTCTTGCTGTAAAATGCCATAACCCTAATAGAGGGCAATGAAAGTGAAAGGTCTTTAATTTTGTTATCAAACTGCTGCAAAGAATGTCTGTGTGTTTGGCAGGGAGAGAAGGAGCACAGCAGAAAGGAAAAGCACTTCCTTGCATTTGACCTAACAAATAATTAAAGAATCCTAAGGGCCTTAAGCCAGCAATGCCACTAAAAGAAAAGAAAAGAAAAGAAAACTACACAAAGGAAGTCAGAATTCTTTGTCTCCACCCTTTTATGCTTTAACAAGTAACTGGAACGCCCAGAGGCACTATCTATTCAACAAATACAAAACTATGTGCTACACTGTAAAACAAATTAGTTCAGCAGCGCATACGTTTGAGAATTGTGTGTGTTTGTCTATATTAGAGTTGCTGAGAAACTGCACTTTTTAACTACTCTGGATATTTTTTTTCTGCCGTGCATGCTTATTCAGAGCGGCAAAGAAATGGATTTCCAGATGGTGAACAACAGAACAAGTAAGTGCACAGATATCATTAGCAGATTTATTTATTTATTTATTTATTTATTTAAATAAAATCCAGCTGTTCAAGACGTCCAAAAATAGCAATCTGTTTCGAGGATGACTTTGTCAAGGCGAGACAGTCTGGGACATGGTTTCCCTTCTGTACTGGTACAGTTTAAAAAGCGAAAGAGAAGTCATCCAAAGTGTTTGGGTGACGGTTGTGAGATTCAGAACATTTGGGGTTGGAATCCTCAATGGAAGAACAAGAGCAGTAAGCACAGATTGGTCTCTTTGCTGTTTCCTCATCCCTGATGCCCCCACCCCACCTCAAAAGCCACCTGCTGCTTTATATATGATGAGAATCTATGGTGTTGTTGTTTTTAAACTGTCAGAAATGAAATTAAATCTGAAAAGCTTCCTTCTTTCCTGTTAGGAAGGGGTGGTGATGTTTTTGTTTTTTGTTTAAAAAAAGAAAACCAAAAGGAACAATTACAAGGTTTTTACTAGTTACAGGTAGGTAGCCGTGTTGGTCTGCCATAGTCAAAACAAAATAAAAAATAAAATAAAAAATTCCTTCCAGTAGCACCTTAGAGACCAACTTCTTCAGATGCACACTTCTTCAGATACACTGAAACAGACTTCTGGTGACTTCTGTTTCAGTGTATCTGAAGAAGTGTGCATGCACATGAAAGCTCATACCAAGAACAAACTTAGTTGGTCTCTAAGGTGCTACTGGAAGGAATTTTTATTTTTTTTATTTTTTTAAGGTTTTTACTAATTTTTAAAAATGTATTAGGTAACTAATTTTTATCAGGCATATAGCAGCCCAGTCTTTTATTTGAAATGTTTCATGTGCGCTTTCTTGAAATAAATATTTCTGCTGTTAATTTTCAACAGCTGAACAGAAACTTTTCTAAGGAATTTTTGGTGGTTTCTCACTGCTTCTTCTTTAGTTGCTGTACAGATGTAAAGACAGACTTCATAGAGCTGGTTCAGATTTCACATTTCTTTTCATTGTATTCAGATGCAGACAGAAATCTAAAATTGCAACATGAGAATGGGTCCTGGGATGTTCTTCCAGGTATAATCCTGGGGGAAAGCATTTGTTTGTAAAGTCTTAATACTTCTGGTCTACCCCACAGTGTTTCCCAAACTTGGGTCCCCAGATGTTGTTGGACTACAACTCCCAACATCCCTAGCTAGCAGGAACAGTAGTCAGGGATGATGGGAGTTGTGGTCCAACAACAGCTTGGGGACCCAAGTTTGAGAAACACTGGACGTTTGTCCAGGAAATCTCTATGACATGGGTTGCTAATGAGGCATCTTCCAGATGTGGTTGGATTGTGACTACCACCTTCCCTGACCATTGACTGTGCTTGGTGGGGCTGATGGGAGTTGTGGTTTAACAACTTTTGGAGGGTGCTGTACTGGTTATCTGGGCTGTGGATTATCTGCTGCAGATTCTCTGCTATGGAATTCCACCCAGCAAACACTTATTTGAACCCAAATTCTCCTCCTCTTCTTTCTCAGGGATAAACATATACAGTACAGTGGTACCTTGGTTCTCAAACTTAATCCATTCCAGGAGTCCATTCGACTCTCGAAACCATTCGAAAACCAAGTCATGGCTTCCGATTGGCTGCAGGAGCTTCCTGCACTCAAGCGGAAGCCCTGGAAGCAGGGGCGTCGCTAGGGGGGTGCGGTGGGGGCGGTACGGCTCGGGTGACAGGGATGACAAGCGGCGGGTGGGGGTGACAAGCGGCGGGTGGGGGTGACAAGCGGCGGCCCCTCCCGCCACTCCCCATGCAACGCCGGTCATCCAGGGCAATGGAGCGAGCGGTGGCGAGTGGGGGTGAAAAGCGGCAGCCCCTACCGCCATTCCCAAGTGCTGCCGCTCCCTCTGTCACCCTGGGAGCGGCAGCGCACGGCCTGACGACGGAGTGCGCCTGCGCGGCATTTCACGCAGGCACACTCTGTCGTCGGACCACCGCTTCCACAGCCTCCTTTTGAGCCGCATAGCTTAAAAGGGGGCTCTTCGGCTTAAAAGGGGGCTGCAGAAGTGGCGGCGGCACTCCCGGAAATGCCTGACGTCGCAATGTGACGTCGCGACACCCCGCCCCCAGGGCGTTTCCTTTGCCGCCCCGGGTACCGCGGAGCCTTACTCCGCCACTGCCTGGAAGCTGCGTCGGATGTTTGACTTCCAAAAAATGTTCACAAACCAGAACACTTACTTCCAGGTTTGCTGCGTTCGAGCGCCTATTTTGTTTGACAACCAAACCATTTGGAAACCAAGGTACCACTGTATTGTCTTTCTGTACATTCTTTAGTAGTAGATGCTTAGTTTAATCAATCAATCAATCAATCAATCATTCAATCAATCATTATGCAATCCAAGACCTTTGGTGAATGGCAGTCATTTCAGTGGCTTGGATTCTTTTTTCTTTCTTTCTTTTATTAGTTTTTAATTAAAGATTTTCTTGTGTTACAAACCAGACAGACTTCCAGCTGATGGGAGTCTCTCTAAATAGAGATCTGTTCGAGTGATGCTTCACCCAGCAGAATGGGGCAGGGGAGATGACATTCATTGATCCCTTCTCCCCCCCCCAGGGGTGCCAACTTGAATAAAATATTGGGGGGGGGCAGGTAAGCCCTGCCCCGCACAATTGATCACATGACACAATGCACCACACTATTTGAATGGCAAAGTCTATCAATTTGGGTGGGCCGTCCCCCTTTAAATATTTTTTGGGGGGCAATGGGACCTCAACCCCTAGGAGTTGGCTCCTATCCTCCCCCCCATACCCTCTTGTGCCCTCCCTCTTGTGCCCTCCCACATGCTCCAGATAGCAGGTAGGTTTGGGGGACCCTCCGGAGCAGCATGAGACATGGTTCAGGGGGAAGGGGGTATCTGTGAAAATTGCGCCCCTCAAGCAGGCAGGATCCTCAGTCGGAGCTCTGAAGGGAAGGAGCCCTTTCATTCATAGTTGCCTCATTAGGATGCAAGCCATAATTTTCCATTTTCAGGACTCTGGATACACCTCCTGTTTCTTATTAGAGTGCTCCCCATCTCCTGTCTCCTACTGAGCACCCAGGACAGTTACCAAATCTCTTGATCCCTCGTGGCTGTTGAGGCTCTGCACACAGAGACAATGCTTCACTGCCGACCATTTCTCCTTTTAAGTTTTCCCCTGTGAAAATATGTAGCTTTCCAAAAGCACCGGCGGTACATTCAAAGATGCTATAAATATGAAAAGGAAGAATGACATGGGAATACGAAGTGCTGCAGAAGGCATGCAACTGCAAATAGCTAATTGTCCAGTGATATAATTTGGCATTTTTCTTCTCTCTCTCTCTCTCTCTCATTCCACTCCCACACCCCTCGCCCTTATCAAATTTTTGCAAGTGGTTAAAAGGAAAAGATTATATCTCTGAAATTACTTCACAGTCATTTTGCATGAGTGGGGAGGAAAAAAGTCGCTTTACAACTCATGCTTTCATTTGAGGTATTAAATGTACGAAAATGGATTCTGGGCAAAATGAGAACAGATTTACATTTTCAGCACAGTATATTTTAATGACAAAGCCACATTGTAGAATGTGCCATAAAACACACTAGGAGAAAAACGGGGGATTGACATGTAGAATGTAGATTTCTATTTGTAGCAGGTGCAATTTCTCCCCTTCAGATGATTGTATGCAAATATCTTTGTAGGCACCTGCGCTTTACAGGTAAAACTGAGTCATTAACTGTGCAAATGATCTATTTTCCCCCCATGCAGAAAATTTCAGCAAAAATCAAATGCACTAATACAAAAATCAGATGTTTCACATTTTGTTTTGTTTTCTCCCTCGAGTTCAGTTCTGCTAAATTAATTTTAAATAGCATTGGAGAAATGTTGCCAATACAGTATACATACACCTTGGGTAAAAATAACCCCCAAGGCTGAAGAGTGAGTGTGACAATGTGCCACAGACCCACACTAAAAAAAGAGAATAAGGGAAGGAGAGGCGATGGAAATACATTCTCTCACAGGACTGTGAGAGGCAAAGTGAGGCAATTGTCTCAGCCGTGGCACGCTCCCTAGGGGCAGTAGATCCCAGTGTTGATTTTCTTCCCCTCTTGCTCCTGATGGAGATCTTCACTCATCCCTTCTTCCCTGGTGGGGAAGATTGTGTACAGTATAGCGAGGGAGCGCTGTATTTTTCTATTGAGCAGAACAGTGCCATAAAATTTGCAAAACAAAACCTGGCTACTGGGTACAGGTAGGTAGATATGTTGGTCTGCCATAGTCAAAACAAAATAAAAAATAAAAAAATTCCTTCCAGTAGCACCTTAGAGACCAACTAAGTTTGTTCTTGGTATGAGCTTCCATGTGCATGCACACTTCTTGGATTCATCCTGGTGTTCTCTAAGCACACAAAGAGCAAAAGAATAGGTGAGACCACAGAACAAATGGAAAGGATGATTTCAGACTTTTACCTGAATGCCAGTGTGCAGTGGTGGACTCGTAATCTGGTGAACTGGGTTCGCGTCCCCGATCCTTCAAATGCAGCTGTTGGGTGACCTTGGGCTAGTCACACTTCTCTGAAGTCTCTCAGCCCCACTCACCTCACAGAGTGTTTGTTGTGGGGGAGGAAGGGAAAGGAGAATGTTAGCCGCTTTGAGACTCCTTAGGGTAGTGATAAAGCGGGATATCAACTCCTCCTCCTCCTCCTCCTCCTCCTCCTCCTCCTCCTCCTCCTCTTCCGCTATGTACCCTCCTGGAGTCACTAACTCTTTGCTCCCCATAGTACTCTTGTGTGGATTTTGACTATGCATCACCTTCCAGGGTTCCAAATTGACCAACAGGTGGGGCAGATTTAGTTTGCTGGTTCCTGCTGTCCCTCACTCTGATCTCATCACACAGAGGCATTAGGATGCCTGAAAAGCGCTTGCATGAGTCTGCCAATCAAGCATAGAGCACAGCACTGGCACCAACTCCAGGGGGCCTGGCTACCCACAAAATTTTTATTGTGGGTGCCCAACCTCCAAACCCCCCCACCACCACTGCCCAGCCTTCACCCACCCCCGACCACTGCCACCTGCCACCACCTTACCTCTGGTGCTCAGGCACCACGACTGGGCCGGGGCCTGTGCTTCTAATGTGGGGCCTCTGTTGGGGCCCACAGCAGCCCTGGATGGAGGCCATATGGGAAGCGGAGGTGCAGGCCCTGGTCCAGGCACCACTGTGATGTTGGAGCACGCATGCCACACTGTGAAGCACACCCTGAGCACCCACAGTGTGGCGCCCAAGTTGGCATCGCTGTGGCAGAGAGGCAGGGGATGCTTGTGTGTCAAAAGAAGGGAAATGGAGGGCAATTTACTCAAGGTGGTTTACAAGCTGAAGAAACAAAAAAAGAAGACAGTAAAGATCACACATATAATTTAAAAAAATCAGATCTATATGGTGCACTACAGTTCTGAACTGGGCATGGCTATTTTAGCAAGCTTGTGTTTCCTTTGTATGCTGACCTTTTAAAATTCCTCATTTCCAGACAAACAGATCAGTACTGGACCTTACCCACTGAGACAAAAGCGTCTTTCTAGCTTCCAGGGAGAAAGTGAAGAGAGAGAAAAAGATTCTACCATCGAGAGCTTTGTGACCAATTTTTCAAACATCTTTGAGTCAGGTAGGATTAATATATTCATTTTTATTCGTGTGTGCGTGCGTGTGTGTAGGGGAGAGAGGTGGAAATTTAAG
Source organism: Lacerta agilis (assembly GCF_009819535.1). Taxonomy (NCBI): domain Eukaryota; kingdom Metazoa; phylum Chordata; class Lepidosauria; order Squamata; family Lacertidae; genus Lacerta; species Lacerta agilis. Next base: position 19,935,554 of record NC_046318.1, read on the forward strand.
ATCTACATGTACAGTTTCTGAATCACCCCATTGTGAATCCTTCAAGACCTGCTTCTCAGGATGTCTGCAGAATCTTGAAGCAGGGTGTTGTTTAGGGGTCATTGTTGCGGCCCATATTTAATTTTGGAGATGCTAGTTTTGCCGTTACTTGTGCTATTTTTGTATATCAATTTTAAAATCTTATTACGGCATGTGGGAATTGTTTAATTTTTTGTTTGTTTTCATGCGTTTTAATTTATCACTTATTACCGCTATTCTCATATTTTTGAAATTATGTACATCTTTCCATATTGTAAGCCACCTGCAGCATGGTTAGAACTATGGAAAGGTGGCATGCAAAGAAGCAATGCTGATGCTGAAGCTGGAGACTCTATCCCTGTAATTTTTACAGCAGGGGTAGGTAACCTGTGGTCCTCTGGCAGTTGAGGCTGGTGGCCAATAGCTGGAGATAAAGTCCAGATGTCCAACAACACCTGGAGAGTCACAGTTTCCCCATCACTGTTTAACAGTCATTATGTGTTCCTTCCATTCATCTCAAGGTCCTGTTGTGTGGCACACATGGAGTCCTACTTGCTGGGACTGGGGCAGGGGATAAATGAAAGGACCATGGGTTAAAATGGTTGGGAGAAGCTCGAACCCATTTTTCTATCCAGTTGCAGATTTAAATGTGCAACCTCATGCAAATCAGCCTTTGCCCCAAGTCTCCTCCTGAATCCTACACATCATTAAACAGAATTTCTCTCTTCCAACTCCCAGATCTGTTACCTACTCAGAATGGCGAGGAACTGACAGAACGTTTCCTGCATGAAGTTGTGGGTATTCTCCTGAGTTACATAAAAAAGACCTACGATGGAAAGGCGAAAGTGCTGGATTTCCACCACCCTCACCAGCTTCTGGAAGGGTTGGAAGGCTTCAGTGTGGAACTTTCGGATCAGCCAGAACCTCTGGAACAAATACTTGTTGACTGCAGGGATACCTTGAAATATGGAGTCAAAACAGGTAACTGTTCGTTGTGTTTATACAGCATTGTTTCAGTGGCTTGTTGCTATGGTAGTTATATGTGGACTTTGGGTTCAGAGAGACCATGTGTCTGAATGGCAGTAGCTGGGAGTCAACCACAGGGAAGGGATATTCCTCCTTGCCCAACTTGTGGGCTTCCTAGAGGCATGTGGCCAACCGCCATGGGAAACAGGATGGCGGACCACCTTGATTTGTTCGTGCTGCTCTAGCATGCGTCTTCCTATTGCAGTCTGGTGGCTTACAAACTTTCTGTCTTCAGGGTAGACATAGGGCCAGATCATACATACATTCATCTGCCAATTGGTCTTGTTAATGTGCTGCAGGAACGAGTGCATTCAGTACCATCCTACCTGCACATAGTATAATAAGTGACCCAAGAGCTTGAGACATATGCCAAATTCTTGTGTTCTTCTTTCTCCCTCCTCACTTTTATGGAAGAGCCATATGGTTGCACAGGTCACAATCTCCAAGTGGTGAGACTTCAGGGGGTTCCAACACTTACTCAGAGTTTTCTTGGAGTGAAGGTCCTTGGAGACTGGTGTCTTGTGGAAAAGAAGTAGATGTCTGTTTCTGTTTGTGTGTGTTTAATGAACTATCCACATAAACCAAGAGCTTTCTTCTACCACAGTTGCTACTGTACCTCCCTGTACACACACACACACACACACACACACACACACCACATGTCATATCCCTTGGCTCTTCCTAACTATGTAGCAACCCCTCAAGGCTAGTATCTAGGGATTTCTTCCCTCTTCACCATATATTTTTACTGCCACTAATTTCTACCACTAATTTAGGGTTGCCATATATCTGGAATTACCTGGACATAGCCAGAATACAGAAGTCAAAACAGTGTCCAGTTGAAAATCACTGAAATATCGGGGAAAATCCATGTCGGAAGTCTAGATTTTGGTGAATTTCCTTAAAATAGCTCAAAACCTCCATTTTTTCCTCTTTCACTTTTTGAAATATGGCAACCCTAACAAATTAGAAACTTTGCTGATGAAGTGATGCACCCCTAACATTTCTTCAAAAATGTTAAATCTATCTTAAATCCATCCACATTTCAGGGCATCCTCGTTACTTCAACCAACTTTCCAGTGGCCTTGACATTATAGGACTTGCTGGGGAATGGCTGACGGCTACAGCAAATACAAACATGTATGTATTGTAGATTGTCGTTTTTATACAAGATTAATCTGAATTAAGTAACAACAGCGAAACCAAACTCCTTTTTTATTGCTCTTTAAGAATGCAAAGGATGTATGAGATCCAGCAAACAGAGACTAAATACATTTATGAAATACATTGGGAAGACAGGTTTATTGGACTCAGAGGGATGTTAAGGAGTCCAGTTTCTACTGAAATAACAAAAGCTTCAGTTTAGGGCCAAATGATATGATTTAAAAAACAAAAACAAAACATGTTTAGCACTGCCACACCTCCTCCTTAACATGCATCTCTCTCTGTGGGGGGGGGGGGATCCTGATCTGGACTGGGACTGCAGCATGAGAGGAGAATGAGTGAGCTCTTCACTCCACATCCTCTTTTAAAAACAAAAAAATGCTACTCCTTGAGCTCTTGCTTTGAAAACACTATAAAAAAATAAAAAAATTCCTTCCAGTAGCACCTTAGAGACCAACTAAGTTTGTTCTTGGTATGAGCTTTCGTGTGCATGCACACTTCTTCACTTCTGAAGTATGCATGCACACGAAAGCTCATACCAAGAACAAACTTAGTTGGTCTCTAAGGTGCTACTGGAAGGAATTTTTTTATTTTTTATTTTGTTTTGACTATGGCAGACCAACGCGGCTACCTACCTGTATTTGAAAACACTATCTGCAGCAAATAGTATCTTCCAGGACAAAGAGCAGATTGCCATGAGGACAATAACAATGGTAATCTGAGCCTATTATTGTAGGCAAGATTCAGACAAAGTTAAGCATGTTTATGCCTCACTTGAAGGACTCTTTAAATCAAAAGTGGGGAGCCTGTGGCCTGCAAGGTGTACTCGGACTCATCTCAGTGGTCCCAGGCAGAAGGTCTCAGCTTCAATTCCTGACAGCACCTGGTAGGACTGGGAGACACTCCTGTCTGAAATCCTGAAGCCAACCAGCATAGAAAATACTGAGCTAGATAGAGGTAAAAGGTAAAGGTAAAGGACCCCTGGATGGTTAAGTCCAGTCAAAGGCGACTACAGTCATACCTCTAGATACGATCACTGTGGGTTGCGTTCATCACGGGATACGAATGCGCTGAACCTGGAAGCACCGGAACGGGTTACTTCCGGGTTCGGCAGTTCGTGCATGCGCAGAAGTGCCGAATTGCTCTTTGCGCATGCGCAGAAGCGCCGAATCGCACCGCGCACATGCGCAGACGCGGCGCTTCAGGTTGCGCGCTGCTCATGTTGTGAACGGGGCTCCGGAATGGAACCCGGTTTCAACCAGAGGTACCACTGTATAGGATTTCAGGCCGAGGAAGCCAGTGTTTGTCCACAGACAGCTCTCCGGGTCATGTGGCCAGCATGACTAAACAGTTTCTGGCGCAATGGAACACCGTGACAGAAGCCAGAACGCAGAGAAACACCATTTACCTTTCCTCCACAGCGGTACCTATTTATTTACTCGTGCTGGTGTGCTTTTGAACTCCTAGGTTGGCAGGAGCTGGGACAGAGCAACTGGAGCTCACTGGTCTAAACCACTGAGCCTCTTGGGCTTGCTGATTGGAAGCTAGATAGACCAATGGTCTGAGTCAGTATGAGGCAGCTTCCATGACTCCAACTTCCATCAGTCCCAGCCAGAATGGCCAACAGTCAGAGATGACCAGCTGCATCTTGGAGGACCACATGTTCCTGCTGTAAATTTACAAAGTTTGTCCGACTGCCTAAATAAAAGTCCACTGAGAATTAAAAATAATGATTGTTAGTTTTGGCTGGATCATGCCTAATTATAAATAGCAACTCTTTACAGAAGACATATGCAAACTTGTCATAATTCTTTATAGAGGGCCTTTCCCCCCACTTGCCTGCAAGAATAACACAATGAATTCTGATGTGCTTTGCACTTTTACAAGATTTTTTAAAATAACAACTATCCCATCAATTTTCCTGAATTGCAGGTGAAATATATAAATTTTCAGAGTTTTGGTGGGTTTTGTTGTAAGCAAATTTGAGTGCTTAAATGACACATCTAGAGAGGGCGGCAGTGCTGAATCTTTACCCTCCAGACTTTAATTACATCTGTGACATTATAAACAGCAGAATTAGTCTCCATAGTGACATTTTAACAAAGTGGGCATTGTGTAAGAACTCTTCAAAAGATGAAGTTCGAAGGAGGCTGAGAAATGTCAATGAAAATACTGTTGATAACTTCAGATATAAACAGAATAATGTCCATGCCAAGTTCTTATGGAAAAGTTCAACAAGTTTAATCGTTTTCCTCTGCTGTCTTGAATATTATGTAATGAGCTTGGAACAAAGATAGCTTATTGACTAAATTTGGACTGCAGGACTGCATCAAAGGCTTCAAAGTCTTTCCAAAAAGCCTTTTTGTTGTTGTTCAGAATTGAAGACAGACTTTCACAATGGATTTTACTCTTGCGCATGTTTGATTTTAAAGAGTGACATTTCAAAAATATTCTTAAAACTCCTATGTGGCATGGCATCTCAAAGACAATTGATTTCAACCCAATGAAATCAATTGGGCTAACTTAAATCCTGTCAATTTCAGGGGACACCTTCTAAGTGTAACTAAGCCTGGATCTAAACCAGTTTAATTCGATCACCAGAATGAGTCACTGAGAATTACACCATTTGGGTTTGATATTTTGGAATAAGTCTTGAGAGCTTTGGAGACAAAGGCAAAGATCCAAACAACTGTGCAATCCATTCTACATGCCCAGTGGACCTTTGAATTCATGTTCATTCCAACTGCCCCTTTGATGCCCAGCTCTCTGCTTTTGAAGTTCAGGAGAGCTTCAAAGTCCAGACATGAAACAGACAGGGATATATGGCAGCAGCTCGAGAAGAGCAGCAAAAATTGCCACTCGGATGGCCCTTTCCACATTTCCTGATTAGGCGCGGAGATCAGCCTGAATTCAGTGGAGCACCATGACATTTCCCTTTTCTATTAATGGAACGTTCTTAGTGGAGTTTCTGTGCTCTCAACGAACCAAGCACTGGACATGTGCTGTGTACTTCAGCATCTCCCTGTACCTTTGTGGATGGAAACGTCTATTATGCCCACGGTTAGCTAATGTTGTCCTCTGAATTTGGCACCAGCAGTGCGCGATGACTCTAAGAGAGGATAAAAGGACCAAGGCATGCAGACAAAGTGCAGTGTGATCAAAAGGGGATTTTGATCAAAGGGAGCATGAAACTCAATGACATAGCTTCGGGGCTCGAAACCCATTATGCACTTACCTGTACTGTTCAGTAAGCTTTGTTTACCGGCTTGCTGGCAAACACACCCCTCTTTTTGGGAGCGTGGGGTGGGGTGGAGCAGAGCTGTCTGTGCCAAGCCGGTAAGTAATGCTTCAGTGTTACATAGCAGCTTTGTGTTCTTCCACCACATGGACCACTCAGTATGGTTAGAAAAGGCGTGTTCTCCTTCATGGAGAGCACGTGTTGCGGTGGGGGCTAGCAAGTCACCCCTCTGCTGCTGGGTGGGTTTGTATGGATGGCCACTACTGTGATTGGGCTCTGGCTGTCGTTGGGGAGATTCATATGTTGCAACTTGTTGATGGACAGTCCAGAGCCTATAAATGACCCTGCACTCAGCGTCGGAGCCCTCCTGGCTTCGTGCATTGGATCACCCGCCCTCCCGCCCTGTTATTAGGCCTCTGCATTGACCTTGCTATGCCTGTCATGGGGTCGTCTGCATTGGAGCAGGGGCCTGGTAGGAATTTTTCCATTTGGCTGATTGCCTGGTGCCATTTGGTTTTCGCCTACTGCGTAGCAATTAGTCACAACTTGTAAGGTTGGCAGTTAGGCATTGGTTATAAATTGGTTGAGGAGGGGCAGAGTTTGCTGTGGTTGCCCCTCCTATGCTGCGAAGGGGCAGGTTGGCTGTGGTTGCCCCTTCAAGGCTGCTGCTGCAAGGGGAATTCCGTTAAAGGAATCCAGGGGCTCACCATGCTTGTCTGTATCCCCCGGTCGGGGGCCAGGGCCTACGCAAGAGCCCCTGGGAGCATTAGGGGAGAACGGGCGCACATTCTCTCCCCAAAGTGTTTTCCCCTATACTGACTCCACAGGCGGGTGGATGTCAGTTCTGTCCCCAGAGGGACAGATAGTCTTAACCAATGCCTAAGCAACCACTCACTTATTTTGTATTCAATAAAGTTGTGGCCAAATTAATGCCAAAAACCTTAAACTTATATCTGGTATGAAGTGTGTTTTAATTGAGGGGTTGTTTGGGGACCTCAACACGCAACAAGCATTTGTCCGGGAAAGTTGCTTGATGCTTTCGTTCTCAGTAATAATGTTTTATTATTATGTATAACATTTCTGTACTGCTGTCCATTTACAACCTGGGAAAGTTTGAAAATATCTTTATTGTCATCGCTGTCCTCGTCATCAACAGAGGTGTGCGGTCAATGGAGTATGAGGACTAGGCTAGTCACCTAAAGAGTCCACTAGCCCCCCCCCCACCTCTCCAAAGCTCAGCTGGCTTTGGGAAGGAGGTGGCAGGGCTTCAACATCCTGGAGGCCTGGTTTGTTGCATTGAAACGTGACTGCCAGCTTAGAGGACTGGCAAAGAGTGCAGAGCCTATAGGAAGACACACAGCCTTGTGGGATTTTATCAGAAACTCATGCTTATGAATCAGGCCCAGTAATAATATGATTCATATTACATAATTCCTCAATCATAATCCCCAAGTGACTGCCACACTGGTGCCTCCATCCCAAAGCCCGGGAAGCTTCTTCCCAGCTTAGGGAGGGAGGTGTGATGCTCAAATGCACGGTGTCAGACCCCCGACTCAATTGTCCTTGCAAGCTGGCACCTCTGGTCCTAACTATCCCCCTACAAAAAAATTTCCCTGCACGGCATGGAATCAGTCATCAGCTCAGAAGTTAAATCTGAAGTGTAACAACTAAACTCAGACTTAACATCTTAAACAAGCAGGAGGTTACCTCAGGACAGGGATGGACTGCCTAGTCCTCAGGACTTCCCACAGGCCAAACCCCCTTGCTAGTACTACTTAGTGCCCTCCTTTGGTGCCTTTGCCAGCTGGTATGTGATAATGCCCCTTGCTCAGCTGAATGGAGTGGTGTGTATAGAGACTTTTTGTTGCTGGGATGTAGCCTACAGTACAAATACAAAAGTCCACTCACTTTTGCCTCTGGCTCCACCTACCCCTGGCATAGGTTTCTCCACACAGAAGATGGAAAAGAGGATGGTAAGAAAAGGTACTTGAGGAAAGGAGGGGTGAAAAAAGAAATGTGAAGGCCCCAGATTGAACTCTAGCTGTGCACAAGTAGCCCCAAGCAACAACAACATTCTCATGGATGGGAATGTTCAGTCATAGCTATATGTATAAAAAAATGCATCGTGCCAATTTCTTCAAGGTGCAGGGTGAGTCTTGGGAGACAGATGAAAAGGAACATCTATACAGGTGTATTAATACATCCCTGTTACCTTCCTGTGTGGAAGTCTGTTTCTGTGAGCAATTCTCTGTTGCTTGACTAAGGTGGACATCTGTATTGATTTTTCTTTGTCTTTATCAAGCCATTCTGATGAGTTCATTTTGTGCTTCTGACTACCATTTGGTGTTTTTAAAAAAATAGGTTTACTTATGAAATAGCTCCAGTATTCATTGTAATGGAGGAGATCATACTTAGAAAAATGCAAGAAATTATTGGATGGGGGGAAAGTGAAGCAGATGGCATATTTTCTCCTGGTAAGTAGATCAGAAATTATTATTCATTCAATGAGTCTTATTCAAACCCTAGAACCGACATGGATCATTTGCTGACATTTTAAAATGTGAACATTAATTTGAAGATAGCCTGTGTATAGAGAGATGAATAGATACTGGCTCAAAATCACTGTAAGAATATGTTTCTTACGGGGAGGGCAGAGAAGTCTGAGAAAGTGGTATGGCTAGATTAGCCAGTCAAAGCTTTAAAGAGAAAGACTTTTTTTCTTTTTTTGCTGTGATCAGGTATCACACTTAACTATGACTTAAAAGGTAAGGGGACCCCTAACCATCAGGTCCAGTCATGTCCGACTCTGGGGTTGCGGCGCTCATCTCGCTCTATAGGCCGAGGGAGCTGGTGTTTGTCCGCAGACAGCTTCCGGGTCATGTGGCCAGCATGACAAAGCCGCTTCTGGCAAACCAGAGCCGTGCACGGAAACGCTTCCTGCTGGAGCGGTACCTATTTATCTACTTGCACTTTGACGTGCTTTCGAACTGCTAGGTGGGCAGGAGCTGGGACTGAGCAACGGGAGCTCACCCCGTGGCAGGGATTCGAACTACCAACCTTCTGATCAGCAAGCACTAGGCTCTGTGGTTTAACCCACAGCGCCACCTGGGTCCAGGTGGCTAAGCAAGAGATTAATGACCCCAGCTTCCTCCCAGCCTTGTTTGCTCTACTTCCCATGCCCAAGAGGAGGACATTGGATGGAAGTACCCATCCAAACATTTATGTATGCCACTACAGCGGCTTGGATCTTATTAGCCCAAAACTGGCGATTGAGTGAGGTCCTTAAAAACAAGGATTGGCAGTTAAAAATGATAGGATATGCAGACCACTTCCTTCCCAACGAAGAGCTTTTATGCTCGCAAGCTTTTATGCTTTCCCCTCCACAGTGACCACAGGTAGATACTCGCCAAATTCCTTATCAAGCCTGCCTGTGTGCCTACAATCAAGGAGTACCAGACTCACTGGACCATATTCTGCCCTTTGCTCTGCAAACAGATGCTGAGCAAGATGTTGGACCTGCGACCCACGGCTCTGAGAAAAAGCCAAATGAGGTTCCTCCTAGCGGATTGGGACAAGGATGCTACTGCCTCAGTGGCTTCCTTTTAAATCTCCATCTTGCCCCAAAGGGTTTTTAATTAATCATCCCTCTAGGGAATAGACAGGGTGAAGCAGAACAATTGAGTGCCTTGTGACAGCCTCACTCCTGTCCCTTTTAAATCAATCCCACTGATTTGAATTGTCTTAACTTGTAATGCCAATAAAGGTATTTGTATTGTGTTGTATCGATATGCAGAGCTAGCAGGTCTAGCATGTAAAAGAAGAGAGCAAGGAGATCAGGTATATACAAAGGAACGGAAAAACTTTGTGGAGTATTTGGAAAATGATTGTAAACAAGTGAAAATGCTAGCAGCATTAAGGTAAATTCAACAGTGCAATATATAATAAAGGAAGAATAAGGGGAGAAAGTGATCTAAATGGATATACAGTATACGAATATGTGGGAATGGTGGGAAAATGAAAGGAACCAGGGAAGAGGAAGAAGGGAAGCCATTGAATGTTTTTGTTAAAATATAGATTTTAATGGTGGAAATGTGTATTTGAGCGTGAATGTGATTTGGGAAATGGTAATAATGAATATTATAAATAAAATGGGGGGGGGGAATAGGAAATTGAAAATTTCTATTTCTGCTTTTGGTTAACTGCAGTTTGTTGTGTTGTCTGCACTGACAAGGTGTGGTTAATGTTAACTATGGTGAGTTTCAAACAAGCCAACTCCAAATGGTGTTTTGCAAAACTGGCTTGTTTTAAACTAACCATAGTGGGCTATAAACACAGTTCCAGGTTTGGATGACGTTATAAGCCACACTTAGCCAAAAGTGGAAATGGAAGCTTATGAACTGTGTGAGGAGGGAAGGGGGAAGTATTTGAGCTTCACAGGAGGCCAGGCTTGTTCATGTCTTTCTGAACCATAATTTAGTGTAGTATATTCAGAGCACAGCCTTTGTGTTGGGGAATGGTAGGAAGGCCTTTGGCTAATTAAACAATCTACGGCCCGTTAAACTGTGTGTATTTTTTTGTGTGTGTTATGTACAGTAGGTCATAAATTTTAATATTGTAAATGGCCATATGATCCTTGGATGAAGAGCTGTATAGAAATTTAATAAATAAATAAAATGAATCAGTCTAAATTCTGGTTGCCAACAAAGAATGGTATGTGAAACATTTAAGGTTCAATACCATTGTCACATGCTTGGCTTATCATGGCCAAAACAAATGATCTACAAATGATCCGCAGCATTACAGGTATTCCAGAAATTTACTGCTTCTGAATGCTGGTAGGGGGATCAAGTGTCTGAGTGCCCCCTCTTGTGAAAAGCAACTTTTATTGTACGCTAGTTTTGTACGCACAAGGAATATTCATATGGGGAAAATGTTCAGACATTGGATGCCCTATCATCTGAAATGGCACAGTTCATCATGAGAGATTGCTGATCCTGTAGCTTAGCTCTTACTTGTCGGTTACATCCAGTTTGGGTGGGTGGGTGGAGCTGTGCTGGGAGGACTCTACTGTTCCACCTATTCCAAGCCCATCTAGGTAAGCTGCAAGATGCCGAAACTGGGAAGGCAGCTCTCTGGCTCCGACTCACCACACCGGCTCCAACTGTTGTATCGATGCAAAAGGCTTCGGGGACCACAAAATGCTTGCAGAAGCCACACCTAGTTCTCCTGTGCTGCATCCTATTTCCAACCATTTCCCCAATTCATCTGTTGATGATAAGGATAGTTGAATGACATAATACCAGAGTAATGCAACAGATGGTTAGCTGATGCAGACAAGTGGTCATCATGTAACTTAAAAATGGATGGGTACGGTGGTTATTGGGTGTCCCTACCTGTGTGTGGTAGCTTTTCCTGCACAGCAAGCTATGTAGCTCAGGAGGATCGACCAGCTTTCTTTGTGCCACCACAAAAGTGTGCAAGGGGTGGGATGGATGGAAGAAATGGTCTGATCTGAGGTGAGCTCCTAGAGCATAAGGAAAGTCCTACTGGATCTTGCCAATGGCCCAACACCTTGTACTCACAGCAGCCAACCAGTTGCCTGGGGAAAACTTGCAAGAACCTAGTATGTTATGTATTTTAATACTAATACTAATACTAATACTAATACTAATACTAATACTAAGAATACTAATACTAATACTAATATAAACGAATAAATAATCGCCCACCCATACCCATCTGGCTGGGTTGCCTCAGCCATTCTGGGCAGCTTCCATCACATAGTAAAATAATAATAAAACATCAAACATTAACAGTAACAATCTGATCCAATATAAAAAGTCATAATAACTTTAAAACAAACAACTTATATCAAATAAATCAATATTCATGTGCTGGCCCCAAGGGTTTGTCCATGAAGCGAGGTCCACGTCCAGTCCTGGGTCTAGGGGTCCAAAGGAGGTCAATCCAGCGGGGAGCAAGGCAGGGAGCAGGTCAAGGTCCAAGGCAGGTTCAGGCACAAGGTTGCAGGTTGAGCACACGCTTGCAACTAAGTTGCTCACGCAACTTGGGCTGGGTCTGGCTGGCTTTTATCTGGCCCTATGCTTAGGGCGGTCCCGATCCTCCGGAGACTCGCCTCTCCTCCGGGCCTGGAGGCGAGCACTCCTCCTGCAGACACTTAACTCCCTTCGCCTCTCTGCCCTGAGCCTCTGTAGCTCAGGAGAGGCTGGTGGGTTACTGGACCCAGGGGATGCCTCAGCTTCCTCTGAAGAGGCTGGGAGTGGAGCACCTGCAGGCAATGGGTCCTCCCTCCCATCAGGAGCCAGAGCAGACTCTGCTGATGCCTGCACCTGGGGATCCAGCACAGGTAGGGATCCTTCAGGCTCAAGCCCTGGCCCCGGCTCAGCTGGTTCTGGAGGCGGGGAATCCTGTGCAGGCTGGGATCCCTCAGGTTCAGCATCAGAGTCTGACTCCCAGGCCATCACACCATCCCCCCTCCCAGGCCTCCCCCTCAACCGAGGGGCCGGACCAGGCTTGCTGGGGTAAGTTGCATGGAAATCACGGAGGCAGGCAGGTGCGTGGACGTTTCCCGCTGGTTCCCATGAACGATCCTCAGGCCCATACCCCTTCCAGTCGATGAGGTATTGGAGCTTCCCCCTGCGGTATCGTGAGTCGAGAATGCGCTCCACCTCGTACTCAGGCTCCCCCTCAACCAAAACTGGCTGCGGTCGTGGATTGTCCGGGTGGAACTCGTCAGGCGGGGCGACTGGACTAAGTAGGGACCGGTGGAATACTGGGTGAACCTTGAGCGATGGAGGTAACTGGAGGCGAAACGCCACCGGCGACACCTGCGCAGTGATGGTGAATGGGCCGGCAAACCGTGCATCCAGCTTTCGTGAGGGCCGAGAAGGATGCAGGTGACGGGTAGAGAGCCACACCCGATCGCCAACATGGAGTTCTGGCCCCTCCTGACGATGTCGGTCAGCCTGGGCCTTGTATGCGTCCTTGGCCTGGCGCAGTTGCTCCATCAATAATTGTTGCTGGGACTGAAGCTCCTGAAGCCAGTCTGTCACTGCGGGGACCGCGGAAGCTGGCAGCACGTCCGGGAACAAACGTGGATGGTAGCCGTAGGAGGCCTGGAACGGGGTCTGCTGGGTGGAGGCGTTCACTGCATTGTTGTAGGCGAACTCCGCCAATGGCAAGTGATCGACCCAGTCATCCTGCTGAAAGCTGCAGTAACACCGGAGGTACTGCTCCAGCACCGCATTTGCCCTTTCCGTCTGGCCATCGGTCTGCGGGTGGTGGGCCGAAGATAGACAGACCTCCGTCCCAAGGGTCTGGTGCAGGGCTCGCCAGAAGTGGGATGTGAACTGGACGCCGCGGTCAGAAACCACACGCTCGGGCAGGCCATGCAGGCGGAAGATGTGCTGCAAGTACAGCTGAGCCGTTTCCTTAGCTGTGGGTATGGACGGGCAGGGGGCACAGTGCACCATCTTAGTGAAATGGTCCGTGAAAACCAGGAGGCAGGTACAGTGACGAGATGGGGGCAAGTCCACCACAAAGTCCAGCGAGACCGTGTGCCAGGGACGCGGTGGGACTGGTAATGGCTGGAGCAGACCGGGGGGTCGCCCGGTAGGACCCTTGGCCCGCCGGCAGATGTCGCAACCAGCAACATAGCGTGCCACATCAGCCTTCAGGCGGGGCCACCAGAACTCCCGGCTTACCAGATGGGTGGTCCGGTACCGCCCAAAGTGCCCTGCTGCTGGGGCATCGTGGGACATCTGGAGAACCTCAGCCCGCAATGGTCCTGGTGGGATGTATAGACGACCCTGGTGCAGCAGTAGGCCCTGGTGCAGGGCCAGCCCCGGATATCGAGGGCATGACCCGTCAGACAGTTCCCGGAGCCGTTCCTGTGCCCAAGCATCGACCCGTTGCTGTTCTCGCACCCGAGCCTGCAGCGGCTTGGCCTCCTGAGTGGCCAGGAATGCGGCTGGTGGTAAGATAGTCGTCGGTACTGCCTGCTGTACAGTGTCTGCAACGTCCTCAGGTTTCCGGGACAGGGCATCCGCTTTCCGGTTTTGGGAGCTAGGGATGTAGCGGATCCGGAACTGGAACCGGGAGAAAAACAGCGCCCACCGGATCTGCCTTTGGTTCAACTTGCGGGTGGTCTGGAGGTACTCCAGATTCCGGTGGTCCGTTCTCACTTCCACCGGGTGTCGTGCCCCCTCCAGATGATGGCGCCAGACCTCAAAGGCCACCTTGATGGCCAGTAGTTCCCGCTCCCACACGGTATAGTTACGCTCCGCCAGAAGGAGCTGCCGGGAGTAGTAAGCGCAGGGTAACAGTGGCGCATCGGGTCCGTGTTGCTGAGACAGGATGGCACCGAGAGCCGTACTGGAGGCATCAGTCTCCACCACGAAGGGACGAGAGGGATCAGGGTGCTGTAAAATCGGCGCCCTCTGGAAACAGGCTTTCAACCCCTGAAATGCCACTTCAGCCTCCTCATCCCAGGAGAAGGGCGTCTTGGGGCGCAGCCCACTCTCGAACCGCAGCCACCTTCCCAGGGTCCATCTGCACCCCGTCAGGGGAGAGTCGGTGTCCAAGGAAGTCCACTGACCGCTGGTGGAACTCGCACTTGCTGAGCTTGGCGTACAGGCGGTGCTCCCGCAAGCGCTGCAACACGGACCGAACATGACTCTCGTGACGGGCTGGGTCACGGGAATAAATCAGAATATCATCTAGGTACACCACCACGTATTTGTCTAGCAAGTCCTGGAACACGTGGTTGATGTACCGTTGAAACACGGCGGGCGCTTTGCATAATCCGAACGGCATAACCAGGTATTCAAACTGCCCATACCGGGTCCCGAATGCAGTCTTCCACTCGTCCCCAGCACGGATCCGAATCAAGTTGTAGGCCCCTCGGAGGTCCAGTTTGGTGAACATCTGCGCCCCCTGCACCCGCTCCAGCAATTCTGCAATAAGGGGCAAGGGGTACCGGTCTGGGATGGTGATCTTATTCAGGGCCCGGTAGTCATGGCAGAGGCGAAGCTCCCCACACTTCTTCTTAACGAAGAGTACAGGAGCGGCAGTGGGTGAGGTAGAGGGTCTAATGAACCCACGTTCCAGGTTCTTGCGAAGGAAGTCCTGCAAGGCTTCACGCTCTGGCTCCGAAAGAGAATATAGGCGGCTCACAGGCAGGGGCGCCCCAGGCTGTAGGTCTATGCCGCAGTCGAAGGACCGATGAGGCGGCAGCTTGTCTGCTCCCTGTTCCTCGAACACGTCTAAATAGTCCTGGTACACGGCAGGGAGCGTTGACACAGCCTGCCCCATGGGGGCAGCTGCTACTAACTCGGACTGAGCACGGGAACCCGGGTCTGGGAAGCGTACAGTCCGATTGACCCAGTCGATCTGAACATTGTGTGACTCCAGCCAGTCCATCCCAAGCACCAGGGGAAACCGGGGCATGGTGGCAATGTCCAGGGTTCGCACCTCCCGGTGCTGCTGGTAGCACAGGACCAAGGGCTGGGTCTCCCGAGTAACAGCGCCCGAGCGTAGGAGCCGTCCGTCAATTGCCTCCACCTGTACTGGTTCCGGCTTGTTCTGAAGCGGCACCTGATGCTGAGTGGCGAAGGCAGAGTCCATATAGGAGCGGGTTGCCCCCGAATCCACCAGAGCGTGGGTGAGAATCCAGGGCCCACCGGGGGGGTATAGACGCACCGGTATCATGAGGTGTTGCAATTCCACTGGTGAGGGCCCATCATGCGATGCTTGGGTCCCCAGGTAGCCTGGGCCATCGGCTACTGGGGTTGGCAGTTTTCCCTGCGGCTGGCGTTTCTCAGGGCAGGTTCGGGCGTAGTGTCCACTCCCACCGCAGTAGAGACACAGGTTCCCCTCCCGACGCCGAGTCTTTTCCGAGGGGGAGAGGCGAGGCCGCGCTGCCCCGAGCTGCATCGGCTCCTCCAATGACTCAGCTCTGGCCACGGAACTGCAGGGAAGCACCGGCGCCGGGAGCGTGGGTGAGAATCCAGGGCCCACCGGGGGGGTATAGACGCACCGGTATCATGAGGTGTTGCAATTCCACTGGTGAGGGCCCATCATGCGATGCTTGGGTCCCCAGGTAGCCTGGGCCATCGGCTACTGGGGTTGGCAGTTTTCCCTGCGGCTGGCGTTTCTCAGGGCAGGTTCGGGCGTAGTGTCCACTCCCACCGCAGTAGAGACACAGGTGATCCAGTATCTCGTCTGAAAGTCCCTCGAGATACTGGTCCCGCAGGGCAGAGTCGTTCCAGGTCAAGTCCTGCGCCAGCAGCCGAAATTCCGTGGCGTAGGTGGCCACTGTGGACTTGCCCTGTTTCAACCGCCGAATTGCCCGATTGGCTTGACTCCCCTTCTGAGGGTTGGCGAACGTGGTTTCCAGATGATTGCAAAACCCCGTATAGTCTGTCAGCAAGGGGGAGTCTTGCCGGAGCAGCGGCAACGCCCACTTGGCCGCCTGGTCCTTCAGCAAGCTGATCAGGAAGTGCACCTTGGTGCGGTCGTCAGGGAAATCCCGAGCTCGCCCCTGAATATACAGCTTGGCCTGGGCGAGAAACATGGGAAAGCTGGCTGGGGACCCATCAAATTTCTCTGGCAGGGCCACTGGGTACTTGCCAGGAGCTGGGGCGGCGGCCCCAGGAGCCGGTAGGGCATCCAAACGCTGCTGAAGCGCCGTAACCGCATTGCTTAGCTGCTGCACGGTGTGGGTCAAGGCCTGGTTCTCCTGGGCCAATGCCACTAGCGCAGCCGCCTGGTCAGCCATGGCTACTAGTTCCTCCCGAACGCACCCCAGCGAAGGGGGAGTGCGGGTGTGGCGTGAGCAAACTGTGCTGGCCCCAAGGGTTTGTCCATGAAGCGAGGTCCACGTCCAGTCCTGGGTCTAGGGGTCCAAAGGAGGTCAATCCAGCGGGGAGCAAGGCAGGGAGCAGGTCAAGGTCCAAGGCAGGTTCAGGCACAAGGTTGCAGGTTGAGCACACGCTTGCAACTAAGTTGCTCACGCAACTTGGGCTGGGTCTGGCTGGCTTTTATCTGGCCCTATGCTTAGGGCGGTCCCGATCCTCCGGAGACTCGCCTCTCCTCCGGGCCTGGAGGCGAGCACTCCTCCTGCAGACACTTAACTCCCTTCGCCTCTCTGCCCTGAGCCTCTGTAGCTCAGGAGAGGCTGGTGGGTTACTGGACCCAGGGGATGCCTCAGCTTCCTCTGAAGAGGCTGGGAGTGGAGCACCTGCAGGCAATGGGTCCTCCCTCCCATCAGGAGCCAGAGCAGACTCTGCTGATGCCTGCACCTGGGGATCCAGCACAGGTAGGGATCCTTCAGGCTCAAGCCCTGGCCCCGGCTCAGCTGGTTCTGGAGGCGGGGAATCCTGTGCAGGCTGGGATCCCTCAGGTTCAGCATCAGAGTCTGACTCCCAGGCCATCACAATTCAACAATCCGTTAGAATTCAACAGTAAACAGTAAAATTAAATGCAAATAATAATTAAACAGTTTACACATATTCAATTGCAACGAAGAATTGCTAATATATAATCAATAGAAATAACAGCAAATCACAATGCATAGAATACCACAAAACACGCACAACCACATGAGAGGATCAAATTGAGAAGCAAGGACACACAACTTATAAAATTATTTTTAAAAACTATCCCTGAACTCTTCTCTTCCCAGCTGCTGCTTCTGCTGTTCTCAAAGTCATAGTTTGGGAAGGGCTCCTGGGGCTGGAAGGTGAGGCAAGGCAGGTGGAAAAAGCCATTGCTTGCAGAACGTCTCTCTCCCCTGTGTTCTTCTGTGGCTCTCAGCAACAGGAGTTCGGAAGCTTTAGTGGAGGAAGAGCATTTCCTATAGGAAAAGAGGAGCCACCATGTGGAATGATAGATAACGCTCTCCACTTGGTAATCTGTGCAGTGGACCTGATGTTGTACTGTTCATTCCCAAGGAGACTAAGCTATTCCAGCAGATGCTTAATTTCTTTCTTTGTCTTCCAGGGGGCAGCATATCAAACCTCTACAGTGTTCTAGTTGCCCGCTATAAACGTTACCCTGAGATTAAAACCAAAGGCATGGCGGCCATTCCAGACATCGTACTCTTTGTTTCTGAACATGTGAGTATGCACTCGCAATAAAGTCTATGCGATGTTATTTGCCTGTGATATGATGCCTTTTAATGATAACTCTGTAGGGACTTGTTATCACTATATTTTAGTAAGGCTTTTTATAAGACCAGTAATAAACCTTTGTAAGCTTCTTCTCTTGTTGTTGTTGTTGTTGAAACTTTGTATGTATGTATATAATCATGCACTGCTGCTATGCTTGTCTTGGAAAAACCGCCACTCTAAGTCAAATCTAACCGAAATCAATCAGTTGTGATTCGAGGACCCTACTCCCGCATGTTAGAAATGAAACACAATGACACATAATTTTTGGTTAAATGGAGGTAAAAGGCCACAACATTATTGGTTACAGCGTGTGAGTGGTATTGGCTTAGACATTGGGTTGAACAAACTATAGTTGACTCCCCCGGCGGAGCGTGGAGTCACTCAAGCCCCCACGGCAATGCCGGAGCCGGCTCCCGCTCACAACCCCTCCCCTCACTGAGGAGGAGAGGCTTTTGCAACAAACATTTTATGCATGAATGCAAAATATCAAAATGGGTACTCCCCAGTACATTTCCGAGCACAATTCAAAGTGTTGGTGCTGACCTTTAAAGCCCTAAATGGCCTTGGTCCTGTATACCTGAAGGAGCATCTCCACCCCCATCGTTCAGCCTGGACACTGAGATCCAGCGCCGAGGGCCTTCTGGCGGTTCCCTCATTGCGAGAGGTGAGGTTACAGGGAACCAGGCAGAGGGCCTTCTCGGTAGTGGCGCCCGCCCTGTGGAACACCCTCCCATCAGAGGTCAAAGAGATAAGCAACTACCTGACATTTAGAAAATACCTGAAGGCAGCCCTGTTTAGGGAAGTTTTTAATCTGTGACAATTTAATGTATTTTAACATTTGTTGGAAGCCGCCCAGAGTGGCTGGGGAGGCCCAGCCAGATGGGCAGGGTACAAATGATAAATTATTATTATTATTATTATTATTATTATTATTATTATTCCAAATTTGCCACCAATTCATGGTAAATTGGGGGGCGGCATTTCATTCCAGCCCTAGTTCAAACATCTCTATTCTTTTCCATGGCTGAACTCTGGGGTTGGGGTGGGGGTGGGACAAGCAATCAGCCTGGTTCTGCAAGTTTCAAGTGAAGATTGTGTATACGCTGTGAAGATTTGGCTGATTCCCACATTGTGACCAAAAGAGCTAAAATTTATGCCTTGTTTCACTTGCAAAACCAGGTGGAAAGTTTTCAAATACCAGATTTTATCTTCACCCATTGATTTCAATGGAGCTTAGTCACAACTCATTGCTGGCCTTAACTCGGTTGTGGCCTTTGTCAACTTCATAAAATAATGGTTGGTAACCAGAGAAATCTCAAGGGTGCCTTATGAGCTGGCGGCAATACCTCCCTATATGGAACGAAACAGTATTAGAGATAATAAATGCTTTGGAATGGTTTATCTGAAACCAGCAAGCACAGGAATGGGCAGTTTCCCCATGTATGATGTTCACCCTGCTCCTCAAAACAATAATTTAAGTACCGTAGTACTTTAGTTGAATTGTATTCGCCTAGATGTCAACAGACGACAAGGGCTTAAATCCCTATGTTGTCTATCTCTGTATTTCTATAACATAGAAGCAATCGTGAAGCAATCTTTCAGCTCTAATGCATGTTGTGAGATCTTTCCTCTATTTAACCTTTTCAACCTTAATATCTAAGAGCCATTATTCTGTAAAGAAAGCTGCAGCAGTTCTTGGGATCGGAATGGATAATGTTATTGTTGTCAAGTGTGATGAAAGGTAAGGCCTTCAACTGCTTTTTGTGCATGATTTATATATCCACTCAAGCAATTTACTTGCATTTGCAGAGATGTGTGAACCTTTTATTTCTTCATATTCTAGATTCACATATTAGGAACACTTCCCCCAAAAAACAAATGTGTTGCTTTCGCAATGCAGAACTGAATTGTTTCCTGTATTTTAGGCATCATATCTGAAATAGTTTCTTAATTGCACATCATTCAGTGAACTGCCTGTTTAGTCATCATATTTCAATAAGTAAAAACCAGGACACCCTGAAAGTTGCTGAGATATTTTTTTAGGAAACCACAAAAATTGTTGAGCTTTTTTATGACAAACCCCAAGGTTGTTGATTTTTCAATTGACTTGCCTAAGAAAGTGCCAGCTTTTGGAAATTACCCCTGGACATCAATTCCACTTTTGAAATCCTGGTTTAGTTATAGGCCCAGAGGTCTCCCTAAGCACTTGGCTTCATTCCGCAATGGCTTGATGTGCATCCAACAGTCATGTTTTTCACAGGTCTGATAATAATTTCCCAGACCACCTGCCTCTTTTGGGCTACTTGGCTAAAAACCTTTTAAAGATGGAAGCTCAACATCTTGTTTATCACCAGAACTCCATTTGGTGGCCGCCTCCCCCAGATTCACTGGGCATTTACACCGTTTCAAAGCATTCTGGAAAAATACCATGGTGACCACCTCAAAAAGTAACTGCCCAAGGCAGCTCTGTTGCTACAGCAAAAACAACAGTTCATGGTTTATGTAAGGAAAAAACAATGAAAACAAATGAACGGAAACGAATGAATTGTAGAAAAATTCTAAAATCCATATCACGAGAATACTGTTAGCAGGTCAATCAAAACGTTACAAAATAACATTGGGCTTTTCAGTTCTCCAGAACAGTATGGATGAGATCAGGAAAAACTGCTGGTAGTGAAGTAATGGCGTCTGCATTTGGGTCATAAGCTCACATCCACAGCAAACATTTCAAGCACATTTCAAGTTCATGGCTTCCGCACAGAGCTACAATTCCTAGCATTCTTTGGGGGAAGCTGTATGCTTTCATGTTTGGTGTGGGTGTGACCAAAGTCTCCAGGTGGAATGTGAGATAAAATAGCAGACACGCAAAGGAGGTTCTGTCAGGCGCCATGCGGATTTCAGGTGCCAGCCCAAATTACAAAACGGGGGGGGGGGACAGTGCACTGAGTCTTATGGGGGTTTCTTCCACTATGCAAAACTTAAGCTTGCAGGGGGGAATGGATGGTGCCCTTAATTGTTATGCATTTGGAAGGATGCACCATGAATGATATTTCGCAACTGCTGCTGCTTTGCTCTTAACAGGGGGAAGATGATTCCATCTGAACTGGAGGCAAACATTATCCAAGTCAAAAAACAGGTTTGGCTTCCATCACCTTCATGTAACCTTTCAGGTCCTTATTATATAGCTGCTCTGCTGGAATTTATTTGTACGTTTGTGAAAACCCTATTGAGCTAAATTGGACTCGGGCAGGTTATTTGGAACTGGTCAGAAGGGTCTCTAGTCCCCCCCCAGGCAATTTAGCAGGTGGTTGAGGATGACTTGGTGGCTGCTCCTCATCTCCCCCCCCCCTTGTCCTTCACAAGGTGAAAGGGATGATGGTAAAGGAGGAGGACAGGGCTAGAGAGCTTATGGTCCCCCAGATGTTACCAGAATCCAACTCCCATCAGCCCCAGCCTGTATAGCCAATGGTCCTCCCCCCCCCCAGAGTAGGAGTCGCCACCTCTGGAGACCAATATCAAAACCAGTCATTGGTACCAGGCCTGGTGATCCTTTTTTTTTTTTTAAAAACAAAATTTTATTAGCATTTTCATAATATAACACAAACCCAACCCCACACCTACAAATACAAAAACAAATACAAATACACATAAAGTCAGGATTCTTCTTCTTATTTATAAACCTTACAAAAAAAAAATTTCTTGTTCTAAATCTTGACGTTTGACTTCCCCCGCCTTTTCACCTTCGGTTTTAATTCAATATACTATTTCCTTAACAACTTTTCTCTATAAAAAGATTTAACTTTACTTAAAAAAAAAAAGAAAACATACTTATCTCAGTCTTTGCGTTATAGCCTAAATCATAGCCAAATATTCTTATAGCTAAACTTATTTCTTCTGTCCTTTATCATGCTGCTTTTAACTTAAAATTCAATATCTCCTTACTTATTTAAAATAAACTTGTAATTAACAAACTTCACACTCCGATTTCGGATACCATGGCAGACCATTTAGATTATACATTTAATACTTCAACCCACTCCCCCTCTATCCATTGTCTTTTTCTGTCTTTCTCCAAAGCCAAATCTCCAATTGTTTTCCTCTGAGTGTCCGCAGATCCAGGCGGCATCCACAACAAACCCCGCATCGAGCCTCAGGGCGTTCCTCATCTGCATTCTGGGCTCCTCCGTTTCTTTTTCTCCTTCTTCTTGTAAAAATCTTAATTCCATGTCCCTTGACCCCGAGCTGCCACCTCGGAGTCTGGATATTGTAAGTTTTCCCGTTTCAAATTCCTTTTCCCGGATTTGCCCAGCCATTTCAGACCATCCTTCAAGCGCCTTTCCCAGCTCTTTGCCAAGGCTTGATTCCATTGTGTAGAACTTTTGAAAAGCCTCCTCTGTGGAAAGTAAATCCTTTTTATGAATGATTCCACTCAAGACTTGTAGTTTCCGATTAAGCAATTCCATCTGCAAGACAGTGAGCATTTCCTCATCCTTTAAATCAGAGTACGATACCAGTGCGAGCGCAAAGTCCAGCATTTTGAGAGAGAGGGTGAGTATCAGATTTCAGTTCCTGTCTCTTCCTTCCTTTGTTTCAATTTTTTCCCACGACAAACCAAGTCGCCGCCATTTCTCCGAAGCCGGAGTATAAAGACCAAAACTTCAAGCGGAGATATTTTTTCCCCAGTTAACCCCCGAAGGGAGATCTCAACAGACTCAGTTTTCAAATTCCAAGTACTTTCTATTGATTGTTGTAGCAGCAGTCACTTAAAGAGTTAATTTCTTTCACCACTCGAAGGGAGGGAGGCGGGCTGCCTTTCTTCTTTCCCCCAGATCGTTCCAGGAATACAAAGAGTCAATCAATTACTCACAGCCTCTGGGTTCTTATCAGCTCCTTAATGACAGGTAGAACTTAGACGCTCATCACAGGCTTTGTCGCCGCATTTCCATCCCGGTTGGGGCATGTCCCCTATAGCCCGGCTCCGTCGTACCTTCACCCCCACTCCCCCTTTACAGGGGGCGCGGGGGAAGGGTTCGGAGCCACAACGGGCACAGCCGGGGAGCCCAGGGTGCGGGACGCTCTTCCCGCACCCCAACCGGAGCCCCGCTATGCGGCTGCAGGGCTCCTAACCCCCGGGATGAACTGGGTGCTTCGCAGCCGAAGCATCCCACGACCACCCATAATGGCGTCAGCCGCCGGAAGTCCTGGTGATCCTTTTTATGATACAGTCATACCTTGTGTTGCGTCCGCTTCATGTTGCGTCTTTTCGCATTACATCCTGCGGCAACCCAGAAGTACTGGAATGGGTTACTTCCGGGTTTCGCCACTCACGCATGTGCAGAAGTGCTAAATCACGCCGCTTGTGTGTGCAGACGTGTCACTTCTGGATGTGAACGCTTTGAGTTGCGGATGTGCCTCCTGGACGGATTACGTCCGCAACTCAAGGTTCCACTGTATTTAAAATATGCCATATGAAGCAGTCTCAAGCAACGACTAGAGAGTCTCACTAGTGGAAGCCGGCGCACAGACTTCCACCAGTGCAACGAGGTTTCCCCTGCTACCGTTGTCATAGTAGCACGTTGAAATTCCTCCCAATTTTGTAAAAAATATTTTAAGTGTTGAAGAACGTATGAGCTGGACAAAGAGGAAGGAAACCCAAGAGTTCTGATCTATAGGCTGACGATCGATGATGATGATTGTGCACACAAGACAAAGAAGGAAAAAAGGAATATATTATCCCACCTGTGATGCATTTTCCAGAATATAGGCAAAATGTCTTGGCAATATACCGCATTGCCCCTATATCATCCAGTGATGCTTGCCAAGAAAAGGAATGAATCTTACCATGCTCTGTAGCATATGGTTATGATGTTTCACAAAAGTTGTTCAGCTTTTGGGGGGGCAAAGTTGTTGAACTTTTAAAAGTTTTGACCTCCTGGCTAGTTGCCCATGAAGGTATAAAGACAAGGGAATGTTTATTACCATCCTTTTTTAAATTCAATATTTACACAGGGAGGCTATAGAACCCATCCACTTGGATAATGGCATTGTCCCAAGTGAATCTCCACCCCCTTCTCTCCCACTTCCTCATTCATCATCATCATCACCTCCTCTGGGAGCCAGTGTGGTGTAGTGGTTAGGAGCGGTAGTCTCATAACCAGGTTTGCGTCCCCGCTCTTCCACATGCAGCTGCTGGGTGATCTTGGGTTTGTCACACTTCTTTGAAGTCTCTCAGCCTCACTCACCTCGCAGAGTGTTTGTTGTGAGGGAGGGAGGGAAAGGAGAATGTGAGCCGCTTTGAGACTCCTTTGGGTAGTGATAAAGCGGGATATCAAATCCAAACTCTTCTTCTTCTTCTTCTTCTTCTTCTTCTTCTTCTTCTTCTTCTTCTTCTTCTTCTTCTTCTTCTGGTGCCACTAAGTTCCCTCAGTCTTTGAGCTCTTTGCTCTCCTACTTTTAAGACTTGCTGCGTTCTGGGAGATGGAGGGTCTGGAATGTTTTCTAATGTCAATATGTCAGCCAGCTGCTGCTCTGGCTCTGCCTCCTCCTCCTCTACCATGATTTCCCAACTTCTTCCCTCATCTGCCTCTGAGTTGTGACCTCCCTCAATCCCCTGTTGTAAGTATATACTGTCTTCCTCTTCCTCCTCCCTGGAAGAGTCAGGATGGGGAGGAGGTCTCCACCATTCCTCCTCTGCCCAGTCCCCTGACAATTAGTTTTCTTTAACAGTGGAAGCAGGTTTTCAGATTATACACAGCTCTTCTTCAGGCTTCGATTATGAGAGCAAAAAATGAACATCCCATAGTTTAGTTAGAAACAGGCTGATGGTTACTTGGTTGCAGAAATTTACTGGCCATTGCTGTTGACATGGAGATAGTCTAGGTTGAATGCAAACATGTCATTCTGATGTCATGTGTGATGTCACAAAGAGGATATGCTTTAAGTCTTGGTAAAGCCAAAAGCAGTTAACAGTCAGACTGCATCTCAGCCCTGTCAAGATGGATCTCCATAATAGGTGATGAATAGTTTTATTTGGGGGATATATTAACTTTTACTATTGAGGGAAACGTTTTAGATTGGTTTGTCAATTTCTAAGCCATCAAGTTGAGGCCAATAGATGGATATTCACAACCCTGTACCCATCAATAATCAACTTTATGGGTGACTTTGGGACTGATTCATACAACCACATTTCCTTTCTCCACTCTATACCCCGCATCTCTCCCACTTCCTCATTCGTCAACCTCATCACCTCCTCTACGGGTGCCGGTAAGTGCCCTCTTTCTTCAAGCTCTTTGCTCTTCTACATTTAAGGTTTGCTGGGTTCTGGGAGATGGTGGGTCCAGCTCTGCCTGCTCCTCCTCTCCCATTATTTCCAAAATTTCCCCCTCATCTGCCTCTGAGCTGTGACCTCCCTCAAACCCCTGTTGTAAGTCTATACTGTCATCCTCTTCCTCCTCCCTGGGTCAGGATGGGGAGGCAGTCTTCACCATTCCTCCTCTTCTGCCCGTCCCTGATGGACGGCTGCTGAGCCAAATCGCAAAAAGGACGTTTCTGACAGCAGTGTTTCCAGTATGTCCGGGAAATTCTGGATGTATGGCAGCCTAGGTTATGACAAAGGACAAGTCCATGCTACATGTGCACTGATACAGGCTGCCATCTTGAATTTGTTTTTTCAGGGCAAAGTACCATTGTATGTGAGTGCCACAGCCGGGACAACTGTGTATGGAGCTTTCGATCCACTCGTTCACATAGCTGACATCTGCAAGAAGTATAACCTCTGGATGCATGTGGATGTAAGGTGGTTGTTGGCTATCTGTTCCATCTTGCTCCTGGAAGTCGAGTTTTGAAATGTTAAATGATTGTAAAATTATTGAAATGTATCAAATTGGAAAATCATAAATAATTTTTTTTAAAAAAAATCTTCCAAGCAAAGAGATCAGTAGTAAAACTACAGTGGTACCTTGGGTTACAAATGCTTCGGGTTACGTGTTTTCAGGTTGCGGACTGCGGGAAACACCGAAGTACCGGAAAGGGTTACTTCCGGGTTTTGCGCAGAAGTGCCAAATTGCGTCACACGTGTGCACAGATGAGGCGCTGCAGGTTACAAACGCTGTGGGTTGTGGACGTTCCTCCGTCACGGATTACTTCCACAACCCGAGGTTCCACTGTACTAAGCTCAGAATGTCTATAGGATTGTCTGTAGATTGGATTCTTATTCCATTAAGAAATGTACTTAAGGTGAGTTGAAGGCAAAATTTTAAGAAACAGTGTTGGTGAAAGGTGGCATTCTCCCAGTAAGATAAGCGTGTGTTTTGTTTCTGATAGGCAGCATGGGGAGGCGGCCTGCTTCTGTCGAGAAGGCATTCCCACAAACTGAGCGGCATTGAAAGGTAATCATGTTATGTTCTTTAAGGGTACGCTGCAGTGAGATCAACGTATTAGCCAGTCTTTCTCCTCGCTTCAGGCCTCTTGCTGAAGTGCAGACCGTAAGGCCTGTCACCATAGTAATAGTGACTCATAGCAGGAGCGGAAGTGAGTTGTTGCACTGAGTTTGAGGGGGAAAGGAAAATAAATCTAGAGCAGTACCAGGTTTTATATTATGTAAGACAGGGGTGAAGAGCCTCAGGCCTGGTGGCTGAATGTGGCCCTCTCTGGCCCACGAGACCCTTCCAAGGCCCCAGCCCTCCCTATGCCACCTCTCACCCCAAACGGAAGTGCTCAGGACCAATCTGGAGTGCTTGTGTCTGGCTACAATGTGTCCTTGAATACCACAGACTTAATCTGGATGGAAGGAGTGTGCATGTGTATGTCTGGAATCCTCTGACTTTGACATGGCTGGTATGTAACCTCTTGTCAGGGAGCCGGCAAGGAGAGCAGGTCATTCGCAGATCAGAGACAGAGAGTGAAACACCAGCTAATGTACTGTTTGTTCCTTTATTAAGAAAGCAGAACAAAGAGCACATGGAGTTGCTCCTGCCTAGATGAAGCAGTTGTCCGGACTGGCTTGTAACTCCCCACCCACTATCACTCCTTCTGTGTCGGGCCCCTCCCTCCCAAGGGATCCTCTCTGTGTCTGCCTGGCTCTGTGCTCTGTGGTATGCAGCAGGCACCTTGTTCTGGGAGTGGGGGGTGCCTGCAGGCTGTCAGAGAAGGTGTCAGAGTAGCTCCGTGGTGGACCTGCCAAGTCTGATTCCTGTTCCTTTCCTGTTCCTTCCTCTTCACCATCCTCCAAGCTCCCAGCCTCCAGTACTTCCCAGCTCTTCCCTTCCTCTGTGGTACAGCTGGTTTCCCACCACCAGGATCCAAACCCTTTCCCTCTGCACTTTACCTGGGGGGCTCTTGGCCAGGTGGCTTCCACCACTCCTCCTCATCCAGCCAGTCCCTGACACATCTTCTACAAAGAGTTGCACCTGTTCCCCTGCCCACCTTTGGCCTCCCTTTGTCCCACTGGTATGCACCCCCCCCAAAAAAAAGTTGACTATGCGCTCAGGCTGAACAAGACCCTTTCTCCCCTGATATAAGAGACCTACGAGTTTATTTTCACTCTGTTTCCTGTTGGCATAATTTCATACATTTTTTTATTTTATTTTTTGCAGCAGCATCAAATGCTGCGTCCCCATTCTCTCGAAAGTCCTGCTGACTTTTCGTTTTGCTTCCCCCGCCTCCCGCTCCCCATTCTCCTGTCAAGTTGCTTTGATGATAAACGTTGCGGATCAAAGTTGCTGATATGAACATCTCTATAAAGTATTATTAGGTCGGTGACTCCATCGCTAATGCTTCCAACTAATATTTATGTGTGCGTTTATATGCTTCAGAGTATACGACCCATTTCAAATCTGGCACATTCATTACCTTTTAATTTTCTTCTTTACCTAGGGCTAATTCTGTCACGTGGAATCCTCACAAGCTGATGGGAGTTCCGCTGCAGTGCTCTGCTTTCTTAGTCCGTGAAAAGGTAACACCCACCCCTTTCCTACCATGGACAGAGCTCAATATCTCCGGGCAAACACAGGATCCCAGACCAATTTTTCAATGCCACTTCTTTAAAAAGGAGCTAAGTCCCACACAAGCATGGGTATATTTGCTGTCTGGTGCTGGGATGTGACTCCTATTGCACCTGGTGGGACTTGCTTTGGAGAAAACATGTGTATGATTGGGTTGTAAAGTGCATTTAGTTGTCCGCATCTGGAGAGCACCAGACTGGGGAAGGCTGTGCTAGGCTATATATCTGCAGGTGATGTACACATAACAATGTGTGACATGCCAAGCTGAATGCAGTCCATCAGCTATATAGCGTAGCCTGCTAAATGCTGGCTGTGTGCAGAGGCTAGAATTTTGAAGTATCCAGCAGGCCATAATATGTGGGAGTGGACTGCATTAGGCTTGGTGGGTCACAAGTTGTACCAAGACTGTTTGAGTTGATCTCTTTGACAGTAACACGCTGGCTGGGGCAACCCAGCCAGATGGGCGGGGTACAAATATGATGATGATGATGATGATGATGAATACTTGGGTTGTATCCAGACTAACTCAGTCATTCTTATTTAATAATATTTATATACTACTTCAACCTCAAAGTGGTTTACAAAAGGCATAAGACAATAAAAGTATATATATATATAAAACAGATCGTGGTGGGCCTGATGGCCTTGGCCAACTGGATGCCACACTGAGGGGTCGGCTGGGCAAATAGATGGGGGGTGGACCCAAGGGAAGCCTGCTTCCCTCTGGTCCGCTCCCCATACCCCCCCCAGGCCACCGTGGATTGGCCCATTTCAATGGGCGGGTTTGGCAGGAACCTGTGAGCCTCCCCGAAGGCCGAGGGGGACGGGGAAAAAACAACTAAGACGTCGTGTCACATCTGGGGGAAGAGGCGTCGCCACATTGGGCCGCAAATGCTGCTCATTGGAAGCCGCTGGGTTTTTTTGCAATACAATTTGTTAACCAATTTTTTGAAACATTTTTATAATAATCTTCATATCAAGTAATGACATTGTTTCATAAGTTGACTTCGCACCCTGTCTCTACCGCGTTTTTACTCAAACCTTTTCCGCTGCATTCTATCTTGATCGATTACAAAAAGTTTCTCTACGTACCGTTACCTTATCATTTTTCTTCCACTGCTTTTATCTCGAATCCTGCCTGCGATTTCATTTGACTATAGTTAAAACAGCTATTTAAAGCACTGAAATCACTGCTGAAATCAGTGATAAGTTAAAATATATATATTAAAACACATCTAAACATCTGGGGGAGGCATGTCTAAAGCAGGTACGGAAAGGAGTGTAGTGAAGACACCTGCTTGATGTCAATAGGCAGGGAGTTCCAGATTGTGAGTGTGGCCACAATTAAATACCAGTTTCTTACAAATCCAGAGAGAGAGTATTATCTGCATCTGCAACAGTCCCAGATCCACAAACTGAGTGGGAATATATGGGGAAAGGTGCTCTCACCGGTAGAGTCTCATGCTGTATCCCCACTGAAATCAGTTGTATTCTAAGTTAATTGTGACTAAGTTATGCCATTTATTTCAATGGGGCTAAAACATGACCATTGTCATCATGCCCAGCTTGTGGATTTCTGGCTGACAATTGTGGAGATCAGGATGCTGGGCCAGATGTGATTAGAGAGGTCTGTTCCAGCAGAGTTCTCTTTTATGTTCCCTGTACACATGTATATCATGTTCAGGAAAATCTCTCAGAGCAGGTTCTACAAAATCATTAAAATGTCAATAAATTATGTTTACTTCCTGTCACTGAATAGTTACAAACATGAAGGTGATTTCAAATGCAGCATTATCTTAACAGTTCTATCTCTCTGCCAGGGTCTTCTCCAAGCCTGTAATCAGCTCTGTGCCGGATATCTCTTCCAACCAGACAAACAGTATGACACAGCCTACGACACTGGGGACAAGGCAATCCAGTGTGGCCGGCATGTTGACATATTCAAGCTGTGGCTAATGTGGAGAGCTAAGGTAGGAGACATCTTGCAGGGATCAGAATCCCACGTGGGAGGAAGTCGCTGAGATACTGTATATTGCATAACAATGGCGTTCATCATGAAAAGATGACTCTGAAGCCATGGAAGGGAGGGAGAGGAAGTGAGAGCAGGGGAACTGCAGGTAAAGTGAGGTTGCCAAACCCACGAAACTCTTCTATATTGATGCACCCAGGGCTTTTTTTCAGCTGGAACTCAGTTCTGGCACCTCTCAGGTGGGCACTGTTGCCATTCTAAGAGAGCAAGGGAGGTGTTCATGGTGAGTTTTGGCACCTCTTTTTGTAGAAAAATAGCACTGGATGCACCTTCTGAGGAACAGAGTAATGCATTAGTTTCTGATGGATATTCCGAAGGACATATTTTCTTCTGCTCCAAAGGGCAGAAACTGAACCAGTGGATTCAAATTACAAGAAAGGAGAATCTGGCTAAACATTAGGAAGGACTTCCAACGGTGGAATGGACTACCTCGGAAGGTGGTAAACTCCTTCATTGCAAGTTTTTAAATAGAGGTTGGATGGCCACCTGCCAGGGATTCTTTAGTTGTGATTCCTGTGCCACATGGAATTGCACTAGATCACCCTTGGGACCCTTTCCAACTCTACAATTCTATGGTTCTATGATCTCATGCAGAGGCTTGGTCCATCAAGCTCACTAATGGCTATACTTGGCTGGAGGTGGCTCTCCAGGGTTTAAGACAGTCCCACCTGGAGATGCCAGAGATGAACCTGGGACCTTCTGCATGCAAAGCAGTTGCACTACCTTTGAGTTTCAGCTCTTCCTTGTAGGCAGTGCACATATTCTCTAATTCAGAGAAGGGGAACCTGTAGCTCTCCAAATGTACCTGGACTACAATTCCTGCAATTCTTGACCATTGGGCATGTTGACTAAGGGCCAGTGGGAGCTGGAGTCCAGCAACATCTGAAGGGCTGCAGGTTTGTTCTGGATTTCTGCTATACTTGTAGCTTACTGAAACCTTGTTTTCGTAGGCTGACCTGTGAGTGGCCAGGAGGCTAGATTTACTGGCCTTTCCATCCTTTAAATAGTATGATACAGTCTAGATGCAAAGTGAACTCTCTCACTTTGTCTCTTTCCCTCCACTGATATCTTACAGGGCACGCAAGGATTTGAAACGCTTATCAACAGATTTCTAGAACTTGCAGAATACCTTTACAAGGAACTGAAGACAAGAAAGAACTATGAGCTTGTGTTTGATGCCGAAGTAAGTATTGAACAAGGATAGTACTACTGGATTAGGCATTGGTCCTGACATCCTGCCTCTAAAAACACCAGGTCCCAGATACTACAGAGGTCCTGTTTTCAAAATGAGAGACCCCTTTGAAATCCCAGGGTATAAATTGCCACAGAAGCTCAGCTTTTGTGTATGGATTGGTTTGGTTAGGCTCAGCAATACTTCATGGATCCTCTCTCTCTCTCTCTCTCTCTCTCTCTCTCTCTCTCTCTCTCTCCCCAGACCCTGAGATCATCTTTTGATGCCCTCCCTTTTAAATGCGTTGTGGGGGGGGGGGTTTATTGGTGCATATGTGTGTGTGTGTGTGTGTGTGTGTGTAATTTTATGTTGTGAACCGCAACCCTTGCAGTTCATAGAAGAAGACTCTGATGTGGATGAGATTCAAGCCACTTCCTTGATGGGAGAAACTTATTCAAAGGATGAATCTCCTATGTTATCTCTGTCTCTCTAGATTCTCAGAAGTCAGGGACTAGAAGATGATAAGTTGAGGGCCTTTTATCCAGCCAGCCAGCTCTTCCAGGGAGGCGGAGCTTTATCACTGGTTAGCCTATATATAAAGCTTCATTGAGCTTCATTGGGTTCTAGCTCCCTGCAGAGGTGGTATCTATTGTAGCAGCCTTAGTAGGGCCTCTGGGAGCTGTCCAAGGTACCATCTGCTTTCTTTGTCAATAGAAACTACCAGTTTCCCCTGTGAGTTTTGAATGTCAAAGCATTTCATGCTCGGACCCACAAATTCAACTGAAATACATGTCTTGGTTGAGTTTCTTCTTGGCTGAGACCTTATTCATGACTGAATTTGGGCGACCTTGGGCCAGTCACTCGCTCTCAGCCTAAACTACCTCACAAGGTTGTGGTGAGGATAAAATGGAGAGATCTACATACTCCACATTGAGCTCCTTGAAGGAAAGGTGGACTATAAATGCAATAAATAAATGAATACTTTTGTATAAATTAGAATTCTGACTTTTCAGACATCGTACTGAGAGTGCTGACAGTTGTCATTTGGCAAACTGATTTTATTGAACTATTTGTGTAACATATTTGCTAATAAATCTGGCTTCCCAATAGCCATCTCACCTGGGGTTTTGGTACATTTAAATGATTTATTTTCACTTTTTAAAGCCAGCTCTTTCACAGAGACCAGACTTATATTGGGATGAATTTAGATTTCACAGTAAAATACAACTGACTCTTGTCGGACTTGTTTTGAGTAATGATCATTTTGCAACTGCCAGCTAGATTATGAAGCATTTCCGGGACTTTTTATATATTTGGAGTCTTACTAAACATTGGCTTCCATGTTAATTTTGTGCGAGAAAATTGTGAAAACCAAGATTCTCTCCTTCAGATTCTGGAATCGTTATGAAATATTTTATATCTTAAAAGCTCAGGGAGAATCATTGGGCTTAGGTTTGCTTCACATTCACACACAGCAAGCATTTGTGAGTGAATTGCATTAGAGAAACTGCTCAAAAGGAATTGTGAAGTTTAGAATCTGCCCAGGTGGGTTTAATAAATGGAAACATTTGTTGCAGATAGACATTGGCATTTTGTAATTTGTATTTTATTTTGTTTGTCTAAGCCTGAACTCACCAATGTGTGTTTCTGGTACATCCCATCCAGCCTTCGAAAGATCCCAAAGGGACCAGAGAGAGAGAAAAGACTACATCAGGTAGAATTTCTCATGCAAACCTTTTTGTCAGTCACAGAAAGTGTGTACTGAAATGCTGTTGTTGTGAAGATCTGTTCCAGACCCCAATTTCTTTCATCTACACACCAGAACTAGGGATGGGAAAACTTGTCCATTTCTAGTCTGTGGCAGTTTTGCATGTTTTCTAAATCTATAATTCCATTCTGTTGCATTCCCAAATTAATCTGCAATTTTAGGGAAACAGCCTCTCAGAAATATTAAGGCACAGTTCTCTTAAAACACATATTTAAATGTGTTTTGGTGTGTTCTTCAACCCTGAAACTCTTGGGTGCTGATTCCTAGAGACTGGTTCCCCCCTGCTGCTGCCCCCCATGGCTTAGTCCTGAGAGTGTCCTAGCTGTTGTGCTTATTACATCTTTGGAAGTTTTAGCCAATCATACTACAGCACCAGTGACAAGATACCCTTTTAAAAGGGCTGTTTGTCTCATAATATAAGCCCCTTCTTTGCATTTGTTTCCAATACTTGTATTTAATTTATTTAGAGAAATTTATAAACTGCTGAATCAAAGAGCTCTCTTAAGAGGCATATGTAGTAAAATAGTACCTAAAACACAGGGAAAACCCACATATACATAAAATAGCTATTGTTCAAAACAGTAAGACTTTGGAAACAAAAATAGTTAAATAGATTACACATGGGTGTAAGTTTGCTGAAAAAATGTGTTCAGCTGTCATCTAAATAATAATAATAATAATAATAATAATAATAATAATAATAATAATAATAATAATAATAATACAGTGGTACCTCGGGTTAAGAAGTTAATTCATTCCAGAGGTCCATTCTTACTTTAGGTAATGGGGCTTCCTGCTGCCACCGCGCCACCGCCGCGCGACTTCTGTTCTCATTCTGAGGTAAAGTTCTTAACCCAAGGTACTATTTCTGGGTTAGAAGAGTCTGTAACCTGAAGCATCTGTAACCTGAGGAACCACTGTAATAATAATAATAATAATAATAATAATAATAATAATAATAATAATAATTTATTTATTTATTTATAACCCACCCATCTGGCTGGGTTTCCCCAGCCACTCTGGGCGGCTCCCAACAGAGTATCAAAAGCACAATAAAACACCAAACATTAAAAACTTCCCTAAACAGGGTTGTCTTCAGATGTCTTCTAAAAGTCAGTTGTTTATTTCCTTGACATCTGATGGGAGGGCATTCCACAGGGTGGGCATCACTACCGAGAAGGCCCTCTGCCTTGTTCCCTGTAACCTCACTTATCACAGTGAGGGAACTGCCAGAAGGCCCTCGGAGCTGGACCTCAGTGTCCAGGCTGAACGATGGGGGTGGAGATACTCCTTCAGGTATACTGAATTTAGTGAGGATGCCTGCCAAATGTCAAAAGCACATGATAAATCTCTTCTTTCACATGTCCAATGAGTTCCATCCTTTCTTTAAAACCAAACATTACAGTACCGTATCTACTCTGCTACAGATCCAGACCATTGCTACTGCCTATTCATGGAACTAGTCCCTAAGTTATTCCAGAACATAATTGCAACTTTATATATATATATCCATGTTTAGGTTGCTCCAAAGATAAAAGCGAGGATGATAGAAGAAGGTACTACAATGGTTAGTTATCAGCCTCACGGGAACCATGTGAATTTTTTCAGAATGGTCTTCTCTAACCCAGCAACCAAGAAATCAGATGTTGATTTTCTCCTGGAAGAAATTGAAAGGCTTGGGAAGGATTTGTAACAACTGGCCATAAATCTCAAAAAGCGGGGAGCAACATTTCATTGGTGTAGTGGATCCTGTTTAAAGTTTTGTCACTGTTGTTCTGATGACCTTGGATGCATTATTGAGGCTCTTCAAAATAGGAACAAACCATGGTTAGAAGCTGCTCATGTTCAAATACAAGATCTATTAATATAGCATTTAAGGCAGGGGTGGTTAGAAGACAGACTGGTAGATATCCCATATCTCTGACTTGCATGTGTCTAACAACATCAGCACTTTTTAGGTGGTGGATTTTAAGCTTTTGCGTAAGGTCTATGAAAAGGGTGTGGCAAGAGAGAGGTAACTTAAGCTGGATCCCATGCTTTGACAGCTCAGTCATGTGGCTTGGCAACCTGCCCTAAAGCTGATGTAACTCAAACACTATATAAAAGTAAAATAAAAATTTCCTTCCAGTAGCACTTCAGAGACCAACTAAGTTTGTTCTTGGTATTCTTATCTCATTGGATTCTTATCTCATTATACATGACAAAGCTATCTTTAGCCATCTCACCCCTTGCCTTTCCCTGTAAGACCCTGTAAAAATTGCAGTCGTTAACAGTCATCAACAGGTTTTCCACACCTATCAGCTGATCACCCATTCCCACCACCCTTCTGAGTAATACCCCTCCCCACTCCCTCACTATATTTAAGGGTCTGGTGACTTCCGTTTCAGTGTATCTGAAGAAGTGTGCATGCACACGAAAGCTCATACCAAGAACAAACTTAGTTGGTCTCTAAGGTGCTACTGGAAGGAATTTTTTATTTTATTTTGACTATGGCAGACCAACACGGCTACCTACCTGTAACTGGAACTATATAAAAGGTTTGTTTTCCCTCTGCCAGGCCAGCTCTGCCAGCAGTGCCTATGCTGTTGAACGGAATTTGGATGTGGTGTAGCTTTGTTTACACCAGTTTAACTCACACCAGCTTGCTTTACACCAGCTTCTTGTGCAGAGGATTGCTCCCTTAGGATTTGTCTATTAAATCCCATTTCTCAGGTTTGGAATGCTGTTTTCCTTATGAAGACAAGAGGAGTCCATGTATCATTTTCTTAGAATTAATAGGCCCAAGTCCAGGCAGATAGATCTAGATCTACACACAAAAAAATATGGTGCACTTTTCATTGCCTTTGATTTGAACCAAATGTACCAGGTCACAATGGATCAACAGATGCAAGCCTGCTTTATTATATGATGGCAGCCCTATGCAAAGCAAGCATCACAAGAGATCAAAAAACACATTTCTTTCTTCTGCCTGTAAGATCCATAGGGATGATTTTTATTTTTTGATGTCTGAATAAATCCTTAATATTTATTAGGAAATTATATTTGTGTTGTGTTGAAAAGGGGCATTACTATCAGGGACATTGACAGGGATCTCAATAAGCACAGAGTAATAGATTATTAGCTGAAGTTATATGGATTTAATGTACACAATGCAGAACACGTCGAACAGCATTACAGCAATATTGTCATTGTATTATGAATGCTAAATAAATTAATAAACGCATAAGTGATTTTCCAATTATGTAAAACATGGTTGATTTCTATGAATTATGTACATGAAACATGCATGTTAAGACAGAGGAGGGTTCTTGTTTTCATCTGGGTATGTCTCCTGTTCATTTGGTGTTAGCTAGGTAAGAGTGCGGAACTTGTATACGGTAATTGAAGACCAGGAATCCTATCCCTCCAGCAGGGAGACAAGGCAGCTAGAGCTGCCCATTTTTTGTTCCAAAAATACTTGGTTCTTCTGCTGGTTCAGTGCAGACCTCAGGGGGATCTAGCAGTTCAGGAATGGATCTGTATATATTGTAATGTTTTATTGTTGCTATGGCCATTGGCTAACAGCCCCAAGTCTGCTTCATAGGGTGATTTTAACCAGAAAGGTACTCTGTGCTTCAAATTGGTATCCAGCATGGTTAATTTTAAACACATTTTAAAATATCAGCAGGCCCTATTCACATACTTCCCACTTGCCTGGTTTGACATGAAGAATTGGAGCCCTACAACCAGTTGGAATAAGCATGAGTGGACTAAATTTGTCAGTGGTCTGACTCAGTATAACTTGGGTGTTGATTTCCAGGGCCGGCGTGTCCATTAAGGCGAACTAGGCAATTGCCTAGGGCGCCAAAATGGAGGGGGCGCTGGCCAGGCTTGGGCGGGGGTGGGACAGGCTAGCAGCAGCTTCTCCGCTATAGCAGAGAGGTGCTGCTTGCCCCCTACACCACCCCCCAGCTCCCGCTAAAGCAGGCTTTGGCGGGGGGCTGGACGGGCGAGCAGCAGCTTCTCTGCTACAGCGGAGAAACTGCTGCTTGCCTCTCCACCACCCCCACCTCCTGCTAAAGCAGGCTTTGTTGGGTGGCGGGCGGCAGGACAGGAGAGCAGTAGCTTCTCCGCTACAGCGGAGAAACTGCTGCTTGCCTCTCCACCACCCCCACCTCCCGCTAAAGCAGGCTTTGGCGGGCGGTGGGCGGCGCCAGAAGGTGGTCTGCCTAGGGGGCAAGAAACCCTAGCACCGGTCCTGTTGGTTTCTTAAGAGAGGTGGTGATCAGCCAGCTCAGTCCCTTATGGTGGGCTCCCTTGGCTGTACTAGATTATGTGATTCTTCACATTTGAGTGGGATCAGAAGGATTGCAGATACAGCAGGACTCGAGCTGGGTAATCGCGCCGATACTGCAGAAGGACTCATGATAGAGTCTTTGCTGAAGCACTAGCAACGATTTGAGGGGAGAAGCTATCCTGCATGTATGAGGCATAAAATAAATTGAGGATGAGTTTTTATGGCTTCTCTGAGTCTCGTTCCATTCTCACAGGTGATGCATCCTTCCCTTGGGCAGCTCTTTTATGGTCTTATGAAACTTCTCTGAACAATAATGACTCACCCATATATTTTCACATCTGTGCTATGTGTTATAAAACACCTCGGTTCAAATTTTATGAATGCTCTCAATGATTATGGAAGCATTAACTTCCTATCCAAACCTCAAGGGGGGTGCATATCACTTTCCCCAACAACATATATTCCAATCCTGATTTAATTTGTCTAACGTAGGTTAGTATATACTATTTCTAAGATTCTGCTTATCACATTTGTTAAGAGCACCTAACTCTTAGATATTAAGAGTGCCCAAAAGAAATAGCCTCATGTAACTCAACATACATAGATATTTTTAAAGGGCTATGAAGCTGCACACACACTAGATTCCCCCCATTCTTATTAAGAAAATAATCATCCCACAGCTATAAAATTACCATAAACACAAGAACATTTCTTTTATCTGACACTTCTCCAAGTTAACGCCTCTGTCTCTGTCAAAAAACAAGGAAATAAACTTTAAGTTACTGAAGCTACATGCAAGCTGGAAAACGAAACTTTGTATATTTAATCGTTGGGTGAATTGGGCCCATATTCATGTATAAATTTTGTTCACCTATATCATTTGATTTCTCAATACCAGGTAACCTGATAACTTGAAGCTGGATGTGTGAATGGGCTCCATCAAAACATATTAGGTTCGCAGTGATATGGAAGTTCTGCCTGTGGCATTTGATCTGTAGTTACAACACCAAACTTCACAATGACCCAATCTGGAATACGAATTTGGTTGAACTACTTTCAAAACAAATGTCACTGATGTCCACTGCATCCCTTCACTGTGGTTGGCTAAACACTGTCTGTTCCATTCCCTATATTGCCTGTGCCACCTGTTAAATCAGGAATGTGGTTCTCCAAATGTTGTCTGCCTAACCCAGCCCTTCACTGCTACCAAACAGTGGCTCAACCTTTCAAATGCATTGGTAGGACCACATGGAAATCAGACATAGAATTGGGTGTCATCTGCATACAAATGACTCTACAACCCAAATCTCTGGATGACCTCACCCAGCAGTTTCATGTAGATGTTAAACAGCATGTGGGGCAAGATGGAGTCATAGGCCACTGGCCAAAGCGAAGAGCAACATTCCTCAGCACCATCTTCTCAATCCCATCTCTTGGGAATGAGTCCAGCTCTCGAGAACCACTGTGTGTCCCCCCACCTAGTTCCATCCCTTTGTGGTAACCCAGTTAGTGGTATCAAAAACCAGTGAGAAATGCAGGAGAACCAACAGGGTGCCTTCCTTCCTGGTTCCCATCCCTGCCTTAAACCATAATAGGAGCCAGGTTGATGACTGGAGATCAGCCTGCTCTGCTGTAATAAATGGTGGAGCCTTGGGGGCACAAATTAAACAGAAGCCCAACACATTCTGCTGATGCAGGAGTTCCTTTTATTTGTCTATAAAGTGCATTTTAGCGTATT
The DNA here is from genome assembly GCF_009819535.1 of Lacerta agilis. Classification (NCBI taxonomy): domain Eukaryota; kingdom Metazoa; phylum Chordata; class Lepidosauria; order Squamata; family Lacertidae; genus Lacerta; species Lacerta agilis. Next base: position 19,974,177 of record NC_046318.1, read on the forward strand.
GTTCCCTTGTTCGCTTTACAAAAGAAATGGATGGGGGCACTCTGTGACGAGCCGCATAGAGTTTGAAAATGGGGTTCTGCATTCCGTCTACAGTAAAAGATCAACTCTAATGAGCTTGCTTGCAACACGCAGTTCACAGGTAGTCACAATAATAAGCACCTTGTGAGTATTTTATGTCCTACCTGCTTGTCGCAGCTTGGTAGTATAATGGCAGAACCTCCTTTCTCTGAAAAGAAATCCCATCTGCAGTGGCTTTTGGAACAAAAGCTTGATACACCCCCAAGCTATTTTTCAGCTATAAAGCACATATCACACTGGAGAGGGGAGAGGATGCTCTGCTTCTGTTCAACTCTGCTCATCTGTTTAAATGATGAAGAGAGAAGCTAAACGATTGAGTAGGGTTGCCATATTTCAAAAAGGGGAAATCCGGACAAAAATCACGTTGAGCTTTTCTTGGCGAAAACTCAAAAAAGGAAGAAGCTATTTTAAATGAAATTCGCCAAAATCTACACTACCAACATGGGCTGCCATACATCTGGATTTCCCCAGAAATTTCAGCGATTTCCATCCAGATGCCTGGATGCCCTTACATCTGGGAAATTACAGACATATGGCAACACTAGAATGGGGCAATTTTCAGTTTAGGTTTGAAGACTGCAAGCCGTCAAGGGACACTTACCTGGAATCCTTTGCCAGTTGAGGGTCACTTATGGTGCATTTGATAAGGGGGTAGGATTGGATGAGGAACTCCCAGGGTTCAAATAGCTGCTCACTGTTGATTGCATTTATATCCCCCCTTTATTTGTTGGAATAAAAAATGGCCTCCTTCTCCATTTTATCTTCATAACCAGCTTGCAAGGTAGGCTAGGTCAAGAGACAGTGATTGGCCCAAGGTCACCAATCAGCAATGATTTGAATCTGGATCTCCTCAATCTGACACTCTAACCACTACTTGGCACACACTTTTTAAAGCTGTTGTGCTCATGGATGTCCTTGGACAATTCACTGGCTCTCAATTTAGCCTACTTCCGCAGGTTGTTATGTGGCTAAAAATGTCACCTTAGGAAACCATTTCACATCATGGCTCCCTGATTAGTGTGTTTGTATAACAGACTAGCATTGCTACGCTTTTATATTTTAGTTGCTCATTTAAACCATCCCCCTGAAAGTGGGATACAAACAGAATGAATAAAAGAAAACCCTCATTAAGAAATAATGATAATCACACTGATGGTGGAAATGTGAAGAACAGATTTTAAGATGGGGGGAAATGAGAAACGGAGGGAAACTGAAATTGACAGGCTCACTGATACCTCCTAACTCTGGATAAGGCTCACATTGGATGCAACCTATGAGGGGTGCTCATGGGTTTTGCTCCACCCTCAAAATTCTCCCTCAGAAATGTGAAAGAGGAGAGGCAATTTGGCTTCCTCTTTCATTTCTAAGCCCCTGTTGCCCACAATTTGAGCCAAACATTGTCCTTGTTGAAAGTTTGGTCCTGCGGTGGGTTGCATGGCATTTGAGAGTGGAGGGGAATCTGAGGGGCTCATGGTGAACTCACAGAACCATAGAGTTGGAAGAGACCCTTGGGATCATATGGTCCAACCCCCTGCATTGCACGAACATTGCAGCTGTCCTTTATGGGGATCGAACCTGCGACCTTGGTATTATCAGCAACCAAGCTCTAACCAGCCGAGCTATCCAGCTGATTTCAGGTGTTCTCTCTCTGAAACACCTCCCCACTTCCCTCAGTTGGGCAAATCAGCTATAAAACAGCTTGATAAACTGAGGCAAATTCAGCATCAGTGGCAGATAGAACCCTTATTTGCTAGCATTGACAAGTTCATTCATTTTGCATGACCTTTCAGCCATTTTCCCTTGCCGAGGGAAGCGTTTCAGCATTCCAGACTCATTTTAAATATAGCCTTTATCCTTAAATAGGTAGCTAATTGGCATGTCCAATTACTGAACATAAAAACCGCACTAAGTAACCAAAGGTCAGCAAGAGAAAGACGAGCTATCCTGTAAAGACCTTGGCACGAGGGGAAAGTGTTAAGAATATCATTGAAAATGCCACCCATTTTTGAGTAAGACATAATTATAGCTATAATGAATTGGCGCCCAGGCACCTTAGTGATTTGTGTCGAATACAGATCACTCATACATCTCCTTCATTGACAAGGCAACGGGGTTGGCGGCACATTTTACTTTCCGCATAGGAACTGAGAAGAAGGATGAAAAGCAGAGAGGCCAGCTACCATTAAAATAAAACCATGCTAACATTACCAGGTGAGGGCAACCCTTTTGGCGAGTGTGGTATGGGACAGAACCAGGCAACAACGAAACTGCTATCCTCCTAAATTGGAATCCCGCAGTGACTCAGATATAGATTAGAACTTGCTTATGCAGGTCATTCCAAGAGGGCCAGCCTGCCCATGAAGCGTGATGAGGCAGTTGCCTCAGGGCGACAGGGCGCGGACAGCTGGGAGCGGTGGCAGACCCAGCCTCTGAGGCATGCACTGCTCACTATCTCCTGCCCTTGTTAGATGTCCCCACCACTTCTTTCTACCCCACCTTCTGCCTGCTTCTGCCTGCCCATTGGCCCCCTGCCACCCAGAGGGGGTAGCAGCAGCAGAGGGGCTGTGGAGGAGTGGGTCATGGTGGCTGGGTGTGTTTTCAAAATCATGTTTTCCCTGAAGGTTTTCCCACTTAAAACACAACGAAAGCCTAACTAATCTGAAGAAGAAAGATAGGGAAGAAAGGGGGAAAGAGAAAAAGAAGAAAAGAATGACGAAGACAAAGGCAGAAAAGAATATAGTAATACCAAGCTCTTTGTACCTTTATTCTGCATACAGAAGGGTGAACTTGCCTAGCTCTTACCTGGGAGCCTCGTCCCTTTCCCTCAGCCTCCCACCCTAAGGGGTCCTCTCTACCCTGTCTGTCACACAGGGCCCTTGACCTTCTGTCCCTCACCTTCCTGTGTGTATCCTCCTTTATCCATTTTCTGTTTTTCCTTGAGCCTCAAAGCATCCTGGGCCAGCCCCAGGGGCAGTGCATCCTGCTTTGCTGCTTGAGGTAAAAGATGCCCCCCTGCTCTGCCGCTGCTGCCTGCACTGCCCATGCCACCACCTCCATCGGAGACAGAGGAGGTAAAGGTAAAGGGACCCCTGACCATCAGGTCCAGTCGTGTCCGACTCTGGGGTTGCGGTGCTCATCTCGCTTTATAGGCCAAGGGAGCCGGCGTTTATCCGCAGACAGCTTCCGGGTCATGTGGCCAGCATGACAAAGCCGCTTTTGGCGAACCAGAGCAGCGCACGGAAACGCCGTTTACCTTCCTGCTGGAGCGTTCCCTATTTATCTACTTGCACTTTGATGTGCTTTCGAACTGCTAGGTGGGCAGGAGCTGGGACCGAGTAACGGGAGCTCACCCCGTGGCAGGGATTCGAACCGCCGACCTTCTGATCAGCAAGCCCTAGACTCTGTGGTTTAACCCACAGCGCCACCTGGGTCCCCTGGAGACAGAGGAAGGGACCTTCTATTGGCAAACCCAAGAGGCTCAGTGGTTTAGATCACAGTGCCACCCGCGTCCCTGGACCAACACAATGCAGCCTAAGTGAAAAGTCTTCGTTGTTGTCGTTTAGTCGTGTCCAACTCTTCGTGACCCCATTTTGCGCTCTCCTCTTTCACCTTCATTAAAAGGTTCTTTAATTCCTCCCCACTTTCTGCCATCAAGGTTGTGTCATCTGCATATCTGAGGTTGTTGATATTTCTTCCGGCAATCTTAATTCCGGTTTGGGATTCATACAGTCCAGCCTTTCGCACAATGAACTCTGCATATAAGTTAAATAAGCAGGGAGACAATATACAGCCTTGTTGTGCTCCTTTCCCAATTTTGAACCAATCAGTTGTTCCATATCCAGTTCTATCTGTAGCTTCAGGCACTCCCATTTCTTTAAGAACTTGCCATAGTTTGCTGTGGTTGATACAGTCAAATGCTTTTGCGTAATCAATGAAACAGAAGTAGATGTTTTTCTGGAACTCTCCAGCTTTCTCCATAATCCAGCACATATTTGCAATTTGGTCTCTGGTTCCCCTGCCCCTTCGAAATCCAGCTTGCACTTCTGGGAGTTCTTGGTCCACATACTGCTTAAGCCTGCCTTGTAGAATTTTAAGCATAACCTTGCTTTAGGAGAACCATGGCAAACACATCCCTGCAGCTCTCAGACTTCGACACCAGGTGGCACAGCTAGCCCACAATAACTAACTTAAGCATGAGAGCATTGGTGGTGCTGTGACAGCGCTCAGTTTTGGGGAAACTGGATGCACAAATGGGAGTGAGGGATATCCGCCAACCCTTTTACTCAACCAAAGTCCTTGTGTTATCAGTCAGTCAATGACTTATTTAGATCCACCTTAGTTTCAAAAGGAATGTAACTCTTTCCCTTCAATAACTTCCATGAAGGTGGGCAGGGAGTGTGCACCACCACATACTATGATGGGTGAAAGTTACGTGTGTCTATTTTGCTGCAATCTTATGAGCTGGGAAGTTGGAACACAGGGCAAATGCCAAGCCAGTGTAACAGTGGCAAAATGGACACAGCATGAGATGATCCAGTCCCTCTGTGGATCCCTCTATTAGAATACACTGCTCTGTTCACACACAACACAATAACATCAATTTTCCTGTTACATTAAATGAAGGCAGAGTGCCGCAGTAGACAAATCAAAGTCTCTGTGTTGTGGACCAATGGTCATGAACACCCCCCCCCCCACACACACACACCTGTGAAGAGCCTTAAAGGATGTGGTTCTCCCACCATGTTCCAATTTAGCCCCTGCAGTGTCTTTTTCTCTGCCAACGAAATTTAAGAGACTGGTGATCCCCAAACTTCCTTCACCCCCATGGATCACTTGAGGACTGCTGAGGATCTTGGCAGGTCGCTTAACAATTTATGTGCCCGTGGCAACCGCCGTTTCTTTTTAATCGCTCCTTTTATTTCTTACACTACTGTATTGCGTTCCAATGACATCCAATTCAAATTGTAATGAAATAATAGAAGAAACAACATCGGCCATAAAAATACAATTAAAAACCAATAGGAACATTTAATGTGATGGATGTTTTCAACCACAAATCCACAGAACGACCCTGAACCATCTGTATGAAGCTTGCGGAGCCCTCCTGTGGGCCACAGCTTGGGAAAGGAAAAAGATGCTAGGAATGGGGAGGAGAATCCAAATAAGATCTGGGGAACTGACCCCATTAGCACAGCCTTGAATTTGTCAGTAGCACACTTTTGTTAAGTGAACCTTTCCTAATGGAGAAGGTAATTCCCCCCCCCAAATTCTCAGATTTCTTCTGAGTTCTTCTGATCATGCTCTATCCCTCTCTTGAACCTGGGTGATTTCCCAGTTACTTAATGGGTCCTATTGAGAGCTCACCTTTCTCTCATTTCAGCCATGTCAATACTTGCTTATACCCCAGTAATGCTTTTGTCTCCTGTGTCTATGCAAATCACTTTCAAAACACCCTTGTTGCAGTGTATCCCCTTGTCCTCCAGATCAGTGAAATAAATAATGCACAGAGAGGAAGTTTAGGTTGGCCGAAACAATTTGTTGCCGTTATCAAAAAGCTCCAACGCTAAATTACCCACAAGCTGTTTATTGCCTTGTTCCATCTCTTAATTATATGAAACCTCAGCAGTTTGTTTAGTTTTTAATTAGCATAATCCAAGCACGGGGTTCATTCTGGGCAAGGACACGAGGCTATTGAGTACCTGTCCTTTATGCCACAGGGTCAAGAATCATTTCTGTGCTGTGCTTATTAATATATGCTCATAGGAATGGCACTGAAAATCTATCATTAATATTGATCTTGATTTTCAAGCAGTCAATGGTCATTGACGCGGGCAGATAAATTACTGGAATGAATTTTGCTATTGCTTGCTAAGGCTATTCATATTGATAGATGCACTATTGAGCAACTTTTCCTTTCTGCTTTTCAAAATACTAACCATGCCGATAGACATGCGGATGGCTATGTGTGGGAACAGGTACGCAAATCATTTTTTCCTAAGTTCTCACAGAGTGTGTGTGAGAGATATACACTACAGCAGGTGCTTTTTTCAGACTCTTGCCAGCGAACTGGGAGGTTCCTTGGAAGCTTCTCGGGGTTACATTGGTGAGGAAGCGGTTAGGAAGACAACCTTTTCTAAAGGTAGTTGCTATCCAACTTCCCTTCTGCGAGACCTGTGTGGTACAGTCTCATAAGAAGGGCTGTGACCATAGGCACCAAGTTGCCCGTGTGACTGAAGAGACCCCACCGCATGTGTGTGACATCACGTCCTCTAGAGGAGGCCCAGCACTCCGGCGGAACTGGGTGCTAAAGCTGCAATGCACACTACACTGGGCCCCCTTCAAACACATATCAAATAGAGTTAGCGCTCCTGACAAGCAGAAGGTCCCAGATTCCACTCCTGGCACCTTCAGTCATGTCCCCTGCCTTAAATCTTGGGAAACTGAAACAGGCCTCACCTTTGCCCCATATGAACTGAAGGTGTGTACTAGAACAATTGTCTTCTTCAACTATGAACCAGGACCCACAAGTAGGTTGCAGCTTGACCTCAGATGAGGCACCCCAGGAGCGCCATAGCATTTGTTATTCTTTCTCTCTCTCTCTCTCTCTCTCTCTCTCTCTCTCTCTCTCTCTCTCTCTCTCTCTCTCTAAAAAGTAGAAAGGGCACGGCAGAAGATCATACCCTCCAACATTTCTACGATGAAAATAGGGACGTCCCGTTCCATAATGATAATTTTACTATTTATACCCCAAACATCTTACCGGGTTGCCCCAGCCACTCTGTGCAGCTTCCAACATATATAAAGACACAATTAATCATTAATCATTAAACAAAACTTCCCAATACAGGATTGCCTTCAGATGGCTCGGGGGTCGGATAACTCCATACCCTCCAACATTTCTCCAATGAAAAGTGGGTCATCCTAAGGAAAAGTGGGACATTCCAGGATCAAATCAGAAACTGGGATGGCTTCTGTAAATCAGGGACATCCCTGGAAAATAGGGACTTGGAGAGTCTGGGAGACAGAGAATGAAAATGTGTCTTCACTTCAAATTTATACCTATTTTGTTGTACAGTGGCTTCCTTGAAGCAAATGAAGCCTGTAAGCTGAATTGTGGGCGCTAAGAATTCAAAGATTTTGTTCCTCAAGCTGTTGAATTAAAGTGCCATCTTAAACATATCTACTAATAGGTACGGTGGGGCTTGCTTTCAGGTAAGTGAGAATGAGCTGCTAAACCTTCACACTGTGGAAGAGGTTTGCTGAAATCAGAAAACCATTGTGTCATAGCAACTTGCCAGGCCCTCAGAAATTTAGTATGATATCCATCCAGTAGCCCCTTTTCTCTCTCTCACTTGGTGGCAGCAAAATCCTTATTTTCACCAACCTCTGCATGCATGGGAAAGAGAGAAACAGCGGTTCTCAAAATGCTTGACGTCTCTGTTCAGGCATACAAAGCTCTGCAGACAGAAAACATTGGGAGAGATGGTAGTCTACAGTATTTGACAACTCAACTAAAATATTCTGGAAGTGAGTAAAACTAAAACCCAGGCAGTATATGAGGATTTTAGATCAAGGACTTTCAGTATTTTGGACTCTCAGTACAAAATATGAAAATATATGGAATGGAATGCAATACTGGAGAATTACAAACATGTCCCACTCCTAGGATGTATGGAGGGCAGAGTTTAGTTTTGTAAGCCTCAAATTTTATATAGCAGCTAGGCAACTGAGAATATCAGCATGGTTTATGCAAAGGTAAGTCCTGTCTATGTCACCTGTTAGAGTTCATTGAGAATAAGCATGTGGATGGGCTGGGCTGGGCTGGGCTGGGGAGTAGCCATTGTACACTTAGACTTTCAAAAAGCTTTGGTGGTCTTCCTTACCAAAGACTCCCAATTAAGTTTAGCAATCACAGATAGATCCTCTTAAGGATCAGTAACTGGTAAAGAACAGGAAGAAATGGACAAATCACATAATGGTGGGATGGACTCCCACAGGAGCTGAATTGGAACGTGTGCTCTTTTACTCATTCATAAATGTTCTGGCATCAATGTGAGCAGTGAGATGGCAAGGTTTAGCACCGAAACCCAATTATTCAGGGTAGTTTTAAAAATGGCATTATGAGGAGCTCAAGAATGGTTTTCTCCAAGCGGGGCAAATGAACATTTAAATGACCAATGCAGCTCAGTGTAAGCTGATGCAAAGTGATGAACGTTGGGGCAAAAAGTCCTACCTTCCATATACAGGTGAAACTCAAAAAATTAGAATATCGTGGAAAGGTTCATTTCTTTCAGTAATTCAACTTAAAAGGTGAAACTAATATATGAGATAGACTCATGACATGCAAAGCAAGATATGTCAAGCCTTTATTTGTTATAATTGTGATGATATGGCGTACAGCTGATGAGAACCCCAAATTAACAATTTCAACTTTGGGGTTTTCATCAGCTGTATGCCATAATCACCACAATTATAACAAATAAAGGCTTGACATATCTCGCTTTGCATATCATGAGTCTATCTCATATATTAAACTCCAGTAGCTAATGAAAACAATTGCTTACATAAATGGACTTTTCCATGATATTCTAATTTTTCGAGTTTCACCTGTATAGGCCTATGCCATTGTGAGCTGAATTGGTGATGACTGACCAGGAAAGAAATCTTGGACTTATGGTGGATAACTTGAAGAAAAGGTTGACCCAGTGTGCAGCAGCTATGAAAAAGGCCGATTCCGTGTCAAGGATCATTAGGAAATGGATTGAAAGTAAATCTGCCAATATCAAAATGCTATTCTACAAATCTATGGAGGGACCACCTTTGAACTACGGTGTACGTTTCTGGTCACCACACCTTAAAAGGGAGATTGCAGAGCTAGAAAAGGTTCAGGCAATGTCAAGCAAATTGATCAATGGGCTGGAGCAACTCCATAGGAGGAAAGATTGCATTGTTTGATGTTTTTAAGTTTAGAAAAAAGGTACATAATGGGGGACATGGTAGAGATGAACAAAATTATGTATGGTGTAGAGAGAGAGGATTTTTCTCCCTCTCTTATAATACCAGAACCAGGCGTCATTCAACAAGAATGGATATTGGAAGATTCAAGATAGACAAAAGATAGAACACACAGTGCACAGTTAAACTATGGAAATCACATTCACAAGATGTAACAATGTCACTGGCTTGAATGTATTTAAAAGATAATAATACCAATTCATGGAGGACAAAGCTGTCATCATAATGGCTATGTTGCCTCCATTATTAAAGGTAGTATGGATACAACTTGCTGGGGACACAAGAGGCAGAGTGCTTTTGCATTGAATGACTGTTTGTGGACTTCCTACAGGCATCTGGTTGGCCACCGTGAGAACAGGTTGCTGTAGTAGACTGGTCTTTAGTCCAATCCAGCAGGGCTCCTCTTACGATCTCATGTTAATCCAAACCTTGGTTTGACGTCTTCATGGAGTCCAATGAGGGCTCTCCCTACTTCCCTTACTTATCTGTCTGCTCCCAGTTCACTTTTGATTCCTCTGCTACAGCCCTTGAACCAGAAGCCCTGTGAGTCAGGCAGTGGTTCCAGGCTCCACGCAGATGGTTGGAGGAGGTGACAGCTAGTCATTCAAAGTCAGGTATCGTGGCTGGGTCATAGGCAGTTGTCCAAGACAGTTCAGGAGCCAGGAGCCAGAAAGCAAGACTTTAGCCAGGGAGTGAACAATGAAGAGCAAAAGGAATCAGAGCTGAGGAGCAAGTTGAAGTTGTGGGACAAGCAGGAGCCACTGTTGAAGATCAAACCAGAAGTCAGGAGCAAAGCAATGTACACTCAGGAGAGCTAAATAAGACCTAGGTCCCAGGCAACCAAGCCCGTTTATAGTTCTTCCTGCCCAGGAAGGTCCCATGTCCAGCTTGCAGGTCATAATTGTTGAGGCAATTGCTGCTCCAGTCTTCAGTTCTGTCGCTCACCATATGGGGCAGCCACACACAGGTCCAAAAAAACCTATAATTACAATCCTAGCAGTTCCTAATGCCATCACTGAAGCCTAGAATCTTCTTAGTCCTAGGAATCAGGTCATCCCAGATAAATGACAAGCACCTCCCACACCAGGTGCACTTCAATATTCTGGACCCAATTTTGCTGAGGGAGGCCACCAGACTCCCAGGTATTGGCCAGACAGCCCTTAAATCTAAATGGATATCATTGAACTCAGTGCCCCACATCAGGGTCAGCAAAAGAACGTAGGAAGAATGCAGCAGCTGCTGCTGCTCATCTTTGCTTGCCTTCAAAACTCTGACATTTTTTTATCCTCATCCTTCTGGAACCAGCTGATTTTCTGAATGTTCTTAAAATATTTCAAATGCTGCTGCTGCTGCTGCTGCTGTTATTGTTGTTGTTGCTGTTGTTGCTACTGCTTTGCTGTTTGTTGCCCTCTGCTCCAATTCTCTCTTGTTGTCTCTCTACCTTCTGCATAATCTGTCCTCACATTACAGGACCAGATCCTCTTTCCTCTGTGCCTTGGACCAGCTCCTGCTTTGCCTTCTGCTTGGACTTCATTCCATCCTGCACCTGCACCTGCCAAATCTCTCTTCTGGCTGGCGTTCTGCAAAGATCCTGAGAGGCTGCCCGCATTCTGGGCTCTCTGGCCCCGTTCCTGACAATACCACACTTTAATTACAAAAAATGCATGATCTGATATTAAGCAAAGTGAGTCCTGTCAAATTAGTCATTCAGACAAATGTTTCCATTTCGTGGGATGACTCAACAACTTGTTGGAGAAAAAAAAAATCTTCATTTACATAACTATAAGTCCTACCACAGCTTAATCATCCCCTTTGTCTGAACACATTCCATTTTTTGAATATTTGCATTTCATTGGCCACCTGCCATTTGTTTAAAGGGTAGGATGTAATTAGAAGCACTGGCAGTTCAGCGGTACATTTTTTTTTATGGCTCAAATGCAGTTTGGGTGTCATTACTGTATCTGGTTCAATGCTGTATACTATTGGAATGTCCCTGCTACTCAGAAATGTAATTGAAAATGTGAATAAATTGAAAGGGCCTCTTTCATCTTGGTGCCGTGATGCATTTTGCTTAACACGCACACCACAAAAATGCAACATCTGAGGGCAGAGTGCTGTGCTCACCATAGCTCTGATGCAGTGTTCGAAGCTCCCATAGTTCTAGGTGCATTATGCGACAGGGAATCTCATTTCTGAGCTCTGGGCGCAGTACTGTGCCTAAGATTTCAGATTAAAACTGCAGAGTGGAAGGAAAGGAGGACCTTTTTCTGCCTTCCCACTTCCAGCTACTTTTTGAAGACTGGAGAAGAGACCCTCTTAAGAATATTAGGGGGTTGGGCAGGGGAAGGACTAGATCATGTGAAAAAATGAACATAACATTTTAGCTGCAGTTCACTCATTTTCAGCTTTGTATTCGTGTTATTATAAAACATTCCCTTGTTGCGCCCATAACCTCAGTTTAAGGTGCCATTTAGCTCTTAGCTTTCCTATCTCAGTTTCTAACACTGCTCTGATGTTGCCCTGTGGGTGTTCGCCCACTTCAAAGCAGATGGTTTTCTCAAACCAAGCCTTCTGGCTCACAGGCTTACCCATCTGGAGAGGGCTGCTTTGTACAAAGTAAAGGCTGAAAGCTCTAAACTGTGAGGTGAAAGAAGGGCACCGTATCTTGTGTGCTCCTCTCTACTGCTGCTTCAGGCAGCCTAGTGCTGCCAAGAAGTAAGCAAGTGACTATGGTGGCAGCTGGGTAGCACTGAAGAAGAGGGGTCTATGCAGGCAAGACCAGTGCTAGGGTTGCTTGTGCCCTAGGCAGACCACCTTCTGGCGCCCCCCGCCGCTGCCCCCCTGCCAAAGCCTGCTTTAGCGGGAGGTGGGGAGTGGTGGAGAGACAAGCAGCAGTTTCTCTGCTGTAGCAGAGAAGCTGCTGCCCCCCTGTCCCGCCACCCGCTCCCTGCCAAAGCCTGCTTTAGCGGGAGCCGGGGTGGTGGTGTAGGGGGCAAGCGGCACCTCTCGGCTACAGCGGAGACGGTGCTGCTAGCTCGTCTTGCCCCCCCCGCCCAAGCCTAGCCAGCGCCCCCTCCATTTTGGCGCCCTAGGCAATTGCCTAGTTTGCCTTAATGGACGTGCCGGCCCTGTATGCAGGTGACTGTAGCAGCCATTGGAAAAGATGGCCACTGCTACAGCCATCCCAAGGCTTCTGACAACATAGAGGCTTTGCTTACGGCTGCTTTGTGAATCAACCCCAATGCTGCTTCTCTCTTTTTGGCACATTGCTTTCTCACATCCTCCAACATTTCTCCGGTGAAAATAGGGACATCCCATTCCACACTGATAATTTTATTAATTATACCCCACACCTCTTACTAGGTTGTCTCAGTCACTCTGGGCAGCTTCCAACAGCAGGTGAGCTGCTTTTGCTTACTTGGAGGGAGAAGGGAGGGATGAAACAGATGGGAGGGCAGCATGGTGCAAATGCACTGGTGGGCTCAGCCAGTGTGTTTGCACTGCTCTGACTTGGCCCAGCCTCACCATTTCCAGTAAGTAGCAGCTTCTCACCACCTGGGAAGTCAGTTAAGCATCTCTGCCCCACATTTCTGCCCTCTGCTGCTGCTCAGAATCTTTATGCAGGTTTTTCTGTCCAATGATGGAAGATTTTCTAAAGGCATTGGGATTCAGATGACCTACTGAAGAGCCATTCATTCTATAAGATGGTCATTTTTTTTTTAAGGCAAGCTTCTTTCCTGTTGTGAAAATTGTACATGTACAAGTAATGAGGACGAAAATTAGATAGCAGCAGCCAAAATTGGATAATAGCAACATCCCCTCTCACCATAAACTCTGAACAGGTCATAACCCTTCATGCAAAAACGAATTCTTGTCCTCCTTCTGTAATGCAAAATCGTAACAGGGATCTGCTTGATTGTCAAGAAAGCATTGGCTGAGAAATGAACATGTCAGGTCAGAGCGGCAAAGGGCAAACACAATCCCTATTCTTTTCATAACATATGGCAAATGTTTATTGACTATACAAATTCTTTAGAGTGGGGCAGGAGTCACCCAACACTCACAGAAAAATGCGGTGTGATCTTTTAGAGTAATTAAACGAAACTTTATTATGTAGCATGACAAAAGTCTGTAATTTTATTGGGAGTTCCGGGGGAGGGTCAGATGAGCAAGGAATAATAATAATGAAGATGGTGGATAATGATAATAATTGTTCTTATTGTCTTCCTTCCTTCCTTCCTTCCTTCCTTCCTTCCTTCCTTCCTTCCCCCCTTTTCTCATTTTGTTGCATCAAAAAAGCTTCAATAAAACATTATGCAAAAAAACAGCAAAAGTCTGTAATTTTATCAGGATAAGTTTTTTGTTTTTGTTTTCTGCTGTAACAATTGTTTTATCAAAATGTATCTTCTGTGACATGAAAAATAAATAAAAGTGTTATAAAAAAAGAAAAGAATTGGAATGGTATTTAATATATGAGATGCTTATACCATGTACTTACCTTGCTGTAGAAGGTGCTGTGTTTTTATATCGTGGTTTTATCTTGTGAACCACCCTGAGACCTGCAGGTATAGGCTGGTATACAAATAACAACAACAACAACAACAACAACAACAACAACAACAACAACACCCCTAAAATCCTGGTCTTCAGTTCCTGCCCTGCCATTTGCATCATCTTTGGGGAGGGCACCATTATAGGGAAACTCAAGGTCAATTTATTTATTATATTCCCCCCCCCCATGGGTGGATAAACATTTGGATCTTCTGTTCACATTGCCTTGAGCTAGATGCTGTGCACACTGACTTGGAGGAAACCCACCGAACAGAGTGGGGTGTATTTCTGAGTAAGCATGCCTAGGATTGTGCTGTCAATCTCAGTTCAGTGTAATATGGGCCTCCTACCAGTTTATCTGCTGGCTGTTGCCAGCCATGGGTCCTGGGGAATTGCCAACAATGATTTTTAGAAGAAGGCAAAGGATCCCTTACTCCCCCACCAAATAACGCCGGGCAAGCAGCAGACGCTCTCTCATTAGCAAGAGTTCAAAGCATAAATGGTAAGATTTAAATTTTATAATTATGACAGTATGTATGATCTGAGCGCGGATACCTAGCTCAGGTGGGTAATTACAGATCTTTAATACATAATTATGTTTCTTGGAAACATAATCACCTTCCTCTAACTACTCTATTTTGCAACATTCAGTGCACACGTAATGCAAATTATGCATTTAATCAGAACAGTTCTAATTGGGCCATTTTCAATTCCCTCCCATAAATACTGTTATTCATTAGCTGGGCTTCTAAAAACTTTATGCAACGAGATAATGTGGTTCTGAAAATACACTTTCCCCGGAATAAATTTAGCTGCACTTGAAGGGGTTGTGTAAGGACAAAAGTGCATCTGTTGAAATCAACTCTCCCTTTAAAATAACAATAATAATTGATAAACTGCTCAAGTGCGACCCTGATTGGACATGTAAGTTGCAACCTAGGAAGCAAAAATCCCGTTCAACTTTCATAAAAGGACCAAGATGGAGAAGGCATAAATCCATCGGGGATGGGGGTTGGCCTTCTGGTCTGCAACTATTGCTTAGTTTTGCAACACGCCCATATATCATCTGGAAAATGTACATATTGGGAGCAGGAGGGCTCATAGCCTAGGGTTAATGCTTGCCAATTTCTTATCCACATGGAAATAACTGTGGTGCTTCTCTCTGTAACAATGAAGCTTAGTATGGGATTTAGAAAAGTTTGTGATTTTCTTAACATCCCTTAAAAATAAAATTAAATGGTCTTGCCAGATCATACCAAGGTCCACCTGGTCCAGGATTTTGTTTCAAATAGTGGACAGCTGGTCCAGTGCCTCTGGAAGCTTAAGCCAAGGAAGGAAGATATTCAACATCTCCTCTTGTTGGTCCTATGTATCAGGTATTCAGATACCTTTCATGGGCACCATAGGAGGTATGGGCAGACATATTGGCTTAAAGCATCCTGCAAATGACCCTAAACCACAATTAGGTAACCTTGCTAGGAGTCTAACTAGGTAGGAGCCATTAAATAATCTTCTACGGAAACAGCTGAGGCTGCATTTGTTGCTGCTTCTGGCACATGGCACCCATAGGGATGAAGATTAGGAACTGGGAGGGACGCCAAGAGAAAAGTGTGGGCTGAATCATTGTCTGAAGGGGAAGTGGATACCTGTAGAAACTATTTCTACAGTGATTTGCTAAGAACAGGTTGCAGAGTGGTGTACAGGGGTTTGAAGTCCTAAAACATTATTTCTCATTCAAAAGTTACTACATGCCCTCTAGAACTTCTCTACTGTTTACTCCAGTTGAATGTATGGAAGAAGAATACATATGCTATATAATAAATATGTAAGAGTGTTGTCATGCTGTGGTTTCATTGGTTACATACAGGTGGCGCTGTAAACTACAGCATGATGAGAGGCAGTCCAGGTAAATTGCAGAGGAATAGCCAGAAAAGACTGTGGCAGCTCTGCTCAGCTCTGCTTCTTCATCTACCTGCCAGTCTTGGGGGCCCTGCTCTCAGGACCATGAGAGAGAAATCCTGAAGAGCTGCTGCCAGACATTGTAGACAATACTGAAGTAGATGGACCATTGATCTGACTCAATATAAGGCAGCTCCTTATGTTCCTAAGAGATGGTTAGCTGAAAATTGTATGGCCAAAGAGAGATGGCAGTAGAGTTGCCAGCTTTTGGTTTCAAGATTCATGTTTCCTGGCAGGGGAGGGGATGAGATAAGGGGCCCAAAACTTAGAACAATTAAAGGAGCAGGGCCTGTTGTAGTCTGGTGGCCAGCTGCAAAAGCTTTCTGTCTCCTCCTGTGGGTAGCTGTTGCCTCAACCCATTCTTGGATTTTAGAACAAAGCAGCTGCAACTGGAGGTGGGTTTATGTAAGTAACTCCTTTAGCTCCCTCTGCCAGGTTAGCACATCGCTTTGGCATCCCCACCCACTTTCTCCCATGCTCAACAGAGTCTGTAGAGGCTAAACAAGAAGAAAATGCCTGCACTCCTCATTGAGAGGAGCTGAACAACTTGATTCCTCAGGCCACACAGTCTGAGCATGTGTACCACTCACGGTTGGTGATGCAGGGCTGCTGACCTAACCTCTCGTTGCTACCCAGCTATGGTGTGCTGGGTGGTGTTGATCAGAGGCAGTGCCAAGGGCAGTGTGGTTTGGCTCGGACAGCCTGCATGCACAGCATCAGTCTCACTGCCGCCTTGAACTCTCACTTGTCATCTGTGAGGGAGCCAACACGTGGAGCAGGTTGTTTGCAGGTGAGAGAGAGAGAGAGAGAGAGAGAGAGAGAGAGAGAGAGAGAGAGAGAGAAGCACATGATGAACTTGCATATATCTTCTTTATTAAGGAAAGCAAAACAAAGAAAACAGAGAGACTTCTAAAGGGTGACACTGTCTTTCTGTCAGGATGCTGTCATTGGATCCTGGCTGACTGCCCAGGAAAGTATAAAGACAAGGAAAAGTTTCTTACACTCCTTTTTTATTCCAATCTTTACAGAGGGAGGCTACAGAACCCAGACTCTTGGATAATGGCATTGTCCCAAGTGAATCTCCACCCCCATCACTCCCACTTCCTCATTCATCATCATCATCACCTCCTCTATGGGTGCTGCTACGTGCCCTCTGTCTTTGAGCTCTTTGCTCTCCTACTTTTAAGGCTCACCAGGTTCAGGGAGATGGTGGCTCTGGAATGCTTTCTAATGACAACGTGTCAGCCAGGTGTTGTTCTGCCTCTCCCATTATTTCCCAACTTTTCCTCTCATCTGCCTCTGAGCTGCTTTCTCCCTCAAACCCCTGTTGTAAATCTTCGGGTGCCACTAAGTTCCCTCTGTCTTTGAGCTCTTTGCTCTCCTACTTTTAAGACTTGCCAGGTTCTGGGAGATGGAGGGTCTGGAATGCTTTCTAGTGACGTGTCAGCCAGCTGCTGTTCCAGCTCTGCCTCCTCCTCCTCTACTATGATTTCCCAACTTCTTCCCTCATCTGCCTCTCAGCTGCTTTCTCCCTCAAACCCCTGTTGTAAATCTATACTGTCTTCCTCTTCCTCCTCTCTGGAAGGGTCTGGATGGGGAGGAGGTCTCCACCATTCCTCCTCTGCCCAGTCCCCTGACAATTAGTTTTCTTTAACAGTGGAAGCAGGTTTTCAGATTATACACAGTTCTTCTTCAGGCGTTGATTATGACAGCAAAAAATGAACATCCAATAGTCTAGATAGAAACAAATGGGTATTCAGGCCGATGGTTACTTGGTTGCAGAAGTTTACTGGCCATTGCTGTTGGCATGGAGATAGTCTAGGCTGAATGCAAAAATGCCATTCTGATGTCATGTGTGATGTCACAAAGAGGATATGCTTTAAGTCTTGGTAAAGCCAAAAGCAGTTAACAGTCAGACTGCATCTCAGCCCTATCAAGATGGATCTCCATAATAGGTGATGAATAGTTTTATTTGGGGGATATATTAACTTGTACTATTGGGGGAAAGTTTTAGATTGGTTTGCCAGTTTGTACCCCATCAAGTTGAGGCCAATAGATATACATTCACAACCCTGTACCCATCAAATAATCAACTTTATGGGTGACTTTGGGACTGAGTCATACAACCACATTATCTTTCTCCACTCTATAGCAGCTTTTTCTCTGTATTTGAAAAAAATAACCAAGAAGGAGAAGATAAGGAACAAGGAATAAGATCTAGCTTAGTATGGTGAGGATCTAAGCTTTACAAGTGAGGGGGCTAGGAAGATGGCTTTGTGGTCCAGCATAGGGATGGTGGGTGCTTCATATTATTGAACTCCTGTTCCACAAAGAAGAAGACTTTGAGCAATTTGTTCTTCTACTTTTAAGGCCCGCCAGGTTCTGGGAGATGGTGGGTCTGGAATGACGACGTGTCAGCCAGCTGCTGCTCCAACTTTGCCTGCTCCTCCTCTCCCATGATCCCCCAATTTTTACCCTCATCTGCCTCTGAGCTGTGACCTCCCTCAAACCCCTGTTGTAAATCTATACCATCTTCCTCTTCCTTCACCCTGGAAGGGTCAGGATGGGGAGGTGGTCTCCACCTCTCCTCTTCTGCCCAGTCCCTGACAATGAAGCAGTTGTTTGAAATTGCTTGAAGCCCTTCCATCACTCCCTAGTCTTCTATGTCGGGCCCCTCTCTCTGTGATCTTTTACCGTGGGACTCCCTCTGTGCCTGCCTGGGAATATGCAATAATCACTTCATTCTAGGAGTGGGGCCGGCAAGCTGTCAGCAGAGAAGCTGTCAGAGTGGCCCTGAGGGAAGACTCCAGGGTCTACCTCTCCTCTGTCATCTCTGTCGGTGCCTGCATCCAAACTTGCCTGTGCCTGCTTCCATCTCTTTGCTATCTCTCAAGCGCCCTGCTCCTAGCATGTCCCAGCTTGTCCCCTCCTCTGAGGTGTGGCCTTTGTCCCGCCACCAATCCCCAGGCCTCTTCCTCTGCGCTCTTCCTCTGCACCTTCCCTGGGGAGCTCTTGACTGGGCAGTTGTCACCACTCTTCCTCATCCAGCCAGTCCCTGACATCCTCCTGGTACGCCACAGCAATGGTGATGACAGGAGGTCACGTAAGCAGGACCCCCTCCTGCTGTTGGTGAGCACCAAGTGGAAGTGCTACTGCTAACTGCTCATAAACAATCCTGGCTTTATTTGATACATTATGTTAACCAAGCTAACATCCAAGTTTTACACACACACACACGCACACACATGTACACGCGCGCGCGCGCGCACACACACACACACACACACACACACGGGCAACTGGCCTAAGGCCAAGTTGGACTGTTTCACCGAAGCAGCTCATTTTATGTTCTCTCAGGATCCCATCATTTTTCTTAGCAGCTTTCTTTTTGCCTCCTATTTAAAAAAATGAGTGCAGCCGAGAGCAGTGCCCTGAATGAAGCTTTTTACTAGTTTCGAAACTTTTGGGGACATTTGCCGCCCTCTTGCAAATGGAAACCTGCAATTAAAATGCAAAGGAATGCCATAATAGCATAAAAATGGGTGAGCGAGTTTGAAAGCCACCGCACTTAACTGCTGGGGGTGGAGGTGAACATAATAAAATAAACCTTAAATATTGAGTCGTGCTCTCCAATTGCGGCTGGATGTCAATTGACACCGACAGAGTGAAAATCCAGCGTTCATTAGGAAGTGCTTTTGTGCAATACTTGCCATGAAGAAGAATGCAACCGAAGGGGCGCATTCTCCTCTGGTATAAATCAAAGGAGAATATTCGCATTTATTTATTATCAATTAAGGTACCCCACTTTTCACTATATATCTCAAAGTGCCTTAAAGGAAAAAAAAAGAAAGCATATTAGGTTGCATTCGAAGTTAGCACTAAGGGGGAAATTCCATTAGCAGAAGGATTCCTACTTCTGCAAGAGAGAGAGCGAAACAGAGAAAAAGAGAATGCATGTACTTTTGTAACCTAAAAAATTATTTGCTTGTTCAGACCTTTTAACCTCACCCCAAATAAATTCAGACAAGACTCAAATTTTGGTTTGGTTTTTGGCAGAATTTAGGCCACAACTATTGATTACAGCAAGTGATTTGTTGCATAGGCTCTGGTTCGATTAGCTCCCTGCTGCGCATGTAGCGCTGACCCAGGGTTCCAGCAGAGGTCAGCCAAGGGTGAACACCTGGATAGCGGAAAGCCGGGGACATTCTCTATCTGCCACCCAAATGTCCCCCTGGACTCCGGCACAGGCACAACCCCCTCTCAGGAGTTGACCAACCATCAAGTCCCTGGATTTCTTTAACAGAATACCCTTCACATAGGGATGGCGAGAGCGTTCTCCCATCCCTATCACCTGAAGCAGAGCTATCAGCAACCTTACAAGTTGTGACAATTTGCTATGCGGCAAGCAAAACCCAAATGGCACCAGCCAATCAGTCAAGTGGGGAAAATTCCTGTCGTGCCCCTGTCCCAATGACAGACTACACACGGCAGCATAAGAAGGTCAAGCACAAAATGCCCTAAAAGCAGGGAGAGGTGGGCGGATGTTCCGATGCACACACAGAAAGAGGAAGTTCAGGGTCATGTGCATGGGTATTTGTAGGTCCCTCGATCCGTTTAGCTTGTGTCCCATTGGCCAGATTGAACCCTGCATTGAGGGACCTGCCGATTGGGTGTTGTGGCTGTCAATCATACCCACCCACAACACAGAGATTTGGTTGCCAGGTCTCACCGCAATACGTGCCCTCTTTAAGGAAGTACCCGATTTAAAAACAAGCAATACTCTCCCACTCTCCTCCCCCCACAAGTCCCCCATATTTCATTCTGGGATTTCCTCCAACCCTCTGGTGAAGGTATGGAAATAGCAGGGAGCATCTCAGCAGGGAGGAGAGGGGCTGAAGACCTCTTGTACAAGCAATTATTTAGGAACATAGGAAGCCATCTTATACTTAGCCAAACCATTGGTCCATCTAGCTCAGTATTGTCTACACTGACTGGCAAAAGTTCACGATGATTTCAGGTGGGGTTCTCTCCCAGATCTACCTGCAGATACTGAGGGTTGAAGCAGGGATGTTTCGCATGCAATGCAGATGCTCCACCACTGATCTGCAGCCCTTCTCCAACACACACCTACAGCTGAATTACACCCAGTCTGGATATATGCTGACCTGTTTTAACGTTATTAGAAAGTTATTAGAGCATCTGGGAAAAGCTGGTGCCACTGTCCTGTACTGCCCAGCATCTGCCCGAGGCAGTCCCCTCATTTTCCTTAATACTAGGGCTGGTCCTATCCTGCACAGACCTTATTTTTTAGCCTTGGAGTCATTATTCCCAAGGTTCTTTTAACTTCAATGAACCTGGAACTTTTTGTGCACAAAGTATATATTTTCTGGCTGAGCTGTGATGATTCCAATTGCTGTATGAAAGTTATCATTGGAAAAACACCTTCAAACGTGGCATGGGAACAGAAGAAAGTCCAGGACTGCCACCCCCAAGTAAAGAATAAGAAATTAGCAGGCATGGGTGTCAGGATGTTGTCAGTGGCTCCCGGCTGGCCGCCCAGGAAAGTATAAAGACAAGGAAATGTTTCTTACAGTCCTTTTTTATTTCAATCTTTACAGAGAGAGGCTACAAAACCCTGCCTCTTGGATAATGGCGTTGTCCTGAGTGAATCGCCACCCCCATCTTCCACTTCCTCATTCGTCATCATCACCATCACCTCCTCTATGGGTGCTACTAAGTGCCCTCTGCCTTCAAGCTCTTTGCCCTCCTACTTTTAAGTCCCGCCGGGTTCTGGGAGATGGTAGGTCAGGAATGCTTTCTAATGACAACGTGTGACCCAGGTGTTGTTTTGACTCTCCCATTATTTCCCAACTTTTCCTCTCATCTGCCTCTGAGCTGCGACCTCCCTCAAGCCCCTGTTGTAAATCTATACTGTCTTCCTTTTCCTCCTCCCTGGAAGGGTCAGGATGGGGAGGCGGTCTCTGCCATTCCTCCTCTGCTCACTCTCTGACATCGGGTACAATACAGACAATGTGGGGGTCTTGCTTTTTTCAATAATCTGGATCATACTGGGAGCTTATATACGCTGCCTGCAGTCTCTTGCTTCTGTAGCAAGCTGTCCTTTCCTATTTGGGAAGCAAGCCGCAAACCCCAGTCCTGCCTCTCAGCATGGACTAGTCTCTCGCAACAAAAGAGACAGCTCTGCTTTTCACCCATGCCTGGGCCTGCTACTCTGTCAGACTTTTGCCAGAAGGGATGGTCAGTTTACCACCATAATCTGAAGCTACATTTCCCTTTTCTCTTATCAAAGGATGCTGCAGGATGCCCGCGGCCCAACCCAAAGCTCCGAGGCTGCCCGAGACCAAACTGTAGGACATGCTTTGCAAAAGGTCAAAATAAAGCTAACCTTGAAGCCCAGTGTACCAGAGTTTTATGTCTTTGCAGATTTGCATTTTGTGGGCTTGTCTTTAAATCAGGAGCTTTCACTGACTAGCTTGAACCATATATATAGAGAGAAAGAAAGCGAGAGAGAGAGATCAGGTTGTTGTTGCAAAAATAAAAGTGCCAGGGACTTTGGAGTGGCGGTAAGTAATAATTTTGCTCAAATTGGAGCGATTGTGGAAAATGTTTTGCTTCAGTCAGGGCTTCACCAAGATGCTTCTCACAGTTGTTTAGCCTCTAAAAGATTATTTATCAAACCACAGGGAAGCTATTAGCCAACTAGAAAAAGATTGTATGCCTCTAATGAATTGGGGGAGGAAGACCACTGTTTCCAGCGTGGGGGAAAAAATAGAAAGAAACAGCATAGCTTTTTTTTTTTTTAAGAATCCATATCCACAAATTGTTCACGGTGCACTCTAAAAAGATAAAATTAAAAACACAAATTTCCTATTAATTAACAAGTCTTCACCACCTTCTAGTGTTCACATGGTTAGTAGTGAGGGCAGCGAGGTGACCTAACTTGTCTGGTATCTGACACCAGGAGGAAGACAGGTGAGAGTGGCTTTGCCAAAATGATTTTGTGGGCCCAATTACACCTGTGGACCAGAGGTTCCCCATTTCTGCTTTAGGATCACTTTTCTCAGATACTCAAACAACATCAATACACAGAAACCAAATCACTGCAGCATATCAATAGTGGTTTATTTTTTAGATTCAAGTAGGTAGCCGTGTTGGTCTGAAGCAGTTGAAATAAAAATAATAAAATAATAAAATGTCCAGTAGCATGTTATAGACAAGGGGTCCCAAACTTACCCGGCCTTGGGCCGGTTCCTCCGGCGCCGACTGCACAGCGGGCCGGAGGACGGGGGAGCGTGCGGCCATATGCGTGCACTCTCACTTTTTCCGGTGCACTTTCGGGTTGGCATGGCACCGGAAATAGCTTGTGTGCATGGGCACGGGCCTCCGCAGACTCAAAAGTGCGCCGGAAATGACATTTTGCACATGCGCAAAAGCTATTTCCGTCGCCGCACTGACCTGGAGGTGGGCAACTGCATCTCACCGCGCAGGTAAGAGCAGGCAGTGGTGGGCGGCAGGGGTTGTCAGGGGCCGCACAATTGGCTCGCGCGGGCCACATTCAGCCCGCAAGCCTTAGTTTGGAGATGTCTGTTATAGACCAACTAAGTTTGTTCTGGTATAAGCTTTCATGTGCAAGCACACTTCTTCAGATACTGTGCATGCACACGAAAGCTTACACCAGAACAAACTTAGTTGGCCTATAAGGTGCTACTGGACAATTTTTTTTTTTTAATATTCACACTCATCCTGGGACCCCGTTGAAGGTCAGGGTGTAAATCAAATATATTAAAAATAAATAATCCCTGATACGTTGCAACAGCCAGTTTCAAACAAACTGAAACACAATTGCACGATGTGTAAGTACTTGGAAAAGAACTTCATCAGACTCCTTAAAATCATTATGAAGGATGAGAAACTGCCTTCTCCTTATAGCTGAAATGGATTTAACCATCAGGGCCGGCCCTACCATTGGGCAGAGCAAGACAGCAGCCTCAGGCAGCAAAATGCTGAGGGTGGGTGGTGTCAACTATGTGTGACACACACTCAGCCTGCCCTAAAGTAGGCTGCTGCCATCAGTGCGGTTGAGGATGTTATCCAGTTTAGTGTTCAAGTGGTGCTGGAGGAGACTCTTGAGAGTCCCATGGACTGCAAGAAGATCAAACTTATCCATTCTTAAAGAAATCAGCCCTGAGTGCTCACTGGAAGGGCAGATCCTGAAGTTGAGGCTCCAGTACTTTGGCCACCTCATGAGAAGAGAAGACTCCCTTGAAAAGACCCTGATGTTGGGAAAGATGGAGGGCACAAGGAGAAGGGGACGACAGAGGATGAGATGGTTGGACAATGTTCTCGAAGCGACTGGCATGAGTTTGGCCGAACTGCGAGAGGCAGTGGAGGATAGGGGTGCCTGGCGTTCTCTGGTCCATGGGGTCACGAAGAATCGGACACGACTGAACGACTGAACAACAACAACAACAACAAAAAACCAACAGTCCAGTTGGTGTACACTGAACTAGGGTTGGTGCCATGTTTTCCTTTGGCTCAGGCAGCAAAATGTCTTGGGCCTATTAACTAATGCTTCAAGCCTGATTCCTGACTTTATCATTCAAAGGACGGACTGACGACATTGCAGCTTGGCTGATGTGACTGACTACTACATATGGACAGAGTCTCTGAAGCAAATGACCATATATTTGTATATTGCAAGGAGCCTTTTACCTTAATGAGGAATTGCTCTAAGAGTGTTGTTTATAGCACTCAGAGATTCAATCAGCATTTTAGGTCTCTAAACAGAATAATATAATGCCTAGATGTCCCACATAAATAACACAGAACCATAAATGGTGTGTACACTCGGAGATTCCAGTTATTTAAAGCATACCTTCTATCTGGAGCAGTAACTAACTTTATGCAATCTGCAATGCCCAGGAGAGTTGGACGGAAAACTTGATGCTGGCCAAACCTTTTTATGTGCAAATTTGAAAAATGAGAGGTGTCAAATTTCTTTGGCCTAGAAATGCTGATTTTAGGATTTTCCTGTTGTGTTCAGTGAGGTTTGTAGGTTAATTTTGGAGTTAATTAAAGCGTGTGCTCACTTATGGGAGTTACTGCACAGTTCATCAAATCTGCAACTTGGCTCTTTAAAAAAAAAAAAAAAAACCAACCCAAACATTTTAAGACAACTCCGAGTTGCTCAAATCACACATGATAAAACTGAGTTTCTAGGAAACACCTGAAGGTAAGGTCTGAATTCATGGGCCAAACGGGACTTAATGTTAATTCTGTGGCTGCAATTAATTGTGCATGCTTTATGTAATGTAAATAGCAGCTGCAACAGGGCCTCAAGCAGCATTGGGACCATGGAGGTACATATGTGGGGAGGGGTAGTGTAGCCCTTTCGCTCCTGTCATGGTCCTAATAAAATCTCTCATCCAATACTGCTGTTTGCATTGGGAGGAAACCTTCCTTAGTGCCACTGGACGGTTCTCTCTTGATGCAAATAGCAGCTTCAGGTGGGGAGTTTCATTGAGGCCATCATGCATTGATGACCATCTCAGACAAATTTTCTGAATGACCTTAGGATCCTTGGAGTTGTAAGGATGCTGAGTGTTGTTAAGAAACCCATCTTCACCTTGTGAAGCTTCAGTTCCCAGAATGGTTTAAGAGTCAATCCCTCTTCCCAAGGAACTCTGGGAATTGTAGCTCTGTGAAGGGATTGGAGGGTCTCAGGACAACTCTCGGAGCCCTTAACAAAGTACACCTCCCATGATTTGTTGGGGGGCGGGGAAGGCATGATGGTTTAAAGCACCAAGACACCGCTTTAAATGTATCGTGCCAACGGAAACAGGAAGGCTGCTGTGGTTTTTTTTGGTACCAGTCTCATGTTTGCCATAAGGTTATCTCCAACATCAGTCTAGAGACAATGAGCTGATTTAAAAGAGAATTGAGTAGCTTTAAGGAGAGAGTAACAGGGCATGGCTGCATCTGCTAGCATTTCAGGTCGACAAATTTTGTAGAATTTGTTGAAGAATCTCCTAAGCAGAGATGACTGTGGGCTTGAGTGTGTGCACCGTGGCCAATGATGGGTTTTCTGTAGCAGTTTCAACTCTCTGAAAAGGCTGTCATCTTGTCTCCAGCCTGAATATGCCCCCTGCAACCTAGTCTGTCAGGAGACTGGCAGCAGAATTTGCACTAAACCGCAGTTCCAAAAATTGCCTTCAAAGACCAGGCTTCATTTCCTTCCATTGAAAGGCATTGATTTAAAGAACAGGGCGATTTATCCATCCCTTTGCCTGGCTTTTAAAGGATTGATTCCCTTATGCAACTCAGGGAGGCAAGAGAAATAATTAATAACTTAAAGAACTTCATCAAATCCCCCTCTTTCTTCTCCAAACTCACTATAGATATACAAAGCATAGATCAGATGGCACTTTGAGAATGCGGGGATGATTTTTTGGTGTGTGTTTTTTATGAAGTTAATTAGTAAAGAAAAAAACACTAGCCATACCACTGCATTTTAAAGAAAAAATAACTGCTTTTATTTAAAGACTCTTCTTTTCAAGAATATTTTAAACAACAACTATACAGCCTATTAATAATGGAACAGATTTATCTTTTGCGGCCCCAACTATCGCTGATTAAAAGAACAAAATATTGGTATGATAGGAAAGTTTAATGAGATCTCATGAACAATTAACAAAAATAGCAAGTCCACATTTTTTTTAAAAAATCCTATTGGATGATGCACAAGGAAGATTTAGCTTTAAACCGCACGCTGAGAGGCAGAACAAAAGAGGACGGTAAATGCATTTTACTCTTCTTCCTCAAGCCACGATTAGCACTTTGGGATGCTTATTAACATGTACATTGCTTTGACCTGATTTACCACTGCTTCGTATTTATGCCCATGTTTTAAGCAGGTATTCAGCCGGGCACTCTTTTAGCTGCAGTCATGAGCAGTCATCTTCACATATATGCGGTCTTTGCTTAAGGGTTCGGATGGAAGTACGGTAATTCAGAGCCAGAAGATTGATTAGCCAGCTATTTGACAAATGTCTGATAAATTCATCAAAATGACAAATCAGAGCCACTCGCTGGTCTCCTTCCATGGGACATTGGAAACTGCATTATACTGGATCCACCTAGTTCTGTTCTGTCAGTAATGACTGACAGTGGCTCTGCGGGGTTTCAGGATGGAGTCTTTTCCAGCTGTACCTTGAGATACCAGACATTGGCTTTCTGCATGCAAAACGTTTTTGTTGGAGAACAAGGGAGGACCCTTACACCATTGCTGGAAGAGGGTCCACGCTGCTGGCCCGGCCCCTGCACGTCTGTTTTCTGGGGAAAGCTGTGTGTGAGTAATTGCTGGTGGGTTGAAATAATAACATGCTGCCCATCTGACTGGGCTGCCACAGCCTCTCTGAGCGGCTCCCAACAAAATATTAAAAACACAATAAAGCACAGAGGTGGAATGTGGGGGACACCTTGGGGGCCGTGGCCCAGGGCACAAATTTGTGAGGGTGCAAACAGGTGCCCCCCCAGCAAGATCCTTCATCAGGGCCTGGCTCAATGCAAGAAGCAGCTGTGCTGTGGCACTTGTACCTGACCGCAGCTCTACCCCCAAGTCAGGCCTGACCCAGGGGAGGAGAGTAAGAGACCGGCAACACTGCCGCTTGCTCTCCTCGCCTGCGGCGCACCTCATGCTCAGGCCTAACCCAGCAGCAGAGAGTGGGTGCCCTGGAGGAAAATGCTCTGGGGAGACAGCGTACTCCCCAAGACTCCGGAGCGTCCTCCCGGTGGCCTTCTCTGGCTGGCATCCCCTGTCAGTACAGAGTGCCGATAATATGCAACTCTTCCCTCGTGAGAAGAGCACGACGTCTTCTAGCATCAACACAGCAAGAAGAAAGACTCATCTGTAGCTCTAAACTACTTTATTTACAAGTCTATATACAAAGACTCCATAATCACGTCTGTGTTTTCCGAACAAGAGTACAGAACTGCGACACTACAGAAGTGAAATTAAAACATACAATACAACACTTAGGCGGAAGTGATAAGACAGACTTCCGTTACCACACTCTCGCAGACAACAGCATGTGATTTACACTAATCATAGCAGTCCTGCTGAAGCAGCAGAGGATATATAAAAATCCCAAGACTCTGCACCTCTCGGGGGCATCAACCATTCACAACTTCCCTGAACAGGGCTGCCTTTAGGTGTCTTCTAAATGTCAAATAGTTGTTTATCTGGGAAGGCTTCCATGGACGATCTGGGAATCAGCGTGTTTTTATATGAGTAGAATGTGTCCTTTTATTTACTGGTAAATCTCCCACGTGCGTAACTTAATCTAAGCAAATCATTAGTTCCGTTTTCAAACCTTCTTTTTTAAAAAATTCTTCCACATATTTCCATTCTGCTTTTGTTTTCTGTTTTTGTATATCTCTTATTGCTGCTGTCATCCTTGCTAAATTCATATATTCTATTAGCTTAATTTGCCATTCTTGGACTGTTGGTATTTTTTCTCCTTTCCAGGTTTTAGCTATAAGTATCCTAGCTGCGGCACAAAAGGATGTTTTTTCTGTCTTCAGGAATATTCTCAGGGGTCATACTTAATAGAAATATTTCAGGTTTCCCCCCCAAATGTAATTTCCAACATTTTTTTTTCAAATTTCCATATATAATATTCCAAAATTCATAAATCTTTGGACATTTCCACCAACAGTGGAAATACGTACCTATTTCATTTTGACATTTCCAGCACTTACCCGAATTTGTTCCATATATTTTTGCCAACTTCTCTGGGGTAAAGTGCCGTCTATATACCAGTTTCATCATGTTCTCTTTAATTCCAGAACATGCTGTAAATTTCATATTATTTTTCCATAATTTATCCCATTGATCCCTATATATGGGTCTCCCTAGATCTTGTGCCCATTTCGTCATTACACATTTTACTTCTTCATCCTTTAATTCCCATTGAAGTAAAAATTTATATATTTTTGATAATGGTTTATTTGAATTTTCTAATAGAAATTCTTGTAATTTTGATTTTTTTCTACAAATCCTATTTTCTTGTGTTTTTTTTAAATATATTCTGTATCTGATAGTAATGTAACCAGCTTGCACATTGATGTTTAATTTGTTTTCCAATAAACACCAGTCCTTTATCCAGCACAGACATGCTGCTGCATAGTACAATCTGAGGTCCATACAATCTGAGGTTCTACTACTCTCAATGCCCACCTAGTCCTGGGAGAGGTCAGGAATGCTTTCCAAAGATACTGAGTCTGTCAGCTATCTCTCCCCTGGTGCGTCTTCTTCCCAGCTTCTCCTCTCTGCAGCCTCTGAACTATGTCCTTCTGCAAACCACTCTTCTAAATCTATACTGTTCTCGGGAAGGTTCAGGAGAAGGGGGGAGGCGGCCCCCCACCATTCCTCCTCAGTCCAGTCCCTGGCAGTTAGTGTGTCAAAGCCTAAGTGCCTTCTATGAAAGTTTATATATTTAAAGAGGCATTATCTTACTTAGGACACTAATAAGCTCTTTCTTTGACAACAGTAATTTGTGGGTCTCATGGGGCTGGTGGAGAAAAGGAAGGCCACCAGCCAATATACAATTGCTCCCTGCATATTAAAGGTGTGTTTAATGCTGGTCCTTGTCCAGTTCAGAGGTGGATTGAGGGCAGTGTGACTGGTTCCACTGCATCAAGCACCTAGCCTAGGGGGCGTTGCAGGGCACCACAACTATGATGTAGTGCATTGAGCGAGAAGAGGAGGAGCACTGAATTTTGGGCTCACACAGGGCGCCGCCGAAATCTGAAAGACCAAAGTCATGTCCAGATGTTCATATACCAGGATCCAAAATTGTTTTTTACACCTTCAGCTGTAACATATTATTGAAGGTTCCTCATGAGCCTGCTATATTCATTTCTTTTGCAATCACCTGCCCTGCACCTAGCTCCTGAAACAAATGTATTCCTAATATAAAACTTGTCTTTTTTAAACAACAACAACATGCTTATTTTTTAATACATATCTATCCCACTCTTTTGGTTCTCTTGGGATTGAATTAATCATTTTTTAAAAAACAACAACAACAACCTTAAGAATTAAAAATAACTATACAATTTTGCCATAGCTGTTACATTAGCTTATTTACTTATTTATTTATTTGTACCTCACCTTTCCTCCAAGGAGCTCTAGTTCGCATGCTTGGGTGTCCCCCTCCCCATTTAATTTGCACAACAACCCTGTGAAGTAGCTTAGGCTGAGAGATAGCAATGACTGAAGGTAGCCCTGCAAACTTCATGGTTAGGATTCCCAGGTACTAGTCCAACACTCTAACCTAGGGGTAGGCAACCCAAGGCCCGTGGGCCAGATGTGGCCCAATCGCCTTCTCAATCCGGCCCGTGGACAGTCCAGGAATCAGCATGTTTTTACATGAGTAGAATGTGTGCTTTTATTTAAAATGCATCTCTGGGTTATTTGTGGGGCATAGGAATTTGTTCATTCCTCCCCCCCTTCAAAATATAGTCCGGCCCATCACATGGTCTGAGGGATGGTGGACTGGCCCACAACCGAAAAAGGTTGCTGACCCCTGCTCTACCCGCTACACCTCCCTGGCTATACTTCTAATAGACTTCCTGGTACTTAGGGTCAAACTACACATTATGTTCACATAGTCTGCTGCCTTTTTCTTACTTTACAGTAAGTCTCTCCCCCTGTCCTGCCCCAATTCAAACTGGGACAATAGTGTGCAGGGAGGGGAGGTTTAATCCTTCTTTTTCCAGCCATGTCTGCCCTGATACTTGCCCCCCCCCAACACGATACTGCTCAAGCTATTCCTAGGATACTTCTTTCAAACTTCATGCTGAGGTGATGAATGACCTTGGTACCCAAATGTGAGGAAAGATTCTTGCCCCTGCAGCTTCTGGACACAGTAACTTGCATGTCTCTAAGTCGTCCGTAGTAGAAATAGCACTCACCCAATGTGACTTGGGAACTTTGGAAATGTATTAATTTATAGGAAAGTGCAAGACAATTCTATTGTAGGTTTCAGTGAAATTGATGTACGCAAGAATATTTGACACAACAGAGAAAATGTTAGCCTTGCAAGATAGAAAAGACTTGCAAAATTACATGTTTTTCGAATGCATTTAATTACATTTATTTCCTGCTCCATTTATCTGAAATGTCTTGTGGCAATGAGCATCATACGATTTAGTCACTGGCAGGGCTTTGAAAGTGACATGCATTTGAAAACGAGAACAGAACTCTTTTGAAGCCAGAGCTCAAGCAACATGTGGCATTTCTAAGAGAGGCCAACTGAGTACCCTCTTTACAATGGGGATAGCCATCTGAATCCTCCACACTAAAGACACTCAATTACCGTATTTTTCCGTGTATAACATGCCTCCGTCTGTAAGGCACCCCCTATTTTTAGGGACACAAAATTAAGAAAATGGGGGGGGAGAGATTTCAAAGAGTTCTTCAGTTTTTTTTGGGGGGGGGGAATTGCCCAGAGTCGTTGAAAATCGCTCAACAGTCACGCATTTCACCGAAGACCTGCAGCCACCAATCAACCGTGCCATTACCACGGTCCTATTGCCGCAGATAATCTCCTGCTCGTGGCTGCAACCAATCAACCGACCCACCTCTGCACTACCCATTTATAAGATGAGGGCAAATTTTACAGCTAATTTTTAAAATAAAAACCCTAGTCTTATACATGGAAAAATACGGTAGATCCTCTTCACGCTGCTTCTCGGCCATCCCTCCGACAAGAGAGGAAGAATACCACTGGTGAAGTGCTGACCTGGAGACCTAGAAGTTCCAACATGCTACTCTGGAAGTGGTCCTTTGCTCAGGTTGTTAATGAACAAGCAGGTGCAAGCTTTTTTTTTTAAAAAAAATATTTTTAAAATTAAATTTCAAGGAAAAAATGAAAAGTTGATCTCAGGTGATCAGGCCTGAGACTCACAGCTTGGGGTGTTCCTTTGCAAGTGAATGCAGAGATATAAGATAAATGACCAGACCACATTGAAAGTTTAAAAGCTTTATTTCCTAACCAAACTTTTACATGGCTAGCTAGGGCAGCCTTTCTCTTACGGGGAGTTAAAGGGGAAACAGAAATGGGATGGAAAGAACTATCCTATCTAAGCGGAGTAACCCTAATCCACACAAATACCAAGAGTGGGGTGAAACTCATACACACAAAGGATCGTGGCCAGGGATCCTTGTAGAAGCAAAAAAAGAGAAAGGTGAGGCAGTAGAGAGGGAGGTGCCTGCAGACACCTGTTGCCTCTTTGGGTTTTATGTAGACTTCCCTGCTTGGCAGTGAGAGATAACTAACATGGGATGGAGAATGAAGTCATATACCCAAGGATCTGGAATGCCATAAGGTTGCGAAAGCAGCAAATCCATTGCCCCAAACCAGGTTTGTCTCCATATTGTCCTCTTCTCATGCACGGGAACATAATTCATCATGTAGGTCCAAAGTAAATAGCAAAATCCAGAATACTTGTATTACAGTTACAGCTGGATCTTCACCCCTCGCTTCTTCGAACCCCACCCTGTTTTCATGTTCTCAGCCTCTGTAAGTAAAAACCAAGCATAATGCATGCATGCATACACACACACACACACACACACACAAATGTATCCTTTCAGTCATTTGGTTGCCAAGCAGTTGCTAAGGCTCTTTATTGGTAAGGTTGAATTGTTTCTGCAAAACTTCATTTATTATGCTAATTTTTCAGCCTATCTGTGTTACAGACGCTTCATTTTTAAAGAAAGGCAAGGACAGAATTGAGCAGTTTGCTACTTGTACTAAAAGCATTATATGTCATAAAGAATGAATGTGTCGTGAGCATAAATGCCTCAGAAAAGCACTGATTTACTGGGTGGCCAAATACACCAGTTTGTCCTGGCACTTCTGCTTTATTAGGGTTGCAAACTTCCTAGAACCATGTTTCAATAATACAATATGCCTTTTAATTGTGACATTACTCCCCAATCACAGGTAGGTGCCTCAATTTTCTATGGAGTGTTAAACATTTTACCAGGAAAGACAAGAATAAGAATAACAACATACTAAGTAAAAAGAAAAGAAAATGTAAACCAAGCCAGGTAAAAATCATCACTAAAATCAATAAATACAACCAGTTAATACTGTACACCTTGTGCCTACCAGCAGAAGGTCATCAGAGATGGGGCTAGCTGGGTCTTCTTTGGTAAGCAGTTTCAGATATAAAGCCTACATTAGCCAGAATGTTGCCCTGATTTAAAATTGGCTCCCTTCTACTTTCCTCCCATTAATTGGAAGCCGCACTTTCCCAACATACTTCGCTGTCTCCCACACATGTCTATTATTAATGCACCCTTCGTGAATATAGCATCTTCATTTCATCGCCCCCAGGTTCCTTCCACAATTCATATACTTTTATGGTTTTGCTTTTGTTAGCATCTTTCCTTTCCCCCTTTTTTCCCTAAAAAAAAAAGGTGGTTAAAAGGCTTGTGACATCAATGTCACCCGTTCCAAGTGACAAGAAAATTACGTAAAATGCCGCACATGAAATTATAGTTGGGGCCCTTGTCGGTTTGCGGCACAATATGAATGACATGGCTAATTTTGCGCTCTACCTTTAGTCGCACTTAGGGGAAAAAAAACAAATTCCATCGTTCCCTGAGCAACAACAGGGGTGTCGAACGTTTTGACGCTGCTGTCATCATCCGGCCTCACGCTAAGCAGGAATAGCGGTGGCTGCCATCTGCAGTGCTTTTCGGGAGGAAGTGCACAACACTGGCTGAAAGGGTAAAAAGCAAGACCATTGAGCCCAAGGATGTCACGTCCTGTGGCATCCTGTGAGGGCCAGCTTACAGTACTGAATCTTTTTCATATTTGTGTGTGCAGGGTGTGACGGATTGGCCCTAGGGTGGAGGAGGTATTACATCCCAGCGCAGAAGGAGTTAATCCACCTTCATCTTGACGGACAGTTCATCCTTTGGGGGGCGGGGCGGTCCCCGGTTTAAAAGGAAGGAAAGCCGTTTTGGCAGTTGAGAAGAGGGAGGGTGTGTGTGGAGACAGGGAAGAAGAGGGGTGTGGGGCCAGGATAGTGGTGGTTAGGCTAGGATAGGATGAAGATCAGTCGGTTATACTGAAAGAGTTTATACTTTTGATGTAACTAAGCTGATGAACTATTGAAGTACGTGAAACATGATGTTTTGAAATAAATAAAGACTTGTTTTTGTTGAACCAAGAGAAAAGAGGCATTTATTTGGTCCAGCGATATATGGATGCTCATGAGGAGGTGAAATCAGGGAAAAGACAAAACTAACTTGCAGGGTGATAGTTTGTGTCTTGGAGTTTCACTCAGGAGGGGCAAAAGGGCAGAAACCTTGGTAAGGCTACACAGTTGCTAAAAGGGTTTAGCTAACTGACGCAGTGGGGGGATCTAATGAGAGAAAGCCCCAGAACTGATAGAGCTGAGAGGTATTCTTAACCCAGGAGCCCAGAGCAATACATATATATATATAACAGGCCACAACAGTTGGACAAGAGGACCCCGTTACTGAGTTATCCCTAGTTATACTAAAAGGGGATTATCCAAACAGACGGACCTCAAGGCATCGAGGTGGGGTGAATAGAAAAAGTGACCCAGAACACCTCAGAATTAATACACTTAGTAACAGAGGGGAAGTTGGCAGGGAGGTTCATCGCACAGGTCCAGATTTAGGTTGGATGAGGCCCTAAGCTACTAAAGGTAATGGGGCCCTTTATATATCCAGCTGTCCTTTGTCAACAACAAATTGTCACTGTTTTTTGTGTTGAATATATGCTATATGGTAATTTATGGACCTAATAGGTATCTAAAGCCATTTGCACGTAACAAAATATGTATTTTATCAAAGTAATTGAGATAGAAATGAGCCAACCAGTGATATTTTAGGGAGCCGGCTTGTAGGCGGGGCCCATTACTTATATCATGGGTCAGCAAACTTTTCTCAGCAGGGGGCTGGTCCACTGTCCTTCAGACCTTGTGGGAGGCCAGACTATTTTTTTTTTTGGGGGGGGGATGAACGAATTCCTATGCCCCAATCTGAATCCGGCCCAATCGCCTTCTAAATCCAGCCCACGGACATTCTGGGAACCAGCGTGTTTTTTACATGACTAGAATGTGTCCTTTTATTTAAAATGCATCTCTGGGTTATTTGTGGGGCTTAGGAATTCATTCATCCCCCCCCCAATATAGTCTGGCCCCCCACAAGGTCTGAGGGACAGTGGACCGACCCATGGCTGAGAAAGTTTGCTGACCCCTGCTCTAGGCATTCTGAGCAGCAGAAGTCTTCTTCAGGTCCAAGACTCGTCCCGCCACCTTCCCAAATCCTGCCTGGTTTTGGGAAGGGGGCAACAGGGCTCCAGCATCCTGTCAGAGGCCTGGCGCCTCCATCCCAAAGCCCAGGAAGCTTCTGCCCAGCTTAGGGAGGAAGGCATGATCCTCCTTCGGGTAGTGATAAAACGGGATATCAAATCCAAACTCTTCTTCTTCTTCTTCTTCTTCTTCTTCTTCTTCTTCTTCTTCTTCTTCTTCTTCTTCATGAACGTGACATCGGGATGTTACAAAGTCACATGCGCAACTTGGCTCCCTAGTCCCTCCCTGCAAGCTGGTGCCTCTGGCCCTAATTTCCCCCCTACAAAAAAATTCACTGTATGCCACTGCACTGTTGTCAACCTGATGCTCTCCCAGTTTTGCTGCCTCCCGTGCCTCAACACAGATTTGGCGTGGAGCAACACAACCACAACCAGTTGAGTAGGGTGGAGTGGCAGTGCACTTCCTTGTGCACCATGATTCACAGCCAGGAAATGTCACTGGTGTAGCAAATGCTGGTGGACTGGAAAATTATTTATTTTATTTTTTTAATAGAAGAAGTGAAGACTTCCAGAAAACTTGGTATTGGATTGGAGCCTAAATGTTTCTTGGAGATAAAATTGTTCCCCACTGAAATTGCTAGTTTCTATCCCAAGATGATGACTGAAGAATATTCAGACAAGCTCTAGTATTTTAGTGAAAATGCCAAAATAAATGAGAAGCCACAGTTAGGAAAAATTGTCCCGTCCTAAGGCCATGTTGTGTTTGAATTGTTTTCTGGAGTTCAGCAAAATATGTGACTTTGTTTTGTTTTGGGTTATGCCTTTTTGTGTCGTTCCCCCCCCCCCCCTCATGTTACCTGTCATAGATGTATTAGGTGGCAATCCTATACTCAATTATACCTAGAAGTAAGTCCTCTTGAACCCAGCGGGGCTTACTCCTGAGTAGGCACACAAAGGATTTTGCTTTATGTCTGTGGCAATAACTGTTAAGTGTTTGCGCATGAATTTCTGATCAGAGACACCATAAATTGAACCCAGTGGTTCGGTAATGATCTATAATGGGTGAGCATCTCTTCTTTATGTTAATGACATCAACTAATGAAATATACAGCGAGCCCATAAAAGCAGTCGGTTTCCGAAGACGTGTTTATGTGAAATGCAAACACAAATTTATTTTGGGTTTTTTTGTGAAAAACTGTCACACGTTGAAAGGAATGTTGTTAACTATCTGTCAATAGTTACTAATGCCATCGTATTAGCTGCATTGAAGTGCATAAAAAAATGGGAGAACAGCAATATATATCTTTCTTAGATAGGAAACTCACAGTTTCCAGATATATTTCAAGAGTTTGGGCTTGCATGTACCCTGTTTTGAGCCTCTTCAGGTGTTCCATAAGCAAGTAAAGTAGTCACATGAGGAGGAGCAAGAGGAGTCATGTGAGGAGTCACGTGAGGAGGGGCAAGGTGAGGGGATGAATGTGCTAGCTCGTCCCTTATAGTCATTCCTGTTTGGAGGCTTCCCACTGCACCAACTCCTAGGAAGCAACCGAAGCAATGATGAGGATGGTTGAGATAGTGTGTGCTGCCTTGCCCCCGAAATTGAGGGGGCTGGGGCCACATGATGTCAGCCCACCGTGTGCACACACACCATGGCGTGCTGACATCACTCACACACACCAGGAGGGGTGCTGCTGTGTTGTGCGGCCACCCTATGGCTTGCACACATGGCGCGAGCAAGCCCCACTGCAGAACTTTGAGTGGATCCTTTGGGGGGAGGCCTGGCCCCCTGCCCCTCCCTAGATGGTGTGCCTGGTTATGCACTTATCCCAATGACCCCTCCCCTTATATGATTCTTGACCTGCTGATGGGACACTGAAGAGGGCTTTAGAAGTAGACCAAGGTGCGGTTCTGCTCACACAGTGAGGAAATGATCTCTTCTTCAACATCCCCTTTTCAATTGCTTCCGTTGCTCCCTTCATACCCCAAATTCATTGGCATGTAAAAAAAAAAAAGCATCTTGCATGGACTTGCTTAGGGCATCTAGTCTGGACAGCAATCTTAGACATATCTGGAAAGTAGCGGTGCTTCTGAGCACACATAAATAGGATTGTGTTCCCTCCTTTCTGGTATAAAAGACTTGGAGTTTCCTTCTTTTTCAACTGCCCTCTCTTTTGAATCTGTTACAAGCTCATCTCTCATATGTTGTAAATGATTGTATGGGATAACAATGCACAGCTCTCTCCCGATACCAAGTCCCAAACTGGGACTGCATCATTCCACAGGTTATGTAGTGACCTCATGGAACTGAGGGAAAGGGACATTGTTAGTTCAGATGGGGACAGCGGGGAACATAGGGCCACCCTCTTAATCAAGAACGGGTTAATATGTGTGACTCTCCTGCCCTGCATGTGTTACTACACAAACATGTGGCATATGAATCTTTAAAAAGTCTAAAACAATACTCATGCTTTCCATATTTATAAGTACAAGGTTGCCCTGGGGGAAGGTGGGAGGTGGTGTTGCTTAGCAACCAGCAATTTTAGTCTGGAATTGTTTTTTTTTTTTTAAGCATCATAAGAACAGAGCAGATGGAAGGGGTTAGGGGATATGTACCTGGTGACTTGGAGTAAGAAACAAGAGAAGGAATTAGTGGGAATGAAACAAGGAGCTCAAGTGACTTAGGAGGACTCCAGATAAGAGTTCCTTAAGATCTACTGATGTAGTTTTCCTTACTATGCCACACTGAAAACTTTCCCTCTGAAGTAAGGCTTGTCAGATAAGACTACCATATTTTTTGCTCCATAAGACGCACTTTTTCCTCCTGAAAAGTAAGGGGAAATACCTGTGCGTCTTATGGAGCGAATGGTGGTCCCTGGAGCTGAATTGCCCAGGGGCCAAAAGCAGATTGTGCTTTTTATTTTACAAAGAGAAAAGGGAGTGTTGAAAGGACCCCGCTCAGCAGCTGATCAGCAGGAGATGGGAGAGAGATAAGAGTCCCCGGCTCCCTTTCAGCCCCACCCTCCTTTGTTGAATGTGCTGCAGAGGGAGGTTGTTTGTTTCCCCAGGACATGTGACTGGCTGATTAGATTATCTGTCTGAAAACAGTAGAAATGGCTCCCTTTCCTTAAGATTTTTCAGAAATGTGAGTTAAACCCCATAAAAATGGGGCTTTTCCTCTTTGCTTTTCCCCCTTTGCAAAAGGAGCTTTGCTTTTCCCCCTTTGCAAAAAAAGCTGCAAAACCTTTAGCTGATCCTCAAAACAAAAACAAAAACAAAAAAAACCCTAGGGCTTTTCCCTTTGCAAAAAAAGCTGCAAAACTTTTAGCTGATCCTCAAAAACAAAACAAAAAACAAAACAAAACAGGGCTTTTAGAGGAGGAAAACCAGAAAAATATTTTTTTTCTTGTTTCCTCCTCTAAAAATGAGGTGCGCCCTATGGTCCGGAGCGTCCTATGGAGCGAAAAATACGGTATTTTCATTTGGTGTAGGTTTCCTTTGTGCTCCATGATAGGCTTAACCCTCTCTTCTTCTTCTTTGCAGATTTTTTTAAAAATGAAGCAAATTGTATTCAAATGGTTTCCCTAAACTACACATTTTGGTATGCTTTTCAGTGTGCAGTACCCCATAAACTAGCCTGCTGCCCTCTGTTGCAATGGAGGACACTACCAGCATTGAATTAAGATTCAGTTGCCTTCTGTAAGTGTAAAGGGGAGGCTGCCATCTTGTTTTCCACCGCAGGGGCCGAGTAGAGATTTTGCTCACCTATCGATCCCCAGTCAAGAAATCTCCTTTTCTTTCTCTAACCATCTTTCCCCCCTATCCTGAAACAG
This sequence comes from Lacerta agilis, assembly GCF_009819535.1. Classification (NCBI taxonomy): domain Eukaryota; kingdom Metazoa; phylum Chordata; class Lepidosauria; order Squamata; family Lacertidae; genus Lacerta; species Lacerta agilis. The sequence continues at coordinate 20,012,992 of NC_046318.1, forward strand.
TTCATGTAGAAAGCCTGATAATTTCCTCTAGGATAAGTTAGCAATTTACCAGCTGTTCCTATTTTATCTTAACCACTGGCATGTGGGTTTAAGCCTAATACATGCTTCGAGTCTGGATAACGGAGGCGTAATCTTTGTCGCTAAAGAAAAAGCCACCTTTGCCATTATCGTTCTGCACCTAAATCACCCCTTAATATTAAAGCAAAGGAGTGTTTGTTTTTCATAATGACTTGTTAAAATATTCAGTATAAAATGCAAATACAAACGTGTACTCTCCTATGGGCTACCAAAGGTGATTTGTCAAAAATGATCACACTCATTTCCTTTTCTCCACAGGCAGAAAATTAACACTGGAACACTCGACTCTGCTATAGTAACTTTGCCTGTATTTGCTTGTTTATAAGCCCAGAGAGCAATTTCCATTTATTCACTGGGAGCCTGGGAGGAGGGATTGAACTTCTCCTTGGCACTTTGTCGTCGTACTGTAATGTCAGCATCCATTATAAGCAGCAGATGTTTGGTAATGATAATTTAGTAATGAATAGGTGCGTGTGGAGCCCCTTGAGGAATTTCTCCAGCTGAAAACGCTTCCCTCAAAATTCTCAAGGAACCTCTACAATTTGCTTGGCATCAGGTAAAATATGGCGGCAACCAGTGCTATTTTTTCTTCTTAAAAAAATGTTTAGGGGTACTCTCATTTTGACTCAAGAAAATCACCATTATATAGTTCAAATCGGGAAAAATAAATACAGTGGTACCTCGGTTTACAAACTTAATCTGTTCCAGAAATCTGTTCTTTCTTAATGGGTAGTCAGGCTGATGGTTACTTGGTTGCTGAAGTTTACTGGCCATTGCTGTTGGCATGGAGATAGTCTAGGTTGAATGCAAACATGCCATTCTGATGTCATGTGTGATGTCACAAAGAGGATATGCTTTAGGTCTTGGTAAAGTCAAAAGCAGTTACCGGTAATAGTCAGACTGCATCTCAGCAATGTCAAGATGGAGCTCCACAATAGGTGATGAATAATTTTATTTTGGGGGGATATATTAACTTATACTATTGGGGGGAAGTTTCAGATTGGTTTGCCAGTTTGTAACCCATCAAGTTGAGGCCAATAGATGTACCCATCAAATTAATCAACTTTATGGGTGACTTTGGAACTGATTCATACAACCACGTTTCCTTTCTCCACTCTATAGCAGCTTTTTCTCTGTATTTGAAAAAAATTACCAAGAAGGATAAGATAAGGAACCAGGAATAAGATCTAGATTAGTATGGTGAGGATCTAAGCTTTACAAGTGAGGGGGCAAGGAAGATGGCTTTGTGGTCCAGCATAGGGATGATGGGTGCTTCATATTATTGAATTCCTGTTCCACAAAGAAGTCTTTGAGCTCTTTGCTCTCCTACTTTTAAGGCCCACCAGGTTCTGGGAGATGGTGGGTCTGGAATGTTTTCTAATGAAGTGTCAGCCGGATGTTGTTCTGGCTCTGCCCTGCTCCTCCTCTCTCACAATTTCCCAACTTTTCCCCTCATCTGCCTCTGATCTGTGACCTCCCTCATACCCCTGTTGTAAATCTATACTGTCTTCCTCCTCCTCCTCCCTGGAAGGGTCAGGATGGGGAGGCAGTCTCCACCTTTCCTTCTCCTCTGCTCAGTCCCTCACATCTGCCCTTGATCATTGGCTCAACCTGCTCTCTGCCTCCAGTGTCCACATTAGGCTTTGTACCCCAGACTGTGTTGCGATCCATTTGCTTTGTCCCATACATGCTAATGGGAGGCACTGAGAACTGAGTGTATTTGTGTAACACAATAATTTCGCATGGGCGCCTATTTCTTGATCAGTCCAGAGCATGACAGTACCTTGTGATGACAGCTTGGGAGGTGGCTCTTACTATAGCCCAACAAAATGGTTCTTCACCTGATGGGTGGAATTGGGTTGGGGCTTTGTTGTATTTGCAAGGACCCATCATGGGCATCAATATGTTCTCTTCATAGTGAGGCTTATAATTCAATAATAATAATAATAATAATAATAATAATAATAATAATAATAATACTTTATTATTTATACCCCGCTCATCTGGCTGGGTCTCCCCAGCCACTCTGGGTGGCTTCCAAGAAATATCAAAATACAATACAAAGTGCTCAGGTCAGTGGAACCCAAGAGATCCATGTTTGGGGTAGAGGGCATCCACAATGGTAGAACTTTCCCCATAAGTTGAATGCCAACCATTCACTTATATGGTTAAAGGTAAAGTTGTTGGGTTTGGGGACACCCTTTTGTGAAAACTACCGTTGATTCTTGCTTCCAGATTATTTTGTGCCATTGAGAATCAAACATGATCCTTGATTTGCATACACCCACCCCTTCTTCCATTCAGTCCCAACTAAAACAGAATGTATCTGTGACCCCACATGGAGTTAGTACATCATCTGGCCTGTCGTAGCACAAGGCCATTGCAGCAGCTAATGGCACCAAGCCAGAGACAATTAGTACACTGTAGAGTAAAAGGTAGAGGTAAAGGATCCCGGTGCCCATCTCGCTTTCAGGACGTGAGAGCTGGCGTTTGTCCACAGACAACTTTCCAGGTCATGTGGCCAGCAGGCATAAACCACTTCTGGCACACAGAGGACCATGACAAGTGCCAGAGTGCACAGAAATGCCATTTACCTTTCTGCTGCAGCGGTACCTATTTATCTACTTGCACTGGTATGCTTTCGAACTGCTAGGTTGGCAGAAGCTGTGACAGAGCAATGGGAGCTCACCCCATTGTGGGGTTTCGAACTGCCAACCTTCCAATAAACAAGCCCAAGAGGCTCAGTGGTTTAGACCACAGTGCCACCCACTGTAGAGTTCCTTTGCCATGATTTGCTCTTGATGAAAGCCAAACTGCCACCCCACCCACCCACATTATATCCTGTGTATATAATGTTCTCTGATCTTATAATGTCCTCTGATCATTTACCAAATACAGTAGTAATCACTTACTAGCTTTCCCATCAAGAATTCCTAGGATTATGCTTATTTTGCTCTAGTCCTCTGGGACCTTCCTATCTTCCAGGAGATGAAGTGCATAATTGCCAATGACTCCATGATTACTTCACCTAATTCCCCCCCCCCCATTACTCTCGGGCAAATTTCATTTAGACTCTTCTGACATCTGCACATCCACAATAACTGAATACATTCATTTATCTGTATCTTCCGTTTACAGGCCTGCTGCTTTCCTTGTTAACGTTGACTAAAAGCCTGGCTTGAGCCTCCATTTTGTCACCTCTTATTGCTTTGTGTTCCTTACATTGCAATCATCTCATGTTTCCCGTCCCACAGCTTTAAAGGGGCTTCTAAAGCCTTGACTTACATCACCATATTTCCAAGCTTTGTATTACTAATTGCCATTCTTTTCATAATTTTTGTCTTCCTAATGCCGCGGCCGTTCGCTCCTCTTTTATACTCAGCTGAAGTAATCGACTGTCTCCTCTCTGTAAAAGCACTTTCAATTCTCAGCTAATTAAAAGCATTTCTTATATGACCATGCTGATTTCTTCCTCGGTCTTTTTTATTTTTCTCTCCTTTGGTAAGATGGCTTCCTGCTATCAACATCGTGCTTCTCTTGTACCTCAGTCCTGAGCATGTGGGAAAAGTTCTGCTATGTACACATAACTTGCTTTCAGGTAGCTGTGCTTAGGTCAACAGCCTTGGAAACAGGGAGAGAACTATTGGCTGGTCACTTGGGTTGAGAAAAGAGACTAGGGGTGCCCAACAACCTCTCAGAAGACATTTTCTGAGGGGTTTTTTGTTGTTGTATTCTTACCCACACTTGGACCTCCACTGACAAAGATGGATCTAGGCGCATTGCTAAGCTATGTATCTGTTCCTTCAGAAGAAATACAACCCCATCTCTGGGGTTTTCCTGACGAGCAGCCAAGAACCCCCCTCTCTCAGAGTTGACATCTTGCTGGGGTCTATTCCTTTTGTTGTTTCCTGTATTTGAAAGCCTCCTGAGCTCTCCTAGGACATGAGGTCTCCTCTCCATCTCACTGACAAGTATTACCAGATAGCTTACCACTACTCCCTCAATAGAGAAACAGTTCAGCTCTTTAATACCATATTTCCCATAATTTTTTTTGGTAGTAAAGATTCTGTATTTCTTGCATTACAAATTCACTACAAACACAAATAACACATAACGAAGACTATCTCTTTGTTTATGCTGGGCAATGTGTGTGTAAATAAGAGCATTACACATAGTGTTTTGTGAACATTTATCCCTAGAAACCGCCCTGTGCTGATTTGGATAATTTTAAGCAGAGGTTATCAAGTCATGGATGCTCCAGTTGAGATTCCTGCATTGCAGGGGCTAGACTAGATGAACTGCCATCTTCTGTGTATAAATCAGTTTAACACAGATTCCTCTTCCACCCACAGCTGAAGTGATGCAGGTGTCATGAGGGCATCTCTGCCCTGCTACACGGGCCACTACTGAACGGTATGATATCATTGTGGAGAAGGCACCAAACAACTGCATCCAAAAGAGGCCATTTCAAGTACCGGTAGTCTCTGGCCTTGCTAACATACAGAATAGCTTAAATCTGAAAGTGGTAACTGGAGAAGAGACTGAAAAGGCCAGGGGCAGTGTGGAAGACCTCTAGAACACTGGTTTTCAAAGTCTATGGAGATTCTGGGATCCCACAAAAAACTTATTGGTTTTACTCAGGGAGACGTTTCATTAGTGGTGGGTGCATGTCCTGGATGATGTCCCAGAATGGTTTGCACTCTGGGCTGCCCCACATGTTTGAAAACCACTGCACAAACACATTATAAGCAGTATTATCTATAAGATTCCAACGTTTTGTTTCTTGAGTTCTTGTCTCCTGTCCTTCTGCTATCATTCCCCACGAGGCTTAGTCTCTTCTTGAAGGTGTCATGGTTTGCACCAAAAACCCAGGGCAGAATTCTATGGATCGGCCAACAGCAGCTTAGCTCAGATCCTTTGCACGTACATCTCTGGCATCTCACCAATCAATTTCTACTTTGGTTTATATATTTATATTATGGGGTATATTAGGTTAGAAATAGGAGAGTGAAAGTTTGGAACATGTCTTACAAACCAGCGCGTGAGTTCCAGGGCCCTCTGATTTTTAGAAATTAAACCCTGGTTTTGGTATAATAGATACCAAATGGAACATATTTTAATGAAAACCAATTGTGTTTCCCAAGGATGTTTGGTGTATTGTGATGCCAATCTATTCACACAGCAGCATAATGCAAGTTATGGGGCTATTCTTTTTAAAGAAGAAGAACATGAAATGGCATGTCTGTAATAAAGAGATTTTATATAAGGCCATTTCTTGCATTGTTCCACATCAGTCTTGTAAATTAAACATTAGAGCTCTCGATTCCTTCTCTGTGTTGTTCTAATGTGCAGTTCAATGTAGTTTTCATTTTAGTTTCATTGGTTTGAATGCCTGAATATTCAAATGCAGTTTGTTGTGGGAATGTACTATTTTCCATAGTGGTCCTTCTAGCTGAAGTGAGCAGCTGTGTGCTACTTATGCTCACAGTGTTTCTTCTTCCTTTTAAAGTATGCCATCCAAAGCAAAATGTAAAGCAAACAAATAACACAGACCTAAATTATATGAATGATGAGTATCACAGGCACTCATCCAAACTATTGTCTTCATAGTCATAAAGAGGGCAATTGAAGTCAAGGTTCAACTCCTTTTATCCAGACTTTCTGGGAATATGCCATGATTATTTACTTTCTGCATAGGATTTTAATGATTAGTTTTATTTGTTTCCTGTCCATTGTATTTTATTGCTTTTATTATGTTTTAATCTTGCCCTAGAACCATTGACAAAGGTAAAGAAAGGTAATGGTAAAAGACCTCTGGACGGTTAAGTCCAGTTGAATTTGACTATAGGGGACGGCGCTCATCTCGTTTCAGGCCAAGGGAGCTGACATTTGTCTGCAGACAGCCTTCCTAGGTCATGTGGCCAACATGGATACAACTGCTTCTGATGCAATTTTTCTACTCTTGCTGGTATGCTTTCAAACTGCTAGGTTGGCAGGAGCTGGGACAGAGCAACAGAAGCTCACCCCTTCGTGGGGATTCGAACCGCCGACCTTCCAAACAACAAGCCCAAGAGGCTCAGTGGTTTTGACCACAGTGCCACCCACATCCTTAATAAAATAAAATAAAATAAACCCTGGAACCTGACTTGGGCCAATACATGACCAAGGGACGTATAAACAGAAATAAAGAATAAAGTGTTATTATACAGGTGAAACTTGAAAAATTAGAATATCATTGAAAGGTTCATTTCTTTCAGTAATTCAACTTAAAAGGTGAAACTAATATATGAGATAGACTCATGACATGCAAAGCGAGATATGTCAAGCCTTTATTTGTTATAATTGTGATGATTATAGCGTACAGCTGATGAGAACCCCTGGCTTACATAAATGGACTTTTCCACGATATTCTAATTTTTCGAGTTTCACCTGTACATGGGTAAAGTATTTTTTGTGTTGTTCTAGGCTATGAAGGACAACAGTCAACTCTTATATCATATCTGGAAATATGGGATAAAAGTCTAGTGGATATGAAAAGCATGGAGCTGATAAAACTATACCTGGTATAGGTGCTTATAGAAAAGCAGGTGTTGAGAAAAGTGTTCCAATATATCCGGGACACTGCTATCCTACAGCCAAACTAGACATTAAATGTGTCCTGGAGTTTGCCACTACAAATCTTTTCAAATATTTAAATAGAATAACTAAATTGGGATCATATGGGGGGGGGGGCTTTGCACTTGCCATGGTCCTCATCAGAATTATCCCCATGCCACATATTTTGGGTTTTTTAAAGCTATTCAGTGCCAAATCATACAACAAATGTTGGCTCCTCATTTTCTAATGGAAGAGAACTTTTTTCAGCATGCAGAGTCCTGCAGCTTCCATCATCACCCTTTACCGTATTTGTTGTCGATTACTTTTTTTAAAAAATCCCAAAGACTTAATAACCAACAGGTAAAATCTATTGAAAGCCATGAAGAAGAAGAAGAAGAAGAAGAAGAAGAAGAAGAAGAAGAAGAAGAAGAAGACGACAACATACTATGCAAAATTTCTAAAATGTTCATTTAGCAATGCAACAAGAAGGGCAAATCCTACATCACCACCCTAAAAGATGGGCACCACAATAGAGGCGAATGTAAACACAAAAAGCCTGTGTAAATAAAAATGTTTTAGCTTGTTGTCTGAAAGTTGACAATGAGGGTGTCAGATGTGCTACCCTTGGGACAGCATTCCACAAACAAAAATTAAAAGGAGTTTTAATTAAGTAAGGGATCATGCTTTGCTCAGTATATAGAAGTACTCTGTTGCCCTCTGCTAGTGCCAGGTATTGCAGAATAACCGGGCATGCTATTTGCATTGATCCAAATTTGGTCAGCTTCACGTGACTCTCATTCTCAGTGGGATCGCCTGATGAATCATAGCCAAAATGGCAGCTGCTGCGTGAGTTGCAGCCAAAGTTATAGCCACCCAGAGTGGCTGGGGCAACCTAGTCAGATGAGTGGGGTACAAATAAATATTTATTATTATTATTATTATTATTATTATTATTATTATTATTATTCACATGAATCATGGCCAAAATGGCCATTGCCATTGAATCATAGCTACATCAGTGGTTGCCTCTAGACTCACAGTTGATCATGAGACTCATGGTGGGGAAAAAGGTGATCACCATGGGACTTGTGCCAAAAACAGTGGCTGCTTCAAATCTTGTGGCTTTATGACTTAGAGCTGAGCACAGGCTGCCCCTGATCACTGGGTAATCCCATCAATGACAATGAAAAAGATTTCATGGGTGACCACTGCATGCATTGTAGCTGCCAGAATGGGGCCCAGATTCTCTGACCCAGTACATATCATATATGTTCCCCTAACTTCTAGGCAAATTCAGCTTTATTGTGTTTATGTGTGGTACTTCACTTCATGAGTGCTTGGTTCCAGATGGCTTTCGCCTCTTCCCACCATCGCCTCATAATCTCCTCCGCTGGGCTTTTCCCTGGAGAGTGCTTTTTTGTGGAGACTGCTCTTTGGGCTGCTTCGTGGAAGCCTCATTCTGATGACCAATTAGAGGAAAGAACAAGTGGAAGTTGCAGCGAACACTGGTGTGGTGCTGTAGCTTGACTTAACATACTGGCAGAGTGGGCCAGAGAATCAGAGTTGTCACTCTAGTTCACTTGGCCAGTCACACCTCACTCAACATTGACAGATCCAGGGACTGGTTCCTGCTTGCCAGCAAACCATAACATTCTAGAATTGTAGAGCTGGAAGGCATTCAGACCACCATCAAGTCCAACCACCTGCAATGCAGGAATCTCAACTCAATGGAAGACAGCATGTGGGTCTTCTTATGGAGCCACTCTCCACACTTTTATTGGGTAAGGCACACTGAGAAGAACCTCTGATGAAGACCAGCAGGACCCAGGTTTATTCATGTGAGGATAGGTGGTTTGTGAGCAACAGGGGTTCTGAGTTGCATAAGGCTTTATGAGCCAAAACCAGCACTTTGAATTGAGATCAGAAACCAATCATTAGCTAGTGCAGTCAGGGCACTAATTGATTTCTATAACCAATCTGAAGTGCTGGTTCGGACCTATATAAGCCACCTACAGGCCCAACATGCAGCCTGTAGTGTTCTAGCCCATGAAGAAACTTGCCACCTCATTTGATGTTTGTGTGATATACAGGGTGGTTGCAACATGTCTTACAAATGAGCTTGAGTTCCAGCACCTCTCCTTTCCAGAAATTAAATCCTGGTTATCATATATTAGATTTGCTTCCTGAGTAAATCAGTGCAGATGGGCTGTGTAGAAAAACAGACATTTAAATGCAGATTCATACGAGGGAGGAATAAGAGGCACATGGGGAGTTCAAGTGCAGTATTACCATAAGATATTTCCTGAGAAGGAAACAGCAAATGTCTTCATGGCAGGGGATGCAATGTAGCAGGTCACGAGCAGGAGAAGAAAACACAGAGACTGAAATGTAGGCCATCATGGCTTTACAAAATGCCTTATTGATTCAAAGGATACATGCTTCTCGTATGACAAGAAATGGTTTATTTAGTGAATTTCAAGGCCCGTGTCAAGAGGACAGCAATGGAAACATGATTTAATCAGTCATATCTTAGAAGCAGAAGAATGGGAAAAGTAAAGAGGTTATTATACCCTAATCTAGGAGAGTGATAAGTAGTTATGGAGAAAATTTGGCACACTCTATTGCATTCAAAATAATTAAAAAGATTTCTTTGGCAATGAGTGTCAGTGACTGGGAAAGCTTGATGGAGAACAGCTAAATAATTGGGTTGGCAGGTATAAACGAAAATTTCAGAAAGTGGTTTTGGGAAAGGCAGGCGAGAGAATAATGGTGGGAAATTAAAATGGCCACCCTCAGCCAGCTGTCACTGCTCAGAGCACTGCTACTGCTAACCACCACTGCTGCCAGGTATGCTTGCTAGGGCACACCCACAGAGACATGGGCACACCAGGGCCTTCTCAAAGCAAAAGTAACTCTACCAACATTCCTTTATGTCAGGAGTGAGGAACCTGTGGTCCTCTAGATATTTGCTGGATACAGTTGGTTGGAGCACGGTGCTGATAAGGCCACAGTTGAAGGTTCAGTCCCCATAAGGGACAGCCACATATTCCTGCATTGCTGGGGTTTGGACTATATGATCCTTCCAAATCTATGATTCTATTATTCTTGCCGACTACAGTTCCTGTCGTGCATGATCATTGGCCACACTGGCTTGGGCTGATGGAAGTTGGAGTCCAACATTTGGAAGGCTACAGATCTCATCCCTGATTTAGGTACATTATCTCATAGTGAGTGAGAAGCAGTAGTGGCGACTTTCATCAAGTATCCTTCCCAGCTAAGATAGAGTGTATTGTTCTCATCTATGATCTAATCCACCTTGAGGTCTATTTACACAAAAAATTAAGTTCATGATAGATGCATCCTTTAAAAAAAAAAAGGTGCATGCTTATACTATTCACTGAGGACAGAATGGATTGGTCATGGACTCTTGATCCTGACCACTATTTGAGTCTGGACTTCATAGGTGCATGCTAACTGATGGACACCCTGCTTGTGAAGGCTCTTGTCATTCAAGAAAACATGTTCTGACAGCTGCCAAAGTTTACTGATGCAGAAGAGACTGGCGTCTCCCATCTCATCTCCCCACTCCCATCACCTGGATCATGCCTGCCACAGCAGCCACAAAAAAATAGAGACTGCCTAGCATTACTCGAAGGCTCGTTTTTTTATTTGATTCTGAGTGATTGGTTATTACAGTTGTTTTTTTCTCTGTAAGAAAGCTAGTTGGATGAAAATACAGCAGGAAGGAGTCTGAACCCACTGTATTAATATGTATCCCTAGGTTTCCAGAAAATGTGGCTATAAAGGGGTTGGATGCTAGCTGTAATATCCTGTTCAAGGCTCCAGACTATTATGACTTGTTGAGCACAGGAGGAGCCATAGCGGGGCAGGAAAGCTGAAATAATGTGAATATATTTCACATCTGGCAACCAATGCACCCCTTTGGTTTCAGATAGTACATAGGTAGATGAGTCTTAAAAGCCCGGGACACAAAATTTCATGACCCTAGCAGCTATGGTAGCTCATTTACCAGAAGTAATGTATTTAGCATTGATTCTGACCAAACTAAGCCTCCCAGTGCTCAATACATCACTTCTGGTAAATGAGCCAGCATAGCCACTAGAAGGCTGTGAAAATTCATGTCCCGGCTACCCATTGGTTGCCAGATGTGATTTTTTCCCCAGCTCTTCTGCCCTATCACCAATGTGGTGCTCTTCAGATGTTGCTGGACACCCAACTCCCATCACCTCTATAAATTGGGGTGACTGGGGCAGATGGGAGATGGAGGGCACTACCACCTGGAAGAGGATGCCACATTCAATTCACTAAACAATTCAACGGTTCATCTAAAATACATTTAAAAAATTGAACATAAAGCCCATCAGTACATCTATTAGCATTACTCAATGCCTTCACATTGTGAAGTAGTCCATGCTGAGGAGCACCAAACAATCTCCTTTCTACATTTTTTACCAGTTTACTAGTTTTGGAACTTAACAGGCAGGGGCGCAACTTGAGCCCCAGATGATGGGTGCCCAGTGTGCATGACAGGGCACCAGAAGCCAAGTTCTGAGGTCTCACAAGCCTCTGACATGACTTCCAGTGATTCACAAGACACCAGAAGTTGCTTTGGGTGCCCTGCAGTGTGGGTGCTGAGCATCCACAACAAAAAATGTGGGTGCTCAGGGCCCCAGGGCCCGCTAGAGATGGTGCCCTTGTTAACTGGCTAGAACCTCCCCTCTCTGAGCCAGTTCTTCTGTCACCAGGTGTCCTATGCAGGTTCCTAGAGCCAGAGAGTGGAGCAAGGAAGATGGAAACAACTATCTCTGATGGCAAACAGGATCTTTCTGTCCCCTCAGTGTAGCGACCATCAGTGGCAAAGCAACAGGCTGGGAGAGGGGACAGCTCTCCAAAGCAACATAAATAAATCAAGGAAAGCAGTGAAGGAGGGCATAATGCATCCTCTGAAATGGCTTAAACGTTTTAATGCAGTATATTTTGGGAAGGTGCTTTCCTCTTCACTGTGGGTAGAGTTTTCGGCAATTAAGACACCACCTCCAAAAGCTGTCTCTAAATAATTATTGCTTATTTGCTTGAAACCCCAACAAACTATATTGTTTAATTGCCATATACCCTGCAGAAAAAATATTGAAAGTGGTTTTGCACAGATATAATATGTATTCTGCTTTGGGTTGGGGAAATTAGTAGCAATGTTAAGATTATAAATTATCCTCCTGTTACAGATTTAATAGGAAAAATAATAAGAAAAATTGTACGTGGGCTACTTTTCAATTACATATTGGTGAATAATATATTTACTTCCTGTCAATTTTAATTTTACACATATGAAGAATACCAAGTGAACTCTTTAGTCTTTACTCTAAGTTGCTCTTCTGCCCTGAAAAATTCTCTAATAATCTATTGGAAAGCTTTTTCTGCATCCTTTGAGACTTTTTGGTATATTAAAAATAATATGAAATTATCCAAATACGAAACATTTCATCACCAATGCTCTGACTCCGTCTCAGCATGCAGAAGATCTGAAAATGGCAATTTGATAAAATAAAAGTTGAACCTTGTCACAACACTAATTTTAAATAATGCTGTTGATAAAAGCTGAATATGACTTTTGTTTTTAAAGAAAGCAACACTGAGTGCTTTCCTATTTCAACCCCTCTGCTTTAATTGTTGTCTTGAAATATGATATAGAATAATGAAGTGAGTTTTTATCTGCTCCCTACTAGGAATGAGGGAGAAATTGGCTTGGCTTGCATTTCAATGTGAAACTACCTAATTCACAATTCCTGAAAATATATGAATGGAAAGGCAGCTATTATTCAAAATTCACACTGCTCCAAATTTTGCAGTGCAGCACTACAAGCAAAAAAAAAATGTAGAAAAGTTTGCATATTAGAGGAAAGCCTGCTTTCGAAATGCATCTTGGTAAAACTAATATACAAAAATGCCTTATATTGTGTTGCTTGCAAAGAAAAGTTTGTATTACACAAAATTGCACACAATCATGTGTCTATTAGGAGAAATGCGCATTGAAATCCTGTCAAATTTCCGTGAGGACAATTTTCAAACTGATGCAGAAATGTGGGAGAATGATCAGAAGACTGGAAAAAAAGAGAAACGGAAAGAAACTGACAGTGATGGATTCATCCATTCATATTTCCTCGTTTCATTCTTCTTTCTATGGCTGGCCCACTTTAGTCTAAGGGCTGAGCACAGAATGGAGCTGAGAATGGTGGTCTGGTGCAACCTCCCCATAAAGCAAAGGTGTGTATTATGCAAAGCTGATCAAGGTATTTTGGCACTGACTTGAGTTACACAATGCCCAAAGCCTTTCTTTTCCTTTCTGACAGTGTCAGGCTTCAGGGAATCGGCTTCCTCCCCCGTGGTTGTAAATAAGCAGAATAAAGGAAAAGCAGCCTTCTTAGCAGTTAGATTCTTTAATAATCACAGCGAGAGACAAAAGAATGCATTTCTCTAGAAATGGTGGTGCTCCCAATTAAGGCTCACCCTCCCTCTGCCCCTGTTAATCTATGCCGCTCCTACATCTTGTAATATGAGTTTGTACCCGCTGCCCTTTCTGAGCTCTTCTCGACCATGGCAAGGAGGGTGGAGGAATGCTATCCAATGGCTGTGAATCTGTTAACTCTCTCTTTTCCAGTGTTTTTTTCTTCTAGCTGTTCCCCATCCAGTATTTCCCAGCTTCTGCCTTCTGAACTATGCCCCTCTGCAAACCACTGTTCTAAATCTATACTGTGCTCCTGGGGAGATTCAGGGTCAGGGGGAGGGGAAATCGTGTGCCGGCAGCACAGTGGCAGCAAGAGGCCCCATTAACAAAAGCACGCCTCTAGTTAAGAACAGTTCCAGGTTAAGAATGGACCTCCAGAATGAATTAAGTTCGTAACTACAGGTACTACTGTATACATTTAAAGTAGATGAATAAGTTAATATGACTGAGTTAAGTTGGAATATGCAGGAAAATATATTTTAAACAATCAGTTTAAGGAACCACAGAAAGAGGAGGAAGCAGGTCAAGTTTTGAAATGTCAAAATGATTGTAAAATTATAGAAATGTATAAAATTGTAAATCATAAATTTTATTTGTGTGTGTGTGTGATAGATAAGATAAGATTTCTTTATTGTCATTGTACAAGTACACGTACAACGTTGTACAAGTGCAACGAAATTGAATGCCATCCCAGAAAAACAAAACAAAAAAACACATTTTCAGCCACACATACACATACATACACAGCCATCACAACTCTCCAAGGTCATATTACCTGGTTACAGCATTTAAGATGGTTATAGCTCTGGGGTATAAACTATTTTTTAATCTATTTGTTCTTGCTTTATTTGTTCTATATCTCTTGCCCGAAGGCAGTGGTGCAAGAAGACTGTATCCCGGATGAGATGGATCCTGTAAAATATTGTTTACTTTTTTAAGGCAGCGGGAACTGTATAGTTCTTCCAAAGATGGGAGAGGGTGACCAATAATCTTTTGGGCTGTTGATATGACCTTCTGGAGTACCTTCCTCTCCATGGCTGTGCAACTGGAAAACCAAGCACAAATACAATATGTAAGAATGTTCTCTATGGAGCCTCGGTAGAAGGACACCAGCAGTCTCTCACTCAGATTGTTCTTCTTTAAAAGTCTGAGGAAATAAATTCTCTGCTGGGCCTTCTTTACCAGAGCAGTAGTATTTGCGCTCCAAGTCATACCCATATATGACTTCACATGTACTTCTTCCCCGGTGCATGTCTGCAGCATGGTTCATAGGTGTAAAAAAACATGATGCTCTCCTTGAGCAGGAACAATCTAAACAGAAAAAGGACATGTCTTCCGTGCATTTGTCTGTGTCACAAAGTTGCCTTTCAGTACCTACCATGGCAATGTGGATTCCAGACATCGGTGTCTCTCTGCTCCCCTGCCGCCCCTTCTTCCTGGTTTTTAAAAAGGCAATCTGTGATCACTTTGGAAAACATTTTCTCTGTCTCTATGCAATTTCCATATTACTAATGGCCCATATAGAAAACGGGGCTGAAAAACAGCTTGAAGGAAATTTATTATCCACTAAAATTATCACCTTCAGGTGGCATTCATAATGTGCACAAAACTCTCTAACCCAAATTATCAAGATTAATTGGACTGAAGGGCTTCTCACCCGCTGCTCAATTCAGTAAATACTACAGATGCTTTTAAAAAATGTACACTTTTAGCGTGTTATGCTATAACCTCATAAACATAATTAAACAGCAGGGATACAAAGCAGCCAAAGTAGAGTACTTTGAAGTCCCATTGACTTCACTGGGGGGACATGTACTTAACACTTTCCCTGAAATCAATGGGACTTAAAAGTGTTTCAACTGAATTGTGCCCCATATGCTTATAATTAAAGCACTACTCTGAAAGGTCTAATGAAACATAATTTACTCCTACGTTTTCCACAAACGAATGTACATTTTTTTTTTTGAGGCAGATCAAGAACAAGACATCAAAACCCTGATTAGGCTCCATCTTCAGTTTTTAGTTAGCAAATAAATAAAATAATTCAAGTGTCCAGAGCACGAACCATTGGTTAGTGGTTTATTGATATAACCCATTCAAGTCAAGTGAGGACGTTGCCAAGCTCGCACCTCTGCAAGCCTCTCTATGTTCAAGGAAGAAGCCTCTACAGAACACAAATAACTGGGAGAAAATTAGCTCAAGTGCTGGTGTCCTCAGATTCCAGCCATATTGGCAGCAGCTGAAGGGAACTGGAGCCCAGAACATCTGGAAGCTGCAGGGGAGACTGTACTAGGGTGACCTCAGCCAGAAGATGGGCTGCTGTCAGTCCAGTGGAGCAGGCACCTAAACTTGTATAATTTCAGAATGCACAGTATCACAGCATGTGTAGCTTCTAAGCAGTAGAGTGTCCTTGTAAGGCACTCAGAAGGGAGAAAAAAGGGGGGAAAGGGGGGGGAAGACGAGATTGAAGAAGGAGCTTTTATGGAAGAAGCTCAATTTATAAGCACAATTTTTGGTTTAAATATTGAAAGCCGTCCTAAAGATGAGAGGCAGATGGGAAATGAAAAATGAGGTGGTGGCAGGCTAAAAGAGTATAGGAAGTGATGCTGCAGCATTTGAAGAGGAAAGACAGAGGGGGTGAAGCAATGGAAGCTGGGATGCCGGCAAGAGAGAGAGAAAATAGGAAAAGAGAGAGGAATAGCCATACCTTTCACAGTTTACAGTTTGCCCGAGAACCATTTCAAAGGAAGAGGGAGAGCAGGTCCTTAGCATTCAGGATAAATTCAAAAAGACGACTTTCCTCAGCCATGTCAGGGCTTTGATGGACGGAAGCCAATGGCTAAGGGGTTGAAGAAATAGGCACCCCAAACTGGGAATTTCAGAGTTAGAGACTGTGTTTATCCCAGCAAGACCTCTTCTGGGATCACCATGAATGAGTTCAGTGGTGCAAAAATGGGCACCAAGCCAGGAATTCTGAAGGCCAGTCAGGCAGAGTCTCTTTGGCAGGGCTGTTTTTGAAATCATATGCTGCTTGTGTAATCTTTTAGAGTCTTCCTATATTCTCACCGAGTTTCAGGTCCTAAGACTATTCATAGTTTTGGAAAGCAAGCAATGCAAAAGAATGGGATTGTCCTGGAATGATGATTGCTAGGTGCCCATATAGCGATGGTCAGCAATTGAGGAGGCCTGGTCTCTAGGTTGGTATATTGAAGGACTCCTTATGGACACTCAATAATTAACAGTTCTCAACCAAATGCTGACACAGTGTTGTCCTCGCTAAATTAGGAAACAGATAAAATAATAATAATAATAATAATAATAATAATAATAATAATAATAGGTAAAGGACCCCTGACAGTTAAGTCCAGTCGCAGACGACTCTGGGGTTGCATTGCTCATCTCGCTTTACAGGCCAAGGGAGCTGGCGTTTGTCCGCAGACAGTTTTTCCAGGTCATGTGGCCAGCATGACTAAGCCGCTTCTGGCACAACAGAACACCCAAACCAGAGCAGTGCATGGAAATGCCATTTACCTTCCTGCCACAGTAGTACCTATTTAGCTACTTGCACTTTGGGGCATACTTTGCTAGGTTGGCAGGAGCTGGGACAGAGCAATGGGAGCTCACCCCGTCACGGGGATTCAAACCGCCGACCTTCTGATCAGAAAGCCCAAGAGGCTCAGTGGTTTAGACCACAGCACCACCTGTGTCATAATAATAATAATAATAATAATAATAATAATAATAATAATAATAATACCCCACCCATTTGGCTAGGTTTCCCCAGCCACTCTGGGCGGCTCCCAACAGAATATTAAAAAATAGAATCAAACATTAAAAACTTTCCTAAATAGGACTGCCTGTTTAGAGTTAGGTACTCCTACAGATGTATCTCAGGCTAGTATGCAAAACACGAAACCAACAATTATAATTATTGCTTTTCTAGATCTTATTCAGCCAATTTGGAGTCAGATACCAATTATAAAATACTCTACCTTGTTACTTTACTTGAGTACGGATAGGCTTTTTTGCTCCCTTCGGAATATTTTATGCCACAGAATCTGTAATTGTATAATTGATATACCTATCCTGCTGTCTTTTCCTAATGGGTTTAAAACTTATATCCCATGTTCATATATTTCATTATGATGAGATGATATTTGACAGTAAGCCTTTTGTTCCCTACCTGTGGTTAGAACCAATGGTTGAAATTCAAAGTTGTTCTCAAAGCCATATTTCTAACTGCTATATTCAAACAATTCCTTAATGGAAAGTACAGAAATATCCAAGGGGTGTCAGAATGCATCTTCCAAAATGTCCTAGGTCACCAGTGTTCTGCGAGGTTTGGTGCCCATGTAAAATTGTAAAATGAGGCTTTCCCACTCTTCAGTCCTCAGCTTGCCTTTGCTCCGAACAGGCATCTCCCTAGACTAAACATGCCCCTCCCCCTCTCAATTTTGGGCTCCTGTCTTGGAGCAGGGCCTTCAGTGTGGTTGCCCCTGTTTTGTGGAACAGCATTCCAGTCGAGATACAACAGGCATCCACTATCTGCACATTCCAGAAACAATTGAAGACTTTTTTGAGTTCCGACACGCTTTCACAGCAGCTGCTGTTTTCTGTGCTGTTTTAAGGCTGTTTTTACTTGTTTTATGGCATTTGATGCATAGCCCTTAGACCTGTGTGGAAGGCAAGCAAGGAAGCTATAATGAATGAATGAATGAATGAATGAATGAATGAATGAATGGGGCACCCACATATTTAGTTATTCCATGTCTGTATCAATGAATATATCTGTGCATGTAAAAACAGAAGGCAGCTGTAATTGACATTTGGCACCTGACTATTCTGCCACTCACAGCTGGCTCATTTTGGTTCATTTCCCCCCTGTATTTTTTCCTGACTCCTGTTTAAAAATGTCAGCATAAGCATTCAATTACATAACAATTTATTAATCACACTGTGCCGGTGATTGTCAAATTAACTGCTGGCGCATGAAGCACCCAGTCAAATTACAGATTTGTAACAGGGTCTGCAATTTCTTTTTTTTTAAAAAAAAAATATATTCTACAGTTCTATACTTTCAGCAGTCTCCTTTCTGCAGATGATGGTATAGATGGCAAATGCTAGCAGCAGAAGAAAGAGTTTTTGATTCAGCAAAACAGCGATGAGGAAGCATTACAAACTCATAGATCTATAATGAGGGGTTCGGATTTGGTAGGGAAAAATTGTAACATCGTTCAGTCAAAATGATGGAGCAGCTTCCTGGAAATGGCATTGCACGCCAACATTTGGGTGAGCGGAACAGCCGTTTCAAGAGAAGGCAACAGCTGGCAAAAAATTCTGTGCGCCTGAAACTACACAAAGTTTTTTTATTCAGAGCAGATTATGTCTGTGTTTGGAACACTGTATTTTACATTTATGTTGAGATTCAAATGTAATCTGCCTTTGGCAGCGCAAACCAGTAAGCGAAGTTTTACTGAATGGGTAAACACTACAAAAACATCGTAGTGTATTAAATGCCAACTGATCTCTATGGAAAACCATTTCATAAATCATGGATGGAAGTGCGATGTACTGTTCCCCAAGTAGCTAGGAATAAAGACACAAGATGGCACATGGAGTTATCCATATCGTTTATAGGAATTTGTAATGAGGATGCAACTTAGCTAAAATCTGAATTCAACCCTCGCAATGCAGGCTTCCTATGCTGGTGTGATGGGAACTGTGGTCCAGCAACATCCAACAAGTTTCCCACCCCATCCTTATGGCGAGAGCTAGGAGGGCACCATCTTGCTCCCTAACTTTCAGTAAACCAGCTCTGGCTTCACGAAGCAGATCAGACAAGCTTGGGAACTGTCTGAACTCTTATATCCCAGCTCAGTCATCAAGATCATCTGTAGAAGTGCTGCTGGGTGTCCCCTGAGTTGACGAGGCTCATTTGACATCAACATGAGCCTTTCATGTCATTGGCCCAGCCCCATGAATTGCTCTTCCAATAGAGATTCAACAGGTGCCTTCTATATGTTGATTTAAGCCAGGATCTAGCCACGTCTTGTGCCCCTCTTTGTGCCCCGACTGGGCCAGGCGAGAAGACTGGAACACCTTCAGCTTAATCAGGATAACTGGACTCAGGACTGTCTGTCATGAGCACCTTCACTAACTCAGAGGTCGAATAAAGCGCTGGCTATGTTAACTTGAAACAGTTCTTTATTTTCTACAAGCTATATTATATACATAAATACACAGCCTGTGTGGCTAAGTTTCTTCCACACATCTTATCTACAGAACAAACCCTGTCTCTAACACACACACATCAGGTCTGACACAGAGAAGCTAAATAGGAGATCAAAGACTCAGTTCCCTCCCCCTTCTCTCAGACCACAAGTCACACGATTCTCACAAAGGGAGGGGGTGAAATACTAACACTATATGGGCCTTTAAATGTTTGCTGAAAACTTTCTTTGGCCACCAGACCATTGCAGACAATGAAGATAAACACACTCTGTAATAGCTAGCCACTGATCTTATATATTTTTTTAAGTGTGTGTGTGTGTGGTTTTTTATTGTGTGTACTGCACACACAGGCACAAATATATATATATTTTTTTAAATCACTTTGATTTTCCTGCTTTCTTCAAACACCCCCACAACGAAATGAGAATCTGGCCTTTGATTGTGTAATTCTTCAGTGATGAAGGTAATTTAGGGTGAGAAAGAGACCTTCTGATGAAATTCCTTGCTTGGTAGCAAATGACAAAAGAGGCAATTTAAAAAACAAATGTGCAGTCCCTATAGAGTAAATTACGTGTAAAATTAATCCCAAATGTTACTGTAAATCAAAAGTGTTTTGTTTGTTTTTTTAAAAAAGAAACATTAAAACTAAAATATAAAGGTCAAATGATCTCTCTAACTACAACATTCATGGCAAGCAGAATAGAAGCTCCAGAGAGTTCCGGCCAAAATGAATTCCTGTCGAAAAAATAATTTATTGTCTTTGCCGTCAAGTCGTCTTTGAGAGTCTTTGCTTTGTTTTCTTTTCACCAGGTAATTGCATTGTTTCCAAATATTCTTTAAACAGAAGGAAGACTAAATAGGAGAATGCTGCGGGTTTGGGGAGAGTTGGCATTAGTGCTATTTTTCTAGAAAAAAGGTGCCGGAACTCACCATGAACACCTCCGTTGTTCTCTTAGAATGGCAATGGCACCCGCCTGAGAGATGCCAGAACTGAGTTCCATCGAGTTTCAGCTTGAAAAAAGCCCCGGTTGTCATATTTTACTCTAATTCTATGCCCACCTGTGAAACGGCCAAATAATAATAATAAAAAAACCACCCACATCATGGCATCTGAAAAAAACCAGAATCTGTAATCTGTGTAAACCAAAGGCAGAATAGGATTCTGATCACTCAAAAGCACATTTTAAAAATAATAATCAAGACATGGATTGTAAATTTTAGTAATATTTATCCAAATCCAGGAGAGAGAAAAACAAGCACTTACAAAAACACAAATATCTTATGAGGATATCAAACAGTATCTGTGGTATCTTTTTCATTCTGTTTTATCACTGTGTAGTATTTGTTCTATTTTGTTTGTATTTTTTGTATATAGATAAAGTCAACATACAGTGGTATCTTGGTTTACGAACTTAATCCGTTCCGGAAGTCCGTTCTTAAACTGAAACCGTTCTTAATCCAAGGCACGCTTTCCCTAATGAGGTCTCCCACCTCTGGTGCCCTTCCACCTTTCAGCTTCTGTTCGTAGACTGAGGTAAAGTTCACTAACCGGAACACTACTTCCGGTTTTGCGGAGTTCGTAAACCGAATCGTTTGTAAACAGGGCTGTTCTTACACTGAGGTACCGCTGTATTGCTGTAAGGCTCCAAGTGCTCTCTGCAAATAATACTAGGCTTTAAAAACAACAACATAGGAAGTGGATGTGTGTGTTTTCCTACTCTTAGAACTATTTATTTGGGGGGAACCTGCTTGAGTTGCACTCTTCAAAGCAATAAACGAATGAAGCCATCCTTCAAAATGTGCATTTCTGCAAGTTTTGCATTGCTGTTCTCCAGCCAAGTAAAGTGTACGAAAATACCTATGCAAAGTGTGCATAAGCATGCATCCATGAGTGAAAATAACATACAAAAATGTGTTACATAAGGGGCAGTATTAATATCTTTTTTGGGGGGGGAAGCACATATTTGGCAAAATTGCACACGAAAATGTATATGCGAGGAAATGTTTTCATGAGAACTACAACAACAACAACAACAACCTGATGTGAAAGCATGAAGACCAGAAAAATAAGAAACTGATAATGACAAAATTTGCCCACCCATATAGCTTCCTTGTTGTTGTTGTTCAGTCGTTCAGTCGTGTCCGACTCTTCGTGACCCCATGGACCAGAGCACGCCAGGCACGCCTATCCTTCACCGCCTCCCGCAGTTTGGCCAAACTCATGTTAGTAGCTTCGAGAATACTGTCCAACCATCTCATCCTTTGTCGTCCCCTTCTCCTTGTGCCCTCCATCTTTCCCAACATCAGGGTCTTTTCCAGGGAGTCTTCTCTTCTCATGAGGTGGCCAAAGTACTGGAGCCTCAACTTCAGGATCTGTCCTTCTAGTGAGCACTCAGGGCCGATTTCCTTGAGAATGGATAGGTTTGATCTTCTTGCAGTCCATGGGACTCTCAAGAGTCTCCTCCAGCACCACAACTCAAAAGCATCAATTCTTCGGCGATCAGCCTTCTTGATGGTCCAGCTCTCACTTCCGTACATCACCACTGGGAAAACCATAGCTTTAACTATACGGACCTTTGTTGGCAAGGTGATGTCTTTGCTTTTTTACTTAAAGCTTCCTTACTTAAACCATATCCTCCAAAGAGGCCAGTTGGCCTGCCAGGCCTCAATTTATCCTGTCCTTGGGCATGGGGCCAAGTGCCTCTATTGGTCAGTTGGTCCTTCTCCCAGGGGAACGCCCGAGACCTCCTGCCACCATAGGCCAAGTGCTCTGCAGGCAGATGATCCAGCCTGCCATTCGCTGGTTCACTAGAGTGGCTCAAGGCCCGTCCGCAAAACCACCTGCCTGGGAGGGCAAATGGAGTTCTCCGATGATAATAGGGATGTCATATTCCATAATAATGATTTTACTGTTTGTACTTTGCCCAACTGACTGGATGGCTTCCGTAAACATAATAAAATACAAGGCTTTCCAATACAAGGCTGCCTTCTAATGGCTTGGGGGTTGAATAACTCCACACCCTCCAACATTTTCTCTGATAAAAATAGAGACGTCCTAAGGAAAAGTGGAACATTCTGGGATCAAATCAGAAACTTTGGCAGCTTCTGTAAATCTGGAACTGTCCCTGGAAAATAGTGACACTTGGAGGGTCTGTCTGCCTAGCCTCACCCAGTATTACACACAAATGGTTGCAAATCAAGCTCTGCTCAGTACAGTCAACCTGTATGGGAGCATCAAGGATTTGAGGCAGAAGAGGAGCATTGATATGTGTAACTAACTACCTTCCTGGATGCTGCAGCGATTGCCAGGAAGATCTGACGGCACCTCGTGTATATCAGCAATTGGCCTTTTGACCTCAGAGGCTGTGGAACTGAACTCTGTCACCTGATTGACAGGGGCCATAACTCACTTGCCCATTCATATGCAGCAGAACTCTTAAATACACAATGCAAAACTTCCACAGGTAAAGATACACACATACAAAGGGCTGAGATGAAAGATCAAGGAATGACCAAGATGTCAGGTGTGTTGTTATTTCTAACACCATCAAAGGAGTGACATTCTGGAGAAGTTCCTTTCAAACAATCACATGAGCCAAGAACCTCATTCATCATTTAAAGAGAACTGGGTAAAATAAGAAATATATTGCATACAGAGATTGAATTTAGTGGCACACAATTGCTCTGCTGAAGCTGGGAAATTGTTTTTCTTTATGATTTTGGAAACATGCTTTTCCTCCCTCCAAGGAGCTAAGAAAATGTCCTAAGAATGTGCTCTCTCTACAGATCCCCCCCTAAATTAGAGTTGCTCCCCACTCCCACCCCTTGCAATGCTGAGAAAAATGAAATTTGAAGTAAATCTGGGGTCTTCCTCTGCCAGTTTATCAGATGAATTTGAAGGAAACTCCAAAAAGAATTCTCATCTGATAAAGGGTTGTTTGGTGCAAATGTGGTGGTCCTTCCTCAAGAGAAGGGGGGAGGGGAGAGAGTTTAGATAATTCTGGTGGGGCAGAAAAAATATTCCTCTCTTAATGACAACAGTATCAAAATAATAACCTGCTCATGTAAAAGGGGCCATCAGAGATACATAGGAGAAGTTGAACATTTCTATTTCTAGTCCATGCCAATTGTGCATGTGTTCAACCTTAAGTCCTCCCCTTGGGTGATGTTTTGGGGGTCCTCCTAAACATCAGGGCCAATTTAGGGTGGGCTCAAGGGACACGTGGTGGAAGGGCAGAAAGCCCTGTTACACTAGCAAGACTCATTGCAACAACTCCTGCCAATGCAATTAATTAGTTGAATGCAGTCTGATATGTATTTTACTTCAGAATACACATTTTTTAAAAAAATATTTTAAGACATTTTTGACTCAAGATGTGAATCGGAATGCTGGGCAAGCACAGAAGTGAAGCTCTGATCTGCACATTGATCCTAAATGTGCAGGTCAGTTTGCATCACAACGTACAGAGATCAAATTCCTCAAATTCCTACAGATACAACACCACAGACAGAACTTTTGCTTCTTCTGATGCAATAATATTCAAGAGAGGCACTGAATGGTGGAAAGACCCTGCCTGCACCTCCCCACTGAATGCTGAAAATTGAACTGTATTTTTTACTATACTCACAAGACATTTCATTTGGACTATATTAAGGTCACTAGGATAATATGCCCGTCACCTCGATAACATCCTGAATCTTTTAGCTTCCTGTATCTAGTATCAAAGAACTTTAAGATATTCAAGGTTCTAATGAGAATTCTCCTGCAGTTTTTACAAGACCGGGCAAATAACATTTACATACACATAGTGCACTCCTGGAAGTAGTGTTCCCTATTAACAAGAACACCATCAAATTTTGCTGTTCGGCAGATATTTCCAAAAGCTCATTAGGGGAAGAATATAAAATATTTGTTCCTTCTACACATTGTTAAAAAACCCGTCCATGGCAAGACATTAGAACTGTTTGTTTCATAACTTTACAGAACATTAGAGTATCTTCGAAAGCTATCGCCAACAAAATATTACACAACAGCATCTAGATTTCACATCTCTAATCTTTCTCTGGGATAGACAACTTGGGCTAAACAAAGCCCTGAATAATTACATCTAGGATCTTTAGACAGACAGGAGGTACCTCCAGCTAAGTAAATATATGGTTCCAGAATTTGATTGGTGTACAAATTTACATCGTTGACTCCTATATGTGTGTTGAAATTCCCTGCTATGATAATCACTGCCATGGGATATAGGGATTCCAGGGATTCTATATAATTCTCTAGGTCTGTCCAGGTAGTATTTACAGTAGATTTTTTTTGACAAGGTGGTATGTAGATGTTAATCAGCATTAAACATACTTTCAAAACTATAACCAAGACAGCAGTTGCAAACGGGATACATGGAATCATGGCTGTTGTAGTTGTATTCAACTTTGTGGAGATGAAACATTCTAGACCCCCACTGGCCCCACCACCTATTGTTGAGGGAGTGGCTGTGAATGATTGTCATTTGTATCCATTAAGCATTATAGAGTCATTGTGCCGTGTTTCTTGTAGCAGAGTAATATCAAATTGCTCAAAGCAGTGGATCAGCTCCACATTGTTGCTTCTACTTTGATTTCTCTGGGATATTTCACCCCCTTGAGCTCTGGTGCTACAATTTTCAGCACTAAAGCAGGAAGTGGCAAGAACTCAGTGGGGATGGAGTGGAACATGAAAAGGAGAGGCATGAGAAGTTGACTAGGCATGTGGCCCATCAGAAGAAGGAAGTGGGGGTGATATCCAATCATACTCCAAGTAGATCCACTGAAAAAAATGGACTTTGTTAAGACTTAGCTGGACATCTACTCAAGGCAAGCACGACCCTACTGACAAACTTGCTCTCCCCACCAACTTCTTTCGATGGTGCTCCATATCAGTGAGTGTCATGACAAAAAAGGACCAGTTCTATCTCCCTAATGTGGTAGTTTTCTCTATGTGCAGAATCATGGATTTGGAATAGCATTCAGTTACGCAATTATGTTTCCGAGCACAATTCAAAGTATTGGTGCTGACCTTTAAAGACCTAAACGGCCTTGTCCCAGTATACCTGAAGGAGCATCTCCACCTCCATCGTTCAGCCCTGACACTGAGGTCCAGCTCCAAGGGCCTTCTGGTGGTTCCCTCACTGCGAGAAGTGAGGTTACAAGGAACCAGACAGAGGGCCTTCTCAGTAGTGGCGCCCGCGCTGTGGAATGTCCTCCCAGCAGATGTCAAGGAAATGAACAACTATCTGACTTTAAGAAGACATCTGAAGGCAGCCCTGTTTAGGGCAGTTTTTAATGTCTGACGTTTTATTGTATTTTTAATATTTTGTTGGAAGCCCCCCAGAGTGGCTGGGGAAACCCAGCCAGATGGGGGCAGAGTAGAAATAAATTATTATTATTATTATTATTATTATTATTATTATTATTATACTCAGCTGTGTTCCAAAGTAATACAGTTCTGGGAGAAATGTGCCACATGCTTTTTTTTCTAAATGTAGATGCAAAGGAAGTGAAGAGCGGCTGCAAATTTAAGGCCAGGATGAATTAGTATTAGTATGAATGCTTAAAACACGTTATAATTCAACATCTGAAAAACTTCAATGGTCCAGAGACTTTTTAAACTTGATGAATTGAGTGCAGCTGAATGTCCTGACATGCTTCTACAACTTGCCTGTTTATCACTCCTCTGTTGTTGCTCATTGCTGCTTATTTACAAGATATTGAGAAGTTAATAATGGCATAGCTAACAATTAAACTTTCTTACAGCAAGAGTGCCAGACAATTTGGCATTTTCATGGGATTTTGCTGTAACTTGACATTTGGTGAAAGTCAAACTTCTTTTTTAACCATCTTGAAAATAACTGAAGTCATGATTCTTGGGTAAACTGGAAAACGGAATTGTCAACCACTGAAGAGACCATAAAGATTTCCTCCTCCCCAAGATAATGCCATATATTATGGGGTGTATATGGCACCATTCAAACATAAATGTCTGTTTGCAATAATTTCCCAGGCACAGCGCTGTTAGTTTCTCAGTATTACAATAGTCATAGAGAAAATAGATCTTGACTTTTTAATGGTGCCAGTTTGGCAACTGGATTCTACAAGCTGCTGCACCGATGTGTAAATGGGAAAGAAGAAAAGAAGAGAAGAAGAGTTTGGATTTGATATCCCGTTTTATCACTACCCGAAGGAGTCTCAAAGCGGCTAACATTCTCCTTTCCCTTCCTCCCCCACAACAAACACTCTGTGAGGTGAGTGGGGCTGAGAGACTTCAAAGAAGTGTGACTAGCCCAAGGTCCCAAGCAGCTGAATGTGGAGGAGCGGAGACGCGAACCCGGTTCACCAGATTACAAGTCTACCACTCTTAACCACTACACCACACTGGCTCTCTCCTCTACTCTCTTGAAAACTAAAGCTTGCACCCAAAGTAGCACTGAGTAGTGCTTCTCATCATTGCAACAATTTCTGCTTGCACAACAGGACTCCCCCCATCTATCTCCCATGCACCCCCTATATCTGTTCTAGGGGTTCCCCCGACCCCCCAGAGCAGATTTGGATTCTCTCCCTTTTCCAGGCACTTCTGCCATGTTATTTTTTTTTGGGGGGGGGGGGTCATCTTCTGTTATATCCTTCTGAATAATAAAATACATCTTTGTTGATTAGGAAGCTGATGGGGAAGATGTATAAAACCAAAGATAATTTATGTTGGAGATGTGGGAAAGAAACAGGGACGTTCATTCATATGTGGTGGCACTGTGGTAAAATTAAAAAAATTGGACACAATTTTTTGAAGAAATTAAGAAGATTTTGAAATATAACATTAAAAGAAATCCGGAAGCCTTTTTAATAGGTATATTAGATGATGGAGTAAAAAAGGAAGATGGAAATTTGTTTTTGTATGCAGTAGCAGCTGCAAGAATTTTGATTGCATCTTACTGGAAGACACAAGAAGTACCTAGTATACAGGAATGGCAAGAAAAATTATTTAGCTTCCTGGATTTGACAAAATTAACAGAAGTGATAAGAGGTGGTAGTAATCAAAAATTTAATCAAAGATGGGAGAAATTTGGAATATATATGAAAAACCAGTGCCCGAATATAAAAACTTGGATCCATTTCTAACATTCTGTATTGGTAAAAAAGGGAAGGAAAGATAAAAAGTCGATAAATTCACATGAATTTTGGTTAAATGATTGGAAAACGCAGTAACGAGTAAATTAAGCAACCCGGGAGGAGGGCAGGCGGAAGCCTAAGTCAAGTTTACAAGGTATTATGATTTCTGATTAATTTGGATCGGTTATGATTTATTTATTTAAGTAGTGAATTTTGATATTTTATTAATAGCATGAATGAATGAATGAATATGTATGATTTGTTTTGTTCAATTTTCTTTTTGATGTATTATGGTTGTGTGTGTGTGTGTGTGTGATGTTTGTTTTGTTGTGTATTGTTTTTAATGTATGAATGTTATAATTCTCAATAAAGATTTATTTTTAAAATTTATTAAAAAAAGAATCATACCTTCTAATAAGTTGACATGTGACATATGTAAACAAAGCATTTTCAGACTTATAGTATAAGTGAAATAAAGATTTAAAATGTGGGAAAAAAGGAAGCTGATGGGGAAATGGCTATTGCCTAGTAGTGGGAATGAAGCACTGACACCAATACAACTGTAATTTCCATTAAATTAGAAGAGTATCTTTGGTTTCAGCAGGAATCACAGAAAAGTTAGTTGTCTAACAGCGGGTCACATGAGAAATGTACTTCCTTTCAATAGCAGTGAAAGGAAAGTTTATGGAATCGGGGAATCCTTGAAATGAAGTTCACAATGGCAAACGCTAATAATATGCAAAATACTAGTTTGGATTGCGATATTTTCTAAAACACATGTGGTTTCCTTTCTTTTTCTTTGAATACTAGAATCAAGTGAAAGTCCTGGGAATTAGTAAAGAGGCAAATGAAAGCAACATATGGTCTTGCAATGCAGAGACTAAGGACATCATTTTTAAAAAAGCCTCCTGACAATTCCCAGTACTCAGAGCTTTCTTGTTTAATTTCTATTGGAAAAAAAGCCTTTCTTTTCCTGCCGATCTGTCAGTCTCAGAAAGCGCAAAACGTTGTACAGGATTTACAAGATTTTCTCCAAGCTGCCTTCCCGTGTGTTTGTTGTTGCTGTTTTTTTTTTAACAACAACATCAACAACAAATAACCCAGTTCTTTAATTCCATAAAGCTGCTAAAGATGAGTGACTGGATCGGATTGGGGATGGGAAAGATTTTCTCACAGCCCAAGAACTGATGTGGTTCACTGAATACAAGAGAACAAACAGTTTGGAGAAACTCAGTGACGCTCTTTATCTTTGGGTGCAGAGAAAGGAACCCACTTGATGAACAATTTGTGAAATCAGATAAAAGCAGCTTGAAAGTGGCCAGCCAAGGCAAACCTGTTTACAGCCAAATTATGCTCTATCATATAAAAAGGAGGCTTTATTAGAGCTAAACCGCCTGGTTATTTGGGGTTGCATGTTTGCAAATGCCTTCATTGATCACGGAGAAAAGTGAACTGGAGAACGAAACCTCGCAACCTCAGTGATTGGACAGGCCTCCATTTAGAGTCTTTTAAGCAGGATAACATTTTTAGATTTCTGAAAAGAAGCTGTAGTCCAGTAAATATACAACCAGTTTAAGCAATGCAGGTAGAAAAAATTATTTCATGTAGCAATAAGAAAAGGAGTAGGGATTCCTGGGTTCTTTGTGAGTCATGGAGCCTTCAAGCTGCTATAGGGCATGGGTGGGGAGCTAGCTACCTGGGTGATGGGCCATTAAGAGAACAAAGAAAATTGGGCTCTGTGCCAGGCAGAAAATGGGTGAGGCCATTTCTCCAGGTCTTAGATAGTTACAAGGACACAACCTGAGTTTGAGAGCAGAGTTTACTGTGATGTGGCCCAGGACTCAGCTATACAGGTGCAAATGTGACACCAGATGGCGATGGCGAGGTTATGGCAAATTCAAAATATTTTTCAAAACGTTTTTGTTTTTTTTAAAGCATTTTCACAGCACTTTTTATATGTGTCTAGATTCCACCCCAGAGGGGGAAAGCTACAAAAAATCTGGAAAGGCAGAGAGAAAGCCATGGATTCTATTTGCATGAATTCAAAGCTGTGGTTTTGGGAAAAGCAAGACCCTGTTGGGCTGTTGATACCAGGAACCCCCCCCCCAATTGTTGGCTCAGGTTGTATATACATGCAAATAAACTCAAAATCATAAAGACAGCATCTCATTTACAAAAGGAAACCCAGACCCTGAGTGAGCACCTGGAACCCCTGGAATCTCGTAGCACTCGGAGATTGGGGTGACATGCAAAAATAGTCGAAACAAAATAGAAAATTCTTTCCAGTAGCACCTTAGAGACCAACTGAGTTTGTTCTTGGTATGAGCTTTTGTGTGCATGCACACTTCTTCAGGCAAAAAATAGGTTTTGTTTGCACGAATGGCTAAGACATTGACAGTGTGATTCTGTGCATGCCAACTTTGAAAGCGCTGAATCCAACGGGACTTATTCTTAAGCAAGTATGTGTATAACTGTAGTTGTACAGTCGCTTTTAATAGCATGGGCTATTTTAATTTTATTGACAAGTTCCACCATCAGAAAGAGCAGTGACTGTGCAACTAATTGAGCTTACGAAACAAATGCGCCGATCCATTCTCCAAGCTCGGTTATCTGTGATGAATAGCTGTCATAGAGCTGCAAAAATTGTGCTGATTTGCTTAATAAATTTGCAGCACCAGAAAATGTGGAACGGTTCAATAGGTGCCTATTATCATCATCTTCGTTTATTCCCTCTTTACGTGGCGGGGAAATGACTGATCAATCTACAGATGCCAATCTGAATTTCCCCTTGAAAGGCTGCTGGAATTTTTACAGTAAAAATAACATCATTGAATGGCCTGTTTGTATCCATAATGGGAATCTAAGATCTTACAAAGGTTTCCTTTAAAAAAAATGCTTGTAACTTTACTTTAGTGCTGCTTCTTTGCACATTGCCTGAAATATATTTCAAAATGTAAAAGCATGAAATAGTCAATATAGTACATAATTATTTTTAAAAGTGCTCCTGGATCAAGCCAATGGCCCATCTAGTTCAGCGTCCTGTTCTCACAAGTGCCTGTAGAAAGCCCACAAGCAGGATCTGAGCGCAATTATAGAATTGTACAGTTGGAAGGGACACCAAGGGTCATCTGGTCCAACCCCCTGCAATTTCACTTTCCCCATTTGTAATCTCTTTTGTACGTGAAAGAATTACATTTCTTTTCCGACTACAATTTTGAATTAGTTTTAGTAGTGTGAAGCAGCCCTGGGTTGTAATTCCAAGACCCATTCAATAGACGTAAGTTATGCAAGTCCACCAATTTCAATAGGTCTACTCTGAGTATCAACATGACAAACTTTTGATGCGACCTATTCTCATTTGTGACACACTGAGATGGACCGAAAGTGTGTGTGTGTGTGTGTGTGAGAGAGAGAGAGAGAGAGAGAGAGAGATGAACCCACACTATCATTTCTAAGGGCTGAACTCCATGTGGTTTTAATCATGTGGTTTGCACTTGAATGCATGGCTTTTCTTTCAAAAATGGTCAGCATGGACCTCTTAAAGTAGATAAGGACCCGAGCATGGTCCCTTTGATCTCACTATGGTCCTCATTTGGATTGAGGTGCCCCGAATCGGCAATTTGCACTGGAGGAAAGCTGCCGTTGGGGAAGTGCCATAACTCAGTAGTTGTCAGGGACTGGACTGAACAGGAGGAATGGGAAATGAGCCCTTGGTCTGATCACCACCTCTCAGAAGAGGAGGGTGAGCAGGAAGTTTCACTGCTCCCCCCCCCATCTCCAGCAGTTTCAGGAGGAGAGGGAGACGGGGATGATGTACAGCTGAATGCGGAAATACCTAGTTACAAGATAGTGGAGGAGGAGGGTGAAGTTAGAGAGCAGACATCAGAGACCTCCCTGGAGAGTATGGGAGACTTTCCTAGTCCAAAGGCATGCTGGTCCCCCCACATTCAAGAACAGAGAATGCGGAGGGATGTGACTCCTGTGACTTCCTGTAGGGTTTCAGGATGTTGTTGGGGACAGAAGAGGAGCCAACATCTCCTATGCGTGGAGATATGGATCTTTTGTCTTGCAACCAGATGACTCAATAAAAACCCATAAGATATGAACTGTTTGTTCTTCTTGCCTCTGAGGCTACCGAGGGAGGAGAGGATAACCTGCACTTGACAGTAGTAGAATACCTGCTTTTATTGCAAATGGTTCCAGAGTCAGTCTGCAGCATCTGCTGGTGGGGCTGGGAGAAATCCCTGACTTAAACCTTGAAGAGTTTCATCTAGTCAGCGTTGACAATACTGAACTAGACTCAACCCCTCCTGTTGTAACCAGCTCCCCTCCCCACTGGACTCCGAGAACACACAGAGAAATGAAAACAACAGAGCAGAGATCGGTTGTGAGCACAACTTGTTCAGAAAAACCCTGGAGAAGAGAGGTCTTAGGCAGTTGCGGGAACTGCCTCATTGGGACAAGACCTAGTGGGAAGAGTTGCTGAGGCCTGTGCCATTTTGGTTTCTTTGAATAAAGGGTCAACTTAATTGGCACCATGGTTTTTATTGCTGACCTACACCTGACTGCAGCTCCTAACACATGGGGAGAAAATCACATCTAACTCCCCCCCCCCATAATATCCAGTTTCATGCCATCATAATATTCTGTCTCTTTCTAGCTATTTCATCTTTCCTGCCCTTCTGTCAGACATGGCCCCTGATGGCTTATAATATCTATCTATATATAAAATACACCCAGACACATACACATCATAAAACAATAAATCAGTCAACGAGCGAAACGGCACTTAAAGCAATCAATACTAATTACTCATTAGGAATCAGAGTAACAAAAACATATGGTCCAAGATGCAGAACCAACTCATTAAACAGCTGTAAAAAGCCATTAAACAAACAATGCTAGCTTGGAGAAAGAGAGCTGTTTTTTTTCCTCGTGCTTAAAACATAACAGAGATAAAGCCAGGATATACCCCAGACCAGCAAAAGGCCCACCACTCTTAACAGTGCTACCATTTCTGTTTGGGTACAGCCCAGGAGATTCTCACTTTGCATGCCACACCTCTTCCAGATTAGGGATATCCACTGAGTGTGCCGTTCCGGGGCCCCTGCTCCCACCCCCCACCCCCAGCACTGTACCTAGGAAGGAAGCCACAAAAAGCCAGTAACTAGAGCTGCCACACTTGCAGATTTAATGTTAGCTTTCTGCTATTCACTTCAACAGAAGAAGAAGAAGAAGAAGAAGAAGAAGAAGAAGAAGAAGAAGAAGAAGAAGAAGAGGAGGAGGAGGAGGAGGAGGAGGAGGAGGAGGAGGAGGAGGAGGAGGAGTTTGGATTTGATATCCCGCTTTTCACTTCCCGAAGGAGTCTCAAAGTGGCTAACATTCTCCTTTCCCTTCCTCCCCCACAACAAACACTCTGTGAGGTGAGTGGGGCTGAGAGACTTCAGAGAAGTGTGACTAGCCCAAGGTCACCCAGCAGCTGCAGGTGGAGGAGCGGAGACGCAAACCCGGTTCCCCAGATAACAAGTCTACCGCTCTTAACCACTACACCACACTGGCTCTCACTACACCACACTGGCTCTCACAACAGGACTTGTCATGGAAGTTGCTGAGCCTTACCTTGGGCTGCCATACATCCGGGATCTCCCAGACATTACTGGAATTTTAAAGGTGGAATTGATGTCTGGGGTTAATTTCTGAAAGGCAGTGCTCAACAATTTTGGGGTCTTCCTAAAAAATTCAGCATCTTTTGCGGTGTCCTAGTTTTTACTTTTTGAAATATGGCAACCCTACCAGTAACCACCTTCAGTAGTCAGCAGCTCTTGGTTGGGCATCCAGCAGTTAATTGTCCAAGCCATTATAACCATTCAGTTAAAACAGGAGTAAGCAAACTTTTTCAGCAGGGGGCTGGTCCACTGTCCCTCAGACCTTGTGGGGGGGGTGGACTATATTTTGAAAAAAAATATGAATGAATTCCTATTCCACACAAATAACCCAGAGATGCATTTTAAATAAAAGCACACATTCTAATCATGTAAAAACACTAGGCAGGCCCCACAAATAACCCAGAGATGCAGTTTACCATATTTTTCACTCAATAAGACGCACCTGAACATAAGACGCACCTAGTTTTTAGAGGAGGAAAGGGGGAAAGCCCTTTTTTTTGAGGATCAGCTCAAAGTGGTGCAGCTTTTTTGTAAAGGGAAAAGCCCTGTTTTTTTGAGGATCAGCTCAAAGTGGTGCAGCTTCTTTTTCAAAGAGGAAAGGCCCCGTTTTTATGGGGTTCAACTCACAGTTCTGCAACTTCTAGTCCTACAGCCATTTATACAGTTTCCAGACAGATAATCTAATCAGCCAGTCACATGTCGCTGGGGAAACAAACAGCCTCCCTCTGCATTCAACAATTGAGGCCTGGGCAAGGGGGTGGGGCTGGAAAGGGAGCCTTATCTCTCTCCTGATCACTTGCTGAACAGCTGTTCAGCAGCTTCCTTTCAACACCCCCTTCTCACTTTGTAAAAAAAAAAAAGAGCACGATCTGCTTTTGGCCCCTAGGCAATTTGGCTCCAGGGACCATGCATTCATTCCATAAGATGCACAGACATTTCCTCTTACTTTTTAGGAGGAAAAAAGTGTGTCTTATGGAGCGAAAAATATGGTAAATAAAAGTACACATTCTACTCATGTAAAAACACGCTGATTCCCGGACCGTCCATGGGCTGGATTTAGAAGGTGATTGGGCCACATCTGGACCCTGGGCCTTAGTTTGGGGACCCCTGAGTTAAAACATGTTGCAGGTAGGTAGTTGTGTTGGTCTGCCATAGACGAAACAAAATTAAAAAATTCCTTCCAGTAGCACCTTAGAGACCAACTAAGTTTGTCATTGGTATGAGCTTTCATGCACATGAAAGCTCATACCAATGACAAACTTAGTTGGTCTCTAAGGTGCTACTGGAAGGATTTTTTTATTTAGTTAAAACATGGTTTGTATGGTGGATCGGGCTCCTTAAGAACATATGTGGATTACAAACAATTTAAGGCTTTATATATTTTTTAAAAAATTCAACCAATCCGTTTAATTGATCAGAACCAAACATGGGTTTTCTGGATCCTGGTCCACATCGCTGACTGCTGGCAGGGCGGGAAAATAATGTTGTGATGTCACAACACAGGGACATTAGGGAGCTTAAGATGGAAATGTAACTGTCATTTTCAGTGACAGACAGATATTTAGTCTAGTTTGGCCTAGGGGTGGGGAGATATTCTATTTGGTTCTCACTTAAAGGCAAGCTGACTGAATTCCCACTTTCTGAAACAACGTGCAAACTGGTACACAGCCATTATTTGAAATATGCACTTCTCTGAATTTTGCAATGCAGCCAAGGAACATGTACAAAAATTAATATGCTAGGGTAAAAAATGCAGTATAATGAGAAAAATATTGCTTGGTAAAAAATTGTTTCAAAAAGTAAAGTCCAGGACACCCTGAAAGTTGTTGAGCTTTTTTCTGTGATTGGCTTGCCTAAAATCTGAGTAACGTTTGGGGAAATTTCCATGAGATATTTTGCAAAAATCACAAGTAGATGTAAGTTAGGACTGGAATAATGAGAAATGGAGAGAAACTGAAATCAACATGTAAGATTCATTCATCTATAGCCATGAGTTCTGTCATAGAAGAGCTCATAGAGATTAAGAAGCTAACAACCCCACAGGGATCCCTTACTATCAAACTGTGCAAAGAGCTCTCAGTGATGCCAGGAGATACTTTTCCTTTGCTGCAGATCACTTCTATTTTTAAACAAGTCTTTTCCAAAAGAGAGGCCGAGGGTTAGGAAGGTTCCCTGACATATTTGATTAAATACACAGGTATAATATATGGGTGAAATAGCTCATCTGACTTTTTGTGCTCTATGCTAATGCAATATCAAGAAAATACCTGGATGCAAAAGTATACGTAGATGTGAAGGAATGATTATCTGGTACTTTGTACAGGATGTCAGAACTTCATGTTATAACAATGAAAAAGAGACGATATTTCCGAAGGGAGAGAGAATGAACTAGGAGACATTTATTTTTATTTGAAAAATAAAGCCTGTCAGCAAATACATAGCGATGGAATAGCTGGGATATATATTTTTATTCAGTGCATGTGTGAAATTTTTGGCACAAAGTTTGATAGGTATTCCTGAGGGAGGGGGGAAATGATAGCTCCATATAGATAATAGGTAAATCTTTTCTCCTTTTTCAGAACCTAGCTAGCCACCCAAGAGCTACACATATCAAGAAGCATCACTTTTTCCGGAGCTTAGGAATGATGTGACTGAAAGTTCATTGTTTGTGAGAAATACTCTGTGCTGCTGAGAAGTATATAACTCCTGCCCTTCTGCATCCATCTCAAATTCTTTGTCACTTTGCACTTCTCCACATTACCCCCGATGTACCTGCCCTTGTGTTCTGATAGATCTCTTCCTGTGACCTTTACTCCTCATCCCATTCCACCAGCCTCCTTCACATAAAAGTCTCCTGTTTTCCCAAATACCTCACTCCATTTCCCTTGCTACTTCTTATTCTAGAAGGTCCTCCCTAGAGATGTTAGAGGGCATCAGTTTCTGTTCCCCTCCATATTCCTTACAGATGATACTGTTTCCTTTCTGCTGCAGTTCTGCCAAAACCAATGTTATTCATCTCACTGCCTGCTATGGTGAAATTATGTAACTTCTGTAATTTATGTAACTTTGTGAAACATGCAAGTTACATTGTCATTAGGTTATTCCACCACAATAATTATGATGCAAAGGAAATGCAATTCTAATTGGAGGATGGGACACAATCAGTTATGTACCCTGTATCATTTGCAAATTGAAAATGACAACCACAGTGAATACCAATCATATTCCTTGCCTCATTTTGGACATGGGATGAATAAGTGAACACCAGCAATTTCTGCACCTGTTTCTGTTGCAATTTCCAATATTCTTTGTCCTCCCAGAAAACTATTTACATTTTGCCACCACTTGCTTACATCCTTCAAATCCCGCCTCAAAACCCACCTCTTCCATGAACCCCATCTTAATATATCTCCCCTACCTTAGTCCACGCAAATTCAAAATAAGCGTGTAACTGCATTTGTTGACATCCAGTGTCAGAGGTGAGCCTGCAGTAAATCATGCCGTGCAAGTTGGAGTTAACTCTTTTTTGGTAAAAACATGATCAACACAGGAGCGTCAGGCCTATTAAGCACAGCAACCCATCCCCAGTAGGCCTTACGTCCATGAAGCTGTTGTGGAGACTGAATGCCTCCCTGCAGCTGCCTAAATCCCCTCCTCACCAGAGTTATTTCCAAGCAACTGGAGACTGTGTCTGCATGTCACCAATCCTCCGCCCTCTTCAAGCCTCTTCTGGTTCTGGGAGAGAAGCGGGGAGGGGAGCTTGTCGTAGCAGGAGGGGGAGACACCTGTGACTCTTCATCAGCTTGACTCATCTCTGCCTCTTAGCTATCCTCCTCTCCTGCTTCAGCTTCTGTCTCAGACTGCTCTCTGCCATAGACTCTCCCTGCTCACTAAACCCTGTTACTTCTGCAGCTTCTGACAACTCCTCCTCCCAGTCTTCTCCTTCCGACCACTCATCATTGTCCCACCACCATTCCCCAGGCTCTGACCCTTCTTCCCTTGAGATTTCCCTTAGTGGTTCCTCTCACCATTCCTCTGTGTCCAGTCAGTCCATGACAACCAGCTTTGCTTCTTGAATTTCTCTCCTCTCTGTCTTGATAGAGACTCTGTCTAGCCTCTTCCTTCCCTCTCTCTATTTCCTTCACAATCATCTTTCAGGTTATAAAACAAGCCTCTTGGGACAGGGACCTGTCTTTTTCGTTTATGTAATTTGTAGCATGCCAACATAACAGCAATGGTGCTGTGATAATAACAGTAATTAGGGATGAGCTGGAACTGCTCATAACTGTTTTCCTTGAAAAAGATCAACAATGCTAACAAAATCCATCCTTCCTTTTCAAATGGTTGTTTATGCTCCTTGTGCAAATGGAAGTTTGCATTTGTTTACATTGTCCTTACTCTTCATTTGCCTCAATTGCTATCACTCGCCTTTAGTGGAGCAATATCTGATTGGCTACATATTGTTTACAATGTGATCACTGATTGGGGATGGGATCATCCACATGACTAATGCAGGAATGAAGAAACAGAAGCACCTAGAAGGATCTTGGAATAATGCCAAGGGCAACAATAGCAAATAATAATAATAATAATAATAATAATAATAATAATAATAATAATAATAATAAATATTGTGGTGTGGGTACTTGAGTAATATTTGAGTAATATTTGCACAATAAGGGATGCATCCAGATTGATAATTTAGTTGAATTTAGGATACCATTTAAATCAATAAGACCATTTAAGATCTGTTGATTTAAGTGGAAACTGAGTATAACTAATTTAGCCTGGGTCCAACTCTAAGTATATAAGGGTGAAAATTGTCACAACTTTCAACATTTTAGCCTTGACTGAAAGAAACTAAGGTGAATAAGATTTTAAGCTGTTTGCCATAATAAACATTCATTCATTCATGCATTCATTTTAAGCAGTCCTTAAAATAGTGCTAGCCATAATTCGGATGTGTTATTATTTCTCTGAATTATGTTATAAAACTTATTACAGTTCAAGTACGGATGCATCTATCATTCCCTGCATCTGAATCCCCATCCCGCCTCTAGATTGTGGTGTCCCAGCTGAGTTCTTGAGAACTCCGAGGTCCAAATTATTTGCAGAGTGATGCTGCTGGGTTAGCAAGAGGCCATTCTTCCATTTTTGATTTGTTCAGACAACTTCCCAGATGTGGCAGTTTTCAGTTCCCATCTCCCCCCTCCCCTTTGCAGGTTTCCATTGCTTACAAGAGATTCAATGGTCGTGCAAAAATAATTCCTAATGTGATCGTGTAATCTGCACCCCCCTTTTTTCTGTGACGTTTTAATCTATGAACATCAGTAGCTTTTAGAGGATAAAAAAGATGCACACTGTGCACATTCCAATTCCAAAATTAATTTTAGAATTTCTCTCAAGTTTAATCCAAAGGCAGGCGATGTGGGACAGAGTAAAGATCCTACTCACAGCATAATGGCAAAATAGAACCCTTCACCCCCAGATTCATTTCTTTCTGCCCTTGCTCTTGTACCTTAGCAATCTTGTTCCTTTGCCAGTTTGGAACACACACACACACACACACACACACACACACACAGAGTTGTTGCTGTCATGTAAAAGCTGCTGGAAAGCAGGGGGAATTTAGCTGCCAGGTCTTAACGGCAGGGGTGGAATTGGCAGTAGTAAAAACCAAATAAAGATTCAGCAAATAAAAGATAATATAGATTGTCCCCCGTTGAGCTTGTTTTCAAATTGCTGTGTTCAAATGA
Source organism: Lacerta agilis (assembly GCF_009819535.1). Taxonomy (NCBI): domain Eukaryota; kingdom Metazoa; phylum Chordata; class Lepidosauria; order Squamata; family Lacertidae; genus Lacerta; species Lacerta agilis. The sequence continues at coordinate 20,051,982 of NC_046318.1, forward strand.
ACTTCTAGCACTGCAAACTCTGTCTTTAGTCTCTTGCTTGCTCCTGCCACCAGTGCCCTGTTTCCCACTCATCTCCTCTTCTCCATTTTAGTCTCATGATGCTCCAAACTTTCATTTGTCTCTCCTGGTGACTTAAATGGGAGCAAATGCAATGTGCACCCTTTCCTGTTTTAGATGAAGCTCCATCAGAGTTTCTTACTATGGGGGCAATCAAGCAGAATGGCTTCATTAGTCTGGGGATGTGCTTGTTTGTACACTACTGTACTGACACTTACTGAATTTGGGGTGGAAAACGCAAATATTTAGATAGCAGGGCTTTGTCTTCTTCTTCTTCTTCTTCTTCTTCTTCTTCTTCTTCTTCTTCTTCTTCTTCTTCTTCTTCTTCTTCTTCTTTATTTATTTTGACCAAGTAATACTAATAAATAAAATAATAATACAAATGTGAACCCCCCAACCCAGAGACCATTCCATTGTAACTATCCAACCTCCCAAAATTCCAACACCTGTTTAATGGTTTGGCCCCTTTCTGTACAAATTCTACAAATACCTTCCATATCTCCTCAAAATCATTTCTCCTGCATATTCCCAGTCTTCCCTTAATAGCACATGTTAATTTATCATTAACAGCTATATCCCTCACCTCTTTATACCACTCTTCCATTTTATATTCCCCTTGCCCCTTCCACTTCCTACCTATAATAACTCGTGCAGTTGTCAATAAATTTGTGAGCGAGTCCTTCATTGCCTGCGAACCTTCCACCCTATCATAAATTGATAATAATGCTACCTCTGGACTTTTGGTCAGTTTGAACCCAGTGATTTCTGTTATCTCCTTAAACACCCTTTGCCAAAAAAAGGGTACATATATACACCCCCGTGACATGTGAACCTAAGTCCTAGTTTTCTTCTCATTTTACTTTTGCCTGGTGTCATGGACTTGTTAATGAATGCAACCTGTTTGGTTTCCTCCTCCTCCTCCTCCTCAATGGAGTCAACTCCTAGGGGCCAAGGTCCCTTTGGGCCCCCAGTAGAATATTTGAGGGGGCCAGGGCCCCCCAAAGTTGATGGGTGTTGCCATTCAACTGGTGTGTGTTCGCCACATCTTGTGATCGATTATACGGGGTGGGTCTTACCTGCCCCCCTATTTTATTCAAGTTTGCACCTCTGATTATTATTGTTACTGATATCATCCATATGGATGGGGTATAAATTTTTTCTGTTTGCATTTTTTATGTGAACCTGCCTAATTTGCATTTCTCAAACCAATGAGACAGCCAAACCACATATATTGTTTGAATGTCAGTCTCCTCCCAATTTTGTGATGCAGTCCTCCACTCAAAAAGAGATTAGGGTAGCCAGTAGCAGTAGGGCCCCAGTTCACAGCCAAAGTCTGCAAAATGTTAATAGATTTATAAAATCCATCTAGATTGCCCTGGTGCAGGGGCCCTGATGAGACTGTGCAGGGGTTGGACTGACAAAGCCCTGGCCCTTCTAGGTCCCTGGTGTCACTATTCAGAGTACAGAATCAAGGACTTCTTATGGAAATAAAGGGGGGCACTTATCAGAAATCAGTTTTGTCACCTCTTCCCACCCCCCAACCCAGGGATGATGAGCCCAGCCACCTTTTATTGACAGTCGCATAAGCGCTACACTACAGCATGGGTATAAACCTGCACATTCAACTGCTGAAATACACACCCAATATGTATCAATGGATATTTATGTTCCTGCTTTATGAATTAACACTGTGTTTTATGAATGGACTCTGTATTTTTGGAATTACCTAAGAGCCACCAATAGAGAGCTCTAGAATATGACAGCTAACCAATCGGGTACTACCAAACAGCACCCCCTATTGCTGAAAGCAGATAACCAGCAGGGAACGCTTCGGCTCAGCCTTTGCACTGTTGACTGAACACCCCCTGCTGTGCAGATAATGGAGAAGACTCATAAATTGTATCCCTTCTGGCGTCCTGGCCAACTTTATTATGCTGGTGTAAACCCTGGTGCACCAGGAGCCCAGAATAGCAGCAAATAAAATCTGCTCATATGTCAGTGACCGATAAGACTTGTCAACTAGTTCTTCTAAAGTCTTCCTAAATGATAAAGCTCCAGAATACAGGCCAAAGGAGAGCAGGTCTGGGAAGAGTGAGCCATACAATAGACACCACCAGTGAAAAGGCCCTGCTCCGTGTAGCTCCTGCACTGTCATTTGATAGGATGCTCACTTGCCCTCCTTCTTGACATGGAATGCTCTCTATTGGAGTCTCCAGGTCCAGTACAAAGACCATAAGAAGGGAGCGCAGGGACCTTGAAGTTCCCAACAGCTGTTAATCAAGCAAGCAAACACACAGGTCACCTTTGTCACAGTCAGTTGCTTTCCTTCATTTGCAAGGAATTGTACAAAACAAAGTGGCACTAATAAAGAAAAGTTCCAGAGTGGCAACAGAAAGCAAACAAAAAATGCTTTTGCTGTTCATCAGAACTATCCAGCAATATCAAATTATAGGAAAACTGGTGCTATTAACAGTAACCCTTCTGGTTGGTTAATTGATTTGGCAACTTCCATGCACATGGCATCTGATGCTAATCCCCCCCTGAGTTAAATGATAACTCATCAGAGGCAGCTACAGTTGCAAATGGAAACAAAATATCTGTGAAAGGAAGAGGAGCAGGTTTGCTCAAGTATGTTGCAGGTAGAAATACTGTTTGTAATGAAGTGAGAGCAGTACTTGCTCGAATTAACAAATAAGAAAGTTTGGAGAATTTACATGCTAGATTAAAATTGATTAATTAATTGAGAAGGGAATTGTAAGGAAAACAATGGGGCCTAATTTAAATAATAGAGTGCCTGGTACCTGGTGGGCAATCTCCCCCGGCCTGCCCCCAAACAGAATAAAACATGATACATTAATGTATAGTATTGAACTTGGAGATGGTGGTTGTAATTAACATCCTGTTACAGAGAGGGCATGATTTGAGCTGATGTGTGTCCTATCCAAGCTATAAGCATAACCATGAAAGAAAATACCTTTTTATCAAAGAATTTTTTAAAGCCTCTGTTTGGGTTGAAATATGTGTCCTAAATGGATTCTGGAAGTATTCTTTACACATTGCTTTACCGCTGAATGCAGAGCAGAGGGAACCAAAAAACGAAGTGCATAGATACAATAAAGAATTATATCCAATGAAAAGGTCTAAAGATAAATGATTCTGCGAGGCAGCTTCAGGATAAAAAGAAATGGGAAGATTTTATTCAGTCCCATCATCACCGATAGTATTGATGGATGGGATATAAAGAAGGTGATCGTTATGTGTGAATAGTAGACATTATATGATTTCAAATGAGTCTTACTCTGCGTTTCCTTGTGGATTGTGCTAGTGGAGAAGAAAAATGGGCAGCTTTATGTATAAAAAGAAAACATATTCACCTTTTGTTCTGTGCTATGAAAAGAAGAAAATGAAAAGCCACAAATGAAAGCACCCCTATATCCCTCTCTCCAAATCCTGAAGAATGGCAAGTGTCAGCCAAGAAAAACATCCCAGGAGAAGCAAAAAAAGAAAAAAAGAAAAAATCAGCAGTGCTAAAGTTGGGGAACTAGGTCTGGCTGTCACAGCAGCTGAAATAGTCACCGTCACATTGCCATTGAAATGAAGTGACCCTATGTGGTGGCCACCTTCTTCCAGATGCCCCCAAATAAGAAGTCCATTCATCTTTTCTGGTGGGCGGTGTTGAGGCCAGGCAACCATGATCCAATAGTGATCCAGCGTGGGGGCAGAGATTGACGCCCCTTGCTCGCATCACACCAGATATAAGGGCCAATCAGCGCTGGTCGTGGGCGTGGCCGCAGATTTAACCGCAGCATGGCCAGGGACCTGTCATTGTGGTTGGCTAGTGTCCCCCAAGGCCACATTTCATTCACACTGTGGAAGGGGCCAGTTCACATTCACTGACTGAGTGCCCTGAGTGCTCACTGGAAGGACAGATCCTGAAGTTGAGGCTCCAGTACTTTGGCCACCTCATGAGAAGAGAAGACTCCCTGGAAAAGACCCTGATGTTGGGAATGATGGAGGGCACAAGGAGAAGGGGACGACAGAGGATGAGATGGTTGGACAGTGTTCTCGAAGCAACTAGCATGAGTTTGGCTAAACTGCGGGAGGCAGTGAAAGATAGGTGTGCCTGGCGTGCTCTGGTCCATGGGGTCACGAAGAGTCGGACCCGACTGAACGACTGAACAACAACAGTTCAGAGAAAAGGCAAGTAAGAAGTGGCATGATAGAAGTTTTTTTTAAAGAATCATGCATGCTCTGGAGAAAGTGCATAGAGGAAGGTTTCATTAAGTATAATTGTTTAATTGACACTGAAATGGAAAATGCCTACAGGGCTCCTGTCCCTGCTCTCGCGAGCACCAGAGGGGGGCAGTGGCAGAAGCGGGGGCAGACAGCCGAGCAGCCGAATTTCGGCCGCTTGTCCATCCACCCCCACCCCCGACGAAGCCCCTCTGATGCCCGCAAGAGCAGGAACAGGAGCCTGCGGCTGGAAGAGGCGCTGGCTTCAGCAGCAGAGGCATCCCTCCGCTCGCGACTGCAGCGGCAGCCGAGGGATCCTGCTGCCGTCCAGTGCCCTCGCCCCATAAGACGCACAGACATTTCCCCTTACTTTTTAGGAGGGAAAAAGTGTGTCTTATGGAGCGAAAAATACGGTATGTCAAAACAGACTTCCTGTCATTTCCTGATGTAAGTTGCATTTACAACATTGAAGGTACATATACTTCTTACCTTACTCTTACTATATTTTCTAATACTTTCTTATAACATATCGTACCATTTCCCCTTATTTAATAATATTTAATTTACACAAGGGTCATTCAAACGCTGCCATAGATGTTATGTCATTGTTATATTTTTGTGGGTATTTCTTGAACATATCCCATTTTTGCGTGAATGATTGTTTTGTGTTTCCCCTTAATCTATTTGTCAATTGAGCCATTTCTGCGTAGTGTAATAACTTATACTGCTATTCCCTTACTGTTGGTATCCCCCCCCCCATTTCCAGTTCGATGCAATTAATAACTCAATGTGCCTTCAAAAGTGTACACAAAAGTGTGCAAATTACCTTCACTGCCTTGGAACAATTGCACTAGCCACTTCTTGTTTTCTGCTTTCTCCCACATCATTGTACATATCATGTGAACTCCAACAGAACCAAACCAATTGACTCAGGCAATTACACTTTAGGCCAGTTCCCTTTTGCATTGTCGCCCAACAGGCAGTGAATGCCAGCAAACTATATTTATTTGACAAATGGGAATTGAGGCAGGGAATGCTGGACGATTTCATTTGGTGTACATTTTTAAGGCAACCCAATCTCATTTACATTTCCCAAAAGTGTAATATGTGGATCAGAACGCACAGTTGTTTTAATTTTGCAATGCACTTCTTGGCTCAGAAATGAGTACACATATGTATATTTTAGGGAGAAATGAGTATGATTCCTGATTATCTGCAGGATCTTTTCATTACATAATCTAGCACACTGGACATACTGGCAAAAGCATGCTTTTCTCTCTCCTCTTTTTTAATGGAGCACCTTCATGAAGTTGTGGTCAAACCACCCTCCTCCTATGTTCCCCCTGTTCAGTTTCCTTTTGCTTTCCAGAGATCAGAAATCTCTACCTTGTTCAACACAATGGAACAGCTGCACAATTTCACCAGGTGTATCTGTCCTGTGGGGGTTTGGCTAGGGTTGCCACCTTTGATTGGGCAAAATAAAGGACAGATTGGGGAGAACTGGGAAAGCTAAAAATTACTTTACCTGGTGCAAAAAAAAAAAAGACTCCAAAGCAATCCATTACAATGATCAAATGGAAGCTAGAAGTCAGTGGTGGAGCAAGCCAATTGGGTGCCTGGGGTGGCATACATACCCTGCGCCAAGGGGCGGGGCCAGCCATCTGTGGGGGTGGGGCTTCCAAGGAGTCTGCCTGCCTCCTCCCACTCAGCCACCCTATAGCTGAGGGGAAGGCAGTGAGCGGACCGTTTGGGGCAGTCAAGAGCCTGTGGGTGCCCAGAGCCTATGGGTGCCCAAGCTACCGTGTCACTCCCAGGAGAGACACATGGCTCAGGTGCGCTACAGGCCCCACGGTGAGTGCCACCCAGCATTTTGTCACTCCCTCAGTAGTGACACCCAGGACTGCCTGCACCCCTTTCCTCTACCCCTGCTATCAATAACTGCAAATATTACAAGAACAGTATTGAAAGGAAATCTTCACTACCTGTTGAATTTCTGCCTGCCAGAAGGATGATAATTGTAGAAACCCAGCCAAGGAAGGAAGGAAGAAGAGGGAGAGGGAGAGGGAGAGGGAGCAACAAATTCTTAGCTTTGAAGGGGCCGAGGCTGCAGCTCCAGAAAGCATTTTGCTCATCCTCTTAGAGCCATTGGCAAGAGCTTGGCTCAACCCAGAAGAATCTACTGGCTGGCAAGCTTTATTGGCTAGCCTGGAGCATCAAACAGCCAGCTTTAGAGGGAGGGCTTAACTTCCAAGGTGCCTAGCGAGCAAGTTAGGGTAAGGAAACTTTAATGCCAATTTCATTTTGTTATGACTTTGAAAATGGGACTGGTGTTTGAAAATCCTAAATTTTAAGGGATGGATGGCAACCTTAGTTTGGGCTGATTATGGCCTGTATAGATTGTTCTAGTTATTTAAGGACACAGGGCCATAAGATCAGCCTGCTGCCTCAGGCCACCAGCTCATCTAGTCCACCATCCTGTTCCCATCAGGTGCCCCTAGAAAGCCCACAAGAACACTCTCTTCTCTGTGGTTTCCAGCAACTGATATACAGAAGCACTACTGCCTCCAGTCGTGGAGGCAGTGCATAGCCATCATGAAAAGCCATCCAAGTTGGTGGCACTTGTGGAAGCAGATTGTATAGGGGTGCCTTACGTCTGGGTTTCCCCGGACACGTCCAGGATTCAGGCAGCCAAATGGCGTCCGGGTGGATTTTTGCTGAATCGGCAAAATATCAAGGAAAACTGGATATTTGACTGGATTTTCACTTTTCGGAATATGGCAACCCTAAGAATGTATGGGACTGGAGTCAGCAAGGAGCTAGGCCTGTTATAAGCTTGAGCCTGTACATGTCTTATATTCATAAGGCCATGTCTCTTAGGGTGCAAGTAGAAAGTTGGCATGTAGATGGGAGAGAAGGTGGAACAATGAAGTATGGAATGTCAAAGATTTGGACTTCAGCAATGCTGCTTTTCCTGTGAAACTAGTTTATTGTGCTTTCTTATCGACTGGGTTGTGAGAGCTTTGTGGTGACTATAGAAGGCTGTTAGCTCCATATGTAAGCAGAGCACCTTAGTGATCAGTTCAAAATAGATTCTGACTGATGGAGGTCTTCTCCAAAGCAGTTGTCTTATCTTAATAAACAGTCTTTACCCTAAACACAGTGTGAAGGCTTGATTTTCTTCCACACGCTCATTGCCTCCTGTTGAGTGAGTTCCATAGTTCCGTAGTACTTTATTTTATCTGTCTTGAATCTTTCAATATTCATCTTCATTGAATGTCCCCCTGAATATGCTTGATTTGACATGGTTGAATCTGGTGGACAACCTTACTAAATTGCAAAGTTGCCATATCTCCAAAGGTGAATATCAGGACAGAGTTGTTGAGCTTTTACTTTTTCTTTTTGCCTGAAGTTGTGGAGATTCTTGTTGTTGTTTTAGGGAAACCAAAGTTGTTGGGCTTTTTTAGTAAAAGCTACAATAATTTTTGAGTTTTGGAGCTTTTTAAAAATAAAAATTTAACCTCTGCCTATATTCCAGGACATTTGCCCAATTCCGAAAGATAATCCAGGACACCATTTTCGGGGGCAAATTCCAGGACGTGTCCTGGAAAATCAGGACATATGGCAGCCCTTGGGGTGGGGTGGAGCTGGGAAGAATATTTCACCCTCTCCCCATATTCTGCAGTGCAAATGAAAATCCTTCTTCCAATATTTGTAGATGAGGAAAGGTAGGCTGTCCACTTGGCTGCAGAATGATACTGTACTAGGATTCCAGAAGTCTGAAAGCTAAGTTGCTATTCTACTTCTTGCTCAAAGTAGAACAGCAATGATTAGGTGCTGCTAAATCACCCACGTCTGGAAGCTCCCTTAGATCTACCCCAATACCTTATCACATCTATTTGTTATGAGGAAAATAGATCCAATGCTATATTATTCTTCAAAGCAACTGCTATTGCTCTTGCAGCCTACCTCCTTTAATTGTTCGACAAAGTTAATTATTATTTTCCGCATAGTTCATCCACCCTCATATTATTGCTTTACAGTGGAATGCTGCCTTTGTTGTTCCCTCTGGCAGACTTTCACATTTGGACGGCAGTTCTGAGCTTCTTGTATGAGAAGTTTTACATTTTCTTTTCTTTTTCAGTGCGGAAATACTGCCAAATGAAAACCAGCCATTCTCTCTCCCCGCCACCCAATTGTTCTGAGCTGGCAGGTATGAGTCGGCCAGGAAGTCTAAAAACCAATTGTCTATGGGCCTTCCTGTGGCTATCTAAATTAGTATTTTCTCCCCTCTTTCGAGATGGCGAGCTTTCTAAAATAGCAATAGCATTCATCAAATCTGAATAGCTCTCCAAACGTAGGAGTGTCGTATAAAAAGTCAGCGATACACCGGCCAAAACATGCAATATTTATTGTTTGAAGAAAACAGTCAAGACACGATGATCTACTCCCTCTTTACTGAGGAGAAACTGATGGCAGAGTAGGCAGCTCTAAGCCAGTTATATACTTTAGCCTTTTTGTGTGTGTGTGTGTATGTGTTAAGGGGAGGTCTTTGGAGATGAGATTGGTTCAAATATTTCAGGGCAGCCGAAGTCTTTTCTTGGTGGAACAGTGGGCAACAAACAGCTGTGCAAGCCTTTGGAAGGTAGAGACGCAAGAGGGCATCAGAGGAGGGAGGGAAGGAAAGAGGGAGAGAGGTTAGTGTTGCCAGCAGCAACCCTAACCATCCTTCAAGGCACCCCAGGGTGCCACGGCACACTGGTTGAAAACCACTGGTCTAGTAAATTTCTGAATGTGGTATTCTATCAATTATACCAGAGCTTTCCAAACTGTTGCAACACATGTGTTGGCTACGTTGTGTAGGTATGCCATGTGAATGCTCCCCATGCTCCTGTGGGGGGCTGGAAAGGGGTTAGTTTAACCTCTGGTTTGCTACTAAAGCTGAATTGCTATGTCATGAAATGATGCATGTCTAAAAAGTGCGTCACCAGTATGAAAAGTTTGGAAAGCTCTGAATTCATCAGTTTTGTAAACTCTGAGTGAAAAGGTTTGTGGTTATGAATATCTGGCCGCAGCTTTAAACCCTCACCTGCAATCAGCTGTGTTTAGTGTTAACACAGTAGCATAATCAGGGAAGACCCTCATATAGAGCTTTTCCTTGCTTCCTGAAAGCTCCCTTATATATGCTTGACGCTATATTAAAAGGGTTCATTGTAGAGTAGTTAAAATATTCCCTCTCAATTCAGCAGTTGTTCAAAGGTTACTTCTCCTTCAAGAAAAGATTACCTCTGTTGGTTTTTTGGGGGTGGGTGGGTGGTAGAAGTGTATTTATTTGTTCATTTGCAGTTGAAAGAAGAGTGGATAAGAAGCCGCAATCAAAATAGCTATGCTTAGGAAGAGGCGATTGCCCTGAAACTACTTGGGCTTTGCGAGTGGCTCAATCAAACCCTCGAAGAAGTCGCACGGAGCACCTGCTTCTTCTTTCTTCCTGTTCCTCTACACCCAGGACTAAAAACAAATGCATGCTACCTTGGTGCTTCCCAAGAAAGTACCATCTTTTCTTGCTGGGGATTATGTCTTGACTATGTCCCATGATCCCCACTGGGAACAAACAGTCCCATGATCCTTTGCTGATCCATGGCGTGCTGTCACAGCTTGTCCCAGATAAGGAAGGCACACATCTAGTTAACTTTTTATTGGCAAGCAAAACACTTACAGCTGCTTTCACAGTGCTCCGGATACTAGGGTTGCCATGTGTCCTCTTTTTCCAGGACATGTACTCCTTTTCAGGGGTAAAATTTCTGCCCGGGTGGATTTTTAAAATTTGATAAAATGTCTCTGTCTATGCTTTCTGGATGAGACATGACTGGTGGCTGAAGACTTGCTTTCCTCTTCTCTTCTCCTGCCCCCCTCAGCAATATATCACAAGTTCTATAGCCTATAGTGAGTAGGGGTATTAAAATGAGAACCGTCACAGCGTCCTCTTTTTTGCTCTTCAATATATGGCAGTCCTGGGATACACACAGACACTTCTGGCCTCTAGGCATCTGCCTATAGGTCTGCGCCCTATGGCACAATTGCACCAACAGTGGGGCTCCTCTCCATGTTCTTGGGGCTTCTTAGCCTCCATGACAGCCATGGAGCTGTCTCAAGTTGTCATTTGCCCCACTCCAGCTTTATCCACTGGAAAATCTCCCTGAATATCCATGAATTCATGAGGTTCCATTACTCTGCAGCTGTGGACCATAAACAAGTTCACAACTGTAGTAAGGGGTAAACAGTCACGATATGCCCAGAGCTCTTCAGGAAGTCGTCTGTCCATAATTACGGGGTCCCACACCTCCATCTCTGGTTCATCCCTTTCGACACCTGGACAAAACCCAAATTGACAATACAGTAAGGAGTGTCTCACTCCCTATAGGGTGGATAAATCACTGGGATAATAAGGTTGAGTGTTTTTAAGAGGTGCCTCATGCCCCCCAAATCCATCTCTACTCAGAAGAGAGCATTCAGCACAGTAATCCCTGCATGACAGAACATCTTCTCTCTGGAAGTGTGGTTTGGATACCGACACTGTATGGATTTTGGCCTGTCATGAAAACATTCTTATTTTGCCAAGCATTTCCACGGCGTTAATTTTATCTAGTCACTTTGATTACTCTGCCGTTTAATTTACGGTGCATGCTATTCTGTGTTTTATTTTGCGGTAAATCAGTTAGATCTATGATTATGGGTGATTCACAAATATTTTAAATAAATAAACACATTACAGTTAATGAGTGGGATCTATGCAAGAGCACTACAGCCACCTCCCCCCCCCATCTTATTTTGTGCATCAGACAGGCACATTTCCCTGTGTCCTACAGGCTGTTAGGACATTCACCGCTGGTTTCCCTTTTAGCGCATCATCTTTTCCCTCTTTTAAAAATGTGTTTTAATCCTTCATGGGAAGTATTTAGTGCATTGTATTGCACTCTTCAAGAGCCCCGAGCACTAATTGTACTTCATCATGTTCTGCAAAAGAGCCCCCCAGGTCATCATTGTCAGCAAGTCTCATTCATCATCTGTGCCATAAACAGTACTGTTGGGTGAAATGGATGAGGCTCAGCTCTCTTTGTCACTGTTGGACTTTCCACATGTTTCCAGTGCACATGCCCCACTGAACAGCCTCTTCAGCAGCGGAAACAGGAGCTGTGCCAAAAAAAGAAACCCACCCAATTTTGCTGTTATTGGGGGCCAGGTGTCCTTTTCGGGATGTCCTTATAAATGTTCCAGGAAAGAATTTCTGGGTCTGTAGTGCAAACATTACAGCCTCCCAGACGGAATGATCTCAGCACTCCCCTCCCTGCACTGTTCCGGGAGTTCTCCCACCCACCCGACACTAATTTCAGATGGGGGCATGTGGGGAAGGGGTACTAAAAGCCCCATTGCACAAGCAGACATCTTTACACATGCCTTCTGCTGATGGGGCTCAAAGTCAATCCTTCTCTCTATTTCTTTTTCTTTCTTTCACCCATGGCTTACGCGATATAGAAGAAGAAGAAGAAGAAGAAGAAGAAGAAGAGGAGGAGGAGGAGGAGGAGGAGGAGGAGGAGGAGGAGGAGGAGTAGTAGTTTGGATTTGATATCCTGCTTTACCACTACCCGAAGGAGTCTCAAAGCGGCTAACATTCTCCTTTCCCTTCCTCCCCCACAACAAACACTCTGGGAGGTGAGTGGGGCTGAGAGACTTCAAAGAAGTGTGACTAGCCCAAGGTCACCCAGCAGCTGCAGGTGGACCAGATTATGAGTCTACCACTCTTAACCACTACACCACACTAGCTATAGGTAGCTGTGCCCTCAAAGCATGGTGTTTTCAGACTTCGGGGAAATATTCAGAGCTACGCAAATGAAGGGGACAGGTCCAGTAGCGACTGGTCGGGTGGCATGGATGGGGTTGCATTGCTGATCTGGCTTTGCAACACTGATGTCAGGGACTGGACTGAGGTGGACAAGACTGAGGAGGAATGGTGGAGACCCCCCCCCCCCGAACCTTCCAGAGAAGAGGAAGACAGTATTGAATTCCAGCAGTGGTTTGAGGAAGATCACAGCTCAGAGACAGGTGAACAGATGAGATGGGAGGTGCTGGGAGGAAAGAAGGGGGAGACAGAGGCAGAGCAGCTAGCTGACACATTATCACTGGAGAGCATTTCTGAACCCCCTTCTCCCAGAACCTGGCGTGCATTGGAAGTAGAAGAGCAAAGGACACAAAGACAATTAACCCTGCTGGCCACCATAAAGGGAAGCACTGTTGCTAGGAAGGGAGGGGGGAGGAGCTCAGTTGGAGCAACACCATTAATCTAAGAGGCAGCGTACATGAGCCTCTTGCTGTGAATTACTGAATAAAGACTCTAAGAACTTCCTCATCTACTTCCTTGGCTGTCTGCCGTGAGAGGGGGGAGGATTGGAATTCACTGAAGTCTGACAACTATGCATTGCAGCTGATTATCAAGAGGGAGAGGGACAAAATACATGTTTAACCTCATACCAATAGGAATCCCAAGTCATTATTATATGACTTTATACAGGGAATCCAAAGCCATTATTGGTTATCCTTTATACAGATCCTGCTATTTTGCTTCCTGTCCTATTTTTGTATGGTTGTCAAAACCTGCCCTCCATCTTTGACTCTGAATGGTCCACTCACTCATTGGCAAGGACCCTGCGGAGGATGCATAATAAGACACAGATACAAGATAGGCTAGCATTGGAACTAAGTTTCTGGAGCCAGTGGCTCTCCAGATATTGGTGGGCTCCTATTTCCATCAGTCCCTGCCAACATGGCCAACAGTCAGGAATGAGGAGGAGGAGGAGGAGGAGGAGGAGGAGGATTTATTGAATTTAAATACCACCCAATACCCAGATGTGTCAGGGCAGTTCACAAAATAAAATCAAAATATGAAACCAAAATATATAATCAAAATAAAAGCAACAACAATCCAATGGCCACATTTTAAAAGGGCATAGGATGTCAATCAAATCAACCAAAGGCCTGGTTAAAAAGGAACGTTTTTGCCTGGTACCTAAAGATGTATAATGAAGGCGCCAGGCGAACTTCCCTGAGGAGAACATTCCGTAGATGGGGAGCCACTACAGAGAAGGTTTGTACTCATGTTGCCACCCTCTGGACCTCTCGAGGAGGAGGCACACAAAGGAGGGCCTGAAAAGATGATCTCAGGGACTCGGTAGGTTCATATGGGAAGAGGCGGTCCTTGAGGTATTGCGGTCCTGAGCCGTTTAAGGCTTTATGGGTCAAAGCCAGCACTTTGAATTGGGCCCGGAAACTAATTAGTAGCCAGTGTAGTCAGGCCAGGATCGGCGTAAGATGCTCAAACTGTCTTGCTCCAGTGGAAGCTGCACTCTAACAACTGGAGAGCTGCATTGTCTTCACTCTATCTGGGTAACACAAGGACATACGTTTTAAATTGAAGGAGATAGGGATGAGGAGCACAGTTGGAAGGGCAGGCTCTGCAGCAGGTGTCTGCAGGTGAATAGTTCTCTTCCAGTGATGACACTGCACCAGCTCCCTCATGCTCCTTGCAATGTCCCACTTGCGTTTCATGAGCAAGAGACGATGCAAAGTTTCTGCTGCAGCAGCAGGCAAGGCTGCCAGGTGTGGGAGAAGAATGGGGCTCTCTAGCCTAGGGATGGCCAAATCCGCCATTTTCAGTTTCCCTCAGTTTCTCACTCTTCCAGTCATTCACATCAGCCAGTGATTTTTTAAAGAATCAAAAAAATCGCCAGCATTTCCATGCACATTTTTGCCTGTTATTTTCACGGACTCATGCACTTTAAAAACGCATGCTTTACCCCCATATATGCATTTATGTACAAATTATTTGGCTTACATGGCATTGCAAATTTCAAATAAGTGCGAATTTTGAAGGACGGTTGCCTTGCCGCTCACGTATTGTTTCAGAAAGCGCAAATTAGGGAGCTTCGCCTTGAGATGCGAAGCAAATTGAACCCAAAGCCGCAAGGAGCACACGGAAGCCTGGGTAAATGTGTTGCCTTGTTTAGAGTTGTGCCATATGGCCCAGATAATAAAGGGGGATGCAGAAACATCAACATGACCCTCTCCACTTTCTAGCAAAACACTTGGAGCAATCTTTGCAGAAAGGTTAAATAACATCAGACAAATACTCTGTAATTTGGACTCAGCTGGTAACTTTCTCTGCTCCAGCTTAAGCTCCCTGGGCTGATAGCGTCCATGTAATTTCTTTTGACAAAAAATTGCTACCATTTGAGTTGATCCTTGTAACTGAAATCCATTTTCCCCACCTCAGCCTTTAACCACCACCACCACAACAACAATCCAGGCTCAATACAGTTTCCCAGGTGGTAAGTTGTAATTTTAGTGCTGAGAGTGCACTGGGAGTATATTCTCAGGATAGCATACTTTTGTCTAAGTTGTACGAGCAGGGTGCTCATAGGTTCCCCTCTTCCTGCCGAGCCACTTTTCAAAAAACTGAAAGTCGGAGTTCAGAAAAGTGATGTTCCATTTTATGACCTTGTTGACACGTTGTGGTTGCAGGTGTGCAATTTTTAAGTCTCCCCTAAATACAAAGGCAGAGCTGCGAGTGTAGACTGTAGACCCTCGGTTCAGCGCCGAGGGCCTTCTGGCGGTTCCCTCGCTGCAAGAAGCTAAGTTACAGGGAACCAGGCAGAGGGCCTTCTTGGTAGTGGCACCCGCCCTGTGGAACGCCCTCCCATCAGATGTCAAAGAGAAAAACAACTACCAGACTTTTAGAAGACATCTGAAGGCAGCCCTCTTTAGGGAAGCTTTTAAGAAGAAGAGTTTGGATTTGATATCCCGCTTTATCACTACCCAAAGGAGTCTCAAAGCAGCTAACATTCTCCTCTCCCTTCCTCCCCCACAACAAACACTCTGTGAGGTGAGTGGGGCTGAGAGACTTCAGAGAAGTGTGACTAGCCCAAAGTCACCCAGCAGCTGCATGTGGCGGAGCGGAGACGCGAACCCGGTTCACCAGATTACAAGTGTAACCACTACACCACACTGGCTCTCATGAATTTTAATGTTTGATGGATTACTGTATTTTGATATTTTGTTGGAAGCCGGACAGAGAGGCTAGGGAAGCCCAGCCAGATGGGCGGGGTATTATTATTATTATTATTATTATTATTATTATTATTATTAATAATAGAATGGTAACTAATCACCTGCCATCACACTGATAAGGGTGATGTTACTCCCAATTCCTCTTGTATAAAAATGCAGGTCACGCAGATGACAAAAAGATAGGGTTTCTGGTCAGATGCTTTCAAGAGGACCTTAACTCATAGGCTTTCGGTTGTCGTTTTGTTTTTAAATTTGTGTGCATTTAAAAGTATCACCGTAGGCAAATGTTGGTTGCTACTGCTCTAAGGAGAGATGCTTGGGGTTCTTCTTAGGTGTTTCCTGGCTGCTATCCCATTTTGAATTTATTTTAATGTCTTCGATCCACGAGCATTTTATTTGTCACCAGGTGTTATGAGGGTATCAGCTGTAATAAATGGCAGTCCATAGAATTCACATGTAGCAGTCTATAATCCCAAATGGTGCTACCTAATCAAGGAAAGAAAAGCACTTTAAATGCAATGGTGTCACACATTCATGTAAAATGTCTGAATAGAACATCACGGCTCCATCACACTTAATGAACACCCACTGGTTGATCTGACTGTGCTGATCTTTAATCTTACACCTGAAAATTCATTCCTCCTTTGCTCTTTTTATCTGTGCTGTCATGTGATAAGAGATCATATTTATTCCATATATAGACACACACACACACACACACACACACACACACACACATATATAGTCTCCAGCAGGCCATGGGAAATGTGCAGACGATGACTGAATTTTGTACATTCTCTGCTCATCATGCATAATCCCCAACAGGCATCGCAGAATGTGCATATCTCGGCTGAATTCCGTACATTTAATTTTGATGGGAGAAAGTGGAGTGGCAAACAGCAAGAGGTGCAAAAGATTATTCTAATAAGCTGCGCTGAGCTAAATCCCTGCAAGTTTCTAACTGAACAGTTCCAGTAGCCAAGCCAAGTTTGCAAACTGTGGCTTTAGAGCAAACAGCAAACAAGAACGGAATATTTAATAGTTAAACAGATACAATTTTCCCCGAAGAACAATTTGAAATGTACAGGGATTTAGCTTGCTGTTGCTTATTAAAATCATATTTTGCAGCAATGTGTTCTGTTCTCTTCTCTTCTCTTCTCCCATAGCATTGCTGCGGCCCGCTTTACACTTGCCGACTATAGGACCATATACTCTTTGGGCAGACGCAAACCTTCGCGTACCCACTCTAAATAAACAGGCAGGTTATAGCTGAGTGAATTGTGAAGCTGCATTTTGTCAGATGCTTCTGAGATGTGTTTTCTCTAAATGACCGCTAGTCCCTTGAGCATTGCAGCGCGAGGCAAGTCTTTTCCTCCTTGCTTGCATTTCTGGCGAAAGCATCCCTTTATCATTCCTTCCTGATAGAGAACTTTTTCTTTCACTAGTAAATATTGCATGAAGGCATGAAATACGAGGAGAGAGGCAAAGAGAAACCAAAGCCACCTCTGCAAACGCAAACCCGAAATGGAGTCTGCTTGTCTGGCTTCCTTTATTATGGTCAGTGTAGCATGGCCATCCTACACAGGTATCGATTATGGCTCTTTATTTCTGCTCTTGAAGCTGCAGAGATCATAGCTGCTGGAAATGTATGTGTTGTGCAGCAGATCTTGGTTGATTCCAGGGCTTATAAGGTGCTCTGTGTCTTCATCAGCACCTGTGAGTTCCCCCCTATTAACTGCTGCAATCCCATCTAATGGTAGGGCTGGTCCTGCCTCTGGCTTTACTTTTGCTTGTTGACCGTTGTCAGCCTAAATTGGAGCCTGATCTTTAGCCTGTGTCAGGGACTGGCTGGACAAGGAGGAGTGGTGGGAGGTCCTAACCAGAGAACCCCCTGTGGAAGCATCAGAAGAGGAAGGCTCAGACCCAGGAGAGTGGTGGTGGGTCACTTAAGATAGGGCAGGAGATGAAGGGGTTGTCGGGATGGTTGGATGCTGAGCCACAACAGGCTTGATTGAGAGAGAGAGAGAGGTGCAATCTACACACTTATAAAGAACACTGTGAGAATGCTTTTTATTAACAAAAAAGTTTTGAAAAATACATTGCATTTGGCATAGCTCACCATCGCCATCTGGTGTCACATTTGTATATTCACAACACATTTAAACATTTTATTTGGTGCTGTATAGCTGAGTCCTGAGCGGAAAAGGAAGCAGCTGAGGAGGAAGTAGTGTCAGAGACTGGGCGGAGGAGGAATGGTGGAGACCGCCTCCCCATCCTGACCCTTCCAGGAAGAGGAAGACAGTATACATTTACAACAGGGGTTTGAGGGAGGTTGCAGCTCAGAGGCAGAGGAGGGGATAAGTTGGGAAATCATGGGAGAGCCAGAACAACACCCAGGTGACATGGGAGAGACGGAGGGTGGAGATTCACTTAGGACAATTCCATTATCCAAGAGGTTGGATTCTATAGCTTCTCTCTGTAAAGTCTGAAATAAAAAAGGACTGTATGAAACCTTTCCTTGTCTTTATTCTTTCCTGGGCAATTAGCCAGGATCCATGGCACAGCACCCTGACAGCAGGTAGCAGAGAGCAATAGCCATTCAAATTACATACCTTCCAACCTTTCTTGAGAAAGGAAATGTGATTGTATGAATCCGTCCCAAATTCACACATAAAGTTGATTATTTGATGGGTACAGGGTTGCAAATGTATATTTATTGGCCTCAGCTTGATGGGTTACAAGCCGGCAAACCAATCTAAAACTTTTCCCCAATAGTAAAAGTTAATATATCCCCTAAATAAAACTATTCATCACCTATTATGGAGATCCATCTTGACAGGGCTGAGATGCAGTCTGACTGTTAACTGCTTTTGGCTTTACCAAGAGTTAAAGCTTATCCTCTTTGTGACATCACACATGACATCAGAATGGCATATTTGCATTCAACCTAGACTATCTCCATGCCAACAGCAATGGCCAGTAAACTTCTGCAGCCAAGTAACCTTCAGCCTGACTACCCAGTTGCTTCTATCTTGACTATTGGTTGTTTATTTTTTTGCTCTCGTAATCAAAGCAAGAAGAAGAGCTGTGAATAATTTGAAAACCTGCTTCCACTGTTAAAGAAAACTAATTGTTAAGGACTCGTCAGAGGAGGAATGGTGACCCTTCCAGGGAGGAGTCAGTATAGATTTACAACAGGGGTTTGAGGGAGGTAGCAGCTCAGAGGCAGAAGAGGGGGCAAATTGGGAAATCATGGGAGAGCCAGAACAACACCCGGCTGACACGTTGTCATTAGAAAGCATTCTAGACCCTCCATCTCCCAGAACCTGGCGGGCCTTAAAAGTAGGAGAGCAAAGAGCTCAAAAACAGAGGGCACCTGTAGAAGAGACGAATGAGGAAGTGGGAGAGGTGGGAGGTGGAGATTCACTTTGGTCAATGCCATTATCCAAGAGTCTGGGTTCTATAGCCTCTTCCGCTAAAGACTGAAATAGTAAAGGAGTGTATGAAACTTTTCCTTGCCTTTATACTTTCCTGGGCAACCAGCTGGGAGCCACTGACAGTATCCTGACAGGTAGGGGCTGAGGCTGTAACAGATTCACAGGAGCCTGCCGGTTCTACCATATTCAGCTACCCTCCCCACTTATGTCCAAGGTTTCGGGGGGCTTTTGCATGTAGCAGAACAAAGAGAGCACAAAGTCCCCCCTCCCTTCCTACAGAGTTTAAGATTGCAGGGGAAATAGCTGGATGGGAAGGAGAGTTCTGGAGAAGTAGGAAGGACTGATGGTCAATTTTGCTAGAAGCCAGTCTTGCTTGTGAGTCTTCTGTTTGTATTCTGTTTCCTTGAAGAAAGCATCAACTTTACTGCTTGTCTCTGAGTCTCTGTACTGATCTGCAGCTGAACCAGTGCTGACAGCCTGCCTGTAAACACTCCTATTGCCCAATGATATCTCAGTGGTGGGAAATGGCCTGGCAATATAGCACCCAAGTCCTTAACTGCTAAGCTTGTCTGCATTCAACTTCCAACAAGGCATAAAACAATGCACTGCCCTACGGAACAAGAGGGATTTTGAAATCCTCTCTCTTTCCCCACCCCACCCCCGGCTTGAGACTTTGGCTTGAGCCTATCCTACCTGAAGGAGCGACTGCACCCCCCATCATACAGCCTGGACACTGAGGTCCAGCTCCCAGAGCTTTCTGGTGGTTCCCTCAGTGCAATAATTGAATTTACAGGGAACCAGGCAGAGGGCCTCCTTTGTAGTGGCACCCACCCTGTGGAATGCCCTCCCATCAGATGTCAAACAGATAAACTACTAATTGACTTTTAGAAGACATCTGAAGGCAGCCCTCTATTATAGCAGGCATAGGCAAACTCCGGCCCTCCAGATGTTTGGGAAGACAATTCCCATCATCCCTAGGTAACAGGACCAGTGGTCAGGGGTGATGGGAATTGTAGTCCCAAACATCTGGAGGGCTGGAGTTTGCCTATGCCTGATGTATAGGGGAGCCTTTTTAATGTGTAATGTTTTATTACGTTTTTATATATGTTGGAAGCTACCCAGAGTGGCTGGGGCAACCCTGTCAGATGGGCGGGGTACAAATAATAATAAAAATTAATTAATTAATTAATTAATTGTTAGACTCTTGCTTAGCTAGGGCAGAAATGCATTGGGCCTGGGCTTTGAACTTTCCTGGGGCAATTGATTAGACCCAAAGGATGGTTCTGTAAACTACATTTCCATTTTTGACAGATATGCTGAACCTACCACGGTTGCATCAAGAATGGTGGTTAAAGAGATCAGCTTCCCCATCGCACTTGATTACAATGGCTTCCTTCTTCAAAGTGCCTAATATGAGGAATACACTGAATACACTGGGACAGCATGCTAAGCATGTCAGGAAAATGCTGACAAAATGAGCAATTCCTTACCAAATCAGCTTATGAACCTGAACTAGTCTCAATTTAAATTGTGAACAGAGCAAGAATTTCAGGGTAAAGGAGCTCACGTTTTAAGATATCTGAGCATGATGAGCTAGGAAAACACATACAGGTGAAACTCGAAAAATTAGAATATCGTGGAAAGGTTCATTTCTTTCAGTAATTCAACTTAAAAGGTGAAACTAATATATGAGATAGACTCATGACATGCAAAGCGAGAGATGTCAAGCCTTTATTTGTTATAATTGTGATGATTATGGCGTACAGCTGATGAGAACCCCAAATTAAAAATTTCAACTTTGGGGTTCTCATCAGCTGCACACCATAATCATCACAATTATAACAAGCAAAGGCTCGACATATCTCGCTTTGCATGTCATGAGTCTATCTCATATATTAAACTCCAGTAGCTAAAGAAGACAATTGCTTACATAAATGGACTTTTCCATGATATTCTAATTTTTCGAGTTTCACCTGTATATATTAAGTCCATAAAAAAGAAAGAAAGCCACAGTGGAAATTGGGGGACCACCAGTGGTTACTTGAGAATGTTTGGGGGGGATTCCAACCACCACCCCCCCAAAAAACTTTCTGATTAAAATAACACAAAATGCTGGAGTCTCGTGGATTTCTTTGAAGTTTCTGCCACATACGAAAGTGGCAAACTACTTTTGATTTTAAATTGAAAACTGAAGATGAAAACTGCAGCACCTGTGACTGCAGCAGGAATTTCTAAGGATCACCTCCCAGCTATATGCCTGGTTTTCCCACACGAAGAATACAGCTTCATTAGATTGCAACTACAGAGAAGAATTGCAGCAGTTGAATTTTAACTGAGAGGTTGTTTCCGTCGTCCTGCTACTTGGTTTCTGTAAGATACAAAAATGTAATGATGCCCAGTCCCTCGGAATTTAAGCCTCTTTCCCGTTTATCTGAAACGGGTGCCTTACCTTTTCTCACGGAAACTGATGAAATGGAAAGTGCTTAACGTTTGCTGGATCGTGCCCCTGGTTCACAAAACAAACAAACAAATTAACAGGGCCACCCTATACAATAGGACTATTCAGAAGTAAAGCATTAAATGGTACATACTGTTTTACATACGTTTTTATTGTACTGTGAAATTACTTTGAGATGCTTCATAGGAAGCGATTTGCAATTCAAAAGCAGAATAGCAATGAATAATAATATAAGCTGATGATGATGATAAGAATTATTAATAACTAGGGCTGCCATACATCTGGATTTTCACGGGCATTACTGGGATTTCAAAGGCAGAATTGACGTCTGGGGGGAGGCTTTTGGTGTTTTTGTGGGGGGGGGGACCCTCAACAACTTTGGGGTTTGTCTAAAGAAAGCTCACTGGAGAGCCAGTGTGGTGTAGTGGTTAAGAGCGGTAGACTCGTAATCTGGGGAACCGGGTTCGTGTCTCCGCTCCTCCATATGCAGCTGCTGGGTGACCTTGGGCTAGTCACACTTCTTTGAAGTCTCTCAGCCCCACTCACCTCACAGAGTGTTTGTTGTGGGGGAGGAAGGGAAAGGAGAATGTTAGCCACTTTGAGACTCCCTAGGGTAGTGATAAAGCGGGATATCAAATCCAAACTCCTCCTCCTCCTCCTCCTCCTCCTCCTCTTCTTCTTCTTCTTCTTCTTCTTCTTCTTCTTCTTCTTCTTCTTCTACAACTTTTTGGGGTGTCCTGGTTTTAACTTTTAGAAATATGACAACCCTATAATAACTGGACGTCCTCTCAGATAAGTATGTGCAGGATTGGAGCCTAAATCAGAATAGTTGTCGTCAGTTCAAGAGAGCTGAAGAACCACTGGGGCAGAATTAGAGAACAACCAGCAAGGGGATTGCTTAGACAAATGTATTTGTAAAACTGGGTTGTTTTAAGCCTGCCCGTGTGCCAGACATGTGCAACCTGAGTTAAATATATAGTGACTGCTTTTCTCGGAATCAATAATTGCAAGTGAGACTGCATGCTACTATGTTTTACTTCACAGACACACCCCCCCCACCCTGCGTACACACACAAAAATAAATGGTTCTTAACAGCTTTCCTGAAGGCTATGCTTCAGCCACCTGCTGTTAAAAGTTGTTTCCTTTATCTTAGGAAATTTCTTCTTGTGCAACATTAAAACAGACAAGCAGGCAGTCGGCTCACTTGGGGCTAGAATTCATAGATATTTGAAAGGCAGATTTCCTGATGAAGGCTATAACTTTCTGCAAACATCCTTACAGCAAACGGAAATGTGGGGGAATCTTGCGGTCTCTCTCTCTAGTGGAAAGAGTTTCTTCCCTAGCCACCAGCTTCTTGTCTGAAATCAGAATTGTCTGCTTTGCAGGCAAACCCAGTTGATATTGTTCTTTTGATAGGCTAATGCCTTGGCTGGTGGCCACGTGACTAGGATAAGAAGGGAGAGTGAACAGAAGGGAAGGAGGAGAAGTTGTCTTTTACTGAGGTGCTGGGAAAACAGTTATCTCTGTCATTTGCATTTAAATATGATCCGTCAGAATCCATCTCACCTGCATCAAACAATCTTCGATGAAGGCAGAGTGTGTGCTTATCCACTCCCAACTTTCCTGGGTTGATGTGCAGACACAGATGGCAGTAGGCAATGGAGAAGCAAAAGGCAACACAGAATTAACACCTGGATCTGTTTATGCCACACATAGTCTACCCTGCATCCTCTAAATTAGCTTCTGCCCTCAGGTGCAGTGGCAGATTTTGGCTAAATCCTCACCGTACATTTCAAGCAGTATCACACTCCTTGAACAGTCGTGGTGTCTGTCCCCCCCCCCAAGAATCCTGGGAACTGTAATTTGCTAAAGCTGCTGGCAGTTGTTAGGAGACACCTATTCCCCTTTGAAATGAAGAACAGGACCCAGATAGCCCTACCACTCTAATGCCCCCCCTCTTTCAGGCTTCCCATGGGAATGTGACAAGCTACTGTGAGAAGAGGATGCTGGAATAGATGCAGACCCTCCAAGTGTCCCTATTATCTGGGGACAGCCCTAGATTTACAGAAGCCATCCCAGTTTCTGATTTGATCCTGGAATGTCCCACTTTTCCTTAGGACATCCCTATTTTCATTGGAGAAATGTTGGAGGGCATGCATTCGCCTAACCCAGCAGGCTGTTCTTTGGTTCTTATATCTGTGGCCAAGGGAGCAGGTGGTGCTGTGGTCTAAACCACAGAGCCTCTTGGGCTTGGAGACTGGAACGTCAGCGGTTAGAATCCTCATGAAGGGGTGAATTCCCATTGCTCTGTCCCAGCTCCTGCCAACCTAGCAGTTCGAAAGCACAGCAGTGCAAGTAGATAAATAGGTACCACTGTGGCAGGAAGGCAAATGGTGTTTCCATGCGCTCTGGCACTCGTCACGGTGTTCGTTTGCACTAGAAGTGGTTTAGTCCTGCTGGCCACATGACCCGGAAAGCTGTCTGTGGACAAACGCTGGCTGCCTCGGCCTGAAAAGCAAGATGAGCACTGCAACCCCATAGTAGCCATTGACTGGACTTAACCATCCAGGAGTCCTTTACCTTTTTTACCTTTTATATCTGAGCATAACCCCTCCTTACCTCTGGATAAATGCATTATGAACAAACAATGTGGAGACTTAAACCCAGTCTTGAAGGGTCAAAATAGTGAACTTCCAATGTGTTGCCTCCAATATTTTGGACTGACTGGGTAGCTCATTTGCTTGCTGCTCCAGTGGCTTCCTTCCGTGGCAATCCTGTATACCCACAATACTGTACATTTTTACACTGAATACAAAATGTGGGTTTACATTCGTTCTCTTCTCTTCGTGCTGGGACATGTGCCAGCATGAGCAAACTCCCAGGTTATCCATGCCAGTTTACCTTTGCCACGAGTTCAAATATCGCTCTGCTAACGACCTGCAATTTTGTGTTTCACACGACCTCCTCAGTTTCCATTTAAATGACTTACGCAGGCAGAATGAGAATGGCATCTATTACCATGCTACAGATGTTGCGAAAGCAGGACTATTTTTGGAGTAGAAGGCTTAAGGGGAAACAAAAACATGCAGTTACAAGTCCAAATTGATTTTTTAAAAAAATTACACACACACACACACACATCCCAAGTATGGTTCCTAAGAAGAATGTGAATTGAGGCTGACAGATTGTAGACCAGCATGCAGTTTGATTTAATTTCAAGTGGCCAAGATGATCTGAAGCACCCGTTGTTTACTAAACAAAAGAGAAAAACAGGGGAATCTGCCAGATTGCCCTTGACGCCAAGCCACTGGGTGTGCTTGAGTGATTGTCAATACCACATCCACAAAGACCCTGGGGATACCTTCTCTGAGGAAGAGGCATATGACCCACAGAGAACCCCAGTATAACTGAGAACCTAGAAGCCCCTAAAAGTGGCCTGAAGTGCTTTGGTTCATGGATGCTTTCCTGGGGCCCCACATTAACCCAGAAAAGTACATCCTGAGTACTTGATCCCAGTTTTCCTCCTTTGCCACCTGGGTCTCATGTGAGGAGGTGATAGCAACACTTCTCAGATGGCCAGAGTCAGGGCAGATCTACACTCGTGGTTTAAAACGTTAAGGAAGGGTTTTCATAACGTATTTGGACACATCGTCCAACTTTTAATGTTATTAAAATGTGACACCAGAGGGTGACACAGAGCAACCAGCAACCGGCAGTAGGGAAACAGCGCTGGGAAGGGTTGCGGCCCGAGGAGTTTTAACTGTGGCACGGCTGGACGGAACCTCCCCTCTTGCCCTTTTTGCCAGACCTCCCGACCCACCCGCCCTCTTTTCATGCTGTGCTGTGACATAATATTTCTATGGACAACTGTTGGCCACCATATTGTTGGGGCCAGGTAGGAATTTTTTCCACTTGGCAAATTGGCACCAGCCATTTGGTTTTCGCCTACCTGGTAGCAATCGTCACAACTTTGTGAGGTTAGGCATTGGGTAAGCCTTTGTTTGGATGGAGAGGAGGTTGTAGCTCTCGCCTGCTCCTCCTCAATATGGGTATCCTGTTAAAGGGACCCAGGAGTATGGATTCTGTCCAATGCCCGGACGTGGGCTAGGGCCATGTCACAACACCAACGGGCCCCCCTCAGGGGGAAGGGCTATTTGATATAAGTCATAGGGCTCCCCCTATTGGTGGTTCACCCTGAGATGGACTCCCTGCAGACAGGCTGGAGTTGTGATACAGCTTGGCTTCACCCAGTGCCTAAGCCAAACCGCTCACATCTGTAACCAACAAAGTTGTGGCCTATTAGAACCCATAAACTCGTGTCCATGTAATTATTGTCCATGCGGGAACTGCGGGTCATAGGGCTTTGGCACGCAAGTGGCAGGGCTGCACATGTATTGGTGATTTTGCCACTCTATAAGGCCTGGCAGTGGTTGCAAAGTCTGGATCAACTCCAGGGTGCATAATGTGGCACAGAGTACCGATTTTCTTTCTGTCTGTCTTTTTAAATAAGATTTTATTAAGACTTTTCATAATACATTACAAAAAAACCCCAAACTATTCCAAACAAAAATAAAAACAGAAAGGAAAACAGAGGATACAAAGTCCTCTCTCTCAGGTAAATCATAACTCTTATCCCGCTCAGAAAGAGGTGAACTCTCCCAGCTCTCACCTGGGAGCTTCCCTTTCTTCTCCCAGCCTCCCACCCTGGGAAATCTTCCTTTTCCTGCCTCTCACACAGGGTCCTTCATCAACCATCAATCATCCATCACCTTCATATGAATGCAGTCCTCGCCTTACCCCAGAGGATGACGACAACAACAACAACAACAGCAGCAGCAGCAGCAACAACAACAAAAAAGGCAAGCAAAAAGAGAAAAGAAAAACCAGAAAACAAAGCAGGGAATGAAACGAAGAGAGAGAGAGAGAGAGAGAGAGAGAGAGAGAGAGAAGGTACTCCCCCTCTTATATCTGCCAATCATACATAATGCAGTTATTTCCAATATTTAGCATATACTCCTTGCCATCATTAATATCCCACTGAATGGTATTTCCTCAAAGAACCAATTTTTCTTGAAGTAGGGTGCCAATCCATAGAATGGTCCAAAGGGCCTACAGAATATGTCTTACTAGCCAATCCAATATTTCTCCTACGTTGCTTACTTTTCTAGTTACACTTTACTGAGGGCTCTCGAGCAATTGCTGACCCAGCCATTTCTTCAGCCCCTGCCTAGCAAATGTAAGACATCTGTTAACTTTATTTGAAAAAAAATAAAATAAAGAAAGGGGGCTCAGCAGTTAGTTCTGGAAGTAAAACATTCCTGTGGCTTCCAAGAGTTTCCTGGCTGTTGAGAGAGTTTTTATTGTGCTGTTTGTGATGATGCAGAGGAAATGTGCAACCACATAGTGTCTGGAAATTAAAAATAGCCCCATAAATGGATAATACAAAGATACCCATCTTGTATCAAATAAATCCGCTTTGAAAGCTGCAGCAAGAACGTTATAGTAAAATTTAGAGACAAAAGACTTCATTCGAGGTGAAAGTCATGATTTAGTCGGAACACCAGGTGCCAGTTTGCAAGGAATTACAGAGCGTGAGAAAAAACTAATTTAATACCTAAGCTTCCTAAGTGTGAGGATTTGTGCCTTGAAACACATCAGAATGTTCTGTGTCACTGAGGGATACCTGAGAAGGCCTGAACTGCAACAAATTGCTTCAGATTTCTGAACATTTTCCAAGCTAACCTGAGAAATTATCATCAATTGCTCATTATTTGTGGCAATTAGGAAGAAATCTGGTCTTTGGCCAAGGAGGGCTTTATCAAACAGCTTGAAATTTTGGAGAAGGCTAACGGGGCTCTTCGTCTTAAACATCTCTTGTTTTGGAACACATGGAGGGGGCATTAAATGTTACCCTAGTTGTATGAAGGCCGCTTTTCCATGAATGTGAACATGGAAGGCCAGTGGAACTGTCGCAAAATCCTGGAAACTGGAAGGACCACTACAGGCTTTTAGTCAATGGCCAAATCTATGAAGCTATTGGAACTGCAAATTTCTGTGTTGATACAGTTGATGTGGGGTGGGGTGGGGGGTTACTGTAGTGGTGAGAATAAGAGCACAATGTGTCTCAAACATCTGGAACAATGGTTATTGGATCCGATCACATGGATAGGTGCTGTCTGTGAAGATCACAAGTAGCTCCCATATGGCTAGGGCCATGTTGAAAAGGTACTTAAGCGTGGAGCACGTATTTGCATTACATCCATACAAGAATTTATAGTTCGTGATTGCTGCATAGATATAGCCCTGGACTAAGGACGTGTGACAATTTTTTCCATTTTCCAGCAAATACCAGGATTTTGTGATATTTTCATTGCCCGTGTTTTTTTATTGGAAAATACATATGTGAAGCTTTTGCTGTAACTTTTTAAAATCATAATACAGTCGTACCTTGGATCCTGAACGCCCTGGAACTCGGACGTTTTGGCTCCCGAACGCCACAAACCCGGAAGTGAGTGTTCCAGTTTGTGAACGTTCTTTTGGAACCCGAATGGCCGACGGGGCTTCCGCAGCTTCTGATTGGCTGCAGGAAGTTGCTGCAGCCAATCAGAAGCCGCGATTTGGTTCTTGAAAGTTTTGGAAGTCAAATGGACTCCGGAACGGATTCCGTTCAACCTCCAAGGTACGACTGTAAAGAAAATAATAATAATAATAATAATAATAATAATAATAATAATAATTCTATTATTTACACCCTGCCCATCTGGCTGGGTTTCCCCAGCCACTCCGGGTGGCTTACAGCATATCTAAAAACATATGAAAACCATTAAGTCTTAACAACCACCCGATACCGGGCTGCCTTCAGATGTCTTCTAAAAGTTGTGTAATTCTTTATCTCCTTAACAGCTGAAGGGAGGGCATTCCACAGGGAGGGCGCCACTACCGAGAATATTATACATTTGCCATCATTTTAAATAATTTGTGTGGTAGAACATGCTATTTTTCTATTGAAATTAATCTTGCCCTGTTCCTTGATGCAGAGTTCAAATTTAATGGCTCCATCGTTTAATGTGCACTTTTAAAAAATGGTGTCATGTACATTTTGCTCTGATTCTTTACTATGAATGGGTTTCTTTCCTCCCTATAAAGTTGTCATTCTTTTTACAAATGACTGTCAGATGCATAGAGCTGAAGTCATTATGCAAATTTATTTAAACCCGTGTGCCACTATATGGCTTAGGCTCTAGGTGGCACAGGACTTAGCTGTCTCTGGGTGATGTCAGGAGCTTTCTATTGCTGGTGTTTTCTTGTTTAAGAGCGACTAAGTGTCATATTCAACTTTTTACTCAAAATAGACCCATTTAAATTAATGGACCTAAGTTAGTCATGGTCATTAATGCCAGATGGTCTACTCTTAAGTAGCACTTAGCTGAATAACACACTAAAGTTCTCGCCCAGCTTCTTGGCTGGTGTGGTTCAACACTTTCCATGTTAAGTTCTGTTGAAGTGAATGGCAGAAAGCTGACATTAAACCGTCACATTTCATTTTCAGCTGCTTTGTGGTTCAAGATGTTTGCCTGTTCTGTAGCCTGTTCCCATCACAGAAGCCTCACAGCTTCTACTCAGCATTTCTGGCCCAGTAATCTTCCTCCCTTGTGTGGGGTTGTCATGCAAACTTTTAATCCTTTCTGGATCCCCCAGAATAGCTCCAGAAATAGGTGCCTGTTTTATAAAGAAGTTCTGCCAGTGGGTGACACCTTCACAAAAATATGAATATGTCTAATAAATACAGGATGGAAGGGGTGTTGCTGAGAATATTTCTGACTTGCAAAGCAGTGTGCTCAAAGGAGAACGGAAAGAAAATATACAAAATACCTTTTGTCAATAGGATTTTTCTGCACATTTCTTTTGCCCTCATCTTATCCCCTTGATTTTAGAGAGATGCTATATGTCCACAAACCGGAATCCACTTAAGCTCTCTGATTTGCATTGCAGCCAAATTAATCCCATTGAGATTTGCAACTACAAATGGGACTAAGATGTATTATTAAGTGCAAGTAGGCCTAGCTGAATGAACCACGGATTGCCTAGCACTCTGTCTGGGATTTAGGGATTAACTTGACTAGCCAGTCCCTGATTGACCCTAGCTCATTAGTGTAAAGTTGTTTATTATTTTAGTTGGCTGGTTGGCATTTTACATAGTTCTTGGGAGAGACCCTGAAATAGGCATGATATCTATCTTTCGGGTGGTGTGACGCAAGCTGGCTCTTCAGCAAATGTCAATAGACTTGTGCACTTTAAATAGTCTCCTGTAATGTGTGTGTGTGTGTGTGTGTGTGTGTGTGTGTGAGAGAGAGAGAGAGAGAGAGAGATAAGCCACTTTTCAATACAGTGATTCTTAAAGGTAAAGGGACCCCTGACCATTAGGTCCAATCGTGGATGACTCTGGAGTTGCGGCGCTCATCTTGCTTTACTGGCTGAGGGAGCTGGCGTACAGCTTCCGGGTCATGTGGCCAGCATGACTAAGCCACTTCTGTCGAACCAGAGCAGCACACGGAAATGCCGTTTACCTTCCCACCGGAACAGTACCTATTTATCTACTTGCACTGGCATGCTTTCGAACTGCTAGGTTGGCAGGAGCTGGGACCGAGCAACGGGAGCTCACCCCGTCATGGGGATCCGAACCGCCGACCTTCTGATCGGCAAGCCCTAGGTTCTGTGGTAATAATAATAATAATAATAATAATAATAATAATGTTATTATTTATACCCCTGCCCATCTAACTGGGTTCCTTCAGCCACTCTGGACAGTTTCCAACATACAGTTGTACCTTGGTTCTTGAATGCCTTGGTACGTGTATGTTTTGGATCCCGAACGGCGAAAACCCATAAGCAAGTGTTTTGGTTTTCGAATGTTTTTTGGAAGGTGAATGTCCAACGTGGCTTCCATGGCTTCCGACTGAGTGCAGGAAGCTCCTGCAGCCAATCGGAAGCCACACCTTGGTTTTCAAAAGGTTCCAGGAGTTAAATGGAATCCCAGAACGGATTAGGTTTGACAACCAAGGTACCACTGTATATAAAAACATAATAATAAAACATTGAGCTTTAAAACAACTTCCCCATACAGGACTGCCTTCAAATGTCTTCTGAAAGCTGCATAGTTACTTATCTCCTTGGCTCAGGGGTCGCATAACTCCATACCCTTCAACATTTCTCCAATGAAAATAGGGATGTCCTATGGAAAAGTGGGTCATTCCGGGATCAAATCAGAAATGAGGATGGCTTCTGTAAATCCAGGACTGTCCCTGGAAAACAGGGACACTTGGAGGGTCTAGGTCAGGGGTCCCCAAACTAAGGCCCGGGGGCCGGATGCGGCCCAATCGCCTTCTAAATCCGGCCCGCAGACGGTCCGGGAATCAGCATGTTTTTACATGAGTAGAATGTGTCCTTTTATTTAAAATGCATCATTGTGGGGCATAGGAGGAGGAGGAGGAGGAGGAGGAGGAGGAGGAGGAGGAGTTTGGGTTTGATATCCCGCTTTATCACTACCCGAAGGAGTCTCAAAGCGGCTAACATTCTCCATTCCCTTCCTTCCCCACAACAAACACTCTGTGAGGTGAGTGGGGCTGAGAGACTTCAAAGAAGTGTGACAAGCCCAAGGTCACCCAGCAGCTGCATGTGGAGGAGCGGAGACGCAAACCCGGTTCCCCGGATTACAAGTCTACCGCTCTTAACCACTACACCACACATAGGAATTCGTTCATATTTTTTTTTTTCAAAATATAGTCCGGCCCCCACAAGGTCTGAGGGACAGTGGACCGGCCCCCTGCTGAAAAAGTTTGCTGACCCCTGGTCTAGGCCTCTGGTACCTAGAAGGCTACCCAGACAGGAACATAACCCTGTGACTGAAAAAGCTTCCCCATCCCTCTTGTAGATGATGGAACCACCGAAAGGTTATCTGCAGTGGATCTTAAAGAGGGACATGTGGGAGGAGATACTCTCTCGCGTTTCCAGTCCCCAGATCATAGAGGACTGAAATGGTAATCACCAGCATCCAGCACCTTCAAACATATAAGTGAGTTATATGGGTTTATTTGTTTCCCAAAGGCAATGCAAAGCTTCCTTTATGCCCCCTCATGGCAAGATTCTGTGATGGATAGATCTCAGAGGCTATTTCTAATTCAGTCCTTTTTTAAAAGGAAGGGCAAAAATAGTCGGAGTCAGAGAGAGCGTACATTTTGCTATTTCATTTTGCTTTGGACTCTCTGTATAATGCTTCTGCTATGCCTCAGAGCATGCACTCCATAACTTTGAATTCCTTGCAGTTAGATGCTGCCAACTTTATTATAAAGCCTGGCCATCTGTAAGGGGATTAGTTTCTGTGGCAAATTACACTTACCCCCCCCCCAACCTTTCCCAACACTGTCTGGAGAAAAAAAGGGGGCCCCGGGAATACAGAAGGTTTCTACTTTGCATGCACAGTTATTTATTACTTACAAATTCGTTATTTGAATGAGAAGCATTCTGGTATCCAATGCACCCCCCGCTCACTTGGTATTGTGCTATCACCTTTCCCTCCTTAATGCTCAGCCAGTTTTCGAGTTCCCCTTTGCAGGCTTCCTTCTTTGAAACGCCCACTGCAAAATAGTCAAACGTTAAAATGAAAATATGTGCCACAATGCAAAAGGATGCTTCTTTCTACCAGTCTTCAAAAGTTTCAGTGACTGTTTACCAGTGGAGACATTTTGACTTCTTTGTAGCCGGTTACAAGTTACTTAATGGACTTGGTGGTAACACTGCAAGTGAGGAACAGCTACTGACTTGGGCTATCCAAATAAACTTTTCTTGGCTTTAAGGAAATTATAACTTTGGAAAAATTTGAACTCTTTGCCTAAAAGTTGGATTTTTGGGACTGGTGTGGGTTTCTGGCTCAGCAGGCTCTTTGTTCTCAGAAGTGAGCTGCTGGCCACCTGGTGTTTATTTTTGGGACTGTTGGTCTTCTGCTGTGAATGTCTGAGATTGTTACTACAGCAACTGGAGTGACCTTGAGATTACAATTGCAGAGCCCACAGGAGATGGACACTAGATCTAAAACAGCTGGCTCTAGCTCTGCACAAAAAAGAGGCTCTGTTTCCCTAACTCTTCAGGAGCAAATGGAGAAATTGGTTGCTAGCGTGGCAGAAATTGCAGCAGGATTGAAAAGTGTGACTGAAGGGCTGAAGCAAACACAGGACTCAGTGTCATCAGTAAATACAACAGTGAACTCTGCAATAGAAAAACTCCAAGTTGATATTAAGGCTGATATTAAAAATTCCACCCAGACCCTAGAAAGATCAATTGGCCAAATTGAGGAGAATGTAAGGAAGAACAGAGAAGAAATTAATAAAATTGGGCAGGAGGTGACCACTCTAAAAAAGGACTCTGAGGAAATTAAAGTGGTCAGGGAAAAAATAAAAAAGGTGGAGGAAAAATTGGACAATTTAGATTTGGAGCAGATAGAGAATATTGGAACACGACAGAGAACTGTTGAGGAATCTCTTGCTTTTCTGCAACTTCACCAGAGAGAGGGAAACATTCGTCTAAGGGGTCTTCCAGAATTGGAAGGGGAAGACCTAAAAGCCTATATTGTGGAGCAATTTTCAACATACTGGGAGTTAGAAGAGGTAAACGTCTCAGCACGCATAGTGAAGGCCTTCAGATTTGGACCAAGAGGTTCCAGAGGAAAGAAAAGCACCAAAACAGTCAGCGACTGTTTGATTGTGCTACACGATAGACACGATAGAGACTATTTTCTGGACTTACATTACAGAAACAACCTGGTGGTACAGCAGAATAAAGTAATTTTTTATAAGGATATCCCCAGATTCTTCCTGGATAAAAGAGCTCCTTACAACGACTTGGTGACTGAGCTAAGAAGAAGAAAAATCTCCTTCAGTTGGGAATTTCCAGAAAGCCTGGCATTTACGTTTGAAGGGAAAAAGATAAGAATAAGGTCCTTGGCGGAAAAGCAAAAGTTTCTGGACAAGCATCTGGAACAATTTAAAGGTACCCCACTTGATTCAGCACAGCTCTACAAGTTTCCAGAAGTATTCCCACCACCGTCGGGACTACCAGGACCAAGTCAGGATCCAGAGCAAGACAAGAAAGGAGAGGCAACTGGAGGAGAAGAATAAACAAAGAAATGGCGCTCAAGTTAATGACTTGGAATGTTCGGGGATTGAATCAGAGACCAAAGAGACGCAGAGTGTTTTATAGCATAGAAAAGAAGAGTTTGGATATAACATGTTTACAGGAAACCCACATAGCCCGACGTCACAGAAGATTACTACAGAACAAAAAATTAGGCCAAGAGTTTATATCATCGGACAAGGTCAAGAAGAGAGGAGTAGTGATTTACGCAAAGGAGAAATATAGCCCAAGACAGCTATTTAAAGATGAAGAAGGGAGATACATCGCAATTGAAATTAATGTACAAGGCGAAAATTTTTTGATTCTGGGACTTTATGCACCAAACGATGGAAAGTCGATTTTTTACAAAAAAAATACATGATTTGCTGTTGGATTATTTGGACTACAAGGTAGTTTGCCTTGGAGATTTCAATGGTGCAGTTTCCACATTAATGGACAGATCTCAAAGAACCAAATTAACGAATGATGGGAAACTCCCAAAAACTTTTTTTGAAATGGTGGACAATTTGAATTTGGTGGACTCTTGGAGATTAAAAAACCCTACAGAAACAGAGGCAACTTATTTCAGCGAACCTCAGCAGTCATGGTCGAGGATAGATTATATCTGGATCTCGAATGAATTGGCTCCAAAAATACAAAAGGCAGAAATTGGTCCTAAAACGCTTTCAGACCATAATCCGGTACAGCTAAATTTAAAAATGATTTCCAAGGATTCTTTTAGATGGAGAATGGATGACGCTTTGATGAGAGACACCAAGCTAGTAGAAAGAGCGGTGAAAAAGATGAAAGAATATTTTCAAATGAATTGGAGTTCTGAAGTGGAGAAAAGAGTTGCCTGGGATGCAAGCAAAGCGGTAATGAGAGGATTCCTCATAAGTGAAAAAGCAAAAAAGAAGAAACAACAAAATGTAGAAATGGAGAGACTGTTGAAATTAATTAAAGATAAGGAAAAAGAATCAAGAGGACACCCCAGATGTGTTAAAATTCAAAAAGAAATTAAATACTTGCAATCCCAATATGCAAATATAATGAATCAGGATATTGAATGGAAAGTGAAAATGATGAAACAAAGAACATTTGAATCTGCCAATAAGTGTGGAAAACTACTAGCTTGGCAATTAAAGAAAAGACAAAAGGCAAATGTCATCACTAATTTGGTAGTAAATGGAAAAAATGTGGAGAAACCGGAGGAAATCAGATGGTGTTTTCAAAGATTCTACAAGCAACTGTACAAGGAGGAGAAGATAGATGAAGCAGAGATAGACCGATTTCTGGAAAAGAATGGATTGCAAAAAGTCCCAGAGGAAAAACTAATTACTCTCAACCACCCAATATCGACACAAGAGATAGAGGATGCAATAAACAATATGCAATTGGGGAAGGCCCCAGGACCGGATGGATTAACAGCAAAATATTATAAGACATTGAAAGATTGGCTATCGCAGCCGTTAAGAGAAATTTGCAATAAAATACTAGAAGGAGATAGGGCACCAGAGACGTGGAAAGAAGCCTTCATCACACTGATTCCAAAACCAGATACAGACAAGACTCTAATGAAAAATTATCGTCCAATATCCCTTTTGAATGTGGATTACAAAATTTTTGCAAATGTTTTGGCTACAAGGTTAAAAAGAGTGTTGAAAGATTATATACATAGAGATCAAGCAGGTTTCTTACCAGGAAGACAAATAAGTAATAACACGAGAATTATTGTGGACATTTTAGAAAAACTGGAGAGAGACATAAACACAGATGCAGCACTATTGTTTGTGGATGCAGAGAAAGCATTTGACAAAGTATCTTGGACATTTATGAAAAAGAATTTGGAAAAGATGGGAGTTGGAGAAAAATTCTTGAATGGCATTAAGGCCATTTATACAGAACAAAGAGCAAAAGTAATAGTAAACAGTGTGATATCGGAGGAGATTGAAGTTGAGAAGGGAACAAGTCAAGGGTGCCCTATCTCCCCTTTACTCTTTATTACGGTCCTGGAAGTCCTCTTAAATATGATACGAAAAGATAAACAGACAAAAGGAATTAGAGTGGGAGAGAAAGAATATAAACTACGCGCCTTCGCAGACGACTTGATGCTATCCCTGCAGGAACCGGAAAGCAGTGTCCCCAGAGCTTTGGAATTAATTGAACAATTTGGACTTGTAGCTGGCTTCAAATTGAATAAGCAGAAAACCAAAGTTTTAGGCAAAAATTTGAGTGCAGAACAGATCCAAAGAATACAAGAAGGCACTGGCCTCAATTTTGTTAAAACAGTAAAATATCTAGGTATCAATCTCACAACCAAGAATTTGAACCTGTACAAAGACAATTACGAAAAACTGTGGATGGAGATAAAGAAGGATATGGAAATATGGACAAGATTAAAACTGTCGTTAATGGGAAGAATAGCTGTGATAAAAATGAATGTCCTACCAAGGATGCTGTTTTTATTCCAAGCCATACCAATTTTGGATAAACTGGATTGCTTTAAGAAATGGCAAAAGGACTTATCAAAGTTTATTTGGCAGGGCAAAAAGCCTAGAATCAAGTTTAAGATTCTAACAGACTCTAAAGAGAGAGGAGGCTTTGCCCTGCCGGATTTAAGACTTTACTTTGAAGCAGCGGCCTTTTGCTGGCTAAAGGATTGGTTTAAACTAGAGAATGTTGATGTGTTGGACTTGGAAGGACACGATAATATGTTCGGTTGGCATGCATACCTTTGGTATGACAAAGTTAAGATTCACAGAACTTTTAAGACTCATATAGTTAGAAAATCCTTGTATCAGGTCTGGACTAGATACAAAGACTTGTTAGAGAGAAAGACCCCTAGATGGATCTCTCCAGTGGAGGCCAAAGCCTATAAGAGACCAAACATGTCTGCCAACTGGTTAAGATATATGGACATATTGCAGCAGGAAGGGGACTCTTTTAAGTTAAAAAGCTACGATCAGGTGAAAAGTCAGGTCCCCGATTGGCTGCATTATCATCAGGTATATGAAACATTTAAAATGGACAAAAAAGTTGGTTTTCAAGTAGAAAAATCAAAGCTGGAAACAGAACTGATAGAATCGAACTTTAAGAACCTTTCCAAAATGTATAATCTTTTGCTAGAGTGGCATACGAAAGATGAACTGGTTAAATCGTCAATGATAGATTGGGCGAAAGATGTAGGACATAATATTATGATGGATGACTGGGAGAGATTGTGGCAGAAAGGTATCAAATTTACTGCTTGTCATAGTTTAAGAGAAAACATAATGAAAATGGTTTACAGATGGTACTTGACACCAGTTAAGATAGCTAAGATGAATACCAAAATGTCAGATGTATGTTGGAAATGTAAACATGCGAAAGGTACCTTTTTTCATATGTGGTGGTTGTGCCCAGCGGTAAATGCTTTCTGGGATAAGATTTATAACGAGCTTAAGAAGGTAATGAAAGTTACCTTTTGTAAGAAACCAGAGGCATTTCTTCTGAGCATAACCAATGAAGAGATACCCAGTCAGGATAGAGTGTTTTTTATGTATGCCACAACAGCAGCTAGAATCTTATTGGCAAGAACATGGAAAGGTGAAGAGATACCAACAGTGGAAGAATGGCAGATGAAGATGATGGAGTATATGGAACTCGCAGAACTGACCGCCAGGATCCGGGACCAGAGGGAGGAGAGGGTGTCACAGGACTGGAAAAAATTTAAAGACTATTTAATTAAATCCGTTAAATTGAACATTTGAGCAGAATTAAATAGAATATCGGCTTTAGTAGATTTATGATAGATAAAATTGTCAAGAGGAAATTTTTTGTGCGAATGATCTATTTGTTAAAAATGTGTTAAGATTTGATGTTAAGATAAGATTTACAGTTGAATAATTATTGGATTAAGTAAAATTAAGCATATTAAAAATATGGGCAAATGTTAATTGAATAAGATATAAAGCTACCTTGAAGATGTATAAGACTTTGAAGACAGTGGAGGGAATGGGGGAAGTCCCCCAAATAGAGAAGATTGAAACAAGGAAGGTATGAAGATAAATGTTAGGTTAAGGTTTGTATAAGTTTCTTTTTCTTTTTATTGTTATTGTTTGATTGTGTTTATTTACTATGTTTTATGTTTTATGGTGTTAATGTTGGTGTTTATGTTATGTTTCTTTTTTGGTGTTAATGGAAAATAATAAAAATTCTATAAAAAAAAAAACAAAAGTTTTGTAAATCCAAGTTGTTGTTGTTGTTGTTGTTGTTGTTTGCATGTGTGTGTTTGAACACCCCTCCCCCTTTTTTTGTCTGAATTGATCTGACTTGTCTTTTTACGGAGCACGCCTAAGGCCACACAAAGTCTTGGTGTCAGCCAGAATTAGACCTTAGAAACGTGGGGCATTCATTCTGTTACACCAAGCTGCCTCTCACGCTGCTTTTCTGACTCCTTGTATGCCGTTGGCCAGATTACAAATTGATCTTTAAAACCAATAAAAATCATAGCGACACTGGAAACCAAAATACCTTTCTTGTACCACTAGTGGTCAAATCTGTCACTTTACTTTTTAGGCTTAAGGAATTGTACACGCACAGACACACATTTCGCCCCGTACTTGCAAGTGGCATTTATAAAGTTTTAGGAAACTCATAGCTGTCGCTACACAGTGGCTGGGGCAACCCAGCCAGAGGGGCAAGGTATAGGGTTGCCATATGTCTTCTTTTTCCAGGACACGTCCTCTTTTCCATGGTGATCTGGTGATCTGTAGTTTAAAAGCTGAAGTTGGCAAATGTGTCCTCTTTTTTGCTCTTCAAAATACGGCAGTCCTAAATATAAGAATAAGAATAAGAATAATCATCATGAAGAAAAATAACAGTTTTTGTTTTGGTTCTCCATACATTCTGCATACAAGGAGTGCAACGGCAATAATAGTACTAACAATATACTAGCAGTGTATGCAAGGCTTTTTTCCAGCTGGAACCAGTGCTTTTTTTCTGGGGGTACAGAGGGGTACACATACCCTAAACATTTTGTGAATCTTTGTACTTTTGTCCATTTACTGTATTTATTTTTCCCCAATTTGAACCATAAAATTGTGATTTTCTTGAGTCAAAATGAGAGTACTCCTAAACATTTTTTGGGGGGGACACTGACCGGAACTCTCCGGAACTCAGTCCCGGCACCTGTCAGATGGGTGCCATTGCCATTCTAAGACAACAAGGGAGGCGTTCATGCTGAGTTCCGGCACTTCTTTTCCTAGAAAAATAGCACTGGGTGTAGGGGTAAAATAAAAAAAGCCTTTTTCCCCACCCAAGGCTTTACATACACAGAAGCAAGGGAAATTAGTACATGAGGGCAAATGGGGCACTGCCCCACCAACTTGCCTTGCCCTCAACCAGATCCTACCTGCCTGTTGTCTTCCTTGCAATCTGTCTCCGTGTGGCCCTTCCATGCCCAGGATACACACTCCCAACTTCCCTCATCTGTGTAGGAATAAAGGGCACAACAGAGCTTAAATGGAGTCAAATTAGGCCACAACTTTATTGACTACAGATGTAAGAGGTTTGGCATAAGCGTCCGGCAACCATGAACTTCTGGTTTGCCTGACAGAAGTGATACCAAGGGTCAACCCAGCAGTGGGGGATTCTTACTACTTGCATCAAATAGGGGGACCCCTGCACCCGAGGAAAGCCTACCTGCTCCATCAGACCCACCCCCAAGGTGAGCCCTGCCCCCAAGCCTGCCTGCCCATAGCTGTCAACTTTTCCATTTTTTTTAAGGGAAATTCCATTATTCCGAATAGGATTCCTCGCAAGAAAAGGGAAAAGTTGACGGCTACGTGCCTGCCATTGGCCAATCTCTCATGGACGCTCCAAGTTTCCCTATTTTCCAGGGACAGTTCCTGATTTACAGACGCTGTCCTGGTTTCTGATTTCATCCTGGAATTTCCCACTTTTCCTTAGGATGTCCCTGTTTTCATTGGATAAATGTTGGAGGGTATGGCGTTATACGACCCCAAAGTTGTCTGATGGCAATCCTGCATATGGAAGGTGTTGTTTTTTAATGTTTAATATATTATTATGTTTTTATATATGTATGAAGCTTCCCAGAGTGGCTGGGGCAACCCAATAAGATGTGTGGGGTATAAATAGTAAAATTTTCATTATGGAATGTGATGTCCCTATTTTCATCAGAGAAACGTTGGAGGGTGTGCTCTTTTGAAGCTTTCTTGAAGTGGGCAGCCTGTTGGGGAAACATATGGCCATCAGAAGCTACTGTCGTGATGTTGCATAAACAAATACGCACACTTCAGGATTTTGATAGCAGAGAGACTGGATGAACCATCACATCAGGAGGAACAATTAAGGAACAATGACGCTTTTCACTAAGGCTGTGCATGCACATTGTGGATAAACAGGCATCAGTCAATTTTCAATACCTGTGTCCTCTCATCCTTTGGGATCTGAATCCCTCCTTAGCCATTACCAGCAGCTGCCAGCCACTAGTTCCTTGGGGGGCTCCCTGGCGCTTACCATCTCACCACAGCATGCAATTACTCTTTGCATATGCAACTGCATATACAATAACACCTATTTTGAAATAGCCGTGCTGTGGAGGAAATAGGGGTGAAGCCCAGGAGAGCCAGTGAGTGGCAGGAAGCAGCAGCAGCAGCAGCTGGGACCAGGATGAAGCTGGGATCAGCAGGTGGACATATGAGTCAAGCCTTGAACCTGCAGTAGACCTTGAACTAGTGACCTGAGGGAACTCATGCTTTGTGTGTCAACCAAGTCTAAAATGTTTCAAAACGTTTTAACTGGTTTTTAATTTGTCATGTTTTAAATTTTGGTTCCTCTGTTTTGTTTTTGTTGGGTTGGTGTTGGTTAAATGTTTAGTTGGCATTGGCGGTTAGTTTAATTTGGGTATAATTAAACAACTTCTTCTTCTTCTTCTTCTTCTTCTTCTTCTTCTTCTTCTTCTTCTTCTTCTTCTTCTTCTTCTCCTTCCTCCTCCTCCTCCTCCTCCTCCTCCTCCTCCTCTTCCTTCTTCCTTCTTTCTATTGATTTATTGGTTTATTTATAGTCTGTATAAGATATTATGTTCTTTAATGTTTGATTTTTTAATTATGTTTTTATATATGCTGTAAACCACCCAGAGTGACCAGGGAAACCCAGCCAGATGGGCAGGATATAAATAATAAAAATATTATTATTATTATTATTAAGTCACTGCTAAAGGAGAGATCTTCAGCAGTATCAGCCGCATAGCTAAGAGAGCTTTTGTTGCTAATGGGCCCCAGCAAGTAAGATAATACTCCCTGACCTCTATAAAAACTCATTGATCTTAAAAATCTGGAGACTTCAGGAGGCATACAGCTAAGTTTTTCTCAGAGTATTATTAATGGACCCAAGTTAGCCATGCTCATCAATTTCAATGGTCTGCTCTGAATACTTACCCTTGCTCTTGTTGACTACATCTTGGTTTTGCCTTTACTCCACCCCCTGCTGCATGGAAGGCAAGTGCAAAAACATGGAACACCCTTACCTCAGGGACATGCCTTCTCGGGAAGGACCATAGCTCAGTGGTTGAACAACTGTTTTGCATGCAAAAGGTCCTGGGTTCAATCCTTGGGGTCTCCAGGTAGGATGGTCTGGACCTCTAGAGAGCCACCACCAATCACTATAGATGATACTCCTTCAGACGACTAGGTATTATAGGACTTCTTGTGTTCCAATTAATATTAGTTGTATCCATCCATGCAGAATCCTAATTTGCATTAATATATACATTATATATAATTAACATACCCCTCATGAGCAATACCACATGCTTGGACTAGATTTTGGAAGGGACCTTGTTCCCTGAGTCAAATGCTCTGCATCAAATGCCCCACAGATCTAATAAGCACAGGAATGATCTCCTCAATGTAATGTCCACACCCAATGGACCTTTATAAATATGATTTGTTTTGTAATAGAGGGAGTCAGAGCGGGAAGGGCCACAGCTCAGTGGTAGAGAATGTACTTTGCGTGCAAAAGGCCTCGGTTCCAATCTATGGCATCTCTAGGTAGGGATGGGAAAGTGTGTAAAGCCACTGAGAGCTCCAGTGTAGACAATACTGAGCTGGATGGTCCAATAGTCCTGCTTTGCGTAAGGCAGCTTCCTCTGTTCCTGAGGTAGCCATCGTTGCTACTGAGGCAGCCATTTTGAAGCAGATTTAAAACACACACACACACACACACACACACACACACACACACAACACCTTTTTGATACCAGAGACATTTTAAAATAATAGTTGGGTGCTGACTACAGTATCCCTCAAAACTGGAGGAGGAGGAGGAGAAAGCTTTACATGATATCACCCTTTTTTGAAGTTGAAAGTGTGATGTCCTCAAAATCTTGTCCATTGATGTGACACACTCACTTATGACTCATTGAGCTGATGTCATGGGGAAGCCATAAAACGAGGATGTGAATCAGTATTCAGAGCACGATAATGGATTGCGCTATGAGAGAGAGAGAAAGTGTGTGTGTGTGTGTTTGTATCATATCTCATACATTAAATTCCAGTGACTCTGTCTTGGGGTCTCCTAAGCATTTTGTACCACCATGCACAAGCAGAAAGCACAGGAAGTCTCTTTTGATATGTTAGCTTTCATTTACCAATGTAATTCTGCAACGAGCCGAACTTTTTGAAAGGAGCAACTTATTAAACATCTACATTATTCTAACAGTCTTAAGAGAGCCACCCATTAAGCGCGGGGCTGTGTGGAGCTGTAAATTGTGCAAACAGCAGCGATTCTGTAGCCCTTGCTGTCTAAAAGATAGTTCAATAAAGCTGAGGTGCCTAAGGACATAGGAGCTCCTCTTTCACAGCCACAGGGGGTGGTGGGGGGATTGAACCGCAGCCATTTCATATTCTCTACAGGGAATCCAAACACAAGCTGGTATATACTGACTTTCTCTCCGTTATTGGCAAGGTGGAATCTACACACATATATATATATTTTAAAAAACCGCTCTGAAAATGCTTTTTAAAATAATAATACATTGAATTTTCCATAAGGCTCGCCATCGCCATCCAGTGCCATGCTGTATATTGCACTTAAAACACACTTAAAACGCTTTATTTGCAGCTGTATAGCTGAGTCCCAACTATATGAGAGCTACAAAACAAGGAACATTTCACTGACAGCAAATTTCCAGGCTTCCTGATGTCGATTCCACCCCTCTGCTGGGATTCCCAACTGAAACGGTTTTAAGAATATTTAATGGCTGCCATTTCCCCACTTCTATCCCTTGCTACCTTTCGCTCTCTCCTCTCCTCTCTCGTTCCCCCCCCCCATTGTCTACTTTATATCGTAAGATCTTTCGAGGATGGGGATCTGCAGGTGGTGGCCTAGGCTGGGCTGCCAACACTCACCTGAACTCCTGACAGCTGAGA
Source organism: Lacerta agilis (assembly GCF_009819535.1). Taxonomy (NCBI): domain Eukaryota; kingdom Metazoa; phylum Chordata; class Lepidosauria; order Squamata; family Lacertidae; genus Lacerta; species Lacerta agilis. The sequence goes on from NC_046318.1 coordinate 20,094,879, forward strand.
CACTGCTTACCAGGCAGGAGAGGGGGAGATGAGGAAATGGGGCATTTGTGCAGTGCAAATGCTCTCATGTACACCCTGGGCTCCTGCTGGTGCATTTGAACTCCACTGACATCCCTACCAGCTCACCCTCTCCTTGCTGGCAAGCAGCAATGACCCAGCTGTCAGGGAAAGAAGTTCAGGCGAGTGCTGGCACCACCATTTCCTACTGCGGATCTGTCTATATTTCATTTCATTTTGCCTCTGAAAGGCAGCATGTACCCCAATCTCACTGTATAAATAAAATAATAATTATAATGCCAACAGAGACCGCGAGATATATATGCATCCATTCGTGCTCTGAACTGTAAGCCTTTTGGCATCCTGTTAGATTGCTCTTCTAATTGCTTTGGGCAAAGCATGATGTGAGGGCTTGTAGTTAAGACCTGTACGCAGAGCGAACTCCCAGAATCCTCTGCTGCTTAGCTTCTAGGATGTGTCAATTAGTATGCCCCAGCAGCTCTTCCCAGTTTGCAAAAGAGGACAGTCCGTGCTAGATTCACATCGTCACTACTGCATATTAATATGTGTGCTGAATTTGCGATTGGGAAACCTTTAAAAGTTTAAATAGTTCTTCAAGTAAACACAGCCACTACCCTGCCTGCTGTAATAAATCTTTCTAAATCATTGTCATTGCTGGCTGTGGACTTTGTTTACTTGGCATGCTGAGGAATCCTTCCACTAAGGCTTCTATCTGACCCATTTTCATCTCCTTTTGATTGCTGATTTTTAACAGAGAGAACTCTCTGTACTGATCCATGACCCCCTGTTGTTCTTTCTGTTGAATTTCTATAGGAATTGGCAACTGTATGGCCAAAGAAGGTTACACAGAGTCCTAGCATCCCTTGTAAGATGACTCTAAGAAGCGTTCTCACCTCATCACTGCCTTCAGTTGGGAAGGAGCCAAATTGCTCACCATTATATTGAGCATCGGAGAGCACAGGGTAGCCATCAATCTTCCCAGAGCAGGTCTATTCAGCTATTCTTTGAGGCTGGTGCCAGCTTTGGAACAAAATGGTATCTTAAAGCGTCAGCCAAATTTCTTTCAGTCTTTCTTTTATTGTCTTGTGCGCACACACACACACAGAGAGAGAGATTTTACAGTCCTCACAGCTTTAATGATGATAACAGAAACCCAAATTTGCATGTTAGGGGCAGGCTTAGTGAACAATTCTACATGCATTCATGATACTTCTTCTCTGGAACAATAAGTTACATTATTGGGTTGTGGTGTGTGTGTGTGTGTGTGTGTGTGTGTTTCTTTTTACAGAGTAAGATTCAGCAGTGTGCTTTTTCGGAGAGAGGGGAAGCACAAAACAGTCACTGTTTAATTTTAAAGGGAAATATAATGGTGGGTTGCTCTGAGTCACTCGATGCAGACTTTTGTCTGTGCGTTGAGAGAGTCTAGCTGTTAAACAAATGAAACCCAGTAATCTGTTCTCTCTCTCTCTCTCTCTCTCTCTCTCTCTCTCGTATTCTCTCCAGGCAGATTCCCACCTTATCCTTGCAGTGTGCTTGCTGCAGGGATCTCCAACCTCATTGCTGCTGAACCATGTGATAAGCCATTTATGTGTAATAGTGCTTGATTTTTTTATCTGAGTTGCAGACGAACTCCCGTCCTCCCCTTCCCACCCCAAATCTGTTCCTTTTCTTCCCCTCAGCAAGCACCTGGCAGTGGACCTCGGGAAAGCTACATTTCCCACCTGGTACTTGTGCATGGCACATTGATGCCACAGAATGAATGCTAAACACCAGAGGGAGGGAATGATCTTTTTCCATTCCTTCCTCCCACTGGCTACTACTGGTGCATTAAGAAGCCAGGTAAGCATAATTGCTTGTTAACGTGCATTGCTTTCCTTTCATAGGGGGGAAAAAAGATTTAGTTCAACCACTCCCAGTTCAAAACAAAATCGAAAATTCTTTCTAGTAGCACCTTAGAGACCAACTGAGTTTGTTCCTGGTATGAGCTTTCGTGTGCATGCACACTTCTTCAGATACCAAGTTCAACATTGTTGACTGGGCATTTGAACTGGAAATTACATAACAAGCACTTCCGCGGCAATCTAAATTTTCAAGTATTTAAGGGATGATAGGGCAGGCCAGAACGGCACCGGAGGATATTCAAACCATAAGCTCACTTGCCTTTGCGAAAGGACCAGGCCTGCCGTATTAGATCCTCAGATAATCTGCACGTAACATCCTGCTGGCTAGATGCAAAAGAATACTTCTGTCCTCAGGAAAAAATTGCAGGAATCTTGAGCCAGAAGTGGCATTCTTTAAATCAGGGCAGTCCAACATTTCACATCAAGTGTGTTGCAAGGACACCTCAACACGGAAGCTGCGGGCTGCACACAGAGACGTCTTTCCCATAGGGCTTAGTGGTGCGTCATGCCAGGGTGCCAGCCTCTCAGGGGTGCCCAGGGAGTGGAGGAGCTGTGTGGCTTTGCTAGCAGCCTCCTCTTTCCCTGCACACCCGCCAGCTGCGCCCAGCCAACCTTGGGAGGAGAGCAAGCCCTGCAGAGGCTTGGGAGGGAAGCTGCATGCCTGCCAGCGATATGGTTGGCGGGCGTGCAGCTTCTTTCCCAAGCCTCCGCAGGAGGAGAGTGATCCCTGCAGAGGCTTAGGATGGAAGCTGTGCCCCACCAACCATATCACTGGCAGGCATGCAGCTTCCCTCCCAAGCCTCCGCAGGGCTTGCTCTCCTCCCAAGGAGCCTTGGGAGGGAAGCTACATTCTCCTCCAGTGGAGGCTTGGGAGGGGCACAACTTCCCTCCCAAGCCTCTGCAGGGATTGTCCTCCCGCAGTGGCATGAGGAGAGTTGCGCCCCCCATGGCTGGCAGTGCACAGCTTCGCCCCCCCTCCCCACTATCCATGGTAATTTGGGAGCGCTGGGTGGATATTTGCACCCTGGCGTCACATCTGCTAAAGACGGCCCTGGCCGCACACTGCCTTGTTGCACGACGGGAAAGGGAGGGAATCCAAAATTTGACACCCACCATGCAATTCTCATGCTGCCTTCCCAAAGCCAGATAAGTGAGGCACTGGGCTTTGGGAAGGAGGTATGGGGCTTTGGCAGGGTCCTAGAGCCTTCCCACCTTTTTCCCAAAGCTGGGCATGGAGGCTGCTTCACAGAAGCAGTTGACTAAGCAATTTGGGATTTGCAAAGGGATTGCGGCAACAAAATAAGGCCTGTGATTGAGCTCCCACAATCTTCTACAGGAAAGTGGTTTTAAAATGCCACTGTGCAGAATAGGAACCTGTCTCTTGGAGCATATATTCCACACACACACACAAACACACATGTATTTTTATTTTGTACTTTTCAAGTTTATACATTTCACTGATTTTATATATTTCACTAATTTTACAATCATTTTGACATTTCAAAACTTAACTTCCTCCCCCCCCTCTTTCTGCGGTTCCTTAAATTTATTTTTAATATCTTCTGCATATCCAAATTAACTTAATTTGCTCGTTTATTCATCTTCTTTAAATATATACTCTAATAAAACTGCAGCTTATTACAATAATCCTGCCAATGTTTTTATCTGTTTATAATTTATCTGTAAATATTCAGTGAACCATTTCCATTATTTTATTAAAAATTGTTATCTTGATTTCTTATTCTTCCGGTAACTTTCGCCATTTCTGCATACTCCAAAAGTTTTCATATTGTTTCCTTTGCTGGGGGTTCTGCTTCTTTCCATTTTGGGGCAGGTAACATTCTTGCCACTGCAGTAGCATACATGAATAAGTTTCTATACATTTTAGGTACCGTATATTCCAGCGTATAAGACGACTGGGCGTATAAGACAACCCCCAACTTTTCCAGTTAAAATATAGAGTTTGAGATATACTCGACTGCAGATTCTCCACCCGGTGTATAAGATGACCCCTGACTTTTGAGAAGATTTTCCTGGATTAAAAAGTAGTCTTATACGCCAGAATATACAGTAGTTCTGTCCCTATAATTCCCAAAAGAGAAGCTTTTTTATTCTTTTATATCCCTTCAGTAGCCAAGCCCTGCAAATAACTGCACCCACAAAAGGTTTATTTTCCCTCACAAGCCACTCTGGTTTCCTTCAAAGCAAAAACCCCATCCAGGCATTTGAGAGAACAGGTGAAGGCTTTAGCCACAGAGGGGAAATGATACCGTCCATGTAAGTAAGCTGTGTTCCAACCCCATGTTCCCATGCACCCTGGTTCCACTTCAGACCTTCATGCATTTAGTGAAATGGTGCAAAGGGGACTTTCTAAGTGTGTTTAACTCCCTGCAGTCAGGAATCCTGTCTGAATAGTGCTAAAGAGCCAAGGCCATTTAATTGCGCAGCAAACTCTTCAACACGCTCTGAAAGGATGACATTTGTTTGCCTCCTGCACCAACTATTTATTGCTATCTGCATCCAGAGTGATAAAACATGTAGGGCACTTAAACCAGGGGAGAAGGAAGCTATCAATCCCAGAGGGCAAATGCAGCCATGCAAGCTTCTCTTATCTGACCCTTGGAACTGTCTCTAGGTCTCGTGGTTCTCCACAACATCAGCTCGCCACCAGCAGTAGCAGCTCTTCTCTGCCCTTGAGCTATGCTAATGCCTCTCGCCTGGTTGGGTGGAGGGTGAAGAGATGCGAGAGCATAGAACCCTCTGGCTTTTGCAAAGCTGGAATGTAGCCTACAAGACAAAGGTCAGAATCACGTATCTCCCTACATTTGCCCCAGCCACCACCAGTATACAGTACCGTAAAGGTTGTCCATAAAGAATATGACTTTGGGAGAGACAAAAGTGACAAACATACTTTTTGGGATGGGGAGGAATATACTTGACTTGACTAACATGCACCAGGGGCAAGTAAAAGTCGGTGTAGCTTTTCTGGTGCATCGTAAGAAACCGGCTCTAGAGCTGAAGCTCAGAGGGTCATGGGTGTTTTTTCAAAATATCTTATTTGGGTACTCTTTATTCTCAATGCAACATTTCAAATGTGTGTTTTAAGTGTGAGATTTTACCTTGCAATCCAAAAATCTGAGTGGCCTGAAGTCCTGGCAACTCTAGGTTAATTTGGCTGGTGAAAGCTCATGAGGTACCCTTTGTCAAAGTACTGTTAAATAATCCCATGTGCTGCCGTATCTTGCCAACCATCACAGATCTGTCAAAGACGAGCAAAGCTATCAAAACTCCCAATTCACTGAGCTGTGGGGCACAGGGAAGGGCAGGTGAGATGAAGTGGAAGAGGTATCCCTCTGCTGGGATCTGCTAGTGAGGCAACTTACCATAAAGGAGCAGCCCAGTGCTGTTATCTCCCCTAATAGTAGCCAGCACAACATTCCCCCCATGGGTCCTGCATCAATCTTGCAGTCATCACATGATGGCAACAGGACTGGTCTGGGTCTCCGCTGCACCAGTATGGTAACTGGGATAGCAAAGAGGCATTCCCCCCTGCCCCCCACCTATCACTCTGGCTGGCATGAGCAGCAGGGGTTGTTCCATATGGCCTGCCATTTCTATCCACGGAGTTTCAGTTGCGACTTAAATGCCTGCCAACCATCAAATGCTGTCGAATATGAACTGCAATGGCATACCACTTCTCAAAAAACGAAATTGAATTATCAGTCAAGTATTGAGTCTCACACAATATCAAACACAGATGTCCACTTACGGAATATTTGGCCAAAGTTTGATCTCACACAAGCGTTGGATACTTTTCAGCACTGGGGTTTTCAGAGATAAATCTGAGGGGAATTTTTGGGGACAAATCAACCTCAGCCCTTGAAAATGCAATCTTCTGACAAGTAGCTTAATAGGTGGCCTTGATTCTTCACCGAACGGAATTACATGGCATTGCGAAGTTCATGGATACTTGGGGAACCATTGTTCTAACCACTCATGAGAAGAGGTTAAAAGCAAGCTAAATTACTATGTCTCTCTGTCATAATTATACAGCAAGTCAAGAAGTCGCACCATTGACCCTCCGCCTCCTGTGTTGCAAGGCTATCAAGGAGTTAAAAAAATGAAGTGTTCGCTGGCATCTTAGGAATTTTCATATATTTTGCCACAGCAGATGTGACTTTTCAGATTAGCAACAGCCTTTCAGGGACAAGCTGAGACTGGCACACACAGAATGCTTCTAAGGCCAACCTATTTAAACAGGGGGAAAATGTGCCATTCATCCATCTTGAAAAAAGGCTTCTTTAGTGCACTGTGTGTGTCTCAAAATATACTGCCGGCAAGCAAGTACTCCACTGTGGGAAAACAAAGAAATGTCGGGGTATCACTGCTCCGGCAAGATCCAGTGACATGGGCAAACAAGAGAGAAGCCACTGAATTAAGGAGGCTGGGAAGTTGCCAGAGAGCAGGCATATATACAGAAGTCTTGCCTAAAGTAACAGTTTTTGCTACCACTGGTTCGGTGGCATATACTGATGTCAGAGGTGGGGATGTGTTTGTGGTTGCCATAGTGAGGAAATTGCCTTGAAGAGGTAACCTCCCCTCAGATTAGTTCTTAACAGCATTTGGATTTCTCCTCTTCCTTTCTTAACCCCTTAGTCCCAATACTGGTAGCTTCCTGGATGCATATTGCTTCTGTAGCATCGCCTACTGAGAACATGAGCAAGAGACCACTAGATGATGCAAGGAAGAAATGGCAGAACCAAGAGAATTCCTTAAAAAAAGAACTGGACACAAGAGTAATGCTTTCAGGGAGACAAAGAATGCAGAGTTTTCGGGATCTCAGTCGCTATGTATGTCTGCATCTGTGAATACACCACAACAGCATCCAGGTCAATGATGGTCAGGTGGGGGAAAGAATGAGAAAGTTCTATTTCATTCATCATCAGAAAGATTTAAAGAGAGTTGCTTTATTTTGATTGATGGGTGGCATCTGACTCCTCACACTCTGAGCAGGATAACTCATAGTGCCAGCCCAAATTGTTGGAAAGTATGTGGAGGGCTAATATATATAGTGTGGACCTACCTAGCAATTGATGAGTTTTTGGAGGAAGGTTTTCACAAGCTCCAACAGGGCAGCTGTTGACACAGATCCACTTATGGCACTGTTGCCCCTTTTTGAAGATGGAGACGAAAAGATACTTTATGAGCTCACTGCTTTCCTTTCTTCATTGTGGCCTCTCTGGTTGCAGCCTGAAATTGGAAATTAGTAACAGCTAATTAGACGGAGGAGTGGAATTCTCAGATTTGGTTTTATGGAAAGACTTGCTTGTGAATTGTCAACTTTATTTTACTAAATAAACTGTTTCAGTCAAAGTGTATGACCGGCTTCCTCCATCAGCTCATGTGGTTTTTGTAATGATTTTATAGACTGAGTTGTTTTTATTTATGTTTGGCTAGTTCATTTGGTGAGACAACACACAGTGAACATTGCAGTATGTCTTTCTGTAGTGTAGCAATGAGAGCATTGTTATATCCCAAGACCTGAACTGGGCAGCCAGTTATCATAACCTACAGTATCGCCACAATCAAGTATACCACTTCTGAATATGATTGGACAAAATTATACTTTGAAATGCAAATTTAGGGCTGTTAGGTCATATTTATCTTAAAGAACCTGAATGGCAGACAAATCCTGCTGGATTGCTGAGATCTAGAAAGGGACAAATTTTGACCCCCCCAAAAAAAATGTTCTTCTCCCTCCCTCTTAACACCCCCTCTTTCAACAGGAGAGGAAAAAACTGCAGCAGCAGAGCTAAAACTTAAGATGCCTGTTAAGCCAAGTTGAGCTCACATCATTTGCATCCAGGATTTCTGTATTCAATTAACTCTTAAACCATTTGATTATCACTCGGGCCGTTTTTCTTCCTCCTGATAAATGAAGTTCATTCACTGGAATGTGCTAATTAATTCATTTGCATTCAGTGCTCTTAATGAAGAGGAGGAGGCCAAGAAACGGCTATCTTATCCGTCTGGACGTCTGCATCACACATGGGTTTTGCAGAATACAGCTCCCAAGGCAAAGAGGCAGACAAGCCACCCTCGAGCCAGAATTAGGGGGATTATCTTCCCACACGAAGGCCTGTCTTGATTTTTCAGAAGAAAAACAAATATTATCTTTTGTCCCTACACTGCCAGGAAGGATTTCTCGTGCAATTCCCATCTGCCAAACATGCACATATATATATTTGTTTGATGGATTTGGTCAAGCTATGTCTCAGCTGTTCTGTTCCTAATTAAGTTAACTAGTGAGATGTGTGGCATAATTTGGTGACAAAACTTGCTATTGTGGCACTGTTTCTTCTATCATAATAGCAGGACCTTACGGCGGTTCCTGTAAAAGCCAAGAATTGAGTCCTGATCAACTGCCTTTGAAGCCATTTTGACTTCTAAGCCATTCTGACTACATGCCTTGGAAACGATAATGGCATTGCCTCCAACATTCCTCAGATGAAAATAGGGACATCCCCCCCCCCAACTGACCTTCCTCGATCTCCCATTTTTGTCCCCCTCCTGCAGAGCATTTCCTATCAGAAGAAGGGCGAATGCCACCACCACTTCATCAATGGGACCCATGCCCTCCACCGTCCTGAGGAAATCCCTTAATCCCGATTTTATTTTATTCTTTGGCAGATTTACAAAAAGAAAAACACACACCAATAAATATATTTTAGAAAGGGGCAAGATTGAACAAAGCATGGATACACAAAACATTCTATCTATCTATCTATCTATCTATCTATCTATCTATCTATCTTCTCAAGACTCCTTGGTCTCCGCTCCCTCTTTCTTTCTGCCCAAGGTGGTCCTGCCCTCTGCTGGTCCATCAGAGCTGGTGTGTCATATGGGGCTGGGCCTTGGTGTAGCAGCCTCTCCTCCTTCTTACCTGCTCTTCAGCATCCACTGCAAGCTGCCCAAGGAAGAAGGCTGGTAGCAGAGGCCACAGAGAGGTCATGGAGAGAAACGGGGTGCTCCCTCGCAGCCTCCACCACTACTTGGGACAAGCGCCAGTTCATCCTCCTCCCTGAGCTCGGAGGCTGAATTTTCCATTTCAATATTTTAGAGTTCCACACGTGTTGACTCTGACATTAGCACTTTATGGGTTTGTAAGTGGTGTGCCAACGTATCACTGGTAAATGCCATCTCCAACTCCTTGAAAAGTTCCACCAACGGTGTCTGCCAAAAAATTTACACATCACTTGGAAAGACAAGCAAACTAATGCCAGTGTACTGGAAGAAGCAAAGATCACCAGTGTTGTAGCAAGGATTCTTCAGCATCAACTTCGTTGCACTGGTCATGTTGTCTGGATGCCTGATTATCGTCTTCCTATTCCCATCTCAAGAATGGAAATCATAATGCTGGTGGTGAACAAAAGAGGTTTAAAGACTCTCTCAAGGCAAATCTTAAAAAAAAGTAGTATAAACACCAACAACTGGGAAACACTAGCCTATGAACGCTCCAGTTGGAGAACAGCCTTTACCAAAGGTGTCATGGTTGAACTCAGGACAAAAAAGTGAAATGAGCTAAGAGGAAGGCACATTTGGCAAACCCTCACCGTGATCAACTCCTGCCCAGAAACCTATGTCCCCACTGTGGAAGGACGTGTGGATCCAGAATTGGCCTCCAGAGTCACTTATGGACTTACTGCTAAGACAGTGTTCATGGAAGACAATCTTACTCAGCTACGAGTGATCACCAAAGAAGAAGACGACATATTACTGGTACATTGATTTATAGTGTCTTTGTGCCTAGCAAGATTGATTCAATAGTTTTTCGTATGTTTGTCACATATAGATAGGGTTTGGTTAAATAATAATAATCATGGCCATCCCATCCCCCAACTCTATCATATGGGAACAAAATACCATGCCGCCAAGTCTGAATCAAGTCTAACACTATCATCACACCAAGAATAAAATCTATGGGCTGTTTTGTTTTCAGTGTATGAAAGGACCTTGCTAATGCAATTTTCAGCATCAATGAGCAATCTTTGTCGCAGTTACATCAATAGGATTTTTAAGTATGGCGGTAAACAATAATTATTTAAATCAACAGATTGCTTGATTTGGATATTTTAGACACTATAGTGATTGCCTATTTCTGTCTTAACCAAAGCCAATTCTCCAAAGCAGAACTTAAGGTTACAATTTATAGGTGCTCAGGTTGTCTTTGACAGATGCATTCCACGTGTATAATATGATTTTTAGGCAGGCAGGAAAAAAGTTTCATTATAATGCAAATTAAACCTTTCATGGATGTCATTTGTGCCACCCATACCGACAGGATAGGGACATTTTGCTACCATATCACTTTTTCACTCTTTTCAACCAAATTGAAAGTTGGGTCATGCCCAGGAAGCTTAGCACATGTATTAATTATTTTAGAGATTAACAGAGCTTGTACATCCTAGAGAAAAAGTGAAATGTTCTGTCTTAGCCAGTCAAAGTTAAACATGCTTTTAAGTGACCCTGGTTTCACTGGGAGAGTTAAGCATGTCCTCAGATTCATCCCATTGAAATCTGTAAGGTTTTGAAATGCTTGATTTTCGCTGGGTTACTTATAGTTTGCTTTTCTTTTAATGGGCTTTAAGGCTGCTGACCAGTCAGTGGCCAGGACTGCTCTAATTTTTTCAATGTATGCATCAGAGTCTACAGGGTGTTGTTTTGTTTTGTTTTTTGTTTTTGTTTTTTTGGCCTTCACGCCTTTTTCTGCCTTTCCTCCCTAGGTGCTGATGGACTATTTCCCTTAATGTTACACTGAAAACAATCCAGAGTCTCTAAAGTCCTGTGCTAGCATTATGCTTAAATAGAGAATGTAAGCACAGGTGAGGGAAATTGTGGTATGCCCGCATTGTCTCTGTGGCCACTGATCCTTGCATGCACAATGAGCAGGCTGTGAAATGGCGTCTGAGCAGATTTTTTTGTGTTGAATCAGCAAAATGTCCGGATTTTCACTTTGGGGAAAATGGCAACCCTAGAGAATTGAAGCTTTATTTAACTACCCAGTGCTGTCAGGACACCTGACTGGGCACATGCTTCCAAGAACATTCAGTCAAATGATCTTAGAAATCTTAGCAATGTTAGAAGACTGGGGACTGGGTTGTGGGGACAATGAACCATAACACACCTACAAAGCATGCAGAGCTGTCAACCTTCCTTCTTTCCTTTCCTTTCCTTTTTTTTGCATTGGGAAACGGCCATAGCTGTCAACTTTCCCTTTTTTTGCAATGGGAAACGGCGCTGGAATAAGGGAATTTCCCGCAAAAAAAGGAAAAGTTGACAGCTATGAGAGCATGTTTCCTATGCTCTGTGGACTTGGGCAGGGAGGTGCAGCTATTAATGGTGCATGTCTAACGCATGTTCCCCCCCTGCACAACTGGTTTGGAGACATGTGCCCCCTTCACAGAACGAGACCCAGGTTTTAATCCCAATTTTCCAAGTGAGTTTCCCCATCTGCTAGTTCAAATGCAAAGCTCTGTGTCACAACAAAACCAGCCATTACAGCGATCGTGCCACATCAACTTGAAATTGTTCTCTGAGGAGAATCAGGAGATACTTAAAAAGTGAAGAACTTCCAGACTTCTGAGCATTTTTCAATTGCAGATTATGTATGCTGCAGTACGTCAGCACCAGAACTCTTTGATATGTTTGTGCTATTGTGCTACTATTATAATTCAGATTGGACAATTTTATGTAAGTGCCTTGAATTGCCATGTTTGATTCTGAATTCTAGTATAGTTTAGACAAGCACTTACTTCACTGTTGTTCAGTATGTGTGATGCTAATGACCAATACCAAGATGAAGGTCTACCCGGCTTGCTTTATGCATTTAGTACATCATGAGCAACTTCCAACCATCAGGAACAACACCTCAATGCCTCCCACATGTACCGCATCAGGAAGACTTTGGGCATCACATGACAGGACAGAATCTCAAACAAAGATGTGATCTTCCAACACCACATTCCCTGCATGTTTAAAGGTAAAGGTAAAGGGACCCCTGACCATTACGTCCAGTTGCGGTCGACTCTGGGGTTGCAGCACTCATCTTGCTTTATTGGCCGAGGGAGCTGGCGTACAGCTTCCGGGTCATGTGGCCAGCATGACTAAGCCGCATCTGATGAACCAGAGCAGTGCACGGAAACGCTGTTTACCTTCCCGCTGGAGCGGTACCTATTTATCTACTTGCACTGTGCGCTTTCAAACTGCTAGGTTGGCAGGAGCAGGGACTGAGCAATGGGAGCTCACCCTGTCACAGGGATTCGAACTGCCGACCTTCTGATCGGCAAACCCTAGGTTCTGTGGTTTAACCCACAGCGGCACCCGCATCTCTTCCCTGCATGTTTACACTCCTGTAAACCATGGAATGGAAGACAGCAGGAGTCCCAAGGATGTGCTCTACGGGGAGCTGGCTTCAGGCACCAGGTTCCCAACTCAGAACTGAGTAACTACATGGAGATCTTATTTTGCTCAGCTGCATATTGTGGAGCCATGCGTGGTTCCATATTTTTCTGATGCTATTTCTCCAGGTGTCTTGGGTCCAGATGCTGGGTATCAAAGCTGGGGAGAGTGGATTGTGTTCTGGTCTTGCATGCAAGCTTCCCATGGGCCCGTTTTCCCACTGTGAAAACAGGATTCTGGAACAGATAAGCCTTTGGTCTGACCAACAGATCTACTTATGTTCTTATACTCCTTTGCTATGGGGGCTGTACTGAAGTTACAGAACAGAAGGATCAGCTTCCTATCAAGGAATTATTATTGTAGGTAGGTTTATGTGACCAAGCCATTTATAGACCATGTACTTCGTTCGTCATATTAGCTGAATGTCGTGGAGGTTGGAGCCTGCAATGTGTGTTAGAAGATTGTGAACATGCAGTTTGACCGTAGAAGAAAGTGCATCCAAACATGTACAGAATTAATTTCCCCAAAACACTAACCACAGAAAAAGGCACACATTAATAATAATAATAATAATAATAATAATAATAATAATAATTGTATTTGTATCCCGCCCTCCCTAGCTGAGGCCGGACTCAGAGCGGCTAACATCATAATAACAACACAATATGCATAAAAACAGACATCAATTAATTAAAATACATCTTAAAATTAATTCAGACAAGTTAAAATTTGGGCAGGTGGCAATTATCAGGTTGGAATTGAGAGTGGTTAATACTGTACTTGCCAGGACCAACTGTTTCCACTGATCATACAATGACCTGTGAGCAGGTTGGGGGCCTCCTTCGGGCTTGTTTTATACAAAGGAAAATAAGTGAAACTGCATCCTGCCCAAAGGCCTGGCGGAACAGGCAGTGGCAGAGCTTCATGTTCCAGCACCGGGGGCAGGAAGTAGGTGGGGGAGGGACGTGGTGCGCGTTCTGGGGGCAGGGCACACCGAGATGGAACCCTATCGGGATCCCACTGCCCGGGGCGCCCCGCCCCCTACGCCGTGCCCTTCCTACGCCAGTGGGAACAGCTCCGTCTTGCAGGCCCTGCGGAAAGATGTCAAATCTCGCAGGGCCCTGGTCTCTTGTGGGAGAGTGTTCCACCAGATTGAAAGATGGGGCTTCCAATTCTGAAGATGGAAGATTTGGATTATGCTTAGTCCCAGAGCAATGCATCTCGTCTCATGACCAGATGTTCATCTGAAGTCTTTGCTCATAGCTCTTAGCTGACTGGACTGATCTGATAGCTTAGTCCATAGTGCATAAGATCCCACATTGAATAAAAAGTTTCTGCAGTGCAGGGAGTTGTACTAAGATGACCTTTTAGCGCTACAATTTTATGATTCTATGGAATAGAACCTGATGGCCACACACAAGATTTTCATTTTAAAGGAGTGGAAACACTTCTATGGTTTTCTCTTCCCTTTGCCTCACAGTCACACAGTGCCAAAAAAAAAAAAAAAAAAATAGTACCATGAGAAGTGGATCGAAATAGTCATTTACACATCTTTGATGTTGCTGTTTTCAATCAGCAATAATAAAGATCAAACGCTTGCAGCATCAAAGATAAAGGCTGATCTACCTTTTAGCAATTCAGAATTATGTGGATATGCCACATGTTGCTTTTAGTGAGGCCTTCAAAAAAAAAGGAAAGAAAGAAAGAAAAGAGGGGGAAATTGCAGTGCTGCAAGGTAGTAACAGGGAGTAGTGGTCTGTTTGTTTATTTTTAATTTTCTCGACTGCTTTTGGAAAACTGCCGGCCAAGAGGAACTCTGACTAAAGAGGACAGACATGGAGGGAATGAAAGATGCCTTTAAGAGATTTAAGAATGCCAAGAAGATGGAAAGGAACCCGTGAAGCGACTGTATAAAGGAAAATTACCAGTGGGTAGTAAACACAATACACTTACGCGGATAAAGACTTTTAAATAATAATCTTAGCATATGTTTTAATCCTCTAACTAGGGGCCTTTCTGCACCTACAGTTTATAGTGGTATAATTGCTGAAGGTTTTTTGTGAATTTTTGCCATTCTGCCACATGTCATAGTCATTTTCCAGTTAGTATTTCAGAATAATGTACTTAAGAACCTTTTTCTTCTACCACAAAATGCCTGAATTTAGCTAAAGATGTAGCATGGATCCTCAATATTTTCCTTTGTGTGGCATATGTAGAAGCATCATGTTGACTTCTGGGTTGAGGGTTGATGGGCATGGTTTGGGAGAAATCTGTTTTGTGCCACTTTCCTCTGTCAGTCTGCAAACTCAGTTCAGAGGAGAGAGATATCAAGATAGAAATGATAGTACCGAGTCAAAGTAGTGCCCATGACAGCAATCATTAGCTACAGACAAAAAATCATCACAACAACAAAATTCACCATAGCTGAGTTCCTCTTCTAATCTCCTATATTCCTGCAAGGTTATCCCCATACACCCACTCATGACTCCAACATTTCCTGGCAAGAGGAACATGAGGGTATGTAAGGGGTGTCACTACAGCCTTGGAACATTTCTCAGTTCGGGGACAACCCTTGCTCCCAACTAGCTTTGAATTTTGCTTTTCCAAACTTCAGCAGCAATGCTTGCTGCAAAGGATTCTAGAATAACTTTCTTGGCATCTACCAACAAGTCTTTGGCTTTTGTCTGCAAACTCACCTTTAACTACAGTTCTGAACACCTCCATCATTTCCGCCCCATAATTACAGAGAAGATGGGTAGTTGTCAGGGACTGGGCAGAGGTGGAGACCGCCTCCCCATCCTGACCCTTCCAGGGAGGAAGAAGAGGAAGACAGTCTAGATTTACAACAAGGATTTGCGGGAGGTCACAACTCAGAGGCAGTTGAGGGGGTAAGTTGGGAAATCATGGGAGACTCAGAACAACACCCAGCTGACACTTCATTAGAAAGCATTCCAGACCCTCCATCTCCCAGACCCTGGCAAGCCTTAAAAGTAGGAGAGCAAACAGCTTGAAGACAGAAGGCACATAGCAGCACCCATAGAAGTGATGGATGAGCAAGTGGGAGAGACAGAGGGTGGAGATTCACTTAGGACAATTCCATTATCCAAGAGGCTGGATTCTATAGCTTCTCTCTGTAAAGTCTGAAATAAAAAAGGACTGTATGAAACTTTTCCTTGTCCTTATACTTTCCTGGGCAATTAGCCAGGATCCGCTGACAGCACCCTGACAGCAGGTAGCAGAGAGCAATAGCCATTCAAATTACATACCTTCCAACCTTTCTTGAGAAAGGAAATATGGTTTATGAATCCATCCAAAATTCACACATAAAGTTGATTATTTGATGGGTACAGGGTTGCGAATGTATATTTATTGGCCTCAGCTTGATGGGCTACAAACCGGCAAACCAATCTAAAACTTTTCCCCAATAGTAAAAGTTAATATATCCCCCAAATAAAACTATCCATCACCTATTATGGAGATCCATCTTGACAGGGCTGAGATGCAGTCTGACTGTTAACTGCTTTTGGCTTTACCAAGACTTAAAGCATATCCTCTTTGTGACATCACACATGACATCAGAATGGCATATTTTCATTCAACCTAGACTATCTCCATGCCAACAGCAATGGCCAGTAAACTTCTGCAACCAAGTAACCTTCAGCCTGACTACCCAGTTGCTTCTATCATGTGAGAGCCAGAGCAGCAGCTGGCTGAAACATTCTCACTAGAAAGCATTCCAGGCCCTCCATCTCCAAGAACCCGGTGAGCCTTAAAAGTAGGAGAACAAAGAGCTTGAAGACAGAGGGCATGTAGCAGCACCCATAGAAGTGACAAATGAGGAAGTGGGAGAGACGGGGGTGGAGATTCACCCAGGACAAAGAGGGGGTGGAGATTCACTCAGGACAAAGCCATTATCCAAGAGGCTGGGTTCGATAGCCTCTCTCTGTAAAGTCTGAAATAAAAAATGAGTGTAAGAAACTTTCCTGGGTAACCAGCCAGGAGCTACTGACAGCATCCTGACAGTAGTGGACCTAAATGGATCGAGCTGGTAAGATTTGCACATACGGTACAAATCTTTTCTCCAAAGAGTTCAAGAGTGGTGTACATGGCTCTAGTCTCATTTTATTCTGACAATGAACCTCTGAGTTGACATGGTGAGTGGTGAGCTGTGTGGCCAAGTGGGAATTTAAATCCAGGTCTCCTATAACTGTTTTCAACCATATGCTACTTACTACAGCAGCTTTGCTGCCTGGAAATTAGAGGAGATAATGGGGAAATGTAACGTGAACAACAAAGCTAACATAGTAATTGCTGAAATAATGTGGAAAGGACATTTTCATTTATTGCATTCCATTCCAAAGGCCAGGCAAAATAGCACCCTTGACAACTTCAAGGATCAGACATTTTGCATCCTAAATGGAAGCAGCTTCAATTTATTGTTATGAAACCTTAGTTTGTTCAAGCATGACAATATCAGTCAGGATTTTTTGAACTATTTAAAGTTTCCTCAGATTTTATAGCGGTGCCCATCTGTTACCCAAATGTCAAATTAAGCTTGCAATTTATTGTTATTATTTTGAATGACGCATTGAGAATGTGCCTGTTTTTCAACTGTATTGCATTTCACAGCTGACTGACATCTGTAGTTTTAATGCACGTAGGATCAATAATGCTAGGACACTACTTTGTCATTGCTTTCTTACTGCTTAGAATAACATCCCACCAATAGGTGGCAACTAATTTATATTAGAAAAACAATGCCATTTGAACAAAAGTTGATAAGAGGTAGTAGTGTACATTGGGTTATGTTGTACTATTTCAAGGGTAGTAGCTGTGTTGGTCTATTGCATTAAAAACAACAAACAGTCAAGTTGGTTGCTGGTGAGTAGATGCTTTAGGTTGGGGTGATCTGTAAGCATATAATAAATATGTTGGTCTTTAAAGTTCCACAAGACTGTTGGTTTTTGTTGGAAAGAGGTTTGGAAGAGAGATTCTTACTCTCTTTTAGCAGAGTTAAGCACAATGGCTGTTGCTCCAAGCACATTAATATTTTGTTAACTTTACATATACTCTCATCCAGCACTAAACAAACATTCCCAACAAAAATACCTAGGCTAGAATAAATCACAGACACTTAGCTTTCCAAATAAGTAAAGATTTTTACTCACAAGTCTCCAACTGCTGTCAGTAAAACAAAATGTGAAAAATGTTCTGAACGACTTACAAAGAAAAGTGCTTTGTTTCCTTGTGAAAAAGATCGTGCATTCTTTAGATTAGGAAAGATGCAGACTTTTTGGAGAGATTTGGTTCACTTGCAGCATTTGCTGAGTTGGGAGCCATTAGCCACATGGCTCCTTGCTCATACCAGGAACTACAAAAAGAAAAAGGGGTGGGCTACTGAGAGCCTACTAAGCCACGCCCACATTGGCAACTTGAGCTCAGGGCTCAGGTTAACCCTTTCATGCATGCAGGTGTGAGTCATTAAATATATATTACAACAATTTTAAGGTGCATGGCAAACATGGCTATGCCTCTGGAAATTGCTACAATGGAAGGCATCAGATTTTGACATATGGAGTGAAGAATCAGGAGTGAGATACCCAGATACAGACAGATATTATCATTATAACCAATGCAAACAGCAAGATCTTCATTCCTAAGTGAAGGAAGGTGGAAAAAATAGAGCCAAATCTATATAGTGTCTAGACTATGGTGAGGGACTATGCTGCTGTCCCCAAAATACTGAACCATCAGATCAGCATCCTCTATAGTAAACAGAAAAAGATAAAGAGTAAAATCTTGAATCTGGAACCTGTTGCAAATCTTGAACCTGTTGCAAATCTTGAATCTGGAACTAACCTTATGCACCAGGAGTGGGGAACTGTATTCAGCCAGTGGACTGGATCCTTTCTTCCCCCAACTTTGATAGCTGGGTTGGGGTGCCCACCTGTCATTCATATAACATAACTTGAAAGGGGATTGCCTCTGAAGCCTGTAGTTTCAATATAAACCATTTGAGAGTGGACTTCAAGGTGATGGCAGCCACTTTTTTACCTGCCTTACTCCTGACATCACATCTAACGCCAGGGTGGGACAGGTAGTCATGGTTTGAGAAAAATGTGCTCCACGCCCAATTAGGACCCCTGTGGGACCCACAGATTCTCCATCCTGTTCTACACAGCCATACACTTGGCAGAAATTCTCCGAAACAAAGCAAATAGTTTATTATGCAAACTCCTTGGAGATATATTTTATTAAGCTGTAATCTTGCTAAATAACAATAAATATTCACAATTCAAATGAGTTCATTCTTTCATCAACAATTACTTTAGCATTGGGAAGAAGATTTGTGTTCTGCCAGGAGTACTCTCTCAGCTCCACAGTATGCCAACATCTTCATAGCTGACTTATAACAATGCTTTCTCAGCTCTTGTCCCTCAAAACCTGATTAAATCTTCATCATCAGGAGTCATGGGCAGAGGACACTTGAGCATAGGCTTCCTCAACCTCGGCCCTCCAGATGTTTTGAGACTACAGTTCCCATCATCCCTGACCACTAGTCCTGCTAGCTAGGGATCATGGGAGTTGTAGACCAAAAACATCTGGAGGGCCGAGGCTGAGGAAGCCTGCTTGAGCAGTTTCACCAGACACCAATAACTGTTGCCCTACCAATCAACCTGTGCCTAGACCAGACCACGCAAGTGGTTCACTTTCCGATGCTGCTGTGCAACTACATATAAACACCATTGTGTATTGGGAACTGACCACCTACAACACCTGTTTTCATGCTTCCATGCAGAACTCACCATTGTCTACAGCCAGGGCTTTTTTTTTCAGCCACAACTTACCAGAAGTCAGTTCCAGCACCTCTCTGGTGGGTGCCATTGCCATTCTAGGGGAACAAGAGAGGTGTTCACTGTGACCTCCTCTACTAGAAAAATAGCACTGTCCATAGCCAGGCCCGTAGCCACATCTGATCAGACCCCTAGGACAGACGTAAGAATTTACACCAGGCATTCCTCAAACTAAAACTGCCACTCAGCTAAATGGAAAACTTGGATCAAGAAGGCCAGACTGGTAACCAGGAGCAATCTACCAGAGGAGAGTTCTAGAAGAGAAAACATTAGAACACCACTTGCGGTCACTTAGGCTTCCCAGCTCAAACCATTCAAAGATATCATCAATGACCTGCAGTCCATCCTGGATGAGGGCACGTTCCCCCACTATGCCTTCAGTGGTAGGTGTATAATTGCTTACAGACAGCCCCCTACCCCAATGAAAACAGTCAACGGCAAACAGTGGCTGACCACCCAACAGAGAAACTGACACAGGGACCAGCCTCTGAATGGATGAATACCTTTGCTCTCTTTCGGAGCACTTGCCCTAAAAACCACTGAAATGCTTTTTTTTTTTTTTTGTTAGTCTTTTTAGCTTGGCCCCAAGAACTGATGCGCTTTCAACACCAAGGACATAACTTGAATGCGCATCTTAGCAGCCCTTAGAATTTTTTCAACATTGTGATTTATTTATTTTTAAAAAAATCTATAGCCACCTCTCATCATTTAAACACATTTTACATTTTCAGAAAGTGAATACTGTTAAATCTCATACTTAAGTCAAAGTGGGTCAGGGCCATGGGTGTGCTTCTTTTTCTTTTTTTTAGTTTTGCAAAATGTTTTCAGAGTTAAGATGTTCTTTCCGGTGGAGTACAGCAACCTTGTTGCAAACAGGTTACATGCGGCTGGTGTGAAAAACAGAAGAATCACAGTAATGGAAGGAAGGTGATTTCTGAGCATCTGAAGCAACAACCTTTGCCATAAACCCAAATCGGTACAAAGCAAAACTTTGCGTGTGGCATTTTGCGCCTGATGTCCTTGAGGACAACATTATGCTTTTAAGTTTCAGTTCTGAAGGATGCATGTAGGATTCAGAATATTTTATTTTCCTTTTGTACATCCAATTGTTTAACACATGCACCTTCCATTAGTTTTATCCAAGTGCACCT
Organism: Lacerta agilis; assembly: GCF_009819535.1. Taxonomy (NCBI): domain Eukaryota; kingdom Metazoa; phylum Chordata; class Lepidosauria; order Squamata; family Lacertidae; genus Lacerta; species Lacerta agilis. The sequence continues at coordinate 20,115,261 of NC_046318.1, forward strand.
TATACGTATCTCAAATGCATAGGCATTTTGCATTTGTAGTTAGTGTTAAAGAAAAGGACTTTCTGATGAAATCCATAGACTATTCAGAGGCTGTACAAGCTGCCTAATTCATCTAACACCTGCAATTCCTAATTGGTATGGGCATTTTTCACCCATGGATCAAGTTCAGATTTCATCTTTGGGTTAGTGAAGGGTGTACTCTCTGAGAGTTGCCTTCTCTGTGATCAAAACTCCATAAGACCAGTTGCCTTGCCACTTTGAGGGCTTAGATAAAAAAAATGCACTGTCAATCAAAACAAAACACTCTTCCAAATACTCAAAATCATTCATGTTCTTTGAATGAGTCGCTTACTCTAATTTCAACAGTCAGAGGTGCATGTCATTGCTTATGTAGCCAAAACAGCACAGTATCCCTGTAGGAGACGGAGCTAATGACAGGTTTAGAAAACCCCAATGTTTGCAGAAGTGAAAAAAAGATCCCCAAACTTTAAGGAGGGGAAATGGTTCAAAAACCGTCCAATGAGGATCGATCATGCCCAGCAGCCACAGAATACTGGCTGACTATTGGGAGGCAGGGTAATGAGAAACAAAGTGGACAGGGAATAGACTGTAGCATCCTGGAATGTAGGCATGAGTGACAGGTTGCAGGTCCCACTGTTTTTGTTCTGCTTTCAAGAACAGCTCTTGGCTCTAACATGAGATGGTTGTGTAAAAAAAACCAACCAACCAACCAACCAACCAACCAACCAACCAAATAAATAAATAAATAAATAAATAAATAAATAAAACCCAGCTTCATTAATAATTAATGGAGTATTGATTAGCTTTGTCCAAGAAGCCTATGTTCTCCCAAGTGGCCAATTTGGAAGGAGACCAGCAAACATCATCCTGTGATGCTAGAAGATAGAACTGAAATTACTAGTAACCAGGTACTGTGTGCTGAAGTATTTCAAAGCAGGGACCACTAAATGATCTCAACTGCCAATCAGCAATTACACACAGCTACATGTGTGTCAAAGCTATTTTTTTTTTTTTACACCTTCAGCCAGGTAAGGGAATGGCACGTGGTAGGTAGACAAGTGTTGTGCTTTTTGACCCACGTGCAATGATCTCTGGCAGGCAAGCAAGCCCCGATAAGAAGTAATGACTCTCCAGCAATTTTATGCATGTTTATTACAAAACACACACACACACACACACACACACACACACATCCAGAGCACAGCTTCTCACCTGCTCACATTGACGTTAGTTCGTCAGTCTGAAACTTCGCCCCTCCCACAGCAGGAAGGACGCCAAACTCCTGCCTTTCCCCTCTTGCCTTTCCATTGCCCTCTAATCCTATCCAGTCACCTAGCACAAGGACTGAGAGGCTGGCCTACCCCATCCCCACCTCCACTCAACACAGAATCAGACCTTTACTTATCTGCTGATTGCCTAGCAATGCGCTGGCTGCCTTCCAACTCCTCCTCTTCTTGAGAGCTAACAGAGTCTTCCTTGGGAGCAGGGGTCAAACTGCCCCTTCTCAACTGTCAGCCAGCTCTCATCTGCAGAGTTGGTCCCCCGTTCATGTAGCTCACTTACTCAGTCTAACTCTTCCACTGCGCTCTGGGGGACCATGTTCCTGACACCATGGGCGCATTTGCAAACCAGATAAACTGTTGTGGGTGCCACATGTACTTCACAACTTTCCCTTCCCTGGCTGATATTCCACCCTCCTGCATTGCTCCCACATCATAATTAGGCTTGGTGGGGGGAAGCCATTTCCCGTTCCCGGGGAGATGATGTTGTGGGCTGGGAGCAAGCCCTCCCCAGACGCATGGGGCGGGATAGCCCTGGTGCCATTGTATGGTCCTCGGCCATGTCATCCTTAGGCCATCCAATCGGGACGGTCCGGGGGCATGGCACCGGCAATTGAAACTGCCTGCGGCCGAGGACTCGCCCCTGTTTTCTCCCTGCTTGGTCAGTTCTCCCGCCCTCCCACCCTTAGATTAGGCTCTTTATTTCTTGACATTGCTATGGACCTCGGTTGGTTGCCTTGGTTATTCAAGGGGCCCGGTAGGAATTTTTTCCCGCTTGGCAAATTGGCACTGGACATTTGGTTTTTTGCCTACCTTGTAGCAAATCATCACAACTTTGTAAGGTTTGGAGGTTAGGCATTAGAGTATTAGATTGAAGGTGAGGGGAGGTAGTGGCCATCACCCACCCCTCCTAATTCAAGGGTATTCTGTTAAAGGAATCTGAGGGGTGTGGTCTCTGTCCAAAGCCCCAGACGGGGGGCTAGGGCCATGGCACGACCCCTAGCAGTGACCCTGGGGGAGTTCCTTGTTGATGTGCATCAGCAGGGCTCCCCCTACTGGTGGTTAACCCTTCCAAGACTTCCTGCAGATGGGCAGGAGTCAGATATAGTCATGTGGTTTCCAATGCCAAAGCCAATGCCACTCACATTCTGCAACCAATGAAGTTGTGGCCTTTTTCGCCCATTGACCTAAAATACTGCTTCATGTGTTTTTCTTCCACTTCCCGGGAGGGTTTGGGACCTTGCCACGCAACTCTGATGGTTGAAGAAGGCTTATTTCAAGCCTAATTTCAGCAGGGGGGGGGGGAATGGGACACTGTGAGTGCTAAGGTAGGCCTTATTGGGTACATGTGCACCTCCTGGCACCACATTGATACCCCATGTGGTAGAGCGCCTCCTTTGCAAGCAGAAGGTCCCAGGCTTAATCCTTGGCACCTTCAGCCAGGGTTGGGTATGCCACCTGCCTGAAACCCCTGATCGCTACCTCCAACGAGGGCACACGAAACTGAGCTAGATGGTCCAAAGATCTGACAGTCTACGGCAGCTTCCTAAATGATGGAGCCGCATGGCAGGTGCTAGCTTTCCATTTCAAGAACATGGAACCAACAATGTGGAAAGACAAGATCCATTCCAGGCTAGCTACCATAAAAGCAGGGTAGATCAAGAGAAAAAGAAAGAAATGGCACTGTAAGGCAATGGGCAAGATGGGAGAAATTAAACAGAAGCTTCACCAAGCTTCCTAGTCCCTGTTATTAATGATGATTGTCTCAAGCACCCTATTGATACTCCTCTCCTACACTGTGTGGACATGTCTAACATATGTAACCCACACTGGAGTGTCATATTTTAACACAGAGGTGTGGATGGAACTCTTATGATAAAATGAAATAGGGTTATATCATGAAGTACAACTCCATCAACACACATAGAAGAAAGGGCATCATTGTACTGAAAAGAGGGATAGGGAAGACAATCAGCATTTAAAGGGGTATCTACCTAAAGTACATCTTGCAAAGAATGCACGTACTGAAACACAACCATCCTTTGAAATCTGTGCTTCTCTGAATTTTGCAGTGATGTTCTCCGTCTTAGTGATGTGTACAGAAATGCACGTGCTAGAGAAAAGTGTGCATAAAAATGCATATGATCGCGAAAATAGCATAGGAAAAATAGATTATATTAGGGGGAACTACTTTGCTAAAATGTGCTCATTAATGGAAATTTACACTAAAATACCAATGAATCTTCACGAGGATTTTAAAGCAAGCCCCCCAAGTGATGTGGAAATTCAGGGAGCTTAATTTAACATTGGGGGGGGGACATCCCAAAATTAAAGACAGGACAAATTTCCTTCTTTCCTTTGTTCTTTCTTTGCCATCTGTGCATATAGTACACTGCTTCTGACATGCCAGCATCCACAGGCTTCCTTAAATCCAGCCAAAACGGACACCCAAATCACTGCAAACAGCCCTCGACACTTCCAGCATCTGCGGTGTGAAGAAGGCATAACTCCGCTTTGTCAGAGATACAGCCCACAGTATGAATCATTAATTTAACATTGCAGCAAATACCTGAAACCTGAGCAGGCTTTATGGTGATAATAAAGTGCCCAGCCCAACACATCGAATGTGAGCACTTCAGAGTACCCCTCTAATACTAAACTGGTAATTGTACCATTGCGCTCATTTATGAGGCTGTAATCCAGCTCTGCGAGTGGATAAACTACAAGGCTGGAGGCTGAGTAGTTTATCTTGACGAAGGAACCAGATTATTGCCGAGTAAAACAGCATGACCGGGCGGCTGCTGTTCTGCTCCTAGTGCCTTCTCAAAATCTTTAAAGGGTTGTTTTTCCATCTCTCTTCCCCCCCCCACACACACATACTCCCTGCTTCAACTAAGAATTAGGGCAACCACAATCAGGCAAATCACAAATGCAGGTAGGCACGCAAACTCTCACACACAAAGCAGCATTTTGAAAGGTGGCCTATTGCAATAGTACATTAGAGGCCTACCTCTTGCACCCAAACTTCAGGTGGAGCCTGTTACTTTGATAGCAAAGTGCTGTAAAGGGTGATCTCATTCTAGCTTTGCCCTGGAGTGGATGGGAAAGGGTCCTATAGATGCTACCTTATGTCAATCAATCCCCCCTAAACGCCTTCTCTTTTTTTCATTCATCCTCCTTAAATAATATCCCCTTAAGCATTTTATCCACCTGCCTGCCATACTGTACAGTCGACACCCTTGCCCCTTAATTAATGAGGTGATTAGGCCTAATCAATGAAGCATCTACAGGCAACAGAACTGTTGCTAATTCATTCCTAACCTCACTGCCAGTTGCAATTGTGGTGGATTGCTATCCCTCTGGCGACTCAAATACAGAAGAATCAAAATGGCAGAGAGCCATGGCTGTTGTAAATCATGTAGCAACTGTGTGTGTGTTTATGTATGTATGTATGTACGTATGTATTTATCTGTATGTATGTGCAGTGCTTTTTTTCTGGAGGTATGCAGGGGTACACATACCCTTAAACATTTTGTCAATCTAAGTTTGGTCTCATTGAGCATCAGTATTTCAATATGAATAGGAAAATGAGAGTACCCCTTTTTATGGGGGGGAAGCACTGTATGAGGAGGGCTAATGTCACTTTGACAGCCATGGTAGATAGATGTTCAACAGATGCAGATTCTTCTTCCATAGTACTAGGTAAAGGTAAAGGTAAAGGTAAAGGATCCCTGGACGGTTAAGTCCAGTCAAAGCTGACTATGGGGTGCAGCGCTCATCTCCACGTTCAGGCCAAGGGAGCCAGCATTTGTCCACAGACAATTTCATGTGGTCAACATGACTGAACCACTTCTGGCACAATGGGGCACCATGATGGAGGCCAGAGCACACAAAAAATGCTGTTTACCTTCCCACTGCATTGGTACCTATTTATCTACTCACACTGGTATGCTTTTGAACTGCTAGATTGGCAGGAGATGGACAGAGCAACGGGAGTTCTCCCTGTTGCACAGATTCGAACCATTGACCTTCTGATTGGCAAGCCCAAAGGCTCAGTAGTTTAGACCACAGCACCACCCACGTCCATCCATAGTACTACAAATGGAGAAAGAAGTGGTCAAGTCAGCTGGGTGTAGTGGCGTGGAAATAGGTTAATGTCAAAATCCACTCTTCTGTTGTTTTACATTTATAGAAAGGATGATTCATAATGAGAGCAAAAATGCCACTCAGCCTGAATTAATGTTGCTATATCACCAACTGCTTTGAAGGAATTCTCCATAGCTTCATCATCACTCTTAAGCTACTGCCTGTGCTGTTTAAGACTTTGGTGATGTGTAAGGAGAGTAGGGAATTGGTCAATGACAGCCTTTTTCTTGTTTCTACCACTTTCATTTAATCTTTCAGTTTATCCACATATATGTCCTGTGTGAGATAGGCTGCTGACTCACAAAGTTCTTGTAAGATCAGATGATGAACAGCCTCCTAAGATAAGCGTGCCCTATACATGGAGGTGGGAGGAAATGGTTTTATCCGGAAGTTTTTAATATTAGATATTTTACTATGTTTTATATCAGGCATCCCCAACATGTGGCCCTCCAGATGTTTTGGCCTACAACTTCCATGATCCCTAGCTAACAGGACCAGTGGTCAGGGATGATGGGAATTGTGGTCCAAAACATATGGAGGGTCGAAGTTTGGGGATGCCTGTTTTATATAAACTGTAAGCCGCCCAGAGTATTATTATTATTATTATTATTATTATTATTATTATTATTATTATTATTAGTTTGGCCACGAAGAGTCGGACACGACTGAATGACTGAACAACAACATTATTATTATTATTATTATTATTATTATTATTATTATTACTTCCCTAGCTAGTGTTCCTTTCCTCAAGCTTGATAGTAAAAAACAAAATAAAAGGCATCACATGACCAATCATCAATGGTTAGGCCAAATATGCAAGAAATGGGTGGATATTCGTCTGTAACTATAAAACATGCAGTGAATGGATTCTAGAGGTCCTTTGAGTGATTCCTTATACTGTGCTACAGCTTTTTTTATCTGAAGCCTTTTGCTCAAGCGACAGATGTATTTTTGTTGCAATTTTGTGTGATACATGAAATTTTCCTTGACATGAATACAACATGTCTAGGATAGTCCTCTCCTGAATTACACTGTGCCTTAACAAAAGAAGACATAACCACAAAAACACAATAATTGCTCAATTTCACACACAAAAGAAGAAGGCTGAACTACCCACACAACCACTCAGTTCTGTGGAACAATGAAAATTAACTAACTCTCTTGTAACTTGAATGCCTTGTGCCTGTGTGCTAGTGAAATAGCATTTTGGCTCCATTGTGGCCTTCTTCTTCTTCTTCTTCTTCTTCTTCTTCTTCTTCTTCTTCTTCTTCTTCTATTACCAAACAGTCAGAATAAAACCAGAAAACAGGGACTCAGGAAGTGGGCAGCTCATAGAGTAAACACTAGAGCTTGTGTGCCAGATCCAGCTAAATCACAGGTACCAAACTGAATCTGGCTAATTCAGGCTGAGCTGGGTTTTAGCAAGACCAGATTGAAGAAGGCATGATTTGCCCTGGGTCACATCGGGCCCATCTGGAGCAATCCAGAGCTGTCAAAATGGGAAGGCAGTCTGGCAGCAAGGAGAGGGCAAGCTGTGTGCACCTCTTCTTCCCACTCCTGACCACATATTTAATCCAGATTTAAAACCATGATTAAACATATGACTGGGGGACTAGCTGCATGACTGTGCAAGACCCCAACATTGGTTTGGGGGCACAGAAGCAGCTCAAGTTGGCCTTGGATCATCCCAAGCACCAGCTTGGACCCTAAAATGGTTTGGGGTGTGGCATGCACAGTCCTAGTAAACACAACCCTGGAGGTTTCACCTATACACATGCAAAAAGACTCACACAGGTCCCGATTCTGTAGAAGGATGGTTGGACATGAGGCTTTCAGTACCATGGACAGATCACTGTGATTAAATAACTTCCGGTTAGGTGCCGAGTCAATGGCGGACGGGAGTCCGACGGCTCCGTCCTCCGTTAGGCGATAGGGAGCTCCGTGCCTGCGCCACGGGTCCCTTAAAGCCACGGGAAGAGCGTCCCGTGGACCGACGGCTTCGTGGGTCCCAGACGTGCTGTCTCCGCTCCTGATTTACCCTCGTAAGGGGGAGAATCGGGCGAGCGGAGCCCCAGCACGGGACTGAAGAAGCGGCTGCCTGCGGAGGATCAAAGCAGCGATCCCGCCAGACCTGAGCACCCGGCACTTCCTACATAGAAACTTCCAAAGAAACTCTGTAAGTCAAAAATTTGGATTATTTTACAAGTTTAAAGAGCACTGCTTGCAGAGGAAACTCCAAAAGGAAGCCTGTTCCCTTTGAACTGTTTGCGCGAGCTTGGTAGCGCTAAAGGATCAAAGCCGCGGCTAACGGGAAAGTTTTGCGAACTCTGCCAAACTTTTTAAAAGTGATTTAAAAGTTGTTTAAAGTTTGTTTAAAGATCCAAAAACAGTTGATATGGCAAAAGAAGAAGCCCCTCACCCTCTGGATTAGGATTCCGGGTCAGTAGCGGGCTGGGATATATTGTTGCCATTTTTTCTTTGTTGGTGTTCCAGTGTTACAGTGACTGTTTACCAGTGGAGATACTTTGACTCTTTTACAGCCAGATACAAGCTACTTTAAAGACTTGGTGGTTACACTGCAAGTGAGAAAACAGTTACTGGCTTGGGCTATTTAAAATAGACTCTTCATGGCTTTAAGGAATTTACAATTCTGAAAAATCTGAACTCTTTGCCTAAAAGTTGGATTAATGGACTATTGTGGACTCCTGGCTCAGCAGCCTCTTTGTTCTCAGAAAGCTAGCTGCAGGCCACCTGGTGTTTACTTTTGGGACTGTTGGTCTTCTGCTGTGAATGTCTGAGATTGTTACTATAGCAACTGGAGTGACCTTGAGATTACAGTTACAGAGCCCACAAGGAATGGAACTTAGATCTAAAGGAACTGGCTCTGAAAAAAGGAAAGGCTCTGTTTCCTTAACTCTTCAGGAACAAATGGAGAAATTGGCTGCAAGTGTGGCAGAAATTGCAGAAGGCTTGAAAAGTGTCACCGAAGGGTTGAAGCAAACACAAGAATCGGTGAATGCTATTGGTGCATCAGTGAATACAACAGTTAACTCTGCAATAGAAAAGCTCCAAGTGGATATTAAGGCCGATATTAAAGCCTCCACCCAAACGTTAGAAAAATCGATTGGCCAAATTGAGGAAAACGTAAGAAAGAACAGAGACGAAATTAATAAAATTGGGCAGGAGGTGACCACGTTAAAAAAGGACTCGGAGGAAATTAAAGTGGTCAGAGAAAAAATAAAAAAGGTGGAGGAAAAATTGGACAATTTGGATTTGGAGCAGATCGAAAATATTGGAACACGACAGAGGACTGTGGAAGAGTCTCTTGCTTTTCTGCAACTACATCAGAGAGAAGGAAACCTAAGAATAAGGGGTCTTCCAGAATTGGAGGGGGAAGACCTGAAAGCCTATATTGTGGAACTATTCTCGACTTTTTGGGAGTTAGAAGAGGTAAACGTCTCAGCACGCATAGTGAAGGCCTTCAGATTTGGACCAAGAGGTTCCAGAGGAAAGAAAAGCACTAAAACAGTCAGTGACTGTTTGATTGTGCTACACGATAGACACGACAGAGACTACTTTCTGGATTTACACTACAGAAACAACCTGGTGGTACAGCAGAATAAAGTAATTTTTTACAAGGATATCCCCAGATTCTTTTTAGATAAAAGAGCTCCCTATAACGACCTGGTGACGGAGCTAAGAAGAAGAAAAATCTCCTTCAGTTGGGAATTTCCAGAAGGCCTGGCATTCGCGTTTGAAGGGAAAAAGATAAGAATAAGGTCCTTGGCGGATAAGCAAAAGTTTTTGGACAAGCATCTGGAACATTTCAAAGGAACTCCATTGGATCCAGCACAGCTTTATAAGTTTCCAGAAGTATTTCCACCACCGCCGGGACCACCAGGACCAAGCCAAGATCCAGAACAAGATAAGAAAGGACAGGCAACTGGAGGAGAGGAATAAACAAAGAAATGGCGCTCAAGTTAATGACTTGGAACGTTCGGGGATTAAATCAGAGACCAAAGAGACGCAGAGTGTTTTACAGCATAGAAAAGAAGAATTTGGATATAATATGTCTACAGGAAACCCACATAGTTCGGCGTCACAGAAGATTGCTACAGAACAAAAAATTAGGCCAAGAGTTCATATCATCGGATAAGGTCAAGAAGAGAGGAGTAGTGATTTATGCAAAGGAGAAATATAGCCCAAGACAGCTATTTAAAGATGAAGAAGGGAGATACATCGCAATTGAAATTAATGTACAAGGCGAAAAAATTTTGATTCTGGGACTTTATGCACCAAATGATGGAAAGTCGATTTTTTACAAAAAAATCCATGATTTGCTGTTGGATTATTTGGACTATAAGGTAGTTTGCCTTGGAGACTTTAATGGGGCAGTTTCCACATTAATGGACAGATCTCAAAGAACAAAATTAACAAATGATGGGAAACTCCCAAAGACTTTCTTTGAAATGGTGGACAATTTGAATTTGGTAGATTCTTGGAGATTAAAAAATCCCACAGAAACAGAGGCAACGTACTTCAGCGAATCTCAGCAGTCATGGTCGAGGATAGATTATATCTGGATCTCGAATGAATTGGCTCCAAAATTACAAAAAGCAGAAATCGGTCCTAAAACGCTTTCAGACCATAATCCGGTACAGGTAAACCTAAAAATGATTTCCAAGGATTCTTTCAGGTGGAGAATGGATGATGCATTGATGAGAGATACCAAGCTAGTAGAAAGAGCGGCGAAAAAGATGAAAGAATATTTTCAAATTAATTGGAATTCAGATGTGGAGAAAAGGATTGCCTGGGATGCAAGTAAGGCGGTAATGAGAGGATTCCTCATTAGTGAAAAGGCAAAAAAGAAGAAACAACAAAGTGCAGAGATGGAGAGACTGTTGAAATTAATCAAAGAAAAGGAAAAAGAACTAAGAGGACATCCCAGATGTGTTAACATCCAAAAAGAAATCAAATACTTGCAATCCCAATACGCGAATATCATGAATCAAGACATCGAATGGAAAGTGAAAATGATGCAACAAAGAACATTTGAATCTGCAAATAAATGTGGAAAACTACTAGCTTGGCAATTAAAGAAAAGACAAAAGGCAAATGTCATCAGTAAATTGATAGTAAATGGAAAAAATGTAGAGAAACCGGAGGAAATCAGATGGTGCTTTCAGAGATTCTATAAACAACTGTACAAGGAGGAGAAGATAGATGAAGTAGAGATAGACCGATTTCTGGAGAAGAACGGATTGCAAAAGGTCCCAGAGGAAAAACTAACAATTCTCAACCACCCAATAACGACACAAGAAATAGAAGATGCAATAAACAACATGCAACTGGGGAAGGCTCCAGGACCGGATGGATTAACAGCAAAATATTACAAGATATTGAAAGACTGGCTATCACAGCCATTAAGAGAAATTTGCAATAGAATACTAGAAGGAGATAGGGCACCAGAGACGTGGAAAGAAGCCTTTATCACACTGATCTTAAAACCAGATACTGATAAGACTCTAATGAAAAACTATCGTCCAATATCCCTTTTGAATGTGGATTATAAAATCTTTGCAAATGTTTTGGCTACAAGGTTGAAAAGAGTGTTGAAAGATCATATACATAGAGACCAAGCAGGTTTCTTGCCAGGAAGGCAAATAAGTAATAATACGAGAATCATTGTGGACATTTTAGAAAAATTGGAGAGAGACATAAACACAGATGCAGCACTATTGTTTGTTGATGCAGAGAAAGCTTTTGACAAAGTATCCTGGACATTTATGAAAAAGAATTTGGAAAAGATGGGAGTTGGAGAAAAATTCTTAAATGGCATTAAGGCCATTTACACAGAACAAAGAGCAAAAGTTATTGTAAACAGTGTGATATCGGAGGAGATTGAAGTAGAGAAAGGAACAAGACAAGGGTGCCCTATCTCCCCTTTACTTTTTATTACGGTCCTGGAAGTCCTTCTGAATATGATTCGGAAAGATAAACAGACAAAAGGAATTAAAGTGGGAGAGAAGGAATACAAATTACGTGCCTTCGCGGACGATTTGATGCTATCCCTGCAAGAGCCAGAAGGCAGTGTCCCCAGAGCCTTGGAATTAATTGAACAATTCGGACTTGTAGCTGGCTTTAAATTAAATAAGCAGAAAACCAAAGTTTTAGGTAAAAATCTGAGTGCAGAACAGATCCAAAGAATTCAAGAAGCCACAGGCCTCAATTTTGTCAAATCTGTAAAATATCTAGGTATCAATCTCACAAACAAGAACTTGAACCTGTATAAGGATAATTATGAAAAATTGTGGATGGAGATAAAAAAAGATATGGAGATCTGGACAAGACTTAAACTGTCGTTAATGGGAAGAATAGCAGTGGTTAAAATGAATGTCCTACCAAGGATGCTGTTCTTATTCCAAGCCATACCAATTTTGGACAAACTAGACTGTTTTAAAAAATGGCAAAAGGACCTATCGAAATTTATATGGCAGGGCAAAAAGCCAAGAATAAAATTCAAGATTTTAACAGACTCTAAAGACAGAGGAGGCTTTGCCCTGCCGGACTTAAGGCTTTATTTTGAAGCTGCGGCCTTTTGCTGGTTAAAGGATTGGTTTAAACTAGAGAACGTTGATGTGTTGGACTTGGAGGGACATGATAATATGTTTGGTTGGCATGCATACCTTTGGTATGACAAGGTTAAAATCCACAGAACTTTTAAGTCTCATATTGTGAGAAAATCCCTATATCAGGTTTGGACTAGATACAAAGACTTGTTAGAGAGAAAGACTCCTAGATGGATCTCTCCAGTGGAGGCCAAGGCATATAAGAGACCGAATATGTCTGCAAACTGGTTAAGATATATGGACATATTGCAGCAGGAAGGGGACTCCTTTAAGCTAAAAAGCTATGATCAAGTAAAAAGTCAGGTCCCCGACTGGCTGCACTATTATCAGGTTTATGAAACATTTAAAATGGACAAAAAAGTTGGTTTTCAAGTAGAAAAATCAAAACTGGAAACAGAACTGATAGAATCGAACTTCAAAAACCTTTCCAAAATGTATAACCTTCTGCTAGAGTGGCATACAAAAGATGAACTGGTTAAATCCTCAATGATAGATTGGGCAAAAGATGTAGGACATAATATTATGATGGATGACTGGGAGAGATTGTGGCAAAAAGGTATCAAATTTACTGCTTGTCATGGTTTAAGAGAAAACATAATGAAAATGGTTTATAGATGGTACTTGACACCAGTTAAGATTGCTAAGATGAATACCAAAATGTCAGATGTATGTTGGAAATGTAAACATGCGAAAGGTACCTTTTTTCATATGTGGTGGTTGTGCCCAGCGGTAAGCGCTTTCTGGGATAAGATTTACAATGAGCTTAAGAAGGTAATGAAAGTTACCTTTTGTAAGAAACCAGAGGCATTTCTCCTGAGCATAACCAATGAAGAGATACCCAGTCAGGATAGAGTGTTTTTCATGTATGCCACAACAGCAGCTAGAATTTTATTGGCGAGAACATGGAAAGGTGAAGAGATACCAACGGTGGAGGAATGGCAGATGAAGATGATGGAATACATGGAACTCGCAGAACTGACCGTCAGAGTCCGGGACCAGAGGGAGGGGAAGGCGTCGCAGGAGTGGAAAAAATTTAAAGACTATTTAGTTAAATCAGTTAAACTGAATATTTGAGCAGAATTAAACAGAACATCGGCTTTGGTAGATATGTGTTAGATATGAATGGTAAGAGGAATTGTTGTTATGTGAAAGATGTATGTGTCAAAATATGTTAAGATAGGTTGTTAAGATAAGATACATAGTTATTGAGATATTTGACTAAGTAAAAGCTAAGTATATTAAAATTTGGGTAAAAGTGAATTGAACAATATATAAAGCTACCTTGAAGAAGTATATGTTTTTTGAAGACAGTGGAGGGAACGGGGGAAGTCCCCAAACAGAGAAGTTAGAAACAAGAAATATTCAAAGAAAGATATTGGTTAAGGTTTGTATATGTTATTTTTATGTTTTTATTGTTGTTATTGTTTTGAATGTTGATTATGTTTATTGTTGATTATGTTTAATGTTTATTGTGTTTTTATTGATGTTTATGTTATGTGTTGATGTTGTATTTTGTTCTCTTTTTCTTTTATTGGAAAATAATAAAATCTTATAAAAATAAATAAATAACTTTTTCCAATGGTTTTCCAATAACTATATCCAAATGCACCTTAGAGACCAACTAAGTTTGTTCTTGGTATGAGCTTTCGTGTGCATGCACACTTCTTCAGATACACAGCGCATGTGCTACTGGAAGGAATTTTTTATTTTATTTTGTTTTGACCAAGGCAGACCAACACGGCTACCTACCTGTAACTATATCCAAATGGTGTCTTATATCCCTCTTTTACCTTCTAGGGCTATCACTCGCCCTAACCCATCACCACCATACAGTGGTACCTCTGGTTACGTACTTAATTCATTCTGGAGGTCCGTTCTTAACCCGAAACTGTTCTTAACCTGAAGCACCACTTTAGCTAATGGGGCCTCCTGCTGCCGCTGCGCCGCCAGAGCACGATTTCTGTTCTTATCCTGAAGCAAAGTTCTTAACCTGAAGCGTTATTTCTGGGTTAGCGGAGTCTGTAACCTGAAGCGTATGTAACCCGAGGTACGACTGTACTGCTGACTGAAGCACAAAACCAATCCCAGGGCTGACACTCATGAATCTGTAGGCCTGAAGCCAAGGCTTGATTTACCTAAGGAGCCAAGCACTTCTCAACACCTGTATTGGAAGCATGCCTAGTGAGAAGGGTTGTTTCTCTAAGAAGCCATTATCCTCAGATGTGAAAGGGGCAGGGAGAGCCTGGAAGTAAGCATTTTTAAATGAATGCATAATGTGGATTGAGGGATTGATAAAGACACAGCCAATCTCCATCTTTTGTTGGAGCAAGGTTCTGACTTTGAGGTCCCAGAGCTTTTGCAGTTCTAGCCTTCCCTGATAAGTATCTTTTTGTTACCAGTGGGCATCTTCTTGGAGTCAGGACAGGTCAACAGATTCCCTGCTTGGCCTGAGCTTATGGAGCAACAAAAACGACCAAATAGATGCCTCAAATATCATTCAGCACACACATTTCCTGTATCCTCACATGCTTTGTATTTTTAATGGCATGCAGAGTGATGTGCGAGTTTCAAGGCATCCCAAAGTTTCACCCTTTCCTGGATTGGACCATCAGCCTCTTTTAAATGCATCGACATTTTCTGGGAACTATCCAAATCTTCTTCTTAATCGGGAGTTGCTAATTAAGAGCCTGACAAAGTTTAAGTAATGTTAAGATTGTTTTCCCCCCAACACTTACCACTTTGCACTAAATTGAATTTCATTTATCATTTCATTGTCCATCCTTCTAGTATCATAATTGCCTCTCCCAAATGCCTTACAGAGAGTTATCTTAAATTATTTGTATCATTTGGTAAGTGTGCTGCTTCATTGTTCACTTCTTTTCTTAGCCAAGCAAGCAATAACCAACTCTTTTAAAGCCTGTCGTCGAACGATTGGAACACCTTGCTGCTCATTTTTCTCTACTGGGAGAACTGGCTGCCATAGCCTCACATTCACAGTGAAGCCACATGAACGCTACCCATCTGAAGAACTGTGGTACCATTTTATATAGCCATGGCTTCCCCCAAAGAATCCTTGGAGCTGCAGTTTGTGAAGAATTGTTAGAAGACAGAGTTCCCTGTGAAGAGGGATTGGTTGTTAAACTACTGTGTGATTGTAACTCTGTGAGGGGAATAGGGGTCTCTCAGCAAGAGCTCCCAGACTCCTTTGAGGGAAGCTGTGACTATTTAAAGTGGTATCATAATCCTTTAAAATGTATGGCGTGCATGTGGCCTGAGATCCTCCGCCACTCTTTAGGCTGGTGTGGAGAACCACAGGCCAAGGGGCTGAAAATGTCCCTTCTGTCTACCCCACAGGATCATCACAGGGCCACACCCCTCTTACCAAGCCACGCCTCTCAACAGCTTCACTCCACACCTTCCTCAGGTGATGCCCATTAGTCATTAGGTTCCTTACATCTAATCAACAGATTTTATCTTGGAGAAGTCTGGAGGAGGAGGAGGAGGAGGAGGAGGAGGAGGAGGAGGAGGAGGAGGAGGAAGAGGAGGAGGAGGAGGAAGAAGAAGAAGAAGAAGAAGAAGAAGAAGAAGAAGAAGCTGACCAATAACTAACAATGTTTCTGGGACTACCTAGGATTCTTTTGTCACATTCTGGCTTCTTCCCTACATGCATTATAAAAATGCAATTATTGCAATATAATTTTAGAAGCCATCTTAAAGTGCAGCTTATAGAAATAAAAATATCCAATAAGGTACTTTGTGTAAAACATTGCTTCTCCCTTAGTTGAATTTTTGGAGTGCACTCCAATATCAGTTCTCATTTTCTTTCAGCTGTTGAAGAGGCCCAGTTTTTTCCATCTCATCTCCAGACAGCTCTGCTGATTGTAATTTTTTATATATTTTTTTAAGGATTGAGTGAATGATATAATAAATGATTTAATCCTGTGAGCCACTGCATTGGCAAACATATGCCTGAATCAAACATAAGAACTGCAGCACCAATGTATAACTCTGCGGTAGTGGGGCTAGATAACTTTGGAGGGCCTTCTTTTGATGGTAGGGTCTATTATATATCACTTATCTCAAAATGTGGTAATTGGTTAGGGACAATCGCTCCTGGACTTCTGCCCTAAACTCCTGCCTTGACAGCACCATTGGTATCCCCGGCTAATGGTGTTCCACCAGGGATGAGCAAAACCTATCTAATATGATGGCGAACAACATTCTCCAGCAGCAATAGAAACTGAGTAAGTCTGGATTTTAACGTGAACCTTCCTGATTTGCACTTTCTGAAACAATATGCAAACCAAAACACAGAACCTTTGAAATTCATAATTATTTGCATTTTCTTGTGCACACTTTATGTCTAATACAAAGTGCCACTTGACCTTTCGGAGTAGACTTTGCCAAGTCTGTAGTCAGGAGGATTTCCATGACTGACAGCCATTTAAAATTACGCTCTTCGTGCTCTTACAGTTGAACCCAATTCAGAGGGTGACAACAGGCAAAAGCAGTGGGACTTTTGCTGGATTGCAAATGCGAATATATCACCAGTTGACAACTCCAAGTTTAGATGATATACATCCAAGTGGAATTCTCACCCCATTTAGGAATGCTAAATTAATTGACCCTGCTCCTTCAAAAGCTAACTTTTATCATCTTTTGGGAAACTAACCCTGTGAACCTAAACTCATTTACTGCCAAGTTAAAGGGCTTTGGATCATAGCCCAAGGCTTTCAAGGAAGTTGTCTCACCCAACTGTTTCCCACAGAATCATAACCCAAAACATCAAGGACTCATGGTTGTCATACTAGAAAGGCACGATGTGATGATTTATCTCCAGGATCATTAGATAAAAGCCACATTTCCACTCTTCACATATTTGGCACACACTTGTTTTTACAATTTCAGTCTTTAATTAAGTCAATTCCTTTTAACGTTGTTGGGTTTTTTTTAAGGCCAGTAAATCCTTGCACTGTCAATGGGAAGTAGCTGGGTCTAAAATAAAAATGCTGCCATTCCTCTCTGCCCCGTGCCTCTTTGTACATCATCATCTTTCCATTTCAGAATGTTCTGTATTTTGCCTCCATGTTCTGCTGTGTCAAGGCCTATCCTGTCAATCACATCCTGTTACACATTATGCAACATAGTTACTCTAAACCGGCACATTTTTATGACTGTCATTTTATATTTCATGACAGTTGTCTCCTCAAAAAGTTTGGAAAGGATGTGGGGCTTGGGAGAGCTCTGGCATCATAGGCCAATGCTGAGGTAAAGAGAACATTCTGGTGTCTTTCCATTAATTAACACAAAATCCACAGCTCCAGGTTCCGTAAGCTTCCTTTGAGATTTGCCGGCAAGAAGCCAGTAGTATATTAAAACTCTGAAACCACAACAATAATTTCAAAGTCTGAATGCCAATTGTTGTTCATCTTCAAGCCACTGGTTATGTTTCATTCCAAGCAAATCCTGAAGGGTCTTCAGAATTCTTTCTTGCCTCGTCTTTGGCTGACGTTTCAATGAGATAGTAAAACTTTATCTGGGCTGTACCAAGGGCTTTTGTGAACTCACTAGAACTCCATTCCCAGACAGAGCCAGGATTCTGCCATCATTAGCGGTGTCTGGGCAGGAATCACTGAAGCATCTGGGAAAACCCAGATGTATGGCAACCCATGTCTGCAGTGTAGATTTGGGCGAGTATCTGTTAAAAAAAAAAAAAAGCTCGAAAACTATTATTTTGTTGAGATTTTTTTGGGGGGAAGCTCAACTTTAGTGTCTGGATTCTAACTTTTTGAAATATGACAACCCTTGGCACCTCTCAGGTGGGCGCCATTGCCATTATAAGAGAGCAATGCAGGTATTCATGGCGAGTTCCAGCACCTCTTTTTCAAGAAAAATAGCACTGGCTGTATCTCTTTAGACTACAAGATGCTCAGATGTACTTTCATACAAAACAGTCCCTCCACATTGAAAACTAAAGGGATAGGGTGTGATTATAGCCTGGGTGATAATTGCTCCCCAAAGGGCTAGGTTTGAAGATGTATGGATTATTAGTTCAGAAAAAAATGTGAGCTATAGGGACATGACAGAAGTATATAAAATTATGCATGGCAGGGGTGACAACTTGGATAAAATATTGTGGGACCGGGTAAGCGCCGCCCCGCATAACCAATCACATGATGCGGCACACGTGCCATTTGAATGGTAATGCCCATCAACTGGGGAGGGGGCTGGACCCCTCAAATATTTTAGGGTGCGGGCAATGGGATCTCAGCCCCTAGGAGCTGTCTCCTATGATGGGCAGTATGGAGAAAATGAATAAGGGAGAGTTTATCTGACCCACAATACTAGAACCCAAGGCCATCCAATGAAGACGGATGCTGGAAGATTCAGGACAGACAAAATAAATTACTCCATCCTGCAGAGCATAAACGATGGAATGCACTCCCAGAAGATGTCATGTCGACTACCAGTGTGGATCCTTTTGCAAGGGGATTAGACAAATTGATGGACGATAAGGCTGTTTTCTTCCTCCACTGTGAGCGGCAGTATGTCTCTGAATACCAGTTGATAGCAATCATAATTAGGTCTGTGCTCTTGCACTGAGATTCCGCTTGCACACTTCCCATTGGTATTTTATTGGCCACTGTGTGAACAGGATGCAGGTTTAGACAGACCTTTGGCCTGATACATCAGGACACTCCATATACTCTTTTCCTGCTTCTTCTTCTTTTTAAGTGGGGAACATTTAATAGGAATAGGAATAGGAATAATTTTATTGGCCAAGTATCAATCATACTTGGAATTTTGCTTTGACTACATTGCAATGTAAAGAAAATGTACCTCATACAAACACTATTCCCCTCACGCTACAACAGCACAACAAAGGAACCCCATACCACCAACTGACCTCCCTTCCGCACACAACTACAAAGTCAACAGTTTGATGGCACAAGGAAAAAAACCTATTCCTGTGCCTAGACGTTTTTGTGTATAGAGTCCTGTAACAACGTCCGGATGGAAGTAAATCAAACAGGTAATGACCAGGATGCGAAGGGTCTGCGACAATTCTCTCTGCTCTATTCCCTGCTCAAGCAGCATAAAGTGTCTCTATTGGAGGCAAACTAGCACCAATTACCCTCTCTGCAATTCTTACTGCTTGTTGGAGCCTCTTCTTATCCAGCTTAGAGGCTGTGCCATACCAGGCAGTAACACAATTACAGAGAACAGTTTCAATGGTACCTGTGTAAATTTGGATCAACAATTCTTGGGGTAAATTAATTTTTCTTAGTTGTCGCAAGAAATACAATCTCTGGTGGACCTTTTTAATAACAATATTGATGTTGCCCGACCAATTTAAGTTATGAGAAATTAATTGTGCAAGACCACCCCTTTGCTCTGAAGTGGTACAACCCAGGCACACTTTTGCCACCTTGGTGAGAGCTAGACTTCGAAAAGTTCATTAGATTTCTGTTTTCTCCCTTGAAAAAAAAATGCAAGACAGAATTGATGGGGAAAGGCAATGCCGAAAAATCTGATTAAGTACAAACCAAGCACTGCTTCCTTCAATATGAAAGGAAAATTGTATAAAAGTCATGCAAAGACAATTGCATAATAAGACAGGTAACACTGTGAAAACCTTCTGTACAGACTCCCCCCCCTCCATCTTCCACTCAAATAAGGCAATGGGAACATAATCATATATTATCAGGTTTAATTATTTGTTTTATCCTCTCCCTTTATCTCTATTCTGTTTCTAAAAGGTGAGCTTCTGTTTCATCCTGATCCCTTTGTTGGAATATTTTATAAAGCAATCAAATAGCAGCATGTGCTTTCACGACTAATAATTTAGATTAAACAAGCCACTGAATTCCCCCCCCTCCCTCCAATAACATAACACTTGAAACTTTGCCATGGTGGAGATGATCTGGCAGGCAACCAATGCTCAACATAAGGCTATCAAAAAAAGAAAGAAAAAAAGAAAGATGATCAGGCAGGTTAAAGAAGAAGAACCTGAGATTTAATTGTGTTGCTTCCATTAGGCTTTTTAGTTCCAAGACCCCTTCACACATATAAAATCAAAAAATGCACACAGACCAGACAAAGAGTCCCTTCCCCCCTAGGTGTGATCACATACCTCAGAGGGTGATCTGTAAATGAATTAAGAAACATGAGCAGGTCAATCAGGTTGGTCTTTCTCACCTAATTGGTACCCTGCCAGGAAGGAAATTACTCCTTAGGTAGGAAATATCTCCATGGTTTTCCATGCTTCACATAGCTGATCACACAGCCCTCATTCAAGATCTGAATGGACTAACGTGAACTTGTGAGCTCACCCCAACCCCTCGGCACTGATACATCTGCCAGATCTGCAATGGACTGGATGAAAGCCAGTCAACTGGGACACGATCCAGAAAAGGTAGAGGTGCTGTTAGGGGGTGGCTGATCTCCCCCCTCTCAAGTGGTGTTTGGTCTGTTTTGCAGAGATTAGACTAATTCACAGAGACCAGACTAATAGTTAGTGAATGGTTTTAGAACTGTTGCTTAAAACACAGGTGGCTCAGAGAACTTTTTGCTAGCTTGGGTAGATGTACCAACTATAATGGTAAGCCCATAGCTCCATGATAGAGCCTCTGCTTTGCAGGCAGAAGGTCCCAGATTCAGTTCCTGTCAGGAGTCCCAGTTTCCAATTTGATAACACAGCAAGCCTGGTTAATTAAAAAGGAAGATTTATTGCGAAAAACAAACAGAATTCTCTGGACAGCTCTAACATGCCGCCAGTCTCATCAATCATGATGACCCTTCTGACTCCTTCCTGTTACAACAGAAGATACTGAACTTACGAACCCTCATTCTCTTGTTTTTCTTCCTGTCTAACAGCCTTCCCCTTCACCTATTCTCCAGACTTATTGGCTTAGCTCCAGTCTCCTCCTTTTCTGACAGACTACCCATGTCTCTGCTTGCTGCTGTTTGAACTTCCTGAGAGCTCTGGCTTGGTTCCTGCCCGTACGCAACCATTTCAGTATCAGTTGGCATTCCAAGGGGTGGGGGAGTTGGCAAGAGTCAATGCTCATCCTGCCTGGCAGTCCTGACTGCTCCCTTCAGTTGGCAGCAACCCTTCCCTGGGAGCTGGCTCATTCATGACAGTTCCCATCAGGGACTGTCCCCTGCCTGAAACCCTGGAGATCTGCTGCCAGTTAGCATAGACAATACTGAGCTAAATGGACCAATAGTCTGACTTAAGGGCCACCTTCTCTCATATATCCCCACCTTGTCTTCAGGTTCACCTGCCAAATGAAGTGAGTCAGATAGTCCCTAGGAAGTGGCTCCTTGTTCATGGAATTCCCTCCCTCAGAGAGGCTTGCCTGTCATGGGGCTCCATCCATTCCAGATGAAGACCTTCTCATTCCCAACTAATTGCAGGAGAGCCCAACTCTCACTGTGAAGGAAGCGTATGAGGAAGGGGCAGCACTCAGCCCCCATGACACCTGACAGCTTAGTCGCTGCTTCCTACTGGGAAGCAGAGAGAGAAGGGTGAGAAGGCACCACACCAACATCCCTGTCACTTTGCCCGTCCTCTTCTCTTTCCAAGTAAGCAACATTGACTCAGCTGCTGGGAAGTCAAGTGAACATCACCACCCCATCAAGCCACCTACTACTGAGCACGTGAGAAGGGGGGTCAATCCCTCTCTGCACCACTATGAGCCCATTGACACCAATGGAGCCTTTTTTCCTAAGTCGCATAGCACCACAGGGGAGCCTGATCTCCTTTCCAGATAACCTTCTCCTTCCTGTGCTTTTCCTTCACCATGAGAATGGTCCCCCAACCCATAGTTAGTTATGGAAAACCAAGGTTAAGTTAAGGAATCTTACCTTATTGTTTTATTAAGTGCACATCTGCTTTGGCCCTCAGTGTGTGGATTTCTGATAATCTAAGACACTTGGTGTATGGAAATTCCGCTGTCATCTGCATTCAGTGATGCAGCTCCCTTCCTTTTCTAAGCACCTTCTCCAAACCTGCCCTTTTGGCACGCCTTAGAAGTCACCCTAGCTCCAGCTACCTTTCTACTTAAATTCAATCAGCGTTTTTATCTCATCGCATCCCCTTAGCTTACTAGGGCACCATCCAGCATTAGCATTTCCTCTTGTAGTTCAAGTGACAGCTTGGAAGAGAAGTTTATTATCTAGTGCATCCAGCAAAAAACGGTACAAAAAAGCACCCAAGAGAAGAAAGAACGGGGGGGGGCACAGAGAGAGTGGTGTTGCGTGCTCCTCACTTCCCAGGGTGCTTCTTGGGTGTGATTTCCTTTGGATGAGAGAGCACTGGAAACGTATGGTGCTTGTGCAATGTTCGCTTTAACTGCAAATATACAAAGGAATCCTGCTTGGAGGCAAACGGCATGCACTCCTACCAGGCAGAGGATCCATTGCTCCTGGGCTGCATGAACACCATTTCCCAACCTCCTTGAGAAACTACAGATTCATTGGAGGGAATGATGCACTTTAAATGTGTGGTGTATACAGAGCCCATATCCCTAGAGAGAGGATCTGCACCCCAGAGATGACCCAGTCCAGGCATTTCATTGCTCCCCTTCTCTCCGGCCCCATCTGTGCTCTATATTTAAGGCAGCATCAGTATCATTGTAAACGCAATGGCGTAGGAAGGGGGGTGCGGTCTGCCCCGGGTGACATCACTGAGGGGGGTGACACAATGACAAAAATATGTTTGTTTGGTTTTTTAAAAATTGGGCTCATGAAACTTTTTTGGGGGGAAATACTGTATTTTTCTGTGTATAACAGGCCCCGGTGTATGACACCCCCTATTTTGGGGGACTCCAAATTAAGAAAATGGGGGGAGAATGCCCAGAGTTGTTGAGCATTTTTAGGTGGGGGGGGGTTGCCAAAAATCGCTCACCTGCCTCACCTACACTGCCACTTTTGCACACGTCGCTAAAGTCGCCAATCTTCTGTCCCCTTCCTGGCAGAAGCCACCAATCACCCACCCAATTGCCGCAGCGACAGCCAGTCAAGACCAGCCATTGCCACATCCACCAATAACACACCACTGACAATCTCAGGCTCACAGCAGCAACCAATCCCACGTACCCCTTATGCATCCGTGTATAAGACAACCCTCAATTTTGATAATTTTAATTTTAAAAAAACCCTTGTCTTATACATGGAAAGGCATGGTAACTCCTGCACCCACCTCATTCCCCTTCCTATGCCACTGGTAGCTAGGTGAGGCGGGGGGCACTGGGTGCCACATCGCGGGGCCTGCACTGTGCCTCAGCCACGCGTCTCTCCTGAGGGGGAGGCAGCGGGCAGACCGCCTGCAAGCTCCGCACTGCTTTTTCGAGCAGCGCGGGGCTTGCATCTGCTCACTGCCTCGGCCACCCTACAGCTGAGGAGGAGGCTGCGGAGAGGCTCCACGCAGCGTGCCCTGCCTTGGCTCGCCCTGCCCCCCTGGTTAGCTTGCCCCGCCCCCCGCTGCAGGACATGCGTGCCGCACTGGGCACCCGTGTGGCTAGCTACGCTGCTGTATAAACTGCCACGGCATCCCCCAAGGAACCGTGAGAACTGTCGTTTGTGAAGGGTGCTGAGTGTCGTTAGCAAGACCCCCTATTCCCTTCACAGAGCTACAGTTCTCAGAGCCGTTTCACAATCACTTCCTCTTCTCAGGGAACTCTGGGAATTGCAGCTTTGTGAGGGAAAGTGCATCAAATGCATCTCTTGGTGAAAGTAACATCAAAAACTGCATTGTACTGGGGGGGATGCTTGCAAAAATGAGTATATTAGGTAAGACCACATAGAAAAGCAAGCATATTAGGAAAAGTGCTCACTAAAATACTGATGGGTTTTTTTGGTAAGGATTTTCATAAAAAGAAAAATTGCAAACTGAAGTGGAAAGAATATTGTATTTAATATTGGGAGGGGAAAACAAAGTAACAGATACACCCTCCAGCTAGCGATGGATGCATCACCTCCCCCAAGTTCCAATGGACATTCTAACTTAGCGAAAGATTGCCGGCTATCTCCCAGTCATGACCTCTCATCAGCATTCCATGAATCAGCAATGTGCTGAAGAAAGGCATGGTCCCAGAAGCCTTAACAGTGGATTTGTTTAGGTGGATGGGGGATAGCCTAACATACTCGCAGAAATCAATTGATAGAAGAACCAGCACATCCAGCAGGGACTCCGTGGGGAGCTGCTTGGGAAACCCAAGGAGGACAGCAATTTAGGCCAGGATCAGGAACAATGTAACTCACCTGCAAAAATCAATGGGGGTATGAGAAGCAAGCCTAATGCAGAAGATAGAAGGCATGCCCTCCAACATTTCTCAGATGGAAATAGGGACATCCCATTCCAGAATGATCATTTTACTCTTTATACCCCACACATCTTAATTGGGTTGCCCCAGCCACTCTGGGCAGATTCCAACGTATCTAAAAACATAATAAAACATCAAACGTCAGCAAAACTTCCCTATACAGGATTGCAGGGAGCGGGTGGCGCTGTGGTTTAAAAGTCGGCGGTTTGAATCCGTGCTGCCGCGGTGAGTTCCCATTGCATTGTCCCAGCTCCTGCCAACCTAGCAGTTCGAAAGCATGCCAGTGCAAGTTGATAAATAGGTACTGCTGCGATGGGAAGGTAAATGGCATTTCCGTGCGTTCTGGACTCCATCACGGTGTTCCGTTGCACCAGAAGCGGTATAGTCCTGCAGGCCATATGACCCAGAAAGCTGTCTGTGGACAAACGCTGGCTCCCTTGGCCTGGAAGTGGAGATGTGTGCCGCACCCAATAGTTGCCTTTGACTAGACTTAACTGTCCAGGGGTCCTTTACCTTTACCTCTTACAGGATTGCCTTCAGACGGCTCGGGAGTTATCCAACCCTCCGACATTTCTCTAATGAAAATAGGGACATCCTAAGGAAAAGTGGGACATTCTGGGATCAAATCAGAAACCTGGACGGCTTCTGTAAACCAGGGACGTCCCTGGAAAATAGGGACACTTGGAGAGTCTGACCTCCTTTCAGTAAGCAGCATGTATTTTCTTTCTTTCTTTCTTTCTTTCTTTCTTTCTTTCTTTTTCTTTCTTTCTTTCTTTCTTTCTTTCTTTCTTTCTTTTTCTTCTTTGTGTACTATGAAAGTCCTCTGTGAGAAGGTTGGAATAATGCTCTCTCACCCTGCTAATCTCAGATCTTTCAAAGAACACAGCCAATTATTTTGTATACATATTCCTTGGCTTATTAATGTTGAAAGGTGTTTTATTATCCTTTGATATTTCAAAATGCTGTTCTTTTGAAAAATTAGGAACACAGGCAAGCTTAAAACTCATGGTGGTGGTTTTCTTTTTCTTTTCTTTTTTAAGAAAAAGAAAATATTTTAAAGTTACATCTCCTTTTATCATAACAAATCCAAATTGCCTTTTGCCTTTTTTGCCTTCCATTGTCTTAAAGAGGGGAAGAAAACCCTTAAAATAAAAGCAAAGACAGACCAGTTAATTGTGTTTCAGGTTGTAGTTAATTGCCCAGCCAGTTCACAGATCTCTGTGTACAATAGCAAGTTGTTCCCATTACTGTGTGGACAAGAATCTACACAGGGAGTTTTGCCAGTCAAAGAGTAGGAGTTGCAGCTATTAATAAGGTGTGAGGAAAGAAAACAGCAAATAGCGATATGTAAGGGGGCTCGCTGAAAATCTCAGCTCAAAATTATATAATACTATAGGGCCTTTTATTGTCAGGCTCCTGTGTTGTTCTTTTTTTCCATTTCATTATCAGGTATTTTAAGGTTCTGGAAGAAAGGCTGCACTGAAGATCTCTGTGTGGCACTATAAAAGTGAGGCTATTTTTAATGCTGCAAATTAAATTGCTTCAGCGTCGCTGGTGAAATAAGGGCTGAAGTGAGTGGCGGGTTCTTCAGCTGCCTACAAGGGGAATCATCCACTTTATTGATTCACTTAAAAATAATAATAGAATATAAGGTTGCCATATTTCAAAAAGCGAAAATCCAGACTTGTTGGGCTTCTTTCTTTCTTTCTTTCTTTCTTTCTTTCTTTCTTTCTTTCTTTCTTTCCTTCCTTCCTTCCTTCCTTCTTTCTTTCTTTTGCTTTTTGGCCGTAGTTGTTCAGCTTTTTCTGCGAAGCATCGAGAAGGAAAATGTACATTCGCGAAATAATCTAAACTTCTGACATGGGCTGCCATAAGCCTGGGTTTCCCCAGACATTTTACAGGATGTTCGTAAGTTCCGCCCGGATGCTATTTCCAAAGGACCCCAAGAGTTATTTAGTCCAACCCCTGCAATGCAGGAATATGACGCGAATTCTTCACCTTTCATTGGATAAAGGAATAAAAAGAAATAGGATGTCAACTTTGCTCCTTTAATCGAATGACCAAAAAGGGGGATTTGATTGGGCTTGGCGAGTGGCATGGAAGTTATTAAAGCAATTAACCATGTTTCATAGAATCATAGAATCATAGAGTTGGAAGAGACCACAAGGGCCATCCAGTCCAACCCCCTGCCAAGCAGGAAACACCATCAAAGCATTCCTGACAGATGGCTGTCAAGCCTCCGCTTAAAGACCTCCAAAGAAGGAGACTCCACCACACTCCTTGGCAGCAAATTCCACTGTTGGACAGCTCTTACTGTCAGGAAGTTTCATCAGTTCCCCATGAGGTGTATGTTAGCTCTGAGCCAAAAGTTGCTGAGAAGAGAATTAGAGGGTTCTTAACTAGGTGTGCACAGAGGAGCAATGGGAATGTTGACCTTATTACCGTATTGGCCCGAAAATAAGCCCCCTTCCCCCCCAATTCAGACTGTGAAAAGTTAAAGTACGGCTTATAGTTGGAGCTGAGCGCCGACACTGGCTTGGGGAGCAGGGCGCCGAATGCCAGCTGCCCCCTGTCCCCCATTCAGTGAATTTTAAAGGCTTATTTGCGGGTGCGGCTTATAGTCAGGCCAATACGGTAGTAGTACGAAGACGGATTTCTCTCAGAAGAGGAATAGACTGTTATGCCACTCTGAGAGTTGTGTCTCTGTGAAGGGAATAGGGGTCCTCCTAAACAACTCTCAGCACCCTTAACAAACTACAGTTCCCAGAGTTCTTTGGGAGGAAGAAATTACTATTTAAAGTGGTATGATAGTGTTTTAAATGTATAGTGCAGATGGGGTCAAGTATAGTGGTGCAGAAAAAGGTGGGCTATGAATTGTATTAAATGAACAAATGTTATATATTTCTTTCTTTATTTTCTTACCTTAATATCCTTCTTTTCCTCTGCCGTGGGACTCAAGGCTCCCAAATGGTCACTCACCAAAGCTGCCCCCCCCCTCTCTCTCGGAATAAATGTTATTAGAATTTAAAAAGAGAGGTACAAAACTTAAGACCAAATATCTTTTTTATTCCAACATTAATCTAAATAAAATAAAAAGAGGAAAAAATAGGAAACTGTCTGCTAGATATAAACAATAGTCACTTCATCCACTCCAATATAACATCCAACTAAACCACTTTCTATAAACCAACATTACCTTCAATCCCCAAATCCATGTCATTATTTCTTTTTCATGCAAAAAGTTAAAGAGTTTTCCAATCTTTAGTAAATGTTAACAATGACCTCTCTGTGACTACCGTATTTTTCGCTCCATAGGGCGCACCTCATTTTTAGAGGAGGAAACAAGAAAAATTTTTTTTTCTGATTTTCTTCCTCTAAAAGCCCTGGTTTTGTTGTTGTTGTTTTTTTAGGATCAGCTAAAAGTTTTGCAGCTGTTTTTGCAAAGGCAAAAGGCATTTTTTTTAAGGATCAGCTAAAGGTTTTGCAGCTTTTTTGCCAAGGGGAAAGCCCTGGGTTGTTTTTTTAGGATCAGCTAAAGGT
This sequence comes from Lacerta agilis, assembly GCF_009819535.1. Classification (NCBI taxonomy): domain Eukaryota; kingdom Metazoa; phylum Chordata; class Lepidosauria; order Squamata; family Lacertidae; genus Lacerta; species Lacerta agilis. Next base: position 20,143,209 of record NC_046318.1, read on the forward strand.
TTTGCAGCTGTTTTTGCAAAGGCAAAAGGCCTTTTTTAAGGATCAGCTAAAGGTTTTGCAGCTTTTTTGCAAAAGGGAAAGCCCTGTTTTGTTTTGTTTTTGGTTTTTTTTTGAGGATCAGTTAAAGGTTTTACAGCTTTTTTTGCAAAGGGAAAAGCCCTGGGTTGTTTTTTTTAGGATCAGATAAAGGTTTTGCAGCTTTTTTTTGCAAAAGGGAAAGCCCTGTTTTGTTTTGTTTTTGGTTTTTTTTGAGGATCAGCTAAAGGTTTTGCAACTTTTTTTGCAAAGGGAAAAGCCCTGGGTGTTGTTTTTTTAGGATCAGCTAAAGGTTTTGCAGCTTTTTTTGCAAAGGGGGGAAAGCAAAGCTCCTTTTGCAAAGGGGGAAAAGCAAAGAGGAAAAGCCCCATTTATATGGGGTTTAACTCACATTTCTGAAAAAATCTTAAGGAAAGGGAGCCATTTCTACTGTTTGTAGACAGATAATCTAATCAGCCAGTCACATGTCCTGGGGAAACAAACAACCTCCCTCTGCAGCACATTCAACAAAGGAGGGCGGGGCTGAAAGGGAGCCGGGACTCTTATCTCTCTCCCATCTCTTGCTGATCAGCTGCTGAGTGGGTCCTTTCAACACTCCCTTTTCTCTTTGTAAAATAAAAAGCACAATCTGCTTTTGGCCCCTGGGCAATTCAGCTCCAGGGACCACCATTCGCTCCATAAGACGCACAGGTATTTCCCCTTACTTTTTAGGAGGAAAAAAGTGCGTCTTATGGAGCGAAAAATACGGTGATTGTTGGTAATAATGAGTCTTCCCATCTTTGTACATACAATAGTCTCACATCAAGGCCCATCACTGACCAGACCCAAAATCAGCGAAGTATTGGCTCCATATGCCTCCAGACCATCGTGACAATTTTGGGGGTGCCAGCCCCTTGCTATGGCATGAGTCTCAGCTGATGCCCATCTCTACTGACCACAATGCCTGGCCTGAGTGTTTGATGCCACCAGGGGCGTAGCAAGGGGGGGCGAGGGAGGTGGGCCACCCCGGGTTCCATAATGGAAGGGGTGACAAATTATCAAGGAACATTTTTTTTTTAAATGCCTGCTCCGAAGGTCTTATCTTACTATACTAGGGATTATATAGCTATATATGAATTTTCATGCATATCGGTTAATATCTTGAACCTCCTCCACCAAAATAGCTGTTCACTTGGCTGTTTTCCTATGTCATGAAGGCTGAAATTTCAGTTCAGAGAACACTTACTGATCCCAACCCTAACCCTGTGGAAAGCCATCTAATTAGACTTTAATTTCATTTTGAGATGTTTTTAGGAGGTAATTTAATTATTGTTTGATTTTATACCAATGTTATGTATCTGATGTTAGCCACCCTGAGCCTGACTTTGGCCGGGGAGGGTGGGATATAAATAAAAGTTTTTTTATTATAACTTGTTATTGTTCCTTTGTAAGAAAATATGAAATAACGTAAAACCATTTTTGTGGGGGAGGGAATTAATGGGGGGGGGGTGACAAGAAATTATCCGCACCGGGTACCACCTGACCATCCCATGCCTCGGGGGGGGGGCAATTTTTTTTTTTTTTTGCCCCGGGTACCAATTTACCTTGCTACGCCCCTGGATGCCACTTTTAAAAAAACACTCCAAAGTCTGATGCGGCAAGGCTATAGTTAAGAAGATGGAAATAAGACTGTTGCTGTAATTTTTTCCTTCTGTAATTTGTTCCCCCTTTCTCATAATTAAAAAAGCTTCAATAGCAATTATATGGAAAAAGAAAGAAAATAAGACTATTGTTTAGAATGTAAAGTGGAAAATAGCTAGCTGCAAAGAGAAGAAATTATTGCTTCCTGTTTAAAATGCAGGAACACAAAAATAAAAATTTAAAAATCTGAAGAACACATGGGAAGAATAAAGCAAACTAGCTCTTCCATCTCCTCCATTGTTGTCCAACAATAGGTAGCTACTGCAACAGATGTAGATCCCATGCAAAAACGGAACGCTAATGGATGCATCTTGTCAGGGAAGTTCTCCACAATATTTTTAGTTTCTTTGTGTATGTGTGCGGTTTTTTTTTTTTAATGTTCCAGACGTATCGGCGTTTGATTTTAAATTATGGTTTTCAATAATGGGATAACGCAGACACACTCCATAATGAAGGTTATTCTGATTTTATGCAAGTGTTTTTCCTTTCAAATTGCTATTTTTATTTTTATTCAGTCTGATTTATGTCATAGGCTTAAGCAACATGAGAAATCAATTGGGGGGTTTGCTTTGCTTAAACCATTACTCGCCTACCCCCATTCTTAAGATGTACTTTGCTTATTGGGAGGGGGAAATGAGAATGGCATTTATCAGAATGGAGTCAGTTTATTTCTTAATAAATATCTAGCTACGTTCAAAATGATGCAGTGTTTTAACATTGTGTTTTATCTCTGCTGCAAGGACCTAAAAGCTCAGCTCTACTCTTTACTACTACTACTACTACTACTACTACTACTAATAATAATAATAATAATAATAATTGCACCCCACCCATCTGACTGGGTTGCCCCAGCTACTCTGTGCAGCTTCCACCATACAGTGGTACCTCTGGTTACGTACTTAATTCGTTCTGGAGTCCGTTGTTAACCCGAAGCTGTTCTTAACCTGAAGCACCACTTTAGCTAATGGGACCTCCCATTGCTGCTGCACCACCAGAGCACGATTTCTGTTCTTATCCTGAAGCAAAGTTCTTAACCTGAAGTGTTATTTCTGGTTACAGGTGGGTAGCCGTGTTGGTCTGCCATAGCCAAAACAAAATAAAAAATTATTTCCAGTAGCACCTTAGAGACCAACTAAGTTTGTTCTTGGTATGAACTTTCGTGTGCATGCACACTTCTTCAGATACCAGATTTCTGGGTTAGCGGAGTCTGTAACCTGAAGCGTATGTAACCCAAGGTACCACTGTATATAAAAACATAATAAAATATTACACATTAAAAGGCTTCCGTATACAGGGCTGCATTCAGATGTCGCCTAAAGGTTATATAGTTACTCATCTCCTTGACATCTGTTCCACAGGACAGGTGGTGCTACTACTGAGAAGGCCCTCTGCCTGGTTCCTATTTTACCAGCCTTACCTATTTATTGTATGTGGTAGCACATCTCTCTCTCTCTCTCTCTCTCTCTCTCTCTCTCTCTCTCTCTCTGTGTGTGTGTGTGTGTGTGTGTGTGTGTGTGTCAGAGAGAGAGAGATGGTGCTTTGGCTAAATAGACAAACCCTCAGTGAATAACCAGGCCTTAGGTGTGGATGATAATCAGTGTTTTTTTCTGGGGGAGGGGGAATGCAGGGGTATGCATACCCCTAAACATTTTGTGAATCTAAGTTTGGCCTCATTGAGGGGCAGTATTTCAATATGAGTAGGAAATTGAGAGTACCCCTAAACATTTTTAAGGGGGGGAAAGCATTGATTTTAAAGGCCCTGGGGTAGTTCAGCTGGAAAAATCTTGGTGAATGCCCTGGCCACCAAAACTATTACCTGGCCTTTGACACTTCACCTTGACTTAGTTTCAGTTTTCCCTGCAGTAAAATGGGAAGAGTAGCATCCCACCTCTTGGTATAATTTTGAGGGCAAGCCAAATAAAACCAATATAAATAGGGAATTGTAATTATACAAATCATAGCATTTGAAACAGGCTTCCTCAACCTCGGCCCTCCAGATATTTTGAGACTACAATTCCCATCACCCCTGAGCGCTGGTCCTGCTAGCTAGGGATCGTGGGAGTTGTAGGCCAAAAACATCCGGAGGGGCAAGGTTGAGGAAGCCTGATTTGAAAGGTCCTCAGGTAGCAGTAGTGAGCCCATCCCCGTGTGAATGAAGCTGACGGCAAGAGAGGGAGAGGGAAGGAAAATTGCTCCATTGAGCCCTACACTGAACCCCCTACCCTGTGCAAATATTCTGGAGGAAAAGATCATGCCATCCTCCAACACTACAGTTCTACACGAGTGTGGTGTAGTGGTTAAGAGTGGTAGACTCGTAATCTGGTGAACCAGGTTCGTGTCTCCGCTTCTCCACATGCAGCTGCTGGGTGACCTTGGGCTAGTCACACTTCTTTGAAGTCTCTCAGCTCCACTCACCTCACAGAGTGTTTGTTGTGGGGGAGGAAGAGAAAGGAGAATGTGAGCCGCTTTGAGACTCATTTGGGTAGTGATAAAGTGGGATATCAAATCCAAACTCTTTTCTTCTTCTTCTTCTTTTGCAATGATCACAAATTCTTGGTAGTTTATTATTATTATTATTATTATTATTATTATTATTATTATTTAGTTTCCTGTTTTGTTGATACTACTAGACATTAAGACACTGACCTGTTGATTTGTCATAAAACCCATTTTGAGGTGTACAGAGCGATGGGAGGGTGCTTTTAAACCTGTGCCCTAAATGTAATTCTGATGAAGTCTGATGTCTACATCTAGCAAACACTTCAGTAAAGAATAGAGAGAGAAAATCCCATACGCCTGCCTCACGGCTGCAGAGCTGGTCTTGGCTCTCTCGAAAACCATTTGTGCCACGTGGGATGAAAAGAAGCCCAGGGATTTTATTTGGAAAACTGCCTTTGAAATCACTGCCTTCATAGAAGAATAACCTTGTAGAGAATGGGGGGGGGGGTGAAAACTCACTGATAGATCAGAAGTGGTCCTGAGATGTGTCACATAATAAATGGCCATGTGTAGACTGACTTATATGCAGTTAAGGGGGAAGAGAAATCATCTGAAGAGGCTCGGAAAGCTTTTTATATTTTCAAGTGTATTTCAAAGACTGCTGTGTGCAGGAGCCAGCTTGATGAGTGACATAATATCTGTTTTCAAATGATAGTATCTGCAGATCCAGAGGCAGACTAGTTCTCAAACAGGGCGCACAGAGCAGAAGCTGGGATTAGCAAAATAATATTCACTATTTATAGCGTTGAAACTTCATAGTTTTCTTCCTTCATTGCCTCCATTACCTGTTTTTTCAGCTTCCAGTCCACCCATATTTTTCTTTGCCAGTTGATTATTTGTTTGTGGAGGCATTTGAAAGGCGTCTTTTTAATTATTGCAAGCTCTCATAATTAATTGCACAGTAAGACTAATCTGGGTCAATTCAGGTAACCGTTCACCAAGGAGGGATTTTTCATGTGAATTAACACACTTGCTGCACATTTGACCACACATATGCACCTGCTGTGGTGTTTAAAGGGGGGGCCCTCCTTGTAATTTGGCAAGATGACAACAAAGCTGATGCCTGAGTACTTGATCAGCTGTTGATGAGCACCTTTCAATAAATAAATTTGAGGGATTGAATGAGTGCAAATTCAGTCATTGACCTGATCTGCACCTCCCGGACTAATGTGCAGATTGGAACATAATTATCTCTCCAGTTTTGCATTTCTCCACATGTTTCCTATAGAGATAGATAGATAGATAGATAGATAGATAGATAGATAGATAGATAGATAGATAGATAGACAGACAGACAGACAGACAGATAGATAGATAGATAGATAGATAGATAGATAGATAGATAGATAGATAGATAGAAGCTTTATTCGCATAGCCAACAGCCATAGCAATATACAAAAAAAAAACAATGGATAAAAAGAACGAACATATATCTGTGGTTATCGTTCAGATAGTGGCCCTTAGTCTCACTGCACCCTCAATGAATCTAGCAACTTTTGTCGTTATCAGATCATTTTGATCTGATAAAAGAAAGAACAACGTGGCCGCAGGTGGGCAGCCTGGGATAGTAAGTAGGAGTGGTGTAATAAATTCGGATCTCAAGTCCTTATAGAGGGAGCATGACAAGAGGACATGAGCCACTGTTTCCAAGTTGCCATTTCCACAGGGGCAGAGTCTCTTTTCGGTTGGAATCTTTTGAAATCTGCCCTCCAGTATGGCAGAGGGCAACACGTCCAATCTAGCTAGAGTAAAGGCACGTCTGAATTTTTAGATGGTTAATTTGTACAAGTAAGGTGCCCCTATATATACTTTTGACTTTGAGAAGCAACATGTTTGGAAATGCACACATCATGAGAAAATACATTTAGAAATGTGCATCCTGAACATTCACCCTGATTGCACAGAGCTTATGGTGAGGTTAGACCAGGCATAGGCAAACTCAGCCCTCCAGATGTTTTGGGACTACAACTCCCATCACCCCGAGCTAGCAGGACCAGGGGTCAGGGGTGATGGGAGTTGTAGTCACAAAACATCTGGGCTACATCTGGAGTTTGCCTATGCCTGGGTTAAGCTAATTCTCTTTGTTGAGACTTGCTTTGTGGCTAGACATGCCTTCCTGTTAGATAATCCTTCATTCATCCCAAACTTTTCTGTGCATTTCCCGCACTGCTTTCATAACTACAAGTACAGGAGACAATTCCCATTAAAATGTTTGAGGGGGGTGGAGTCCCCCAAAGTTGATGGGCATTGCGATTCAAACGGTGTTTGTGTGTGCTGCATCTTGTGATCAATTATGTGGGGTCAGGTTTACCTCCCCCCCCCCATGTGTTCTTCAAGTTGGTACCCCTGGCTGCAAAAAGTCAGTGTTCCAGGAAAGGTTAGGGTTAAGTTATCTAAAATATTTATGTCAGTCTTTGGTTGCACACCAAAGCCTCAGCAGTCCTTTCTCATTCCTTCCTCATCCTGACTTCCTCTATGAGCAATCAAGCTTGATGTTTGTGACACTTGTTTCAACTGGCCCAAACAGTTTAGGCCACTGGGTTAATTTCACAGGCAAGTCCTATCAGCATTTACCCTAAGCTTGGAGCATTCGGTTGGAGTCAGATGGTGAAGCTATCAGAAAAAGCTCAACAACTTCGACCTGAACCTCCCCCCTCCAAAAAATGGGGCTTTCTCCCTTAAAAAGCCCACCAACTTTGACCTGAACCCCTAAACAAATGGGGCGTTCCTCCCTAAAAAAGTTCACCAACTTTGACCTGAACTCCCCCAAAAGGGGTAGATCACTGCCAGTTTTTAATTCTGTGAGTAGATCGCAGTCTCTTGGGAGTTGGCCACTCCTGACCTATATTATTTCATCCTGCATCCTTGCCTTTTAACCGGCCTACAGTAAAGACATCCTGCTCTATATTCAGTGAGTGGTGGAAACCAGCAGTCTGTTGTGGGTTTAATCCCAGTATCAAAGGTGGGGCAAGATAAATTGGTTTCCCACTCACCACCTGGGAGTGCAAGGGTACAGAGACGGGTAAGGCCTCTCCTAAGGACACCAAGGTACCCCACAAGTGCATTTGTTGTGCCACTTTGCTCCACTTTAATCCCAGAAACCTGCATTTCCAGTTCTCTCGTGGATCCCACCCACAAAACAGTGGCAGTCTGGAAGCACCCAAAGTGATGCTGACCAGAAATAGACCAACCTATCCATCTCTACCTCTGAAGCTCACATTTTGTCTTGTGTCTTGAAGAAGGAAGTTCGCAGAGCCAGCATTGGGAAATGGATTGCCAAACGCTGAAAAGTTTTATTTTGCTTTTGACATTTCTCTGAATAGGCTGCCTGAGATACCCTAAAGACAATGGGGGGAGGGAGGGCAGAAAGAATGGAGCATATCCGCTTTTTGTTTTGTGGAGCACACTTTCCCAGCAGATATTAAACTGGGTTAATTCAAGCGATTGGGTTTTTTTTTGTTTTTTTTGTTTTTGTTCCATGGCTTATATCCACATTTGGCAGGGAACACAATGAAAGGACTCCTCCCGGGAATTGCTCAACCCAACAAAAAGCCTGTTCATCACCTAGTGTTACAAGCTCTGTGCATGAAACGGTGATTAATGCTCCTGTTTGCTAGTATGCACACACATACACACCCTTCACTCAGTGTGGACCTTATAATTTCGGGCAACAATTCAGCACTCTCTTAAAACACTAACTTTCCCCCATTGTCCAAGACGAAATTCCAAAAAAGACCTTCTGTGTCCAGATATCCTAGACCTAGGGTGAGTTCAGAGATCTGCAAACAGGCTGCATACATTTAAACCATAGCCTTCCCCTCAAAGAATTCTGAGAACTGTAGTTTCCCCCCCCACAGAACTACAATTCCCAGCACCCTTTAAAGATGACAGCTCCCAGCTTTCTTTAGAGTGGGGTTTCCTTTTAATGCATGGTGCGTTTGCAGCCTTTACCCACAGATGATTGCTTCTTCCCCAGATACCCAGTACAAAAATAAAATATAAATCTCCTCCTTCTTGAATTCTCTCTCTGAGTATTACTGAGAAGGCAGAGGACCACCCTGACAGTATCATGAATGAGCAAGGATGTGTGGAGAGTTCCAGCTAAAAGAACAGTAACCTGTAAATTAGAGGAGATGGACCTGCAGCAGAAAATGGTGTTGGGTAACGGTACCCGTTCACCTCTAAACCTTGGTTTATTACCCCTCCCAAAACTCCCAAATTATTTGAATTCCTTAACTTCCTCAGCTCGTAGATACGCCTTTATAAAGGCAAGATTCAATACCTTCCCATCAAATGTGTTGGGAAATAGATTCTCCAATGGAAAAATATCGCTCTTATGTGATTGTAATTGCGGAGCACTAGAATCGTTGCATCATATAATTTTTGAGTGTGCTCTTCACTCATCATCTAGGAGTAAGTTTCTTGCCCCATTTCTAAAGGGTATTGCCGATGATTCGAACGAAGCCAAACTGAGATACCTACTGAATGATGAAGACCCTTCAAGATCACTTACGGTTGCCAGATTTTTGATCAACGTCCTATCCCTAAAAAAGAAAAACGGACTTCTGGGCGGCTTGGACTACCCTTTTAAATCATGATTTAGTTTGTAATTATGAGCTACCATAATTGATGTCTTTTTATAAATTTATGAACAGAGGGTGATGTTTTTGTTGTAAATTTACTGTTTAGCCTGTTAACTTAAAGTTTTATGGAAGTCTTATAGTTGAAAGTTTAAGTACATATATGTTGAAACAAAATAGAAAATTCTTTCCAGTAGCACCTTAGAGACCAACTGAGTTTGTTCTTGGTATGAGCTTTCGTGTGCATGCACACTTCTTCAGATATATGTTGTTTTGGGAAATTGTTGCGCGATGGGCCAATGGCCGTAATAATAAATATCTATATATAAGGATGTGTGGAGGGGCCCAGAGAATTTTTGTGGGGTGCAGTGTCTTGCCTCCTAGGCTTTGGAGGAGACAGAAGCAGCAGAAATCCTTTCCAAAAGTCAGCATGAAGTGAAAGATAAGACCCCACATCTCTTGAATTCTTTGCTCGAGTCAGAGGATCGAGGGAAGAGTCAAAATCTAATGGTGGACAACTAAGTCAATCTGAAATGTGTGTACTCTTCATGAGTTCATGCAGTGAGTGGCCAATATAGAGGAAACACAAATATTCTAAATAATTCCTACAGAGGTTACCCAACGCTCTTTGCTGTTGTTCTTGTGAAAACAACCTGTTGGTGTGCTTAAAAAGAAAAAAGAAAAGCCATGAGCCAGAAGACTCAGAGGAAGGGAGAGTTAATGACTATTAAAATTAATGTCTACAATGTCAATCTAAGATCTGTGAACTCCATTTAAAAATAGAAGAAATGCACACCTACTGAATAATTCCTAACACTCTTCGTCATTGTTCATTTGAAAACAACCTCTCTTTTTTGCGATTAAAAAGCTACATTAGACCACAGTCTGATACCTGACACCTTGAGAAACTACAGAACCTCTCTGAGACTAAATTACCCTGCAACTCAAATTGTGGATAATAATATTTACCTACTTCAAAACATGCCTGTATAATTACCCATCCACTATTTAAATGTAAAGTGCTTATGTGGAAATGCTATACAATTGCTAAGTGCTTTTTAAAAAGCAGGCACCTTTTCGGTGTCCTTTGAAAGTGTTCTTTTTTTTCCCTTTTTTGCTTATGCTCTTAAAATTGGTGGTATTGCTTTATAAAAAAAAGTTTCCCCGCCCAGTTTCACATCTTCAGGTTCCTAATATAAAAAGGATATGCTGGAAGGAAAGACCCAAAGCTGAGTTTTCCTGAGTGGGTATATTGAGAATGCACAAGCAAGAGTACCAACAGCTCTGCCATCGAAAGACATTGGTGAAAGAATTGCAAAAACGTGGCTCAACTAAATATGTAGAAAGAAAAGGGGTAGCTCAGTCCACAGAGTGTGAATCTCAGAGTTGTGGGTTTGAGCCCCAAGCTGGGTGAAAGATTCCTGCATTGCAGGGGTTTGCTAGGTGACCCTTGTGGTCCCTTCCAACTCTGCAAGACTGTGATTCTGCAGAAAGAGGCTGTTTATGCCCAGGGCCGGCGCGTCCATTTAGGTGAACTTGGCAATTGCCTAGGACGCCAAAATGGAGGGGGTGCTGGCCAGGCTTGGGCGGGACAGGCTAGCAGCAGCTTCTCCGCTGTAGCGGAGAGGTGCTGCTTGCCCCCTACACCCCCTGGCTCCCGCTAAAGCAGGCTTTGGCAGAGGCGGGGGTCGGGACGGGCGAGCAGCAGCTTCTCCGCTACAGTGGAGAAACTGCTGCTTGCCTCTCCACCCCCCACCTCCTGCTAAAGCAGGCTTTGGCGGGAGGTGGGCGGCAGGACGGGCGAGCAGCAGCTCTCCGCTACAGTGGAGAAACTGCTGCTTGCCTCTCCACTCCCCCACCTCTCGCTAAAGCAGGCTTTGGCGGGGGGCGCCGGGGGTGCCAGAAGGTGGTTTGCCTAGGGCGCAAGAAGCCTTAGCACTGGTCCTGTTTATGCCTTCCTTTCCCATCCCTGGCTCGCCACGAACTGCTATGGAGCTGAAAGGGGATGTTCCTATTGGTACAAATGGGAACCTTTTCTAAGCCTTGTAACTGCACAAGGGGAAATTGTGGGTATCAGGGTTGGGGAAGGAAATAAGAAACCTCTCCTCCCTGCACCCCCTCCCCAAGTTACATGACAATTATCACAGCACCTATGATTAATGAAAGAGAAACCAAGGATGTAACTTCCTGCTATGCATTAACCGTTACATTCACCATGGCCCTAGGACCTCAGAATCCTTTGAGACCAATTGATGTGGAAAGTGGAACTGTGCTCAACATATGGAAGACTCCTGGGCAGTTGGAAGATTTATCCCAGGAATGGGGAACTTGAGGCCTCCAGCTCCTTATCAGCTTCAGTCAGCATGGCTAGTAGTCAAGTCATCTGGAGGGCAATAGGTTCCCCATCCCTGATGTATCAATATCACCTCTTTCTCACCTTTTTCACTGCCACCGCTACCTGTTTCACAGTCCTTGCAGTGTCTGATGAGTTCCATTCTCCCTCCTCCAACAACTTCGAGTGAGAGCATGTGGCATTACCCTCAATCTGTACGGGCTTTGTGATGATACCACATAGTAAGTTCATGGCATATTTTGCCCTTTCTGTGTTATCACCCTCCCAAAAGCCCATGCCCCCAACTTTACAGCCTGCCAAAAAAGTTGAGGGAGGTATTTTACATCAGTCTTGGTGAAAAATGCTCTCTTAAAATAAACAGTCTAAATACCACTGCAGACCCTCCAAGTATTCCTATTTTCCAGGGGCAGTCCCAGATTTATAGAAGTCATCCCAGTTTCTGATTTGATCCTGGAATGTCCTGCTTTTCCTTTGTTGTTGTTTAGTCGTTTAGTCATGTCTGACTCTTCGTGACCCCATGGACCAGAGCACGCCAGGCACTCCTGTCTTCCACTGCCTCCTGCAGTTTGGTGAAACTCATGTTGGTAGCTTTGAGAATACTGTCCAACCATCTCGTCCTCTGTCGTCCCCTTCTCCTTGTGCCCTCAATCTTTCCCAACACCAGGGTCTTTCCCAGGGAGTCTTCTCTTCTCATGAGGTGGCCAAAGTACTGGAGCCTCAACTTCAGGATCTGTCCTTCTAGTGAGCACTCAGGGCCGATTTCCTTGAGAATGGATAGGTTTGATCTTCTTGCAGTCCATATGACTCTCAAGAGTCTCCTCCAGCACAATAATTCAAAAGCATCAATTCTTCGGCCATCAGCCTTTTATACGGTCCAGCTCTCACTCTTTTCCTTTCTTCTCTTATCGCTTTTCCTTAGGGCATCCCTATTTTCACCGGAGAGGGTGAAGGTAGGATGTCCCCATTTTCATTGGTGAAATGTTGGAGGATATAGAGTTATGTGACCCCCCCCCCCCAGCCAAGGAGATAAAGAACTATACAACATTTAGAAGATATCTGAAAGCTGCCCTGTATAGGGTTGTTTTTAAAAAAATAAAATAATGTTTTTTATGTTTTTATATATGTTGGAAGCCACCCAGAGTGGCTGAGGCAACCCAGTCAGGTGGGCAGGGTATAAATATTATTATTATTATTATTATTATTATTATTATTATTATTATTATTAAACAGGACTTCCCTATTTTTGTTGGAGAAATGTTGGAGCATGTGCCATTGTTATAGTAAACTGTGAAATATTGGGGCTCAGATCAATGTGGGGGCACTAGTATGCCGTGATACGTACTGTATGTGCTTAGCAACATTAACTAGAAATGTCTGTCCTGAGCAGCGGGTTTGTTGTCTCTTCTTTTATTGACACATGAGCTGAATGCACTCAGATGCCTGGGCTTTTACACAAAGCTTTTTCAAATCTTGTCCTTGGGTTTGTCTGCTGCTTTGTGCATCCCTAAATATTTCATTCTCCTTGCCATTTTAGACGCCGGATAAAGGCAATCTCAGGGGAAGCCAGACGTATTATTTCATTTTAAGATGCCCAAATCTTCTGGGGAAACTTGGGAAAGTACATAATGCTCTGTGGTTCCCCGAGGCGGCAAATCCCAATTCAAAACTTTGTTCTCTGATTTGCACAAAGCTGAACAAAAGATACATTTGGCGGCTCTTCTCGAAGTAAACACTATCCTTTCCAAGGTGTCATTGATTACATTTCCATTTCCATGGGGCATCTTCTAGGAGAAACATATTGAACAGCAAGGAGAGGAGGCCGTGTAAAGTTTCAAGTTCATTTCCTTAAATCTGCATCTCCAGTAAAAGAGGGAGGGGGGAGAGATCTCAGGTTGCAAAGCTGGGGATGTATCTGAGATTAAAATGTCAAAACCTCTGTACTTTTCTGTCCTCACTGCAGGCTGGACCAATCAAACCATTTAGCTTGTAGCTACACTTACAGACCCACCATCAGAGCTACTCCCTTTATATAAATTCAAGAAATAAATAAATATCCCAAATGCAGAAGAATGAGTTATTTAAAATCTCTATCCCTTGAACAACAGGAGACATCATGAGTGGTATCCAACCCACTGAACATTACTAAGTTAGGACCATTAATTTCAGTGTTTCTACTCTAAGTGAAACATACTTGATTGCCATATTGAGTAGATCCTAGTCTTATTGTTGCATCACTGGCCAAACTGCATGATGGTTGTTGGGATTCTTAGAAAGAGTTATGGACAATGGACCTTGCTTTGATCAAGCAAGGTCATTCTTAGTTGCTTCACTCGGTTCTCTGCAAGGGCTATATTCCAGATTCTGTCCCACCATGCCTCCAAATTTAAATTAGTGGTTGTTTTCCAGTTACATTTCTAGCCTCATCCAGCATGTTTTTCTTATACTCTTATGGACGGTTTCCCATGTACAGCCACTGAACCTATTCCAGAATGTGATCTGCCTTTAATTTTAACATGCCTTATCCCCGTCATGCAGATTCGAACCTCTGACCTTCAGATCGGCAAGCCCAAGAGGATCAGCAGTTTAGGCTCATCACCCATGCCCCTTGTACGACGGTGCCTATTGATGGGTCCCCTTCAATAGCCACAAGGCAATCCTGCAATAATTTAACTAGGTGGTTCAATTCACAACAGTTTCCTGAAATAAACTCAGTCCCGAAGCGACATGACCTTACAAGGCCTTATATTAACTGACTTTTCTACATCACACATCTACACCCCCACAGTAGTCCAATCTTAGGCTGGTTTTATGAAGTGTTTAAAGTTAGCCTTTTTTTTTTTACAAGAGTTTCTTTATATTGGGATGACAAATGCATAGTGATTAATAGGTAAGGCATAAAATGCCCTTTATTGACAGAATATTTTCACTGGGCTAATGAGCGCCATAATGAAGCAGATGGATCTCGCCTGTGTACCCTTCACAGATCAATTCAAACCTATTAGCCGTCTAAGTTGCTTGCTTCTTTTTGCCTAAAGTGGCAAAATATGCATCTCCTTTGATAAAGTGTCCTACCAGTGGAAATAAAATTACTCTGAGTAATGTTTATCATAATGTGGATTAACACATCTGTGCTTCTCAGCATATGATGCTCTGGGGGATGTTTATCGCTGCCAAGTCTTAATGGCTCACAACACCCTGGGCTGCATCTCTTCCTCAGATGGCCATATCTTTAATTTTAAGGCGTTTGAGGGAAGAAAGGAGGAGGCAGAAAGGGTTGGATGTGATCAAAATTAGCTTGCTGCATTCCACCCACCCCAGAGGAAAAAAAGTGAGTGTTGCCTCTCTCTTTTCTTCTCCTTCCTTTTTCCGTTTTGAAGGGAGAAAATCTAGCAGGAATGACAATATGCATGGGAATATCAAAGACTCAATTTCCATACCCAAATTTGGTGGATTTCATGCTTCCTGTTTATATCTAGGAGGATAGTGATAACAGTGTCAACTTTGATTGTTTTCTTTAACTAAAGAGGGGTCATCCTAGGAGAAATTCATTTCTCAAGTGCCCAGTGAATTATATTTAGGAGAGTGAAACAGCCCCTCTTCAGGTGCTGATAAACATACAGTGGTACCTCTGGTTACGAACTTAATTCGTTCCGGAGGTCCGTTCTTAACCTGAGGTACCACTTTAGCTAATGGGACCTCCCACTGCAGCCACGCCACTGGTGCATGATTTCTGTTCTTAACCCGAGGTACTACTTCCGGGTTAGCGGAGTCTGTAACCTGAAGTGTTTGTAACCCAAGCTGTTTGTAACCCGAGGTACCACCGTATTGTTATGAGTTGGGTGCAAGACAGCTTAGCAGTGAAAAAATGCATGCTGGCCAGGAATGTCCTGGGGAGAAGAACTGTTATGTAGTACAAAAAAGGTAATATGCAACTAGCACAAACATTTGCCCTGTGCCTGGCAGAAGAGGAGTGTGTGCCCATCCTCCCATGAGGGGACAGTGTGCAGACAAAGGCCAGGATTTCAGTGTTTGAGTATGCAATCTGGAAGGGGGAGTTCCAGATGGTTATGGAGCAAGTGACATGGGGTGAATGAACAATTGTGGTGTTTTTAAAAAGAGGTTTGAAACGTGGTGGGCCGGAAGAGAACTTCAGACGGGCTGGCAGAGATGGGGATAGGGATGCCTTTGAATCCAGGGCTGCACTCCTGCAGGAAGCAAGCCCCTCTCGAAATGTGAATGATGGGAGCTTCCTCAACAGTAGACTCAGGTGTAAATATGTGTAAATAAACCATATTTCATAAAGGCACTACAGCCTCCCTTGTGCCTCATTTCCGAAGGAAACACAAAACCCAGTTTTGTGCCAAGACCCCTGGTCTCTCAGCAGAAATTGGGGTGGCTTTTAACACTCTGTTGACCTACCTAGTCTCCAGCTGGAGTGTACGAAGAGTAATAGGGTGAAGGTTATTTGCAGCTTTGGCTTGAATTCAAGCCAGCAATGCATAGGAAGAATCGGCAGACCACCCTAAGTGTACGGTGACCAGAAGAGGCAGCAAATTTTAAAAGCAATGGCTTTTCTATTCAAGTGAAAAAATGGGACAGCACCTAGAGTGCGCTGCTAATTTTTCTTCATTTTAGTTGTGACTTGAAGCTTTGCATGTCTGATGTTATATATATTGCAGGATGCAGAAAATGTGGGCATGAATCAGCCTGGTGGGTCATTCTCTGAAGCCTAGTGGGTTTAATTAGGACCCCAGGGCTGAGTCTCTCCACCCCGGGCTACTATATATACCATATTGACTCCTTTCTTCTAGAGTATAGAATTATAGGTTGACTTGGAATTGCATCTTCTTTCCCCCACCTTTCCCCACAATCCTTTTTCAGAATTCAGTAAATTGTGCTAGAATTCTAGACGAATCATTCCCACAAAGGGGTTTTGTGCCCTGTGCCCAATCAACTGACTTTTGTTTTCTGATCTCCCCTTGCATTATATGACCTGGATCATTTGCTGGAGTCATCTAGAGTTATGTGCTTTGTGGCATAAGGGATGTGTGGTTTGAGTTGTGGAGGCTGTGCAGGATACATCCTGCCTTGGGGACAGAAAACTTGCTTAGTTCAGCATAAACTTTTTTTAGAAGGCAAATTCACTCCTGCATTCGCTCATGCTTGGCTCATCTATTTATAAAAGAAATGCTCCCATTTGATTTGTCATATAAAAGTGATTCCAGGTATATGAACATGTCTTATGCCCAGCAACATTACCAAAATGTATTAGCACCCACCATTCATGGTTGAAGCCCAGACAAGCTCTTAGACAAATTATTATTATTGAACTATTCCTTTTCTTTAAAAAAACATACACTCTTTATCTTTGTTCCTTTGTAGTACAGTTGATTCTAAGTTCTGTTAATAAGATGGCTAAGCAAATTGTGCTTTTTAGAAGATATTGATTTCCTCCCCTCGAAGAAAACATTGTTACATTCCTGTCCAGTTGCAAGTTGGCAAGATTGCATAGGTATAAGACTAGGAGTGTGTTCATGAAGTCTTTGGTCTACTATGCAGCCAACTCAAGTTGTAAGCCCAACTGAGTCTTCCCTCAAGACACCTTTTGTCCACCGAGCCCAAACAATACCATTATCTTAAAAGACAGTGAATTTGAACCCTGAAAAAGAAAGATCAAGGGCAGAGTTGCCACCAAAAAATAAATGTAACCCTCAAGCAATTTTAATGTTTTAGTATTTTAACTGTTGCATGTTTAAATTTTATTTTAATCTTTTAATCGATTTTCTTGCTTTATATTTTTGTAAACCGCTTCGAGGTTTGTCGTCTTTTCTTTTGCAGTCAAGCTGTGCATATATTTTATGAAATAAATAAATATGAGCTGAGCATTATGACCTCCCGTCTTCCTCTCTGGTTCTGATTTTAATCTGAGCAGGAGAAGGGCTGAACATCTCCCTCCGAATTCCTTCTCTCCCAAGTTTCAAGTGGCAAGCTTGTGGTGGAGTCTCCTTCTTTAGAGGTCTTTAAGCGGAGGCTTGACAGCCATCTGTCAGGAATGCTTTGATGGTGTTTCCTGCTTGGCAGGTGGTTGGACTGGATGGCCCTTGTGGTCTCTTCCAACTCTATGATTCCATGATTCTCCCAAGCTCCACTGCTACCTCCTCAGGCGGATCAAAGTCCCCTTGCCTTCCTGATGAGGCTCTGCACTCCACAGGAGAGGCTTGGAGAGAGCCAGCAGATCTGTTTCCTCCTCTGACATCTTAGAGTCACAGAGGGAGGACCTCCATCACTGGGTGCCAGCCTTCCACCTGCTCCATCTGCTCTTTCTCCTCCCTCCTCTTCTGTCTGTGGCTGCCAAACAGCCAGGGGGGGCATGATAAATGCATGCAAACCTTCATGCAGGATTTAAAACAACAATAATAACCATAACCTCATGCAGCGCAGCCATTATGAAGGGTGACACTGCTGCTTCGAGTGGCAAAAGCCATGCCCATGTGTGCCCTGCCTGCCTCACTGTCTCCCCAATTGATGGAGAAACTCCCCCACCCCCGGTGCCAATTTGGGGGCATGGTCACATCAATTTTGGGTGACAAAAGTCACGCAAACCAAAAGCAGTCTTTCCATATTCACCCTTCTCCGAATTTTGCAAAACCCAGTAATGCATTTTTAAAAAAATGCATATTCTAGAGTAATGTGTGCATGAAAATGCACATATTAATGAAAAGCATACACAAAAACATTATAGGAGGGGAAATAGCCTTGCAAAAATGTGTACATCAGAAGAAATGGACAATAAAATGTTGGTGAATGTTCATGAGGATTTAAAGAAACAAAAACATATTGCAAACTCACGAGGAAATCAATTTAATGGGAAACCGGGGAACCCTGAAATTGTCAGATTCACCAACCCTTATCTCCCACCGCACAATATTAATTCAGAGGAAAGTGTTTCAGCTCTCAATAGCTGGGAAGCACAGACTCAGAGGCATAGCAGATGCTCTGAAATCAGACACTTTTTTCATATTCATACCATTGCCATTCAAAAGGATAGAGCAAAAGTTCCCCCATAATGGAAGGGAGTGATGGAAAGAAATGTGTCCCATTATTCTTTCTGTTAACAGCCTGACAATTGACTTTGTTTTACATGGTTATTGGGTGATACAAGAGGTATTACGGCAGCCTGGTATGCCTGATCAAAATCTTGTCAGCAGTAAAACATTTGATTTATTTGACTCTTTCCATAACAATTATGCGATTTTTTTAAAAAAAAAACAACACCAAAAACAAAACCCTGAACTGGATATCCCCCGCAAAATGGAGAACAATCTTTTCCAAATCCCCTTTCATATAATTTTACTCTAAAACGCCTGTCTTTGTAACACGCTGCTCATGAGAACAATGCATATTTGATGAAAACCTGTAATAAGTAACATTACGGAGACTGTTACTAGACACTGATTGATGTGTGTATTATTTTGTCTGCTGCATTTTAACTGCCCATTTTTTCACTGCTCCCCCCCCCCGTCCTTCCTAGTATCCCAGGCACACACCATAGTACCAAAGTAGAATTCATCTGACCCCTTTCCCCCAAGGTAACTTGATGCACATAGAACAAGTATGGGGAACCTGTGGCCCTCCAGATATTGGTAGACTCTATCTCCAATCAAATTAAAACTTTATTGCAGTCCAAAGACCCACAAAACAATTTCAAAACTAGATACAGTTAAAATAACCAGATAGACAGATGGAAGAAACCAAGGCAATCATTTTGTTTTATCTAAGGCATAATGATCTTTGTTTCTTACAACCTCTGAAAGAAATTTTGCCATGGCCAGTGTAATATCATTTGACCTGACTTCCAAAAGATATTTAATATGGGAGGCTTCGGATTTTCCCGGCTAATTTTCCAGTAAGCGTTTGATCAGTTGCTTGCTCATATTGCCCACAATGCAGTAGGACATGTTTCATACAATCGACGTCCTGGGAACATGAACAAAGCCTATTCTGATAGGGGATGCCTCTCAGTCTGCCATTTAGAACTTCCGAGGGAAATACATTTAGTCTGGCTTTGGTAAATAAATGCCGATAGGTAGGTACAGACAAATTCCTAAGGTATGAGGATATCTGAAAGTCAGGGGCGTCGCTAGGGGGCGGTATGCCCCAGGTGACAGGGGAGGGGGTGACAAGTGGCAGTACATGCAGCACCTCGTCCATGCAGCGCTGCTGCTCCCGGGGTGACCAGCTGTGCATGGGGAGTGGCGGGAGGGGCCGCTGCTTGTCACCCCCACGCACCACTGCTCGTTCCATCACCCCGGGAGCAGCAGAGCACAGTGTGTGCGGTGCTGCTGCTCCTGGGGCAACGGAGCGAACAGCGGCGCGTGGGGGTGACAAGCGGTGGCCCCTTCTGCCACTCCCACGCGCCGCCACTCCGTCACCCCGGGAACAGCAGTGCACAGCCTGATGGCGGAGTGCGCCTGCGTGACATTTCACGCAGGTGCACTCTGTCGTTGGACCGGCGCTTCCGCAGCCCCCTTTTGAGCCACAGAGCAAAAAGGCGGCTCGTGGGGCTGCTGTGCACAATCGGCAGGGATCATGACATCACATTGCTGAAAGTCATACCTGTATTGGATTCCAGCTGCAACTGGGCTACAAATTACATAAGATCGGGATTGCAGGTCGCTATGTGAGATGTCCCAAAGCCTTTGCCTCAGGGATTCAAGGGCAGTGTCCTAACCCAGATGATATTAGAGGGATGGTGGCAGTCCAATCGAGGTGGCTTTTCTGGCCATAGTTTTCAGCCAAGGGCTGACAAACTTCTCGTTGGCTGAATGTACTAATAATCCCTTCCCCAGGCTGAATACTGAGATCTTGAGCCAGTATCTCCAGTCTTCCCTAACTACTGACCATGCTAGCTGGGACTGATGTGAAACTGGAGCCCAACGACATCTGAAAGGCCGTGGGTTCACCATTGCTGATGTAGAAGATCTGCCGCATCATTTGCAGAGTGTGAAACATTTTGGAAAGATAAGTCTGTATAGAAATTTATTCATGTATGCGACTACAGTGGCAAGAGTGTTATTTGCCCATAAGTGGGAAGAAGAAGTCCCGACGAAAGAAGAATGGATACAAAAACTTATGGCAGTTGCAGAAATGACAAAACTTACTGGAAAAATAAGAAATCAAGATAAAAAACTTTTTTATAAAAGAATGGAAATGATTTATTGAATATTTACGAACAAATTGTAAGCAGATAAGAACATTGGCAGGATTGCTGTAATAGCCTGTAGTTTTATAAGAGTATACATTTAAAGTAGATAAATTAATGAATAAGTTAAGTTAATTTGGAATATGCCGGAAATATAAAAAATAAATTTAAGGAACCGCAGAAAGAAGGGGAAGGAAGTCGAGTTTCAAAATGTTAAAATGATGGCAAAATTATTGAAATGTATAAAATGTGTGTGTGTGTGTGTGTGTGTGTGTTTAATATATATATATATATATATATATATATATATATATATATATATATATAACGTATGTAGCCTAGTTTGAGGTCAGGTGGGTGATGTTCTCTATGGGATTGTATCTCTGGATACTGACAATATTCCTCCCATGGAAGACAGTTTTGATGATATGAATCATCTCTTTGATCACTTTGTGTCAGGGAGGATTCGGAGGAGCAATGGACAGAGGAGAGGGACTCGGGGATGCTGAAGAGCCTTGCATCCCCCCAGAGGCTCGGGAAGGGCGCTCAGACTCAGGAAGGGAGGGGGCTTTCAAACCAGCACAGACAAGGTGGGAAATGAAACGTAAGGATCAAAGACGTCTCGCGCAATTCCCATGCCTACTTTGTTGGCGCGGTAATCGTAGGAAGCCACTCCCCGAATCTGACTCAACGGGTTTGGATGCGTAACTCTGAACAGTAGCTGTTTCTTGTATATATGTAATAAAGATTGCAAACACCACGCTGCTCGTGCTGGGTGTTACTGCAGGGGGGAAACAGCACCATTACACTTTGCTATTTTCCATGCATAGGAGAATATGTAATTCAACCTTGATTCACCCATATCAACATCATCTTGGAATGATTAGGACAGAGAATAAACTCCACCCTCCATCTTTCTGATTGTGGGGTGCATTGATCTCAACTTGGTGGCAGACTTGCCTGTACTGCAGCAAGGCAAAATATGATTCATTTAGCAAATGCCAGGCAGATATAGGATCATTCCAGCAGGGAAAAACTGCTGTTGATGCTACAGTCATCATGTGATAACTATGCACGTGTGAACCGGTCCTTTGAGTGCAATCAACAGCAATTAAAATCCATGGCTTCAGTGCACGGTAAATTTGCAACATTTAATAAACAACTTCCATGGGAAGGATCTATGGACCATATAATTAAAAATGAATGCTATGTTTAGATGCCATCTTTTCTACTATGTTCCAGTATTTCAGTGTTGCTAATTAGAACCTCATTTTTATCACCCTGCAGCTTATTTACTTTTAAGGTAGGCATAATTTGGCTATATGCATTCTGCCCAGGGATTCAGTCTTTCAGAAGGTGCAGATGTTTCACACACACACACACACACAGAGAGAGAGAGAGAGAGAGAGAGAGAGAGAGAGAGAGAGAGAGAGAGAGAGACTTCTTTAAAAAATAAAATAAAATAACTCAACAGTGACCTTTCTGGCCACCAAAGGAAGAATATCCATGGATTTCAAGATGCAAATCACTAGAAATAAATGGCTTTAAGGTGGGAAGGAGGAGGCAAATTAAAACTGGAAAGATGGATTTTGGAGCGCTTGTGCCATGCTGTTTGAGAGAATGATGGAGAAAAAACATACTAAGCTGATCTATTTTATTGAGTTTGTAGGCAAGATATAAGCTTGAGATTTTTAATTTTGGCTGCTTGTCATTCATTATTATGCGATGGCGGCAATGCTAGCATAGAAGAAATCAACACAAAGGGAGGATGCTGACTTTAATTTAAAATAAAATCGGCTGTGTTTTGTTCCTTCCATATTCTGTTCTCTAGGCAACAACGGCCCCTTTGCTTCCCGGAGCAGAAATTAAAGATGCAGCCAAAGCAGCGGAGGGGGGAGAAAATAATTTTGTGACAGGATGCTTGCAGCGAGTCTTGTTAGGCTAGGACTCGGGTTGTAAATAGAGAGGTTGCATGCCAGTTCCCTAGAGTTAAAAAGAGAGTCCAAAGGAAACGGTTTCCTCGGAGAACAAGTCAACCACTTTGGGTAGACTGGAAGCAAGCCACCAACACAGCTGCCTGGAGAGCCAGCCAATAGCTGGAATGGATGCTGCTGGAAGAATCTTGTATCTCCAATAGATTAGCTAGCATATGGGTCTTTTGATAACCAGCTCAAATAGCAGAGGAGGAAGAAAGCATCAGCGCTGGGCTTTTTTTAAATCGGCGAGGAGAAGCAAAGTCAGAAAGCATGGGAAATACTTTAAGTGCATGGAAAATAGGAATTAAATCAGCATTCCCACCCACCATGGAAATCTAATAGCTATGCATAATTGACAGCTTGATATCCCACAGCAGACTTTCACTAGTGCAGTTGGAAGTGGGGGAGGGTGGGAAACTTTGATGGGGGGGGGGGCAAGGGTCCCATTATTGTGATGGAAAGTTGTCCAGGACCACATTCCAGCAGCGGGCAGGAATGGGCAGAGCCAGGCCTACACAGTGCCCCCCCTCCCGCCCCACTGAGGGGCATATCATTAATGCTTAGTAACTTCACAAAAGTTTCACTTTCTGTTTTTTCCATACACTTCTCTTTAAAGGGGGGGGGTTTAATTTTAAGAAAGCTCTCCAACACTCTTTACCTGGCCTGACTGTGCAAAAAGAAGAAAACTCAGAAATCCCAGCCAAAGAATGAAATTAACACCAATGCACACAGCTAAATGGCAAGCCCTGACTGATAGCTATTCAAAACCTCAGCTTTCTCTGTCCTCCGACTGTGTACCTCCAAAAAACCATTTTGAGGGTTCCCTTGACCCCTTTCCAAGCAGACTGGGGGAAATGCAGGGAGAGGAGAAGGAGAGGAAGTTCTGTTGCCCAACAGTCTTTTCAGGACAACTTCGTTGGATACAAGCCCAGGTGTACAGATGTGTTCTTCGCACAGCACATAAACTATGGGATTTGCTGCCACAAGATGTGATAATTTGCACCAATTTAGTCATCTGTAAAAGAAAAGCGTGGTAGACAAATCTATGATGACTATATGCTATCTTCAGAATCAGAGGCTTGGGGGAAATCACAGTGGGAGAGGGCTAGTGTCCTTGTGTGCTGCTTGTGGGTCTCCCAAAGGCATCTGGTTGGGCACTTTGGGATAGAGTTTTGGTTTGATCCAGCTGACCTTTGGCCTGAAAACTGTTGTAATTTGTCCAGGGAAATGGGAACAACGGGCATGCTCCCTGCTGGCCCAAACACCCCCGGCCGAACTGCCAGTTGGACTTCGAAGCCCTGGAACAGCAGCAGAAACCAGAGACCTAGCTTCAGAAAGCCAGGCACTCTTTTCGATCCATTCAGCAGCAGAAGATGCACCACAGAGGCTGGCATGAGCATTATACACAAGCATTTATTAGGTGAACATGAGGACAAAAGAATGCACACGTGCAGTCACCTCCGTGTTCAGAAAATGAAAGAGAAAGTACAGCCTGAGGAACGGAAGTTCCCAGCAGCACACTGGAACACTATACAGACATGTGACAAGCTTCCATCCTCAGTCTGTTATTAAGGTGGAATGGGAATTACAACAAAAGAAGGATGGTGTGATGTCACAGAATCATAGAATTGTAGAGCTGGACAGGACCCTGAGGGTCATTTAGTCCCACAACTTGCAACACAGGAATCTCAACTAAAACATCCATGACAGGTGGCCATCCAAGCTCTGTTTAAAAACCTCTAGAGGTCCACAGACTATTCCACTGTCAAACAGTTTTTCCTGATGTTTAGTCGGAATCTCCTTTCTTGTAACTTGAATCCATTGCTTCGAGTCCTACCATCTGGAGCAGGAGAAAACAAGCTTGGTCCAGTGACAGCCCTTGAGATATCAGAAGATGGTTATCATAACTCCTCTCATGTCACAGTGTGAGAATTAATTTTTTCTCTGTTTCATTGGCTGCTGGTTTCTATGAAGTGGAGAAATGCATTGATGTCACAATATAGGGGTTTCCCCCCCCAACCCCACCTTACTGAGAAGATGTGGGTTGGCATCACCACTGTGTCTTCTCAACCTCCTATTCCCATAACGTAAGGTTTGGGCTCAACCAATAAGTACAGTGGTACCTTGGTTCTCGAACTTAATCCATTCTGGGAGTCCATTCGACTCCCGAAACCATTCGAGAACCAAGATGTGGCTTCCGATTGGCTGCAGGAGCATCTTGCACTCAACTGGAAGCCACGGAAGCCACATCAGACATTTGGCTTCCAAAAAACATTCGCAAACCGGAACACTCACTTCCGGGTTTGCGGCGTTTGGGAGCCGATTTGTTCGGGAACCAAGCCGTTTGAGTGCCAAGGTACACTGTATTTCCAATAGTTTAGCACAGGCTTTCTCAACCTCAGCCCTCCAGATGTTTTTGGCCTACAACTCCCATGATCCCTAGCTAGCAGGACCAGTGGTCAGGGATGATGGGAACTGTAGTCTCAAAACATCTGGAGGGCCAGCGTTGAGGAAGCCCGGTTTAGCATGTTCTTCTTTCATTCTGTTCTAAAACATGATGCCCTCCACTGGTTTGCAGCCTGGATAGCTCAGTTCATTAGACCGTGGTGTTGATACTGCCAATGTTGCAGGTTTGATCCCCGTATGGGACATCTGCATATTCCTGCATTGCAGGGGGTTGGACTAAGATGGTCCTCAGGGTCCCTTCCAACTCTACAATTCTTTGATTCTGTGATTCTGTGAATTCCCATCACCCCTAGCCAGTGTGGTCAATGATCAAGGATGTTTTGAGCTGTAGCCCAGCAATTCCTGGAGGAATATCATATTGGTCACTCCCTGCTCTAAAATAAAGTAAAATAAAAAAGCTGAAGTAAGGTTTGGTGTAACACTGCCTTGAACATTCAGCATGTCCTGCTCTCACCTCCACTATTTATCACCACCGTACAAGATAATATTACGTTACTCCCTTCTCAACAATAGTTGCTCTCCAAGGACAAGCAGCTGAATAGCATCTTGACAAGACAGAGCAGTAATTAAACTGGATAATTATTACCAGCTCTTTAGAACAAGAGGCTGCTACCAGCTGGTATTAATGTCCATGATATTTTGCCATGAGACTTAAGATTTGGGGCCCAGATGCATGGTCCTTTTTATGCAGAAACCTTATTTATGATTTATTTCCTAAGGATTGCGGGATCAAAACAATACATGCGTATGTGAGTCACATACACACAAACTCATTGTCACCACACTGACAGATAGCTCTAGTAGTTATAAGATCTCTGATTGTCCTTTTATCTAAACAAAGACATCCATTAATGTGCTTGGCTAGAAATCTGTGGGAAAAAATATAATACCACTGGAAGAAGCATTTAGATCCTATATTTAAATGCTGCTTGTGAAATATGTACAGTACAAAGGAAACTAATTTCCATAAAGTAATTTGACTTCAGCATTTGTTTGGATGATTCATTTGTGTGTGTTTGTCTTAATGCTGTCATTTGTTTTCATCTATTTATTAATTCCTGGTTATTATGAATGCGTTGCTAGCCCTCTAATACTTTTCATGCCAACATATCCCACAAAAATCAAGGTTTTTTAAATGTTCTACATGAAAGAGGCTACCTCTTGAGGACTGGGTGCCATTTGTTCTTGGCCATATATATGACAGATTGATTAAAATTTGTACACTGCTTTCTTCTTCTTCTTCTTCTTCTTCTTCTTCTTCTTTTAAAAGAAACACCCTCAAAATGGTTTACTATTTTGTAATTTATTCAAACTTCTGGTCTCTGAGGCACACTTACTTCTGAATTAACATTGCAGGCAAACTTGGTGTCAGGGACCGTGCTGAGGAGGGCTACAATGAGGAGCCATGGTAGGAGCTTCCTCCTCCTCCTGACCCTGAATCTCCCCATGAGCAGGAGGACAGTATAGATTTAGAACAGTGGTTTGCAGAGGGGCATAGTTCAGAGGCCAGAGGATTGGAGAAGTGGCCAGAGGATTGGAGAAGATCAGTTTACATCCCAATCCCAAAGAAGGGCAGTGCCAAAGAATGCTCTAACTACCGCACAATTGCACTCATTTCACACGCTAGCAAGGTTATGCTTAAAATTCTACAAGGCAGGCTTAAGCAGTACGTGGACCGAGAACTCCCAGAAGTGCAAGCTGGATTTCGAAGGGGCAGAGGAACCAGAGACCAAATTGCAAACATGCGCTGGATTATGGAGAAAGCTAGAGAGTTCCAGAAAAACATCTACTTCTGCTTCATTGACTACGCAAAAGCATTTGACTGTGTCGACCACAGCAAACTATGGAAAGTTCTTAAAGAAATGGGAGTGCCGGATCACCTCATCTGTCTCCTGAGAAATCTCTATTTGGGACAAGAAGCTACAGTTAGAACTGGATATGGAATAACTGATTGGTTCAAAATTGGGAAAGGAGTACGACAAGGCTGTATATTGTCTCCCTGCTTATTTAACTTATATGCAGAATTCATCATGCGAAAGGCTGGGCTGGATGAATCCCAAACTGGAATTAAGATTGCCGGAAAAAATATCAACAACCTCAGATATGCTGATGATACAACCTTGATGGCAGAAAGTGAGGAGGAATTGAAGAACCTTTTAATGAGGGTGAAAGAGGAAAGCGCAAAATATGGTCTGAAGCTCAACATCAAAAAAACTAAGATCATGGCCACTGGTCCCATCACCTCCTGGCAAATAGAAGGGGAAGAAATGGAGGCAGTGAGAGATTTCACTTTCTTGGGTTCCATGATCACTGCAGATGGTGACAGCAGTCACGAAATTAGAAGACGCCTGCTTCTTGGGAGAAAAGCAATGACAAACCTAGACAGCATCTTAAAAAGCAAAGACATCACCTTGCCAACAAAGGTCCGTATAGTTAAAGCTATGGTTTTCCCAGTAGTAATGTATGGAAGTGAGAGCTGGACCATCAAGAAGGCTGATCGCCGAAGAATTGATGCTTTTGAATTATGGTGCTGGAGGAGACTCTTGAGAGTCCCATGGACTGCAAGAAGATCAAACCTATCCATTCTCAAGGAAATCGGCCCTGAGTGCTCACTAGAAGGACAGATCCTGAAGTTGAGGCTCCAGTACTTTGGCCACCTCATGAGAAGAGAAGACTCCCTGGAAAAGACCCTGATGTTGGGAAAGATGGAGGGCACAAGGAGAAGGGGACGACAAAGGATGAGATGGTTGGACAGTATTCTCGAAGCTACTAACATGAGTTTGGCCAAACTGCGGGAGGCAGTGAATGATAGGCGTGCCTGGCGTGCTCTGGTCCATGGGGTCACGAAGAGTCGGACACGACTGAACGACTGAACAACAACAACAATAGTTCAGAAGGGAAAAGCTGGGAAATACTGGATGAAGAGCAGCTCAGAGAAGAAACACTGGAAGAGAGAGGGTCAACAGATTCACAGTCATTGGATAGCATCCCCCTTCCCCCCTCCCCATGTTCTAGGATAGCTGAGAAAGCTGCTGACCAGAAAGCACAGCGACTGCAAGCTCAGGTTACCAGACGTAGGGGTGACGTGGATTGAGAGGGACGTGGGGTGTTGGTGTAGCCTCAATTGGAAGCACCGCCATTCTTCGAGGGATACATTCGTTATCCCTCACTGTGATTATTAAAGAATTATAACTGGTAAGAAGATTCCATTCATTTTGTTCTGCTTATCTACTGCAAGGGGTGGGGGGTGGGGAGATGATTCCTTGAAGCCTGACACTTGGACCTATTCAGGTGTTCTCTAAATGTACATGTCGGAAGGCAAAATTTCCCATTCTGCTCTGTATTTGTCACGTGCATTCCATTCTGCTGCAGTTTGTCAAAAGTGACATTGCCTGTCATTGTCCACTAATGCCAAAATTACCTCTGTTATTGAGCCCCATTCATTTATATTCTACTTGTGGATGGTGCACACACAAAACACACAACCCAGATTCTAAATCATATGGGGAGCTTCCATGAGTAGAGAAGGTCCCCACTCCTCAGACCTTTATGCACATGAAGGTTCTAAAAGTGGTAATTGGTAATGTGCTGGAAAGAGAGGGTCTTAGTAGTGCATGCACACACGGCTTCCCTTTGAGTGTTTCCTTAAATATGGATAAAAAGCACTGCCAAACAGGGATTAGGTCCTATATGAGCATAGTGTAACATACAAGTGTGGTCTTACCCTACTCTAGTCCAAACTTTAGAAGCGCAATGCTGGTGGTCAACAAAAGAGGTTCAAATCTTCTCTCGAGGCAAATCTTTAAAAATGTAGTATAAACACCGACAACTGGGAAACACTGGCCTGTGAGCGCTCCAATTGGAGAGAAGCTTTTACCAATGGTGTTATGGGTTTTGAAGATGCTTGAACTCAGGATGAAAGGGAGAAATGCCCTAAGAGGAAGGGACGCTTGGCAAACCCTCACCGTGATCAACTCTCGCCCAGAAACCTATGTCCCCACTGTGCAAGGACATGTGGATCCAGAATTGGCCTCCACAATCACTTACAAACTCACTTTTAAAACCGTTTGTGGAAGACAATTATACTCAGCTACGAGTGATTGGAGGAGGAGGAGGAGGAGGAGGAGGAGGAGGAGGAGGAGGAGGAGTAGTTTGGATTTGATATCCCACTTTATCACTACCCTAAGGAGTCTCAAAGCGGCTAACATTCTCCTTTCCCTTCCTCCCCCACAACAAACACTCTGTTAGGTGACTGGGGCTGAGAGACTTCAAAGAAGTGTGACTAGCCCAAGGTCACCCAGCAGCTGCATGTGGAGGAGCGGAGACACGAACCCGGTTCCCCAGATTACGAGTCTACCACTCTCAACCACTACACCACACTGGCGTAGTGGTGAAGGAGAAGGAGAAGGAGAAGGAGAAGGAGAAGGAGAAGGAGAAGGAGAAGGAGAAGGAGAAGGAGAAGGAGAAGGAGAAGGAGAAGGAGAAGGAGAAGGAGAAGGAGAAGGAGAAGGAGAAGGAGAAGGAGACCCAGCTTCAGATGATCCTATACTTTTTAGTTTCTCCACAAGCAACTGTTGTGGTTTTAGGGTAGCCATACAGCTCTCTATTTGACAGTGTCCATGTCCAAATTAAAGATTGGGGACCACGAGAAGGGAGAGGAGGAAGGGATTTGAAGTTGCCCGTCAACACAGCACCTGGACCTG
This sequence comes from Lacerta agilis, assembly GCF_009819535.1. Lineage (NCBI taxonomy): Eukaryota > Metazoa > Chordata > Lepidosauria > Squamata > Lacertidae > Lacerta > Lacerta agilis. The sequence goes on from NC_046318.1 coordinate 20,172,704, forward strand.
AGCAGACACACAGGTTCCCTGGTCACAGTAGTCCCCCAATGCAGTGGGGTGCATTTAAGTTTCAGCAGTTACTTTTATATTTATATCTAGACATATAAATTAAAATTATAAACCTCTTCAACCTTTCCTAGTAGGGAAGGGAAGGGAAGGGAAGGGAAGGGAAGGGAAGGGAAGGGAAGGGAAGGGAAGGGAAGGGAAGGGAAGGGTGAGAGGCATTTCTTAGCTGGCTTCCCAATGTGGAGAGGAAGTTGTGACTTGCAGGCATGGCAGTGGACCCAAACCAACCCTCTGGATACTGCACATCAGCTGCCCTATTGTTTTGCCCCATTCCCTATTGGAGACTGTCAGTAACCTCTGGTTTGTGACGCCAGGTAAGGAACACTGGCTCATGCCACTCCACCCCATCAGACCCTACTGGCCTTTCCTCATCCAATTTTTATTTTTACCAAGCTATTCTTATTTCCCTGTCTACAGAAGCTTGGGAAATGGTTGTACAGGCCTCCCTCACAGCTGTATTTCTATAACATGTCAGGAGATCCCATCATATATATTCTGTGTCATATGTAGCTTGGCCCATAGATAGCAGTAGAGGAGTATCCTTCATCAGAAATCCACCGCAACATTTATTTGCTGGGAGGGAACGAGGGTGTATGGGTGTTAAGAAGTGCATTGCCATCTTCCATCTCTCTGCACGCACATAAACTCATGCCAGAATATTGCATCTCATTTATAAGGTTTGTTTTTCAAACAGGGTTCTATTTAAAATTGAAATGCAGGCGCAGATCATGCTTTTGCTGTTTGCTGTTCCCAAGGGGCATTTTCTAAGGCCGTTTTAAAGAAGGAAACCTGTAAGAGATGTTCCCAGTTGCTTCTTCTGAAGAGCTGGAGAGGAGCTCGTGCAAATCGACAACAAACCAGCTGAAACCAGATGTCAGAACTAGAATGAGATCACAACCCCATGATCTTCTTCATAGTGCATGTTGATTCACATGGACAGACCGGGCCCAAAGGCTGTATAACTTTTTCTTTTTAAACAAAACAAAACAGGGACAAAGTCAGAATCAATGCCATCTTTTAAAACTAAGCAGTCTTTCTCTCCCCCCCCCCCCAGATCATATACAGTGGGGTTGCAATCTATAGGAACATATCTTAGTTCAACCCTCTCCAACCTGGTGCCCTTCAGATGCTTTCAACTTATGACCCTCCAAAAGTTGTTGGATACCAACTCTCAATATTTGGCCCTTGGCACTCTTCCCAGGTCACATACCCTCTCCCCAGGCCACAACTCTTCATTTGCCCTGCTCTGCAGCCTCCTTGAGTGTGCTTGCCTGCCTGGAATGTGTTGGCATATTGAAGCTGAGCAACTGCACAACAAAAAGGTTGAGGAGACTGTAAAGCAAAACTAGGAGTGGTTTTAATAAAAGGAAAAATAACAGAAATTACATTTGCTATAATAACATTACAGAAGCATGACCCATACAGTGACCCACCACCTAGGGGACTGAGAGAGGTACGCAGACCTCCTTATATACCGTACCCAATTGCTGACACGCCCAAATCAAGACAAACTCAACATCACCTGCTGCACTGTCCCACAGCTGGAAAACTAGGTCAGTTAGTTTCCTTCTTGCTTTTAAAGAGATATTTCTGTGGAACAGTAATGAACCTTAAACTGTACATTCAACAGAATGTGTCCTTGAACACTGATCATTCTTTTTATGTGCATGGATGGGGGATAGAGCAGGGGGATAGCTTGTGAATTGCTCTAAGTTCTTATGATGAAGGGTGGTATATAAGTCAAACAAACAAACAAACAAAGGAGTTGAATCTAGCACTTTCTTTTCTCCCTTGACTTCAAATGATTTTCATTTGATTTTACAGGTGTAGAAACAATACAAAATACCTATCCATTTTTAGAGATTTCTCTGACTCTCCAGACTTCCCACCATCCCCTCCATGGGTCCTATTCTAAACCTTTCCAACTTCATATTATTTCATAGTCCATATTTTATATCTTTTCATATTGTCCATGATATTTGCTACATTACAAGTGTTATTAAAATCCCTCTAATGTTTTCACCTGCTTACAGTGGTCTCCTAAATAAATTATAATTTTTCCCCCCAATCTGAACCTAGGACTTTCAAAGCAGGTGATCTACCACGGAGCTTCAGCCCTTATCTGGCGCATTTTCTGGCAGTTTTGAGACTTGACGTTCTTGTTGCCTCCATGGATTTGGTGTTTCTATTCCTTTTGGGAAGTCACAATTAACTAGCATGGTGTGGTGAAGAAAGGGGCTGAACACACTGACTGAATTGAATATAAACTGTGAAATGGCCTGGATATTGGTGACCAGCAAATTGATTTCTTTACTACACTTTGTTCTCCTGGTGGGGACTGGAATGCTGCATGGCCTCTGTCTGATTTTGTGTCCATTTCACTAAGCTTACAATTGTCAGTTGAAAGCAACAGGCTTTTGACGTCTCACCTGAGAACATGAGCAGGAAGCCATTAAAAAGTCAAGCATGGTTCCCAGCAAACAGAATATGTTCATGACTTAAATGACCTTTGGCTTGGAGCCAGCGCCTTCCGTACAGAGAGCACATTTGTAAGAATTCCTGGAAAGGACTCATAAAAGACAAAGATATCGTAAGAACTGATATTGAATTAAATATTTCTCATTCTTCCAGGAATATTCAGAGGCTCCCACCCCTGTTCACCATGATGCAAATATTGGTGAAAATTGCTTAAAGGTCTCGCACCACCACCCCTTTGGTTATGGACTACCATAAGCTAGAAGAGGCCAGAGATGAAACCCAAAAATTCTCTCATGTTCTGTTTGACTCTCTTGGGTTTGTTTATGCAAAGTGACAGCAGCAGCACCGTTTGAGGCTCCGTCAAATGCTCAAACTCCTCACCTTCCAGATCTGGCCTTGCTTGCAGTGAAATGACTAAATGGCATGAGGATCAGTACAAAAGAAATCTTCCCTCAGTTCATAATGTATGAGGTGTATCATTGTGTCTTATCCATAGCAACTAAACAGAACCTCCACATTCAGAGAAAGTTTGCATCCGAGACTGGGTGTCTTGTACAAACAACAGGACAGGGCTGTTTCCTTCACATCCTACAACAGAGCTTCCCAAAGGCAGTAAGATGGCAATTTGACAGGCAAGGAATGTGGCACCTGTGGCCTGCCAGATGTTGTCGGACTGAAACTCCAGCATGGCCAAAGGCCAGGGGTGGTAGGAACTGTAGCTCACCAACATCTGGAAGTCCACAGTGTCTCCATCCTTGATAAAGAGCTTTGGTCTGATCCAACAGGGCAGTTCTTAACGTTCTATAAAAGCGGTCACACACAAATTCTCTGGCACTTCCAGCTTCCCCCCACTCTGCAGAAATGCTTCTGATGTGACATCAAGGCTGAGAAAGAGCCCATGTGATTTGATGAACATATGGAAGGCAAGCAAAACAAAGCAGCCATTCATTGGTGAGGCTGGGTCTTTAGATGTGAGACTGTGTGGGGATGAGAAACATTTTTCATATCTGTTTTTTATTTTATTTTTTATTTCTGATTTTCAGTTATATGCATTTCAATCGTTTTACAGTCATTTTAACATTTCAAAACTCAACTTCCTTCCTCCTCTTTCTGCGGTTACTTAAATTTATTTTTATCATTTCCTGCATATTCTAAATTAACTTATTCTTTTATTCATCTGCTTTCATTATATACTCTTATGAAACTGCAGGTTATTACAATAATCCTGCCAATGCCCTTATCTGTTTACAATTTGTTTGCAAATATTCAATAAACCATTTCCATTCTTTTATTAAAAAAAAGTTTGTTATCTTGATTTCTTAAGTTTTGCCATTTCTGCCTAGTCCATAGGTTTTGGTATCCATTCTTCCTTCGTCGGGACTTCTTCTTTCCAGCACTTTTCATACCTGATCTCATTTGGAAATTATCTCTGGAGGGGCAGGGGGAGGGGGAGAGAAGAAAATGATTCATATCATATCAACTTTCCAACATCTTTTGTTTTTGTTTTTCAGCTCAAAGAGCTCCAGAGTTGTGATAAGACACTGTTGTTGGAGAATTCTGGCAGGCTCTGGAAATAAGCATGCAGGAGACAAGTGAGAGGATACACAGACTCTTCTCTCCTGAAAACATATGCCTAGTATAAGTGTCAATAAGCCTAACTTGTTTAAGCACAAAAGAAATCTGCATGTTGCGTTGAAGCATATAGAGGCTGCAAAGCAGCCATCTGAACTGCCTTGTTTGTTTGTTTGTTTGTTTGTTTGTTTGTTTGTTTGTTTGTTTTGGAGTGCACAACCTTTTGCTAATGAAATTGTGTTTTCCTGGTCATAAAAATTGTTTCATACAAGTTAAATCTCTTGCTTTTAGATTGTGAAAACAGAGCTCATCAGAAGTCATGGGGATAAGGAAAGTAAGGAAAACTCATCAGATTCACCTATCCAGGTGAACTTATGACACACCTGTAAGATATATATGCATAGTGATTCCTACCACCCTGTGCCAGGGAGCAAAAATCATGTCCTCCCTTAAAGAGTGAGGTGAGACCTGGCAACCAAACCCTTGTGTTGTGGGTGGGGATGATTGGACAGCCACAACACCCTATTGGTAGGTCCCTTGATCCTGGGTGTAATCAGGCCAATGGGGCGCAAGCTAGACAGATCAAGGGACCTATATATGCCCATGCATGTGACCCAGAGCTTTCTCTTTTGGTGCGTGCATCGGAACACCCGCCCACCTCTCCCTGCTTGTGAGCTTGACCTTGCTATGCCGTTGTGTGTCGTCTGTCATTGAGACAGGGACACAGCAGGAATTTCCCCCACTTGGCTAATTGGCTGTTGCCAATTGCGATTCGCCTGCCGCGTAGCAAATTGTCACAACTTGTAAGATTGCGGATAGGCTCTGGTTCAAGTGATAGGGATGGGGGAACGCTCTCACCATCCCTCTGTGAAGGGTATTCCATTAAAGGAATCCAGGGACTCAATGGTTTGGTCAACCCTGAGAGGGGTTGTGCCCGTGCCTGAGTCCAGGGGGACATCTGTGTGGTGGACACAGCTGTCTCCGGCTTTCCACCTATCTGGGTGTTCACCCTAGGCTGAGCTATGCTGGTGCTCTGGGTCAGCGCTACCTGCAATGGTGCAGGGAGCTAGTCGAACCAGAGCCTAAGCAACCACTCACTTGCTGTAATCAATAAAGTTGTGGCCTAAATTCTGCCAAAAACCAAACCAAAATTTGAGTCTTGTCTGAATTTATTTAAGGGGGAAGTTTAAAGGTCTGAACACGCAAAATACCAGACCAGACAGTGCATAGGAATGTTCAGAGATGGCCCTACTAGTAGGTCAAGTGATATGACCACCAGAGGCATACAGTGGCAATAATTCCTCCAACTTTTCCACCTGAGTCCCCTGGTCATTCCCCTCTGTTAGAAGACAGAGCTGTTTGTTCCATCATGGTCCATCATGCACCACTTTAGGCAGTGGCAGAGCTTCATGCTCCGGCACCGGGGGCAGGAAGAAGGCAGGGGCGGGGCTGGCACGCGTTCTGGGGATGGGGCATGCTGCCCGCAGGGGCGGGGCACACGTTCTGGGGGTGTGGTGTGCTGCCCGCAGGGGTATGGCACGCGTTTTGGGGTGGGGGGGAAGCCGAGATGGAACCCTACCAGGATCGCGCTGCCCGGGGCGCCCCGCCCCCTATGCCCCGCCCTTCCTACGCCAGTGACTTTAGGTAACCTGCTCTCCTTAAGTGTGTTGAGGATGTTCATCTGACAGCAACAATTAGTCTCATTGGCTCAGTCCCATGCAACGCTCTGCCAATCAAGGTTCCGCATAGATTTAACCATTAAATATCTGTTGAAAACTTTTCTATGCTACCAAGTTTATGCAGGAAATTAAGATAATAATCTTTCTGCAATTGCTAGCAGATTATAATTGGTTTTAAATTTGGATATGGTTTTTATTTTATATGTGTATGGTTGTAACCCACTTTGATTATTTTAAATGAATAGTGATATACCAGTAGGTTTTTTTTAATAAATACAATGAATAAATAAAGGTAACAATGAGCACCACCAGAGAGGCAAAAACCATATAGAGTTATATCTTTCTGGGATAGCTTAGTTGGTAGATCTCAGGGTTGTGAGTTCAAGCCCTATGTTGGATGAAAGATTCCAGAATTGCATGGGTTGGACTAGATTTTCCTCGTGGACCCTTCCAACTGTACAATTCTACAAATGTTTTTAAGATTAACAATCAAAATCCTGGACAGGCTGAAATATCTGAGCCTGTCACTTGAAAGGCTGGAGAAAGATGTGAGGGGTTTTTTTGGGGGGAAGCATTCCACAAAATGGGAGACACCACTGGAAAAAGTCCACTTTTGTGGTGCCAGCCATTTCACCTCCCTCAGGGAAAACACATAATGAAGACTTTAGATCAGAATGGTGAAACTTCTCTCTTTTTTAAAAAATATAATTTTTATTAAATTTTATACAGATTTCCCAATACAATGTGTCCAACACAACATAACAAATATTGGGCTATCACAGCCTAGGACTTCCTTCAACCCCTTCTAATGGTTTTCTAAATTCCTTTCTAGTTATGCATTTTATTACTCTTTAATAATTGTATATAAATAATTATGTATTATATATAAATAATAAACAATAATTTAAATTCCTGGGAGTTTACCTTAGTGAGGACCTCACTTGTAAAATCAACATAACTCAGGTGGTCAGAAAGGCCCAACAGAGACTCCATTTCCTCAGGGTCTTGCAAAAGAATAACGTTAAACAAAAACTGATGAATTTTTACCGGTCCACAATAGAAAGTGTCCTTTCATATTGTATCACAGTGTTGTATGCTGGCCTGACAGCCACAGACAGAAAGTTTCTACAGAGGGTGGTGAATACAGCACATGATAACATGGGCTGTCCCTTGAGTCCGCTAGATGACACCGCAAGGGATCGTTGCCTTAGGAGAGCGAGAAAAATTCTCAGGGATGACTCACACCCCGGCCATCACCTCTTTAATCTTCTGCCCCCGGGCAGGAGATATAGAAGTATAATCAGCCGTACCAACAGGCTAAAAAATAGCTTCTATCCGTGGGCTGTTAGGCTGTTGAACAAAAAATAACATAGTGAAATTGACTTGCAAGGTGGTGTGTTGTTTGATAAGAGATTGAGTGTTGGGGGGGGGCTTGTTTAATTTCATTGTACACAGGTTGTACAATGACAATAAATGATTATTATTATTATTATTATTATTATTATGCTTATTGTTGTAAGTCCAATCTTATATCAGCTAATCTTAGTCCTTTTCACAATAATTTGAATAGTCCACTGTCGGGGTATGGGTGCTGGAGCTCCTCGTGCACGGCCTTAGACTGGTTATGCACGAGGTACCAGTTGCGGGGAAAGCGGCCAGCGTTCCGCGTGCTTTTGAGCACGGTCGCCGGCCAAGCCTCACAGTCTGAAGGATGATGAGTAAGCCAATTGAAGACTCTGATGGTGTGTGAGTTCCTAGTTGCCTTCTTTAAAGAAAAGTTGCCTCGTGAAATAAAATATATACCCTGACTCTGAATAGACGGACCAGTTTAAAGAAATAAAAATTTTATTTTACTCCCCCCTTTAACCCCAAAGGAAGACAGACACCGGTTGTATCTTTAGTGGCTTCGGCAGAACCCGCGTAGGCTCGTCCCCTAAGCTAAGTTCTCCTAAGCTTAAAGACCCTGCGCGCCCAATCTTCCGCGAGGCTAACTAAATAAACTAAAACCGAAATATCTTCCGCGGGCCTATCCCTAGGCTAACCTAAAAGAACCTAACTAAAACTAAAACCGAATGATCTTCCGCGATCTAACTCTAACTAAAGAAAACCCATCCAACCCGTCCAGCCCGCTCCTAGCCCCTTAAACTAAACTTGACTTCAACTAAAACCCAACTAAAAGACATAAACGAACTTCTCCTAAAGAACGTGCGGTCTCCTGCCTAAGCGGGGTGCCTCTGCCTTTTATTAGGGAACAAACGTGACATCATCATTAGTACTTTAACCAATAAAATCACTGTTGCTGCCCCCAAAAGGGCGGGAAGCAAGTTTAACGCTCATTAACAACTTTGAACATGACCGGATCTACAAAATAAAGGCGGATTAATCTTGTAAGTGAATCACACTATTCATTCATGCTTTCACTTTCACTTTTGCGCGCAATTATACCAAAAGTAGACCTCGAAAAACCCATAAAATAACCAATTAATTATGAATCCATGGCGGATCCGTGAAACGTATTCCGACATATCATCTTTCTTTTTTTGTTTTAAATTAAATTATTTTTGATTTAGTTATATAAAAAAAAATTAGAGATATCATAAGCATTTATCTGACACAAACATTACCATTTGTTTAGATATAGAACTCGACATGAAAGGGCAGAGCATCAACAGTGCCAACAGTGTCCACATCAAAACTGTGATATAAACACTAGCAACACCATCAATATTCATCCCCTTCATCGGAGGAAATACTTGTACAATAATGTAGCAATAAAGTCATGAAAATAACAAACCACTAGCCGAACATAAAAAGTGATCGATCCGATACACTGTAAACCTTTTAGGCATAAATATATACTTCAATGTGTAGTGTAACACAACAAATCACCTCATAAACATGTATACTTTCGCGTGCAGCGTAAAACAACAAATTACTCCCCAAACACAAGAGAGGACCTGATGCAGGTCCAAAATTAAGAATAACGGATAACGACTGCCCAAACATAAGAGAGGTCCCGATCCGGGACCCAAAATTAAAGTATAACTAGAGCTGGGGCTACATGGCCTACCCAGACCCCTCCCCCATTTTTTTTAATTTTTTATTTGGAAACTAAGGAAAATGGATAAGGAAACATAAAAGGTGTGTGGCACTGAGGCTACAGAATCGAAAGAACTTTCAGGAAGGCAGATTCTGGACTTACCACAGCGACCACAGGTAACGGGGAACTAGGGTCCGATTCCAGAGAGGGGATTTAAGGCACCTAAGTACAAGTGGTTTGCGCCACAAGAGGGGATATAAGCTACCTACATAAAGGTGTCCCAGCCAGGATGAGGATTTAAACCATCTACGCAAGGGTTTCCAGCGAAACGAGATGGGAATTAAACCAACTACATAAAGGTCTCCCATTAACAGCAGGAAACAGAGTGAAGGGAAAAGCTGGGAACCTGGTTTACTGCCAAAAGGTAGCATATAGAGGGGGAATCTTTAAAGTAAATAGGGGTACCAAAAGGGTAGGACGCCACCAGACTTGACATATATATCTTGAACAAATCCGAGAATGACCAATTCTTTGACCAAAGGAAATATTTCAAATAAGGCATATAAATGTTACCACATTTTTAAACTACAACTTTTGCAAGCACAACGTGGAGATTTAGGATTACTGAAATAAAACATATATGTATAAATATGTCTATGACTAGAACTGCACAAAGATGATGTTTTTAACCTTACATAAACATTTCCATATCATCAAAGTTGTGACGCTCTAAATGGAAATCATTTCAGAAAAGCTTTGCATATATAAACATCCATATCATTAATTACCAAGCTATATGGAAAACACATGTAATATGCGAGGCGGATATTTCAAGAAGCATACAAAGGCAAATATGCAATTTTTACAAGTACAATATAAAGTACAAGACAGGTTTAGAACTGCAAAATGGTGTTGGAGAGGAGGATGAAGACGATGAATGAGTTGCCGGTCGTCTTCTTCTCCGACTACACACGACCATGTAGAAGAAATAGTCCTGGAACTCAGGAAAAGTTCATGGAGCTCAGGAAAGTACTGAAACATCGAGCTCTGAAGAAACAACGATACCTGTAGAAGAAAGGAGGTTAAACAAGCAAATCAAGGTGATCTGCTAGTGAGTGCAGGTATGAGAGTAACTGGAACAAATCTAGGCAGCCAGGAACCAGAGGCCGCCCAGAGGCAAACAAAAGGCCTAGGCAGTAGGAGGGTAAGGCAAACTGCCCAGAACTCAACTGGTGCTGTTAGTTGAGCACTTTTGAAGAATTGCTGCATTTGACAGGAAGTTGAGAAGTTAGCGAATAGCTAACAACCAGAGTTAGACATCACGGCTTGTGATGAAAAGGGAGTATCGAATTTCACGCAAAGTTTGTCCAGCGTGTTTCTTGAGTGAAGAATGGAGTTGAGCACACAAACAGGTGTGGGGAATAGGGGTTCTTTTCGCAGAAGTAGGGACAGTCCTCCGCTGAGAAGATTAAGCAACAAGGGATTGTCGTTGAAGATGCAGGCTGGCAAGTACCACGCAGGGTTACATGACTTGATCTTCAGGTGAAGAGTTCCTTGCGGAAGACAGTACTTCTGAGCACAAGGAGGAACTGCCTGAAGAGCCTGTAGTAGAGTTCTTGGTTGATGCAGGAAAAGATACTCCAGAAGAATACCTGGGGAGATGCGGAGCATATTTGCAACCAGGTAGAGAGCAACAGAAAGCAGGTGAAAAGGGTTTGCGGTTTTGGTTGGAAACAGGTATGCTGCAAGAAGTGATGGCAGCAATCTGTAGGCACGGTGAGTACCATTCAAAACCAGCCAACAGAATGCCCATGCAAAAGACAGCACGGAACATAGCAAGGAGCGTCCCATGGTTGACGATTGGATCACTGAGACAAAGGAAAGTTTCAACGGCGTGAGAGTGCTTGAAGATGCTGCTGAACAGAACTTGTAGACAGGAGAATTCACCTTACCAAGCAGTGAAATTCTCCAGGAGAACTTTGCAATAGGTTTTCTGCAAGGGACAGTTTGAAGACTATCAAGGGAACACTCTAAAGTCAATGACTGTGGAGCTTTATCCATGAGGTACTGATGGAGAGTAAAGAGTTGCATGTGATTCCGGTGTAGCAGCTCTTTGATTAGGGCCTCTGCTGCAGCGAGCTTTTCTGACGTCAGCGCCCATTGGTCGACCCATACAGGGGGTCCTTCCTTCCATGTGAGTGGAAGAGCATGTACTGGCGCTGATGCAAAGGCCCACATCAAAAATGCGTATGGACAACAGTTCTTGCTTTAGACAATAAGTCTCTACCCCAAAGGGTGATAGGCACATCCATAACAAGTGGACGGAGCTGCACCATGGAGCCTGAGTCTGACTGGAAGGTAATCGGATGCACGCTCTGGTGGGCGGGTTCGAAACCTCCGACTCCGAAGACTTCCTGGGTGACAGTCGTTGCCCACTGGTCAGGCCAATCTTTTCTGGCGATCACTGTAACATCTGCGCCTGTATCAAGAAGACCCTTGATCTTTCGTCCACCCATTTCTAAGACGAGATGAGGGCGTTCTTCTGTAATCTTGATTAGCGCCATTGCTGTCTGAGGAGGCAAAGAGTCTACAGGAGCTGTAGGCGTAGAAGTAAGCAAATAGAGTCTGGCAATTTCCAAACCTTTTGTTAGGACACAAGGAACAGTTGAAAATCCTGGAATCAGCAACTGCGATGAATCTGTGATTCGAACTAGGCCTGCAGTCAGTGTGACTGTGGTAGGGAGGCGATCCATCCTAGGCAGGATAAGGCAAATTGAGGTGTCTGGGAATGGACCACGAATGGATGTTGGCAATTGCTGAGCAAACCATGGATTTGAGAAGTAACAGTCCTCTGTTAAGAAGAGTGGTATACCTGGGACAGAAGATTCTTCTTGTTCTTCGTTGGCAGTGTTTGAAGATATCTTTTTGGCTTCGGGTTTTTTGCACTGCTGAAGTTGGCAACTCTGAAGCTGCTTGGCGTTGAGTTGGCAAACTTGAGGTTCCTCTGTTGGTAAAAGTTGCTGATGCTGTTGAACCTGTTGGCATTCAGTCAGTTGTGCATCAAACTGGCAGGATGGAACTTCTTCTTTGACACGAGGCAGTAGAAGTTGTTGTTCCTGATAGTTGTTTGGTTGTGGCGGGCTGAGCTTAAAAGCTGGAGGTGACACAAAGGTGTGGACATTGTTAACTGGAGTGATGTTTAAGCTTCCACAAGAGGGAGCTGGCTCACTCACTTGCATTCTTTGGCCACATGGAAAGTGATCATCAGCTGGGTTGCAACTTGAACACTGCTGTTTCATCAAGGGCAAATGTCCTTCAATGACAGATTGACCTTGATTTGAAGATGAATAAAGCTCAGGAGTTGCGAGATTGATCTCAGTAGGATGTCTTCTCAACGTTGAAGGCAATTCTGCGATCAGAGGCTTGACTGTGATTGCTTGCTGTGAAGCAGGATCAACATCAGCAGGAACTGAAGGGCGGTCAGCAGAAGGTGAACTGAATGCTGTGTTCTCTACTGGAACCCTTTGAATAGGTAAGGCAGATGATGAAACCTCTGGAACCTGAATGCTTGATGAGGTCACATCTTTTCTCTGGACATCTGAAGAGTAGATATCTCTCTGGATCACTCTTTTTTCCTGATGACCTGGATAAGGAGTAGCGTTGTTCACCTTTCTGGGATGGTTGACCTTCATGATGTTCTTGAACTTGCACCCTATTGTTTTACCGGGGCCGGGGCGCGGCCCGCAGAACCGTTTCCCTGAACTGGAGATGAGGTAGGTGATGTGTTTTGTGGATTCAAGCGACAATCATTCGCCCAATGAAATCCTTTCTGACAGATGGGACATCTCTCTGGTGGCTTGGCAGAAGGCCTTGGCGTTGTTGTGCACTGCGACCGGAAATGCCCATCGCCTCCACACCCATAGCACTTCTTGACTGGCGTAGAGCTGTCTTGACGTGGCATCTGTACCGCAGCTGCCAAGAGCTGTGCTTTGTAGGAGTGGGTACCGACATTCTGGCAGACGCGTAGCATCTCAGTCAATGTGGCATCTGGACGAGCTGCAACTGCTGTTAGGGCATTCTTGCAGTCATCATTGGCATTTTCAAAGGCAAGTTGTTTTGTCAGCATGTTTCTGGCATGACGATCTTCTATCTGGCGTTCCACTGCAACAATCAGGCGATCCACGAAGTCCCCATAAGGTTCTTTTGGACCTTGCCTAACTGCAGCGAATCCTGATACTGAGCTAGCATCTGTGCGATTGGGTAGTCTGCGCCAAGCTTTGACTACAATGTCTGCTATGGTGACAAGTGCAGCATCAGGTATGGCTAGCTGTTGATTGAGATTGGAGTAATGTCCTGATCCTGTGAGCATATCTTCTGTGGCAAGTGGCGTTGCACGTCTGGCTGCTACTTCTTTCCACTCTTGCAGGCACAGAAGAGCATCTGTAGGCGACAGGAAGGTGCGAAGAATCAACTTCCAATCAGATGGCAGAAGTCTACTAGTGGACAGTCCTTCAAGTAAACTTCTAGTATAAGGAGCTTGAAGTCCATTTTCGCGTATGGCTTTTCGCAGTTCACGTAGTGTTTCAAAAGGAATGGCTTGATATCTTGCAGGTTGTCCTCCATTAGCACGAATCACTGGAAAGATGTGCATTGGATCAGCACTAAAGTCTATTTGTCCCAAAGCTGCTTCCAAAGCTTGGGTTCTGCAGATGGGCTGCATTGCTGTAGGGTCTGTAGGTGGCATCAGTGAGTTTAAATCTTCTTGATGCTTTCCAAATGATGAGCCACTAGATGGTGCTAAAGAGTCTTTGACATCTGGATGCCTTGAAGATGGCTGACTATGAAGACAAGATGGCTGACTTGAAGTTGGATGAAGACAAGATGGCTGACTTGAAGTTGGATGAAGACAAGATGGCTGACTTGAAGTTGGATGAAGACAAGATGGCTGACTTGAAGTTGGAGCATAAGGTTGTTGGCTCTGTACTGCAAGTCCTGGCATCTGGATCATCATTGTTTGGCTTTGCTCTTGTCTTGGAATCTGCATTGGCATTGGAGGTGCTGAAGGGTTGGTAAATTGCTGTTGTGCTGCTTGCATTGAAGCTTGGATTGCTGTTGATTGGAAATCAGCTCGCTGCAAAACTGGAGCTGCTGGCTTGAACGCGGCCTGCAGGGCAGCAGGGTTTGCTGGCAAAAAGGCTGCTTGCTGCTGCTGCTGCTGGATCGCTGGCAAAAGCGCGGCTTGCGATGAAGGAAGCGGGACCGTTGCTTGGAGCGAGGTCCGCGGCTGCTGCTGACTTGAAATCGCTGGCTGGTAAAAGGCCTGCGATGACTGCTGAGCGACTGGCGGTGGGGCAGTCCGCGGCGGGGCTTGAAAGGCCGACGGCGTCTGCTGCACCGGCACAGGCGGCAATGAATCTGGCAATGACAAATTGGACAAGGGCGAGTGCGTGTACGACAACGGGGCCTGAACTGGCTGCTGCGAGGGGGCCGAAAATGGCACAACCGCAAGCGGCAGCACAGGGGCACTATTAAAAGCAGTATTTCCTAAATTCACTGTTCCATTAAGCAAAACATTTCTTGGAGTGATTTGTTGAAAGCAGTTTCTTACTTTGCTCCATACTAATTGTACAGGAATTCCGATTTTCGGGTTGGCCATAAATTCTAACCCGATCCTTTCCCATGAGGCTAAATCTTTCGTTCCCTCCTTAGGGACCCAGGGACAAATTTCCCCAATGGTTTTAACTAAAAGCTCTACTTCTGATTCAGAGACAGGGTGACCATTTCTTTTCAAAAGGTACAATAAATCTTCACAAAATTTTACTTGAGCAGTTGAGAGTGAGGAGCCCATTTTTTAAACACTTTTCCAAAACTTTTCCTCCCCCACCCGTAGGCTTCTACTAGGGGACACCGGTTCTACCCGTAGGCTTTAACCAAAAAACCTGGCACCCGTAGGCTTTAGCCAGAAAACCTCCGCCCCCACCCGTGGGCTTCTACTAGGGGCTACCGGCCCTACCCGTAGGCTTTGACCGAAAAACCTGGCACCCGTAGGCTTTAGCCAGAAAACCTTTCCCTCCCACCCGTAGGCTTTTTCGGGAGACACCGGCCCTACCCGTAGGCTTTGACCGAAAACCCTGGCACCCGTAGGCTTTTGCCAGACCCTGGCACCCGTAGGCTTTTGCCAGAACCCTTCCCACCCGTAGGCTTTAGGGAAGACCTTACTCTGCCCGTAGGCTTACACTAAACTCCTTGCCGCTCTACCCGGGGACCCCTTGGGGCAAAATATACGCGCGCGACTTCTATTTACACTACTTTGGGCAAGCGGTGGATTCGCGCTACTGCAGCGAAATCCTGGATAAACCGGGCCGTTATACCTCACCTCTCAATGTCTGTTTCCGAGCCACTTCCGATATGTTGCCTTTAACCGGAGTCTTCGTGGAAGCGATTTTTGACTACGCTTTGCCTCAGAGAGGGCACCACTTGTCGGGGTATGGGTGCTGGAGCTCCTCATGCACGGCCTTAGACTGGTTATGCACGAGGTACCAGTTGCGGGGAAAGCGGCCAGCGTTCCGCGTGCTTTTGAGCACGGTCGCCGGCCAAGCCTCACAGTCTGAAGGATGATGAGTAAGCCAATTGAAGACTCTGATGGTGTGTGAGTTCCTAGTTGCCTTCTTTAAAGAAAAGTTGCCTCGTGAAATAAAATATATACCCTGACTCTGAATAGACGGACCAGTTTAAAGAAATAAAAATTTTATTTTACTCCCCCCTTTAACCCCAAAGGAAGACAGACACCGGTTGTATCTTTAGTGGCTTCGGCAGAACCCGCGTAGGCTCGTCCCCTAAGCTAAGTTCTCCTAAGCTTAAAGACCCTGCGCGCCCAATCTTCCGCGAGGCTAACTAAATAAACTAAAACCGAAATATCTTCCGCGGGCCTATCCCTAGGCTAACCTAAAAGAACCTAACTAAAACTAAAACCGAATGATCTTCCGCGATCTAACTCTAACTAAAGAAAACCCATCCAACCCGTCCAGCCCGCTCCTAGCCCCTTAAACTAAACTTGACTTCAACTAAAACCCAACTAAAAGACATAAACGAACTTCTCCTAAAGAACGTGCGGTCTCCTGCCTAAGCGGGGTGCCTCTGCCTTTTATTAGGGAACAAACGTGACATCATCATTAGTACTTTAACCAATAAAATCACTGTTGCTGCCCTCCAAAAGGGCGGGAAGCAAGTTTAACGCTCATTAACAACTTTGAACATGACCGGATCTACAAAATAAAGGCGGATTAATCTTGTAAGTGAATCACACTATTCATTCATGCTTTCACTTTCACTTTTGCGCGCAATTATACCAAAAGTAGACCTCGAAAAACCCATAAAATAACCAATTAATTATGAATCCATGGCGGATCCGTGAAACGTATTCCGACAGTCCACCTTACAAAACTTCTTGCAACAAGCGATGTTAAGTACCGGTAATTACAATTGTCTTTCAAATACAACATAAATTTCTTCCAGTCCTTTAGGAAAGTCTGGTCCTGATGGTTTCGAATTTTCCCTGTAAGTCTTGGCATAGTCCATCAGTTTTATTTGCCACTCTTCTTTTGTTGGAATTTCTTCTTGCTTCCATCTTTGGGCTGGTAATATTCTTGCTGCAGTAGTCGCATATAAAAACAGTTTGTATTTCTAAACCTACCATACCAAGTGAAAGAGCTTCTGGTTTTAATGGTGAAACTTCTCTGATGGGTTCCAAACATACTTCTCCACCCCCACCCCCACCACCCGAGGTTGTTCGCGTATTTCCTTCTCTTCATTTTCTTGGTACATAAAAAACCCATCAGCAACCTTGGTGGATTTAAAAACAAACAAAAACCACAGCAGTATTTTTATCTCTGTGTCATTTGACTCCTCTCAAAGCAGATCTAGTCAAAGACGCCAAGTATATGGTGCAGAAGTAATAGAGGTTGTTGGCTGTCTTGCAGAAATTACCCAAGGAGTTCCAAGGGCTCGGCTAAATCTAGACAATTACAGTGACTTTTGAGCTTCTGCGTTTCTGAAACACCTGCAGTTTCTGGCACTGTGTCTAGATGGCAAGGATTTGGCCACTGCTAGCCCTGGCACAGTTGTCTTAACAGCTAGTGGGAAATTTGAAGAGAGAGTTCACTGTCGATGAGGGCTTTGAAGAAGACGTCCTCCTTTTCAAATACTCCCCCCGCACCCGCCTACTTTGCACATCATGCTATCTTCACTGTGCCAGAAAAGGAGAGAGGAACTTTGAACAAGCATTCACAAAGCAAAGTTTCTAGTTATGACTGTTCTAAATGCTTAGTATGGGAAGAAGGAAGAAGAGTGGGTGCTCTGGGGTTCATTTTGACTTCACACGATGTGCAAGACCTCTTCCTATAGATACCTGCAGTTGCGACCATTAGTCCAGTGGGCCCTAATTGAAATGTTGATGGGTGGATTAATCTGGGATGAGTGATAAAGAGGAATATTGTGGCCCCTTCTGTTGTATATATGCAGAAGATGGTCCCTGTGCCCTGAAGGAGATTGCTGATCTTCTCTCCAAGATGGCTAGACCTGAGAAGCAGGAAATGGCCATGGTTGATCAGAGAAGAAGAAGAAGAAGAAGAAGAAGAAGAAGAAGAAGAAGAGGAGGAGGAGGAGGAGGAGGAGGAGGAGGAGGAGGAGGAGGAGGAGGAGTTTGGATTTGATATCCTGCTTTATCACTACCCAAAGGAGTCTCAAAGCGGCTAACATTCTCCTTTCCCTTCCTCCCCCACAACAAACACTCTGTGAGGTGAGTGGGGCTGAGAGACTTTAGAGAAGTGTGACTAGCCCAAGATCACCCAGCATGTGGAGGAGCGGAGACACGAACCCGGTTCACCAGATTACGAGTCTACCACTCTTAACCACTACACCACACTGGCTCTCAATAAGGACTGTGTACACACAATACATTTAAAGCATATGCACTCCCAAAGTATCCTGGGGTGCCATTTATATAGTGTCCACCACTGTATTGCTGGACAGCAACCTAAGTCAGTTGTATTTGAGTTGTTTAAGATTAGGGTGCAGATTTATTCCCTAAGAGAGGTTTCTCATTTTCCTTCACTGACCTCCTCCAGTCTGCCATGACAAGATCTTGTCACTCTGTTTATAAGAAGCAGCTTTCATAGTTCCTACAGTGATGGAAAAGGACATGAGTTGCATGGTGGGTTTTTATTTTTTTAAGGCTTAAGATATTATAAAAGCAGTATCCAGAGGAGCTGGCTTCATGTGATGATACCAGTTTGTCAATTAGTTTCCCAGTCAGACATTAGAAGCTCTGAGTTCATTATAAGGCGCTCGAAGGGCAAACCTTTCATGATTTAGCATAGAATAACTTTTAATATCAACTGAAGCCTGAGGACCAAAATGAGAGCTAATATTTTAACCGCAGGGTCTCACCAGACAGAGTGAGTCAGCTTAGAAAAGAAGCACTTTGTTCTCCTCTCCTAGAAGTTTTTCTAATTCTCAAGATAAACTTTGTCACTTTTTTCTACTGAGCTACACTCCCTGAAGCCAAAGAAAGACAGGGGTCACTTTGACACCCCTTGTTTCAGGTAACTAGAGGTAGAAAACAACTGGCTTTTTAGTGGTGAATGTGTGGTTCTGCTTAAGACTGAACTGAGGCTGAACAGGCTAAAAAAGAAATCTAGGGGATTCTATCACAGGTTTGGAAGACTCAAGTGCTGTAGCAGAACCAGTGACATAACGTGGGTTACCAGTTCCCAGGGCCACTCAGAGGGCAGGGAGTTGGAGGGAGAGAAACAGATGGAGTACGCATGCACATTCAACTGCATAACAGCACCCGCATCACCCAGGAGATCACAGCTGCAGGGATAAGGGGGGAAAATTGTCATTTCATTGTCTGGAGAGGGCATTTCCTCCTTCGCATGGACAAACTGTTTTCAATGGAGCCCAGTGACAGAAGTGTGCAGCTGTATCGAGGCAGCAGGGTGTTGAAATTTTGTGCACCTAACAATTTTGCACCCGGGGAAACCACCCCTATGCTCCACCCCACACTATGCCACTGTGCAGAACTCACCAAACATGCTCAGAGGACTCCTGTGCTAACACGGCATAGTGATAAATTAAAATATTTCCTTCCAGTAGCACCTTAGAGACCAACTAAGTTTGTTCTTGGTATGAGCTTTCGTGTGCATGCACAGTTCTTCAGATACACAAGGCATAATGATGTCCTTGTGTTGTATATTCAGGCACTATCATAAGGCAAAGTGAGGCAGGCACCTCAAGCCACAATGCTTTGGAGAGTGGGGGTCATCAGCATCCAGGTATCCACAATTTTTAATTTTATTTTTCTTACTTGTTCTGACTTGTTCAGCTGCCTTCTCCCACTGCATCACAGACGGTACTTTTGGGAAAGCTCCCTGATCAGGTGAAGAGGCAGAAAGGAAACTAGACCAGCTTAAGCACTCCAGCAGCTCTCATGTGCGCACATACATTGCTTTGCTCCCATGACTCCTGCTGGCTCTGCCATTGCTACACTGACCAGTAAGCAGCAGAGCCATGAGGGAGCAGGAGCCAAGGAGCAACAAGGTATTGGAGGAAAGGGATTTGTCTGCCACACATGACTTGCCCAGCAGTCCCTAAGCTACCCTGCTGTACTCTGATACATCCCATTGCCATTAGGAAGCAATGAGTTCTGGTCCTTCCTTGGTCCTTCTCTAGTTGTTTGTCCAGACCATATTCCAGTGGCTGTAATACCACAGCACCTATAAACCCCATTAAAAAGTCTATGGAAAGTACCTGCTTGAGGGAGGGTCCCTAGTACTAGCCAAGTGTTAAAGATTAGGAGTGATGTTCATAGGGATGGCTGGTGCCCATTGGAACTTGTAGGGTGGGAGAATAATGGCAGGCAGAGACAACAAAGTCTAGTTTTGCTCCCATGTTTTCTCTCTGTTCAGTTCTACAAGGAACACGATGACACTAAAAAAGAGGAAGGTGACAGGCAGTGCCACCCCCTGGATTTGTCAGAAGTAAGAAGGTAAAAAGGTGGGGAGGAGGGAGGAGACAGACAAGAGATTGGTGGGGCAGCAACCCATTTGCCCTTCTGAAAGTTGTTTGCTTCTCCCACCTGCACCAAGAAAAACCTCATCATAATAACAGTAAGGTGAGGGTGAAAGAGGAAAGCGCAAAATATGGTCTGAAGCTCAACATAAAAAAAAACTAAGATCATGGCCACTGGTCCCATCACCTCCTGGCAAATAGAAGGGGAAGAAATGGAAGCAGTGAGAGATTTCACTTTCTTGGGTTCAATGATCACTGCAGATGGTGACAGCAGTCATGAAATTAGAAGACGCCTGCTTCTTGGGAGAAAAGCAATGACAAACCTAGACAGCATCTTAAAAATCAGAGACATCACCTTGCTGACAAAGGTCCGTATAGTTAAAGCTATGGTTTTCCCAGTAGTAATGTACGGAAGTGAGAGCTGGACCATAAAGAAGGCTGATCGCCAAAGAATTGATGCTTTTGAATTATGGTGCTGGAAGAGACTCTTGAGAGTCCCATGGACTGCAAGAAGATCAAACCTATCCATTCTCAAAGAAATCAGCCCTGAGTGCTCACTAGAAGGACAGATCCTGAAGTTGAGGCTCCAGTACTTTGGCCACCTCATGAGAAGAGAAGACTCCCTAGAAAAGACCCTGGTGTTGGGAAAGATGGAGGGCACAAGGAGAAGGGGACGACAGAGGATGAGATGGTTGGACAGTGTTCTCGAAGCTACTAACATGAGTTTGGCCAAACTGCGAGAGGCAGTGAAGGATAGGTGTTCCTGGCGTGCTCTGGTCCATGGGGTCACGAAGAGTCGGACACGACTGAACGACTGAACAACAACAACAAATAATAGTATTTATTTATTTATTTATTTATTTATTTATTTGTAAACCACAGAGCCTAGGGCTTGCTGATCAGAAGGTTGGTGGTTCAAATCCCCGCGACGGGGTGAGCTCCCATTGCTCGGTCCCTGCTCCTGCCAACCTAGCAGTTTGAAGGCACGTCAAAGTGCAAGTAGATAAATAGGTACCGCTCTGGCGGGAAGGTAAACGGCATTTCTGTGTGCTGCTCTGGTTCACCAGAAGTGGCTTAGTCATGCTAGTCACATGACCTGGAAGCTGTACGCTGGCTCCCTCAGCCAGTAAAGCGAGATGAGCACCGCAACCCCAGAGTCATTTGCGACTGGCCCTGGACTTCACCCCGGGCTCACGGCTGAAAAAGCCCTGGCTCTGGTCGAGGCCAACCTAACCTCCCTGTGGCCCAGGATCTCCAAGATGTTTTTATTTGAAGACTGTAAGGTCCTCCGTGGGACATACCATAACCCTACCATTAGTTCCATGTTGGGTGATTGTCTACACCGTAAAGTTGCCAAGTGATCTGCCTTGTGTTATGTTCAGTTACCACTATGCTCAGAAGTGTGTCCTTCTGACCTGCAAAAATGGTTTTCCCCAGATACTTTTAGGGAAAATATTGTTGCTTCCCCCTCTAGTGTGTGTGTGTGTGTGTGTGTGTGTGTGTGTGTGTGTATATATATAATATTTTCTTGGGCAAAACATTATGTGTTCTTTTTATACGTAATCACATTCTATTATATGGTGCAACAGATCATATGCAAATTTCATGGTGGCGTTTTTATGCGATGGGCCCTGACCTATCTTTTAAATTATCTATATTCATATTGCTAAGGTCTTAAAGAGGAGACCTTTCAGTTGGTTGGAAGCTGGCCCTAAATGTATTACTGTGCCTGAGAAAAATAGTCATCAGCCTATACAAATAAACATTTCTGGGGGGGGGGGGAGGCAGGCCATTTGCCAGGATATGTTGCTTAAAAATATATGGCGGCGTGATTTAAGGAAGAAATCCTCTGCACAAGAAGCTGGTATAAAGCAAGCCAAATTATATTAAATTAATCTAGTGTAAAGTTACCCCAGCTCCAAACCCTGCTCAACAGCTGTGCTGAACGTGCTTAGGATCCAGCCTAAGGCCCCCTTCTCTGTCCGTCCGTCCCCCCGGCTTCATGCCCCTTTTTTGGGACTTACGCTGGCCTCAGTTCAGTCAGTTGCAACTCATGTGGCTGAAATATCTTTGGCTGATCTAGGGTTGGGGACTTAACATCGGCTGAGCCAAGAATCAGCTGGCCAAGTCTGAGATCCACTGCATCCTAAGCTGCAGTTCCTGGCAGATCTTACCATAGGATTGCCCCCTTTATATTTCTCTATAAATTATGATTCCTCACTACCAATCAAACTCGCTGAGATAACATGTTGTGGCAGAGTATCTGGTAGTATGGGGAAGCTCAGAAAATTTTGAGAAAGATCGTGAAAGTTATCTTCCCCCCCCCTCTCCAATTTCTTTATTTGGTTTTACATATTAAAATTTACAATCGTACCACAACACATTCCAACAGTACAAGATTTCCATGAATCTCTGGACTTCCCACCTCCCTTTCCATGGGTCCCATTGCTAAACCCTTTTGGCTGCATCCTTTGTAGTAGTCCAAATGTTTATATCTTCATTGAATCCATAGTTCTCGTGACATTACAAGTGTTATTGCAATCCAGCTAATGATTTCAACTGTTTACAGTGGTCTCCAAGGTAAATCATAAATTTTCCTCATTCGTTATTAAAGTTTTGGTCTTCCTGATCCTCAGGAAGATTGTGAAAGTTATCAACAAGAATGAGAGCGGTTTATAAAAGGCAGAGGGTGAATCATTTAGAGGCCTGCCTTAAGATTTATTTATTTTTCCTGACAGATACAGAAACACAAACTGTGCACAAGAGGTTTTTCTTCTTCTTCTTCTTCTTTTAACCCTGAGGACTTTGAAGAAAAGAAAAAACATAGTTGCCAGGATCTGAGGCCCACAATTACCTTTGTGTCTTTTTTTATCCTGAAACAAAAGACAGGCATTCTAGATTACAACTCCAGGAAAAAGAAATGGGGAAATAATAATAATGTTTATTACTAACACATGTTACAAGCCAACCCCACAGTTAAAGTATGTTAAAGAAATCCCTCATCAAAGACCAGACTTTCCTGGGGTAATAATTCGGAACAGTTATGAAGGAGAAGTTTCAACACTCAGAAGTGGCAATATGTATATACCGGTACCAAGCAGATGAACAAGCAACGCAGATCAAGTCCCTGGAGAAAAGAACACAGCAGATTACAGTGGGCGCCACAGCGGAAGAAAGCAGACAATAGCCAGCTAAGGGGAAAGTGAAACAGAAGAAGCAGGAGACAGTGCCAGAAATGTGGCAAATTGCATGAGAAGACAAGATGATATACTTCTGGGTAGTCTCCAACATTTCACAGATAAATAGAGTGACACTCCTGGGTAGGCATTGGCACATGAATGTACCCAGATAGCCAATCACAAGACTGTGTGGGTCAGGGGCATAAGCAATGCACACAGGACCATAGCTCAGTGGCACCATAGCTCAATTGTACATGCTTTGCTTTGGGGGGCGGGGAGGTTCAATTCCCGGCATTGGGAAAGGGCCCTGTCTAAAACTCTGGACAACCACTGCCATCAGGGTAAGGTAAAGGTAAAGGGACCCCTGACCATTAGGTCCAGTCGTGTCCGACTCTGGGGCTGCGGGACTCATCTCGCTCTATAGGCTAAGGGAGCAGGCGTTTGTCCGCAGACAGCTTCCAGGTCATGTGGCCAGCATGACAAAGCCGCTTCTGGCGAACCAGAGCAGTGGACGGAGACGCCGTTTACCTTCCCGCCGGAGCGGTCCCTATTTATCTACTTGCACTTTGACGTGCTTTCGAACTGCTAGGTGGGCAGGAGCTGGGACCGAGCAACGGAAGCTCACCCTGTCGCAGGGATTCGAACCGCTGATCAGCAAGCCCTAGACCCTGTGGTTTAACCCACAGCTCCACCTGGGTACCCATCAGGGTAGACAACACCAAACTAAATGAAGGGTCTGACTCAGTACAAGGCAACTAGCTGTGAAAGTTATGGAATCCTGAAGAGCCTCTACCAGTCAGCACAAATAATTTGTTACTTATACCCCGTCCATCTGGCCAAGCCTCCCCAGCCACTCTGGACGGCTCCCAATAGCATATTAAAAACACGATAAAACATCAAACATAAAAAACATCCCTAAACAAAGCTGCCTTCAGATGTCTTCTAAAAGTCAGATAGTTGTTTATTTCCTTGACATCTGATGGAAAGGCAATCCACAGGGTGGGTGCCACTACCGAGAAGGGCCTCTGCCTGGTTCCCTGTAACCTCACTTCTCGCAGTGACGGAACCACCAGAAGGCCCTCAGAACTGGACCTCAGTGTCTGGGCAGAACAATGGGGGTGGAGGCCGTTTAGGGCTTTAAAGGCAGCACCAACACTTTGAATTGTGCTTGGAAACGTACTGGAGCCAACGGAGGTCTTTAAGGACCGGTGTTATATGGTCTCGGCAGCCACTCCCAGTCACCAGTCTGGCTGCCACATTCTGGATTAGTTATAGTTTCCAGGTCACCTTCAAAGGTAGTCCCATGTAGAGCGCATTACAGTAGTCCAAGCGGGAGATAACTAGAGCATGCACCACTCTAGCGAGACAGTCCCTGGGCAGGTAGGGTCACAGCCTGCGCACCAGATGGAGCTGGTAAACAGCTGCCCTGGACACAGAATTGACCTGTGCTTCCATGGACAGCTGTGAGTCCAAAATGACTCCCAGGCTGCACACCTGCTCCTTCAGGGGCACAGTTACCCCATTCAGGACTAGGGAGTCCTCCACACCTGCCCACCCTCTGTCCCCCCAAAACAGTACTTCTGTCTTGTCAGGATTAACCTCAATCTTTACATGGATATCAGCAAAGAGAAAGCCCATGAATGTGCTGCTGCTGCTGTACTCACTTCTGTAGGTGTCATGGACTGGCTGTACAAAGAGGAGTGGTGGGAGGCACCAGCCAGAGAACCCCCAAGGAAAACCCCGGAGGAGGAAAGCTCAGAGCCAGGGGACTGGCGTTGAGACACCAAGGAGAGGTCAGAGGGAGAAGAAGATTGGGAGGAGGTGAAGAATGACAAAGGGGCAGCAGGGTTTAGTGATCAGGAAGCGCCTGTGATAGGGAACAGTTCAGACTCCAATGCTGAAGCAGACAAGAGAAGGGGCGGTCAAGGGACTGCTGAAGAATCCAGGGAGTCATCTTCTCCTGCGGTGACAAGCTCCCCTCCCCCTTGGTCTCCAAGAACTCACAGAGTAATGAGAAGAACATAGCAGAGGCCAGAGTTGTGCAGACGCAGTTTGAGACTGCTTGGGAGACATCCGGGAGAGGAGGAGCCTTAGAAAGGAGTGGAAGGCAAGGGCCTTCAGTCCTGGCAACTGCTCCATAGGGGCAAGAGTCCTACTGGGTAGTGTTGCTGAGACCACTAGGCCGAGTGGTATGTTTGCTAATTTCTCTGACAATGGAGATCTGCTTCCTGCTTATTGCTGACCTGCGCCTGACTCTAGTGCTGACAGAAGGTTCTGCTGAAGGCACCATGTGATAGGAAACCCTTACATAATTGAGGTCCCTAATCTCACAGAAAACATACACCTGTGTGGCAGAGATTCCCGCTATTCTGCACTTAATGGGAAGACATTCGGGGTAGGTGGAGGTGGTGTGTGGCAGCAGGTGTGGCAGGCATTGTTCCACTTCTGGTATTTTCGGGAAATGTCTCCTGTCTGGAACCCTACAAAGCTGCTGCCATTCAGTGTAGACAATACTGGGCACGAAGTGGGACCAAAAATCCAACTCGGCGTAAGACAGCTTCCTGTGTGCCTAACTTGTCCCACTCTGCTGTAAGATTGGTGCCTGTGGTCCTGAACTTTGTACGCCTGTAAATCAACTCAGTCACATTTGTTGCTGTCCAGGGTCCTGACCTTAGGAGGTTGGCTCAGGCAATCTTGCTTTCCACCACCATGTCTGGGCTGCCGCCGCCATCTCAGCGATAGAGATGGCTATGGATCAGGACAGTGGGCGATTTCTGCAAGACAATAATCTATTGCTACAGCATGTGGAATGAAGAAAATAAACTGTCAAAAGCCTGTGAATTATTTATCTAATGGATTGAATAATTGAATTATTAAGGCAAGTACTGGTGTAGTGATTATTTAATGGAGAGATGATTTCAGGGTTGAAGCACTGATGCTCTCGCGCTCAGACACAAAGAGAAAATGGGAGAGGTGCAGGCAACCTCATGTGGCATGTGATCTAGTTAATACTGAGCCTCTCATACTGGCTCTGATGATACCACTTGAAAGTTCCTATACGAATTTTCACAGCTTCCTCTTGTCACAAGTGCGTGATGGCTGGGAAAAGACAAATGCTGGAAAGTTTCAGAGGTGCTACTTCAGGCCACTAGCCTCACCAAGCCCAATGCTCAATTCTTGAGTGGATCAATTGATTCACCTTATTTCCAAACTGCTTAAAAATGTTAAGCTCTCTCCTCCAAATCCAGTCCTGCAGCTGCTGCCAAAAGCTTGATGAAGCCGCGTCTTCATTGTAATGCACATACGCCTTACGTACCTTGAAATCTGGTTGGCGCCAACATTGGTCACTTTTCAGTGCCAGCTAAAAACATAGGGTGGCATTCAACTAAGTTTTATTCAGAGTTGGCCAGTTAATTATCACGACTAAGCTATGTCCATTAATTTCAATACGTCTACTATGAGTAAAGCTTAATTTAATACCACCCTTACCTCTTTTCCCAGGCCTCTAGAGCTACAGTGTGTATGCAGTCTCAGACTGAGTGGACAAACTCAGTATAACTTCGAAATTCAATACTGCAAATTCTAATAAAAAAGTGACCTGAAACAAACTGGCCTCGCATTAAATGTCTATATCTATAGTTATAGGATTTCACCTTCCCTGAATGTTGTGACGCAGTTCTTCGGTCATAAAATGTACAAAAACAAGGTTGTAATGATGAGATGAATGTATATTTTGAGAGAATATATGTGTGGTTGGGTGCTTAGAGAGAGACAAAAAAAATCCGCTTTAAAATGTGTACTTAAACTATGTATAATTAAAAGCATATTTTTGTGCTGCACTTTTTTAAAGAAAAAAATACAGGCTGGTGTTGAAAAGTGATGAGACTGACTTAAGAGCGAACACATGTAAAACTGATTAAAACCCGGAAAGACACCAATCCATCCATCCTTTGGTATTAGCTGAGCTTTGTAAGTTTATACGACTCACGTCGGGAAAAGACACAGCTCTATGAAGAAGCAGAAAAGCTCAGTGATTTTAAGATACCTGTTGCTTCCCCGACACAACCAATGTGAAAATGTGTTTATTATTGTCTGACAGACCATTTTAAAGAGACAAGAAAGGGAGGGAGACGTGTGATATAGAGTGGATCCTCGGGAGAGGAGGAAAATTATCACCCTTCTGGTGGAAGAGCAAATGGCTACTTCGAGAGAAGACAGAGGCTAAAAGGGGGCAGTGGAGGGGGGAAGGATGTGAGACTGATCATTATACTTTCTTATCCAGAGATTAATAGGCAATCAGTGTTACCTTAACCTGTGTATGCTTTATTCACTCATAAAAAAATGATGATATTGCTCGCCTGTCTTGCCACAATAGCACATTTCCTGATGTGTGTTTCCCAGTTAATAATTGTCTGTCAGGCAGCTGATCGGAGACAAGGCCAGCGAAAGCAAGTCATGATTAATTGCTAGTTGTAGGGCAAGCGATGCTGGGGGGGAAGAGGGGAGCGCAAAGAAAGGCACGCACTCTCCGGCATGCAGGCCGCTATGCAACCGCTATATGTGCAAGGATACAATTTGAGCGACCAGGGCAGCAATGCCAGGTTTTCATTCCCCCTGCCCACTTTGACAGGGTGGCACTTGTAAGCACCCCTCTGAATAACTAAACTTCTATGGACCCAGCTGTGGTAACCAGCAGAGTTCCTGCCATTTTGCAGATGGTCGGTTGGCTGCGTGTAGTTTTCTGGATAAGTCTTGGGGGCTTTATTATTCCTGCCTTCCAAAGTTCGAAGCTCTGAGAACTCTGAGGGCTGTACTACATTTTATTTTAACTGCATAGTAGGCAAACATGTGTTTTTAATAATAATAATAATAATAATAATAATAATAATAATAATAATAAACAGTAGGCTTGGAGGGTAGTTTTCATTGGGACCAGAGAGTTCAGGGATGGGGGCTTTACTCCTTCACTCCCAGGGGCGCCAACTTGGGCCCCAGATTGTGGGTGCCCAATGGCACCCGTGACATAATATGACATCATGTTATGGCAGCGGCAGTGCAGCGCTGCTTCCAGGGCCTCATGGGGCCTTGCAGGTCACGTCAGAGACCTCGTGAGACCTCTGACACAACTTCCGGTTTCTACTGGAAGTCGTGTTTGGAGGCCTGTAGGGCCTCTGACATCGCTTCTGAAGCCTCGAGGGCCTCAGAGGCCACATCCGAGGCCTCTCAAGATCTCCAATGCAACATCCAGTTTCTACTGGAAGTCGCTTCCAAGGCTTTGCAGGGCCTCAGACATTGCCTCAGACATCGCCTCAGACTTCCAACATAACTTCTGGAAGTCGCGTCAGAGCTTTGTGGTGTGAGTGCACCCATGGACTCCTAGGGTTGGTGCCAGTGTTCACTCCCCCATCTGCAATCTGAGCAGCCCTGCTCCCCAAGCTGTAATTAGACTTTGAGGGGGAAAGCTACAATTGCTAATGGAAGTGCTTTAATTAGCTACAGTATGGATGGTTTCATCAGGATTGTGTCTGGGGAGGGAAAGGTGGGAAGTCCCCTCCTCGTGCACTGCGGAAATTTCTGATGTCTCCTTTTTTTTAAATCCCCACCAGAAAATAAGACAGTTTTGTAGAATTTTCTTCAAATATCCTCCAGTAATTTTTGTGTGTGTGTGTGTATATCTGCCACCATTTCACAAACATATAATGCCCTATAATGATGGTCTGAGGAGCCACGAAAGATACAAAGATGGCGGCCAGGCTGCCAACACTTGGCAAAAATAAATATTTTTTTTTTTTTTTACGAAAGAAGGTGCACTGCTGACACTGAAAATGGTGCACCTCACCCCTGAGAAACTTTGGAGAACGTTTCCTCCCACTGGATGAATCCAATGAAAAATACACCCTACTCCAATTTCTCTGCCCACCAATACAGTGATGCATTTGCACACAGCTCTAGCATAAAAAGGATGGAAACACATTGACTTCAGTTGTGCAGATTTAAATCACCTGGGGGATTGGCAGCAGATATCTTCCAAGAACCGACTAGTAAAAAGAGCCATTGCTTTAATTCCTCTAATTGTTCTGCCGAGTTAATTTGTACGCAGGGAATGTGTGCAAATATTCCAGAGCTGCGCCAAAACAGCGTTATTGCAGATGTCCCTCGCTTAATCTCCCATCGGTAAAATACACTTTGCTTTGGATTATCTACACGACTCATAGTCCTCTCTTATTTTTGTTTATTAAGGATAATGGGAATATATTCAAGTAAATTAATTTGCAAACATATACAGACGCCACTGGGGGAGTGATTTTTTCCCCCTCCTCTTGGCAGGCACAGCACAGCTCTTGTTGATACTGAGGCTATTGGCATATGCTTGCATCATGGGATTGCTTGCCAGAAATCTTCCTATGATGTTGTTGAGGATATACATGTGACAGATTTTGAAGTTTGGATGGCAGATGGAACATTTCTGCTGGCCAGTTTGCAGCTTAAGCTAGCTTGAGCATCAACAGACAGGCAGGATGTAAGTGGAACGAATACCCAATAGTATGCAATACATCCTTTTAATATAGGACCGCTGGCAGGGAGTATGTGCTTCGCCAGGATGGTTTCTCGATATAGCTCTTTATATAAGTGGGAAGAGTCTATCCGTGAAATGTTTATATCGCAGCCACTGGTGTCCCCATTTCACCATTCTGGCTCTCCAATTGTTTCTCTTTCAGGTCTCTTTCTTCCCCCAAAGCAGATATATTGGTAAGCAAACACCATACTCAGACAAGGAGGGATTTGTGGGCTATGCTTGGTAAACAGTCTCCAGACGCTATGCTACCTTGGCCAAAGAAGTCTATGATCCACCAGCTCCTTTTGCTAGAATAATTTTATTTAAACCAGCTTTCTTTGGAGCTTTTCTTGTTCCCTGGCACTCCAGCAGACCCTGCTGCCTCCTTACCACCCACCCAAAAATAAATAATAGAATCATAACATTGCAGAGTTGGAAGAGACCCTGAGGATCATCTAGTCCAACTGCCCACAATGGAGAAATATGCAGTTGTTCTATATGGGGACCAAACCTGGAACCTTGGCATTATCAGCACCACACTCTAACCAATTGAGCTATCCAGGCAAGAACAAAATATGTTTGGTGTATATATCAGGGTGGAGTACTTGTGTGGCTATCCAGACCTTGTGAGACTGCATCCCCCATCAGCTCCAATGAACATGGTCAAGGGTCAGGATTATGGGAGTTGTAGTCCAGTTAAAATATGGAGGTTCTCCATTCCAACTGGCAGTGGCTCTCCTGGGTGTCAGCCAAAAGTGTCTCCCAGTTCTACCTGTAGATGGCAGGGATTGAACCTGGGACTTTTCCAAGACAGGGCACAGTCCCAGCCCTTTCAATGCCTACCAGTCCCATTCCTCCAATATGACCTACTACCCACCCTTAAAGCCTCCCCATGAAGTGTCTACATCTGAATAAGGGAGACCACATTTGTACTGCTAGACACACACATGTTTTGATGCAATTTGGGACCTCAATCATGCAAGGTTTCCTACCACATGGAGCCTGCAGCAGTTACTACAAGCAGTGACTGCAAGCAGCCGAACATGTGTAGGCTTCCCCTCTTCAAACATCCATGCTGGCTCAGTATCTACACTGACAGACAGAGGGCCTCCAGGATTTCAGACATGGATCTTTCACAGCTGGCTGCATTATACTGAGCCACAACTTTGCTGCATCTAGGTCTGTGTTGTCTACAATGGTGATCAGCGGCTCTTTGCGGCATTAGACCAATCTGGAGATCCTGGGGCCAGAGACTGGGACTTCTTCTACCACTAAGCAGAGGCTGAGCTAGCTGCTCTGGCACCCGGAGCAGTGCACATGCTGTCCACCTGGGGGGTGCCATGCGGGGTGAGCATCCCAGGGGGGTGGGGCGGCGATGTCAAACCCCCCCCCCGGATGACAACTGGTGAGGACTGCACCCACCGCACCCCTTCCTCCGCCAGTGGCACTAAGCTACAAGCCTTTTCCAACTTCAGCCAAAGTTCTCGACAATTTCAGTCAAAGTTCCCCCATTTAACTGGTTTGTGAGCTGAGCTGCCTGCATCTCAAAAGGTTCAATGCCGCCTGCTGATCAATTGATTAAAACACAAGGAAGTTAGAGCCTCATCTCCAGATGCAGTGATTCATGATAAATCTGCCACCTCCTTTAACACTGAAAAGAATCAAGGAAGCCTAAAAATTAAGGCAGACTGCCAACTAATGAATTTTTTAGAGGATTAGCTGTCTCGCTTTTCCTCTGCCGATTGATTAACGTACTGATTAAAATAAATATTATAGTATCCCCATACAAGCTATATCTTTAAAATATTTAATAAAATAACAGCTTCTTTCATTTAAATAACACAGGCAAATCATTCTTTGTTAGATTTGCCATCTTAAATTCATCGCCTGGATCAAAAGACCGTTTGCCACTGTGCCATCAGCGCAGATAAACTTTCATTAGAGAACGTTCAGATTTAATAATTCCCATTTTGATCCGTAATTATTGAATTGATTTATCACATTGATTATGAAATGAATGAAGTGATCCTGAGAGAAATTGCAAAAGCAAATTACCCGGGGAGAACATGTTTACAAACAGTGAGAAACTAGCACATCTACGGTAATTGCAATGTATATATGACACACTGTCTCTCAAGACAGATGGATGCCCACAGGAAGACATAAAGCATCTAGACCGCCGAACTTGGCATTTCAGCTATGGTACTTTCAAAAGTCTTAAGCCATTGTTAAGTTAAATAAATAAATAAAAACAGTTTCTGGTATGTGGCAGCACAGAATCTGAAACCTGCCCAGGGTATAGAAAAGATTGGTTATGGACCTCCACTCACACAAACATTTTCTACAAAATCAACTCAGATTTTGCATTCTAGTATTATACTTCTAAGGCTTGTTTCTCCACTGACTGTCTTCTATGGAGGAAAATTACTATGCCAGAGTTGTCCTTCAGTCTACTGGTTATGTTAAAGTTCCTTGCATGTTTGGAAAAATGAACCAATGAATTCTCCAACGTCTTAAGCGAAGATAACAACTTGATGAAATATTCTTTTTTTCGCTGCTGAACCAGATGACTCAACTCTCGCATCTTGCAGCAGGATGGTGCAAAATACCGTTGCGCTTTATACACAAAGTCATTTCCTACTAACAACTGAAACCAAAGGGATCTAATGAACTGTCTAGAGGCTAAGATCTAGCCTACATAATAACTAAGCCAGGAGGCCTGATTACAACTGCGTGGTTGCCCCCCGACACAACAACTGTTTGATAGCTGGTACCTTAATTGTGTCCCCAGATTGTCCTAAAGCTGCAGAACATCCAACTTTACCAGCAGGCAGGTTGATGCTTACATCCCTGCCTACACAACAAAATACCACTGAATTATTTAATTCTATTTGGGTCAGAGATGTGCTCGAAAAGTCTGGCAACACAATAGCTTTTGCAGGATGCATGGGGCCAAAGTCTTCTCTAATGTTGTAACTAGTGTGAAAGTTCAATTGCAAGAGTCACCCTGATGTTTGATGAATGGATCATAACGGAATGTACAATTGGGGCATTAAAAGAATGACATTTCATTATACCTACTTTCAGAAGGCAGAGGTGGCGATCACTCCACACACACACCCCACAAGCTTTTGAGAAAAGAAAAGAAAAAAGATGCAGTACTGAAATACTTATTTATTTAAAGGCCCTTTAAATGACCCCACCAAAGCAGTTTATAATGAAACTCAACAACTGCATGGTAAAATGCCAAAGAATGAAGTGAAAAACACAATTAAAACCACAGGCAATATGAGATATCTAAGAATGATGGGCATATCAGGCCACTCTTAAAGAGTTGTCCATACTCGGGGTAGTACTCAGGACAGAGTAGACATGTTGAAATTAACAGACCTAACATAGTCATTTTCATTCATTTCAATCAGTCTACTCTGAGTAAAACTTAGCTGACTCCTAACATTTTCACATCAATACAAGCATCAATAGGGGATTTGCCTCTATACTGTTTGCTATTCCCAGTTCTGAACCCTATTACCATCCTGCTTTAAGGTTATCCGTTGGAACTCCCAGCCTCTTGAAATTCATTGCTGTTTCATCTCCAACTCAAAAAAATGCTTTTGTACACTTGCTTTGGAGATAAAAAAAAATCCTTCCAGTAGCACACGAAAGCTCATACCAAGAACAAACTTAGTTGGTCTCTAAGGTGCTACTGGAAGGAATTTTTTATTTTATTTTGTTTTGACTATGGCAGACCAACATGGCTACCTACCTGTAACTTGCTTTGGAGAGTTAGCACTGGTGCTCCGCTGGCAGATTTGTGATGCATAGTGGTTGCATAATAGTTTTCTTGATATTGTTACTTTGTTTGAATTGTGGTGCTACCCTCCCTGAGATCTTCAGACTAAGAGTTGGATGTAAATAGTAGATATGTATGTATAAAGTCTTTATTAAAAAAAACCAATAATAATCATAGTGGAACTGTTGCTGAATGTGACCTGAAAAGTACAACTGAGCTCTCATAATCATGACTCCTATGCTAGAAAACTTGGACAGCGTTGGTAATAGGATTTTGGTGTTCCCATTTAATCACCCTTTCATTGCTCAAGCAACTTAGATGAAAATTCTTCAGGTTTCACACATTCTTTAGGGAGTAAACCCCATGGGGCAAAGTGAAGCTTACTTCTGAGTAAACACACACACACACACAGGCTTGAGTTCCTTAATGTGTCTGTTACATATTGCCCATGTTTTACAAGCACCAGGGCTGTGGTCTTCAATTTTGTCTGAAGAAGCCTAGACCCGCCTGCTCCCAGTGGTGCTTGTGAAGCCTGCCAAAAGCCACAGTAGCTCTGGCTATTCAGCTCGCAATTTCATCACCAGCACTTGATTCATGAGACAGGGTACTCCCCAAGTATGTCGATTTATCCATCATTTGTAGGATGTGGTCTCTGATAGTAATTCCTCATGGAACATAAATCTTAGCCGGAGCAGATTGATATAAAACTTCTGTCTTTTTCAGACTCATGATTAGCCCAAATCATATACATGGTCCTGAAAGGAGATTCATTTATTACTTCCATGACCTCTAGCGTTGAGGACACAAGCATCCGCAACCAGCCGTCCGCTGACCATTTCTTCAATCACCTTAGATTTAAGTTTCTGAAGATTCCCATCAGCCCTAAATCTAATCTTTCCTCCCACATTAATATAAAGAAAAGCAACAGAGCAAATAAAGCGCTATAAAGAATCTGTGCAAGAAAGGACCTTCGCAGGACAAGGTTTAGAAACATCTCTCTTCCCTGCCATTCTTGTCATCCACCTGCCATTGAAATTATCTGGATACACGTTCATATAGGAAGCCAACAGCGCAATCCTAGACATGCCTACTTGGAATTAAGTCCCACTGAGTACAGGTGTGTGAGTAAAGGATTGCAGTCCAAATCTTTTAAGAATATCCAAACGCATCTTTAAAGGCAGTATGAAGCTTGCACAAAACGCCTTTGTAAGCCCAACAGTTGTATGACAATAATCAGTGTTGCAATCCCTTTGCTTTTCTTGAATCAAGCAGAATGAAGAAAAAACAAACCAACCTTGTATAAAGGTCTTGTTGTTGTTGTTGTTGTTCAGTTGTTCAGTCGTGTCCGACTCTTCGTGACCCCATGGACCAGAGCACGCCAGGCACGCCTATCCTTCACTGCCTCTCGCAGTTTGGCCAAACTCATGTTAGTAGCTTCGAGAACACTGTCCAACCATCTCATCCTCTGTCGTCCCCTTCTCCTTGTGCCCTCCATCTTTCCCAACATCAGGGTCATTTCTAGGGAGTCTTCTCTTCTCATGAGGTGGCCAAAGTACTGGAGCCTCAACTTCAGGATCTGTCCTTCTAGTGAGCACTCGGGGCTGATTTCTTTGAGAATGGATAGGTTTGATCTTCTTGCAGTCCATGGGACTCTCAAGAGTCTCCTCCAGCACCATAATTCAAAAGCATCAATTCTTCGGCAATCAGCCTTCTTTATGGTCCAGCTCTCACTTCCGTACATTACTACTGGGAAAACCATAGCTTTAACTATACGGACCTTTGTCGGCAAGGTGATGTCTTTGCTTTTTAAGATGCTGTCTAGGTTTGTCATTGCTTTTCTCCCAAGAAGCAGGTGTCTTCTAATTTCGTGACTGCTGTCACCATCTACAGTGATCATGGAACCCAAGAAAGTGAAATCTCTCACTGCCTCCATTTCTTCCCCTTCTATTTGCCAGGAGGTGATGGGACCAGTGGCCATGATCTTAGTTTTTTTGATGTTGAGCTTCAGACCATATTTTGCGCTCTCCTCTTTCACCCTCATTAAAAGGTTCTTTAATTCCTCCTCACTTTCTGCCATCAAGGTAGTATCATCAGCATATCTGAGGTTGTTGATATTTTTTCCGGCAATCTTAATTCCGGTTTGGGATTCATCCAGTAAAGGTCTTGTTAGGTGTGCTCAAAATCTGTAGGTAGAACTTCATTCTCCAAGCTTGCAGCAACAGATTTCTGTTGGACATCCAAACGTCCATGTAGTTCTCTTTGGGTTTCAGTGCATGAATGCTTTGCTCTTAGTCACACACTGCATGATTGGTTTTGTAGTCTTCGAGCTGCATAAACCATCATTCTCATGCGTTCATGTTTTACTCACAAGGGTGAAGTTGGTTGGGCAAAAAAGGGTAGAAAATATCACAATGGTACAGATGGCTTGGCTGTAAGGCAGATCTAGGCAACCCACGAATGCTCAATATGGCAACCATTAAAGTGGACTAAGCTACACTGGCAAATAAAAAGTGCTTTATATGTGTTGTTTATTCATTCTGTGACACCAGATGGCGGTGTGGAGTTCCGTTTCTGCTAACCCGATTTCTCAAACAAAGTGTGCAACTTGTTTAACTGAAATGTTTCTTTGTTGTGTCTAGATTCAGCCAGTGTGCCGTGAACTGGCGGGAGGATGGGGAGGAGGAAGAGGATCCGGGCGAGGGGTGTAGCCAGGACTGGGATGCACTGGGGCAAGCAGGGGGTGGGGAAGGTAGTACTCACAGAGTGACAGAGGATGGCGAGGGGCTGGGTGGCAGTGCACAGGAACCAAAGCAGCAAGACCCATCACCAGAGCCAAAGGGGGCCTCTGTCTCCAAGAACAGGGCAGGCGCTGAGGCGTAGGGAGCAGCAGTAGCAGCACTCTAGGGAGCTGAGGCAGGCAAGGGCCCACAGGCCAGCTCCCTAGCTGATCGGGTGGGGCTTGCTAGCCCTGGGAGGAGGTGTATGATTCCTCAGCTGAAGTCTGCTGGGAACAGGTGAGGGTCACCTGCCACATCGAGCCCAGATGCTGCAATCAGCAGGCAAAGTATAAAAGGGAAGCAGAACTGAGGTACTGAGTCTCCTCAGCTTCCCATATTTGTTGGACCATGGCTTGGATGTTCTAGGGCAGGCATCCCCAAACTCAGCCCTCCAGATGTTTTGGGACTACAGTTCCCATCATCCCTGATCACTGGTCCTGTTAGCTAGGGATGATGGGAGTTGTAGCCCCAAAACATCTGGAGGGCCGAGTTTGGGGACGCCTGTTCTAGGGGGTTCTCTGGGACTGTACATGTGCAGGTCTGACCTCCAAATGCCCTGATTCCTGGATTGGCTGTAGAAGCGGGAACCTAGCTGGACTTTGGACCTGTTGGCCTGCCAGACTGTGTGCTAGCATCTGCCATGGGATCGTGTACTCCAGCAGGACTTGCCTCCGGGTACCCTGTGGTTCAGGACAAAGTGATTTAAAATATTGTGGACTATCACAATAATTTCTATTGATGTCGGAAAGCTGAATTATAAGGAAAGCACAAATATTGTCAGAAAACGCACAAGGCTCATTCATATAATTGTAATGGATTGATGCAAACGCATAGTAGATTGCAGAATACCCAGAACAGCAAAGGAACCCCAGACATCATCTAAACCAATTTCTCATTTTTATTTTTATTTCACAAGGCATCCAACTGAATTCTTCTGCATTTTGTAAAGCTATATTGGCTGCCGGAATATCCACACAATGTGTCCATTAAATATAATTCTAGCATGACTATCTCCTTATGAAGATACAATTTCCCCTATGACATTCGTTGATGCTCTTTCCTTTTGTAGGGACAAGGTATCTCTCCCCCATTGCCCCACATTTTGGGGTATAGCTCAATAAGGCAAGGAACAAGACATTTGCCATCAGCCTTATAAATCTTTTCTAGAATGGCCTTTCCATTGGATAGTGATTTAATGACTTGTTCTGTTTCAGGTATAAAATGCTTCTGGGCTAGAAGCTGATTCATATTATACAAAGGTATAGTATACACCTTATAGTATACATCATACTCCAAGATGGTTTTTTAAAGTCAGAAGAAAAGTCACATCAAGACCCATACCATAAATAGAATCAAGGGAGTGAGGCTAATAAACAAGCTTGCATGCAGCATTTCGTTTGGTCTGCAGATCGTCTGCCTTCTTATTTCCTCCAGCAGGTTTTCCACATCTCTCTTAATTTACTCTGTAAGATCTTACATATATTCCGACACACCAGTGTCTCAGAACTGTATCCCTTGTCATCTGTCCAAGCTAAATATAAATGATGTTTCTCATCAAACAAGGCTCGTGACGTCTTAATCTTTTCCTTAAAATAAGCAGAATCAAACTGGTTTTGATTATTGCAGTGTCTATGGCCAAGAATCTTGCATATGGCACTACAAAGGGGTCTCTTAAATGCAAAACATTTTCTGCATCCCACAGGCCATCTGCCTTCCCAAGGTGACCGGTCACAGCACTTTGTAGCTTCTGTTCAGCTCTGCTACTTCTTAATTTATTGACATTGAACCTTTTAGGTAATTTTCTACCTTGAAGTTTCTAAGGTGGCTTGGCGTGAATATTAATTTTGGACCAGAAATAAAGAAATAAAAATGCTGGTGCCATGTCAAGAATTTAACTCTCTGTATAGCACTATAGAATCATAGGAGAGTACAGTTGGAAAGGACTCCAAGGGTCATCTAGCCCAACCCCCTGCAATGCAGGAATCTCAATTAAAGCAACCATAGCAGATAGCCATCCAACCTCCACGTAAAAACCTCCAACAAATGAGAGGCCACCTCTCATGGGAGTCCATTTCTCTGTTGAACAGCTTTTGCCATCCTGATGTTTAGTTAGAATCTCCTTTCTTGCAACTTGAAGCCATTGATTCGGATACTACCCTCTAGGGCAGGAGAAAACAAGCTTGCTCTATCTTCCATGGGACAGCCCTTGAGATATTTGAAGATGTCTATCATATCTCCTCTCAGTCTCCTCTTTTCCAGGCTAAACATACCCAACTCCCTCAACCGTTCCTCATAAGGCTTCTTTTCCAGACCCTTGGTCATCTAGATCAGCTTCCTCTAGGTCACATGTTCCATCTTGTCAATATGCTTCTTAAATTGTGGACACTGGACACAGTACTCCAGGTGTGGTCTGACCAAGGCAAAACAGAGTGGGACTATTACTTCCCTTGATCAGGACACAATAGTTCTGTTGATGCAGCCTAGAAAAGCTTGAGGTTTTTTTGCTGCTACATCACAATGTTGACTCATACTATGGTCTACTTAGACTCATAGATCCTTTTCACGTATCTCCATTTGTTGGAAAATCCATTTGTTGCCGTTCCCTTATATTTGTGCAGCTGGTTATTCCTGCAAAAGTGGTCATCCCTTACGGTTGTCCCTATTTGTTCTAGAACAGGGGTAACCAACAAGGGGCTCTGCAGATGTTGGACTACAGTTCCCATCAGCCACTACCAGTATGACCAATGGCAAAGGAAGATGGGAGCTGTTGTCCAGCAATGTCTGGAGGGCAGTACACTGGTTAACCCTGCTCAAGACTGACTAAGGTCCTCCTGATTTTATTCCTTCATCACATTTATTGTACTTATATCCTCCCTTTTCTCCAAAGAGCTCAAGGTTGTATATATGGCCCCTACCTTCACAACCCTGTGAAGTAGGTTAGTTTGAGATTGAGAAAGAGTTTAGTAGGTGAAGTAGGTGAGTTTGAGACTGAGAAAGAGTTTAGATGGGTAGGAAGTTCAATGTGGATCTAGCCAGTTTTGCTGTATGCACTGCATCACCTTGAGTGTTTAGCTGACTGTGTCATCGGGAACGAGAACCAGACCACAAAAGGAAGAAAGATGCAACTCGATTCTATGAAACAGAAAATCAATCACAAATTCCAACCATAACAGAGGATAATTACCAAACAGCAATGGCTCTCGCTTGCACAATTAATCCCTACTGTAAGAGCTATCCCTCTGATCTTCAGGTGGAAGCAAAGCCTGGGCCTTTCTTGGTAAGTCCTGGTCAAGTCTCTACTAACGGAACAGACAGAAGGTCCTAGAATCAGCTGAATAGGGAACGATTACTGAGTGCCTTGGTTTTACCTTGTTGTCATCAACACAACCAACTATAGTTCAGCAACATCTGGAGGGTGCCATGGTATAGAATTCACTGTTTGTTTGTTTGTTTGTTTGGGTGGCTCCTTCTTGCCCCTAAAATTTATCTCAAAGTATGCCTGCTGTGAATCTCA
This sequence comes from Lacerta agilis, assembly GCF_009819535.1. Taxonomy (NCBI): domain Eukaryota; kingdom Metazoa; phylum Chordata; class Lepidosauria; order Squamata; family Lacertidae; genus Lacerta; species Lacerta agilis. Next base: position 20,212,419 of record NC_046318.1, read on the forward strand.
TTTCTCATTGCTATAATCTCTTCTCCATGCTCCTCACATACCCTGAAAGCTCAAATAGTGTCCCAGGGTGCAGGATACTTTGGGGTATCCCAATAAACCAACCAAACTCTGGACTCAGCTACACTGGTCAATTATAACGTTAAAAGTGTGTTATAAAAATGTGACACCAGAGGGCGCTGTAGAGCAGCGATCCATAGCCAATGGTAAATTGCATTGAAAGCTATATTTTTAGAAGTTTTTTAACAGCGTTTTTCATATCAGTGTCGATCCAGCTTCTATATGCCTGTGGGACTGGAGAGAAAAAGGAGCTCTTTATCTATGTGCACGCAGGTGCTTGACATGTATGTATGCAAACAGAACATCACAGTCACACCCGACTCCCTTGCCCCAGCAATCAGGTAATGATGCCCCCCTCTGGTATAGTTTATTCCCTGCTGTTGGCTTTTATTTTAAAGGGCGAAGTGTGGGGGAGGGGAAAAAGTGAAACTAAATGAACAATGCAGCATCACTAAGATCACCCTAACGATATCTGACAACCTGCCAAAAGGAAGAGAAGAAGGAAAGGACAACAGAATTTTTAACTACACAATAAATAGTGCTGATTTGCCAATATGTGTGTGTGTGTGTGTTTAGTCCTTCTGGGGAAAGGGTTGGATTAGCACAAAAGTGATGCTGTTGTGCTTTCAGAGAATTGTCTCCAGGGGTATGATTGGGATTTGCATATGCTGGGGGTGGGGTGGGGAAATAGACTGAAGAATATATAGCCTCATTTATGGGATCCTACTTACAGAGTGGCATGCAATGAAGGTCACGGGTAAAACAAGGCAGTCAAAAATGTAAAGAAACATAGCAGTCTTATAAGAGAAGAAACAGCAGACATGCAACTGCATTACTGCAATGCGTATGGGAAAGGGAGTGAAGGTCGGAGGTCTCTGGAGGCTGGCAGTGAGCCCCCTGTTGCCCTGTGTGGGCCTTGGCAGATTCTCAGTGATGCTGATTCCTGATCCCCATCCACAACTGTGCTGTTGTTGAATGTGTGCCACATTGGATGCCTTGCATTTGAATGTGGGTTGCAATGCAGATTTGCATCCAGGTGTATTTCCATGCTGAATCTGTGAGTGTGATCCCCGACTTAGGCCCAAAATTGACATGAAGAACATGATTCTACACTAAGATTTTCCTAGATTGAGTTGATTGCTTTGGAGTAACAGCCACAGGAATCAATGAGATTTAACATAGAGATGGCGCATTTAGGAGGTTGTCAGTTTGCTTCAGTCATCAAGAAAGATAAATAAAAGTAGGGAGGAGAACCTCATAGAGACCAAAGCAGGATCCAAACAGCTAATTCAGGTGTACACAGATTTGTGTACACTCAGTCTATTGTTTTCTGCCTTTTAAACAACAGAGCCCCATTACCTCAAATCAGAATCAAGTTCTATGCCATGTCTTTTGGGGGAGGGTTTTTGTTTTGTTTTTGTCTGAGCATCTTGAAAAATTATTTCTCCTTTTAATTGAACAGGGCAATCCTGCAGGCCTCACTCAGCTCAATGAGACTTACTCACAGATATGTGTGGCATAGGATTGCAGCTTTAAACATTCATATTTGTGGGAGGGGGGAACCATACAAATTAAAATACTAAATTGATCAAATAGCAAATGAAATTTGTTGAGAGCTAAAATCAGCATGCATTTCTCTACATAAACAGACATTTTCTAGAGGCTTTGAATAGAAAGGTCATATTAGAATTTCATACTTGTATACTAATAGCTTCTGGTAGGAGTGCTTTTTTGTCTCCTGAGGAAACTATACTTTCTCTACATTATATCTGAAAAGTTTGGAATCTGCTCGTATATAAAGTGGCAAATAATGTAGTAAATCACTTCATTTCCCAGCTATTTGTATTTTTTTTAATTGCCTTCCAAAACATTTTGCAAGCTTGCAGTAAGATTGTCTTGCGGGGGTTTTAATACAGTTTATATTTTTCAGCTTTCCTGGCAGACTTTTGTGGTTCCCTCACATTTACAAATACCTCCCACCCACCCACCCACAGACATGTCATAGTTTAGATGGACCAGTGAACAGCAGTGGCATGTGAGGGGGCATGACTGCTTGCCGGGAGGGAGAAGGGGCAGGGCAAGTTGGTGGTGAGGTTGGGAGAGTTCTGAGTTGGCAGTGGTGGCCTGATGCTCTTTCACACACACCGAGCCAGTGTGGTGTAGTGGTTAAGAGAGGTAGACTCGTACTCTGGTGAACCAGGTTCGCATCTCCACTCCTCCACATGCAGCTGCTGGGTGACCTTGGGCTAGTCACACTTCTTCGGAGTCTTTCAGCCCCACTCACCTCACAGAGTGTTTGTTGTGGGGGAGGAAGGGAAAGGAGAATGTTAGCCGCTTTGAGACTCCTTAGGGTAGTGATAAAGTGGGATATCAAATCCAAACTCTTCTCTTCTTCTAGGATTCACGCACCATGGCTGCCAACTTCCTGTTTTTCATACAGGTACCGTCTAGGAATGGGAAGCTGAAAATATTTTCAGCCACTGTTCACGCTACAGATAATCAGATTTCTTAAATTTTCCATAATGGCCCCCATGTTAAGAGTAGATTTCTTTTACTTTTGTTAAAAAAGCAGAAGCCTTTTTATTGGGTATAGTGGGTGCAAATATACCAAGGGAAGATAAAAGAATGTTTATGTATGCAACAACTGCGGCAAGAATTCTCTTAGCCCAATAATGGAAACAACAAGAAGTACCAATGAAAGAAGAGTGGCAGATGAAGATGATGGACTTTGCAGAACTGGGGAAGCTGACAGGAAAAATCCAAAACCAGCGTGATCAAGTATTCCAAAAGGACCAGAGTAAATATATACAATATCTGAAAGATTATTGTAAGCAATTAACATCACTAGCAGGGTTGTCTGAAGACTTGTAATGAGAAATTTTCTACCTTTCTATATTTATTTAAATTTTGAGCTATTTTATAATGCATGTAATTAGACTTGGAAAACGTACAAAATGCAATGATATAAAGGTTAATTCTGAAAGCCATGAGGCGGGAGGGAGGGAAGTCAATAGGCTCTAAAGAGCCGGTGAGGTAAAGTGGATAATAATGATGTGAATGCATATTACTAAATGGAAAATAAATAAAAATTATATGTAAAAAGAGTAGATTTCTTTAGTGGGGTTCACCCTGTTGCTACAGTTTTTGAAAAGCTGTCTAAGCTGGCGTCCATCACAGCATCTTGAGGCCGCAGTGAATTGTCCAAGAAGCCATTGTTTAAACCTTTTAAAGTCATCTGAATTCGTCGCCTCTCTTGGTGTTAGACCATGTACAACTGTATCCCACCGACATGGAATTCTCATTCATCAGGAAGTTTTCTCAGGGCCATTTCTGAGCAAATCCTAACCTAGTTTCACCTCACATTGGGGTCACTTTCAGGCTAAATACACTGGAGCCATTTTACTTCAGTGAAATAGTTCGCTAACCTGTACTGAATTGTACTGTTCTGAACTCAGCTTAACTGAACTGTGCTAAACAACTGTACTGAACTGTATGGTACTGAACCATACAGAATGCAGTGACGATGAGCATATGGACCCATCTCACCTTCTGGGTTGCAGTGGAATGCCGGGTGTGCAATGCTTGTGGGTTGCGATCCAGCAAAAGAAAATTGCTTTGGTGAGTGTTTGGCTAGCAGTGGCAATGGTTCGAGAGCTTGAGCTTTGCCAATAAAGACCTTTCTTCCATGTGGAGATGAATTAAGGTGGGGTTAAAAAGAAGAAGGGCCATACCTCAGTGGGTAGAGCATCTCCTTTGCATGGAGGAAGCCTCAAATTCAACCCCTAGCATCTCCATGTATGCCATAGACTCAGCTCGATGGCCCAGTGGTCTAACTCAGTATATGGCGACAGTCTGTTTCATTCTTGTATTAGAGCAATGCAGTTCAATCAAGGCACAGTATTTATTCAGACCCTCCTTGGTGCCTCCATTGGCGCATCATGGCAGCAGAGTGTATCACACACTCTGTTGGCCTAGCAGGGCCTCCCACAAAATCCTAAAGCCCTTCAGTTGGCATAATTCAGAACAGGATTGTGCCTTAATTTGGGGGGGGGGGTGTTTGATGAATGCAGTCCGGTATATAAATTACATCGGAGAAGCTATTTTTGTTTCTTACTAATAAACTATGTAGTCGCACAAGTGTTAATCATTCGCTTATAAATGCTCTTTCGTGGATGCAAATGAGGCAAAGAGATATTAGTTGTAAATTATCTTTTCTTCTCCAATCCTGCCTTGTGTAGCAGCAAAAATAAAAATAAAATGAAAGAATGCATTTGAGTCCATAGCAAAAACAAAATCCCTCTCCTTCCTGCATATCTGCTACAAGGGTTTTTAAAAAATTGGTTTCTTATACACTTTTTTTAAAAAAAATACTGATTAAAATAAACTGTTAGACCATAAAATAGGGTCCAGAGAAGAATCCCAACACTCCCGCAAAATTGGCCATTATAACAGTTAATGGATGGACTGTTGCCACATTTGCATACTCAGCATTTGCTTAGGGCCATTAAATAAGGTATTTGTGCATGTGGGTAAGCTCACACAGAGAGAGAGTGCAGCACCATATACAAATACCTTGCTTTGATTAAAAACTGCTATGAAAAACTGAGCAATGTAGCATGCACGAGAACTCCTAATTCCCCCCCTCCTATGTCTTTTCACGAGATGAAACACAATAGTGATAAGATAAGTAGGACAGACCGAAAATAGCCCCATGCTGGCAAAAAAACAAACCTTAAGTTCCCAAAAACCCCCAGTGCTCCTTACCGTCATATTAATGTAGCAGGGAACATAGCTATGTGCTAGTGTCATCCTGCAAACTCCCAGGGCACATCATATCACCACATATATTTCTTTTCCTATTGCAAAGCACAGCAGACAGTTCTTGCACATTACTTCTGGCCTTAGAGAAATTACCAGCTCTAGTATTATCTATAGAACTGGAAGAAATCCTTTCAAGACGGAACCATCCTATTTACCTATCAGAGACCCAGACCTGAGAGCCCTTGTCCCTTGGCGAAGAACTGGGGAACAGCTTTGCAGTGCATGATCTGAAGCTGATTTAGCAAAAGAGAGGAAAGGGTTTAATCCTTCCTTCCTCTGCCTTTTTATCCCCCGAAACTGTGGGATAAATCAGCCTCGTATAACCAACATGCTTAACTCTAATTAATGCGTGAAGGGGTTAAGACCATAGAGTAAACTGTCCTGCCCGGTTTAGCTAGGTCACTCCTCCTCACCTTGGGAGGAAGAGTTAACAAACACTTTGTTCTCTCCCCTTCCACCACGTAATGGGAAAGCAGATGAATCCAAACTTTGAAGAGTTTGTAAGTAAAGGGGGGGGGGGGAAGTATGGTCTCTTTCTATGCCAAGGGAAGTGGGAAACTTTGGAAGGAACTTAGAAGGGGATATTATAAAGGTCTAACAGCCTATATTTCCATACTTTGGTTTGCTGCATGTTTTGTGATTTTAAATCTCTGCTCAGGCTCTCTTGCCCCAAGCCTGGATCTAAGTTTCCAGGGAATTCTCCTTTTGTTCTTTAACCAAATTACAAAAACCAACAGGAACCTCCTCTGCATCACAAAGCAAAGCGGCTGGGTGATGGGATTGTGGGGAAAAGTAGACGGCGAGAAAAGGGTTAAGCGGCTCCCTCCAGGTCCCTATCCACCATTTATTCTTCCCCTCTCCCAGCCAATTGTCACCCAGAGAAGAGACCCATCTATGCATCAACAATATAACTTCTGTTGTTGTTGTTCAGTCGTTCAGTCGTGTCCGACTCTTCGTGACCCCATGGACCAGAGCACGCCAGGCACGCCTATCCATCACTGCCTCCCCCAGTTTGGCCAAACTCATGTTAGTAGCTTCAAGAACACTGTCCAACCATCTTGTCCTCTGTCGTCCCCTTCTCCTTGTGCCCTCCATCTTTCCTAACATCAGGGTCTTTTCTAGGGAGTCTTCTCTTCTCATGAGGTGGCCAAAGTACTGGAGCCTCAACTTCAGGATCTGTCCTTCTAGTGAGCACTCAGGGCTGATTTCTTTAAGAATGGATAGGTTTGATCTTCTTGCAGTCCATGGGACTCTCAAGAGTCTCCTCCAGCACCATAATTCAAAAGCATCAATTAAGGACCAAACTAGAATATAACTTCTAGTTTGGTCCTTAATATGGTTAGCATTACCTCCTTTGGTTAAGTTGGAGCTATTTTACATGGCCAGTCTCTTTGGTACAAAAGTTATTGGTGGTGGGCAGTGTTGTGTTGTGTTGTGTTGTGTTGTGTTGTGTTGTGTTGTGTTGTGTTGTGTTGTGTTAGCAGAAATCCTTGAGCTGATGGAACCTTAGCGCTTCACTGAATTCTGCCCTATTTCTAGCAATACAAAACAGTTGTGGGGTTCCATGAGGGCAGTGACTGTGAGCTGTTCTGAAGTGGTGGTGCTGGTTTTCAGCAGGGTAGTGTGTATCCGTGCACTTTGAGGCCTTGGGAGCAGAAGCCGATCTAGTTTGCAGAAGTTTAGTAGGGGTGGGCTCCCCCCCCCTAGTGTTGTTCATGCATTTAAACTGACGCATTGCGGTAGGATATTGGGATGCTCTTTATGTAGAATGCTTCAGAGTGACCAGAAGCCCCATTAATTTTATCAATTACACATAAAATAATAGACATCTTCTGTGCAAAGTGAAACCATCCAAAGTGTGAAGATGAGCCTATCTGCCAAAAGAAAGCAGACATTGATCATTTGTGTCTCTGCTAATATGAAAACCCGCACTGTTTTCCAAATTCTGGAACAGAAAGGACACAAATTAATTAAGTATTGAGTTTCTGCCATTTTGCTTAAAAGAAAATATCGCTGGTTTCTGCCTTAAGTTATTCACTGACAAGTCACATCATGATGAAAGCTACCTGTAGTTGCCTCCTTTCTTCTTCTGTCTTTGCTAAAGGGAACTAGTTGTACAGTTAATGGACATACATATGTCAAAGTGATTAGCCATCTAATATATTCTCAAGACATGCATGCCTAGCAATGGGAGCCCTGGCCATTACTTTGAAAATGAACTATGTGATGCAAAGACTAGGCAGCAGAATTAAAATACACGAGAGAAGGTGGGAGAACAGGAGATTTATACGCTTTGTTAAGATGCAACAATAAACTGTGGTTTAGCATTATGTGGGGGCAGCTCAGTCTCATCAGCTCCTTCCTGAGAGCCAGTGTGGTGTAGTGGTTAAGAGCGGTAGACTCGTTATCTGGGGAACCGGGTTCGTGTCTCCACTCCTCCACATGCAGCTGCTGGGTGACCTTGGGCTAGTCACACTTCTCTGAAGTCTCTCAGCCCCACTCACCCCACAGAGTGTTTGTTGTGGGGGAGGAAGGGAAAGGAGAATGTTAGCCGCTTTGAGACTCCTTCGGGTAGTGATAAAGCGGGATATCAAATCCAAACTCTTCTTCTCTTCTTCTTCCTTCCTATTCTTTCTCGAGCATGGCCATGAGGAAAAAGTCACTTGTGTTTCTTTTTTTCTTTTGTCTGCACTTGGACAAACTGAGGTTGGTCTTAACTATGGTTTAGAGCAGGGGCAACCAACAAGGTGCTCTCCAAGTTTTCTTGGACTACAAATCCTATGATCCCGGACCATTGGGAATGCTGGCTAGTTGATGAGAGTTGTAGTTCAAGAACATCTGGAGGGAGCACATTGGCTACCCCTGGTAGAGAGAGCCAGTGTGGTGTAGTGGTTAAGAGCGGTAGACTCGTAATCTGGGGAACCGGGTTCGTGTCTCCACTCCTCCACATGCAGCTGCTGGGTGACCTTGGGCTAGTCACACTTCTTTGAAGTCTCTCGGCCCCACTCACCTAACAGAGTGTTTGTTGTGGGGGAGGAAGGGAAAGGAGAATGTTAGCCGCTTTGAGACTCCTTCCGGTAGTGATAAAGCGGGATATCAAAACCAAACTCTTCTTCTTCTTCTTCTGGTTTAGAGAAGGAAACCAAGTTGAGTGTTTTGCTAAATCAGGGTTAGGGAAACTGTGGCCCTCCAGTGGAGTACATTTTTGCTTCTTCCATTTGAAGTCTTAATAGACCTTAGAGAGTCTTATAGAGCTTGTATTGAGGGGTGAACATCAGGAACAACTCCTCTCCCAACATTATTTTCTCAGCTGGCTTCTCTCTATGGGCTTTAGTGAGTGGATCAATGTGTTGTTGCCAGGAGAGTCTCAAGTTTTCAAACTGTTGCCATATCATAGTTAATCTGCAGTACTTTCCGTCAGCGCACTTACAATGATATCTCGCAGTGATTTAGTCAAGAGCAACAAAATCCTTTCAAGTTTTTCCTCTCTTGGCATTTAAAACATGAGGCAAAATAAAGTTCTAGCTGTAACACATAGCTACAGTCACTTCATTTGTCCGGTATCTATAAAAAGGATCTGATATTTGGATTTCTGCTATTTTTAACAAAAGAAAACATACCCATAATTACACTTGATAGCTGGAGGATTTTCGTATTGAATTTTTCTTGGGTAAATGATTGATTTCTAGATTGACTCTAGGAAATGGAAACTAGTAAGTGGGGCCTGACATAAAAGAAATATTTGGGCTCCACGGTAATATCATTTACTACAATAAGAGCTAAACTAGAATACTAATTGCGGTTGGCTTCCTGTAAGCATTTAAATGCAATCTCTCCCCTTTTCACAGTAATAGCCATACTCTATTCCTGGAGGGGATATAAATACAGGCCTCGTTATTACCTGACATGGTAATTGAGGCCAGAGGTGGGGAGAATTATGTACAAATGTAGGATACCTGGCACTGAGGTGGGCCTGGGGAAAAAAGGCATTAGCACACAATATGTCACAGATGATAAAATCTCTTCTGGATTGTCCACATGGAAGAAACATGAGAATAACCCGCAGCTGCATAAATCTCTATACTGGCCTGAAATAGATTCAGGCTATATTCCCCCCATTATCATTCACCCATACATGTGACTCGAGTAGGGCGACGAAGGGGATTAATAATCAATGCTGGTGGTTTTCAGCTTCCTACAATCAGGAAGCTCTGTCCACAATGATTTGTCTTCTCTTCCAAGGCACCCCTGCATATTGCAGAGAATTCTGGGGTGTGTTGTAAGGCACAATGTCAGTTCCTGTCGAGTGAAATCTAGGCCAGTTGCCTTGCGACAACTCAGAGTGTGCCTAAAATGTATCTTTCCCAACCTGGTGCCCATGCTGACTAAGACTGAAGGGAGATGCACATGTAAATAGATTAGGGTAGTGTCAGGGATTGCTCTTCCCTTTGGATGTTGCTCATGAGTAACGACAAGCCTTCAGGTAAGCTAAAACTATTTATTGTCCATAATGGAATTACAGAGTCTCTGGAGCACGACTGCTCAGTTAGTTTCAGTTTCTCAGAGCCCCCGCCAACAAAGCCAACGGCTCGGCACTCTAAAATGATGTCTGCGTCTCCTCCTTGCCCCCCTCGTCTCATCTTCCTGTCTGAGACTGACTGCTCTTGGTCTTTTCCCTTCCACCCCGGAGCCTGGCATCTGCCCCTCTTCCAGAGACGTTTCCTGACGGGGGCTTGAGCTGGGAGATGAATCTGTGGAGATTATGGGTGGCTGTTCTCTATAACCCAGTGACTCCCCTTCCCTGGAGGAATTGCTATCTTTTCTCCCATCTCTAGCTTGCTCCTCTCTCTCTCCCTGCTCCTCCCGAGTAGTCCCTCTATCCCTGACAGGTAGGTTGGCCTAGAATGTTCCCACAACACTTCCCACTGGCTAGTTATTGCAGAGGGAGAGTACTGGAGGTGCAAAAGGTCTCTTTCAAATGAGTTTGTTGACAATTACCGAGAAGATCATCATTTCCACTTTGGTCAGAAGAAGAAAAAACAGCTTTGTGTTATGGGTCAAATGCACTGCGGCTCTAACCCAGTTGCTAGGAATGAGTGACTATCCATTTTAGTTTCCTCCAGTGTCTCATTTTTTCCAAACTTAACTTCAGCTCTCTACATTTCCACAACTGTTGGCAAACAAATAAATTTCCATGAAACTTTTCAGTGTTCTAGTGCAAATTTCTCCTAATGCAGATATTTGTATGCATCTTGCCTAATATAAACATTTTTGCAAAGCAATTTCCCCTCATATAATATTTAGGGTTGCCATACGTCCAAATTTTCTTAGACATACTGTATCTGAGATTCAAACAGTGAAAATAACTCAGCAACATTTGGGGCGATTCCCCAAAAAAATGTTCAAAAACTTTTGTGTCTGGATTTTTACTTCTTGAAATATGGCAATCTTATAATACATGTAATTTGATGTATACTTCACCCTTGTAGATGAATTTCTGTACACATTACTTGGCTGGAGAGCTGTGTTGCCAAGTTTGAAGAAGTGAGTGAGAATATTGATAGATGGCTGAGTTTTGATACGTACATTGTGAATTTGCAAGTGTGAATTTGACAAACTTGCCTCTGCGCAAACTGGATCTAATTGCTTCCCCATTCCTACAGGTTGCCTAGATCAAAACTAGATTAAAAGATGGCATACAGGATTCACATATTCCTGCACTCTCGTGGGCACACAAACATGTAATTCCATGTAGGATCCAATCCAGGGTTATAACTAGATTTGTGGGGCATAAGGAGAGGTCAAGTAATAGGCCAGGAAACCAAGCAGGATTCAGAAGAGATATATGCTCACACATGTACTGTATGAATATTACTCAGTGTCTCAAGACTGGGTAACTTGCAACCAGGTGACCTGAAAGTTCTATCTGTGCAACATAGATCTGTGGTAGCCATCCCCCACATTGAACAGGAGTTCAACTATTTTAATAACAGTTCATCTATATGCCAAACACCAAATTATATTTTCCAGTTAAGCCATTAAAGTCGTAAGCGATCTGGGACTTCTTGATGTATTACTTGTGAACGGGGTCCTAAATGATATTATTTACAAGGTGTTTTTCCGCTAGCATCAAGAAAGAAAATGTAAAGTCATCAAGTCAGCTATAAATATATCAGTTTTGCACCTAATAAACCATGACAAAACCTAAAATATTGCAGCAGTGCTTCACAAGAAATGATTTACTCTCCTGTGGACAACATAACATTTGAAGACTTGTTTGTGGTTTGCAATGCACCTATTGAAGACTTGCCCAGGCAGCAGGGAATGTGTTAAATTTTCTCTGCTGTTCAGACTGAGCAGGTATATACTTAAAACGGTGTTTCACAAAACATCTACTGATTGTCAAAATGTTAACGCACAACACGGTAAGAAGAGTATTCAAAAGGAAACGACAGAAGTTTCATCTAATATGCCCAAATTATTTGTATGCAATGTACAAGATCCATTAATAATGATGGTGAATTTTTTTGTCGCTTTCATTATTTCCCAATGCCAGATAGGGTCCTTTTACTCCCAATTCAGAAGAAAAGCTTATTATTTCTGCTTTGCTAAAGACATTAGCGTTTTTCACCTGCTTCTCTGTGATTTTATCTAAGCAAACTTCCAAATGCTGTCAAAGCTATTACACTGGGGACTCAAACTTAAGAGTCGTCAGGTTCAGAGTCTTATTTGGATAGAACTGTACATTATAGTAATCGCAGGTCTGATACCAAAAGTGGCAGCCCTACTTCTAGATCTTCACTTTCCCCTGTATAACTTATTGCAAATACTACTCCATACTCTGATGCCATCATTGGGAATCGCAGGGAAACACACAGCAAACTGACCTCAGAATGTGGATAAAGAAATATAGTTGATAAGGGAACATAGCTATGGTTTAGTGCATGGGGGAAAGTAGTTGGATAAAGTAATATTGCTGTAGCTTAGTAGTAGGCCACATGTGTTACATGCTAAAGGTCCCACAGTCAATTCTCAAAATCCCCAGGTAGAGCTGGCAAAAGATCATTTCTGAAAGCCTGGAAATCCACTGCCAGTCATTATAGACCCCACCAAGCCAGCTGGACCAGTGGTTTGACCCCGTATAAGACAGTGTCAGGCATTCACATTTTTGACATGTTTTTGGAAGAGGAGGAGAGAAACTCCAAGCAAAGCTGGAATTTAGGGTCATAAAAAACATCTTCAGACTGGATATGCCTTGTATGTTCTTGAGACGATGACTATATCACTGTGTGCATGTGTAAACATTCAAATGATTGTCTAACATAGGGCTGCCATATGTCCGAAAATTCCCAGGCATATCCGGGATTTTTCCATCAGAAACAGAGTCCGGGCAGAATTTCTAAAAGGCTGGAAAAATGTCCAGGGAAACCTGGGCGTACAGCAACCCATGTCAGAAGTGTTGATTTGTTGGAGAATTTCCTTTTAAAAAAAAGTTGAACAACAACTTTAGTGTCCGGGTTTTCACTTTTTGAAATAGGCGAAGGTAAAGGTAGTATGAAATATGGCTACCCTAGTCTAACATCATTCTCAAATAATCAATTAACAAGAAATGATGCATTTATAAATCAGCCGATAACAGCGCTAGGTAACATGTTGGACTACAATTCCCATCATCCCTGACCACTGGCAATGCTGCTGGGACTAATAGGAGTTTGGTTCCAACAATTTCTGGAGAACTACAGGTTAGCCACTCCTGCCAGATAATGTATAGAGCTGCTTAAGAAAGCCTGCAAGTTCCATGTGTCACTGTTGCACATTACAAAGACGCCTGCCTCTTGGCCTGGTGTTTCCCTTGACTTCTGGACTTAAAAGAATCTAGCAGGAAATAATAACATTGGAAGTGGACTTTAGAGGCTGGGGGCTCGAAGGGTTGCTCACATCCGTGCTCTGATCCGGCGATCTAATACATTAGTGACTTCTTCTTCTCCTCCTCCTCTGAATAATCATGGAAACAGTTTCATGTTGGCGCCCTGGAGAACTGCTGACACTCTGACAAACAGCCTTAATGGTTATTTACAGAGCACTTGCCCAATAAATAGAGCATTTGGTATTTACAAGACACTGAAAGGTTTTTCACTTTCATTAGGCAACGGGGAAGTGCCTGAAAGGATACTATACAAAAACCAGCTTTATCCTCATTTATCATGATGGAGGAAATAGGTTTGTGCGTGCAAAAGCAGTGCAAAGAAAAATGGACCAAGGGGAGGCTACAAAATGAAGAACAAGAAAAAGCTTTTTTGGATCCAGGCCCCCAAATGCTTAAGGCTAGAGAATTCATTGAGGAATGTTCCACTATTGGTTACCCTGTCAACTTCCTTTCTTCTGTGCCATTCAGGGAATAATCATATTTGAACATAATGGTCCAATCTGGTGGTCATTCAAAGCACAATGCATTTACAGAATACAGGTGCAATTAACAGCTCAGGCGCAATTAACAGGGTGATTTAATGCATTCTAGATTTGTAAACAAAACCAAATAGATTAAAAGATGATACATCACTACGCTGAGGCAGCTGTTTTGTTCTAATAGAGCCTCACTTGGGTCCTTTCCATACATACTAGGAAAGTTATATACAGGGTGGATTATACACTTATAGTGGAATTCGCTCTGCTGTGAATTGTGTTGAGTATAGCCACTAGCTTAGATGGATTTTGAAAAAAAGATTAGACAAGTTATGGATCTAGCAAGGGCTACTAGCCACAGTAACTAAATGAAACTTCTGTCCCCAGAGGCAGTTTACCTCCTAATACATCAACCAGAGTAGGCTTTGCCTATACAGTATGTCCATTTTTCAGAACGATGTTACTACAGTAGGTGCTGTTTGGAACAGAATGCTGGACAATGTTATTTTTAATTTAATTTAATTTAAACCCGGGTTGGGTTCCTGTTTTCTAGCCTGAGGGTAGCATTCCCTCATGGGCAACCTTCTGGGGGCCACAAGCCAATGATGGGCAAGGTGAGAAGCAAAAGTGGGTGGGGCCAAACACAGAAAAATGGGTGGAGCAACAGATGTGTCTCTTACCTTTGCACAGTGGACAAATCCATCCAGATTATCTTATTTCCCAACCCGCAGTCTTTCTGTCTTATACAGATTAATTTTAGATGTTGAGAAGCAGTATTGATGAGATGGACCTTTTGGTGTGATCCACCAGGGTTCTTCTTTCAATATGTGTAAACCTAAAAATGTGACCTGTGAATATGATGAGCACATATTCTCAGAGTTGTCAAAAGCCAGGGCAGACTGTTTCTGATAGCTAAGTGTATCCTCTGTGGATAACACCCATCTATCTCAATATGAATTTAAGTGAATGTCATTAACTGAAAAGTATTCACACAGAGAACTTTTACCTGTATTCTGTGATCAGAAAACTAAAGGGTGGTGTGGGTTTTTTTGTTTAGTTTTTTTGCTGCATAAAACATTAATGATGAAGCCTTTCATTTTCATTTTTCATTTTTTATTCTGAATATTTTAATGAGAAGAACAGTAAATGTCCAAAAATGCAGACATGGAAACTTGTCAGCATTTGTAGTGATTGTGATTAGTACCCACTCAAAATTATAGCTTTAAGGGCTATACTTTCAAAGATTTTCACCTACACTGCATAAATAGGAAGCAAATTGAGCATGCAACAGCAAAACTTTATTCTTTGGTCGTGTGACTTTTTATTTTATTTTTTATTTCTTGGCAGATGATCGTACAGTTTCGCTGCTATGAAAATTAGGCTCCCACACAGAGAGCTGTAGTCTACACATATTCTGGGTTGTAATATAAAGTACCGCCTTGTTGATGGAAGTGGCTTTGAGGACCATCCAAAATGTTTGGGTGATCAGACTTGATGTAAAATTCTAAGGGAAATGTGACATGGTGTGGATTGTGTGTGCTTATTGCAGACCACATTGAACAAAACAAGGCACTTTAGTAAGCCATAGATTTCAGTGGAAATGTCCTCCAGTCTGTCACACATCAATGGATCTTCAAGCTGCTAAATTTTAGCCCAAACCCCCAGTCCTTCAACAACACCAGAGTTGTGGTTTTAGTCTCGCAGAACTATATGTGGGGTAGATAACTTGCCCACAGCCCCTCAGAACTTCATATGTCTTATAATAATATACTTTTAAACAACGCTGTTGCTTTTGTTAATATTTCAAGACACAGACTGCAATCTTCTGTTGTATCTCCCATGCCCAACAATTGGAAACCTCTTCATCCTGATGCAGATGTTGTATGTGCCTTACAGTACACCATGCTTTCCCATGTGCATTTGAGATGTGATTTCATTCATTTCAGTGGAATGAGCTGATCAATAAGTGCAAAAGGAATGCATTTGCAGATTCTGTGGGCTAGGAGATTCAAAGTCTACATCCCACTTCCTGGGCCGTCTGGTTCGGACAGCTAGTCTGAATGACTTACAGGCTTGGAGACTGGAGCCATGAGCTCTGGAGGCATTTTCAGAGCTAACATAGACCATCCCAGAACAAGTTGTGCATAGTGTTATTCAGATAAAGTATCACAGCTATTTTTAGACACAAGAGTGACTGGTGGGAGCGTTTCTATGTCTTTGTATCATAAATTCATTCATTCATTCATCTTATACACTGCCCTATACCCGGAGGTCTCATGGCAGTTCATAACAAGACCACAAAATATAAAATCAAACCAAAAGCAGTAACCCAATAACCCCACCCCCACCCCCAAAAAGCCACATTCTAAAAGGGTATTGGATGTCAATAAGATCAGCTGAAGGCATGGTTAGACAGGAACGTTTTTGCCTGGCACCTAAACATGTATAATGAAGGCACCAGGTGAACTTCCCAGGAGAGAGCATTCCACAGACGGGGAACCACAGCAGAGAAGGCCTGTTCTTGTGTTGCCACCCTCCGGATCTCTCAAGGAGGAGGCACACGAAGGAGGGCCTCAGAAGATGATCTCAGGGACCGGGTAGGTTCATATGGGAAGAGGTGGTCCTTGAGGTATTGCGGTCCTGAGCTGTTTAATGCTTTATGAGTGAAAACCAGCACTTTGAATTGGGCCCAGAAACTAATTGGTAGCCAGTGCAGTCAGACCAGAATCAGTGTAATATGTTCAAAGCGTCTTGCTCCAGTGGGCAACCTGGCCACTGAATTCTGCACTAGCTGAGGTTTCTGAACTGTGTAAAAACCAGGATGCCCCAAAAGCTGTTGAGCTTTTATAAGGAAACACCCCAAAATTGTTTACTTTTTTCCCTTTCTTTTTTTACAAATATCCCAAATAAACATGATGTTTCTATTGACAAAGATCCGGGACAAAGCACCATATTTCAAAACAAAATAAAAAATTCTTTCCAGTAGCACCTTAGAGACCAACTGAGTTTGTTCTTGGTATGAGCTTTCGTGTGCATGCGACTATGGCAGACCAACACGGCTACCCACCTGTAACTGGCACCATATTTCAGAAATTCTGGGTAAATTTGGATGTATGGCAACCCTTCCTGAGGGGAAGTGGGTGTGGCCACAGCATACAAACATGAATACATCCCATTTTCACACACATACACACCCATTCACTCAGAGACACCATATTCTCACAAATAATCACACTGACACAAGCAAACATTTAGCTTGCATTAGTTCCATTCTGTTTGCCTAATATTCTTTTGTTTAGGTATGGGCCCCCTATGAGGAGAGATATTGATAATTTGGTTTTAGTCTTGATTGGAGCCTTTACAGAGGAGAAATGGAAGTCCTGTTTCCAGGCCACACCTTGGAGTCAGCTCTCCAGGAGCTGGCCTCCTAGGCCATAACTGTTGAAATTTGCACACCTCTGAATTTTGCAATGTGGCTCTCTAGCCAAAGTATTGTGTACAAAAAAATGAATATACTGGAGTGACATGTGAGTAGAAATTTATGTAATATTGGGATTGTTTTATGATTAATATACTAGTGTCATGTTTTTCTTTTCGATGAAAAATAAAAAGAGATTTGCAAAAAAAAAAAAAAAAAAATACAACCATGAATGAACTAGCATACAGGAAATGCATTGTATGTTGGGAAAACTGCTTTGCGAAAAGTGTATCTTTAGGCAAAATCGCACACCTAAGGTGTGTGCATTAGGAGAAATTCACACTAAGATATTGCCGAATTTTCATAAGGACTCCCCTCCCCCCCCAAAAAAAAATTACTAACTGATGTGGAAATATGGAGAATTGAACTTAAAGGTGGAAAAATGAGAAACCGAGAAAAAGGAATATCGACAGATTCTCCCATCCCTAATGAGTGATAGCAACAACGCCTGTCTTAAACCGCTCAGCACCTCTGGATGAATGTCACTTAAATTTACTTCTTCTTACTTCATCATGATGAAGTTTCACTTGTCAAATGTGTGGAGGATTACTCCCAGCCCAGCCCCTTCCCAAATTGCTGGACTCTGAAGGCAGTGAGATAATAACAGAAGACAGTCTAACAAATTAATACAAATGAAGTCATTCCTGAGCGACTCCATCTGCTTTGGAAGTGGAACTCGGAGTTTCCAAAAAACGTGGAGAAGATCCAGGTAATTAGGCTCGACTCCAAATGAAAGCTGCACAGGTAACTTATAGCTTTATTAACTCTCCTTAGGAAGGTGGGTGTCCAAAAACTAACCTTAATAGAGCGACATATGATCCATTGACAATCTGTTTGATATTTTTTTTAAAAAACGAACTTTGTTTTTACTGTGTTGTGCAAGCACATAGAGAAGCAACACATCTGAGGCAAACCGCAGGACAGCAGAGCCGGGCTGAGCATCATGCTTGCCAGTCACTTCATCCAGAGAACAAGGCTCATAATTTAGTGTTTACAAAATTTAATCAAAATCCATTAATAATATCAAAAGCAAAGGAGGCACACAAGAGTGTCTGCTAGTGTCTTTTCCTGCATAATCAACAGGAGGATTATTAGGCAATAACAAACCTTATTCATCTTCATAATAGCTAAATGACAACCTGCTTAAAAATAATAAATGACTCCTCCTCATTCACTATTACTGGGCAAATGTGACCTTCACATATTTTAAGCAAACAAGTCCTCTTTTGAAAGACTTCGCAAGTTCTTTAATTGAAAATGATGACATGCTTTATGTTTGCTAACAGAGAAAAAGACCTTTTTATGAGAGATTTTTGTTGTTGTTGTTGTTCTACCTCCAGATTATGGACATTTTATAGAAGGCCCCTATGATAAAAGAGATGCTATGTTATTTTACTGACTCTTTCTGCAAATAATAAATTAACACACAATTAAAGGGGCTAGCGAAGTGAATGGAAAACCCCTATGATATATTTTCTGATTTATTGGTATTCTCGGCTCTTTAAAACCCACTGTTGCTTGACCCTACACATCCAGCAAATATGACAAAAAAGACACGAAGGCTTTCAAGAGCTACACTACTGACCCCGTGAGTCAAATGTAGCCCAATAGTCATTGTCAAGGTTCTCGACAACCACATTGGCTTTGCAATCCCAGGCAGGCAGCAAAACAGGATTTTTGGGAATCCTTTAATGGGCCTCTGGAGACTTGGGACAAACTTTCCCAACAGTCCTTGCTGTTGTGTGTACCTCTGACCAAGACTGTTTGGCTGCCTTCCTGGAGAAAGGAGAAAAAGTGTGTGTGGGGGGGGGAGAAAGGATGGTAGGCTGGTAAAGGTGGAGAAGATCTGTCCCAACATTTTTCAAACAAAGCCCTAAAAGGTCTCCAAGATTTGTGCTGAGGTTGTGTTGAAGACATATTGCTGAAGCTGTGCGGACTTACTGTCGACCTGACTGATCTGAAAGCCAGAGCTCTTGCCATTTGAACCCAGCTCTTCAAGCCACATGTTGGCTATATGTCAGTGAGACTGTTAGAATCTAGCAGGGTTGCTACAAAAACTGTTAACATGGAAGCGACTTTGGCCATGACTGATTTGCTAATTCATGAAGGACTCTCATACATGGTTGATGGGTTGCATTTGCTCTGATAGGCCACAGGTATACACACAACCTAACATGGTGTCCCTGAGATAGACCTAATATTATCTCCCCGTCTATGACTGCAGTGGGTAGCCTGCAGTTGTGCTAGATTCAAAAATTCCGAGGTCACTTCCAGATGACCTGTTAGCTAAATATTCTTCCTGATTTATTTGCACAAAGTTTGGGGTGAAGTTATATGGCGTCTACTTTTTAACAAGCATCCATTATGATGTATTTGCAAGGACGTTATACACTTACAGCATCACGTCAAGTGCTCATTATCCCACACTTTTTGGCACATTTTCCCATCACTTACCTTACTGCAAAAGATCTGGATTTTTGTTTTCGTTTTGGAACTTACTGGTATGCAACTCAGTCCTACCCACAAAGTAGCAGCATGGTGGAAGTGACCAAAATTAGAAATCTGGTTTGCTACGCTTTTTCATTGAAAACAAGCTACATAGAGCAACCACTTCAGTTCCTTCTTTCCCCATTCTGTATGGTCCTTGCTTTCTACATACGGAATGGGGAAAACCTGTGGACCTCCAGAGGTTGTTGAACTCTAATTCCCATCACCCACAACCAATGTTCTGGGATGATGGGAGTTGTAGTCCAACAATGTCTGGA